>NC_080075.1:60662507-62010308 GCF_949987535.1 Balaenoptera acutorostrata
AGGAATATGTACATTTCATGTGTTTTTATGTGAATTTCAAAGAAACAAAATTATTTGGGATCCCTTCACATGAGATAAAACTAAAATGACAAGCAAAGAAGTAATAAACAAATTTAGGATAGATGTATTTGGGAGGCAGATAGTGCAATCTGAAGGGACCTAGTGTTGGTTCAAACTTTTCGCAGAGGGTAGAGGGTAGGTTAGAATAATTTACTGCTCAAAGAGAAAATTATCTACTTGCAGGAGGAAGAGAGCAGAATGCTTGTGTGTGAATAAATCTTGTCTCCATCACAAAAGCAAATACTTAAGTGATCCCTGTCTTCTGTAGGATTTTCTATATTTTGTAACTGGTATCACTCCTACTCTTCCATTTCAATAATTTTAAAAAATTACTGGATGAAGGGTTGCTATTGCAAATCTTGCTACCTATCTTCAAATCTCTCTGTCCATGCCAAACTCAGTGCTTCACTGATTCTTTCTCGCAGGAGTTCCATTATCAGTTCATATTCTGACTCTAAAAAAAGCCATCCTCCAGAAATGTCTGTAGTGAATTTTAAAATTTCCTATCAGTATGAATTTTCCAAAAATGACAATGGTATTTCAGTATAGCATTTTCTTAATAAAAGCACTTGCTGTCAATTTTTACTTATCTTCAAATATCATTTAACTCAGATGAAACTGCTGAGATTTATTCCTCTATAAATTGTATATTATTTGCCTACTAGAGAATGTTTATTAGGCATTATAGAAGAAGGACACTAATTCAACTCAGAAAAGCAACAGTAGAGGGAAGACTTTCTAGAGGGGGAAAAAAAAATCACATAAGTTAAACAGCACATGATAAAAAAATAAGACAGACACAGATGTAAATCCTTGCTACACAAATAAATAAATGTGTGACATTGCATAAACTACCAAACCTCCCAAAACCCAGGAGAGCTTTATACTACATCACATTCCTTGGTTGTCCTAGACCTGGTTTGGTATTGGTGTTAGAGATATGTGAAACTCTCAGCACAGTTCCTAGATGAGAGAAGACAGACAATAAGCCATACTATTATTATTGAGAATATTGGTTTGTTCATGCTAGAAACAGTTGGAAATACATATTTAATTAAAAATTATTTGACATTTTCTTTCCCAGAATAACTTGCATCCTGAAATTGCTTCCATGTGTTAAAAATTAGTTTCAACATGTTATAAGAACTAAAAAGAATACTAGTTTGAAGGCTAGCTTCTGTAGCTAGATGCAGCTGCAAAAAAGGATAGCTTTTTGCAAGCTGTATAATTTTAGTATGAACAATTGCCTCTCTTTTCAATGATACTGAAAAAAAATAGTAAGTATAATATGATTTTTCAATTCAGCCAAGGCAATTTGCTGATGTGAACCTCTGTGGACAGCTCTTGTCAAGAGAGCATTAGTCTTTACATTAAAATGATATTTATTTCCCTATGCCTCTCATCCTTTGCTTTTCCTCGACCTGCTGGTTCTATTAATTCAATCACATTCATTCACATATTCATTCATTCCTGTAATATCTACTGGGCACCTAATATGTACTTACCATTAGTTAAGAGAACAATTCTCTCTCTCTTTCTCAGGACAATTCTTCAGATACTTTAAGACAGCTATGAAATTCTTGCTATCCCTCTTAAGCATCACAATTCCACTTAACTATCATTCCATAAAAATTTTTGTGTCTTCCTCATCCTAATCTCTCTCTTTGGAACATTTTTATATCTCCTACAATGCATGATTATAATTGGGTGAAAATTCTCCCTTTTTGTTATGTAAATTCCATCTTGCTATATATACAATATTATCTTAAAATATGTTTGATAATTCTACATTTACAAATGTATTTACTGGGAGGAGGATCAAGATGGCAGAGTAGGAGGTTGTGGAGCTCACCTCCCCCCACAAACACATCAAAAATACATGTACATGTGGAACAATTCTCACAGAAAACCAACTGGAAACTGTCAGAAGATCTCTTATATAGCGAAAGCTGCACGAGAGATCTCCACATAACCAGGTAGGTTGGAAAAAAAAAAAAAAGTCATCTGCATGAAACTGGCACCCCTGGGAGGGATTTGTGAAGAAGGGAAGGTCCACATGGGCAGGTCCTCACCCTGGGGGGCCTTGCCTGCTGTGAGGTCCACTGAGACAGATAGATGGCCTGGAGGAGGCTGGACTCTGCTTGTGAGGAGTGTGTGTGTGTCTGCTTGCTAACAATCAGAGCAGAGATTGACTGGCACTGATGGCTGCCACATCACTGCCCCAGGCAGGGCTGCTAGTACAGGCAGCAGCTAGGTGCTGAATTTTTGGCAGACAGGTCCTGGGAGAGAACTTGGTCTAGCTGAGTATAGACAGCCTGGAGGGTCTGGGATGTGGTCCCGGCCAAACCTTGGAGTCCACTGTCAGCATGAATGGCAGGGGATGGTCCGGTTGCAGTGGACTTTGTGGGCATTCGCACAGAGGGGACGGGGCTGGCTTTGAGCCCATTTTCAAGTGTGAATTGCAAGGGTGGGTCCAGAAGTAGAGGACTTTCTTGGCAGGAACACCAGTGGCACCACAGAAACATAGGTTTCTGGTGGACATTCCCTGGGGAGGAGTACGCAGAAGTTCATTTCCTAGTGGTAGTGCTTTGGTTCTACCCACCCCACACCACAGCTTTGAGCCAGATCTGGGGCAAACAGGTCTTGGGAGAGACATGCCACATAGGTAGTCCGAGTCCCAGGCAGCCTCACAACTGCCTCATTTCTTGCAACCACAGCATCTCAGTCCCCAGCACTAGCCTAGCATTAGGTCTGGGATGAACACACAGAGAAAGGGATGCGATGTTGGGCTGCTTCTGGACAGAACCACAGATGCCTGTATGAGTGGTGCATAGGTTCACTGTGACCACCTTGGCCTCACTAGCTTCAGCACTCAACTCCTTGGAGACAGAGCACTCACTCAAGGGCAAAGAAGCCTTATCAAACCCAACCCTCAAGGCTTCTGCTCCAACAACTGGGGAGCTGACCCAACTCCCAACAGGGCTGTGACAGCCACGGAGCCAAGAGGTGGCCCCACCCAACATCCAGTGCAGACCCTGGACACTGTAACACCAATAATACCCACTATCAAGGGTATAACAGCCAGCACAATCTGAGGAAAGATGTGGCTGGCATCCATACCAAAAAGAAATCTTGCACCAAAAATACTGGACTCAGTCTACACAGGGATGATCCCACATGAAAACACCCCTTCAAGACCACAGTAGGTAACTGTTTCTCCTAATTCATAGAGACAGAGAAAGTTAAGTAAAATGAAAATGCAGAGGAACTATTCCCAGTTAAAAAACAGAGAAATCCCCTGAAAGAAAAAATATTGAAACAGACCTCACCAGTCTACTAGACCCTGAGTTTGAAAAGGAGGTAATAAAAATGCTAAAGGAATTAAGAAAGATTATTGATAGAAATGCAGATAATTGTAACAAGGAGCTAGAAACTATAAAGAGGAGCCAATCAAAATTAGACAACACAAGGGACTTCCCTGGTGGCGCAGTGGTTAAGAATCCACCTGCCAATGCAGGGGACACAGGTTTGATCCCTGGTCTGGGAAGATCCCATATGCCACAGAGCAACTAAGCCTGTGCTCCAGAGCTACTGAGCCCATGTACCACAACTACTGAAGCCCACACGCCTAGAACCCATGCTCCACAACAAGAGAAGCCACCGCAATGAGAAGCCTGCGCACCACAATGAAGAGTAGCCCCCACTCACCACAACTAGAGAAAGCCCACGCAGCAATGAAGACCCAATGCAGCCTAAAATAAAAATTAAAAAAAAATAGACAACATAAAAACCAGTCTAGAAACAATGAATAGGAGATTAAATAATGCAGAAGAACAAATAAGTGATCTGGAAAATAGAATAAAGGAAATCACCCAAACAAAAGAGCAGACAGAAAGACAAATAAAAAAAAAAAAAAGCAACATACATGATCTATGGGATAATATAAAGTGGTCCAACCTACACAAAAGAGGTGTGCCAGAAGGAAAAAAGAGACAGAAGGGGATCAAAAATATATTTGAAGAAACTGTGGCTGAAAACTTCCCAAACCTAAAGAAGGAAACAGATATCTAGGCAAAGGAAACACCAAGGATCCCAAACAAGATGAATCCAAACAGACCTACACCAAGACATATCGTAATTAAAATGGCAAAAATGAAAGATAAAGAGAGGATACTAAGGACAGCAAGAAAAAAAGTGTCAGTTACAAGGGAACCCCCGTAAGACTATCAGCTGATTTCTATGCTGAAACTGTGCAGGCCAGAAGGGAGTGCATGATATATTCAAAATCCTGAAAGGGAAAAACCTGCAACCTATGATACTCTACCCACAAGATTATCACTTGGAATAGAAGGAGAGATAAAAAATTTCCATATAAGCAGAAACTGAGAGAATACAGTAATACTAAACCCATCCTAAAAGAAATGTCTTTTCTTAATAGAAAAGAATCAAAAATCTATAGGAAAGCAAAAATCACAGTAGGAAAGGCAAATATATAAAAGGATTGAGGATCACTTAAATAAGCAAGTATATAGACTAATAAAACAGTCAAAAAATTTTGGAAAAGCAATTATAACTCAATTAAGAGAAAAAGGATAAACATGAAGATGCATAATAGGACATCAAAATTACAAAATGTAGGAGAAAGGGAATCAAAAATGTAGAACTTTTAGAATGTGTTTAAACTTATATGACTAACAGTTTAAAGTAAGTAGATACAGGTCAATATACTTGAAAACCAGGGTAACCACAAATCAAAAACATACAGTAGATTCACAAAAGTCAAAAAGAAAGGAACTCAAGCACAATACAAACGAAAAGTGTCAAAATCTACCCAGACATTGTTTAAAATAGTTGGATTCCAGATCCCCCTCCGGATCTAACAACTCGGAATTTCTGAGGACCAGGCAGGTCTTCACTTTCTCAGCTGGCAGTTTGAGAACCAGAAACCTAAAGGCAGCTTGCCCACCTCCCAATCTGCACATCACTTCCTTTATTCTGCTTTTATATCCGTGGACGACTTTTATTTCCTTCAGCCCAGGGTTTTGGGGAAGGGGGATTTCCAGTCCCCACTGTAAACTCTAGCCCCACAGAAAAAATTTCAGGCCTCCCTGAGAAGCCCCACCTTGGGTTATGTGAGCATCTGAGCTGGGTGTTTTAGGTTCCTTTTCTGGACCCAGCAGTGGCACCAGAGGTCTGCAGAGAGAAAGATGCCACTGTGCGGAAGTAAAGGGAACGAAAACCACATTCACAGAAAGACAGACAAAACGAAAAGGCAGAGGACTATGTACCAGAGGAAGAAACAAGATAAAATCCCAGAATAACAACTAAATGAAGTGGAGATAGGCACCTTCCAGAAAAAGAATTCAGAATAATGATAGTGAAATGATCCAGGACCTCAGAAAAGAATGGTGGCAAAGATCAAGAAGACGCAAAAAATGTTTAACAAAGACCTAGAAGAATTAAAGAACAAACACCTGGAAGAATTAAAAAACAGAGATGAATAATACAATAACTGAAACGAAAAATACACTAGAAGGAATCAATAGCAGAGGAACGGAAAAATGACCTGGAAGAAGGAATGGTGGAATTCACTGCCTTGGAACAGAATAAAGAAAAAGCAAGGAAAAGAAATGAAGACAGCCTAAGAGACCTCTGGGACAACATTAAATGTAACAACATTCGAATTATAGGGGTCCCAGAAGGAGGAGAGAGAGAGAAAGGACCAGAGAAAATATTTGAAGAGATTATAGTCGAAAACTTCCCTAACATGGGAAATAGCTACCCAAGGACAGGAAGTGCAGAGAGTCCCAGGCAGGATAAACCCAAGGAGAAACATGCCAAGACACACAGTAATCAAACTGACAAAAATTAAAGACAAAGAAAATTGTTCTAAGCAACAAGGGAAAAATGACAAATAACATACAAGGGAACTCCCATAAGGTTAACAGCTGATTTCTCAGCAGAAACTCTACAAGCCAGAAGGGAGTGACATGATATACTTAAAGTGATGAAAGGGAAGAACCTACAACCAAGATTACTCTACCCGGCAAGGATCTCATTCAGATTCGATGGAGAAATCAAAAGCTTTACAGACAAGCAAAAGCTGAGAGAATTCAGCACCACCAAACCAGCTCCACAACAAATGCTAAAGGAACTTCTCTAAGTGGGAAACACAAGAGAAGAAAAGGACCTACAAAAACAAACCCATAACAATTTAAAAAATGGTAATAGGAATATACATATCAATAATTACCTTAAACGTGAATGGATTAAATGCTTCACCAAAAGACACAGGCTCGCTGAATGGATACAAAAACAAGACCCATATATATGCTGTCTACAAGAGACCCACTTCAGACCTAGGGACACATACAGACTGAGTGAGGGGATGGGAAAAGATATTCCATGCAAATGGAAATCAAAAGAAAGCAGGAGTAGCAATACTCATCAGATAAAATAGACTTTAAAATAAAGAATGTTACAAGAGACAAGGAAGGGCACTACATAATGATCAAGGGATCAATCCAAGAAAAAAGATATAACAATTATAAATATATATACACTCAACACAGGAGCACCTCAATACATAAGGCAACTGCTAACAGCTCTAAAAGAGGAAATCAACAGTAACACAAAAATAGTGGGGCACTTTAACACTTCACACCAATGGACAGATCACCGAGACAGAAAATTAATAAGGAAACAGAAGCTTTAAATGACACAATAGACCAGATAGATTTAATTGATATTTATAGGACATTCCATTCAAAAACAGTAGATTACACTTTCTTCTCAAGTGAACATGGAACATTCTCCAGGATAGATCACATCTTGGGTCACAAATCAAGCCTCAGTAAATTTAAGAAAATTGAAATCATATCAAGCATCTTTTCCAACCACAACACTATGAGACCAGAAATCAATTACAAGGAAAAAAACGTAAAAAACACAAACACATGGAGGCTAACCAATACATTACTAAATAACCAAGCGATCACTGAATAAATCAAAGAGGGAATCAAAAAATGCTCAGAGACAAATGACAATGAAAACACGATGATCCAAAACCTATGGGATGCAGCAAAAGCAGTCCTAACAGGGAAGTTTATAGCTATACAATCCTACCTCAAGAAACATGAAAAACCTCAAATAAACAATCTAACATTACACCTAAAGGAACTAGAGAAAGAAAAACAAACAAAACCCGAAGTTAGCAGAAGGAAAGAAATCATCAAGATCAGAGCAGAAATAAATGAAATGGAAACAAAGAAAACAGTAGCAAAGATCAATAAAACTAAAGGCTGGTTCTCTGAGAAGATAAGCAAAATTGATAAACCTTTAGCCAGACTCATCAAGAAAAAGAGGGAGAGGACTCAAATCAATAAAATCAGAAATGAAAAAGGAGAAGTTACAACAGACACCACAGAAATACAAAGCATCCTAAGAGACTACTACAAGCAACTCTATGCCAATAAAATGGACACTGGAAGAAATGGACAAATTCTTAGAAGGTATAACCTTCCAAGACTGAACCAGGAAGAAACAGAAAATATGAACAGACCAATCACAAGTAATGAAATTGAAACTGTGATTAAAAATCGTCCAACAAACAAAAGTCCAGGACCAGATGGCTTCACAGGTGAATTCTATCAAACATTTAGAGAAGAGCTAACACCTATCCTTCTCAAACTCTTCCAAAATATAGCAGAGGGAGGAACACTCCCAAACGCATTCTACAAGGCCACCATCACCGGGATACCAAAACCAGACAAAGATACTACAAAAAAAGAAAATTATAGACCAATATCACTGATGAACATAGATGCAAAAATCCTCAACGAAATACTAGGAAACAGAATCCAACAACACATTAAAAGGATCATACACCATGATCAAGTGGGATTTATCCCAGGGATTCAAGGATTCTTCAATATATGCAAATCAATCAGTGTGATACACCATATTAACAAATTGAAGAATAAAAACCATATGATCGTCTCAATAGATGCAGAAAAAGCTTTTAACAAAATTCAACACTAATTTATGATAAAAACTCTCCAGAAAGTGGACACAGAGGGAACCTACCTCAACATAATAAAGGTCATATATGACAAACCCACAGCCAACATCATTCTCAATGGTGAAAACCTGAAAGCATTTCCTCTAAGATCAGGAAGAAGACAAGGCTGTCCACTCTCACCACTATTATTCAACATAGTTTTGGAACTCCTAGCTAAGTCAATCAGAGAAGAAAAAGAAATAAAAGGAACACAAATTGGAAAAGAAGTAAAACTGTCACTGTTTGCAGAGGACATGATACTATAGGTAGAGAATCCTAAAGATGCCACCAGAACTCTACTAGAGCTAATCAATGAATTTGGTAAAGTTGTAGGATACAAAATTAATGCACAGAAATCTCTTGCATTCCTATACAATAACAACGAAAAATCTGAAAGAGAAATTAAGGAAAAACTCCCATTTACCACTGCAACAAAAAGAATAAAATACCTAGGAATAAACCTACCTAAGGAGAAAAATGACCTGTATGCAGAAAACTATAAGACACTGATCAAAGAAATTAAAGATGATACAAAAAGATGTAGAAATATACCATGTTCTTGGATTGGAAGAATCAATATTGTGAAAATGACTATACTACCCAAAGCAATCTACAGGTTCAATGCAATCCCTATCAAACTACCAAGGGCATATTTCACAGAACTAGAACAAAAAATTTCACAATTCGTATGGAAACACGAAAGACCCCGACTAGGCAAGGCAATCTTGAGAAAGAAAAACAGAGCGGGAGGAATCAGGCTTCTTGACTTCAGACTATACTACAAAGCTACAGTAATCAATACAGTATGGTACTGGCACAAAAACAGAAATATAGATCAATGGAACAGGATAGAAAGCCCAGAGATAAACCCACGCACCTATGGTCAACTAATCTATGAGAAAGGAGGCAAGGATATACAATGGAGAAAAGACAGCCTCTTCAATAAGTGGTGCTGAGAAAACTGTACAGCTACATGTAAACGAATGAAATTAGAACACTTCCTAACACCATACACAAAAATAAACTCAAAATGGATTAAAGACCTAAATGTAAGGCCAGACACTATAAAACTCTTAGAGGAAAACATAGGCAGAACACTCTATGACATAAATCACAGCAATATCCTTTTTGACTCACCTCCTAGAGAAATGGAAATAAAACAAAAATAAACAAATGGGACCTAATGAAACTTTAAAGCTTTTGCACAGCAAAGGAAAACATAAACAAGATGAAAAGACAACCCTCAGAATGGCGGAAAAGAATTGCAAATGAAGCAACTGACAGTGGATTAATCTCCAAAATTCACAAGCAGCTTATACAGCTCAATATCAAAAAACAAACAACCTAATCCAAAAATGGGCAGAAGACCTAAATAGACATTTCTCCAAAGAAGATATATAGATTGCCAACAAACACAAGAAAGGATGCTCAACATCACCAGTCATTAGAGAAATGCACATGAAAACTACAATGAGGTATCACCTCACATCCATCAGAATGGCCATCATTAAAAATCTGCAAACAATAAATGCTGGAGAGGGTGTGGAGAAAAGGGAACCCTCTTGCACTGTAGGTGGGAATGTAAATTGATACAGCCACTATGGAGAGCAGTATGGAGGTTCCTTAAAAAACTAAAAATAGAATTACCATATGACCCAGCAATCCCACTCCTGGGCATATACCCTGAGAAAACCATAATTCAAAAAGACACATGCACCTCAATGTTCACTGCAGCACTATTTACAATAGCCAGGTCATGGAAGCAACCTAAATGCCCATCAACAGACAAATGGATAGAGAAGATGTGGTACATATATACAATGGAATATTAGTCATCCATAAAAAGGAACGGAATTGGGTCATTTGTAGAGACGTGGATGGGTCTAGAGACTGTCATACAGAATGAAGTAAGTCAGAAAGAGAAAAACAAATATCGTATATTAATGCATGTATGTGGAACCTAGAAAAATAGTACAGATCAACCAGTTTGCAGGGCAGAAATAGAGACAGAGATATAGAGAAGAAACGTATGGACACCAAAGGGGGGTGGGGTTGTGGTGGTGGGATGAATTGGGAGATTTGGATTGACATATATACACTAATATGTATAAAGTAGATAACTAATAAGAACCTGCTGTATAAAAAATAAATAAAATAAAATTCAAAAAAAAAAGAAAAAAGAAGTGAAAAGATTCTTTCTGAGAATGGGACAGGACCCAATCCCTGAATGGCTAAATAAATTATGATGCTCAAAGTAATTAATTAATAAAAATGGATGTGAAATCTAAAAAAAAAAAGAAAAGAAAAGCATCAAACCACAATAGGTAAAACAAAAAGAAGAAATGAACAAAGAAGAAATACAAAATCAACCAGAAAACAAGGTTTAAAAAAGGCAATACGTACATACATATCAATAATTACTTTAAATATCAATGGACTAAATGCTCCAATCAAAAGACATAGGGTGGCAGAATGGATTTAAAACAAAACAAAAGAAAACAAAACAAACCTAAGAGCTTACAATATACTGCCTACAAGAGACTCACTTCAGGGTGAAAGACACATGGATGGAAAGTAAGGGGATGGAAAAAGATATTTCATGCAAATGGAAGCAACAAGAAAGTGCATGTAGCAATACACATATCAGACAAAACAGACTTTAAAACAAAGTCCATAAAGAAAGGCAAAGAAGGACATTATATAATGAAAAAGTGTTCAATACAAGAAGAGGCTATTACACTTGTTAACATATAGGCACCCAATATAGGATCACCTAAACATACAAAGCAAATGCTAACAGACATAACAGGAGAAATGGACAATAATACAGTAATACAATAATAGTAGAAGACTAACTCCCCACTGACAAAAATGGACAGATAATCAAGATAGAAAATCAATAAGGCAACAGAGGTCCTAAATGACACAGTAGGCCAGTTGTACTTAATTCATATTTACAGGTCCCTACATCCAAAGAAAACCAGAATATGCATTCTTTTCAAGTGCACATGAATGTTCTATAGGATAGAGCACATACTAGGTCACAAAACAAGCCTCTACAAGTTTAAGAGGATAGAAATTATTTCAAGCATCTTTTCTGACCACAATGGCATGAAATTAGAAATTAACCACAGAAAGAAAAACAATAAAAGGACAAACACATGGAGACTAAACAATATGATGCAAAAAATCAATGGGTCAATGATGAAATCAAAGAAGAAATCAGAAAATACCTTGAGACAAACAAAAATAAAAACACAACCTTACAAAATCTATAGGATCCATAAAAGCAATTCTAAGAGGGAAGTTCATAGTAGTAGAGGCCTTCCTCAAGAAACAAGAAAAATCTCAAATAAAAAACCTCACCTACCTCCTAAAAGAACTAGAAAAAGAACAAACAAAACCCAAAGTCAGCAGAAGGAAGGAAATAATAAAGATGAGAGAGGAAATAAATAAAATAGAGATTTAAAAATAGAAAAGATCAATAAAGCCAAGAGCTGATTTTGAAAAGATAAACAAAATTGACAAACTTCTAGGCAGGCTCACCATGAAGAAAAGTGAAAGGAATCAAATAAACAAAATAAGAGATGAAGGAGGAGAAATAACAATGGCAGAAATACAAAAAATCATAAAATAATACTATAAACAGTTATATGCCAACAAATTGGACAATCTAGAAGAAATGGACAAGTTTCTAGAAACATGCATCCTGCCAAACTGAGTCAAGAAGAACCGGATAATTCAAACAGACTGATCACTAGAAGTGAAATAGAATCAGTAATAAAAAAACTCCCTGCAAACAAAAGTCCAGGACCAGATAGATGGCTTCACTGGGGAATTCTACCAAATACACAAAGAAGAACTTAAACCTATCCTTCTCAAACTATTCCAAAAGATTGAAGAGGAGGCAACACTCACAAATTCATTCTATGAAGCCACCATCACCCTGACACCAAAACCAGACAAAGACACTATAAAAAAAAGAATGTTACAGGCCAATATCTTTGATGAATATGATGTAAAAATACTCAACAAAATATTAGCAAACTGAATCCAACAACACATAAAAAGGATCGTACACCATGATCAAGTTAGACTCATTCCAGAGTCAGAAGGATGGTTCAGCATATGCAAGTCAATCAATGTTATATACCACATTAACTAAAGAAAAGACAAAAACCACATGATCATCTTAATAGATGCATTTGATAAAATTCAACATCCATTTATGATAAAAACTCTCACTGAAGTGGGTAGAGAGGGAACATATTTCAACATAATAAAAGCTATTTATGACAAACTCACATCCAACATAATACTCAATTGTTAAAAGCTGAAAGCCTTCCCACTAAATTATGGAACAAGACAAGGAGGACCACTCTCACCACTATTATTCAACATAGTAATGGAAGTCTTAGCCACAGCAATCAGACAAGAAGAATAAATAAAAGTTATACCAATTGGAACAGAAGAGGTAAAACTTCACTATCTGCAGATGACATGGTACTCTGTATAAAGAACTCTAAAGACTCCACATAAAAACTATTACAGCTAATAAATGAATTCTGCAAGGTATCAGGATACAAGATTAACATACAGAAATCTATTGCATTTCTTTTCACTAATAATGAAATATCATAAAAAGAAAGTAAAAAAAAAAAAATCCCATTTTAAAATCACGACAAAAAGATACCTAAGAATAAACCAAAAAAGTTAAAGACCTATACGCTGAAAACTATAAAACATCAGTAAAGGAAATTAAAGATGATTCAAAGAAATGGAAAGATATTTCATGCTCTTGGATTGGAAGAATTAATATTGTTAAAATGGCTATGGTACCCAAAGCAATCCATAGACTTAATGTGATCCCTATCAAAATACCCATGACATTTTTCACAGAAGTAGTACAAATAATACTAAAATTTATATGGAAACACTGAAGACTCAGAATTGCCAAAGCAATCCTGAGGATAAAGAAAAAAGCTGGAGGCAAAACCCTTACAGATTTCAGACTATACTACAAAGCTACAGTAATCAAAAGAGCATGGCATTGGTACAAAAACAGACATATAGACCAATGGAACAGAATAGAGAGCCCAGAAATAAACCCATGCATGTATGGTCAATTAATCTTTGACAAATGAAGCAAGAATAGAGAAAAGACAGTCTCTTCAACAAGTGGTGTTGGAAAAGCTGGACAGCTACACATACATTAATAAAATTAGAACACTCCCTCACACCATATACAAAAATAAACTCAAAATGGCTTAAAGACTTAAATATAAGACAAGACACCATAAAACTCCTACAAGAGAACACAGGCAAAACATTCTCTGATCATATCAATCATATCATATCAATCATATCAATATTGTCTTAAATCAGTCTCCCATGCAAAAGAAATAAAAGCAAAAATAAACAAATAAAACCTAACCAAACTTAATGAAACCGTCAACAACAAAAAAGAAAATCTACAGAATGGGAGAAAATATTTGTAAATGATGTGACCTACAAAGGGTTAATATCCAAAATATACAAACAGCTTATACAACTCAATTTAAAAAAAAAAAACAAACAACCCAATCAAAAAATGGATCAAAGTCCTAAATGGACATTTCTCCAAAGAAGACATACAGATTACCAAAAGGCATGTAAAAAGTTGCTCAACATCACTATTAGAGAAATATGAATCAAAACCACAATGAGGTATCACCTCACACTGGTCAAAATGGCCATCATCAAAGTTTACAAATAATAAATGCTAGAGAGGGTGTGAAGAAAAGGGAACCCTCCTACACTGTTGGTGGGAATGTAAATTGGTGCAGCCACTATGGAAAGCAGTATGGAGGTTCTTTAAAAAACTAAAAATAGAGCTACCATATGACTCAGCAATCCCACTCCTGGGCATATACCTGGAAAAAACCAAAACTCTAATTTGAAAAGATACATGCACCCCAATGTTCATAACAACATTATTTACAATAGACAAGATGTGAAAACAACCCAAGTGTCCATCAACAGATGATTGGTTTAAGAAGATGTTTTATATATATACAGTGGAATATTACTCAACCATAAAAAGGTAAAATATTGCCTTTTGCAGCAACAAGGATGTAACTAGAGAATATCATCTTAAGTGAAGTAAGTCAGATAGAGAAAGACAAATATTATACTATATCACTTATATGTAGAATCTAAGAAATAATACAAATGAATCTATACACCAAATAGAAACAGACTCACAAGACATAGAAAACAAACTTATGCTTATCAAAGGGGAGAGGGAGGGGGAGGGATAAATTATATTTATGACATTAACAGATATAAACTACTATACATAAAATAGATAAGCAACAAAGATTTACTGTATGGCACAAGGAACTATATTCAATATCTTGTAATAACCTATAATGGAAAATAATCTGAAAAAAATATATTAAAAAACTGTATTTACTGGATCTACTAGGTTATTTTGTAATTGGCTTAGATCATTGTTTCCCAATTTCCTTGGAGTTAAGTATCCCTTGTGGAACTTATTTGTATATAGATTACTAAACCTCATTGTTGGATATTTTCATTCAGTAATTCTGGGTTGGGTCTGATTTTCTTTTTTTTTTTTTTTTGTCATTTTGAAATAAGCCTGCAGGTGATTCTTTTCTCCAAAAAAGTTTGGAAAACATTGGTATAGTGTATTATAAATACAATCATATTGATTATAATCATTAGTAATACTTATAAAGGTTAAAACCATTCACTGGTTTTGTATACAAAAACATGGATTTTAAATTAATGCTATATTGAATATTTCAGAGTGTTCACATCTAACTCAGTGGGCTTTAGAGGCAAGACCTTTGAAGATACGAAAGTCCTAATCTGATTCTGTCACTGACTGTGTAACCTTACCTGCCACTGCTTTTCTCTTAGACTCTTTTCCTTGATCCATTAACAAAACAGATAGTAATACTTTTGTACATATTTTACTGAATCTTTAGAGGATAAAATGAAATAATGTGGTTATAAATGTGTAATGGGATAAAACTTTATATAAATTTAAGACTGTTATTATTATGTACTCTCAATAACATTTCTAGGGATTAGGTAAGGCATAATGAATTAATTAAAATTAGAGTTTTCTAATTTCTTTTTGATTACTAATATTTGACATTGTAATCTTATACACATCCTTTTCTTAAGAAAGATTATAGAGTAACTGGTACCAACAATGCTGATATTATTAAACACATTTTACCCTGCTTTGGGTTGAAAGGTTGAAATACATACAACTATTTGTAAAATGTCTGTCAGTCAAACTGAGTCCTCAGGGTAGGTGTGAAGTGTAATCAGATCTAAGTCTTTTGTGTTGATAAAGCCAATCTAAGAATCAAGTGCACTTGACACTCAACAATGCCACATCTAGCTATTACATATGTTGAGCAAGTAAACAGGCTAAGGTCTTCTGTGTGCATTAATAAATAATCAGCTCTGCAATTTAAATTATTTCAATATTCTAAGTGGAAAAAAACAACCAACATCACCCAGTTGTCTTCTATGACTTATTTGTTTTACCTTTAAAATTTTTCTTTGTGCATATCCACTTTCCTTCTTCATTTTAAGTATCATAGAATAAAATGTTATACTTTTTAGTCAATCTTTTTTTTTTTAATTTTCTCAGATTTTCATGGAAGAGTAGTCGTTCGTATTTCTAGCTTATGTTGACAGTATCCTGCCACACCCAGGCTTTTGATTAGTGATTCATGACAATAATCAATGGTATAATATTAACTAGATTTTTCTAATTCATTCTAAAATAAGAATGAATGGAATATGCCTATAACGTCACAATCACTGAGGTACCTCAGGTATCTTATAGAGACATGCACTTTGGATATACAGTTTTAGGCAACTTGTTGCAAATTGCAATACTCCACCTTGATTTCAATTGTATTAAAATGCTAGACTGGCAATTACATCACAAAGATAAGGCATAGACTATGAATTATTCTAGGGACTTATAAAGTAAGAAGATGTTCCTGTCTTTGAAGACTTTTTAATCTAAAAATAAAGCAAAACAAAAACTGGTTTTTTTTTGTTTGTTATCCATTAAACCTATATTTAACATCTTTTTTCTGAATCCTTCAAATAGTGGACACAAAGAAGTGATAATTACCCAAATATGAGAGATAAATAGAAGGAGTGATGTTATTTGGAAGAAAGCAAATGGTCTGGAAAGTCAGAGCCAGATGGATTCACCCATGAATCTGGTACCTACCAACTCTGGCTTTTGATTAAATCATTTAAATTCTTTGAGCCTCAGTTTCATCCACGGCTACATCCTAAAATATTACACAAGAGAAAAAAAATTCACGGATACCCTTAAATATAAGATAATATAATCCTAGAAGGAAATTTGTGCACGTTTTGAATTCTTGGGGCAGAGGTAGGAATAAAAAAAGTAACTGTCTTCCGTTTATGGTAGACAGGCAAGAGATGAAGAGTAGCTATTTAGCAGAGAGTTATTTCAGTAAACCAGAGCTTGGGTAGTTGCCAAATACCATCATAAGTTTAAAAAGATTCAAAGCTTTCTCCTGTCAGCCAATCCTGGTAAATTGTCTGTACAAATTAGAGCTGCACCATCATCGGTCTCAAGCATCTCTCAAGAATCCAAACAATTTTTTCCGCACTGTTTGGCTATGTTTGACTTACATTTCAAACAGAAGCAAAACATGCTTTTATAAATTATAAATTGGAAGTTTACAATATAATTACCGGGAGAGGTAATTTTGTGCAAATAAATGAAGATCACGCAAAGAGGACAAGGAGAAACTATTCATTATAGCTTGCTATAGCAAGGGAGTCGGACACCATAGCTTGCATTGGGCAGAAACTCAAAGGTAGGTACGAAAGACTCAAAGGTAGTAAGAAAGCTGTATAGTGTAAAAAGGGGAAGCCTTTAATGCTCTAAGTGGAGGTTGCTGGCATGAGGAAACTGGAGTCAGGCTAAGAGAAGTGAGCTATCCTCTGTGATTGGTGGGGAGACAGTGGGCTTTCTCTGGTTGACCCTAAGTTATATAAAGAGGATGGGGGCAAAAATTAGGGAAGCTGACAGTTGCTGATGAGGTCCTAACCATTCCTGGATGATTGCTGCGGTGACTGTGGTTTGACTTCCCAGGTTGGTTGCTACAGAGGTTGTGGGTCAGAGTTCTATTTTCGGGTATGAACTGGTCATTGCCCTTTGTATATTCAGTCTCCCAGTACACAGGGACACATTGCCAAAGTAAAATCTGCCAATTATTCAGCTAGTAGAACTTCCTGATAGTAGATTCTGGGTCAGACTGATTAACTGGCATGATTAATTGAAGTATCAAAAGTGAAAAGTTAAGAAAGGGAAAATGAGCAATGAAAGTTGGAGGAGGAGATGCCAGCTGAGGCAGTAAAGACGAGCTGGCAAATCAATGGCAGCAAGTAGGAATGACCTTGTGCCTAAATGAACTGTTACAACTCAAGCTTAGTGACCACAGTAGCACTAGCACATACTTTCCATCAGCACATATTTATTGACTTCTTATAAGCAAAACTCTGTTAGGTGTAGTGGGGAAATTAAAATAAAATTGCATTATCACTGTTCTCAGTTATTTCCAAGATGTGGAGTTCCTTTATTCTATGAATTAGCCAGAATCCACTATCCTTCAATTTCCATTGACAGGGTGCGCTAAGGATCTCCAGTTTTCTTAGCTATCAAAACAGGTATTTCTCCTCCTAATGTGCCTCTTCCTGCCTAGTGAAGAGAAAGACATACTTGAACCTACTTTCTTCTCTCAAGGGGGGCTCTGCACCAGTCCTGTGATGCTTGAAACTGTGTCATCATTTTGTCTTCAGTTATTATCTCATGGACCTGCATTTGGGGAGTCAGAACGTGGTCCAGCCTTCGGGCTACATCCATGTTTGTTTATTTCTCTGAAGCTATATTAATGGCAATATCACTGTTTTAGTTACTTAAACCTTCAAGGGCTATGGACTCTCTTTACATAAACATTGAATATTTATTTTCTTATTCATTTTAACCACTGCAGAGAAGATGATTTATAAAGACAGCCCTCTGTTAAAATTTAAATAATGTATATGGTAGCCTCAGTATCACTGGGGAACAGAGAGGGTGTTAAGAATGAAAGCACCTTCAGCAGATGAAGCCATAAAATACATTGAAACTATATAAATCTATTCTCAATTACAGTCCAACCTGCAATATGACTCAAACACTTGCGGAGAGTTCTCATTATGACCTATCTTTTTCCCAGGAGAGACTCATTTGTACTTTTGGAGGACAATTTTTTTTTTTTTAGTGGCAGTGTTAGTTCACTTGATCTTCACTCTTCCTTTTCCTTTTCTCATTGCTTCCTTTCCCTCTTGGGTTATTTTGGTAAATTGTCTCACCTTTCCTTAACACAGCATGATTTGACTGAATTTACTTTTGCTTAGTGAATCTCCGTACTCATGAAATGATTAGTCTTCTGCTTACATGAAAGGCTTTTCAGAAGTAATTGGATATATAGTCATCACATAGATACTGCATTGCGGATAATTTCGTTATGCCTATTTGAGGCATAAAAATAAAAGAAGTTCTAAAGCAAGTGAACAACATAGCCCTGCCTTTTATATAAGTAATATATTGTCTTCTGTGGGACCTTTTTTTTTTTTTTTTTAATCCCTGGAGCTGACACTTTGTTAACTCACTAAGCTGCTTGGTCATTTGTATATATACACACCAACTTTTTAAAAACAAACCACACTGAAAACAAAAAGTATTGAAATGAGATTCATTTGCCACTAAGATAAAGGAGGTTGTTGCTTTTTAATTTTGATGTTTTAGTTCCTAAATGAAGAGTTGGTGTTCATTTAGTTCAGAGAGCACTTTTAGGAATCTTTCCTAAATTGTGTTTTTTTAAACTTCTTCAGTGTATTATTACCTTTGTGACTCACGTGTTTGATCATTGAGAGTAGAACTTCTTGTTTTCTTCTGAACAGACAAAAGAAGCAGTAGTCGTTCTCCCTTTGGTTAACTGAGAAGAGCACTGACTTTGATTCTCCCCCAGTGCCCACCTTGGTTATTATGTAGGTCAGGTGATGCTATTACATCATTACAGAATTTCACTCTCGGAAGCACGTCTAACCTAAAAAATCAGATTCCTATTGGTCTGTACAGATCCTTTAATTAATACTTGAGTTTTTCATAACTATAAAACTTAAAACAATTTCTAATGCATTAAAATAAAAAAAAATCATAGGGGAAATCAGGTTAGTACCAAAAGCTGGTTCATCTAGTTTGAGTTCCATGATGCCTTTTTAATCACTGAATTATGAAGAGGATTTTTAAAAATTTGTCCTTGGATGAAAACTTGTTTCTATGGGAAAATAGTTGTTTTAGGACAACTATGGGGGAAAGAAATGTAAAGATGGCTTATTCAAATGACCAGATTGAATGGAACAGAGGGTACACAGGAACAATAAGCATGAAATGTAGGTTGGGACAGAATATAAGAGGTTCTGAATGTCAAGCTAAGCAGTCAATATAATCTAGCAAGTAATTGAGAAGTATTAAAGGTCTGCATAGAGATGCATGGCTCCTCTAGTACAAATGTTCTTTGTTCATTGGAGGCAATTAAGATGAATGTCTGTTTAATATAATACATAGATATAATCATAGATAGATGTCTGAAGATGAACATGAATAAAATAAAATGACTCAGGCTTTTGCAAATTTGCAACATTATAATACTTTCTAACTATCGCTTCCAGGCCATAAGATCATGCTAAACCTCGGCGGTGGGGTTGGGTTTTCCATGGAGTATGATGGATATTCCTGGTCTCAATCATCCTTGAGAGAGGTTAAACCAAAGAAAGACCATGAGAACCTGGGAAACAGAAATTTAGACACATTGCTGGAAAATATCATCTCTCTTTGTGGGCAGGAGCTGTGGAAGGTTATACTTTGAATTGTGGATGGCGGTAAGTGGTTCTAATGCTGGGGAATAGAGGGAAGGCAGGAAGGACACAGCTGAGGACCTAGGCAAGGAGCCAGTTTAGCAGGGGAGAGGAGAATAGCTCTGTTATTGCTTGAGTTACATTCCCCTTTCATTATTACTTAAATTTTAGTGAAGCCCTGTTATATATATATATTGCTTGGTATCAGTTGTTTGTGTCCACACTTTGGAAATGGAGAAAAGGGAAAGGGCTGGCAGGAACTTCACAGGAGAAAACAGTGTTCACTCACACAGGGCCAGGGTCATGGGTCGAAGTGGAAATGAATGAAAGTCACCTGCAAAGTGACTGTGTCACTTGCAGTCTCACAAAGAAATAACTGGTGACACTAGGAAGAAAATGAACACAAAAAATGGGACAATGGAGCGTGAGCCATTAATAGTCTACTTCAGTGACTATTAGAAAATGCAGCTCTGGACAGAGTCTTTGACAATGGTGTATAGGGTTGCAGTGTGGGCAAGTGGTTCAATGCTCTTAAAAGCAGTCAGGCACTTTAAATTCAGAGAATATTTATGGAAAGACATGAAAAGAGAGTAGAGAAAAAATAGCACCTCTGGACTGCAAAACTGTGTGTAATTAAATAAGACTTATTTTGGTTGAAACGATATGTAGAGTGAATACATGGTAGGAAATATGCTTTAGTTTCCTTGTTTTCTTGTTGAAATCACCAGAGGACAATGTTGAGCTGCAATAACATACTTCTAAAATGACTAGTTATCTATTAATTGAAATTCCAACGTTTAAACCAGATTTATTTATATTTCTATCATTTTTAATCAATTATAAATGTCATGCATGTGATTATATATAAGTATTAAGGATCTTTTGAAAAAAATCAGATGTATCCCCACACTTCTCTGTTGTTTTCTTCATCCAAAGGAAAAAAGAAAAAAAAAATCATTGTTATCTTTTTTAACAGTGGCAAATCCTTCTCTCCCACAAGTCTTTCAAAATTTTGCAAAAACATTGGGGAATACTTATTGCATGCCATATATCTCAACATCTGAGATATGGCATACATTTGAAAAAATAAATGCTTGTGAGCTCCCATTCAAATTGAAAAGATGAGTTATTTATGCTAAATAATCTTTAAGAAAATAAAATCAATTTTCAATCTGAAGACTTCTGAAAAAAGGAATAAATTATCCATTTTCCTTGAAGTGGACTCACTAAGCTATTCATTCATAACTCCTCTCTTTGCAACTGGAATGAACATGAAATTTGAGGTTAAATACAAAGAAGGAAACAAACCAGCCATAATGGGTAAACCATTGACAATTGTGGGATCTCCAGTCCCCCAGCAGCAATAAGTACTTAATATCTACCTCGGTAGTATCAAAGTTAAGTTCATATATAAAAATTTCTTCAGAAACTGTGAAACCCTACGGAAATAATAGTTCTCATTGTATTGACAAGTTGGCATAATCATTAATGTTCAGTCTAGTAATCAATATGCTAATGCCTACTAAATGCTGTTTTCTCAGTTAGTAGATTTTCTTTATAAAGAAAACAGCACTGAAATGGTATGAGTCTTGGGAATTCCCTGGCAGTCCAGTGGTTAAGACTCCAAGCTTTCACTGCCAAGGGCCTGGGTTTGATCCCTGGTCGGGGAGCTAAGATCCCACAAGCTGTGGGTCATGTCCAAAAAAAAAAAAAAAAAAAAAAGTATGACTCTTTAAGAACATAAAATAAAGGGGAAAATAAATCTCTTTTATTCAACAAGCATTTGCTCTGCCAGGTATTCTGGGTTCTGGAGAAATAAAGGAGATTTTCTTCAAGCAATTCAGAATTAAGCAAGAAATCAGGAAGACAAACAAGCAACTAAAATGTAGAGTGGCAAATGCAGTGATAGAGAGAGGCAAGTACAAAATCCAGAGATAATGCAGAGAAGGAAGTAATTAATCCTGCTTGGAGGTTGAGGCTGAGTTAGAGTTTGTTGCAGAAAAGTTAACATTTAGATTGGATCCTGCTGGAATTCTTCAGGCACATAAGAAAATGAGAGTTTAAGGCATAAAACGATATGTACACATACATGGGTGAATGAAACAGTGTTATATGCTCATGGCATTTCAAGTATTGTTGCAATATAAGATGAAGAACAGAGAAAGTGATATGAAATGCAGCTGAAAAAGTAGTCCAGGACTAGCACATGACAGTTCAGCCGTGATAAAATATTTGGCCATTTTGCTGAAATGGATGGGGAGCTAATACAGAACTACTTCCTCCTCATGTCCAGTCTGTCACAAGAGAATATAAGGGAAGATGCAGCTTTGTGATCTTACAAATTCATGCACACTTAAATAAATGACAAGGATTGTAGGAAATAGAAAATATAAGGATGCTTGACAAATGACTGGATGAAACATATGCACATAGCCCACATGCAAACAGATCCCTAGAGATAATGAGCAAGCAAATTGCTAGCTCCAGAATCCTACACAGCACAGAATGTACAATTAAATTACTGCTTAAAGATCACGATGTATAATTCTTCATCACAAAATTAAGAGTAAATCATTGAGAAGGAAAATAACTCCAATATTCTTGGCACTCTTCGCATAAAACTTTACATCTGGATGTTTTCTTAGTCATTTTAACACAGTATACTCTGTGCTTGGACTTTGAATAAGGTCAAAGTATGACATTTTAGAGAATTCTATTCCTTTCTTCTTTAGGGAAAAATGAAAAAGTAAGTAGGTTGCAAACATTTTGTGAAAGCGTGACTTGTGATGTAAGTACTATACTTGAAACTCATTTCAAGGGGCACATATAATTGATTGGTATCCACCTTCCCCCCAGGAAGAAGATAAAAAGCTGTGAGGTAAAATAAGAATGTGACTCTGAACCAAATCTAGAGTCTGACCCCATCTTTGCCGATAACATACTTGATAATCTTAAATCTTCAACTCTCTGAGCAACAAAGATTAAATCAAATATTCCCTATACAGTGCTAAGCGCAATGCCTAGCACATAGTAAGCACTCACTAGACAATAGCTGCTGCTATCAGTTTCCTCAGTCATATGTTGTAAGGTTTAGACTGCATATCTAAGGTCCCTTTTGGCTCTAATACATGATTTTTAACACTGAAAGTGAAATATTTACTGATTTTAGGTCATTTATTCCTTTTTAGTCTTTGATGGTTATTCTTATCCTTCTGACCTTAATAATAGAACACTGTTGATGTTGTGTCATCATTTTTATTGTCCTGAAACACAATCTTTCCCTTACTCAGGGATAAGGACTGTCTAACTAGTGGCATAAGGATCACCTTGGGAGGATGTAAAATGTGTAAGTTCATGAGCCTCACCCACAAAAATTGTGGTTCAGTAGATTTGGGGTTTCGTCCAGATGATTCTGACCATCTGGTCTGAAGAACACAGTTCAAGAAACACTAAACTAAAGAACTAACATTGATAGTATAACACTGTATTCAAGAATAGCAATTTTGGAGCTGTTATAAAGATGGGATGTTGTTATCATTGTTTTTTTTTTATACATCTTTATCGGAATATAATTGCTTTACAATGCTGTGTTAGTTTCTGCTGTACAACAAAGTGAATCAGCCATATGCATACATATACCTCTATATCCCCTTCCTCTTGATCCTCCCTCCCACCCTCCTTATCCCACCCCTCTAGGTCATCGCAAAGCACGGAGCTGATCTCCCTGTGCTGTGCTGCTGCTTCCCACTAGCTATCTATTTTACATTTGGTAGTGTATATATGTCGATACTACTCTCACTTAAATAACCCATACAACTTTTTTTTCCCTGACAGAATAAGCACAAAATCAGAATTTAAGCCTAATTCTTGTATAAAATAAGACTATGGCCTTGCAAGTGCTTGTACCATTACTCATCCTAGTGTAACTAGACTTACTGAATGCACTGAATGCAGAACCTAGTAAAGGACTGCAGATTCCTGCAATTACAGCACTTTCTACCAAACCACTACTGCTATACTCTGTTGCATTATTTACAGAGGTAGGGAAGTGTAGCCAGAGAACTGCATGGATTTTGTATGTGTTTTGCAGCTGGAAAGCTGCTTAAAAAACAAAAACAAAGAAACAAACCAAAAAAAAAAAAAAAACCCCTCTTCAAGTATCATTTAAGTGCTCTAGCCATGCTAATCCTAATTACTTCTTATGGGGCATGCACAGAATTTCAGGTTTTATTAGGACTATTCTTTTTTAACAAAAAACACAGAGAATACAAATGATCAGAAAACAATAAGAAATTATGCTTTATGTGACATGCTACTTCTGGGCAATTTCAGGTTATCATCATATAAAGGTTCATTATAAAAGTCTCTGGAAGTCTCTTGACTAAAAAATAAGAGGAAATCAGAGAAGATATACCTAAAATGCAAGGCCAAAATATTGAGAGGATCAATGGGAAATGCTTACTTGACATTTTAAAAGGAGTTTTAAAGCTTAAAAAGAGAGTAACAAAATAAATCGTCTAAGGAAGGTTATCTCCTTAAAATATCACACTACTTCTATTTTGTCATTCTATGGGGATTTGAGCTGAAGTATGATACCTATCAGTTAGAAATAAAACACTACTATGTGAAATTGTTAAAAGACTAATTTCTAAAGTCACAAATTAAGCAAAGAAAAAATTCCTATATCAAATTCTTCAAAACTCCTTGCACAGCAGAATAGGCAAAATTCTAGGCTATCACAGCCTAGGTAAGATTTTGAGTGGATAGACCTTTCTGAGACTTGGCTTCAGGAAATTGATTGTAACTCATGATTGAACACTTACATTTGGCTGGTAAATCAGAATTTAGTCTGTGGGATTGTGGAGCCAGAGTGTAAGAAGGACTCTATCTTCTGAGACAGCAGGCGAGTGTGTAGAGCTGGAAGTTGAATGGGACACAGAAAGCAATACATCAAAGAGGAGCATTAATACTACCCAAAAACCTAGTGATCTAAAAACAGCTATTAAAGCTAGGAGTTTGAGAGCTAGAGACATGAACATAAGGTAAGGGGTCTAATTTAAGTGAGAGTGATCTTAGATGTTTATACACCATCAGCAACATGGCATGTGGATGATGTCATCCCCGGGTAACAGGCCGGCGGGATGCGGATAATGTCTGGAGAGGTCATTAAGGCAGAGAAAGATAAAGCCAGGTGGCTTAGCCATCATTTACCCCTAAGCTAAAAAGCAAAATTTGAGGTCATTTCCTAATTTTATAGGTATAATATAAACTTCCCAGATCCTTAAATTGGTCTGCTGGAATGAGAAGGAATCTAGACTACATTTTTCAAGTCAACTAAACAGTAGAACATCAGAATTATTTTTCATTTTTTTCTTTACTGTTTTATAGATTAGATATTACCATCTATAGGTATATCTTCAAGTTCACTGAATTTTTTTAAATTGAAGAGTAGTTGATTTACAATATTATATTAGTTTCAGGTATATGACATAGTGACTCAATATTTTTGTAGGTTATATTCCATTTAAATTTATAACAAAACAATAGCTATATTTCCCTGCGCTGTACAATATATCCTTGTTGCTTATCTATTGTATACACAGTAGTTTGTATTTCCTAATCCCCCCTATTTTGCACCCTCCTCCCTCTCCCCACTGGTAACCAATTGTTTGTTCTTTATATCTGAGTTCATTGGATCTTTTGTTCTATCATCTCTCTTCTGATATTACGCATCCTATGGATTTTTTAAAGTTTTTTTTTTTTTAGAGCAGTTTTAGATTGAGAGGAGGGTACAGTGATTTCCGATATATTGCCTGGTCTCACACATGTATAGCTTTCCCCATTATCAACATCGCTCACGAAAGTGGTATATTTGTTACAATTGATGAGCCTACGTTGACACGTCATAGTCACCCAAGGTCCATGGTTTATACTAGGGTTCACTCTTGGTGTTGTATACCCTATGGTTTGGACAAATGTACAATGACATGTATCCATCATTATAGTATCGTACAGAGTATTTTCACTGCCCTAAAAATCCTGTGCTCCACCCCAACCCCTGGCAACCACTAATCTTTTTATTGTCTACATAATTTTGCTTTTTCCAGAACATATAGTTGGAATCATGCAGTATGTAGATTGGTTTCTTTCATTTAGTGATATTCATTTTAGGTTCCTCCATATCTTGTCATAGCTGGTAGCTCATTTCTTTTTAGCACTGAATAATATTTTATTGTCTGGTTGTACCACACACAGTTTATTTATCCATTCACCTACTGAAGGACCATCCTATGAATTTTTATTTTGGTCCTTGTGATTTTTGGTTCTAAAATTTCTATTTGGTCCTTCTATCTTCTATTTCTTTGATGCGATTTTTTATTTCTCTATTGGTTCAACAGGTATTCACAATTGCTTGCTGAAGCATTTTTATAATACTTGCTTTAAGTCTTTGTCAGAAAATTCCAATATCTATGCCACCTTGGTGTTAGAGTCTATTAATTGGCTTTTCTCATAAAGTTAAGTTTTTCCTTTTTTTTTTTTTTTTTTTTGTTTGTTTGTAAAATAACTTTGAATTGTCCCTGGAAATTTTAAATACCAAGTTAGGAGAACATGGGTCTTGTTTACATCCAATGGAGAATAGCTGGTAGTTGGTTCATTCAGTTCTCAATGCCTTTGATATGCAGAATAGGATCAGATTCATGCATGAGGAGGTTGGGTATGCTCAGGAGTTAAAAAGAAAACTTTATGGAGTTGCTTTATTGAGCTTCATCCTCTCCATGATTTTCCCAGTACTTTCAAGTTCCCTGAAGATCTCTTTTTGTTCACTGGTAAAAAAAAAAAAATCTCGGGTTTTAGTCACCCCACTCTGCTATGAACTTCCACAACTGTGCCAGTGTCTGGGGTCAAGCAGTAGGGAGACACAGAGAGAAAAAAGCAATAGGGTTCACCCAACACTTTTGTAATCAGACCTTCCTTGAACACAGAGAAAGGTTCCTTTTCCTCAGCATTTTCCCACTGTCTGTCATCACCACCATGGGATTGCTTGAGGGCTGGGGTATGATAGAACAGACAAAAGGAAGAAAAGAGGTGATTTTCACACTTCCTTTGAGAATTAGGTGTTCCCTTTCCTGTTTTTCAAGCCAGAACTAAAGGGATTCTTATGTCATAGAATTTGAAATTCAGGTTTTTTCCTTCTATCTGTTTTCTATGATTTACTTTGTAGAGTTCAAATAGCTGCTCTATTCATACTGCCCATATTGTATGGTTGTATTCAGCAGGAAAGGCAAGGTGGAACCAGAGCACTCAGAGTTGATTTTAAAACAAGTCTATTTAAAGCAAATTTGGAAAATTCACAATTTCTAGAAAAAGTTAAATGTAATTTCTTCGACAAGTGGAAAAAGAATGATTATACATGATGTGTGTGATGATATGTACATCTGTATTTTGTACACAAACACGTTCAGAAGCAAATGTACATATAAAAGTGCATAGCAAATTTCATCCTTACGAAATTAAAAGTTTCACAGTCTGAAATTACCAGCAATAGTTATTTCTTTGGATGAGCAGTTTGAAAGCTGATTTTAAATTACACATATTATATTGGAGAAAAAATTCTAGTCAATATTAGTCATTTTTATTTTTTTCTCAAATAAGTTCAACAGAGCAAATAGTCATTAATTTTAGAATGGAAAAAAGTGAATACATAGAAGAATGCAATCAAAGGAGCCTGCTATTATTCATGTAATTTCTTATAGAAACACACTCCCAAACATTACATTCATGTTTTCAGCAGGCATTAGCAGAGGGAGGTTCATCATGCACATCAATCACTAATGGAATGACTCCCTTTTCTCTTGGGTTGCCCAGTTTGGTGTATCAAGTTATAGAACACCTGTAGCTAATAAAGAATAATTACTTTCCTATAGCTACTTAACTCTATACTTTGGATTATTAAAACAAATACTTTCAAACGTAGTACTCGCTAATGTACCCATCACTTCGCTTGAATAATGAGAATCGCCTGGACATTTCCCCTGTGTTCATAATCAAAATAAATTTACAGTTCTGTAGAAAACCCTTTCTTAGAGCTGATTGTGACAAAGACAGGGAACTTGTCAGTAGATATTTTCAATATAATGGAGTTAAATATAGAGTGTTATGTACAGAGTCTACCTGCAGGGGTTTTAAATGAATAATTTTGGATTTTAGAAAGAGAAAATGAAAACTATCTTTTCTTCTAATTCTGGTTAATTTACGACAGTCATGACAGTGGGCTGGTGGCCTCAATGGCATCCTGAACACCTGGACTGAGGATACATAACGGAGGCAGCAGACAGAGCTAATCTGGTGTATTTTGGCTCAAGGCACTTTTGTTCCATTTCTACTCTTGGCCAGTGTGTGGATCATTGAGCTGGAAAGATGAGTTGATGTTATGCTGCAAATGTAGTTGAGTTTTATGGAGAAAAAGGAGAGACCAGATATGCCAGACACCTTTCAACTCTTCAGAAGAGGTATTAGAAAAATGTCTCATGGTGAGGAATTTGAGGTTAGGAATGAGATATTTGTCAAAATAGGCTAAGAATTTCTTTTTTTTTTTTTTTTAGAGAGAGATAAACTATCCTTTGCAAATGAACATGGGTGAAAATTTATTTGTAGGAGAATACAACCTTAGGGCTGACTTTTAGTGGGCAACACTGGGATAATTTAATAAATACAGATTCAATTTTTCATGCTTAACCATCCATTTGGTCCATCTAAAAAGGACAAGGATTTATCAATATCTTTATATAGAAAAACATATACTATACACACTGATTCAGTTTATAGACTTTGGGGCCAAACTGCCCCTGTTTAGATCTGAGCTCCACTGCTTGATAACCACAAAGCATTGAGTCAATTGCTTAAATACTCTATGCCTCAGCATCCTCATCTGTAAAAGGTGGCAATAACAGGGTTGCTGTAAGAATGAAATAAGCTAATACATGTAAATTGGGATCTTGTATATCACAGAGTATGTGCTCAATAAAAAATACATTTTACTGTTGTTATCTAACCTATTCACAGCCAATAGTCACTCTGAAAATAGAATAAATAATCAACTAAAGTGGGATATTATAATAAAACAAAAGTATATAACACATAAGTATATATTTAAATACATACAATGAAACATACATAATGCCACATGAATATTTTATTTTATGTAAATTATATAAATATATAACCACTTGCCAATTCAGTTGAGGTCATTTTGTATGTAAGTCCTCTACATAGAGTTCCACATCATCTTCTTTCAGAAACTTGTGATGTATTATCTATGATTTCTAGTTTTGGTTTCTTTGAAGTGGAGGGAAAACTTAAAGGCATTTGTTAAGCAATCTGAGTACAGAATCCTTCTAGATTTTTACAATTTCTCCCCACCTTTTTTCAGTTGTCTCTCTCTACCTAACTTGGCAGTAATTTTTATAATATTAATTTTATTTTAACTAATTCACATTTATCAAGTTTCTCCCATGTTCAACATCACTTTCAAGGAACAACTTTTTTTGCACTATTTCATTAGTTTATTTTCTATCTTATTAACATTTGTATTTATAGTAACTGATACAACTTATCTAAAAATGTTTGAAACCAATCCAGCTGTCACATGTTAAGCACTTAACTTTCCCCTGGCGGATAATGTGGATTGAGAGTGGCTTGTCAGCTTGGTACTGTCCCCGTACTGTTTGCAGCAGTCAGTGTGGAGGAAGTGGAGAGCGAATCTGTTTGGTAAAACTAGTTAATCGTTAGTTAACTAAGTGAGTTTCCACTATATCTCTCTTGATTTACCAGATGTTCTTCTCTTCAATTTACCTGTTTGTAGTAGGTTATAAATTTGACCTCTCAGATTATTAAATAATAAGACCAAGTCGATGCCAGAAAAATATTCATACTATTCCTATTGATTCTGAATTTAGTGGCAAGCAGGAAAAACAATTTTGAAAACTCTTTTTGGATGTTGGTGGGGAAATTCTGAGTTGAAATTCATTAAAGAGTATCTGGTAGTCCTTGGAATGCTTAAAAGTGATGTGAAGGGAAAAAGAGCATAAAAATACTGGCTCCATAGAGCTGCAGAATTGAGCAAGATTTGGCTTTTATTTTACAAAATAACTAATTTAAAAAATTTTATTAAGTCTGATGGAAATTTTTACATCAGATAGTATTCCATTATATAACAAACCTACAACCTTTCAGCATGTATTAACATATCCTCAAAAGTTAAATTTAAAAATGAAGTTTACTTTCTGTCAAAAATAAATTTTAAATATTTGGAAGGTTCAGAATCAAATCAAATTGTTTACTCTTAGAACTGTCACTTTGGTAGCAGTACTAGTAACTTGGCATAGTGGAACTTCGATCATTTACAAAATCTAGCCAGAGGGAACATATTATCAAACATTCCAAATTTCCCAGGAACCTGAATAAATAATCCTTTGACACTGGACTCTTTCTTCCTTTCTAAGCTTCTAAATATCCTTCCTCCTTCTTTTGTTTGCATAAGATCCTTATTTAAGAGTATATTTAAAAAACAAAAGTCTTTGATATGCTGAGGAACAAAGAGGCCCAGGAGGATTTAGTGAGAAGAAGAAATGACAGTAGCCAAGAGCGGAAAAACAGATAAAAGAGAAACTTACGATGGTGACCTACAGAAAAAGAGTAAAATTTTCTCCAGTGCTGGGGAAATTGGAGGAGAGTTCCTGCAGTTCTCCTGTCACTCATGGCCCTCTCCTTGAAAGTAGTCTAGATAAGTTTCTGAACCATGGTGTCAGAGCCAGTACCAGCAGAGTGCAGAAAAAATCTTTCTTCAGTATTCTAGATATTTCTAGGTATAGGAGGACAGGAGAATATGCCACCTTAATAAAATTAAGATGTTATATTACATTCCTTTGGAACTCAAAGAACATTGCAAAACTCATTGCAGGACACAGATTGACTCAGAAATAAACCTGTAATACATTGGTTATTGTTGCTTTCAGTGCTGTCTTGATCCAGTTTTGAGGTCCTGAGTAGTAGTAGATCAGTTCTCTTTCTTGAGCAGCTGATTAAATCCATACCCCAAATTTCCCTGATCAGGCTTTCTCACTCTGAGGCCACTGTGAAACTGCTCAAGTCACCCCAGGGCTAGAAACAGACAATTAGGGAAAGTCCCTATGCCCTGGAGCCCATGAAATTATTCAAATTAGCCTACTCACAAGGAGACTTCAAAATTTAGGTAAGCCCACCTCTCTTGCCATACTTAATTTAAACCACCACCAGCTTGCTCTTACCCTGTTCCTGGATGCAACCCCCTAACAGCCTTCACTCATTTGGAGCTGGAAGTGACAAAGAGTTCTGACTTTCCTCTATCTCAGTATCTTTGTGTTGTGTTCTGCTATTCAAAGAACCTATAATATCCTATTATTATGAAACAATGCCCAGTTCAGTGAGATATCTAGGAACGTAGCATTTGACTACTCTTGAATATAGGTGAAGCTGCTATTGATAAAGTAGGGACTTCAAGGCACAAAGATGGTGTAAAACACTAAATACATAAGTGGGAAAAGCCTGTGAGTATTTAAGGAAAGGAAAAAGGCCAAAATATACAGCTCAGAATAAGGGGTAATAAGAATTATGGAAACACTTCAACCTGTGCTTAATTATCAGGATTAAAAAAAAACATGATTTTTGCTTCATGATCAAATAGAACTAATTTGGAGATAATTATTTATAAACAGAAAAAGCACTACAGGAGTAGTGCTTTCAGAAGACTAAACTGGAATCAGAGTACTAGATATATTAGAGAGAAGGATACTAGTTAGAAAGAGACAAAAATTTGGGAATCATTTCTTTTTTTTTTTTTTTTTCCATCTTTTTTTTTTTTTTTTTTTTTTTAGAAATTCACGTTCTTTTATTTATTTATTTATTTATTTATGGCTGTGTTGGGTCTTCGCTTCTGTGCGAGGGCTTTCTCTAGTTGCGGCAAGTGGGGACCACTCCTCATCGCGGTGCGCGGGCCTCTCACCATCGCGGCCTCTCTTGTTGCGGAGCACAGGCTCCAGACGCGCAGGCTCAGTAATTGTGGCTCACGGGCCCAGTTGCTCCGTGGCATGTGGGATCTTCCCAGACCAGGGCTCGAACCCGTGTCCCCTGCATTGGCAGGCAGATTCTCAACCACTGCGCCACCAGGGAAGCCCGGGAATCATTTCTTAAAGGCAATGACATCTTCAAGGAGTTAAGGAACCCTAAGGAAGTCAGGAAGTACGGAAAAAACTAAACTTTTAAGACACTGTATGTCCAAGTAAGGAGAGATATGGGTTGAGTCAACGACAAACTTTTAAAGACAGAGTGGGAAAAAAAATTTAATTTTCTTTGTGGTCATGAAAATAAAAATTAAGGAATAACTCAATGAATATATATTTCCAGAAAAGGTACCCCCTTACTCATATGTTTCTAAAAGAAAATCTCTACATTCTCCTGCATCAGAATAGCTAGATTTGAAAAAACTCCCTCAAACTGCACTCCATTCCCTTCATATCCACTACTGTGAAGACACCAGAAGGATAGACAGTGCTGTGTATTCTGAAAAGATCCGTGTTAGAAATTTAGTCCCTATACATAGGACATGTATCACTTGGGACATATCACTTAACTTATATAAACCTTAACTTCTCTCTCTGTATAATAAGGTAGTCATGTGGATTTAATAAGATAATTATTGTGAAGCACTGACACAATTGTTGGAATATAATAACTTCCTAATAAATGATAGCTTTTATTATTGAGAGACATACAACATAGGTTCACCTTTTGGTTCTTTGCACTTAGGCAAGACAGGAATTCAGTTTCCCAATTCTTATAAATGAACGTGATAATGACATCACTTTATACGATACTTTATGTGTGTGAAACTCTATAAAGGATTAGCAGCATTATTATTATCTAAATTCCTTCCTCTGTTGTCTCAGAAGACAAATTTAAGTGATACACAGAACTCATTCAATTAACATTTTGGCGCCTACTATTTGCCAGGCACTGTTCTAGAACTATATTCTTAGAACTATATTCTTCACTTAGAAAAAGAGTGTGAGAGAGAGAAAATTGAAACAAATAGATTTTAAAAATGAATGCAAGCTTGAAAAATAGTGTGACCTGTGCAGAAAGATAAGCATATTACTTTTATTTGGCTTTTTAATAACAACTTTTAACAAGAGGCACTATTTTAAGACACTAAATTACAAAACATATCCATAAAGTATCTTAGTAAAGTAAAAGTTTAAAATAAGCTTGAGTGTGAATATAAGAGAGCTGTAAGTCTGGTTAAATGAGCATGAGGAAATCATAAAATATTTAAAAACTCAGTATTAATTGGGACAAATGAATTTTATGACTTTTAGTTTCCTATATTCCAAATCTACTTTGCTCTTATCTGCACTTAAGAAGGCAATATTTAGGGTTTTTTTAATTCTTTTTTTCCCTTTTGTATTCACTTATATATTCTTGACCTGATCTCTGATTCCTGAGTGTATAAGTAGAATGGAAATTAGGACTTTCATTTAGATATATGAGAGACAACTCTTGTGATTCTGAGTTTTAGGCCTGATGTTCAAAGTTCATGTATACCTAGAGTCAGATAAGGGCTCTCTAATGGTGATTGATATAGAGTTCTTGGGATCAATGAATGAGATCAAAAGTAAACATTGGAACTCAGAGTTAGTCCCATTTCCAGAATTATGTCCCTGAATAATACTTCACTTCTTGAAATGTGATGTGGCTGTCACGGGTGATGGGAGAGAGCTGAACTAGTCATCCAGTTTGAGCAAGGGTATAGACTATATAAGCCTTGTCAAGGCTTACAGCAGAGAACTCACTTAAGGCACTGCCTGCTTACATAATCTCAATGGGCATTATGAGAGCAGTAATTTTTCCCAAGATAATTCAAACTAAGTGGACACTGTCTTCTTTGACTCACTCAGGAGTTTGGGAACCAGAGCTATCATAACATGATATGGTGGAGGAAAGAGGGCATCTGAGTGTCAGGAACTGGCTACATTCCAGTAGGTGAAGACTGGTAAAGAGATCTGCTTAAAATATCACTGTAATTGTTTAAAATAATGAATGTTGTTGTGTTATTATAACTTTTATTGCATTTTATAAATGAGAAAATAGAGGTTTAGAGAGTTTAAGTCACTTGTTCAAAGTTGTTCAACTGATGAGTTGTAGAGCTGTGGTTAGAATGAGGTCTCTCTCAAGTGGAATGTGAATTGGAATGTCAAGAATTCTTCTGAGTGTTTTTGCTGTCTATTCCTGCTTGAGTCTCCTGTGAACTTAGTCATCTATGGGCAGAAGGTAATTCTAATGAAATTTTAGGGATACCTCATTGATAATAGCAGCAAGTCTATTTCAAAAGTTGTAAGTCAACTTTTTATTTTTTATACATATACATATATATAAATTTTTAAAGAAAGATATGTGATTATCACAGTATGTAAAAGATATCCAAATACAATGTACCTGGTAATGATCTATTATTTTCATAATATGAATAGTTTTAATATATTTTATATTCTAAAACAATACCTGTAAGGTGGGCAGACAAAACTAAAGAAGCCTTTCTAGAAAATGTACATTTTACAAGATATGAGTAATATTCAATTTATTGCCATCTTATTATTAATTGCAAAAATTACCCTCAAATGACATGTTATCTCCACAAAATTTGATATTATTTCTACAAATAAAAATAAACATAGTTTCTTTGAAAGTAGGATGAGAACTCAGTCAATAGTGAGGGACAGATTTAAGTAGGAAAGTAGAAAACAGGGATTTAATATACCCAAGGGGGATAAAATATGTGACAGGTGCCTATTTATTAGTGAGAAAAATACTCATCTAGAGAGTTTTCTGTAACCATCTAGACTGGGTTAAGAGTTCAGAGCACCTTATGTATACCATTATATTTTAGCATATATGACACCCTAATGGTCTGTTTACCTCTTTGGCTTTCCCAGGGGATTTTTGAATTTCATGAGAACAGAGCTAATTTCTTTTTCAGTAATGAAAACCCTGAGCCTGATATGCAATAAATATTTAGTAGATAAATAAATGAATAAATAAATGAGTATAGCCTTTGAAATGCACAGTGACAATTTCCATCAAGTCAAGCTAATTAAATGGTGGAAATCTTCAGTAGATTGGATTTGTTCCCAATTCTTTATTTCCTACCTTCATTGTTATGGTTCACTTTGAACAGAGTATACTTTTCTGCCTCTTAGATATTAGAATTGGCTATTAGTCTTGTTTGGACAAAAGAATATGGGATGAAATGACAATGAGCTATTTCCAAGATAAAACCTTAAGAGACATCGTGTGTTTTCACTAGACCCTCTTATGCTTCTGCCATTTGGATGAGAGAAACACAGAATGCAGAGAAATGTGAAGACCTGAAGCCAAACCACAGCCTGAGCCAAGCCCAGTCAGTCCCAGACATGCTCCCCAGGGTCACAGCCTCTAGCAAACCTGTGACTGAGAAATAACTACTTGTTGTAATAAGCCACTGAATTTTGAGATAGTTTATTACACAGCATTAGGGCAGCAATAGCTGAAGAATGCAACATCAGAAAGCTCTGGTAAAATATAATGTATCTGTGTCAAATTCACTTGCTGAAGAATTACAATAGAACAGGTTGTATGTAGAGATCCAGACAGGATGTAGATGGTTGGCATGACAGAATTGTAGTAAGAAGCAGGGTGCCCCCTTTCGGGACTGGGGCTCAGAAGAATTTAAATCTTTTGGAAATTGAGAATGTTCATGGGAGGGTCTGAATGTTGCAGAAGATAAACATATTTCTCAGGAACAGACTGAGACTCAAGTCAATGAAACAGGGTTCCCAATACTTGAAATGGAATACTAGGTTAAGCCCTAGGTGCATAAATAAAGCAAAGGCATAGTTACCTCAATACAGCTATCCTAGGAACACGGATGCTTTAATGTTAAGCCACTTGCCCTTCAACTAGGGTTCTCAAATTCTCTTCAACAAAGGATAAAGTTGACCCCAGCGTTTGCAGTTAAGATGCAGTAAGGATGAGCCTTAAAGTTAGCTCCAGATAAAGGTAAAGAGCTAGTTTATGCAGGGATCTGGGAAGCAGAAATGTCAGTACAAAACTGGTGAAGAAGAATGCCTTAAAAATCGCTATCCAAAGAATTTCCCATGTATCTTGAATCAAACAGGTTTATAATGCAAACATTCTAGTGGCTGGAGATTCTCTTTAGTAATAATTCAAATTATATGTCTGATTACATTTTTAACAGATTAAATGTTAAATCATCATTATAAACATTTTTAAAAAATACCCTGATGGACAACCAGCCTTGAAACTGAGCAGGAGGTTTTCACTGATAGTGGTAGAAGTTACCAGGAAATTCAGTAGTTTGCTATTTTACTCAGCATGGAAGCACACACTAAAGTAAACAGAAGAGAGACATGTGTATTCATTAAGGGGGCAGAATTTTCCTCAATTATTAACACAATTAAGAGGGAAACAGAAAATTCAGAAGACTGAGGAATGGTGGGGAAAGTAAGTGCCTGAACTGAACAATATGCTGTGCTGAGCTAAGTAAGGAAAATTAACCATACGTAGTGCTGTTCTTTCCATCGCACACTGAATTCCCCTCCTCTAATTTTAGACCTACCGTTTGCTGGCCCTTTGCTATCCCCAGATTACAATCTATTACTGTTCTCCCATTCCTAACCTTCAGCTATTTAAAGCTTCTTGTTTTACATCTCTCCTCAAACCTATATTGTTTGTTTTCCTCTTTTTATTTTTATTTTTTAAGTGTAAGCTCCTGCTCTGGCACTTTTCTACATGTTTTCAGATCAGAAAACTCTTACCTCTCCTATGTGTCATGTCCTCAGCATCCTGTTTCCTGATACATGGTTAACTTAGCTGATATTTAATTTCTCACTAATGTTGGAAACAGTAGTTTTAAATAGAGGGAAGGGAGAAGGACAAATTAGAATATGTCCAAAGAATTCTCAAGATATACCAATGGGCGTAGGAAGGGAGTAGTCCTGACACTCAGTTGATTAAGAACAACTCCTGAAGGGGTGCTAATAAAGTGAGAATTATAGAATTCTCAGGGCGATCAGGAATGGAAGATCATCTAGGTAAGATCATCTAGGTCAATTTCTTTATTTAAAATATGGGGAAACAAAGGCCCAGAAAGGCTGTGACTTCCCAAAGACATAGGACTATTTGTTGACTTTTGGTCTCATTCATCTCAATTTATATAGTTGTATTTTAACAAGGGACTTTGATATCATTTCCTCAACTGAAGGAATATGGGAACTTCTAGAATACTGTTAGGAGAATGAGGAATAGAGGTAATTGGTCACAATGCTTATAACATCTGTTGAGATGATTTACAACAAATTATGCCAAGTTTTCTATAGGGTCAACAGATTTTATACCCTAGGAATTCCTAAGAATACCCCAATGAATACAGGATATTTACAGCAATTAAAAACAACAACAATAACAATAGTACCACACACACACACAGCCAGCATAGTGCAGAGCAAAAAGGAGGGTTATGGATCTATTTTGAGCTTGCCCATTTACTAGCTGAATATTTGTAAATAATTTTGAGTGTAAGTTTCTGCATATGTAAAATAGCCATAATGTTGTAATCTATGACCATCATTGTAAGAATCATTTATTCACCCATTCCATTACTATTTACTAAGCCCCTATTTGGTTGGAAAGTTTTCTAGGTGATAGAATTAACAGTCAACAAGAAAGAACTTTCCCCACTCTGGCTGAACTTATGATCTATGTATGCACGTATGTGTGTGTTTGTATACATGTGTATGTGTTTTCTAGAGGGAGGGCTACAAAAATAAATAAAAGATAAATAAGAAAGATAATTTCAGATAGAGGTAAATGCCACAAATTGCATAAAACAGGAGGTACAACAGAGAAGGAAGTACAGATGGTACAGTAATTTAGACTGAGTGGTCAAGGAAAAGGTCACACTTGAACTGATACCTGAATGACAAGAAGGAGCTAGACAAGCAAAGATCAGGAGAAAATAGTTTAGGGGGTGAAAATAACAAGTGAAAGCTCCCAAGTTAGACATTAATACAGAAGAAATAAGAAATGGAAAGAAGACTAAAATTGTTGGCGCCCAGTGAGAAGGCAGGAGATAAATTTGGAAAAGTTGACAGGGGCAACGCAGGGTCTTTTAGACCAAGGTTAGAAGTTAAATTTATTTTTTAAGTGCAATGAAAAGCCATTATAAGGTGTTAAGAAGAGAGAGGAGTTCTTATCTCCATTAAAAAAGATACCATCCTCACTGTTACATGTCAAATAGTTTGCAGTAGAGTAGGAAGAGGATTTAGTAAACTACTGTACAGTCCAAGCAAGATATTTTGTCAACTTATGGTAACTACCTCACAGAAGTGGGCTGATGCAGGAAAATGGGCACATTTGGGATGTATTCTGGACTTATTGGTGGACTGAGGATGAATGAATTTATAAGGAGAATCAAAGATGATTCTGATGTCTGGATTGCCTCTGGACGGTGATACCTTTTACTGTAACTGAAAAGCTTGGTAGGAGAATAGATTTTTATGAAGAAACAAAAAATTTTGCCTTGCCCTTGTTAAGTTTGAGATATCTATTAATGTTCCAAGAGTAGATAGTAAGTAGCACCTGGGAACAGGAGTCTGGACATTAGTGGAAGAGTCAGGACTACAGATATACTCAAGGGAGTCAACCAAATGTAAAATAGATACCCAGTGGGAAGCAGCTGCATAGCACAGGGAGATCAGTTTGGTGCTTTGTGACCACCTAGAGAGGTGGGATAGGGAGGGTGGGAGGGAGATGGAAGAGGGAGGGGATATGGGGATATATGTATACATATAGCTGATTCACTTTGTTATACAGCAGAAACTAACACAATATTGTAAAGCAATTATACTCCAATAAAGATGTTAAAAAAAAAAAAAGTGAGTCAACATGTGGATGGCATTTAGACCCATGAGCCTGAATGAGATAGCACAGTGAGAGAATGTAGACTAATTATTAAGATATGGAATTGCATTTGTAAAATATCTATCACAGTGAATATCTATCACAGAAATGAATGTTTATTTACCATCTTTCCTTCTCTTCAAATTCTTTCATCTCATGGGTGCAACAACCAATGAGGTTGATCGTATCTACCAGCTCTTTATAGCTGTCAAAATGGATCACCATTCTATGAATTCTATCCTACAAAAAAGAGTATAATAGAAGTTATAGGCATAAGGCAAGAAAATAGAAAAGTAGGTGTGTATTTAACACATAGAACCACCCAATATTTTTAAAAACTCTACATACACTATGGTAATTTCCACATTTTGTATTCCATCTTTCCAAGACAGGAACAGAAAAACTCTTCCTATTTCCAGATTTGCTTCTGTTAAGCTGCTAGGATCTGATGCTAGCTGGATCTGCCAATTAAGTGCTGGCAAGTTCTGCTAATGAGATGCACTTTCATGAAACTTGAATTTTTAAGTTAAAGCTAAAAGTTATTTCATTAGTACCCCTTAAAATTTTTTTCTTGATCAGCAGTGTATCAGAATGATTCCCATCTTAGGCTGGGTGGAATATTTTGAAAAATTCTTTGGTACAGTAATATGTTCCTCTCTTTTCCCTCCTAATTAAAAAAAACTGTGTTTAACATTAGCAAAAAATTAAATATCAGCTGAGCTAACCATGTATCAAGAAGCAGGATGCTGAGGATATGATACATAGGAGAGGCAAAATTTTCAGGTTATACACGACCTACATAAGGTGGTGGTCACATAGGGAGATTGATTATCTGGCAAGTACAATCACAAAGGTATTTGGTAGGGCAGGGAGGCAGTGGTCGGATTCCTGGTATCCAGTCCTGAGTGTCCTCAAAGCCAAATGGAAGTGGCAGGAATATTTTCACAAGAGCTGTCCCCATGGATGATTGAGTACTTCTGGCTGTGAAATTTTAAAGCCTCGTTCTCTGGCCCTCCCAAATGTTAATGTGAGCTAATTATTATCATTTAATAAATTTATTAACGACTTTAGCTAGGAAAATAGACTTGATGTTTGCAATTAAGACCAAATCAATTCAGAGATAAGCCACAAGGTAGTCTAGTATCTCCTTATAATATTGGTTTTTGAGATCTACATCTCTTTAAAGTTTTATATGGGTTTTAATTATTAGCAATTCAGGAGTACCAGATTAATTATATATAAATTCATAACTGAATATGTGCATTTATATCTGCTTCTACATGATACTGAAGGAGAAGATTAAAGTTGGAGGACAGATACTACCTGATTTCGAGCCTTAATATACAGTGACAATAATAAAGGCAGTGTGGTATTGGCAAAAGAATTGTCAAATAGGCTGATGGAACAAAATATAGAGCTCAGAAATAGACCCATACAAATATAGTCAACTGATCTTTGACAAAGAAGGAAAGGCAATACTATTGATACAATGAAGAAAAGAGTCTTTTCATCCAAGTGCAAAAAAATATATCTAGACCCAAACCTTACATCCATCACAAAAACTAACTCAAAATGAATCACAGAGCTTAATGTAAAATAAAAAATAGAAAACTCCTAAAAGAAAACACAAGAGACTATCTAGATGATCTTGAATTTGGTGATGTTTTTTGGATACAACACCAAAGTCATGATCCATGAAAGAAATAATTAAGTTGGACTTTATTAAAATTTAAAACTTATGATCTGTAAAAGACACTATCAAGATTATGAAAAAACAAGCCACAGACTGGAAGAAGATAATTGCAAAAGACATATCTGGTAAAAGATTGTTATCCAAATTATACAAAGAACTCTTAAAATTCAACAATAAGAAAGCAAACAATTTGATTTAAAAATGGGCAAAATATCTGAACAGATGGCTCACCAAAGAAGATAAACAGATGGCAAATAAGCATATGAAAAGATGCTCAGCATCATATATCAATAGGCAATTGCAAATTAAAACAACAATGACATACCACCATGTGCCTATTAGAATGGCAAAAATCCAAAACACTGACAACACCAAATGCTGACAAGGATGTGGAGCAATAGGAACTCCCATTTATTGCTGGTGGGAATGCAAAATGGTACAGCCACTTTGGAAGACAGTTTGGCATTTTCTTGACAAGCTAAGCAGCTGATTACCATACGTTCCAGCAATTGTGCTCCTTGGTATTTACCCAAATGAATTGAAAACTCATATCCATACAAAAACCTGCACATCAGTGTTCATAATAGCTTTATTCAGAATTGCTAAAACTTGAAAGTTATTAAGATACCCTGTAGGTGAGTAGATAAATAAACTGTGTACATCCAGACAATGGAATTTTATTCAATGCTAAAAATAAATGAGCTATCAAGACATGAAAAAAACCTGAAGGAAATTTAAATGCATATTCCTAAGTAAAAGCCAACATGAAAAGTCTACACAGTATATGATTCCATCTATGTGACATTCTGGGAAAACCATGGAGAGAATTAAAAATCAGTGGGTGCAAGTGATTGGGGGAAGGGAAAATAAACAGAGTATGGAGGATTATTTGGGGCAATGAAACTATTCTGTATGATACTATAATGGTAGATAAATGTCATTGTATGTTTTTCAAAATCCATACAATGTACAACATCAAGACTGAACCCTAATGTAAACTCTGAACTGTGTGTGATGATGATGATGTAGTAACATGGGTCACAATAACAAATCAGGGATTTCTTGATAACAGGGGAAGCTATGCATGTGTAGAGTTAAAGGATATATGGAAACACTATACTTTGTCCTCAGTTTTGTTGTGAGTCTAAAACTTCTCTAAAAAATAAATACTAAATTTTTTAAAAGGTAGAAAATATAAGAAAGGGGAAGAGACAATAGCAGATATATGAGAGACTTAGAAGATTCTGCAATGTAAATAAAACAGGTGAATAAGTGATAGCTACTGATCAGGCAAGAGAAAGCTGAATCTGAATGTTACAGTGGGAGAAGCCAGTAAGTATGAAGCCATTTTTGCCACGGAACGTCAGAAATATTCAGTAATTGCAGGTACACCATGTCCTAGGAACAAGGAGTCGGCTTGGAAAGGAAAATCCTGGTTGAAATATTTTATAAGTAGAAGTTAGACTCAATTATCAACCTCACAACGGAAATATAAAAAACTGTCCTTCTTTTAAAATAACTCAAGGCACTCCCCAAAAGAAATCTCCAGGACGAGATGGTTTCAGTGGATATTCTATAAAATATTTAAAGATGAAATAACAACAATTACACATAATTTCTTTAAAAAACAAAATGGAGGGAACACAGCACAACTTATTTCACTAAGCTAGTACTATCTTGATACCAAAACCATACCAAGACAGTACCAGAAAAGAAAATAAAAACTACAGACCAATATCATTCATGAATATAGATATAAAATTCCTTAACAAAATGTTAGCAAATAGAATTTAGCAATATATTAAAAAAAAGATTATACTCCATGACCAAGTGGAATTTATTTCAAAGATACAAGGCTGGCTTAATTTACTATATTAACAGGCTTAAGAAGAGAAGTCACATAATCATAGCAGTTAATGGAGAAAAAAAATTTGGCAAATCAATACATATAAATGATAATAAATTTCAGAAAAAATACGATGGGAGAGAACTTCCTTAACTTGAAAAAAATTATCTACAAAATACTCTATAACTGACATTATAGTGAAAGACTCATTGCTTTTCTCCCTATAATCAGAAACAAGCAAGGATGTCTGCTCTCACCACTCTTATTCAAAATATTGCTGGAAGCTTGAGCCAGTGTAGTAAAGCAGGAAACCGGAAACAGAAGACATACAGCAAGACATACAGCAAGAAAGGAAGGAATAAAATTGTTCTCACTTGCAGATGACATGTTTGTTTAAATAGAAATTCTCAAGGAACCTACCAAATTAACTCCCAGAACTAATAGGCACAACATCACAAGTTTCAAGAAAACATTAAAAAGCCAGTTGTATGTCTGCATACTGGCCGTGAACCAGTCCCTTGGTACTGTGTTCAATATACTCTTGTTATGCATCTCATGGTCACTGAGAAATTGATGCTTTATTGACTGTTTTCCCTCTACTCCTCATTCCAACTTCCTCTCCCATATTCAGGTAGGACCCTTATAATGCTCTGGTCTTTTTGCTCTTCGAATTCAAACCCAGGGTATTTCACTTCTAATTTATTTCAAAAATCCATTTTCTCCTACATGGTTTACCATAACACAGAACACTTTCATCTCTAAGTCATAATATTCAGCATTTCACTATGTAAACATCAACTTCTAGCTTTGAACGTCACTTATTATTTATTCACAATGTCACTAATCTTTGAATACAATGATGTATTTCAACCACGTTTCCCTCAAATAATCATGTTCCTCCTAATTTTTCCACTTTCCCTCTCTGGTGTGGATTCTTTTATCAAAAGAGTGACTGAAATGTTTGCTGTTCACAGCCTAATCATATTCCTCTCTACTTATATCTGGTTATTATTCAGGTTATGAAAGTTTGTGCAAAAGGGAAATCATCTCAAGAACAAAGACACAGGATAAAAGATGGCATACTTTGAAATATGTTAAGTAGGAATTTATCATATTTCACATCTGGGGTTTGTCTTTTGTTTATGTAGATGCACATTCTTCCTGTTTCCTAACAAAAGGTGAGATTTGGATTGCATGGAATTCTAAATTCACCAAAAATTATTCAGAGTAATCAAATATATGGACTGTTATATATTCATAAAGGCAGTGGATCTAAACAATCCTATTGTGCATCCCCATTGCACTCTGTTTATACTTTTTAAAGTAATTTATTTGATTATTCATCTTTATCCTTCATCATAATGTGAGCTCTCCAAAAGAACTCCAACTTTGGGTTAATTAAATGTTTTGAAATTCTCCTCTCCTCCATTCAGACTCCTGTACATAACTCTAAAAATTATGCAATTGCAAGAACAAGTGTTGTTTTGAATGTGTTCTCTCCAGCAATAATTTCATTTATTAGAAATCTTGTATGTCCCTCAAGCAAGTCTTCTTAGAATTCTGGGGCTAAGACTTGGATGCGAAAATATTACATTTTCATTTTCAATAACTTTCAGATGATATTTAATGTTTCCTTTAATTAAGAACAGAGGCAATATACAATGGTAGTACTGAGTTCCCGTTCTGAGTTTCACTATGGCCTTTAGAATAAAAGTCATATCTGAGAGCCCAAGGTTCTCAATGATAGAACTGTTGCACCTATTTAGCTTTATTTCACCCACTTCCCCACATGAACTCCTTGATCCCTTCATATAAAATACTCTGAACTAATAAACTGATATTAACGGCACTGCACTTTTCCTTTTCCTTATTCTTCTCTCTTCTCTTGGCCTGCTCTTTCCCACTTTTTTTTATTTAACCAATATTGCACAATTCAGTTCTGTAATAACTGTTGTTTATCAGGATGTAAGTTTCATGAAGGTGACAATCATGCATTGTTCCACTCTGTCTCAACCAGCACCCAGAAAAATGCCTGACACATAGCAGTTGCTCAAAAATATTTGCAAAATGCCTAAATGAAAGAAATGGTTTGAAGTAACTATTATTGCTCACTTCCAGCCTGTTTACATCCACTGCAACCTCTGATAATAAACTCAGAATTCAGGATAAGAGTGGGCAGTAGAAACCCATTGCTTCAACTGACACTGATGGGCATCTGAATATGACATTAACCCTGATACTTAAAGCAAATTGTGTATATAAAGTACATTTGGAGCACTATTGTTTATTAGCCACCTTATTTCTGGAATTCACATGCACAGGGGCGTTTGTTATATTTTGAAAATCATAAGAAGGCACTTGTAACTTGTGGTAGTACTTGTCATTGAGATTTAAATACCACAGATGCACTCAACAGCCTGTTGAAGGGATCTCTTCTTATGTTGCACAGATGTGCCTTGAGTCTGCTCTTTTGTCCTGGTACCCTTTTCCATGATGCAGATGACTATGAAGAGTTAATAATGAAGCAATCCAATAGCACAGATCAAATGAATCTTACATGACATTTGTGAAACCAAAGAAATACGGCAAGTGAGACTAGCTCAATATACATTATAAAAGTTAAAAGAAATGACTTACAATGTAAGTGCTGTTTATAAGCCTCCTCTGACTCCAGAGGCAGAGCTCTGACTAACAAGGTTAAAACCTGCAGACAATGCAAACCACGGAATGTTTACTGTACAGATACTACTCAGGAATACTCGGTAAACAACACTGTTTTGCTTGATGACTCAAAGGTAGGAATTACTATCCTGAAAAGTTCAGACCCAGAGCGGGCTTGACAGGCTTGGCAGCAGCCGAGGAATTAAGGTGAGGTTGGTTCTTGCTACAGATGCTGCTGGCAGTGGAGGGAGGAGGAGGTGGTTTCAGGGACCAGCATCATTTCAGTAACAATGAGCTGCCTTCCAAGAACTGGAGGGAATCATGAAGAAAAGGTCAATATTCAGCAATATTATAACAAAGGGTAATTATGAATGCAGGGAGAGAGGTTTAAGTACAGGATCCATGTTAATAGAGCTGGAATTTAAGGACTATCTCAGAATAGCAAGGATAGAGTGTGCTCGGTCACATGACCACACACAGTGTCTTGCAAAGGGATGGAGGGCACTCCATTTACCCATATTCGTTTACCATTCAGCATATCCCTCGCTCATGTCTCAAATGGTATGTGTCCCGACTGAAAGGGAATCTTTTGGGGAGAGAGTCCACCATCTATAAACGTGACAGACAGAGGCTACCATTACTATAGCACTGAGACAGCCATTTAAAAAGAGAGTCTGAGTTGGGTAAAGGATTATTCACTGGTGAAAGAATATTGGTTAAGGGCATGGACTTGGAGATTAACCAAGCTTGGGTTCAAATAATGGACATGTCACTTAAACTCCGTGACATGAAAATGTTTATTTAAATCTCCTACCCCTTAGTTTCCTTTGTTGTGAACCTGACATAATACCAACCACCTCAGAGTATTGTCAAGATGCTTTTATGATGTACTGTGTATTAAGCCTTTAATACAGCACACCACCTACAGGCCAAGCTACCACACTACAAATCATCTCTTGGCAACTCCATTCTGTCAACAGCTGATTAGATTGAATATGGACCGCTGACTTAAGGGAAACCAGTCAATAGGGTAGAATAAAACATTCTTTCTCCTCCAGTAATTTGATCAAAGAGACATCGGCCCTGTTGTCAGTCTGTGCAGGGAGTACAATTGAAATCCTGTAACTGTAATGGAACAGCAAGGGTTGTAAGGGAATGGCCATGCCAACCATGTGTAAACAGAGAAAAATAGTCTAGAGAGGGAAATGGGGAGACATATACAGCAAAAGTATAAAGAGAAATGGAGGCGAGAGAGATTGCATAACATCTAAGGTACTGAGAAATTACCATTTTCTTGCTTTCTAGTTCCAGCCCCATGTACAAATTAGCTATATTATATTTCTTGCCCTGGGATGACTATAAGAGTTTCTGTTTATGACTGTGAGCCATGTGAACTGCAGCCTCTTCTGTAATGTGAGATCAATTTGAGATTGTAATAGTACCTATCATGTTTCAGAGAGAGAAGCATAATAATTATCCCATTTGGCTTGAACTAATTTAGATTGGTCTCTCTTCCTTGCCACCTAAATTCCTTAATTAGAAGAGAAATAAAGACCAGAGATGCAAAGAGATCTTTATACAGTATCAGAACTGGTCAATGCCAAAGGTGGGCATTCTCTGACTCCTAGTGCAGTGAGTCAGAATGAGTCAGAACTTTCTCTGACTCCTGGTACAGTGTCCTTTGTACGCCATCATCCTGCTTCCTTGCCTTTGTAAGTCCACTATTCATTGAGTACCTTCTAAGTATCTCTTGCCTTGCATTATCTCATGATGCTCTAATGGCAATTTTATATTAATTGATATCTCAACTTTGTAACTGAGTTAACAGGCCCAGAGAAGCTAAGTGGCTCAAGTCCGAAAATATGAACCCTGATCTACTTGCCTTTAAGGACTCTTTACTCTCATACTTCCATTTCCTTTAGCCACCTTGTCAGAGGGGATGAAGGGAACAGTAAGAGGCCTCCTTCACCGTTGTATTTCTGCCAAAGACTTGAGAGAAAGACAAGTCACTACATATTTTTGTCACTTTTTTGCTGTCTCAGTCTTGACAGCCAATTGTTACCTGAAGCAACATAAACAAAGTTCCCCTAAAGAGAATATGCATTCACCAGACTGTTAATTATTGAGTCCGATAATTCAATAGAATGTTGTTAAGTGTTTGCCATCCAGGAGGAACCCACCTCAGTCCAGTCTGGCAGCAAGGACTTGTGTGAAAGCTACATATCTCAAGCATTTCTGTTGCCAAAACTTTCAGGGGCTACAAAAGCTGGAGAATTCTCATCAGCATATAGCAACAAAAGATATCCTACTTCATCATATCCTCAAAGCACTGTAGCCCTGCCCTATGGTTAAACAGAGTCAGAAGCATGAATTCATTAGTCAGTGCCATAAAACAGCAAGGGTTCCATCAATCTCTAATTGGTTGTATAGGATTCACTCCACAAGAGAAAATAGAACCAGAAACCCACTGTGTGGCTTTCAAGAAAACTAGACCACAAATAACTACTTTCAGGGGAAAACACAATGCCCTATTTTTTTTTTTTTCTGATGTTACAATTTGTTAAATTTGCAACTGGTGCTGCAACTTGGTCCAGAATTGAGGTTAAATTTCTTCCATTGGAGAAAGGTAGTCAAAGATACAAACTTCCAGTTATGAGATAAATAAGCACTGGGGATGTAATGTACAACATGACGACTATAGCTGACACTGCTGTATGATATATAGGAAATCCTAAAGGATTCCTATATAGGATTCCTATATAATCGTAAAGGATACCTAAATCCTAAAGGTTCCCATCACAAAGAGAATTTTTTTACCCTTTTTTTTCTTTTTATTGTATCTATATTGGAAGATGGATTTTACCTGAACTCATTGTGATAATCATTTTACAATATATGTAAACCAAACAATCATGCTGAATGCATTAAACTGATACAGTGATGTGTCAATTATTTTTCAATAAAAATGGAAAAAAACATTCCACTAAAATAATTATTACTCTAAAATGTTAAAATTTTCCATATGACTTACTCTTTGTGGGAAAACCGGATGCATACAGCAGCAACTTGATCTCTTTCTGCTCTCCCATCTTTACTCCAAATATGGGGCTCAAGTAGGAGCCAATCAAATCAATAGTAGGACTTCGAGTTTTCTGAGATGTTGTTGCAGAAAGAGGCTCTCAGAAGGCTAAAATTTGGCCTGAAAGATCTAGTATATGTGTCAATGATGACAAAATAAACAGAATAATTTCTGAATCTCAAATTCTCTTTGGGCTTTTTGGAGTTCCTACATTAGTTGAATTTTAGAGTATTTAGGTGAACAAGATTTGAATCTTTTCCTTCACGTACAGAATATGAGTGAGATCAATGAGAAAAGAAGTGAGGGAAATTTTGTGGTTTAATAGAATGTCAACCAAGCAGGTGAGCCATTATCAAATGCTACTCACAGAAGGAGGGCTTAATCCTCTGCATAAGCAGCACAAAATATAGGACTCAGCTATGGGACTTTCTAGAATTCTGTGTTGAGATTTGGTAAGTTTATGACATGTACTTGCTGGTCACATTAGGAATCATATAATAATTTAACTTACATCTGAGGTTAGGTCCATCACATACGTTCATTTTAGCTGCTGGGAATATTCTCAGTGAGAAAAAACTGCTATTAAAATGCAGACTTGGGCTTCCCTGGTGGCGCAGCGGTTAAGAACCCGCCTGCCAATGCAGGGGACACAGGTTCGAGCCCTGGTCCGGGAAGATCTCACATGCCGCAGAGCAACTAAGCCCATGCGCCACAACTACTGAGCCTGCGCTCTAGAGCTGCGAGCCACAACTACTGAGCCCACGTGTCACAACTACTGAAGCCCGTGCACCTAGAGCCCGTGCTCCACAACAAGAGAAGCCATCGCAATGAGAAGCCCGCACACCACGAGGAAGAGTAGCCCCCGCTTGCCACAACTAGAGAAAGCCCGCACGCAGCAACAAAGACGTAACGCAGCCAAAAATAAAATAAATTAAATAAAATAAATTTTATAAATAAATAAATAAATAAATAAATAAATAAAATGCAGACTTAATTCTTACCACAAGTCAGAGGCAAAACAATACCATGCCTTTCATTTAAAGGTCACTGTAATCCCTGGAAAAAGTGAGACATGGGTTATGGCCATGCTTCTCAAACTTGTAACATCCACAGACCAGCTAATGTTCTTTCAGAATAGCTAGAGACCAGTGATTTTAGCTAATATTTTAAAAAGATGATGACATTTCTGAAAATAATGTTCTTTTTCACATTGAAGAAAGGGATGAAATTATTATATTGATAGTTTCACCAAGGAATCTATATGTAGCTTTTTAAGAGATACTTTGAAGTATAGTTCAGGTTCCAGTAAAATTTTCCTTCTCACAGTTCACTTCTACTAAATTATATTGTCCTAACTAACAATGATAGGTCATTATTGAGAACAAACATCAAAGAAAAATTACAAGTATATTTCCCAGAATTGAAAGACATATGTTTTTGTACAGAAAGGACTAACCAAGGGCCAGAACAATCAAAATATTGAATGATAAAACATAAACACACACACAACATCATAATAGTTTTCAATACCGAGAATAAGAAGATTCTAAACACTACCAGAGAAGGAAAAAAACATGTCCTACAAAGAATCAAAAGCCAAAATTGGAATTTTCAGCTGTATCATTGAAAACTGAACTATGATGGAATAATGGTCTCAAAATTTTGAATGAAAATGGCACCAAATCTAGACTATTATTTACAGCCAAACTGTCCATTAGGGTATCAGGATAAAATGAACATTTTATGAGCTATACACTTAGTTTTAAATGTACCTGCCATGAACCCATCCCAAGCAATCTACCAGAGTCTATGTTCCACCACACTAGACAGGAAATGCCAACAGAGGAAGAGCTGGGGTCCAAGAAATAGGAGAAGCTGTGAAAGAGAGAAAAGAAGGAAATGCCAAGGGAGATAGTGAAGTTCCAGAATGATAGCTCAGTGTTGGGGCTAGAGAGCTTCCATGCAGACTGGAAGACAGAAGACTCCAGAAATTATGTTTCTACTGTATTTTTTGGTAACAGCTTTATTGATATATAATTTATACACCATACAATTCACACATTCATATCATTAAATATTAAATTCACTATTTTGAATGTATTCATAGATTTGTGCAACCATCACTGGCATCAATTTTAGAACATTTTCATCTCCCCAAAAAGAAACTCTTAAAGCCATCATCCCTCAATTCCCACACCCATTTTAACCCCAGGCAACTAAAATCTATTTACCATCTCCATAGATTTGCCTATTCTGAACATTTTAGACAAACTAAATCATTTGGTAAGTGATCTTTTGTGATTGGTTTCTTTCACTCAGCATGTTCTTAAGGTTCATCCATGCTATAGTGTGTATCGGAATTTCATTCTTTTCGTGGCTGAATAATATCCTATTGTATGGATATACCACATTTGGTTTACCCATTTATCAGTTAATGGACATTTGGATTGTTTCCACCTCTTGGCTATTATTAATAATGCTGCTACAAACATTTCTGTAGAAAATTTTGTATACATATCTTTTCATTTCTCTTGGATATATACCTAGGAGTGGAATTGCTGGGTCAAATGATAATGTGATTCACTTTTGGGGAACTATAATCTATTTTCCAATGTGACTGTACCATTTTATATTTCCACCAGCAGTAAATGAGGGTTCCAACTTTTCCACACCCTCACCAACATTTGTTATTATCTGTCATTTTATGATAGCCATCCTAGAGAATATAATGTAATATGCTAGTGTGGTTTAACTTTGCATTTCTCTGAAAACTAATGCTGTTGCACATCTTTTTATGTGCTTGTTGCCAATTTATGTATCTTCTTTTGAGAACAGTCTGTTCAAACCCTTTGCCCATTTAAAAAAAATATTATTTGTCTTTTTATTATTGAGTTGTAAGATTTTCTTTCTGTGTTCTAGAAACAACTCCATTTTCAGATATGTGATTTGGAAATATTTTCTCTCATTCCTTGGGTTGATTTTTCCCTTTCTTGACAGTGTCCTTTGAAGTACAAAACTTTTTAATACTGATGAGCTCCAATTTATTTATTTCTCTTTTGTCACTTATACTTTTGGGTCATAGCTAAGGAACCATTGCCACATCCAAGGTAAATGAAGATTTACTCTTGTGTTATTCTAAGAGTTTTGCAGTTTTATCTCTTACATTTAATTTTTGATCCAGTTTGAGTAATTTTTGTATGTTGTGTTTGTATGTTTTTTAATATATTAAAGCACATTTGAAGCAAAGAGTTTGGGAATTAATTATTGATAATTGCATAGGAAAGGAAGATAAACAACAAAAAGGAGGACATTATTAACTAGAATAGAAACACAGAGTTGCACAAAGAGGAATTTAGTATAATATCTTAGTTGTAAAAACTAGTTAGCTTTTAATAATAATAATCTAAACAATGAATATTTATTTAAATAAAGAGAGTAAAATAACTACATTAGGGGATAGAGGAAAGGAAAAAGTGAGGGCATTTATATGTGAGGACTAAATTCTCATCTTCTGTTTAGGAAGTCAGTTTATAACACCTACAATAGAAAAAAAAAATTTTAAGTACTATAAGCATGTTATTTAGAAAATGAAAAACAATTCTGTAAACTAAAAGAGTTAAAAGTTATTGCCTCTTTAGGATATGAATTGTGACACTGGAAGGGTAGGGGCAAGATTTGTGTTTTGCACTTTAAATTCTGTTGTTTGATTTTTAATATGTATTGTTGAATTTAACACAACTTATATTGACTAAAAAATTAATTAATGCAACAGTTTGAGTATTAATCCTAAATGTTTCCTATGAGAGAGAAAAACCTCAGTGTAAGTGTAACAGCTTGCCTGGAAGTATCCCATAACATTCTGACAGAGAGTTTTGTATTTGTTTATATGAAACAGGCACGCAGATATAATACAGCTATTATTAAGAGAAGACTACATTCAGTAATGCATTTCACGTATAAAAGTTAGATGTTGCAATACTGTAACTTGGGAAGTAGTGTCAAATTGTTTCCCAGTCCATCCTTTGTTTGCCATTTGGCTTTGCAAAATATTTCAACTCTGTCACTACATTTGGATGTGGTTTTTAAATGTGTCCTGAATATGTTGTTGATTTCTTTCTCCAATGAATGAAAACAAAGATCAAATATTAAAAAGGAGTCAAGTTCCCTGACTATGCTATTTTCACTAGAATTTAGTCTTAAGAAGTCATAATGTCCTATTATTTCAACATTTAAAACTTTATATTTCAGACTTGAAGTGATAAGCTTGAGCTTTTCAAAATAGATTGCTAAAATATGTCATTTGGGCACTCAGAAATGATTTTTACTGGCAGTGTCAGGGTTACGTACATAGATTTCAATGCTGTCATCGTTTCCAAAGGTTAAATAAGCCCTGTTCCCTTCAGTAGACAGCATAGAAACTGTCTTACGTTCTGTATTAGTATCCTATTTCTCCTGTAACAAATTAGCACAAATTTGGTAACTTAATGCATATTTATTACCTTACAGTTCTGGAGGTCAGAAGTTTGAAAAGAGTCTTATGGAGCTAAAATCAACATATCTTCAGGGACACATTCCTCCTGGAGGCTCTAGAGAAGAATTCATTCCTTGTCTTTTCCAGCTTCAAGAGGCCACTTACATTCCTTGGCTCATGGACCCTTCCAGCAATGACATCACTCTGAACTCCGCTTTCATTGCCACTTCTTCTCTGACTTTCACCAGTCCTGCCTTCCTCTTATAAGCACACTTGTGATTACATTGGACCCACCCGGGTAATGTCTCCACCTCAAGCTCATTAATTCAATCACATCTACAGAATCCCCTTTGCCATGTAAGGAAACATATTTGCAGGTTTCAAGGATTAGGGCATGGACATCTCTGGGGACCACAGGTCAGCCTACCATGCATTCATTATACATTTCTTTGCCCAGAATGTAGAATGCATATTTACACAGTGGCTCAGCTTTGATCATGCTCACTATTTTCACTTTTTTAAATTTAATTATTGACAACAAACCATTCTCTGTGAATAAAGCAGTGTGTAAATTAGCACATAAAGTGTCACCTCTTTTAATTGTATATAATCTCCTTTCTTTGTTGTGCATAAGGATAACATTCCAGAAATGAAGTGCCCAAAACAAGTTTGCCAGTCTTATTAACAAAGTGATATTCTTAGGTAGAATGAATTTTTCTCTAATAGAAAGAATAAAATGTCATTGATTACTTTTATTCACATATGTACCACACACACATCATGAATTGATTCAGCATTTGTATATCTGTGGTTTTATACTTTTTAAAAATATGTGCTGGTTTGCAAAACTTGCTCTTTCATACAGCATGCCATTGATCAAAAAAACTCATTTGATAAAGAAATAATTTGATACTCCTTTTCCTCTAAGCATAGTATCTATCACTGTCTGCATCTAACTCCAAAGCTTCTTAACCATAGTATAGCTCCTTTTTCTCCTTTTCCCCCCTGAACAAATGTAAATTTGAATGCTCTCTCTGTGGTTTTAGTCTCTTCCTTCTTATCTTAGCCTTTAGTAATTAAGCTCATCAATTTTGTACTGGAAAGCATTATTTTGTGCTTTTAAAATAAAAACTCAATTGATTTACCAGAAAGGTCACCACGTTTTTTTCAAATATGATGTCAATACGTCACTGGTTTCATGTCATCTTTGATAATGTTTCATAAGAGGACCTTCTCTGGGGACAAAGTTTGAATGTAAAGCCAGTCCAAAACCAGCTCAGCTTCCACTTTTTATCAGTGAACTTCTCATTTAACCTTTGTATTTTTCTGCTCTTTATCTTAAATCATCGCACCATCAGATTTGCTTGTTTCCCCAATACGGAGATAAATTTTGTATTTGTACTAATGTTTCTGTTCACACTTTACACGTGTCTCATTTCAAGGTAACATTCTAATTACAATTATCATCATTATTCTTATATGTCAAAGAACCACTCTTAAGACATTTCTCCAATTATGTGATTGAGGGATATTATAAAATACAGAAGTAACAATGAAAAATGTAAATTGAACATATCTTAATAAAAACATACAAATGGGGCTTCCCTAGTGGCACAGTGGTTGAGAATCTGCCTGCCAATGCAGGGGACACGGGTTCGAGCCCTGGTCTGGGAAGATCCCACATGCCGTGGAGCAACTAGGCCCGTGAGCCACAACTACTGAGCCTGCGCGTTTGGAGCCTGTGCTCCGCAACAAGAGAGGCCGCGACAGTGAGAGGCCCACGCACTGCGATGAAGAGCGGCCCCCGCTTGCCACAACTAGAGAAAGCCCTCATACAGAAACGAAGACCCAACACAGCCATAAATAAATAAATAAATAAATAAATAAATAAAGGCGTTCCTTTAAAAAAAAAAAAACCTTTAAAAAAAACATACAAAAAAAAAAACATACAAATGAAATGAAAATATGTGCACCAAGATAATGTCCATCCTATAAATTAAATGTTAACCAGAAGATGAATTAGCTAACGAAGTTCCAGAAATTGATGAACAATTTTAAGAATGTAAAAGTTATTAAGAATATGCTAAAGATAATATTCATTTACATTTCAAATTTGAAAAATGTACACAAATATAACTCTTCTGTGAATCTGCACTTTCCAAGGACTACTTGATAAACTGCTGGAATCATCATAGTCCAATATCCTCTTTGAAACTGGCTGGTTGATTATGGAATTCCACTATCAACATTTTCAATTTCAATTTTCACAATAAATACAGTGGCCTATGAAATCCTGTTAATCCTTTTTAATATCTCACAGTTTGAAACCCCTCAAGCACTCCCCTTGATGCTGGCCAATCTCAGTGTCCAACTTTTTAATCCAAGGATTTTAAAGATATCTCTATAAATACTTGCTAAAAATAAATTTGTATCAGTCAAAAATTCTTTATTCAAGGATTATTTTTAAAAATCCAGTAGTCTCCCATAAGCTATTTGCTATTGACTTCCAACTGATGACTAGAATATATAGCATTCTCCAAAATAGATGTACAAATTGTTTTCTCCATTTTAGTAAATCAGAGTGTAATCAGAATTATATACTGTTCCATCCTGCTCTTCCACAGTAGAAACAAAGGCACTAACATCTGCATTAGGTAAAATCGCATAAATTAAGGTGGAGGAGGCAAGTACACTTCATTCATGTCCCTGAGGTTCTTGATTGAGTTACAGCTTTATAAGGCAATTAGGTCTTCATTACAATGATTCACAAAGTACTCCAGCATTTGAGGTTAGAAAGCACATCCAATGTCAGAAAAGCATTTCTTTACATTTGCCAGCTTCCCAACTGAGATTTTTAATACTCAGGGAACCCCTTCCCATTAAAAGCTCTTTTGTGATTCCACTTTGAACCCTTGCCTCTGGGTTTTCTCTTGATGCACATTCTCTCCAAGAGATGCTTTAAAAATCTTTTGTTGGTGCCTTGGGAACCGCCTCTCAATAAAAAGTGGTTTTGAGAAGAGGTCCTGTGACCTGTGGAGAGACAGGCCACTGTAGCTGTACAGCATTTCAGCCATAAGTTTACTGCAAACTGGCTGTGATATATCAAACCTGCCCATGGACAGTATTAAGTAATGCATTACTAAAAAGAAACTTACCTGTTTAGAGTGCTAAACTCATACTAAGTATTAGCATTCTCTAAAATTATCAGGTTGGGAATAGCTAGGCTATTTCGAAGCTAAACTTTCTTAAAAATATAATGCAAATGGTTATGTAAAGATTAGCACTTGCTTTCTAAATATATATTTTAAAAATATATTGTAAATATATATTTTATGTCACTTTATATAGACATACATACATACATATATATATATAGAGAGAGAGAGAGAGAGAGAGAGAAAGAGAGAGGACACAGGGAAAGAGAAAGATCTTTAAGACAAAAAGCAAAGTAAAAACATGATTCTGTGGAGAATTCTGCCTCTGACATGCTAGGTTCTGAGGAATTACATAAAATTTTTGAAAATGAATGGCTGGGAGTCCAAACACGTCTAACACTTCTTAATGGTAAAGTACAAAACACTTTATTTTTCCTTGGGAATATGATTGAGGGGGCTCAAGAAAGCACACAAGACTTGTGGATTTGGAATTGGACTTCTGCCAACCAGTGGTTGATGCCATATTACACTGTGTCAGTGCTTCTGAAACTAAATTTTCAACTGAATCTAATTTATTAAACTTAAAAAAAAACTTTTTATTTTGAAATATGTAAAGATTCACAGAAATTTACAAAGAGGCTATGGATAGATCTCATGCCACTTTCACCCAGTTTCCCCCAGTTCTTATATCTTAGTTAATCAAATATAATAATAAAAGCAGAAATTTGACATTGGTGGGATGTGTGTATTTCTGAATGATATAGAATTTTCCAATAATTTCCAATAATTCCAATACAGAATTCTAGGTTGGCAGATATTTTATTTTTTTCAGCAGAAAAATATTGCACCACTTCCTTCTGGTCACTATGGTTTCTTCTTAGAAATTGGCTGTTATTCCAATCGCTTTTCTCCTCCAGGAATGGGTCATTTCTCTCTAGCTTTTTCAAAACTTTGTGTTTAGTCTTCAAAAGTTTGACTAGGATGTGTCTTAGTGTGGATATCTTTGAGTTTACTTTGTTTGGGGTTTACTCAGCTTTGTTAATCCATAGGTTTCGGGTTTTTGCCATAGTTATGAAATTTTCAGCCATTACTTCTTCCAATACTTTGTGAATCCCATCCTTCAACTCCTCTCCTTCTAGGATTTTGCTGACTCAAAAGCAATATTTTTGTTATAGTCCTACATGTCGCTGAAATTGTTTAATTTCTTCAATCTATATCTCTCTTGTTCAGATTGGGTGATTTCTATCGTTTTACCTTTAAGTTTTATTTCTATTGTTTTATATTTATTGACTCTTCTGTCTTTTCCACCATGCTGTTGAGTGCCTCCCTTGAGTTTTTATTTCTATTCTTGTATTTTTTACTTCTGAATGTGCCATTGTGTTCTTCTTTATAACTTCTTTTCTGAGACTTTCTATTTCTCTGCTGAGGCTAATTTTTTAGACTTTTTAAAGACACTTTTTAGATAGGTTTTAGGCTCACAAAAATATTGAGGGGAAGGTACAGAGATTTCCCTTATAACCCTTGCCCCTCTACATGCATAACCTCCCCAACTATCAACACCACCCATCAGAAGGATACATTTGGTACCAAGGATGAACCTACATTAAATCATATTCACCCAGAGTTCACAGTACACCTTAGGGTTCACTCTTGGTATTGTACATTCTATGAGATTTGACAAATGTATAATGACATATAGCCATCATCATTAAATCATAGGGAGTATTTTCACTGCCCTAAAAGTCCTCTGTGCTCTGCCTATTCATCTCTCCCCCTCTCTTAACCTCTGGCAACCAGTGATCTTTTTATTGTCTTCATAGTTTTGCCTTTTCCAGAATATCATAGAGTTGAAATAATAGATGTAGCCTTTTCAGCTTGGCCTTTTCACTTAATAATATGCATTTAAGCTTCCACCATGACTTTTCATGGCTTGAGAGCTCAATTACTTTTAGCGCTGAATAATATTACATTGTCTGGATGCACCACAGTTTATTTATCCATTCACCGAAGGGTATCTTCAAACTACTGAAGAGTATCTTGGTTGCTCCCCAAGTTTCAACATTATTTATGTGCAAGTTTTAGTGTGAATATAAACAATTTCTCTGGGTAAATACCAAGGAACACCACTGATGGATCGTATGGTAAGAATATGTTTAGTTTTGTAAGAAACCACTCACCAGTCTTCCAAAGTGGCTGGACTATTTGCATAACCACCAGCAATGAACAAGTGTTCCTATTGCTCCATTTTCTCACCAGCTTTTGGTGTTGTCAGTGTTCCAGATTTTGCCATTTAACACATGTGTAATGGTATCTTCTTCTTGTTTTAATTTGCATTTCCATGACGACATATGATGTAAAACACTTGTATATCTTCTTTCATGAGGTGTCTGTTACAGTCTTTGACCCATTTTTAAATTGTGTAGTTGGCTTTCTTATTGTTGAGTTTTAAGAGTTCTTTGTATATTTTGGATAACAGTCCTTTATTAGTTGTGTCTTCTGCAAATATTTTCTCCCAGTGTGTGGCTTCTTATAATTCTCTTGACATTGTCCTACACAGAGCAGATTTTTAAATTTTAGTGAAGTCCAGCTTATTAATTATTTCTTTCATGGATTGTGTATTTGGTATTGTATCCATGTAGTATAGATGAAGCATGCAAGATAAATATATCTATCACAAATCTGTATATGTTTAGATATTCAGTATATGTCAAAAATGTCCAAATTATGTTCAGTAGGTGTTCAACAAAGTACTGACATTTCAGCAGTACATCAAGATCATGGCAGCTTAATGACTGAAGAGCCTCAGTTTCCAGTGCAGCACAATTTAAGGGGCAAAAAGCAGATAAACAGCAACATCCCTTAAAAGCAGCAATATAAGGTTAAAACAGAGATCAATGGATAGGAGAGGGAGGAGACTAGGACACTGGGGTAGGGGAAGAATAGGAGAGGCACAATTCAAAAGTGTGGCACAAGGAGTCTGAACAGTTCTTATGAGAAAGAGCGGAACTTTTTCAGGCAACATTCAATTCAACTAGCTATTCTCTTTCCCCCAGAGCTACGGCTGGCTATAAAACCTTTTCCACCACAGCAAGGTTATTATGCAGTGGTAGCATCAGACATATTTGTGGACTACATGACCAGCATATATTATCACTGGAAAAATCACTATGTCCTAATCCCCAGAGCGTGATTGATAATTCAGTAGAGAAATGGATATACAGCAGAGCAATAGAAATGAGGCAGGTATATATCTTTGACTGTATTTTAAACAACTGAATAGTCTCTGTAATTAGCAATCAAAACCAATTCAAGAAAATGCCTAGACAAATGTCAAATAATATAATGAAAAAAAAAAAAAACACAAAAAACCCAGCAACAAAGAGAGACACTAGGCAGGGAGAAAATAGACACTGTCCTCTCCCTTCCTAAGTCTTCACAACTGAGTTTTGGAGAGTACAACCCATTTGTTCATCCCCTCTCCTGGCTTTTACCGACTGAAAACAGGTCTGTTAAAATAAGGTCTCATTCCCACTAGAGCAAAAGGGAGTGCTTCCCCTAGCCTTCCGTTCCCAAAGGACCTCAATTTGAGACTTCTCCAACACAGGTACAGAGATATTCTGACAAGATTGAAAGAAGGTAGATCCAACAATCTGAAAATTGTTTGCATTGCCAGTCTACACAACATTTGTGCATCATGAGTTAATAACTTTTTAGAATAAATCCTCTAATTGTTTTGTAAAGAGCAAACTTATAGCACATCTGTATGTTTATAAGGAAAATCATTCTATGTAAATGCTTAGAAAGTGGTCTTCTTAACCTGCTCAGTGTTTGGTGGTGGAAAGCCCAAGTGCTTCTTGCTCTTCATATCTAGTCATACATCAGGAGTCCAACAAGATTACTGCCCACATTTCAATGCAGTATCCCCACCTCTGATTCATATAGTTCTATGGATGTCAGAGCTTCCTGTTTTACTAATAACTGCTTAGGGGTGGGGGTGGTTACTGAAGTGGAGTGAGTCCCTTTCTGGGTAAGTGAAATGAAAGCCTCTTTTCTTCCATAGAAAAGATAAGGTGGGGGGCAATTATCTTACCACTCTAATATTTACCAAAAACCTTCAGAAAAATAATTTGTTATAATATTATATATGCATGTATGTATACACACACACACACACACACACACACACACACACATATATACGGCATTGGTAAATGTGACGATTTTGCAAGGAGAGTGCCTATCTTAGTATCTGGCCCACGAAGGTCCTTAATGAAAATTCCTTCCTCCCACATGGGTATTTGTGTTTACAAGTGTAGTTTCCTTACACCTTCAGCACATATACATTACTGTTTGGTTTCATGAACTTCATAAATGCCATAATGTGGGGTTTAATCCTCTCAGATAAAATCAGTTGTCACTATGAACTCTCAAGTTGTATTATATTAGTACAGTGAGCTTCCTGAATGAGGTAGCATAATTCAACAACCAGAGTAAATATTTGTTGTGCCACTGCATTGGAACTGGTAATAACCAAGTTTCTAAAAATGGTGCCCAGGTAGAGTGCATCACTTAAACTAGAACGTCTTCAGGAATCAACCTGGCCTCAAGTATCTGTCACTTTCATAAGACAAAAATTAGTAAGTTCTAACAGTGTAATTATATTTGGAACGGGGTAAATTGGTGGCAAATAAGCCCTCAATGTTTATTCAGAGATAAGACAGGCAGACAAATGGAAAGTCATCCAGCTGTGCAGAGATAGAAAACGATATCTTCTCATTTCAAATCAAAGGCAAAATTTAAATTAAAAGAAGCAAACATATATTTTATTCTATTCAACCTTCCTGCAAAATATGAGTTGCCCCATGGTGATACTCTGAACTACCGTGTTTGTTAGTCTTGCCTTATAACATTAAATCTAGATTCTTGATGGTTAGGAGACAGGTTTGTTTTCTGAATGCCTCTGATTTTTAGATTATCAGGGAGATTTTGGCAGTTGAATGTTATATAAAATGTTGGCATTTTTTAAAATAGATCTTTATTGGAGTATAACTGCTTCACAATACTATGTTAGTTTCTGTTGCACAACAAAGCGAATCAGCCATATGCATACACATGTCCCCATATCCCCTCCCTCTTGAGCCTCCCTCCCATCCTCCCTACCTCACCCCTCTAGGTCATCGCAAAGCACCGAGCTGATCTCCCTGTGCTATGCTGCTGCTTCCCACCAGCCAACTATTTTACATTCAGTAGTGTATATATGTCGATGCTACTCTCACTTTGCCCCAGTTTGCCCTCCCACCCCGTGTCAAGTCCATTCTCTATGTCGATGTCTTTATTCCTGCCCTGCAACTAGGTTCATCAGTACCTTTTTTTTTTTTTTTTTAGATTCCATATATATGCGTTAGCATACGGTATTTGTTTTTCTCTTTCTGACTTACTTCACTCTGTATGACAGGCTCTAGGTCCATCCATCTCACTACAAGTAACTCAGTTTCGTTTCTCTTTATGGCTGAGCAATATTCCATTGTATATATGTGCCACATTTTCTTTATCCATTCGTCTGTCTATGGACATTTAGGTTGCTACCATGTCCTGGCTACTGTAAATAGAGCTGCAATGAACATTGTGGTGCATGACTCTTTTTGAATTATGGTTTTCTCAGGGTATATGCCCAGTAGTGGGATTGCTGGGTCATATGGTAGCTTTATTTTTAGTGTTTTAAGGAACCTCCATATTGTTTTCCACAGTGGCTGTATCAATTTACATTCCCACCAACAGGGCAGGAGGGTTCCCTTTTCACCACACCCTTTCCAGCATTTATGGTTTCTAGATTTTTTGATAATGGCCATTCTGACCGGCGTGAGGTGATACCTCATTGTAGTTTTGATTTGCATTTCTCTAATAATTAGTGATGTTGAGCATCCTTTCACGTGCCTCTTCGCCATCTGTATGACTTCTTGGGGAAATGTCTATTTAGGTCTTCCACCCATTTTTTACCTGATTGTTTGTTTTTTTGGTATTGAGCTGTTTGTATATTTTGAGCTGTTTGTATATTTTGAAGATTAATCCTTTGTCTGTTGTTTCATTTGCAAATATTTTCTCCCATTCTGAGGCTTGTCTTTTTGTCTTGTATATGGTTTCCTTTACTGTGCAAAAGCTTTTAAGTTTAATTAAGTCCCATTTGTTTATTTTTGTTTTTATTTCCGTTACTCTAGGAGGTGGGTCAAAAAAGATCTTGCTGTGGTTTATGTCAAAGAGTGTTTTTCCTATGTTTTCCTCTAAGAAAGAGTTTTATAGTATCTGGTCTTACATTTAAGTCTTTATCCATTTTGAGTTTTTTTTTGTGTATGGTGTTAGGTAGTGTTCTAATTTCATTCTTTTACATGTAGCTGTCCAGTTTTCTCAGCACCACTTATTGAAGAGGCTGTCTTTTCTCCATTATATGTTCTTGCCTCCTTAGTCATAAATTAGGTGCCCATATGTGCATGGGTTTATCTCTGGGCATTCTATCCTGTACCACTGATAAATTGATAAACCTTTAGCCAGACTCATCAAGAAAAAAAGGGAGAAGATGCAAATCAATAAAATTTAAAAAGAAAAAGGAGAAATCACAACTGACACCACAGAAATACAAAGGATTATAAGAGACTACTACAAACAACTATATGCCAATAAAATGGACAACCACGAAGAAATGGACAAATTCTTGGAAAGGTACAATTTTCCAAGACTGAACCAGGAAGAATTAGAGAATATAAACAAACCTATCACAAGTAATGAAACTGAGACTGTGATTAAAAATCTTCCAACAAACAAAAGTCCAGGACCAGATGGCCCCACAGGCAAATTCTATCAAACATTTAGAGAAAAGATAACACCCATCCTTCTCAAACTCTTCCAAAAAATTGCAGAGGGAGAAACACTCCCAAATTCATTCTATGAAGCCATCATCACCCTGATACCAAAACCAGACAAAGATACTACAAAAAAAGAAAATTATAGACCAATATACTGATGAACATAGATGCAAAAATCCTGAACAAAACACTAGCAAACAGAATCCAACAGCACATTAAAAGGGTAATACACCATGATCAAGTGGGATTTATCCCAGGGATGCAAGGATCCTTCAATATACGCAAACCAATCAATGTGATACACCACATTAACAAATTAAGGAATAAAAACCATATGATCATCTCAATAGATGAAGAAAAAGCTTTTGACAAAATTCAACACCCATTTATGAAAAAAACTCTCCAGAAAGTGGGCATAGAGGGAACCTACCTCAACATAATAAAGGTCATATACGACAAACCCACAGCAAGCATCTTACTCAATGGTGAAAAACTGAAAGCATTTCCACTAAGATCAGGAATAATACAAGGATGTCCACTCTCACCACTCTTACTCAACATAGTTTGGGAAGTCCTAGCCACAGCAATCAGAGAAGAAAGAAATAAAATGAATCCAAATTGGAAAAAGAAGAAGTAACCAATGCTGATGCCATGATACTATACATAGAAAATCCTAAAGATGCCATCAGAAAACTACTAGAACTAATCAATGAATTTGGTAAGGTTGCAGGATACATAGTTAATACACAGAAATCTCTGGTATTCCTATACACCAACAATGAAAAATCAGAAAGAGAAATTAAGGAAACACTCCCATTTACTACTGCAACAAAAAGAATAAAATACCTAGGAATAAACCTGTGTAAGGAGGCAAAACACTTGTACTAGAAAACTATAAAACACTGGTGAAACAAATCAAAGATGACATAAACAGATGGAGAAATATACCATGTTCTTGGGTTGGAAGAATCAATATTGTGAAAATGACTATATTACCCAAAGCAATCTACAGATTCAGTGCAATCCCTATCAAACTACCAATGGCATTCTTCACAGAATTAGAACAAAAAATTGTACAATTCATATGGAAACACAAAAGACCCCAAATAGCCAAAGCAATCTTGAGAAAGAAAAATGGAGTTGGAGGAATCAGGCTCCTCAACTTCAAACTATACCTCAAAGCTACAGTAATCAAGACACTATGGTACTGGCACAAAAACAGAAATGTTGGCATTTTTATATAACTTTGTTCCCATGGTCTAAGGGTGTGGATGCATTTATAATTTACAACAAGCATAAATATTAGCCAAAAAATCATTTCAAGGAACAATAGTGCAGGTCAATTCACCTCCCAAAGGCCATTACTAGACCTAGAGAGTGGGGATGAAACTCCCCAGGATATTGAAAGAGGGAGTGAAGAGTGATAGGGAGCCAGGTATGTAACCACTAACCAAAAGTCAAAATAGCTGCTGGTGACTGACTAAGAGAAAACACTAATGGTTAAAAATTACTTTTATATGTAAAAAACAGAAAATAATGCAGTAGGTGCTTTATTGACTTGTAAGCAGGAATCTCTTTAAGCTATGTCATAATATAGCTTTTAAATGTGTGTGCAGTCAATGCTAGAACTATAACAAAGCCAGTCAATTTTCATGAATGTAGTCATTAATTAAAAGTGAAAGTAGGTGTACTGGCAACATAAATTCCATATAATCCACTTGTAGGGTAGGGGAGTGGTGTAGAAGAACTGACATTAAGATAAAGAGAGTAGCTCTGAGAACCTGGCTTAGGAGAGAAGAGATTTTCCAGAACAAAAATGTAGAAATGCTATTTCATTCAATGAAGCCAAAGATGGGAGAAGAAACCCAAGTAAAATATTTAGTATTGTGTATATTTTTTACATGATGTTATTATGTTATTTCCATGTCTTATTGTGCCTTATACTTTTTCCTCCATTTTCCACTCAAAATCTAGCATAACATTATGCACAGTTTGACTGTCATTTACAGTAATATATTAAGAGCACTGGCTGGTGGGGCAAAGATTTGGATCTCAGCTCCCAACTTGTCACTGACTTGGTACCTGACCTTGACATGTTTATATATAACTGTGCCTCAATTTCAATCTCTTCATTTGCAAAAACAAAAAGACTAAGAACTAAAGGATTGGTTACTCTCAGTTCTAATAATTATGAAACCAGACAACTCAGAGGACCCCATCAGACATCTTCCTTTCCTAATCAGAGGAGCCTGCGAGTTTCATAAAGAGAAGAAGGCATTACCCACTTATCTCGTTTACCTCTCTTCTTTAATATAGTTCTGCAATTAGATCCTATAAATCAACACTTCCAGGAGGAGAAAGTGATTATAGCCCATGTCCTTAAATATCTTTCTTAGGAGCTAAATGACAACATGAATTCAAGGAAACTGTATGTTTCCTTCCATACAACTGAGATTGGGATTATAAATGAAGTGAATTTTTTAAGTGAAGGGATTTTAAGGAAGTAAAGCTGAGTCACTGGCTTTATACTCTGCTCTTTGGTATATCCGTCCTTACATTGAAGATAAATAATGTTAAACACTCTGTTCTCTGGCTTTTTCAGGTGTAACTCTGCCTCCGTGCTTCTACTCCTGAGAGCTCCTTTACCATTCCTAGTCTTTTGCTTCTTGAATTTTCTTGATCGTTTAGGACTTACATCAAGCACCAAGTCCTCTTTTATCTCCCACAACATTTTGGCCTGTACTGGTCTCCATTTGTTGAACAGCCGTGAACACTTATATCTGTATCATTCTGTTGACTTATATACCCTGGGGTCTCTGTTTGCAGCTAGGCAAAGTTATCTTCCAAATTATATAGGGGGTCCTTCACTGCAGAGGATATATGTTAGATATTTTGTTTATCTATTTGTTTGTTTAATTTCATAGTACTTAACTCAAAAATGGGGATATAGTATTCAAATACATAGATTCTTAACCTTTAGACCTAGAATTGGCTTAATATAGTTACATACCCCAATATATATATAAATTTGTTTATATTTTACATACCTGTACACTATACTTTTCTGTGCACTATAAAACATGCAAAAATTGAAATCATATTAATGCTGTTCAATATAAATGGAAGTTCTAATATTTTGTTTCCAAACACTAATAAATCACCTCTAGCACTGGCTTTAGAGATCACTGATTTACAAGAGGTCTTTTCAAAATAGGTTCTTAGGAGCTTAGAGGTTTGTACAGAGATGCCTTAGAGACTGTTTCAGCGGTGAAAAAAGGCAGCTGCAGAGAAAGCTCTGATGTTTTCCACTTGCTACCCACCCACACTCATTTGCTCCAATTAGGTAACTTCGTTATTTACTTTTTTCATACTAGGGATTTATGAAATATTGTTTATGAACAAAGAGTTTTACTACAAATCATGTATTTTAAAATCATAATATGAATTATTATTTCATTTTAAAGTATATACACACAGTGAATAATTTATCAAGGTCATGCCAATTAAAGGTTAATAACAAACTCTTAGTTGTTTGCAATAAAGCCCATCACATTTCATTTATTTAAGAAATATTTTCCAAGACCTATTATGTATCAGTGCAGAAACTCCTAATCTGTTGCATTTTTTACTACATCGCTCCTTCTCTAAACATAAGGAAAAATAGTAAAGGCTATGGAATTGTGTTTAGGAAATCACTTTAAAGTTTCAAAGTGGGTTAATACTACTGTTCACTCAAATAGATACAAATTAAAATACTGATTATATTTACAATTCAAAAAAAGTAGGGGAACATTAGCACCTTCCTACACTAAAGCCAGAAGTACAATTTGAGAGAGTTTTAAAGAGAGAATTTAGACGTGTCAATCAAAAATTAAAATATGCATATCCTTTTACCCAAGAATTCTACTTCTAGTAATGTACACCGCAGAAAACTACACATATGCACACACCACTCTTTATCAGTGAAAAACTGGAGAAATGTGCATATAGAGAAAAACTAACATATGCTTCAATTTTCTGGACTAATGTAACAATAAAAAATAACATTTCCTTAGGTTTTAGGAAATGAAAAAAATAATTAGCCAGTGAAAAAAGGAAGACATGGCAATCTATGTGGTAGGATCTCATTTGTGTACTCCTCCACACTGAAACAACACAAAAATATAGGGTTTATTTTTGTAAAAATGAGTGTGTCTGTGTTTGTGTGTACACATACACCAAAATTTAACAACAGTGACCTACGGAGAGAAAAGTGGAATGATTTGGAGCAAAGAGAAGCTCTTGCTTTTCACTCTAATTTTTCTTTTTGTTTGAACTGTTACAAAAGGCTGCTTTCTTTTCGTAATTTAAACAGCTAATACACACACTGAAATATACACACTCATATTCTCTTTTTCTGTTGTGCACATACACACATGGACAAACAAAGACATAATTTTAGACCTATAGATTGAGTGTAAAAGTAATAAAATGATTGGTTTGGAGTAAAAACCAAGAATTAATAATAGTCATAATTGCAATGGTGGGGGAAAAAAAAGGTCTTTGAAACTTTCCTTTCCTTGACAAAATCTTCCTTGGCCCATCAATTGTTCATGGATATCAACCACATAAATGGGTGGGAAAGAGAGGCAAGAAATGAAATGGAATGGTAAGTACTTAACTATGCATCAAGCAATATGGCTAACACTTTACCTATATAATCTCATTTAATTCTCATTCCTTCATAGTGAGGTAAGTTTTACTATTTTCTTTTATAGATGAGGTATTTGAGACTCAAAAAGGCTAAGTAACTTGCTCAAGGTTACCAACTAGAAAATCCTGAAGCCAGAATTTCAGGTGAGCCATATTCTAAAATCAGCCTTATTAGTCAAGGTCTCAACAGGAATAATATACTTGAGTTGTATAATTTGAAGAAGAGTTTAGAGAAGGGCCTAGTTATTAAAATTTGGGCATGATGTAGGGAAGCCACAAAGGATAGTGCCTTACCCAGGACTGGTAACCTCCAAAACTGAAAGGGCAGAGAGTAGGAGTGGTTATGGAAATCTGGAAGACCGTCTCTTTGGAGAAGCCATTTATGGGAGCTGTGACCTTCCCTTTAAGATACTGCCTCTCTCAGGAAGTTCTAATCACTTAGAGTAATATAATGTCAATGTGATAAGGGATTCCTCTTGTAATTAAGTCTAGCTTGCCAGAGGCTTATTTTAGCACAGCCTAATGAATGAGGAATTAAAGGTCTCAGGTCACCAATCTAGGTTCTGTTGTTAATTTACAAGTATCAGTCTCTGAAGATTTCATTCCCTTAGACAAGATATTGCAACCTTCTTTTAAAACCATTTCCTTTTATGAATCTCCATAGTGATATTGTGAATGCATTGGTATGGCCTGGTCTCTAGAACCCTCCAATAATTGGATAAGCCAAGAAATTTGTTCTGCCTCTTTCTTGTTTCTATTTCCTGATTGAGAACAGTCCACTGTTCATTAGGATCTCTTCAGGAAGGGAAGCCCAGAAGAAAAATAATCAGAAGATCACCCACTTATTTGACTCCTATTATGAACACAGGAACTTAAGAAAGGGACCTAAAATAGTAGAAAAATAAAAGTATTTAAATATGACCATGGCATCATATGAACAAAGGATAAATTGAGTATTGGCATACATAGAAGCTATTGTGAGGGGAAGAATTCTAGACCAGCAGACAGAATTTATGAGATTAAAAAAATGTTTTATTAAATGAGAGATTATGTGTTTGAAGTGAGGGTGATTTATACTAAAAACTTGTGTACATAATAGGAAAATGAAATGAATGAATTTGAGTTTCTACTTTAGTTAAATCAGAAAAAGAGAAAAGCACAAAAGGCTAAAGTTGGTGAAAAACATAAGACAAAAAAGATTTTAAAAATAGGAAGCATTAAACCACTAGAGATTAGGAAAAGAAATTTCTCATTAGTATCCAATTCGAAGAATTCAGAAAAGGGATCATAACAATGTACTGAAAGGACAATGGCATTCTAAAGAGTAGAGTTATTTAAACACAGGTGAGCTAACAAAAACTGTTAAGAAAATGTTCTCTCCTTTGAATTCTAAAACTATACCTGAATTGGTAAAACTTGCCAAATGGTTTTCAACCACGTATAAGTAGAATATAGAATATCCGTTTATAGTATTGAATACTCCCCACAATGGTTTGCACTTTTCACAGTAAATATACCTGCAGTTGAGTATGTTTACGTATGCTCTGAAAATTGTCCTCAGTTCTCAGTATGCTCTGCATGAGTGGCAAAGTAAACAATCCTACCCTTTCTTTGAGGAAGGCGTAGGCAGACATTTAACATGAGTCTGGTCATCAGAATCTCCTTTAATGCCAACAGATAGAAGGTAGCAAGTGCAATATTGTGATGACCTTGGTGTCTCCATGGCACCACCATCCCCAAAGGCAGATAAGAGAGCATTAGGCTTATAAGTCAGAATAGCATCTCCCATTTACTGACTATGTGACTGTGAGCAAGTTACTTAAACTCTTTCATTCTAGTTTCTGCATTGATAAAAATTGGAATAATAGCACTTTCCAAGGCTGTTGCATACAGCTACACAGGCTGTGCACTGCACAAAACCAAAGGATGCCACCAGGCAGCCCTGGCACTCATTACACGTCAGGCATTGCTCTAGGCATTTTATATATTAATTCATTTGCAACCCTCCTAGCAACCTATGAAGCAAGGATTAGTATTAATTCCAGTCCACAGGTGAGGAAGCTGAGGTATGGAGAGGTTAATGTTAAATAATTTCTTATATTTTGTCTGAAGAATCACCAATCAATGACAGAAGATAGTTTGTCCAATTTATTGTAAATAATCTTCAACAGCTGAAGAAAATGAAAGCTCAAATTTAGTGTCTTAATAGTATAGGGGCTACTCAAAACAGAAGTTGTCCCATCTGTTGATATGGCATTATTCTAATTAGCTACTTTGATGCAGGAGAAGCTCTATTAACTAAACTCCATTTTTCTCATTCAGTGGATTACCTATTTCATAAAGCATACTGGCAGCTATTCATAATATACCATATCCCTTGTAGCTGCTAAGCTAAGGACACACTACTTTACCATTCCCATCAGTTTAGCTGAATGCTTTATAATAGTTGTATTTATTCTTAAACCTATATATTCCATTTTATTTGGTCCCTTACTTATATCATTAAGCTAAGCATCATACAAACCAATGGAATTATCGTTTCTATGTAAACAAGTTATATGTTTTGCTAACACTTGTGATGGTTAATTTTATGTAACAACTTGACTAGGCTAGGGAATACCCAGATAGGTGGCAAAACATTATTTCTGGATGCACCTATGAAGGTGTCTCCAGAAAAGTTTAGTATTTGTATCAGTAGACCGAATAAAGAAGATTGTTCCCCCCAGTGTCGGTGGCCATCATCCAATCCCCTGAGGACTTGAATAGAACAAAAAGGCAGAGGAAGGATGCATTTGTTCTTATTGCTTGAGATGGGACATCCATCTTCTCCAGTCCTCAGACATCAGTGCTCCTGGTTCTCTGGCCTTTGGACTCAGACTGAATTATAATAATGACTTCCCTGGTTCTCCAGCTTGCAGACAGCAGACTGTGAGACTTCTCAGCCTCCACAGTCATGTGAGCCAATTCCTATTATATATATATATGTATTTGTGTGTATATATAGGTATACATATATACATGTGTATATTTTATATATATCTATGTCTATATCTATACCTATCTCCTATTGTTTCTTTCTCTGGAGAACTCTGACTAATACAACACTTGACAAGTTAAGTTGATTTTTAAAAATGATGTTGAATTTGAATGAGCAAAAATAGAAGTCTGGGGAAGGAGTCAATCACTATATCTATACTACAAGAAAAAACAGTATATATTTAAATGTTTTATGTGCAAGCATAAAGTTTAAGTGTTTATCATAAGTTCTGACTCTAATTGACTTGTTCAAATAACAAAAGAATTCAGGTCCAAATTTAATAAAAGAATGTAGGATTCTTCTGTATATACCTAGTTATCATGACCTGCCAACCTGAAGTTTATCGTAAAATAGTGACCCGGAGCTTGTTTTTCAAAACTTTCATAGCAGAATTCATGCATCCAATGCCCAAATGATTAGTGCATTTTGCACAAGGTATAGATCTATCTAACTTTCTATCTTCAGGTATATAGCTATTACTATGAAAAGTTTTATGATGAATCTTTGAGATTTGCTTTGTGAATCACTTTGAAAGACACACAAAATTTTTATTATATTATGAGCATTCTATGTTTTGTATCTTAAAGACATGTACAAGCCTCGGAACTCCCCCTCCTCAGATTCTCCAAATCTGAATACAGATAATTAGACCTGTTTAAAAAAAAAAAAAAAAACCAGACCACCATTAAGTGATATTCTTGCACATGCTCTGAAGAAAATTCCAAAAGGAGTTTATTAAGATTATGTTTGCAAAGAAATTTGTGTTTTCCTCATGTAAAACCTGTCAAGGTAAGTATTTTGTAAGGGCAGCATTTATTAGCTCTATTTGCTTAGAATAAAGTCACATTCTCTTATATTCTTCCCAATTCAAGTATGAATTCAAACTATCTTCTATTTTTGAAAAATATATATTTCAAATGAGCATTGATCTTTTCGCTTAAAGATGGCTTCAGCATTGGGGGGACATTAACTCCTCACCATAGCCAGCAGAGTCCTAGTCATATTTGGGGCTTTTGTTGATACATATGGAAGGAATTGTCCTGTCTTCACAGCCTAGTCAATTCTACTTACCCGTAAAGTATCAGTTTAAGGTCACAATGCTCTCTCTGACCATTCTGCCCCATGGTTTCCATACTGACTACATAGAAATCACGTGTCCTTAATTGTCTAAATAGTACTTATTTCACTCTTTTAACAAAATCAGCCAAATATATGATTAAATGTGATGAATATTTTTGTCTTTAGAAAGCTTTGCTACACAAATAAATTAAATTTAAGAAGAAGTTTCTTAGACTCCACAGTCTTATCTTTTTGTTTGCTTGTTTCAGGAAAATACTGTCACAAGATCCGTAGTGTGTATTCAAATCTAGCCTATTAGGAAAATAATCAGGTGATTCAAGATTGGTCTTGGTTGTAAGGAACAAAACGCAATTATGGCTTAAGTAGAACGATTATGTATTGGAAGAATATCAAGTAGCTCATAAAACTTATGTGGAGATTGGAGAATCAGGATCAGGAATAAAAAGGGAGGCTATGGTACAGTGTCCATGCTTGGGGTCAACACATCTGTTTAGTATTCCACATCTGAACACCCACTGCCATCCCTGGACTTTTAATTCCATCACTGTTGCTGGACTTAAAATGCCACCAACACTGCAATGAATAACTTTTTAATTCTTCCTTAATTTTTGCATCACTCTTCTAGTTTCAGTAGTTTCACTTTTCTAGTTCCGGGCAGAGATTCGATTAGCAACGCCTAGGTAATTTACCTGTTTCCAATTATTTGGGGGGAGTGAATTGGGAATATGCAATCCCCTTGGATCCTGTATCCCACCAGAATTTATTCAATGGGAGATTCCTCCCAAATAGATTTCTATGCTTAAAATAATGAAAAATATCCAGTAGCAAGACCTCATTTCTTGGAGATTTTGGCACGGTAGGTCTAGGATTGAAGACCCATCCGTATATTATGGAAACTATGAAATTAAATAGTCCTAGGCTCAAATCTGTCTCTTACTCTTACAATTTATATGCTGTTAAGTAAATAATATAATCTTCTCTGTATCAGAATTCTCCGTGGGAGTAAGTCTGTTATGAGTTCCAAGCATCCCTGTACATTCTTCTAAATGTACCAGATTGCAAGAAGTGACCATCCTTGACACTGAGCCGTTTCTCTTAGATGGGAATTAAGCACCCTAAGGTGACCACTGCATAACTATCATGCAGTTGTTCATTCTCCATAGGAGAAGGTCTGACTTGTTTTCTGGTAGATAAAATGTAGCTGAGACCTTCATCCTGTTTTCCCTAGCTTTTTTAAAGGTCTAAGATTTGTGACTTAAAAAAAAGACGGTTTAAGAAATTATGGTCAGGGCTTCCCTGGTGGTGCAGTGGTTGGGAGTCTGCCTGCCGGTGCAGGGGACACGGGTTCGAGCCCTGGTCTGGGAGGATCCCACATGCCGTGGAGCGACGTGGCCCGTGAGCCACAACTACTGAGCCTGCGCGTCTGGAGCCTGTGCTCCGCAACAGGAGAGGCCGCGATAGTGAGAGGCCTGCGCACCGCGATGAGGAGTGGCCCCCACTCGCCGCAACTGGAGAGAGCCCTCGCGCAGAAGCGAAGACCCAACGCAGCCAAAAATAAATAAATGAATAAATAAATTAAAAAAAAAAAAAAAAGAAATTATGGTCATGGTAATCACGACCATGCTGTAGAGTCAAGAAGTAATACAGAAACCTGTAATACTCTCAGTTTTGGCCTGAGAATGGAGGAATGATCTGAAAGCAGAAAATAACAAAATTGTCTGTTTATCTGACAATCAAGAAATGCCTTTGAGAGAACTTGTGAAAGGGGAAGAGAGAGTGTGATAGAAGAAGGAGGAGGAGTTAAAAGAGAAGGATGTATGAAAAAAGGAAGAAGAAAGAGGGGACAGAAAGAATAGAGGAGCGTATTTCCATCATATGTAATTTTATTTAAGTGCCTTAAAATAATAAATTATGCCAGATGAGTATGTGACAGAATGCATACAGTAATCAATTTATATATTAATAGATGAATCACAGGGTAGGTAAAATTAGAAATAAGATCTTATGTTATTAATAAATAACTATATTTCATGAAAGAAAGTACTTTAAGGTAGGTATCGAGAGATAAATACTTTTGGGAGATTGACTCCAAGGAATAGGGCTTTCCAAACAGATTGAACAAGAAAAAAAGTGTTAGGAAATTAGTGCAGTGTTACAGAAAACTTTGAGTGAGTTAAAGATAATATCCAAACACCCAGAGAATTTAGATACCGAGGAAAACTTCCGTTTTCTTTGGGAATACGTTTTGGAGATACTCATAAATTCAGAAGTTCTAATGAGGCTATGAGGAGGTGAAGATGAATTCTCAAAGACTACACCAATTTAACAAGAAGAGATTAGCAAGTACTGTTTGATTAAGTCCTTGATCAAACCCATCAGAGACAAATCTTCAAGGTCTTAACGGAGAAAGATTACATTCATTGGGTTATGCATTGAATAGTTGGCAGTAGAATAGTGAGGATTTCCCACATGGACCTTTACAAAAGATAAACTTCTGAAGGAATAGTTCACTGTACATCATCTAATTAATCTGCACCATGCCCTGGGAAATTAAATTTAGATAAGATTCTCATTTTAGAGTGAGAGATTGAAGTACAAAAATAATTAATAGCCTTATGTCGTGGATTAGAGCTAAAAGAAAACACACATTTTCCCAGTATCTCCCCAGAGCTGGCCTCAATCAAAGCAAGGTAAGCAACTGCCTATTCCTGAGATCTGAGGAGCACCGGAAAAGCCCTCAAATGTTTCCCTTCAAAAATGTCAACAATATCTGCAATGTATTCTTTTGGATCAACAAGATTTTGATGACCAAATGAATGTAATGTAAATATCCCTGAGAGGATTAATGCATTACTACTTTAAGGTTCATTAGTTACAGCAGATTTCTTTTTAACTACTTAATAAGGTCAAGGCACTGAAGAAATTGGGTTAAGAACATCTATTTTGACATATTAGAGAAGCAGGTGGTGAAGAGCTGCACAATGAGACATTAGAATGCCTAAAACCCTTATCATATTAAGGATTCAGTAAAAAAGAATTAAGAGGTGGAAGTGGCATAGTTAAGTAAAAAAAAAAAATGGTGGTTGAGGAAATTGTATCTACTGCTAAGACTTCCCAAGACCAATCCCTAATGAATACATAAGTTTCAATGGATAACACAATGTATGGATCCTTCTAGACTATGTGTGCCTTTCCCATTGCACATTATTATGGTTTAAATATGTGTCTTTTACACTGGACTGTAACTTCTTTGAAGTAAAAAACTACACATCCATTTAACATATTTATTAAGCTCCCTCTATTTTCCAGACATTCTGATAAAATAATGAAAACTTCAAGGTCCTTGCCCTTAAGAATCGTAAGGACTAAATGTCATTTATCCTTACACCTCCTGCACCAAGCAGAGTGATAGAAACACTCAAACAACTCTAATTCTCTCATTAAAAGGTATCACCTGTTTTACTTTCTTCAGAAGAGGATAATACTTGTCCCATTCATAGAGTAATAAAATTAATTTGAAGAAATGTGAGAGATCATACCGAGAATTACTTCATTATATACCCAAGAAACTACTAGACAAAACTGAATATATCTAGTTATGTGGAAGTAAATTTGCCATTAGATGCTGTAAACTTAGGGCCTAGACAGTACCTATCATGCTGTAAAGTCTCAATAAGACTTTCTCATTGAAATATAGAAGATGATGAACACTTGCAAATTTTACTTCCCACTCTGCCTTCATATTCCAGTTGATTTGGAGCATTAGGAAGCTCAAGTAGAAACACTGAGATTCTGGGTAAGTCTTAAATATGCCTGCAAACGTTGAGGGTTATCTCTGAAGGGAACTGTGGAAAATCTGATTAGGCTTGTCTTGTCAACATGGTAGCCACTAGACATTTAGATATAAATTAATATAATTTAGATATAAATTAATAAAAATTAAATACTATTAAAAATTCAATTTTTCAGTAACACTAGCCATGTTTCAAGGGTTCATTGGAGAAAAGCCACCACATTGGATAGCACAGGTATAGAACATTTCCACCACAGTAAGAAGTTCTACTACATTGTTTGTCTAGTCATAGGGCTGCACCTTGAGGTGAGAAACAAATTAGATATTTGTTTTTGGCCTAAGTTATGCATTTGGGTCATACCTAAATTAATTTAGTATAAAAGTGGAATATGAAAAATTTAGTTCTTTGGGGAAGAAACAGTATAACTACTCTGAACTGAAATCTTTAAGTGGCAGAAAGCATTATATTGATTTAGCTAGCTTAATCTAAAAATACTAAAAATAAGCAACGTAAATTTACGGTACTATTAAAAAGCTATGATGGAGGGAATCTAGAAGAATTCAAGGAGCCAATCCTACATGATAAGAAAATATCTATGGCTCACCCCTCTCCCAGTCATTCCTTAAGAATAAAATCGCATTTAATATAATATATAATCTAAGCTCAACCTAGTACAGGCATCATTGTCTTACAGTCATTTAAAATAGTTCACGTGCATTTATTTACACTTCATCCTACCCATTTCTGAATAATTTTTTCTTTAGTGGTTTAATAGGTATCATATAAGTAGAATTTGAAAAAAATCAATTTTATATTTATCAAAATATTCTCCAAGCTAGAGGAACCTCTATTCTCTATTGAACCTCTCAGTCATTTGTTTTTCTTACTTGAAATATGAGAAGTTATTTCCCTAGGTAGTCCATTTAATTGTTGAACACTGTAACTCTTTTCATTTTTCTGTAATCCCAAACTGGAAAATAACACAACTCTTCATCTAAATTCTATAATCCTCCAGAGGAAAAGGTCATCTAGCCTTTGATTCAGCATTTCCAGTGATGCTTTTGAAATTATCCATATTCATTCAGGTTTTATGCCATGATTTTTTTTTTATGTGTATTGGAACACCAATTCTACCCATTGATTCATTCTTTAAGTTGCTAAGGATACACAGAGAAAGTCTTATCCGCCTTTCACAAGACAGCACTTCAATTACTTTAAGATAACTATCATGCCCCACTGCCCTCCAAGGCTTCTATTTTCTCAAGCTTAAATATCATCAGTTTCCAGGGCTTCCCTGGTGGCGCAGTGGTTGAGAATCTGCCTGCTAATGCAGGGGACACGGGTTCGAGCCCTGGTCTGGGAAGATCCCACATGCCACGGAGCAGCTGGGCCCGTGAGCCACAATTGCTGAGCCTGCGCGTCTGGAGCCTGTGCCCCGCGACGGGAGGGGCCGCGATAGAGAAAGGCCCGCGCACCGCGATGAAGAGCGGTCCCCGCACCGCGATGAAGAGTGGCCCCCGCTTGCCGCAACTGGAGAAAGCCCTCGCACGAACCGAAGACCCAACACAGCCATAAATAAATAAATAAATAAATAAATAAATAAGAAAATCCTTTAAAAAAAAAAAAAAAAAAAATATCATCAGTTTCCTCATTCATTCCTTCCTGCCTAAGTCTTCCTGCTGTTTGAGTGGTCTTCTGTCAATAGAATTTACGGATCATTTTCTTCACCCCTGATGAGTTGCCAAAAGATTAAGTGCCAGCCATGATTATTCACTACGCTAGACTTTATGCGGCTGTAGGAAGCAAAATCAACAACTTCAATCTCTTTTCCTGCCAACCAAGAATATATCAGGGAAGCTCTTAATATTGGTCAGGTAACTGGTGAGCCTCTATTTTCTGCCTGTAGACATCAGTAAGTTTTAATATTGCTAATGGTATAGTTACTTTCAGGAAGTCCATTTATGAGGGGGGGCACCAGACAAAGTAACAATAATATGAAAATGAAATGTATTTGATGTAATTATGGCCTTGGGTGTTGTCATAGAAAGGGGAAAGAGGCAAAGGCATTGAAAGCAGTAGGTAAAGAAAACACACACACACACACACACACACACACACACACTCACACCTTGCTGGCTGGAGTATATCACACAGGAGCAAGAGACATAACCATTAAGGCAAAGTTTGGTAAATTGTAATTCAGTAAGATAAATAAAAACTTCACAAGAAAATATTTCATAAAGGAATATAAAGGAAAAGCCAGAATTTTGATAAAAATTATTTCTAATACATGCAAACTATGAAAGATTAGCAGCCAGCAAATACAACTAACTTATAGAAGTCAAGCAAGAATAAACTTAATAGAAATCAAGTAAAAATAATTTAAAAAAACCAATAGCAGAAACAAGCAAAAGTTTTGAATTCATGGGGAAGAAATTCACATGGTCAAGAACAGATGCTCAATTTCACTAGTAAAAAGCATCATAAAATGTAATTAATTAAAATTATATCCATAAGAGTTGCAACAAACGTTAATATAAGTGAGTAAATAGTAACTCTTCTTGCTGGTATGAATCTAAACTGGTCTTCCAACTTTGAAAGCAATTTTACAATATCAACTAAATTGAATTGTTTGAATAAGTAAAAATTATAAATAATCTACACATTCATTGAGAATGAGAAAAAAATATATACTGTGGCTGTAATCACACACCTGACTATGCTACAATATTTTAATAGATGGACTAAAGCTACTTGTGTTAATGTTACTAAATCTCAAAAATAATGTTGAGTAAAAATATGTATTTAAATATTAAAGCATTCATGTAAACTTTTGGCAAAACTAGTAAATCATTGAGGGAAGGGTATACACCCAAATAGGAATTGGGGGTTATTTCAGGGGAGAAACAAGTGATTAGTGTTAGGAGAGCTATTCAAAGAGCACTTAATATACTTAATATAGTTTAATATTATTAGAATTTCTATGGTGAGAAAGTTTTCATACATTTCTTTTCAAACATTTATTTTCACAAGTAAATTAAAATAAAATTACATAAATATAAAATAAAATCACATATATATATATGTTATATGTGTACGTCTGAAGCCTACACTTACTCATAGAAACTGGATGGCTATGAGTAAACTTATGCAGCAAATGCTAAAAAGTGACTTTCTGGTCATCATACTTAGATAACATTTTTTTAATATCCACATGCCCTTCTTCACAATTCCTATCATGTCACTTTAAAATTGTGACACTCATATCTAAAAATTGCATTCCAAGTTGAGTCTACCCAGCCTAAAGTAAAAGTAAGGCTAGTACTTTTTCTGTTTTCTATATGTACTTTACGAACACAGCCTAAGATTATGTTAATTTTATTGTAACTTCATCCTACAGTTGTCCCATATTGTGCTTATACTCAGTCAAATGACCTGATCAATTTTCATAGATGATATTTGTAAGCCATAGACAGAGTCTCTATTCCAGTCTGTAGACTCATTATCTCCTTAATATTCACCCAGTTCTCATACAACATGATGTGCAGACACTTATCACACAAATCACTGTCTCTTGGTCTCCACAAATGAAGCAGACATCCGTACGTTGATATAAATATCTGTTATGTCATGCCATTTATCCATGCCATTCCAGGGAAGTTGAAGGCAAGGAGCAATGTGACCCAAGTTAAGGGAGCAATATGTTCAGAGGTGAACATATAACATGAGCCATTCCATTCTTGTTTCCATTCTGGGAGACAGATTCTCTCTCTCTTTCTCTCTCTGGCTCTGGCTCTGGCTCTGGCTCTTGCTCTCTCGTGCTCTCTCTCCCCCTTTCCCTCTCCCTTTGCCTCTTTCTCTCTCTTTCAATGATGTGGGATACAATATGAGTGTGAAGCCTGGAACTGCAGCCATTTTGCTATCATGAGGGAAACACAGAGAGGAGAGCAGAGAATTTGACTGACTGAACTGGAATCATCTTCCTGACTGTGCCTCATCCCCAATTTTTAGTCTCACATTCTTGATACATGTAAATAATAAACTCTTCAACCTTTAAAAAAGAGGGAATAGAGTTCAGGACTGTGATCAAATCGTTACCTTGAAACTTGAGCTTTTAAGTTAATGAAAAAACTAATTCCTGTCATTATTTTAAAGAGTGGAGATGAGTCTTCTTTTAATTATAAATGAAAATGTCTTAGCTGATAACAGAATTTGATTTAAGAAAGAGGAGTGTTACAGGTAACAGGTCCGGAATGTGAAATGGGTCGCAGTTAGGAGGAGACAGTACAGTGAGCATACTGCATTAAAAACTGACAATCTTTACTATTAAGTTAATTATTTTTTCTCAAACAGTAGTTTATTATTCCCTGATTAGCAGAACATACACTACAAGACTACAGAATTAAGATATTTGGCAGGAAATTTCCAGTAGGCTAGACTGTGTTGGCTACTCACAGCCTTGAGGAAGTGCTGCTAGAAAGAATTCTTGCACTAAAGCTTACCATTCTGAGATCAGAGAGGGAAGAAAAACTTGCTTTTCTGGAAGAACACTTTTCTAAATATAATCTGTAATCCAAGTTGGCTGAGAACGGGTATGTGATCATTTATACATATTCAGGGTTTGGAAAGCTAGATCTCTGTCCTCGCTGGCTAGCAGCAGCAGAGACAAGGAGGAAGCAGACGTAGCAGAAACAAGGTTGAGGCCCAGGAATAGCGAGGCCAGCTCCAAAGCACCTTTGTCAAGCTTTCTCCACTTTAAAAGGTGTGATGACTCCTCATTAAGGAGATGTTGCGGGCTCAACCTAGAGTAAAGCATAGCTATCCTTAACTAACCACCTTCCCTTCCTTTTTACATCATCCAACATAGTGGACATCAAAGGGACCCTAGACTTGGCAGTGCAACTACACCAAGGCTGAGTATCAGCAGACAAAAATTCCAAGGCTATGTCCTAGGCTCAGACTACAATATGCCAACGGCTCTGGCTTTTGTTGTAATATATGAAAGCAAATAGACCAGAGACCTACATGCTTTTAAAGGAGCTATCTATCCCACAAAGCCCCAGTCTGACTTATCACCCTTTGTTACTACTCAAATCAGAGGGCCACCTTGGGGTCTTAACTCACAGTAACAGAAAATGTGTTTCAAAAGCAGCCAACACCCAGGTTTTCACCTGAGGTTCCGATTAATCAATTCCCTCTTCTCCATTTTAGTTAAAAGATACCTTTGTCCAAGTCATTTTAAATCTTTATTCTATGACAAATATTTAAACCTTCCATTCCTGTTACACTTTCCCCATGAATTTGTTTCTGAAAAGTCAGTCAATTCCCATTACGTGATAACTTTACCTGATAACTATGAAGTGGCAAACAGATTAACAGCTCACATAACTCAGGCCGGGCTGACCTTTTATTCAGTGGTATGTTTTGGGAAATAGAGTTTGAAGGATAGTGTATATTCAGCTTAAAGCAACAAAAGTGGGACTTCCCTGGTGGCGCAGTGGTTAAGAATCCGCCTGCCAATGCAGGAGACACAGGTTCAATCCCTGGTCTGGGAAGATCCCACAGGCCACGGAGCAACTAAGTCCGTGTGCCACAACTACTGAGCCCGCATGCCCGCGCGCCTAAAGCCTATGCTCCACAACAAGAGAAGGCACCGCAACGAGAAGTCTGCGCACCGCAACGAAGAGTATCCCTCACTCGACGCAACTAGAGAAAGCCCGCGCGCAGCAATGAAGACTCAGCGCAGCCAAAATAAATAAATAAAAATTTAAAAAATAACTAGATGTTTCCAAAAAATTATTTTAAAAAAAGCAACAAAAGTGAGGGCAAATCATTTGCAAGATTATTAGATTAAAGATATGGATTATAGCATAAGAGCACTCACTGTAATGCTTATGGGAGGAAGCTGCACATCTGTTCACAGACGTTGAGGGTGGGCAGCTCTGAGGAGTCCAGTACAGACTGATATCTGTGCTCTGATTCACATAGTTTTATCTTCTACAAATCACATCTTTTGAATCCTTCATTTTTTAAAATTTATTTTATTCAAGGATAGCTGATTTATAATGTGTTAATTTCTGCTGTACAGCAAAGTGGTTAAGCTGTACATATATATATACATTCTTTTTCATATTCTTTTCCATTATGGTTTATCACAGTATATTGAATATAGTTCCCTGTGCTAGAATCCTTCATTTCTGATGGCTCAGAATTTATGAGAATTCATACAGATGAAACATTTTACAACTATAAAATGCTATATAGAAAACAATTCTTTTTGGAGATAAGGAAAAAGAGAACTCAAATCCCTTGAAAAAAATTTAAGTGACCTTGTAGACCAGAAAAATAAATTTAAAAAATAACAAAAACAAAAACATGTTTTATTTAGGAATGAAAACTTGGCTCTGGAGACTCCTGCAATAAGTTTATAACAGTATGGTAAATTGACACTATCCAATTAAAGTCATACATTACCTTTGAATAAAAACTGGTGAATATCAATGAAAAATAATTATTTAAATTGTAGTGCATTGCAACAAAGCAATACCTTGGATAAATCGTTTAAGAGCAATGCAAAATTATAATAAGCTCATTGGCTGCAATAAAAGAAATTATTCTGATTTATCTTCAAGTGGAACAATTTTAAAACCTTCCTTTATTTCTTCTTATTAAAATTTACTTGAGAGATAGAGTAATACAGGAAAACCTTTGTTTTTTTTTTTTTGTTTTTTTTTTTTTTTCAAAGTAGAGTTTCTTTTTTTTTTTTTTTTTTATACTTTATTTATTTATTTTATTTATTTATTTATGACTGTGTTGGGTCTCTTAGTTTTCGTGTGAGGGCTTTCTCCAGCTGCGGCAAGCGGGGGCCACTCCTCATCGCGGTGCGGGGGCCGCTCTTCATCGCGGTGCGCGGGCCTCTCACCACCGCGGCCCCTCCCGTCGCGGGGCACAGGCTCCAGACGCGCAGGCTCAGCAGCCGTGGCTCACGGGCCCAGCCGCTCCGCGGCATGCGGGACCCTCCCAGACCAGGGCCCGAACCCGTGTCCCCCGCACCGGCAGGCAGATTCCCAGCCACTGCGCCACCAGGGAAGCCCAGGAAAACCTTTGTTTTTTAAAAGGCATTGTAAGGGGATAACAGTGGAGGGGGGAGATTAAATTAGGAGTTTAGGATTAAAATATACACACTACTATATATAAAATAAACAAGGACCTACTGTATAGCATGGGGAACTATACTCAATATCTTGTAATAACCTATATTGGAAAATAATTTGAAAAAGAATATATATATGTATAACTGAATCACTTAGCTGTACACTTGAAACTAACACAACATTGTAAATTAACTATACTTCAATAAAAAATAACTACTAATATAAATAAATAAACAAATAAATAAATAAATAAATTTTACAAAAGGCATTATAGTAATACCTTATGCCTAATTTTCTAAGCATCTCCACTGGAAGAGCCTCAATTTAGCCACAGGTCTTCTGACTCCAAGGTGAGAATTCTTTCCCATAGACTGTGCTGAATGTGATGATGAGTTGCAATACAGGTGCTCACGTGCACACACACATGCACACACACCACACACACATCCACACTGATTTGAGGGAGATTCTGCCTCTAAGATACATGATGACATGATAAATGAAAAGAAGTAACCAAGCATCTGTGTTTAGAAAGGCTACACCTCTCAGAGAATCTGTGCATGTTCTTCTGTTTCTCTCATGACCCTGAATTTTGTATTTTTCTTACTAAAGAGGAAAGAGGTTATATTGAGTTGTGAGGAACACAGGACCCAGCTCTACCATAGATACCAAGCTTCTGACTGGCAAAGGGATCTCAAAGCTGTAGGCTAGTGTGTCATGTTTGTAAGACTAAAGTCTTTGTTAAATGACATGAGTTACAAGGACAACTATTTTCTATTTAAGTAAATAGAAAATTTACTTAATTTTTTGGGTGAGCCTTCTGGGTTTATGAATACAAGGAATTTGCAACAGATAAGCCTTTGGAATATTCTAAGTTATTGACTTCTCAGAAAACATTTAATACTTTTTAGCATTACATTTCCAAATTTTCTGGCAAACTCTATTTGGAAAACTCAGAATGTTGAAAGTGAGAAATCACCTGCACTTCACAGAAAAGAAACCAGAGACCCTGAGCATGTATATTGTAATGGTTAATTTTATGTGTCAATTTAACTGGGCTGTGAGGCACCCAGATATTTGGTCAAATATTATTCTGGGTGTTCCTGTGAGAGCAATTTTGGATGAGATGAAAATTTAGATCGATAGACTGAATAAAGCACATTGCTCTCCATAATGTTTGTGGGCATCATCCAATAAACCGAAGGCCTGAATAGAACCAAAATGCTGATCCTCCCCCAAGTAACAAAATTATTTCTGCCTGATGACCTTCAAACTGGGACATCAACTTTTTCCTGCCTTCAGAGTCAAGCTGAAATATCAGTTCTTCCTAGGTCTCGAGCCTGCTGGCCTTTGAACTGGAACTATACCATCAGTTCTCCTGGCTCTCCAGCTTGCCAACTCACTCTGTACGTGTTGGGACTTGCCAACCTCCATAATTGTGTGAGCCAATTCCTTGTACATTCTATTGGTTCTGTTCCTTTGGAGAACTCTGACTAATACATATATTCCTACATGGTGAGAATTGTATGTAAATATATTACCAACATTTTTCTAACTAACATTCATTCATATATATATGTTTGTGTGTGTGTGTCTGTGTGTGTTTACTAATTAATGATAGGAAAACAGGGGAAATAATTCTACATATCTATATTGTCTGTACCTCCATTGAATAGCCTCTATTCTGCTAGCCCTGGAAATAGATATAAAATTACTAAACTCTCCATTATACCACATACAGAATAGTAGCTGACCCTCCTCAGAAAGATTTTTACCCAAGTGAGAGTATCATTTTCAGATTTCTACCCCAACCCTCCCTTATCACTTTGGAAATAGTTTGTGGAATCCATCCCTTTTAACTTTTCAAACACTCCTTAGAGTAATCCCTACAGAATCATGGCAAATTGCAGTAAACTTAGAAAAAAAGAAATGGATTTTCATTTATGGTTTTTGTTTGTTTGTATTTTGTTTTTGTTTTTGCTTGTTTCTGACCATATGTAGAAAAAGCACTTGAAGGAGGAGAAAGAAGTTTATAATGAAAGTACAGACTGTGTGGAGAGCCAGTTAGAAAAGGCTTTTCAATATTACACAATTGGCTTTATACAAGTCAAGGAAAAACAGTGTGTGGGAAAGAATATGTTGCTAATGTCTAAGAAGCTACAAGAAAGTCTGAACAAGATAGGGCTTGCCTGTGAGCAAGGCACAGTTTCAATATAAGGTGGTTGTGGTAGAATCTGTTTTGTATGCCAGACCAGCATGGCCTCCTACAACCTATGTGGACTTGATGGGCTGCCAGTCATCTTATCCCTCTGGCTATCATAAGCTTCCAGCAACGGCCATAAGACTTCTGAATGCCTATCATGAAGCTTTATATATAGAACCTGGATGAAAGAGGTTCTCTCTTCCTTTTGAGTTGGCAAACATTGAGTTTTGTAAGCCTGGATCTATTAGCAGGTACACTCCTCTCTCATAATTCCTCATCACTCTCGATATTTTTATTCAACATAGTTTTGGAAGTCCTAGCTATGGCAAACAGAGAAGAAAAAGAAATAAAAGGAATCCAAATCGGAAAAGAAGAAGTAAAACTGTCACTGTTTGCAGATGACATGATACTATACATAGGAAATCCTAAAGATGCTACCAGAAAACTACTAGAGCTAATCAACAAAGTTGGTAAAGTAGCAGGATACAAAATTAATGCACAGAAATCTCTTGTATTCCTGTATACTGATGATGAAAAATCTTAAAGAGAAATTAAGGAAACACTCCCATTTACCACTGCAACAAAAAGAATAAAATACCTAGGAATAAACCTACCTAAGGAGACAAAAGACCTGTATGTAGAAAACTATAAGACACTGATGAAAGAAATTAAAGATGATACAAACAGATGGAGAGATATACCATGTTCTTGTATTGGAAGATGACAATACTACCAAGATGACAATACTACCCAAGGCAACCTACAGGTTCAATGCAATCCCTATCAAATTACCAATGGCATTTTTCACAGAACTGGAACAAAAAAATCTTAAAATTTGTATGGAGACACAAAAGACCCCGAATAGCCAAAGCAATCTTGAGAAAGAAAAATGGAGCTGGAGGAATCAGGCTCCCTGACTTCAGACTATACTACAAAGCTATAGTCATCAAAACAGTATGGTACTGGCACAAAAATAGAAATATAGATCAATGGAACAGGATAGAAAGCCCAGAAATAAACCCATGCACCTATGGTCAATTAATCTACGACAAGGACAATGTGTTTCTATAAATACCTTAACAGATCATTTTCTTTCAAAATTATATTAGGACACTTATCAACATAAAATTAATAATTCATTCTAGCAACAGAGTGAGAGGATTTACAACAACCTTTAAAAATAATTTTATTCATGATGGATCCTAGTCAAAGCAAAGAATTATAAATATTGATTCTCTGTGTGTAACATTTCAGAATTTTATTGTATGGGGGGAAATATAATTTATTTCAAATTAAAATAGAAATTTATCTCAATTATTCTGATATTCTTAGCTGTCAATTCAAAGTGTTTTTTAATTAGCTGTTTAGATTATTCTCCTTTTATTATTTTCACTTGATTTTTTTAAAATTTGATAAAATAACCTACTGAAATAAATGATTCTGTATATTTATGGAGCGATTAGCTATTATAAATATATGTAATTATTCTGAAAAGTATTTTTTTTACTTCAAGCAAATATCTTAGCTCTGATAATACCATAAATTAAGTGAAAGTACACTATTAAAAGTAATTTAGATACATTACTTTTCATGATGCATAGAATTTTGATAAAGGGAGTTATTTTTAACTTTTTTGGGTCACTGGTTTCTTTGTAAAATTCATCATATTTATATATCTACTGCCCAGAAAAATGCATATATTCATCTGACATATATATCACTTATTGGTGGTACATGAACTGCTGATTTAGACCCGAGACTTAGAACCAATTTAAAGTCAAATTTGTTTTTTAATGTTAATTGTAAAATCTAATCACTGCCATCCTTATTTGATAGTTTATACGGGTGGACTCAAAAGTCTAAAAAGACTTAATCTAAATGATTAAAGAGTTAACTACTAATTTGATCAATTTCCTGGGAAAAAAATTAAAAAAATAAGAAATGTAATAAATATGCCCAAGTCAGTACTCTTGTTGGAAAGATAGACTCAAATAACTTATTTTACAGTGAATCATAAGAAAAGGTATCTGTTGGTGTTCCAAGAGTTTAAAAACTCTTCAAAAAAAGTAAATAAATACTTGACTCATATTTTTATGTTCTTAAAATATAAAGATTTCCCACTCATGGTGTCAATGGAAAAAATGTTTCCATACCAACAAAAAAGGCAACCTATTACAAAATCACTAAAATGGACTTGCTTATAATTTGGAATATCATCAAGTATTGGACATTTTCCTGCTATCAAAGGGCTTATATTTGCAAAAAGACAGACTGACCAGTATGCAAGAACACACACACACACTTTTTAATGCTCTGTTAACTAATATTTCTCTTAGATTTTTAAATTACAACATGTAACATGGGTTCCAGAGTGAGATGTGCTAAAGTGAAATCCTGGATCTACCAGTTGCTAAATGGCAAAGGTACTTATTATTCTTATTTGTTTACTTACCTGTAAAATGTGTTCCTCACCTGGAATGAGATTGTGTACTTCATTCAGTTTTTGTGAAGATTGAACAATATAATAATTTTAAGTGTTTATCCCAGTGTCTGAAGCAGAGTAAACACTCAAAACATTAACTATGAATAATTCTGTAACTATACTGTGATAGTAGTAAATGTAATATTTTAAGGACTCAAAATTCTTCCGAAACTTTTTCTAAGGAAATAAAGCATGGATAGATAGATAGATAGATAGATAGAGAAATAACTATGCAGACACATACAGCATACAGTTCTCAAAGCATGGTCCAGGGACCTCTAAAGGGCTCCCAGATCCTCTTGTGGAGTTCATGATGTCAAAACTATTTTCATCAGGATACTAATACATTATTTTCTTTCTTCATTCTCATTTTCTCACAAATGTAAAGTGAAGTTTCTGAGGCCAGAAGGCAGAAGCAGATATGAGACTCCAGCTGCCCTCTATAAAGCAAGACATTAAAGAGATTTGCAAAGTGCAAAAACAATGCCACTATTTTCACTAAACTAAATTTTTTGAAAAGTAAAATTATTTTTATAGAATATGTTATAAATATAAATATGCAATGGCTCCTCTATTGCATTTTAAATGATTCAATAAATAAATATATAAAATATGGCTCAGTTTTTAAATTTCTAATAACTATGAATAGATATAATCTACATAAACAAAATACCTTTGGTGTCCTCCATGTAAAGGAGTCTTTAAACTAGAAAGATTAGGAGGTGCTGCTCTACAGATTGCTTTGCAATCTTAACCATCTATAAAAAAATGTATCCATATCATGTCAGTGTATCCAAATCTACAATTCCATTTCTTTTTGGCTGAATTATATCCCCAAAATATCCCAAATATCTTTGTTTTAAAGCACAAATTTATTTAATTCAACTGAGAGGGGCTGAGTTTTCAGCAGACAAGATGACCACAGATTAGAGTATGGTTTCTTTGGGAAGAGAGGGGAGCTTGTTCAAGTTATAAGGATACAATTTTCAGTGGAGGCTCCACTGTTGATTGTGTTTAGTTTGTTTTGTTTTGTTTGGGATTTCATCACTATGTCTATTCCCTGAGCAAATTTGATAACCATGAAATCATACAAGGAAAATGGAAGGTCAGTCATTAGTTAGGCATTTTCTCATCAGTTCTAACAGAACTCACCTAATAATAATAGCTATGGGGAAAGAAACCAATGGAAAATAACAAATATAGCTGCCTCTCAGTCCATGAGCACCTAATCACTGTACATTTAATCAGTAACAAAGAGAATTACCTTGTGTTTCACTAAGCTGATAAGATAAATGTGAACCAAGGAATCCAAATTACAATTTAGTTATGAGCATTACTCAGTGATGCTGAATTTAATCTTGAAATCTCTAAGTATTTTAAGTTCCATATGCTTTTGTACATAAAGGAACAACTGAAATATTAAGTCTTAGTGTGTTATTCAGATTTTGCAGAGGTTAGCTCATGCTTAGAACATCAGGGTTTCAATGTCAGTGACCCACAGAATAAAAACTCAATACTATGGAGTAAAAAAAAAAACTCTATGTAAATAATTTAAGTTTTAATTTGACTTTAGTTTAAAAGGAATACCTTCATTATGTTTGTATTGGTTTTCTATTGCTGCTCTAACAAATTTCTACAAACATAGTAGTTTAAGACAATGCAGCTATTCTCTTACAGTTCTAGAATTTAGGATTCTAAAATCAAGGTATTACAATGGCTGCATTCCTTCTGGAGGCTTTAGGGTACAATCAAATTCCTGCCATTTCTAGTTTTGGAAGGTTACCTGCATTAGCTGGCTAGTGGTCTTTCCTTTATCTTCAAAACATTCAAAGCACATTACTCCAACCTCTGGTTCCATGGTCATCCCCTTTTTCTAATTTTGACCCTCTTGTCTCCCTCTTGTAACATCTGTGATTTCATTAGGATCACTTGAATAATCCAGGATAATCTCCCCATTTGAAGATCCTTAATTTAAATGGATCATCAATGTTCTTTTTACCATGGAAGGTAACATATTCACTGATTCTGAGGATTAGCATGTGAACATCTTTTGGGGGGAGAGTATTATTTTGTCTACCACAATGATTAATGCTTAACAGGTAATTTTTATGAAAAAAGATTTTTGGTAATGATACTTAGGTATCTTAGGTAATGATACTTAGGTAGGTGCCTATTAAAGGCACCTACTATGAAATGTATTAAATAGATTTTCCAAAGTACCTATGAATCAGAACAATTGTATATATTGACCTAGCTACTGCATAATGTGCTAGTAAATCAGGAATATCAGAATGGAATTAAATTATCTACAACAAATCTTGCTTTTGAGTTTCATTTGCCTATTTTGTTGACATTTCCATTCACTCTTCAGATATATATTAAGAATCAGATACCATGGGAAAATCACCATGTGAAAAGGAATGGTCTAACACATTCTTTTCATTAAAGAAAGGTACAATATTTGGGGTGGAGGAGTTAACTATGTTTGGACACAAATACACAAATAAATACCATCACAAGTCATTACACAACAAGAAATTTAAAAGAAAGTGTCAACCAAACGAGGAATGATCAGTACAAAGAGGGCAAAATGGAAGTTCAGAGAAAAGAGAAATCTGTTGCTGAGATGTATTTATGAAGGCCCTGTGGCCACAGGTTAGGGTCCTGGTAATAGCTGAGCTTGGAACGAAAAGGGAGAGCTGGCTGGGTCTGGGACTGAAGGAAGACATCTCAAGTGCAGGTAATCACAGGGAGAAGCAGAGGATGTTTGTGGGACTGTAGACTCCTTTTTGACTGAACTGTATGTTTCAAAAGAATATTTAAAAAATAAAGTTAAAATTATAGGTTTTTACTAGATGGGAAAATGTCTTGAATGACAGACAGATTGCAGATATTAGACAAAGATCTAACAATAAAGATGAAAGAAACATAAAGTAGTAGAAAAAGCAGTAAACTAGAAGTTAGATCCTCTGTATTCCTCTAGCTGGGTGAGTGCGACCATGGCTTCTTTCCGTCAGTCTCAATGTTTCAAGTGAAAAACAAAAAAACAACAACCACCGAACGAGATTTGCCCATGCTATTCTTATATTGCTTTGAGGATTATCTGAGATCATACATGCTAAAATGTTCTACTGTTGTAAAGCATCATAAAATTAAACATCTCATGAAAGTGTCAAGTAGAAGATGGATGCCCTGGCAGAAGGAAATGCTTTATTTGTTCCCATAACTGTTGAGACAGATGCATTTTAGGTTAGAACAATTATCTTTTAGCCCTAAAGATAATGTGAGCAAGTACCTAAAAAGAGAAAGGGAAAGGAAAAGAGATCATTAATTTCTTTTTCTTCTTATAGTGCTGTGAAAGAGTAAATAATTTTATCCTAAGTTTAAAAAACAAACAAACAAAAACAGGATAAAGTTATATTCTAAAGAACCAGACCTTTACAGTGAGTTCTCATGATTTGATTCAGGATTCCTGAATTTGGTAGCCTCATTCAAACTGCTTTAACATCAAATATATATGCTTTTAATATCCTCAGTTTTGAATTGTCTCTTCTACTCTCCATTAGAAAGGATAATAAAGAATGGACTCTATGATATGTAGATATCAATTGATATATTTTACAGTCCACCAGCTTCAAGAGGTAACACTTTAAGTTCTTGCTTATCAGAAAAAAATTAAGTTTATAGTGCTGTTCTTAAGGGAACTCTTGAGTGGAAAAGTTCCTTCATTAAGAAAAGGAATGTGATCAGCACATTGGAATGTAAATTTCTCAGGCACAAGGGTTTCCTTACAGTATTTTAATAGACCTTGACTTCATGCTTCCCCTAATTTAAGAATTTATCAGGCATCAACAACAGTTCCAGGCATTTCCAATAAGCCTATAAACAGATAAGAAAATATTAACAAGGTACAAGAGATTGCATTTAGTTTAGATTTTTGAAACAACCTAAAATGTAACAGTATTAAACCAGGCATGATTTAAATTTAAGGTAGTAAAAATCACCTTTGAGATTGTTCTCTGGTTTTATTTCTACCCCCATCCCCACCCCACAGTCAATCTTGGCCACCACTAGAACCACACACATGTACCATAGCCCACTGTGGGGAGAGGGTTATCTCCTCCTGGAACATTAGGAAACAGTGTCTGCTCTACAGCATTTCCCACTTTAAGTTACTTTGTGTCCTTGCTTGTGTGTTTTATAAAATAACGAACTAAAAATCTTCCATGGTTGCTTCCAAAGACAGGTGTACATCTTGATTCCAGTCCTGGACCTACTTCTCTTCTGTTGTTTGACTCTTGATGGGACATGAGATATTTAACATTATTGGATGCATCAGACATGATAAGGCATCTGAAAGTAATTTGAAAACTATCTCATTACCAGTGTAAGTTCTTCCTTTTTGTAATGGTGGTGGTAATAGCCTAGCCTGGCAATGTGTTTCATTCACTCTCACCATACACATATACACAAGAGAAAAAGAGAGAAAGCAAAAGAGGAGGGGAGGGGGGAAGAGAGAGAAAGAGTGAGAGAGAGAATGAATGCAAAGCTCCTCTCCCATTAGTTCTTTAAAAAATGTTTTGTTTATATTCGATGTTAAAATCCAGGAAGCAGAGGGTTCAAAGCCTGTGCCTCAGCTACCTCATCCAAAAATGAAGGTATAGAAGTTATGAGAAACTGTCAAGATAGTTAAAATAATGAATATGAGATAGCATCTTAAGAAAATAGTGCTACACTATTTACAATAGCCAGGACATGGAAGCAACCTAAGTGTCCATGGACAGATGAATGGATAAAGAAGATGTGGCACATATATACAATGGAATATTACTCAGCCATAAAAAGAAACGAAATTGAGTTATTTGTAGTGAGGTGGATGGACCTAGAGCCTGTCATACAGAGTGAAGTAAGTCAGAAAGAGAAAAAGAAATACCGTATGCTAACACATATATATGGAATCTATAAAAAAAAAAAAAAAAGTGGTTCTAAGAACCTAGGGGCAGGACAAGAATAAAGACACAGACGTAGAGAATGGACTTGAGGACACGAGGATGAGGAAGGGTAAGCTGGGACGAAGTGAGAGAGTGGCAATGGACATATATACACTACCAAATGTAAAATAGATAGCTAGTGGGAAGCAGCCGCATAGCACAGAGAGATCAGCTCGGTGCTTTGTGACCACCTAGAGGGGTGGGAATAGGGAGGGTGGGAGGGAGACGCAAGAGGGAGGAGATATGGGGATATATGTATACGTATAGTTGATTCACTTTGTTATACAGCAGAAACTAACACAACATTGTAAAGCAATTATACTCCAATAAAGATGTTTAAAAAAAAAGTTGAACATAACCTGAAAAAAAAAAGAAAATAGTGCTATATATCAAATATATTGTTATTACTAGTTATTACTGTTAAAATATAAAATATTTTTTGAAATCTTTATTTCAAGCCAAGCTGACATAGGTTAGCCACTGCACATTCTATAAAGCATAATGGTATAAAAAGATTTGCCTAGCAGGATCCATTTGCTAACCCTTGAGAGCTCCTCCCCAAAGGGCTGGCAGAGCAGGTGGAAACCAGGACAAGAACTTATCTTGAGGAACTCTTACATGTAATTTAGCAGGATAGGAAATCTATATCAATTCCTCCCTGAGAACCTCTGTCTCAATAAGTGGCACAAAACCCTACCCTCTATTCCTTACAATACTAAGACCTCAAGTGGGATTTACATTGCAAGTTGGGCCAAAATTTTATTTCTGGGAAAATACCTCTTTGTAATCATAGCTACCATTTATTGAGCACCTTATATATCCCATGATCATTTATAAATGCTATTCTTCTGGCCTGAGGCATCTTCTTTTCCCCAGTCCCCTTCTTTTCCCAGTTAACATCTACACACTCATTTGTTAACTTATATATTCATTCCTTTCCCTCTGACATTCAAAATATCTTTTTTTGAGAATGGGGAGGCAAAATGACATGCTTCCTGGCTTGGATCCCAACTCGAATCCCCTTCACTCAGGGCAGATTTCTGAGCCCCCTGCACCCTGTGTTAAAAGAGCCCATGGATCCCTGTATGTCACCTCCAATGCTCATTTCCAATTCATAGGCCTTCCCCAATAAAAGTAAGTTTGAGGGTGGAAACATATCTATCTTATGCAGACTTTATTCTCACTTTGGTATGGTACATATGTTCAGAAAGCCGTTGCTGAATAAATATATACATACGCTTTGCCTATAACATTGCACAAAATCCACAAAATCACTCTTTGAGGCAGAAGTGGTGAACCCTGCTTCAAATATGAGGAAATAGAAACAACTTTTGTAAGCTGTCCAAGGGTTACATAACTAGTATAATGAAGAGAGCTAGATTTCAGTGCAGGCCTGTGTGACTCTGAGCCCTGGGTTTTGTTTTCTTGTTTTTGTTTCACCTGGGACCCTGCTCTATGGGAATGGTTCCTTTGCACCAGAACTGGAAATTTCAAATAAAAATATAATAAGTGAATACTTGCCTTATATACATTTTATAAAAGTTCAACTCACGCAAAAAGTAATATTAAGCTATACTAATAAATGTACAGTTTCTCTAACAAGACATATACAAATTATATCTAAATCATGTTGCCAAGTATTCTCTGTTTTGTTTGTTTTTATCATACCCTCCCCATCTTTTATATTCAGTACCTAGGATTAAATGATGATCAGATTTAATAGATAAGGTTAACATTCTCACTGGCTTTTTGAACCTTAGACCTAAGTTCCATATTTTTCAAAAAGTCAACCAATGAAAAGTTCCTTTAACTTAGCCACCTAAACAAAAGCAATCTAAAGGTTAGAGAAGAATAATAACATAAGGACAGAAGTCTGAGGAAAAATGAGAGCATTAGTTAAATTTTATCACGTGCTTACTGTAGGCAAGACTTTATCTCATTTAATCCTAATAAAACTTTTAGGAAGTGAGTTATTACTTTTTTTTTGCATCTTGCACATAAGGAAGAAAAAGAAGCTTGGAGAGACTCAGTGACTTGCCCAAAATGAAGCAACTATAAAGCAGGAGAGGAAGATTTGTCTGACATCAGTGTCCTAACTTTTAACAATACCTAGTATTGACTGTTGTCAGATCTCTATGAGCATAAAATGTCAAGAACTTTGTCTTCAAAAGCCACCAGGATTTTAGGTTACTTCATTATAAGCTGTATTTTCTTATTATCTAAAAGTAATGGCTTATTTCTCCTCAAACCTTAGAGTAAAATTATTCACTCAAGGAGGTGTAACATGCTAGAGTCCCTGCCTTCTCCCCTACACACATCATGCCCACTGTGAAATGTACAGCTCTTAAACATTCCATGTGTATATCATCTGGTTCAGTAGTGGTCTGGACTGGAATTAGACATAAAGAATACAGAATACATGAGAGAGGGAAGGCTTCTGTAGCCTTCACATTTACGTACGTCATTCACTGAAAAAGTCTTTCCATCTACTCTCATACTAAATGAAGTAAGTCAGAGAAAGAGAAATATTGTATATTGCTTATATGTGGAATCTAAAAAAAAATGATACAAATGAATTTATTTACAAAACAGAAACAGACTCACAGACTTAGAGAATGAATTTATGGTTACCAGGGAGGAAGGGTGCGGGGGACGGATAGTTAGGGAGTTTGGGATTGACATGTACACACTGCTATATTTAAAATAAGTAACGAACAAGGACCTACTGTATAAAAAAATGGAGAGGGGAGAAGAGAACGCTATAGATGAAATTGGCCATGTGTTGATAATTCCTGAAACTAATTGATGGATTCATGGGGATTCATTACACTACTCCTTCTACTTTTGTGTATGTTTGAAATTTTCCATAATAAAAAAGTTTTTAAAAATTAAAAAAAAAAATACTTGGTGGGGATGACAAGGGGAAGAAAAGAAAAGCAGAAAGAGAAGGAATGAATGGAAACATTCAGCAGATTGCAGTTGTCATCTGTTCTTGAGTCAAAGACCATAAATAAAGCACTGCTTCCCGTTCCCTCCATGTCATCCATATCACATTATTTTCTGGTTGCTTTGGTTGCCGGGTATATCCACTCAGTGCATACATTTGATTTATGATTCAGAACTAGATGATGAATCAAGAAAATATTCTTTTGCCTAAAGTTTCGTGGCTGCTTGAAAATTCTCTTGGGAAATGCATGACTCTTGTCCATCTTTCACAGTAGTGAATTTAGTGACATGTGCAATGTAATAAAAAGAGGCTGAAAAGAAGAGGAAAAACAGTTTGGTGTCTGGAGACTAAGTCCATCAGACTCACAGTAAGAGAAGAAAATCACAAAGTTCGCTTTGTTTTGTTTAAAGAATCTGGCTTTGAGGATAGTGGCATTTTGCTGTCACCATGGGATAAATTTCTTTGGGAAAAAAAGTCTCTGCTGGTGAACTGTTCTCAAGGTGACCCGGTAGGTTTGGAATTTAAACAAGAAATGTCAACAGCAGAAATGAGTGCTGAGGAGAATAATGTTAATGCCTTCTGAGAAGAGAGCATAGGGATTTAACAATAAATAAATTTGGAGCTTTTGAGGCTTGGCAGAATTTTCTCAAAGAAATTATGTTCAATTACAGTTCAGACCCAAGCACTATTCTACGGTATGTAGGTAGATTTTCAATTCACAAATCAACAATTAACATCCAAGTCAAATGGATTCTTCCAATTCTGAGGCAGAGAAGGTGTCAGGGCTTGTCCAAATTTTCTGCAAGAGGTGAGGGAATTTTACATTTTGGTATGTGTGTTGGAGGAGGGTTAGAAATATTAAAAAATAACCTATTGTTGACATCAAAACAACTGAAAACCAGTCTGTGAAAATTCTGTATTAGGTTGCTCACAACATAAGATTCCCAAGTGACCAAGTTGTGTTGTAAACCCAACAACCTTATAAGGAAGGGGCTGTTTTGATTCTCATTTTACAAATGAAAAAAATTGAGGCTGAAAAAGGAGGTTTTTTTCCCCTCCAGGTCACTGTTTCTAGACTGTGATTCTACCTCTGCCAGGGAGGAGGCTGGGTTAAATGACCTGCAGGGACTCTTGCAGTCAGATCTTTTAAATTTACTAACTAAACCTTCCCTTTCTCTGAAAGCTGCCCTGTTTTTAAGCAAGTGTTATGAAAATCTTTATTTTATTTATTTTGTGTAAAGGCACTTTAAGTTTCATAGCTAATTTCAAACACAAAGTTGTGGGGAATTCTTTTAGATAATTACATAACATAAAATTCACTGTGTACATCTTTCAGTTGATCTAATATGCTAGAATTCTAGGACACTCCACGATAAAGGCAGATATGCAAACTCAGGTGACTTACAAGCAGTCAGCTTATTGAACAACAAACTGGCCAGATGACATTTGCAACGCATGGTTTCTGTTCAGCAACATTTCTTTCCCCTGAAAGTTCACAGAGTTAAATCAATTCCTACAAAGTAACTAAACTGGACCTGATACCAAAAACACACTACTGCATTCTGGGTAGACTTTTGAAATTATAACCTAAATTCCTTCATAGTTTATTAAGTGTCTAAAACCAGTCTTATAACTACTAAGTAATAATTTTGACATGACAACTCTATACAGCAGCCCCTTGGTTTAAGATTTCTAAACCAGAGAAGATTTCTTATGTGACACATACTTCAGTCACACGATAATGACTTGACTGATCCCTGATGACGCCAAGACTGTGAATTCCAGCTCCCTTATGTTCCTTTCAGTCTCCATCCACTGCCTCGCTCTAGCGACTCACTCACAAGGGATGCCTTTTCAGTTGGTCATGAGAGAAACGGATAAAGGAATAAATTAAAGCAAAAATATTATGTAGGAAAAAATTCTCTGCATATGTTAAGCTCCAAGATCCTGACATAAATAGCAATTACAATTAGAGCTGATTAGTTTCCCAGTTTTATTATTTAAGTTAATATTTACTCATTCAATCTAAATACATGCATTGAATAGTTGCCCATATAGACTGAGCGGAATATATAATATTATGTATATATAATTTTGACACCTATATACAAAATTATTGACACAGTATTTATTTGTTCCCATCAATATATAATTTATAGCACTAATGTATATTTATTGGCCAAGTATATTATCAATATCTACTTATTGATACAATAATTGTTTATTCTCGTCAATAAATGGGTAACCAGATCTCATACACAAGGCATTAAACTTCTGTAGTGTCAGTATTTTCTTTATCACATGGAATCCTCCCTTGGAAATGCCCAGTTTTCATTTCAAAGTCTAGATATTTACTAAGAAGTTTTCAAACTGTGTACTATGGAAACCTAGTATTCCATTAAAGTATTAGTCCTAATTGTTAAATAATCAAGATTAAAACCCACCATACTCATTTTTTTAATCTTTATTTTGTTTTGTGTCTATCAAGGAGTAAGTTGTATCTTTCTTGTTTCCCTGTTTTCCCATTTCCTTATTCTCATTCACTCGTTAACATACCCCACAGAATCCTGATTTGGCTCAGTTTTCCTATTTCTGCAACAGTCACATTTGATCACACTCAGGTACATCTGACCATCTTTGATGACTTATATTCTTTTTTTTTTTTTTCATGACTTATATTCTTATACACACACACACACACTTACGAGTCTTCATTCTCTCCTGTAATGCTGCCAATTAGCATTATCTCTCTTTCTCCCTTTCTCTCTTTTTTTTTGACATTTGCTTTAGTCACAGAGACTGCACTGCACATATACAAGCAGCTAATAATAGATAGTAGTATCAGCAAAACCAATGAAGCACAATTATTTTTTTTGATTACTCATGTATTTTCTTTTAAATGTTTTTCTTATCTGCAAACACAATTAAATATATTGTGGTTACATAATGGAAGTAAGAGTAGTAACAAAAATTTGGTACTTTGAAATCTATGCATAATTTGAGAGCATAAAATAAACAGATGATTATTAAATATCAAGTATTTTTTAAGAATTATTAAATGCTAACATGTATGCTTTAAAAATGAAACAGGGTTTAATGGAAAAGAATATGAAAAAGAATATATATATATATATATATATATATAATTGAATCACCCTGCTGTACAGAAATTAACACAACATTGTAAATCAACCATACCTCAACAAAATTTTTTTTTAAAGTCTTTATTGGAGTATAATTGCTTCACAATGGTGTGTCAGTTTCTTCTTTATAACAAAGTGAATCAGCTATACATATACATATGTTCCCATATCTCCTCCCTCTTGAATCTCCCTCCCACCCTCCCTATCCCATCCTTCTAGGTGGACACAAAGCACCGAGCTGATCTCCCTGTGGTATGCGGCTGCTTCCCACTAGCTATCTATTTTACGTTTGGTAGTGTATATATGTCCATACCACTCTCTCACTTCATCCCAGCTTACCCTTCCCCCTCCCCATGTCCTCAAGTCCATTCTCTATGTCTGTGCCTTTATTCCTATCCTGCCCCTAGATTCTTAGAACCTTTTTTTTTTTATAGATTCCATATATATGTGTTAGTATATGGTATTTGTTTTTCTCTTTCTGACTTACGTCACTCTGTATGACAGACTCTAGGTCCAACCACCTCACTACAAATAACTCAATTTCATTTCTTTTTATGGCTAAGAAAATATTTATTTTAATATTCCATTGTATATATGTGCCACACCTTCTTTATCCATTCATCTGTTGATGGACACTTAGATTGCTTCCATGTCCTGGCTATTGTAAATAGACCTGCAATGAACATTGTGGTACATGACTCTTTTTGAATTATGGTTTTCTCAGGGTATATGCCCAGTAGTGGGATTGCTGGGTCATATGGTAGTTCTATTTTTAGTTTTTTAAGGAACCCACATACTGTTCTCCATAGTGGCTGTATCAATTTACATTCCCACCAACAGTGCAAGAGGGTTGGTTCCCTTTTTTCCACACACTCTCCAGCATTTATGTTTTGTAGATGTTTTGATGATGGCCACTCTGACCAGTGTGAGGTGATACCTCATTGTAGTTTTGATTTGCATTTCTCTAATGATTAGTGATGTTGAGCATCCTTTCATGTGTTTGTTGGCAATCTGTATATCTTCCTTGGAAAAATGTCTATTTAGGTCTTCTGTCCATTTTCGGATTGGGTTGTTTGTTTTTTTGATATTGAGCTGCATGAGCTGCTTGTAAATTTTGGAGATTAATCCTTTGTCAGTTGCTTCATTTGCAAATATTTTCTCCCATTCTGAGGGTTGTCTTTTGGTCTTGTTTATGGTTTCCTTTGCTGTGCAAAAGCTTTTAAGTTTCATTAGGTCCCAGTTGTTTATTTTTGTTTTTATTTCCATTTCTCTAGGAGGTGGGTCAAAAAGGATCTTGCTGTGATTTATGTCATAGAGTATTCTGCCTATGTTTTCCTCTAAGAGTTTTATAGTGTCTGGCCTTACCTTTAGGTCCTTAATCCATTTTGAGTTTATTTTTGTGTACGGTGTTAGGGAGTGTTCTAATTTCATTCTTTTACATGTAGCTGTCCAGTTTTCCCAGCACCACTCATTGAAGAGGCTGTCTTTTCTTCATCGTATATTCTTGCCTCCTTCATCAAACATAAGGTGACCATATGTGTGTGGGTTTATCTCTGGGCTTTCTATCCTGTTCCATTGATCTATATTTCTGTTTTTGTGCCAGTACCATACTGTCTTAATTACTGTAGCTTTGTAGTGTAGTCTGAAGTCAGGGAGCCTGATTCCTCCAGCTCCGTTTTTCTTTCTCAAGATTGCTTTGTCTATTTGGGGTTTTTGTGTTTCCATACAAATTGTGAAATTTTTTGTTCTAGTTCTGTGAAAAATGCCAGTGGTAGTTTGATAAGGATTGCCCTGAATCTGTAGATTGCTTTGGGTAGTATAGTCATTTTCACAATGCTGATTCTTCCAATCCAAGACATGGTATATCTCTCCATCTGTTTGTATCATCTTTAATTTCTTTCATCAGTGTCTTACGGTTTTCTGCATACAGGTTTTTGTCTCCTTAGGTAGGTTTATTCCTAGGTATTTTATTCTTTTTGTTGCAGTGGTAAATGGGAATGTTTCCTTAATTTCTCTTTCAGATATTTCATCATTAGTATATAGGAATGCAAGACAGTTCTGCGCATTACTTTTGTATCCTGCTACCTTACCAAATTCATTGATTAACTCTAGTAGTTTTCTGGTAGCATCTTTAGGATTCTCTATGTATAGCATCATGTCATCTGCAAACAGTGACAGCTTTACTTCTTCTTATCCGATTTGGATTCCTTTTCTTTCTTTTTTTTCCCTCTGACTGCTGTGGCTAAAACTTCCAAAACTATGTTGAATAATAGGGTGAGAGTGGGCAACCTTATCTTAGAGGAAATGGTTTCAGTTTTTCACCCTTGAGAATGATGTTGGCTGTGGGGTTGTCATATATGGCCTTTATTATGTTGAGGTAAGTTCCCTCTATGCCTACTTTCTGGAGGGTTCTTACCATGAATGGGTGTTGAATTTTGTCAAAAGCTTTTTCTGCATCTATTGAGATGATCATATGGTTTTTCCCGTTCAATTTGTTAATATGGTTTATCACATTGTTTGATTTGCGTATATTGAAGAATACTTGCATTCCTGTGATAACCCCACTTGATCATGGTGTATGATCCTTTTAATGTGCTGTTGGATTCTGTTAAGCACAATTATTAATAAGACCAAAAAGAGGGGGAAGAAGTGTTGAGAAAATAGATTACAACGATAATGCTGGTCAACTAAGGCTTTTCAGACCTCCCACTTATGCTAAAATGAAAACTGCCTTAATTTTTTTCTCTGCTAGAGTCTATTCTATACCACGTATCTGCAGTTCTCAGATTTATGTTAACTGTTACATATTCAGTGAGAGGCTTAAGGACTAAAGGAATGCTTGGCTGCCTTTCTGCTTCTTGTTTAATTGCAATATCACTTAATTTTGCAGTATTTAAACTGCACTGAATTGTGACAATAAGCCTCCAACTTCTCTATTCAGTCTGTGCTTTAAAGAAGGTTCAGTTTCTACTGGATTCCATCGTTGCCCTATTATACATATGTGAAAAATATGGGTTTGTTAAAATTAACTCTAGTTTGGAAATATTAAGACTCAAAGTTTTTCCAAAACTTCCAACTGGAGATGAGTTTTGTACTTGAAATAATGGAGAAATAAAGAGGTCATATATTCTTGAATATAGAAATAAGGGCATACCATACACTGAATGTAACAGGTATTCTTAACTCTTCGGGGAACATATTGCACATATTTAGATATATTTCACTAAAACAAAACAAATTGTATTGTAAACGTTTCAGGAAAATTGAAAATTCAAGGGTCACTTTTGCCTCAATAACTTTTATAATTCAAGAAGCTAGAGAAAGTGTATATAAATCATGTAAGATGAATGACACGTGATCCTGTTCACACTTCTTCAAAAGGTCAGCAAACTGAAAGAATATCCTGCTACAGAACATTCATTTATACAATTATATCATTTATTATGTGAAATTTACAAGGGCATTCATAGCATTTAATCACTTTAAAAACTATCACTCCCACGTCTTCAGTCCCGCACAGCTCCTTGGAAATTCAGCCACAATCTGAGGTTTTTTTTAATATATTCTCTTCTTGTTTTTCCACTACCAATTTGTACTTTATGAAAGCCTTATCATTTTAAAAGTTGTTTTACTTTACATTCTAAAATACAATCAAGTATGTGGGTGAGAACAGAGAAACACCTTGATGGGAGGTGAAAGTGAGAAAGACAGAAATGGCATTTTAAATCTTATCGTTTGAAAACAAAATAACAAAGACTATAAAATCTATCAAGAAAGGAATGTAGAATTAAAGATGTTTGGTAATTAGGTTTGTATATATGATGGCAAAATTAATAGCTGATATTTAAAAAACAAGTTATTTCATGGATTCTTCCATATGGTAGCAATAACTGGCTTGATGCCCCCTCTCCTTTTATAATAGATGATTCCTTGTAAATTGGTGTAGCCACTTCAGAAGACAGTATGGAGCTTCCTTTAAAAACTAAAAATAGAACTGCCATATGATCCTGCAATCCCACAGGCGTATATCCAGACAAAACTACAATTTGAAAAGATACATGCACCACTACATTCACAGCAGCACTATTTACAATGGCCAAGACATGGAAACAACCTAAATGCCCATTGACAGATGAATGAATAGAGAAGATGTGTTATATATATAGTGTAATACTATTCAGCCATAAGAAAGAATGAAATAATGCCATTTGCAGCACTATGGATGGACCTAGAAATTATCAGACTAAGTGAAGTAAGTCAGAAGGAGAAAGACAAATACCATATGATATCACTTATATGTGGAATCTAAAGTGTGACACAAATGAACTTATCCACAAGACAGAAATAAACTCACAGACATAGAGAACAGACTTGTGGTGGCCGGGGTCGGGGTGGGAGTAAAGGGATGGACTGGGAGCTTGGGGTTAGCAGGTGCAAACTATTATATGTGTGTATAACTGAACCACTTTGCTGTACACCGGAAACTAACACAACACTGTAAAGCAACTATACTTCAATAAAATAAAATGAATTTTAAAAAATAAAAATAAAAAAATAAGATAGATGATTCCTTGCTTGATTCCACTAGATTATGGTAATACGTTGAGGTAGAGCCTTGTGTTTTAGTGATGGGATACGCTGGCAAAAAGAATGGATAGTTATTATTGGTACATGAAATCTTAGTTCAGTAGCATGTGTTCTCTTAACACGCTGATTTAGAGAAAATGTTTTGCTCCCTCCCCAGGTTGTTTTCACAAAGAGACACCTTCCCATCACCTATTGTTTAAGCTTTTATCTTCCTCCCAAAGTTTGCATATTGAGACTGCTCTGATATAATAGCTCACATGGCAGGATCGAGACTGTTTCTGACTTTGGCACCGTTTCCAATTAGCAGGTTTCCCTCACAACTCAGCAAATTCAACCATGCAGATCATGCACCTTATCATCAATCTGAAAAGAACCACAGTTGCCCTAAAGAACAATAAGAGACACCCAAGATTGTTATTTCCTTCCAGAGAGCTAAAGAATTTCCAGGGTACATTTGCCACATACATATTCCATGTGACATATATTTAGAATTTGCTCCCTGTGATGATTGAGAGACTTTTATGTTCCAAAACCAATTTTTCCCCATTGTAGTTTGCTGTTGTCCCAAATAGATTTTGTTTAAACACACACGCATGCACACACACACACACGATCTCTTTACTCACATTTGAAATATTACCTAAAGCTCCTGTTGATTTAGCAAAATATTTTTGGATTATTTCCACCAGTTATTTTCAACCACCTAAAAGAGAGGTTAAATTTTCACATCAGGAATTTGCAGCTGTGAGAAGTTAAGTGGTTCCCCAGAACATCTTAGTAAATCAGAAACCTAACACAGAATACTACTTCCTAACATGGCTCCCTATAGGTATTTTTCCCAGAAAGGAGATCTGTGGGACCATTCAGGACACACTGAAAGAAAAGAGAGATTGAATTTTAGCCAGAAACTAGTTTGTTCCAGGAAACATCAAGTTTTGTATAGTTCTTACTGATAATTTGTGAAAGTCCTCTCCATGATTTAATTTTTCCCACTCCAGGTGACATAGCCTGGTTACTGAACAAAAACGATGTCCCTCAACCCTCAAGCAATTTGTTAGGCCTAGATCGCCATACATATATGTATATACAAATGCATACACACACATACATATATTTCCTGTGTTGTAGCAGACTTTTAATGTATGTAGTTGCTATGTTATTGATAATAAGAATAAAATTTAATTTATGGTTTATCTGAATTATAATAACCCGTAATATTCTACTGACATTCAATTATACCTTAAGGCCAACCATATAAAAATTGTTTCAGTGCAGAGGTGATAGAACAGACCTAGGTTGAATTCTACTTTACTACCTATATAGCAGGGTTAAGAATTTAAGTTACTCCTTCAATGTGGAGAGAGTGTATATCTGCTTCACTTCTATAACTCACTGGAAATAGGAATAAATGAAATTTTAGATATTTCAACAATGATATCTCACTTTCTCATTTTTAAGTTTCTTTGGGTTCAAACAATTCCTATTCTGAAAGTATACAGACAGTTTAAAATTCCAAGTTCTATTAAGGCTGTTTATTCCATCTCTCTTCCCTCCTAAGATGGCATCTTGGAATAAAAGAAGGCTTACAGTTCCCATGGCATAGGGCTCACCATGAGACTGGGGCTGGTGTTTTGCACTGTTTCATGCTGGCCATCAGGCTGCTCTCCCCTGGCTATGTGGGGGCTGGTATCCCTCAGGTTGGGTTAGTCTGTTCCTATTCATAAGCATCCTTTTAGTGTACAGGAATGAATTCTGTCCTCCTCACCTAGTCACAACGCTATAGCTCTCCCCGGCTGCTGATTTATTCCCACCGGAGCCTAAGGAGCTCTGTATCTCCTTGAACGATGACTGACACTCCAGTTTGGTCTCCAGAGTAGTCTGCTCAGTGGCCCATAATGACCAAGATACTTTGCCCCCATAGTAGCAACCAGACATACAGCTACTTTTTTTGCATTCTCTCCTTGAGAATATAGGAATTTCTGGGTCCCTGCCTAGACACATGGCTGCAAATGTCAACTTAGAAATCCCAGCCCAGGCTCAGCTATCCCCTCTCAGCTGCTTCACCATAGTCTCCATATTGGCACATGACATTCGGAATGATAATCTCTTCCCAGTGGGCCAGGGAGTTGACAAGGCTAAAAGATCTTTACTTTCAGATTTTTTCTCAACCTATTCACTAAGCTTTCTTACTCTAAGTATATGTATTCCAGACACAGAATCTCTGATTTTCTTCAACTTACCACTTGCTTTGGTGGGAAGAAAGGGCAAGCTTCACACTTCCAAATGCTTTTCAGTGTCATATTGACATATATGTTACATGTATGCGTATATATATGTGTGTGTGTGTGTGTATGCGTATGTATGTGTGTGTGTGTATATATATATATGTATATATATGTATGTATATATTTGAGCCTTGAATAACACAGGGGTTAGGGGCACCATTAGGGGGTAACATGTTTAGAAGGGAAAGAGAAAATTTGTGAAACTTGGATCCCGTCATTGGTAAAATGTGTGTTAAACACTTCAAAAAATCCAACTTGAATTTGTTTTAGGAAAAAAAAATTGCCAAAACCAAGCAGAAACACAAACAAAACTCTTTGTGTTTGGAGTGTGGGGGAGGAAAAATAATTTCCCCTCCACTATTCTAGGTTCTTGGCTGAGATCCCCCGTAACAAAAGACAGATTAACAGGAGAAAACCAGAAGTTTAATAACATATATACCTCCTGTATACATGGGAGAAACCCAAGAAAACTGAGTAACTCCCCTGAACAACTGAAAACCTGTAAATAACTTTACAGTCAGTCCTCTGTATCTAAGGTTCCACATCCCTGGATTCAACCAACCATGGCTAGTGTTATACTATAGTAGCATTTATTGAAAAAAGTCCACATGTAAGCAGACCTGTGCAGCTCAAACCCATGTTGTTCAATGGTCAACTACATATTTTTTCTATTCTGTGGCTGACCTTTTTGTTTACTTTATATAATATATATATATAAATATATATATAAAGATTCATTCATACAATATATAAAGAGTTCTTACAACACAATAAGTCAAATAACCTGAGAGTGTTACTATCTCTCACTGTGTCATGCTCCTCATGACTACAAGTTTAAGGAGATGTATAATTGCCTGAATGCTTATAATATATTGTAGTAGCTGATCATGTCATTAATCCCTTCTGTGTGCATAAAACTACACAGTGTACAAACCAAGTAAAGTTAATGTTAGTCCTAAAATAACTGAGTGATAGAGGAGTGATACTGTTGTCTCCATTTTTTCATTTAGGAATGAAACTTCAGAATTTAATGTATGTCCTTTACTTGGCATATATGTGAGCTCGAACAGAAGGGTTTGGGTGGTTAATCTTTCCATGACACATAGCTTAAAACTGTATCACTCCTAATTGAGACTGTATCTTATCACAGATAAGAATTTTATAAATATAGCAGTTTAGGGGATTTTTGAGATGGTTCTGCTCAGCCCCATATAAATACTAGTTCCATGAGCTTTCCTTCCTACCCATGCCATCCTGAATCTTGCAAGTGTAGAGGAAACTTCTCCTACTTTTAATGGGTACTGTAAATGTGCTAAGCAATTGAAAAGAGACTTTGCTCACAAGGGATATTTTGGATTAGAGATACTGAAATCTTGAAACACACAGAATTGCGTATCTGTTGAAAGACCAGGGGGTGATGGGGTAGGGGGTGTTGCTTGTAGGCAGCTTGCCTTGAATGGCAAGGAAAGGAACACTCATGGGGCTCCAAACTCATAATGATCTGGATCTAATCTTCCCATGATAGGCCACACCATTTCTTCTTACTACTTAGCTCAGCCCACACTAATCCAGTCTGTGGGAACAGAACATTTTAGGTCTTCATCTAGGCTATTTTCTTATTTATACCACTGTAGGAAGGGGTATACAGCATACAGCCACCAGAGGGCAGGAGAGAGCCAGGAGCAGTTGCAGAGGTGGCTTCACACAATGACACACTTGGTGCAGAAGAATCTGTGGCCAGCTATCTCACCCCTGAGCCAGACTCCCACTTAACTGGAGAAAAGAAAAATATTTAAAAGAGGTTTAGGATGCACTCCTCAGGTGTATCATGATACTGATATTAAGATACCAAACAGGATAAGCAACATAGAAATGCTTAGGAATCAGACACATGTTGATCTGTTCAACATCTGCTGAATGCCTACAATACACTGTACTCAGCTAGACTTTATAAAGTGGAAAGATATAATAAAGTACAAGGAAGGAAACAGGCATAATAAGAATATTTAAGGCAAATCCTTATGGATGTAAAGACATGGTCTCTATGTAATTTTAGACCTAATTTGGACAGGGTAGAAGTTTAGGCTTTCTGGAAAGGTATTACTCAAAATGATAATATTTAACAAAAAATAAGAAAGTTAGAGAGAAAGCATGAGAACTAAGTGGAAATGAGTAAAGTATAATAGAACATAAAGAAAGGGAATGTTATCAAGAAGCATACCTGAATTCACTTCATAAAATGCAACCAAGACATAGGACGGAGAGTAAGGACATTAAACAAATAAATAAGAAACACATATACACTACAATATATAAAACAGATAACTAATAAAGACCTACTATATAGTACAGGGAACTCTTCTCAATACTCTGTAATGACCTATATGGGAAAAGAATCTAAAAAAGAGTGGATATATGTATATGTATAACAGATTCACTTTGCTGTACACCTGAAACTAACACAATGTTGTAAATCAACTATATTCCAATAAAAATTAAAAAAAAAATTTCTGGGTTTATCCATAACATTATTGGTAACCTTCCATAAAACTGAATCAGTATATTGGAGAGGGCAAAGCAAGAGTATTTCTCTTTTTAAGTTGAAAGTGGGAGGAAAGGAAATGAAAGTGACAGATGAAAACTACTCTTTCACAAGTTTGAAATTAAAAGGAAGGAGAGAAATCAGATTGCAGAGGGGGTAACATTTTTAGAAGGGAAAGAGAAAATTTGTGAAACTTGGATCCCGTCGTTGGTAAAATGTGTGTTAAACATTTCAAAAAATCCAACTTGAATTTGTTTTAGAAAAAGAAAAAAATTGCCAAAACCAAGCAGGAATACAAACAAAACTCTTTGTGTTTGGAGTGTGGGGGAGGAAAAATAATTTCCCTTCCACTCTTCTAGGTTCTTGGCTGAGAGCCCCCTGTAACAAAAGACAGATTAACAGGAGAAAACCAGAAGTTTAATAACATATATACCTCCTGTATACATGGGAGAAACCCAAGAAAACTGAATAACTGCCCAGAATGGTCCAAGCCACCATTTTAAATACCATCTCCAACTAAAGACAAAAGAAGATGTTGGGGGAAGGGGAGCCAGCTATGAGCAAAAGGCCAGTGAACGAAGGTAAGGTGGTTATGCAGATTTCTGTCCATTGCCTTCTCCACTGGTAACAGTTTGTAGAGATTTAAAATCATCCTGCTGTTCCTGGTACAGAGAGGGAGACGCACTTATAAATGGAGACCTCCCTGATAAATGTAAATGTCTCTTGCAAAAGGGTACCTTCTATTCAGCTTTCAGAGCATTTCCTATGTCTACTGTTTCTTAAAACTAATCAGCCTAAAATAATCTGTATGCCCAAAAGGCATATTTTGGGGTGTCAAATGCTGCCTTCCTTTAGGAGCCCTAAATAACACTTTGGAAACCCGTGCTTAAAGCATTCTCATAGAATCATATTATAATAAAGAGCTCATAGTACTTTCAATATTTAACTGGACAGAATCCAGAATGGCTTACATTATACAGAGTTCCAGGTTGTTTTAGTTTATGGTTATGACAAAAGTTTCACGTACTAATTGTGTTTGGTGAGTTGGATGGAGCCCAAGTAAAAAATGTGTTCCTAGAGTGCATTGGGTTCATTTCATTAGGCTGCTAGGAGATCCTGTAATAATGATATATTGCATTTATATACAAGTGTTTTCTCCACAGAGCTCTAAGCACTATCTCTTTCCTTGAAAATTCTGCATACTTATTAACTCCTGCAATACCCTTGAGGAGGGAAGTTGGTAGATATTATTTTCTTTTTTCTGGAAAAGGTACAAAGAGGCAACGTAATGTGTTTATAGAGACACAGCAGGACAGTAATTGATTAGCTTAACCTGTGTTTATGAGATAATTTATCAGCGTAACTAGCATCTAAAGAAAGCATGATCACTTTAGCCTGAAGAACTACCATATCTACTGACTGTGTGGTAAGCTATGGGGAAATAAAGATTACCTACTCACGACTTTATAGTACAAGTCTACATCACAGGAATAATCTGCTTATGAATCTATGCTGATCAAATAAGGAGTAAAAAACTGGAGTATTTAAGCAAGCACCATAATATGCCAATTTTCATGCACATCTTTGCAAGACTTTGTAAACAGATATAATAAAAGTCTAGAGAAGGCTTTGAACAAAGAACTGGCATGAAAAAGAATATCTGAGGCAAATTCTCATGGATGTGAAGACCTGGCTATAAGTAATTTTAGTCCTAATTTGGACTGGGTAGAAGGTTGGGCCTTCTAACATTCTAACTGGGCAAATGCCTGCTGGTGGGTGGAGCCAGGCCCACGTGTTATTAAGCTAAAGGGAGGATTCCAAAATGGCGCTTGCCTGCACCAGTGTCCACGTCGTAGAACAAGCTCCCCCAAATGCCTGCCGCCTGTGTCTGTGTTCCCAAGCTGAGCCCCCATTGCCTCCTGCCTCTTTGGGAGGCTTCGCAAGATCAGCAAATGGGTCTGAACCAGCTCTGTTTTTTTCATTTCATTATTATTATTATTAATACAATTTTAAAGGTTACTTTCCATTTACAGTTATTACAAAATATTGGCTATATTCCCCACGTTGTACAATACATCCTTCAGCCTATCTTACACCCAATAGTCTGTACCTCCCATTCCCCTACCCCTACATGGCCCCTCCTTCCCCCCTCTGATAACCACTAGTTTGTTCTCTATCTCTATGAGTCTGCTTCTTTTTTGTTATATTCACCAGTTTGTTGCATTTCTTAGATTCCACAAATGGTATCGCACAGTATTTTTCTTTCTCTTTCTGACTTATTTCACTTAGCATAATGCCCTCCAAGTCCATCCATGTTGCTGCAAATGGCAAAATTCATTTTTTATGGCTGAATAGTATTCCAGTGTGTGTGTGTGTGTGTGTGTGTGTGTGTATCACATCTTCTTTATCAATTCATCTGTTGATAGACACTTAGGTTGCTTCCATATCTTGGCAATTGTAAATAATGGTGCTATGAATATTGGGATGCATGTGTCTTTTCAATTTAGTAGCTTTTTTTTGATGTATACTCAGGAATTGCTGGGTCATATGGCAGTTCCATTTTTAGTTTTTTGAGAAACCTCCATATAGTTTTCCACAGTGGCTGCACCAATTTACATTCCCACCAACAGTGTACAAGGGTTCCCTTTACTCCACATCCTCACCAACATTTGTTATTTGTGTTCTTTTTGATGATAGCCATTCCGACAGGTGTGAGGTGATATTTCACTGTGGTTTTGATTTGCACTTCCCTGATGATTAGCAATGTTGAGCATCTTTTCATATGCCTGTTGGCCATCGGCATTTCCTCTTTGGAAAAATGTCTGCCCTGGGTCCTGGAGTGTGTGAGATTTTGTGTGTGCCCTTTAAGAGAGGCATCTCTGTTTCCTACAGCCCTCTGGCTCTCCCGAAATCAAGCACTGTTGGTCTTCAAAGCCAAACATTCTGGGGGTTCTTCTTCCTAGTGCAGGATTCCTGGGCTGGGGAGCCCAATGTGGGACTTGGAACCCTTCGCTCCTTGGGGAGAAGAACCTCAGCAATTGTGATTATCCTCCCATTTGTGGGTCACCTGCCTGGGGTGTGGGTCATCTACCTGGGGTGTGGGTCTTTATTATGCTGCATCTCCGCCCTTCCTACCCAATTTGTTGTGGTTCCTTCTCCATATCTTTAGTTGTAGAAGATCTTTTCTGCTAGTCTTCAGGTCATTCTCATCTATAGTTGTTCTGAAAAAAGTTGTAATCTTGATATGCCATGGGAGGACGTGAGTTCAGGGTCTTCCTACTCTGCCATCTTCCCTGGAGTGATAATTCATTAACTTTTCTCTTAAAATCAACTTTCCATATTTTGACCATTTTATCATTATTATTCTAGATAAATCTACCCATATCTACTTCCATAACTGAGGCAATGATGAAAAAAAGTGATAACCATTAAAATTTAAACAAAGGAATGCTTGCGAAATAAAAGAGTTTAAAAAAATCTAACTGAGATATCCAAAAAAGAAATAAGGCTATGTTAGAGAATTATTATCTTTTAATTACTAACATCTTGATATTACCCCAAACATAGGATAAAACAAATAATCATCTTTGTGTGTTTTGGTGTTTAATAGTGCTGTGCTTCCAGCTTTGATCTGATTTAATTACGGCTTCCTTAATAGTATGAAATTGTGCTGAAAGTTTTGAAATCACTTTTAAAATATCAAGTAATTAATACAAGACATTATTATTCAGAGTCCATACCTCCAATTAAACTTTCTTGGAAACATATATGACAAATTATATAAAATGTGGCCATGGAAATAGGGATGTTGACTGTCCTAATGGGCAAAATCATTGACTAGATTGGCAAATAGTACCATCAAGATGCTTTAAAAAATCTGTCATTAGATTTCTGAATTTATTGATGCAATTTATTTTGGCTAAGTGAGTGAACAAGTGGCTATATACATGTGCTTGAACCAAATGCAATGCTGAATCTTTTGACAAAAATAGTTCAATCATTTTCTGGAAGCAAAGCACACTATAGCCAATCAAATAGCAAAAGAATTCATTCAATTGCATCTTTGCATTGATGAAAAAAATTTGCATTTTATATAAAGAGATTTAGAAGAAAAAATATATATTCAGAGGAGAAAACCAATGCAGTCTGTTAGTGAGACACATTTTGATTGAAATATTTTTCAGAGGGTTCATTTGAATTAATAACCATAATTTAGTAAAATCTCCATAGATGTGAGAATTACAAATATAGAATTACAAAATTGTAAGTAATTTTGGATGTCTGATAAAAACAGGCACTCTTACCTAAGAAATAATTACTATGAATTAAAAACTACAAATGGGCATATGGCTTGATTGATATTTATCTATGAGCCTACTTAAAATTTTTTAATATAATTTTTTTTAAAAAGCACATTTGAAATGTTCAAAAATTCATCTAGTTGGCAAAAAGTTAAATTATAAATTATTCTTTTTGTGTAATACTTAGGAAATAAGGTATTTAGTCATCAGAAGATCATCATCGGTATTGAATATATCCCAGCATTAAATATTATCAGTTATTAGATGTACATTTACAAACATATATATTCATTTATTCCCAGGAGCTCAGAGAAAGTAGAAAACATAATAAAGTGACTGGATGGATTTGGAAACTCTCATTTTTCCCATCAGTCTATGCTTAATTATCTTATTCATCCATAACGTTTCTTCTTTCAAAAATCCTTTGATAAACATTGCGTCAAATTCTCAAAGCAACTTCTCCCTGAGTCTTCTTGGAAAAAAGATGACAAAAGGTATCGTACAGATATTATCTCCATGGCAGATTTCCTGTCTGTTATTCTCATCAATAGAATCCAAACAATGGTCCCGGTCCTTTGCTCTTACATGATCCTAAACTCTACTTTGCAAGCAAAACACTGGCCTGGGATGGCAATAAATTCAGTAAAATTAGGTGATCAGTATTGCAGGGGCATTTAGATGGGTAATGAAAGCTGCTGTCTCTAATTTGAATCTTGAACTACTGATGAGAATAAATCAAATCGGTCTAACTCCTTGTACTTCAGTGTAATGCATACATTTAAATAAACAGCAACATTGGAATGACAAGGAAATGTTGTCTATTGATCATCTGATTCAAAATGCCCTTCTCTAGACTGAGAGAGGTCATTCCATTTTAATTACTGCCAGTTCAAATTATACCTTTCTTTTCTCCTAGCAGCTTTACTACTTTAATGTTCAGTCAACTTTGAAGAACAGTCATTACATTTCCTTCTATAACCTGAGTAAATTAAGCTAACCATTTAAAAAGAGAAAAGGGGGAAGGAATAGAGCTCTCAAGCCCAGGGATCTAACTGGAGGCTCATACCTTGTAAAAGGAAGGGTAACAGAAAGTATCAATACTCTCCTTTCTCAGGCATATGATTAAGTCTGTTTGACTAGAGATATGTGCCTTCTTTTCTCAAAGTGCAAATTTATTTTCTTCTTTCTTGCTCTGCAATGTTTAATATTTACCAGACTTTTCATTCATTTCCCCTTTTCTTTCATCAGATTTTTGCCAAATATGCACAAAACGCCAGGGACTGGTGATACAGGAATGAAAAAAAATTTGATTAAAGACAAATTCCCTGCTCTGATGGAGGTTTAATTCTAGCAAAGGAAACAAAAGATCATAAATATAATAAGTAATTACATTACATAGTATATTAGGAGGTGTTAAGTGCTTATGGAACAAAGCACAACGCGGGTACCTGGCTAGAGTGGGAGTTACAGTTTTACATATGATGGTCAGGGTGTGCCTCACTGAGGTGGTGTTTAAGTAAAGACTTGAAGGAGGGGAGTGAAGGACCCACCCTCCAATATATGGGAGGAAAGCATCCCAGGTACAGGAAACAGCCAGCACAAATACTCTGAGACAGGCGCATCCTCGTGTCTTTGAATTTTTTTTCCATTTGTAAGCAGCCTTTTTTAGGAGTTCTGCACCACTCAGGCCATTGGTCCAAAAATTTTTTCCTTTTTCTTCTTCTTCTTCTTCTTCTTTTTTTTTTTTTTTTTTTGCAAAATCTACAATATAAGCAGAACTTTCTCAGGTTCTCAAATCTCTTACAGTTTCTAAGCATCGTGGCTCAGTGTGCTCCAGTTCAGAAATCCTGCTCACATTAGAAGCCAGATTTCTAAGGTAAGACTCCTCCTTGAGATGACAGTAGAATGTGAACACTGCCTAATGCTGCATGGGTACTGTCTTAAATTAAAATATGCATAGGAGTAATAACAACATTAAACTATTTGAATCTTCCGATGTCTTTCTCAGTTCTTTGAAGTATATCATGAAAGAGGTTTTGTGTTTTTTTCAGTTTTAACATTAATAGTATTCATTGTCAGCATTAAATGAGTACTTACTGGTTTTTAGGCAATGTTTTAAGGGTTTTACATACATTATCTTATTTAGTGCTCATAAAAACACAAACCCAGTAAGGTAGGGAAAATTTTCTCCATACTAGAAATTGAAGCCCTTGTGCTCTGTTAGTGGGAATATAAAATGGTATAGCTGCTGTGGAAAATAGTATCGTTCTTCAAAAAATTAAAAATACAATTACCATATGATCCAGCAATTCCACTTTTGTGTATATGTCCAAAAGAATTGAAAGCTGGGTCTCAAAGAGATAGTCGTACACCCATGTTCATAGCAGCATTATTCACAATAGCTAAAACATGGAAGCAATCCAAATGTTCATTGATGAATAAATGGATAAGCAAAATGTGGTATATACATCTAATGAATATTTTTCACCCATAAACAGGAAGGCAATTCTATGTATGCTGCAACATGGATGAACCTTGAGGACATTATGCTAAATGGAATAAGCCAGTAACAAAAAGACAAATACCGTATGATTCCACTTATATGAGGTACTTATTAGAGTAGTCAAAATCATAGAGACAGAAATTAGAATGGTGGTTGCCAGGGATGAGTGGGAGGGGAGAATGGGGAGTTATTGTTTATAGGTATAGAGTTTCAGTTTTACAAGATGAAAAAGTTATGGGGTTGGATGGTGGTGATGGCTGCACAATAATGTGAATGTATATATAATACCACTCAACTGTACACTTAAAAATGGTTAAGATGGTACACTTTATGTTATATATATTTTAACAGTAAAAAACATTTGTTTACAAAAAAAATTTTCTCCATACTATGTCTAACACAATTATTATTTTTATTTTATGCATTTTTAAATATTTATTTTTTAATCAATTCATTGAGGTACATTTTACAAAAAATCGAGTTCACCAATTTTGGGCATATAAGTCAATGAGTTTTGACTAATGTATATAGTAACATGACTGCCGTTACAATCTAGATTTAGAAACTTTCCTTCACCACAAGTACCCTCTTGCCTCTTAGCAGTCAGTCCTCTCCCCCAAACCCATGGTCCCTAGAAAATAGTGATTTGCTTTCTCTTGCTATGATTATGACTTTATGAACCCTGATATAGAATCATAAAGTCTTTGGTGTCTGTCTTCTTTCATTTAGCAAAAAGTTTTGAAATTCACTGATGTTTTTGCATGTGTCAGCACATCATGCCTTTTTATTGCAGAATGGTATTCCATTTTAACAATATATTGCATTCTGTTTAACAAGTTGATGGACATTTGTATTATTTCCAGTTTTTGCTATTATTTTTGAAAGTGCCATAAATATTTGTACACAAGTCTTTATGTAACCATATGTCTTGTTTTCTCCTGGTAAATACCTAGGAGTGGAATGCTGGACCATCCAGTAATTTCACCTCTAGCTTTACGAGAAATTCTTAAGCTCTTTTCTACACTTCTTCTTTTCTGAAAGCATGAGATTTCAAGTCACCCTAGTTATTTACTTGATAATGTCAGATTTTTTTGTTAATTTTAGACACTCTAATAAGAGTATAGTGGTATCTCATTCGTGTTTTTAATTTGTGTTTTCCTAATGACTAACGCCGTTGAGCATCTTTTAATAAGTTTATTTAACATCTATAGCTCTTTCTTGATGAACTATCTCTTCAAATTTTTCCCCATTTTTTAATCAAGTCATTAATCCTGGTATTGAATTGTGGGTTTTTTTTCATATGTTTGGAATAAAATATGTGTTTTATAAATATTATCTCCCAGTTTTTGGCTTGTCTTTTCATTTTGTTAACAGTGTCTTTTAAAGTGGAAAAGTTTTTTTAAATTTTGAAGAAGCCCTGTTTATCAAGATTTTTATATGTTTGTCATTTTTACATCATATCAATTTCCAATTTTTATTGCTAGCAATAAATAAAATTGATGCTTTTATATTGGCCTTATATCATGTGACCTTGCTAAACACACTTATTTCTTTCAGTAGCTTTTCCGTAGATTTGGTTTTTTTTAAACAGGAGTTTTGTGAATGAAGAAAGTTTTATTTGACCTCTATTTCTTTTCTTGACATTTTATTCTGACTAGGATCTGCAGTACATTATGAAATATAAGTGGTAAAAATAAATATTCTTGCCCTGCTCACAAGCTTTGGCAGGGAGACTTCAGATGTCAATATTAAATATGATGCTAACCGGTCTTTGTAGGTGCATTTTATCATTTTATTCTATTCTGAAATTGTTGAGAGTGTATATCAAGCAAGGCTATTAAATTTGTTGAATTTTTAATGAATATATTGTGAAAATCATATAGGTTCTTTTCTCATCTCTTGACATAATGAATTACACTGATTGATCTTGAATGCCAAACCATACTTGCTTTCTTGGGATAAAGCCCTCTTGTTCATAATATATTATACTTTTTATATATTGCTATATTCCATTTGGAAATATTTTGCTAGATATTTGCACCTACATTCATGGGTGATACTGGTCTAGAAATTTCTCTAATGTGTTTTTCTGATTTTGCTATCAGGGTAATTCTAGCTTCCTGAAATGACTTTGAAAGTATTCCCTGCTCTTATATTTTATGGAAGATTTCCTACAGAATTTCAATACTTTCTTCCTTAAACTTTTGGGGAAATTCATCTGTTGAAGCCATTTGAGCCTAAACCTTTTTTGTGGGAAGGTTTTGATCTAGGAATTCTACGTGTTTAGTAAATGTAGGACTATTCAGGTTGTATGCACATACATATGTATGTATTATTGAATGAGCTTTAGTAGTTTGTGTATTGCCTTAAATTTGTCCATTTTATCCTGATATTGACAATTCCTGATATAAGTAATTTATGTCCTTTTTGTTTGTATTTTCTTGGTGAGGTGAGCAAGAGATTCATTAATTTTATTGAACTATACAAAAAAACCTATTCTGTTGACTTTATTATTTTCTTTTCTATGTCATTAATTCCTACACTTATCTTTGTTATATCATATTTTCTTTGGGCTTTATTTTCTTTTGTTTTACTAGTTTTCTAACATGAAATTTTGGTCATTGATTTAAAACCTTTATTTTTTTTATAATAGAAGCATTTAATGATGTTATGGACTGAAATGTGTCCCCTTAAAATTCATATATTGAAGCCCTAACCTCACAATGTGACTGCATTTGGACTTAGGGCCTTTAAGAAGTTAATTAAGATAAAATGAATTGATTAAGGTGAGCTTTAATCCAGTATGACTGGGTGGGTCCTCCAGAGTGATACTGAGTAGGAGTAGAGGTCTTTGCCTTGCTTCCTCTCTTAAAAGGAACGCTTTCTGTCTTCCATCATTAAGTATTTTGTAAGCTGTAGACCTTTTACAGATGCTATTTACCGGATTAAGGAAGTATCGTTCTATTCCAAGTTTCCTGAAACTTTGTGTCATAAACTGATGCTGAATTTTGTCAATTGCGTTTCTTTTTTAGTCTGTTGATTATGTTGATCAGTTTGTTGAATCACCTTTGCATTTCTGGGATATACTCCATTTGATGATATATATAACTTAAAGAATTTTTGCATTTATGATTATGAGTAATATTAGTCTGTGTTTTCTTGTAGTATCTATTCTGATTTCAGAATCAGGTAGTCTTTTTTCCTTAAAATTAGTTGAGCTATGTTCACTCCTCTTCTATATTCCAGAAGAGATTGTGGAGAACTGATATTATTTCTTCCTTAAGTGTTTAGTAGAATTCCCCAGAGAAGCCACATGGATCTGAGTTTTGTTACAATGATTTAAACTATGAGTTCAATTTCCTTAATAGGAATAAACTATTCAGATTATCTGTTTTTCTTGAGTGAGGTTTTGGAAGTTGGTATCTTTCAAAGAATTTGATCATTTTACAAAGTTGTCAAATCTATGCGCAGAGAGTTATATGTAGTATTTCCTTATTTTCTTGTAATGTCTCCAATGGCTATAGTTTTGTCACCTCTTTCATTCCTAATGTTTGTAATTTTTGTCTTTTCTCCTTTTTTCATGATCAATAGGCTAGAAGTTCATTAATTCTGTTAATGTTTTAAGGAATCAACTTTCAGTTTCATTATTTTTGTCTATTGTTTTCTGTTTTAAATTTTAGTAATTTTTGATTTTCAATTGTACTTTATTTCCTTTCTTCTTCTTGCGTTTGGTGTAAATCCCCCTTTTGCCACTCCCAAGTAGTCTACACTCTCATGATAGTCCATACTCAACCTTTAAGAATTTGTTTAAAATTTGTATTTGAGTTCTTCTTACCCATTTATACAGTACCTAGTGCCTTTCTCTCCTGTGCTCTGCACCCTTTGAGTGACTGCTTGTGTCCTGTCTCCTCAAAGGGGCCTGTCTCCCCTTAGATTGCATCCTACTTGGTTTCCAAGCAACTTCCAAGCAACTTCAGTTATCTAATGGGCTCAAGAAAATTATGATTTGTTAATTTTTCTGCCTTACTGTTATTATTATTATTATAGTTATTATGAGAATGATGCTCATTCCAGTTTTCTACATATTAGGTAGAAGCACAATGCTACTTGCCCCCTTCTTGTTACAATTTGCCAAATATGTCATTGTACATCATTTTTTCATATTTTCTTACTTGTTTTCCATTAAGTGTATCTCTTACAGAGAGCGTAAATTGGATTTTGTTTTCTGTGTGTCAAGAGCCTATGTTTTCTAGTCATGGAACATAAACTTTGTGTTTTTTCTGCTTCATTACAATGTTATTGTCTAGAATAATTTATTTCCTTTTAAAAAATATTTTTTCCTTTTTGGATACATTAACATTTTCAAAATTGCATTTTTTATTTCTATAGCAATCAATTTAAAATATTTTAACTACCATCATTTAAACTATTTTTATTAAGTTTAAGCTAATTTATACTGAAGCTTTCAGACTTGTATCTTTCAGAAATTCCTCAATCTTTTTGTAACCTGGTGACTTTATTAATTTAATTAAATAACATGCATTTATCATATCTTGTGTTTATTGATTTGAGTTTTTAAATATAGACAACAGAACCTACTGTAGCTCTTTAATCACACTGGGATTTTTTTAGGTGTTTGAACAAAGACTTATTTAGAGGAATGCAGAAACTGACACTAGAATAAGCTTCCAGAAATGATACCACAGAATTGAGCTGCCAGTGAAGCTGGTGTATCACCATGCTCAGAAAGTTGTGGAATCCAGTGCTGGGTACAGAATTGTATCATTTTAGGTTAGTTTTACCAGCAAAATAGAGGCCTCAATTCTTTCTCTGTCCCTGTGTAATTCAGCCCTAAACTAACATCTTGTGGAAATGAACTGACTGACAAACCTAAATCATGACCAGAACTCTGGTTTTAGGGAGTCTTAGAAATTTAGTTTTTGCTTTAACTTTTCTTGCTTTTGCTAACAATAAAATCTTGCTAAAAGACAACTGAAACAAGTATTAGGTAAACCAGTTTTATGGCTCTGACCCAAAAAAATAATTAAGAAATTTGCCTTCTTAGTAACAAAACCAAAATTTTAGTAGAGTAAAATGCACGTGAATAAATGACGTCATTTTCTAGCCTCTCTTAATGGTAGGTGTGGCCAATTGGCTGAGTTCTAGCCAATGGAATGTATGAGAAAATGTTATACATACTTTCAGGATGCCTGGTCACAAGGAATCGACCCATAGAGAAGGGCCACCTTGTCTTTGTCTGTGTTTCCTCTTTGTATTGGTCCACAAAGCAAATGGATGCCTGAAGCTCCAGTGGCCATGAGGTGATATTGCACACATCTAGGATGACAGAGCAGAAAGAACTAAACATGGTCTTCACTGAAACCACAGAGTCTTCATGCCAAGCCCTTGACTTCTTACTTCTGGACTTCTTTATATTAAAGAGAAATAATTTCGGGATCTTCAGTAATATGAGTCCATATTCACTCCTTAGTAATATGGCCATTTTGATCCAATCTTTTAAAACATTTTTGATAAGATAAAAATATTGTAAATGTCCCCCTATTTTCACCACTCCAAACTAGGGAGCAATCATGGGATTTTGAGTGAATTTCGTCCACTTTCTGAAAAGTCTTGTTTTTCAGAGGAGCCAGATTTGTCAGTTAGTCTTAGACACCTTCTTAAGTCGGTTGAATTCATACTTAAAAGAATCCTCTCTATTTCGGACTAGTTTCCAGGACTAATGTAAAATTTTCCCTTTAAAAAAATGTTGATTATTTCAGTGAACTTTTAGTACGATTGCTACCTTACCCTGAATTCCCCAATGTTCTCACATATATATTCATATGTGAATGTATGTAACATATATATGATATGCATATATACCATATACATTTATAATGTTTTTAATTTCATAAACATTTATTGAGCCTACATAATATGATAAATATAGCAAATTCAAGTATAAACGTCCTTAAAGATCATAAATAGGTTTTGTTTGACTCAATGTAGCAAAATTCAGGGTGAAGAGAACACCTTGAAAATACAATGACGGGGAAACTTGTGCTAAAACAGAGAAATACAAATTGCACCTAATAGGATTTAATTCTAGAATGATGACTACACTTCCAACATGAAATAAAAATAACAAAGGTCATTCTCCTTAAACGCAGAGCAATGAGAAAATCCTATCCACGAAATGAAGTTTTTGTTATGGTTCTTTGAGTTTTCCCTCTGAGTCAGATAAGTCAAAACAAATTAAGTATTGGAGTAGAATTAATTCAAATAAATTAAAACTTAAAATTTACAATTGGTTGGCTTCATTGTAATTGTTGTTACTTTACTTTCAGTGTCAATAGGCAGTGAATTTTCATTCATACCATGAACAGTACTATTTCCTAATATGTGAGGAATATAATACAAAACACAAATAATACCTGACCTTAATTCCATTGCTGATTAGCCTCCAGGAATATTATGATAATGCATTCTGGAATATTATGATAATGTGTTCTATTATATCTTTATATATTGATACATTCTGAAGGAAAAAGCATTTCTTTTCTTTAACTGTGCATTTTTTTCCTGATTTTAAGCAGAAGCATGTTCTCTTGTATACGCATACATTGACCCATTGCATTATGGAAAGAATACAAAATTTGGAATCAAAATACAAGTGAGAATTTCTGCTCTCCTACTAATTATGTGACCTAAGAAGATTAATTTAACCCCTCTTAGTCTGTTTTTTATCTGTAAATGGATTATCTGTAAATGGAAATAATAGTACCTGTGCTACCTTACTCTCCTAGTTATTGTGTAAATAAAGCTTGGAGTCGTGCAAGAGCCCTTTATGGAAATCAGAACACTGATATTTCATTCCTAGCTCTATCACTGAAGCCCCCTATAACTTTAATACACGACTTTCCTGACCTGTTCCTCAGTTTGCTCACCTGTAAACGGGGGCTGAACCAAATACATCTAATCCTCTTCAGTTCTTTTTTGTTAATTTGATTTAAAGTAATTCAAACTTACAGAAAATTTGCAGAATAGTAAAAAAGCACAAAACCTCTTATATACCCATTACCCAGATTTTTAACACTTTGTCACAATTGTTTTATCATTCTCAATTGCACATATATATGATATATCTAAATATAATATAAGATATAATTATTTTATGTACCATTTGAGAAATATTACATATATGATTTTCATTTACCCATTTATACTTCACTGTATATTTCCTAAGGTATAAAAGTTATTATAATTTCAGTAACACCTTCAGATTTTTATATTATTTTTAACTATAAATAATACATGTGAATTGTATTGTGAAATACAAAGCACTACTATAATGGTAAATTGTTTTTCTTTTTTTTTTTTTTAATTGTTTTTCTTAAGAAACTAGCCCAACAGTATTTTATTAAAAAGCTGTATTTCAGAGGAAATTACAGAACTTTGTCAATTTGGAAACATCATACCTAGGAATATCCCTAGATGAAAGTCTAATCAGTTCCAATTCTTATTTTTACAAGTGATAGAATTAAGTGTACAATCTTCCAGAAGTCTAAAGAGAAGATAATTTAGACTACTGAATAGGGAACGTATTTCATGCATCAAATTGTCACTGACGCTTAAATTGATCAAATAAAATAGCACTTTAATCAGATTGTGTAAATGATCTATTAAAACAAAAAATAATCAGTTCTGAGAATGCATTGCTGAATTTTTTCTGCCCTTAAGGCATCATGTTTTTATGCATATTTTGTCACTTTAATGCATTTAATGTGTAGGATATACTTAATAAGGCACCTTTTAAACAGAATATTGCCAATAGCAAAGCATATTCATTCCTGGACAAGCCTTCAAATAATATAAAAAATTAGCTAATGAAGAGAGAGATCTGTGCACGCTACTACTTCCCACCCACCAATGAGAAAACATATAACCTTATTTGGGATAATGGGATGACATTTGCTTGAACTGAAGTCTAAGGCAGGGCTAGACTAAACAATGGCTCCAGTGACTAATGAGTTTCTCTTGAGAAATTGCTAAGTGTTAGGCCAACACACTCCAATTTTTAAAAAACATACCTAACAAATTCACTTGAGCTGGAACAATCACTGAATTAGCTCTTGGGAGAGAACTACTCCGACAGAGAAAGAAAATGCTCCCACTACCTCTTCACTGCCGCCTGGATGCCAAATTTTACTGTCCACTATTGTTTCCTTTCCAGTTGCCATAGTGAATGATAGCATGGATTGCTAAGGTTCCATGAAGAAAGGTTTCTTTCTTTTTAAAACAAACCTCGATTTTCAAAGAACAGTGCTATACACACAATTTAGTATTTTGAAGCTTTCAAGTATTTTGATCATATGATTTCCTGAAGCATTCATGCAAAGCTCTTTAACTAAAAACTTTTCTAAAAAAATTCTCTGGCTGATTTAATACTTTATTAAAAAATACATTGTAGAAATTTCATTCCTAACTATACAATCACATTAGTTTCTGCCCATCCCCAAGGCCCATCCTAAAAATAATAATAAAATAATGAATTATAAATATGATTAGAAATCCTGCAGATGCTAGTTTAATGCCTCCTAATAACCTGTCAAAGGTATAATTTTATTTTACAGATATTCTTTCAGAATCTTGAATTATATGATAGAATTCTAGTTTTTGAATTAACAAATACATATACATAATATGCTTGATCATATTCCTTCTCTGTTACCTGCTATAGCAAAAATATACTAACAGAGATTTTTGTATTAGATAATATGCGGACAATGGCAGAGACCTCTAGGTAACTCCCTTCTCTCACAGAACTAGAACTCCTGATTTTAATATAGGTAATTGGTCACCCAGAGTAAAGGCTACAATTCTCAGGCAACTGCCGAAAAGTGTGGTCATATAACAAATCTCTGACATACAAGGTGAGAGAGAATAATATATGCAATTTGGGGGATGTATCCTTGAAAGGAAAAGTGTGTCCTTTTTTCTCTCTACCTCCAGTCTGCTGTAGGAACATCAGTATCTTAACTGAAGTACAATTTGGGACTTGAAGCCAAGGGTTGTAATATAAAAAAATTATAGAGCAGAAAGCTGAAAACAGCTCAATTCCTAAATAATATAAAATCCTATGCCATTTCACCTGGACTTAGCTATTCTCCCATGTAAAAAAGAAATAAACTCGAATGTGGATTAACCAATTTTATTTTTATTTTGTAAATGTTTTGAGATAACTATAGATTTACATACAGTTGTATAAATTAATATAGAGAAATCTCATAAACCCTTCAGCCATTTTCCCTCATAATCAGGAAGTTGCAATTTTATTATGGGTCTCTGCTACAAACTTATTTAATGATTTAATATTTATTTGGAATGCATTGTACAACGTTTGGGTCTCTGTTACAAACTTAAGCCAATCACATGTCCTGTTATACTTCATGCCACAAATTACTTAGAAATAAATACTGGAATAAATACTTTTAAGTCCTTTAAAAACCATAATTGCTTTTGCATAAAATTAAAGAATTATCAGAGATTAAAAATGAAGAGTGAACACAAAATGAGAGTATTAAATTCTCAAGAAAGGGTGAACTAAAACAAAATTAACTAATGCTAGAGGGTTGGCCAGGACAGGAATAAATGTTCTCAGGGAATTCACAATCAACTGCCCTACCTATCCACAGTCTAGGGCGGGGCAGGGTCACATTTTTACTATCTGGACCTATTAGGAGCCTCCAACATCTAAAAACTTAACATAAAAAAACATAAAAAATTGGTCCAGACTAGTGACACTCCTCAGTCTTCTGGAATAAATAAATGTATAACCTTTTAAAAGTGACACGTCCTTAAACCAGTCTGCACAAAACATCAAACAAGACTTCACAATCTGCAAGTACTAAGTGAATGAGGAACTAATCAACCTTGAGGGAGAGTAGGCAAGACAAGGAGAGCAAGGTTTTGTTCTGTATTAATTTCCAAGGGCTGCCCTAACAAATTATCATAAAGTTGATGGCTTAAAACAATAGAAACTGATTCTCACAAGGCCAGACATATGAAGTCTAAGGGCTAGCAAGGCTGAACTCCCTTCAGAGGCTCTGGAGAAGATTCTGTTCCTTGCCTTTTCCAGCTACTGGTAGCTGTGGGCATTTCTTAGCATGTGGTTACATTGCTCCAATCTCTGCATTGCTCCAATCTCTGTCATCTCCTCCTCTCTGTGTCTCATATAAGGACATTTGTCATTAGGTTTAGGGCCCACTCAGATAATCCAGAATGATCTCATCTCCACATCCTTAATTTAATTACATCTGTAAAGACCCTTTTCCAAATAAGGTAACATTGGCAGGTTCTGGGGATAAGAATATATCTTCTCGAGAGTCTATCATTCAACCTACTGCACTCTCTAAAGAATTTCAGATACGAGAACCAGCAGAGAGTAAATAATTGCATCGCTTAAAAGAGGCAGTAGTATGATGCTATGGAAAAATACCTGCCAGTTTAGCAAAAGACCAAAACAGAACTTCAAGTTGTAAGTAATATAGTCACTGAAATAAAATTAGCCAGTGGATAAATTATCCAGCAACTTAAATACTGCTGTATTATTGGTTATCTGGATTACACATATATGAGAAAATTATGTAGAGATTGTAATATAGTAACAAGGTTAAAAGACAGAAATGTTATAAGAAGGTTTTATATGTGTTTATACATTTGTATGTACATATATATGTAAGTATACATATATAATAGACATCCCAGCAGGACATACCAGAGTGACTAGAAGAGAGAAAATATAACACTGAGAATTTCTAAGAATTATTGAAGTACCTAAATCCTTATATTCAGGAATCATAATGAATCTTAAAAAGAATAGATAAAAATTAATCCACACCTAGAAATGACACAGAAAAGCTGCAGCACAACAAGTAAGAAGACATTAAATGAAACTACAGACCGAATTTTTTTTTTCGTAAAAATCATCTATTGTGCTTTATTTTTTTTATCTATTAAGGAAAACAGTAAGTTGGAAACAGACGTCTCAATAGAAACAACAGAAAACACAATAGAACAATGCTACACATACTGAAGACAGGCTTTTAAAAATACTAAATGTTTATATATTATTATATATTTAATTATTTATTTATACTTATTATTTTCTTATTTGTATTTATTATTTTTTCCAACATTTATCCTTAAACTCCTTCCTTTATTAGAACTCAAAGTATAAGACTTCTCAGACTCTGTCACAGGGTTACAGATGCGTTTCTGAGCTCATGAATCAGATTGACACATACAGGTCTTATATCTATAACCTCATTAAACAGAGTAAAAGGTGGAAAGAGACACTCTTTCCTTGTTCTAGAACCAAGCTTGAACCAGCAGTTTCAGCAGTGGTTTCCTGATTCTTGCATGCAGCTAAGGTATTATGATTCCCAAACCAAAAGTCGGGATGACAATTTTCAGATTCCAGCAAAGGCAAAACACACACACACAAAATATTTCTCATGTTATGCCTCATTTGTGGGTTGGGCACAGTCTGTTTTATGTTGTCTGCGTCCTAGAGCCCAAGATGAAACATGAGGGCCTTTCTGGAAATCGCTGGTTTTGTGGCAGCAGAAGACACATGCTGGCAGACCACACGACGGCTCTGAACACTTCTCGGAAATTTGCACTCACCATTCCTACTCACATTCCATTTGCCACAGTAAGCCTTATGGCCAAGCCTTAAGTCAATCAGACAGGGATGTGCTAATTTGCCACAGGGGGAGAACACAGAAAATATTTTAAACAAAAATACAATCTACCATTATCTTGAAATTATTTTGGCATGTAAATTTTCTTCTCCTTGGTTTGTCATTATAATTGGCCTCTGTGGCATGCTGGGATCTGATAGTAAATATAGCTCTGGAGGAAACTAGATAGTAGTGGTAGAGCAAGAAGATACTTGTTATTCCCTTCCAATGTGACCTGTGAGGTCATGTCAGCTCTCCAATAAAGCAGGCGAGTATTCAGGAGACGAGGGGGAGGTTTTGTCTCGCCTGGGAGGCTCTTTGGGGCTTGGGCATTTAGAATACTTACACCTACAAAATCATTCAAATATCAAATTCTATTTTGGGGGGCTCTTTTTTTATCAATGAATGTTCACATAAGGGACCTATGGAGTCTGTAGGTTTCGTCTATTTTGCAAGATAGCATCTCATAGGAGCAGATTTTGTTTGATCATTGTTAACTTTAGCCCTCCAGCTAATTCAGGAAAGAAATTAATTTACAGGAATCACAGACATTTCCTGTTTCTCTGTCTGTGCCTTATGCCAAGAATTTAAAGCCCTGGTTCTATTATTTTTATTTTTCTATTATTCGGTATTATTAGAAACAGCCTGTCTCACAGGCTTCTAATCTGGCGTGGTTGTTACGGTGTACTATGGATGCCATCACTTAATCGGAAAGAGTTGTACATTCATCGGTGAAACTTTTAGTAATGCTTTTCACTGTAGGCACCATGCTATGAATATGCCATTCTGTAGTAGAAAAAGAGATATTTTCTGCTTTTAAATCAGTGATGTCAGAGAACTAATCAATTTCCCATCCTTAAGAATCTGTTGCCTGCAGCTACTTTTGGGACCAAATACTTTATCAATAAAGATTTGGTTTCAGTCACATAAATTAGGAGTTTGGGATTAACGTATATATTACTACATATAAAACAGATAAACAACAAGGACCTACTGTATAGCACAGGGAATGACACTCAATATCTTATAATAACCTATAACGGAAATGAATCTGAAAAACTGAATCACTTTGCTGTACACCTGAAACTAACACAGCATTGTAAATTAACTATAATAAAAATTGGTTAAAAAATAAAGGCTTGGTTTCAGATAACAAATCCTCTAGCAATTTTAAGAAAAGAGTATTTGAAATGGGGGAATGAGTATTTACAAAATTATTGGAAGGACTTAGAGGAGCAAGTTCCAGGGCCTTCAAAATGACTCCCAGAATAGCACTTCAGAAGTGGATCACTAAGGGAAATTTTGCATTTGCTGGATTCTGGACACTGCCATCCCTTCTTTTGGTTCCAGGATCACAGGACCATAGCTGCATGCAAGAATCAGGAAACTACAACTGGAACTGTTGGTTCAAGCTATGATGCACCGTAGAGTCCAGTAATTTAAAAGCATTAACCAAAAATAGAGAACAGCATGCTTCCACTTAAATGGTTTCTCTATGCACAAAAAGACTCAACTTCAGGGTTAAAAATTTCTATAATACTTAATCATTTTAAGTTGCAAGGATTACAGTGGTTATTTGTTCACTTTTACCATATTTGAATATCCTAATCAGTTCACAGAGGAAGATAATGTCAATGTGTTTCCAATCATCTTGTGCAATACCATAATATGTGTAATAATATCTTACAATAAAATTATCTCCTAATAACTTAAGTTTAAAAAACTAAATATACTCTCCTTACAGGAAACAAGTCAAATGGAATAGCTGATGTGAGATTCTTGAAATATACAGAATAGGATTTTAAACTTTTAGAATCATGCTCATCTGTATGATACTGAACATAAACTCAGAAAATATATAAGCTTTGTAAGTTCTACTTTTGAACGTTTTACTGTGTCCTTCAAGAGTATATACAACTATTTCATAGAGATGTAGGAGTGAAAAATAGACTGAATTGTAAGTAGTCCCCTTGTTTTGCCCTTTTTTTCTTTTGATCTTTGGCAACCCATTTCTTACTGAAAATAAGCTTTTTTCTGAATGAGTTTTCTAAGTATTTTGAAATATTTATCTCCTAACTCTGACCCCCTAATGCCATATCTCTAAGCTCCAGCCTTGACCTGTTCATTTTCCAGGATACAGCAACATAATCCTTATGATCAGGGCTAGCTTTATGGAGAATAGCATGACTGAGACACTGGAAGGGTCTCTCATCTCCACATCTTTTCTCATGCTTGAAGTTAAACATGTAATTTCATTTAATCATTGCCTTTTCTCTCGAATTCATCTTTTTAAGTGCAAATTGTTTTATAAAAATAATGAGTACCAAAAACCCTAGTGCAAATAAGTTTGTCTCTTTCTTTAGGTGACAAGAAATAGAAAACTTTTTAGTATCAAGACAGAAATTAAAAGCAGAGACAAGAATTTCTAAAGTAGATGCTGGGGTACCAAATAAAATTGCCTGATGGTTTGATTATTATTTTTGAGCTGGAATTCACTGCTCATAACTCTTCCAATTCTGTTCAGAACTACCCTCTGATGACTGTTAATGAAGAGAGTAAATTTCACTGTTTTCTTACCAATGTTCTCTTTCAGTACAGTATTGCTAATATTTAGTGGCCAAACGTCAGAAGATGTCCTAATAAATTGGCATCCGCTCATGGATGACAGAAAAAAGCATTCTACACTATGGTACTATGGAATGTGTAAACATGGGTATTGGCACTGCTGCAGTCTTAAATGACTGAATATTGATGTTAGGAGCTCTGCATCTATGCAAAACAGCCCGGCAGTGAGTGCCATTGAGGGCAGATGTTTCTCTCCTGAGAATCTCCAAATGTAACAGGAACAGAATTTCCAAATTAAGATGGTAAAAACAGATAAATTACTTGGAAACACAATACGAACTGTACCTAAATTTTTAAAAAAAGAGATCTGCTTATTATAACCAAAATATCTGAAGACAGAATAGAGATGGAATAAAAGTAGATGACTTATCCAAGAGTAAAAGGTCTATGCTTAAGGGTAATGAGTCATGGTGAGGGAAAGATATCTTTCAAGAAGCAAAAGTATTGATCAGTTCTACAGACATTCAAAAGACCAAACAATTCAAGTAACCAATTAACATAAAAGTGAGGCGAAGGTGGGGGCCTGAAAATAGGGAATTTTTCAAGAGAAGTGGGATCCCAAGATCTTAAACTCACTCATCTTTTCTCCCTGTCCTGGAAAACAAATGTTTATCCTCTGTTGTGTTCTTAAACATTATTCCAATTATGTCACCCTCTGGTTAGAACTCTCCAGTAACTTCCCTTCACATATCCTCTGTTCTACCTTTGCATCTGAAAAATATAACCAAAATGTTGTACTTTATTTCAGGGTCTTTGAGATGCTTAATTTTAAGTAGCAGTAATAAAATTTGAAAATGTGAAATCAAATTTTTTTTCTGAACCTTGAATGGAAGTATAGCAGACTGCTGACAAGCATGCTTTGATGATCTGCATTCAAATCTACATTCATTAGTTGTGTGTCACTGGGCAAGTTACTGAACCTCTCTGTACCTTAGTTTCCTTATCTGTTAAAAGGGTGATGATAATAGTACATTTCTTGTCAGTTTTTATTCAATATTATATATGTAAAGCATTTAGAACATTAGCCTGGCACATAGAGTGCTATATTGGGGTTATCCATTGTTATGTTTACGTTCTGTTTTGATGACTACCTCCTAAGATCTACTGAGAGTTAGGGACTGGACAAATACCAAATAAAGATTTTTTAAATAATTATTACAACAGCAGTAAACTGATGGCAAGGCAGATACCGCTAGTTGTTCACTACTTCTCCTTACTAAGGGAACCTGATTTTCACCAGTGCAACAAAATAACTGAATAAAATATTACATTTCCCAGTCTTCTTTGCATCCAGTGAAATACAGTAGAAATCATCAGATAGGATATCAGGAAATTTTTGTAAAGAGGGACATTTTCCCCTTCAGCTTCCCTGGCTTCCTCATTCTTCCTTCCTGGAACACAGATGTATTGCCTGGAACTACAACAGTCCTCTTGCAGCACGAAGCAACTTCAAAAATGGAAAACATGTGCCAGGGAAGGTAGAATAGAAAGATAAAAAGGAGACAGTATTTCCTAATGTCAGTGAAGCAGCCATACCAACCTGGAATCCTTATCTTCCCAATTTCAGTGAGACAAACTTAAGCTTCTATAATTTTAAAGCCTCTTTAATTTGGGTTTCACATTATATGCTGTTAAAGTCAATCCCAACCACAGAGGTCCATGGTGATTTCTTGTGGCTCACAGTAAGAATATTCTTAGAAAGATTGGTCATTCAGAATTTATCACAAAGCCTACAATGAGAAATTTTTCAGCCAGTTCATTTTTTTGGATAAACAGCTTCTCTCTGTTTGTATTATTATGTTTCTCCCCTGTATCCCCAAACAGAGTGCCTTTTGTGTATTTCTTGTGGAACCGACAAAATTTGACTGCTTGATTTTACTATTGGATTTTCCAGTGTTATAAGCCTTAAGCTTTGATCAAAATTTTTGTTAGCATTGCATGTTCCCGGCTGCTGTGCAATAATGAACAGTGGACCATTACCGTGCTCATTATGTTCACAGCCCATAAATATACCCTTGTGGGTGTGTGTGTTGGCAGTGCCTGTATAAGTGGGTTTAAAGATTAGGGGAGAGGAGAGACTGTAGCTTTTCCTATTTAAGTCATTTGCAAGGTTCTCATTTCAAGGACTTATTGAGGTCTTGGATATATTAAATATATATATACTGTCCTGGCTTCCAGTTAACTTCAGAGATTTTTATCAATCTTGCACCACATGGAGATCCACAATATAGTCCCTTAAATACTTATGAAAGGTATACATTTTTAACACAGACTTAGAGAGTTCAGAAGATTTTTTTCACTCTGTATATAGTCTTACATAGTCTACTATTGTTCTAGACACCCACATGATATGATAGGGAAGTAGGGAAGATGAGAGGTAGTTGAAGGAGCCATTCAAAGAGAAGCAGAATAAAGCTATTTGCTACTAGAAATAGACTATCCATAAGGTATATCTCTGATCATCTCTTTATGAATCTTTTCAACTTTTATGTTTCAAAACCAACCACCAACACCCAGGGATCTGAACTTAACTGAACTTCTTGCTGTTTGGGGTCCTCTGCCATGTCTGCAAGAATAACAAGATCATTTAGCACCTACACATCAACCAGGTTAAAGGAGAATAGGGAGTGTGCATGATTATCACCGGGTATCACTGTTAAAGAAAGAGGAAAATCCACGCTTTATTCTGGAATACTTCTGAAGACTCTCTCAATTTGGTAGATACCCATCTACCATTTTTACTGAAATACTCTTTTCCCAAGATGAAATAACAGAGGAGAAAGAGAGCAGACTGCCACATCTTTAAAGGCAAGTTATGTCAAGCCACTTTTATTTCCAGCCTGTCTTAGCTTCGTTTTGGCAGGGTCGTCCCCTGTTAAAGAATACGAAGAGGGGAATCAGCTCATCACCAAGCATCTATTCCCTGGATTAGAAAAGGCAAGGGAGGCTGGTGTGAACAACAGTACCAGTAGCACGGCGATTCTCAAGGGCACACCGTGCCAGATGTGCCTAAGGAAGCACCGTACTCAGAGGCTGCAGATTGGGTATTCAGAGTAGTGGGGGCTGAGCAAGAGGCAAAATTATTCAATACATGTTGGGCCAAACTGCCATGTTATAACAGTAAACTTTATTATGGCTACATTATATGTATATATAACACTTTTCAAATATTTTTTATGTATTGGTTCAGATATAAACCCTCTGAAAAGAATGCTAAAAACACTCTCAATGACCTTGGCTCAATGGTTCCTTGGTTATCCATGACCAGTAAGTAGCCTACTATATCTTTTCCCTATAGGACAGTGAAACTGCTCAAAGCACACAGAGTGAGAAAGATGGTTGGTTGGCGAATCATAATTCTTTTGAACTCTTCTACCTGGGGTTGCCACATTTAGCGAACAAAATGCAGGATTTCAAGTTAAATTTGAATTTTAGATAAACAACAAATAATTATTTTTAGTACAAGCATTTCCTATGCAATATTTGGGACATACTAAAAAACTATCTGTTGCTTATCTAAAATTCCAACTTACACAGGTAGGCATCCTGTATTTTCTCTGACAAGCCTACCACTACCCCATAATAGTACATTTACAATGTGCTTCTGTTATTTCACCTACATGTGAAACTGGAAGAAGACGACATTCAACAGTCCTAACCCAGCACAACAAACATTTTGTTTATATTGTCATCTCCCTCATTAGTTAGAATGGAAAATAGACATCTTACAGACATTTTTCATTCACTCATAACATAGTGGGTGAGATTATGGACCCTATAATCAGGTAGCCTGTTTTTATTTTTTATACCACCTTCCTACGACACAATCTTCATATTTTCACTATATCATAAAACTTCAAAATCTTAAGTCATTTAAGAATATATAAAACAATATTACTTAACAGCCCACTATCCACATCACAAATTACTCAGGTAGATAAATCCTAACTAACCACTTTAAATTCCCTAACTTTCAATATATTTTAAATCGGAATAAATGTTTTAAAATGTGGTCTCTGTTTCTTTAACTTCTAAAATGAAACACACAGAATATATCATTTCTTTCTTTGAAACTCTGGAACATTATTGGAATGCCAGTTATACTCCTATGTCTAAAAGAAATAAGAATCTAGAGAAATATCATCCAATAGAACTTTCTGCAATGACAGAAATAGTCTGTATCTGTGCTGTCCAAAATGTTAGACACAAGCCCCATGTGGTTTTTGAGCACTTAAAAAGTAACTAGTGAGGTACTAAATTTTCATTTTAATTAATTTAAATTTAAATATGGAGCATTCATCTTTTTTCACACTTGATCCATCATTTTCTCTCTCTACCTAAGATAGAAAAGTATGAGACTCAATAAAAAATATAATACATCAGTGAGTTCTCACAAACAACTGAAGAAAAATAATACATTAATTGAATTTCTTTTAGACAAACTACTTTTTTTTCCAATACGGTATCCCTTAACAGATGTTTTTATACTCAGTTTAGCTCAGCAAAAAAACACTATGGGCAACCTAACAATGACAAAAACTAATTTTTTGATTCTCCCTACATTTTGAGAACTCTAAATAGGGTATATCATATAGAATTGTGAAGATCAAGAAATGCTTGATTGTGCAAAAATCTTATTTGGAATTTTAAAGTAACTTAGCTTCTATGGGCTTGTGTAGTGACCTAAAATTTAAGGAAGACATCAAGTTGTGAGATGGTGTTCAACTTGCTATCAAGAACTGCTAGTCAACATGAAGCTTATTTTCTCTGTTTGCTGTGTCTCTATAGCTCATAGCAACCTGAAAAGGTAATTGTATCTGTTCTCTCTAAGGAATTGCTAAGGAAACCGAGAAAACCGTGACCCCAACACTGTGCCCTTATCCTTGTTTTGGTAAGAGTTTACACTAAAAATGAATTCACACTAAAAAAGAGACAAAGAGAGAAAAAAATCCTCTAAAAACTTCATACCAAAATTTGCCTTTACCTGAAAAGTTAAGGACAAAACACAGAGGTGTTCCACTGCTACTAGTTCTTGCTCAACAAAATTCTCAAAGTATTATTTTTAACTTATTTGGCCTAGAAAGTTATGGAAGCAGCAGAGTTTTCTACTAATATAGTAGTTTTCAACTGCTGAGTGTATATAATCATCACCAGGGAAGTTTCATAAGCATACTCAGGCCTACTTAGAAGGTATGTGGTGAGAGCTAAAACATGTATTTTAACAAGTGATGTAGATGTTTATTGAATTTAGATTGTGTTTAGAAATTCTATTTGAGTATAAAATTTCGTACTACCTATGAGTAGCCAAAAAAATGTCATGAGTGCCAGGGCTGAGGAAGACCTCCATTCACCATTCTTTGCCATTAGTGTTAAAAGAACAGTAGGAGACAGCTATTAACTTGTGGCAATGTATATTCTTTTATACATTGTTGGACTCAGTTTACTAATATTTTGTTCAGGATTTTTGAATCTATGTTCATGATTCAAACTGGGATAATGCTGGCCTCATAGAATGAGTTAGGAAGTATTTTAACACCCATTCCCAGATTAGGAAGGAAGAAATAAAACTTTGTTTGCAAATGACATGATGCAGAAAAACCGGAAGAATCAACAAAAAAATTCCTGAAACTAATGAGGAATTATAGTAAGGTTGCAGGATACAAGGTTAATATACAAAAGTCAATTGCTTTCCTATATACCAGCAATGAACAAGTAGGAGTTGAAATTAAAGATGCAATACCATTTACATTAGCACCCCCAAAATTAAATACTTAGGTATAAATCTAACAAAATAGGTATAAGATTTATTTAAGGAAAATTACAAAACTCTGTTGAATGAAATCAAAGAACTAAATAAATAAATGGAGAAATATTCAATGTTCATAGGTAAAAAGATTCAATATTATCAAGATGTCTGTTCTTTCCAATTTGATCTATAGATTCAATGCAATTCCAAAGAAAATTTCAGCAAGTAGATACTGACAAACTGATTCTAACATTTACGTGAAAAGACCAAAGGCCCAGAATAGCTTATGCAAAACTGAAGGAGAAGAACAAAATTGGAGGACTGTCTACGTGACTTCAATGCAAGGCTCATTATAAAACTACTGTTATCAGGACAATGTGGTATTGGTGAAAGAATAGACAAATAGGTTAAGTAAACAAAATAGAGAGCCCAGAAATAGACCCACATAAATATATCAACTGATCTTTGAAAAAGGAACAAAGGCAATACTTTGGAATAAAGTGTTTGCTCCAAACAATGGAGCAAAGATAGTCTTTACAAGAAATGGTGCTGGTATAACTAGACAACCACATGCAAAAAAATGAATGTAGACACAGATCTTACACCCTTCACTAAAATTAACCCAAAATGGATAATAGACCTAAATATAAAATGCAAAATTATAAAACTCCTTAACAGTAATGACACAGAAAACCTAGATAACCTTGAGTACGAAAATGGCTTCTTAGATACAACACCAAAAGCAATATCCATAAAAGAAATATTTGATAAAGTGAACTTCATTAAAAGTAAAAACTTCTTCTCTGCAAAAGATAATGTTAAGAGAATAAGAGGACAATCCACAGACATGGATAAAATCTTTGTAAATGGCACAACTGGTAAAGGTGTGTTACCCCAATAGACAAAGAACTCTTAAAATTCAACCATAAGAAATTAAACAACACCACTGAAAAATGGGCCAAAGACCTTAACAGAAATTTCACTAGAGAAGGTATACGCGTGGCAAAAAGAAAAACAGAAAACACATGAAATGATACTTTACATCATATGTCATCAGGGAAATGCAAATTAAAATAGCGATGAGATACCACTACACGCCTAATAGGATGACCAATATCCAGCTCACTAATAGCACCAAATGCTGGTAAGGATGTGGAACAACAGGAACTCTCATTCATTGCTGGTGGAAATGCAAGATTGTGCAGCCACTTTGAAGGACAGTTTGGCAATTTCATACAAAACTAAGCATACTCTTACCTCATGAACTAGCAATTACGCTCCTTGGAGCTAAAACTTACGTCTACACAAACTACTGCACACATATGTTTGTAGCAGCCTTATTCATAATTACCAAAATGTGGAAGAACCAAGATGTTCTTCAGTAGGTGAATAGATAGATAGTCTGTGGTGCATCCAGACAGTGAAATATTAATCTGTGCTAAAAAGGAATAAGTCATCAAACCATGAAAAGACATTTTATAAACCTTAAATTCATATTACTAAGTGAAAAAAGGCAATCTGAAAAAGGCCATTTACTGTATGAGTCCAACGGTATGACATTCTGGAAAAAGTAAAACTATAGCAATAGTAAATGGTTGCCAGGGTTTAGGGGGGAGGGATGGATGAATGGGCAGAACACAAAGGATTTTTCGGGCAGCGAAACTGCTCTGTATGATACTATAATGGTGTATGCATGTCATTGTGCATTTGCCCAAATGACTTCTGCCCTCAACCCTAGAATTTGGAAGTTTGAGAGAGAAGACTATTTAGAATATTACCGTTGAAAAAACTGACTTGGAGGACCAGAAACAGAACATCCAACTCTCTGTTTAGCTGGAAACTAGTTCTGAGGAATTGTGAAAATCATTTTACCTTTTCAGTTTTCTTATCTGTGGCCTGAAAGACCTCTAATATTCCTTTGAACTCTGAAATTCTAGGGCTCCGCAAGATATAATTACTTCACATCTACTGATGTGTGAAATGTGTAGACAGATCTGTGCTTCTCTTAGGTACTTGTTAGTGTAGTTCTGCTTTCTCAAGCATATAATTCTCTGTGTATGCCGTTTCTTCCTGTCATCGTCGTTCTCCCGAGGGAACAATTTGTACTTTGATTACTGACAGCACTGCCTTTCCATGAGAGAGTACAAGTTGCCTGAGGAGAAGACCAGCTCCACTGTTTGTTTTTGACTTATTAATAGTCATGATTTATGTGGACCAGAATAGCAATTACTATGCAGAAACAAAAAATGAAGAAATACTGGTGGCCAAAATGGCATTTAGAATAAGTGGTATGTTTTACACCACTGCTCTGGGACTAATTTCTCCTTCAGAAAGTGCTAGAACAATCCAGCAGAGGCCAAATACTATTGTTCACTGTCCGCATATATGTGCATGAACGTATACTGTTTCAATAAAAGGAGAACTTGTGTGTAGGTGTGTTTGTGCCTGTGTATACGTACACTCCTTTTTAAAAGAAAAAATGTGGTGTGATTTTAGAAATAGTACTGGCAATGGAACTGTGCATCCTCAATTTGAAAGGGAGGTAGTGAACTTCCAGTTATAAAATAAATAATTCATGGGATTGTACAGCATCCCTATGTCAATATAGCCAATAATATTGCAATTACTATTTATGGTGTCAGCTGGTTACTGACTCATCATGGTGATCAATTTGTAATGTGTATAAATGTTGAATCACTGTGCTGTACACCTGAAATTAGCATAATATTGTATGTCATCTATACTTGTATTTAAAAAAGGGATATATTACATCTGATCTGTTTCTTACTGTTGCCAGATATAAACTTCCTACAGTTAGAAAACCTAAGCGATTTGATAACTAAAAAATACTTAATAAGGGCAACTTCTCTTTAGGATAATTCTGAATGTATGGTCTATCAAATTACATGTTCCAAATAAACTAAGTAAATTAAAGAATCATTTAAAAACAAGGCAACTAAACCAATTTAATATGCAATTGAAATATTTCTTATTCAATGAAAATATAGCTTAAGTCAATCCTGGATCAATCTTTCACTTCTAGAAATGCCATACCTGAACTGAATTTCAAAAGTAAATAATAACAAAACTGAACTAACAGTTTCAGACATGAGGTTTCTGAGTTTTGTGTGTTGCTGTTGTTTTTTTTTTTCCTGGTGGCACTTCACCTTGAACCTCATAGGCCTTTATCCTGGCCAATGCCCACCACTCCAGAAAACTTAATTTCAAACAGGAAGGTGCAATTTAGTTTGAGAGTAGTGCTTGAGAAGCTTCCTGGGAATTTTCACTCTCCCCAGGCTCCAACTTTATATATCTTTTCTGTGTCTCTTCATTCATCCAAAACTACCTTGGAGGGATAGCATTACAGGGTCTATGAAGTCCTTGAGACTTGCAGGGATATGACACAATAAAGAAGTGTCCTACAGCATCTTTATTCCCTGCAAGCCAATTCCAAAGGGAGAGTCACGGTCAACTGGGAGTTTTCTTGACCAGCACCATGAGAGGATCATACATGGCCCTTTGAATAAGTCCTTCTTTAAGGTTATCAAGGAAGAACTAGATGGGACATAGTAGAGAGGATTTTTCTCTTCATCTCTCCCACAACAGTTTGCTGAATCATGATGTACTTCAAGTAGCAGGCAGGTAGTGGCCTACGTTTATTTCCAACTTACTCTGTTCCAGGTTAAAGATTTTTGTAAATTACCTAATGTAATCTTTACAGCAAGCATATGAGGTGGTTACTACGATTAGCTCCATTGTACAGATAAGGAAACTGAGTCCCATAGAGGATAATTGACCTATGGAAAGTCACACTGCGTGTAAGCAGCAGGGCTAGCTTGCACGCACAGCAGGCTGGCTCCAGAGTTTCTCAGCCACGTGCTTAAATCTACAGAAGTCTTCTCAAAGTCACTTCTTAAGCTGCTGAAGCTAATGGCTAAGGCCAGGAAAAAAGGAGTTTGACTCAGAAACAAAAATGGCAGAAGCAAAGATCTGCCTTGAGGACTTAGCTAGAAAGCACATTTATTCATTGCTTGTTAATGGATACTAAGTAATACTATCCACCTTGGAAAGGCAATCAGCAGCTGTGAGCATCACAGGATGTCCTATGACCCCAGGTTAGAAGCACTGACTTCCCTGACTCCGTGGTTAAAGTTGAGTTGGCCACAGCAGTCTGTATTTGAGGTTATCTACTGTACCTCCATTCAGCTCGACTTTCATACTCAGCTCAGGGATCTTATAAGATAGGACCACTGGAAGGCTGAGACATCGGGACAACAGGTATCCTCATCATCCTCGATGACCGATATTAAATGAGCACCAACTCAAGAGTGGAAGACTTTAGTCCCAGCTCTTAGAAATTCTAAGGTATTTTTATATTTCAGGATTCAATATCTCCCTTTAGGAGAAACTTATGACTCATTACTGGCCTCCGAGCTATTCTACTCTAATAGGGATATCATTTATATCTCCAGCCTGGGAGTCTCCCCTAAATCTCAGACGTTGTAACCAAATGCTTCCTTGATGTTTCTAATAACATCTCAAACTTAACATGTGTAAAACAGAACCCCTAGTCTTCCCCTCCAAATGTGCTTCTTTCTCAATCTGCTTTATCTCAGTAAGTGACAAGACTTCCCTTCCAATTTCTCAGGCCAAACCCTGTATTCATCCTTAAGTCATCTCTATTTTTCAAACCCTTATCCAATTCATCCTGAATTCCTGTCAGCTCTTCTTAAAATGTATCTAAATTCTGTCTACCTCTTACCAGTTTCCCCACTATTGACTCTTTTCAAGACACCATCATTTCTTGCCTGGATGATTGCAGTAGTCCCCTAAATGGTCTCTGGCTTCCGCCATTGCCCCCACCCCATACTCTACTCTGTACATGGAAGCAGAATAATCCTACTAAAATATAACTTAGATGATGTCTTCCTTCTGTTCAAAACACTCCAATGATTCCAAGTTGTACTTGAGGCAAAAGCCAGTGTTTTCTCAGTGGTTTACAGGCCCTAAACAATCCAGCCCTTCCCACTATTTTCCTCTATGACCACATCTCCTATTACTTTTCTCTTGGATCACTCCCTTCAACCATATCAGCCTCCTTGATTTCCTCATACAAACCAGTTGTGCTCCCACTTCAGGACCATGGCCTAATATGACCACTTTACTTGGAATCCTCTTCACATAGCAACTGCATGGATTACTTCTTCATCTTCTGCAGGTCTTCATTCAAACATCAGCCTCTTCTGAGATCTTTCCTGGTCACTCTATCTAAGATGACAACACCCTCACTGACTGTTTCTCCTTCCTTATTTTTCTCATTAGAGTTTTCTTGTCTTAGCACTTAACATCATCTAACATGCTATATATGTTACTTGTTTACATTGTTATTTCTCTATCCAAACTAGAATATAAGCTCTACAATGACAAGGATTTTTTTTCTGTTTTATTTCCAAGTGTGATTCCAGCTCCTAAAACAGTGCCTGACATAATAGGCCCTCAGTAAATATTAGTTGACTAAAAAGAACAAAGTATGCAATGTGTTTTTATTTCTGACTGTTTTAATAAAATTATTTTAGCCTTATTTTTGGTTTAAATTATAAAATATTATATACTACACTCCAAAGCAGAATCTTTCCTCCCCCCATGCAAAGGGTATAAACAAAGTTAGAAATCTAATAGTTAACAAAGAATTTCTGAGCAACGAGAGTTGGTGTGCTTTAAGTCCCATTCCAGAGTGGAAGAAGGAAAGGATACCTACTCTTCACCTCAAGGCTAGAGAAAAAGGACTCCACAGGACTCTTGGAGAGTTTGACTGACACATGCAGTGGTCTAATTTATGCTCTGGAAACTTAAAGGTTAAGAGGTTGATTGAGTTATAGTTCCATCTCAGAGGGAAGTACCAATTTGGTACCTGCAGTCCTGACGAAAGAGCTAAAGATGAGCATTCCAGAGGTAGATTGTGTTCATAAAAGAAAAATCCAGCTGGAAACTCCTTAAAGGAATTTTGCCCAAGAGGGTCAGCTGAGACCCAACAGAGAGATGGTCTGTGTGGAAGTGCACCACCAAGCAGCCAACCAGTGGGGAGCTTATCATCTGCATCAAGAGAACTGCAGAATTGGGATGTCAGGCAATAGAGATCTCTTCTAAGAACATATGAAAGTGTTGCACAAGGTTGTGTCAGCTTGAAATATTTTCAAAGCTCAGAGAGCATTACAATCATTCAGAATAATATGTCAAGTAAGAACTTGCCCTACCCATTTTCTTCTCTCATTTTCTCTCACTTTTTGACCCTAGAAGGGCCAGAAACCACAATTGGGAAGATGCAGGAAAAGACTCAAATCACAAGGTGGGGAAAGAGAGAATCTGCCACTGCACCCCTTTCCCCCTGGTGGCAGGGCCAGATTGGGACAGAGAGAGAGGTAGGAGAGATACTAACCCTAGAGAATGAACGTGAAACAATAATGGGAATTGAAAATTAAGTTGCTTACAATTATATCCCATGAAACATGTTTGCTCAATGTTTTTGCTACATATTCAATGAAAACCAAAACACTATGTTCTTAGTAGAATCATTTCTATATAAAATACTGGTATTTTTGGCATATGAAATATCATTCTATGAAAATTTTACCTTCCTATTAGAATTTGCTCAACTTTTATACACAAAATTGTTGTTCCTACCCGACTCCTCTTCTTGACCAACGAGAAAAATAATTCACCCTAATATATTTCTCCAATAAAAGGGAAAGGCAATTGTGCTCAGCGTGTAGGTAGGTTATAAGAACTATTAATTGACCTTGGTGAATAGACGAAATTAACCTACCTGTTCAGATCACTCTATAAAAATGCTACCAAGCTCAACAGAACACTGCCTTTCAATACTGTGGGATAAATTATGGCCTGCTAACAAAGCCGCTGAAATTGCTAATGCAAATCTAAGTATCATCTTCAAATGAAGGGGACTAGAGCTATAATTTATTCTGCACCATTCAGATCACTTAAAGAATACTGCATTTCATTCTCATTTGTATTATAATAAGAAAGGGCCAGTCTAAAGTACATATAGAAAAAGTAATCCAAGAATCTATATAATTTTACAAAAATGAAAGAACAGAAAACTAAGCAGAAGTGTGAAATTTGTCCTCATTTTAAAATGCTGTCATATAGAAGAAAAGATAAGGCATATTACAGAAAAGAAAATTCAAACAGTCAAAAATCATAGGAAAATATGCTCAACTTCAAAAATCACCAGAGACATGCAAATTATAATCACACTCACCATATTGGGCAAAAATGTTAAATCTGATAGTACAAATTTTGGGAGGATATGGAGCAAAAGGAATTTTTGTGCACTGTTGGTTGGAGTGTAGATTGGAATAATTACTTTAGAGAACATTTCCGCAGTTTCTAGTAAAATTTAAGATGTGCATATCCTGTCATGGAAAAATTTCACTTCTGTGTATACATCCTACGGAAACAAATACACCCACATGTTCAGGACACACATACTATGACATTTACTGGATTTAGGGAAAATACCAAATAAATTGTGGTATATTTATACAAAAGCATACAATAAAGCACCAAAAATGAAGAAACTACTACTACTCAAGTCTTAACAACTGTAAAGCTAAGTACAAAAAACAAGACACAAAATTAAACAAATAGTATTGTTCCAATTAAATAAAGTTCAAAACAGATAAAACTAGGACATACCGTTTTTTACCCTAAATGTCTATCAATAGGTGAATGGAAAAAGAAGGTGTGGTACGTGTGTGTGTGTGTGTGTACACACACATACATATATACATACATACACATATATACACACACATACATACACCGGAATACTAATCAGCTATTAAAAAGAATGAAATTTTGCCCTTTTCAATAACATGGATGGACCTGGAAGGTATTATGCTTAGTGAAATAAGTCAGACAGAGAAAGACAAATACTATATATTATCACTTACATGTGGAATCTAAGAAATAAAACAGAAAAGCTTCTCCTGTGTTTGCAGTTTCTTAAAAATACCAGGCCAAGGGACTCAAATCAAGATGGTGGAGTAGGACATAGAACTCACCTCCCCACCATGAACACATCAAAAATACAACTACATGTGAAACAATTCTCACTGAAAACTAACTGAACACTAGCAGAAAGACTCCTGTACAACTAAGGCTTGAAGAAAGACACACATGGAATTGGGTAGGAGGAAAAGAGAAGTGATCAGGTCAGGACCTGTTCCCCTGGCAGGGAACTCAGAGGAAAAGGGAGGTTACACTAGTGTAATCCCACCCTGAGGAGTGAGTGGTTCAAGCCACATAGTGGGTGCCCCAACCCTGGGGTCTGACAAAGGGAAGACAAGCCCACTTGGCTGGTTAGAAGGCTAGTGGGACTAACAGGGGGGGCTGTGGGAAGCCTGGACTCTGCCCGTAAGTAACATGCAAACACTTGCTTGCTCCCAAAGCAGGGCTGAAAGGGTGGATTGAAACCCTGCGGCTGTCTGACCTGTTTCCTGCAACTGCCCTAGCCTCCACCCCAGCCTGAGCTGAACGAAGTCTGAGCATTGTTTGCCTCATGTAACAACTCCCTACCATAGTATGGGTGGCCATGACCAATGAAAAAGCTCGACCGTGAGAGACTGAGAAGGTTCAAACCCTAAGTGGAGTTGAGCAGGGAGGGGCAGCCATTACTTGCAATTGCAGAGGCAGCACATCAGAAGCAGTACGATCTCTGACAGCGGCAAGAATACCACACCCTGCATCCCAACCCTCAGCAAGTACCCACACCACCCCTCTTGTTCCAGCACTGCTCACCTCTGGGACTGAGGGTGCCAGTGCTGGGAGGGGCAAAAGCACACATTTAAAGGGAATTGAGCCAGCCTAGGCCCAATCCTCAGAGCTTCTGCTCTAGACCTGACCCCTCACCTAGTATGGCAATTATAGCCACTGAGCAGAGGGGAAGCCCCACTTCACACCTAGTTCTAGCCCTAGCCCATCCTACACCAGCCCCACCTCCTACCAAGGTGATAGCTGCCAGACCACTTTGAGAAAAGACATGACTTGTATTCATGTCAAATCCAGCTCTCCCACCAAAGCCACTGGGCACACTCAGACTGTATACCAATACTCCCACATAAGGATACTCTTTCAATACCTCCATAGGTAACTGTTTCACCTAATTTCATAGAGGCAGAAAAAGATAAGGAAAATGAGAAGACAGAGGAATTTGTCTCAATTGAAAGAGCAAGAGAAAACCCCTATAAAGACAACTAATGAAACAGAAATAAACAATTTACTAGATAAAAATTCAAAGCATTAGTAATAAGATTTGTAACCAAATTAGGGAAAAGAATGGATGAAAATAGTGAGAATTTTAACAAGGAACTAGGAAATACAAAAAAGAACCAGTCAGACTGAAGAATACAATAAATGAAATGAAAAACACACCAGAAGTAATGGATAGCAGACTACATGATACAGAACACATAAGTGATCTGAAAGAATAATGGAAATTACCCAATCAGAACAGCAAAAAGAAAAACAATGAAAAATGAAAACAGTTTAAGGGATCTTTGGGATAACATCAAGCATAACAATATTCACATTATAGGTCCCAGAAGGAGAAGAGAGAGAGAAGAGGGTCAAAGAATACCCATTATCTTGTAATAACCTATAATGGAGAATGATCTGCAAAAATACTGAATCACTATGCTATACATCTGAAACTAATACAATATTGTAAATCAACTATACTTCAATTTAAAAAAAAGAAAATGTATTTAATAAAATAATGACTGAAAACTTTCCAAGTCTGAAGAAGGAAAGAGATATCCAGGTACAGGAAGCACAAAGGGTCTCAAACAAGATGAACCCAAACAGACCCACAACAAAATATATTGTAACTAAAATGGCAAAAATTAAAGATAAAGAGAAAATTCTAAAGGCAGTAAGAGAAAAATAGAGTCATTATTCATATAAGAGGAGATCCCCATAAGGCTATCAGCTGATTTTTCTGCAGAAACTTTGCAGGCCAGAATGGAATGACATAATATATTAAAAGTGCTAAGAGGGGAAAAACCTGCAACCTAGGATGCTCTAACCAGTAAGATTATCATTTAGACTAGAAAGAGAGATAAAGAACTTCTCAGACAATCAAAAACTAGAAGAGGTCATAAATACTAAACCTATCCTAAAAGAAACGTTAAAGAATCTATAGGAAAGGAAAAATCCCACTAATAAAGGCAAATGTATAATGAAGGCAAAGGATCAACCACTTAAATAAGCTAGTATGAAGATTAAAAGAAAAGTGTAAAATCAACAATGACTACAATAACCAGCAAAGGGATAAACATGAAGACGTAAAATATGATATCAAAAACACAAAATGTGGGGAAAGGGAACAAAAAATGTAGATCTTTTAGAATGTGTTTGAACCTAAAAGACTACCTTTTAAAAAACAAGTGGATATAGTTATAGTTCAACATGTATGAACCACATGATAACCACAAATCAAAAACCTACAATAGATACACAAAACCTAGAGACAGAAACACAAACATACCACACACACACACACACACACACACACACACACACACACAAAGTCATCACACTACAGGGAAGAAACTAAAAGAAGAAAAGAAGAGAGAAGATCCACAAAAAAACAAATGGAAAACAAGTAATAAAATAGCCATAAGTATATACCTATCAATACTTTAAAAGTCAATGGACTAAATGCTCCAGTCAAAAGATTTAGGATGGCTTATTGGATTAAAAAAAAAAAAAAGGCCCATCTATATGCTGCTTACAAGAGACTCACTGGAACTAAAGACACACACAGACTGAAAGCAAAGGGATGGAAAAAGATACTTCATGCAAATGGAAATGGCAAGAAAGCTGGTTGGCAATATTCATGTCAGACAAAAGAGACTTTAAAAGTCTATAACGAAAGACAAAGTAGGACATTATATAATGACAAAGGGATCAATACAGTAAGAGGATATTATACTTATTATGTTGTATGCACCCAATACAGGAGCAACTAAATATATAAAGCAGACATAAAGGGAGAAATTGACAACAATACAATAACAGTAAGGGACTTTAATACCCCGCTTACATCAATGGACAGATCATCCAAACAGAAAATCAATAAGGAAAACAATGGTCTTAAATGACACAACAGATCAGTTGGATTTAAGAGGTATCTACAGGACATTCCATCCTAAAAGAGTAAAATACACACTCTTTTCAAGTGCATATGGAATATTCTACAGATTAGATCACATGCTAGGCCAATAAACAAGTCTCAACAAATTTAAAATGATAGAAATTATATCAAACATTTTCTTCTGACCACAACATTATGAATTTAGAAATCAGTTACAGGAAGAAAAATGGGAAAAATACAAACAGGTGGACACTATACAACATGTAAAAAGAACAATGAGTCAATAAAAAAATCAAATAGGAAATCAGAAAATACCTTGAGACAAATGAAAATGGAAATGCAACTTTCCAAAATCTATTGGATGCAGCAAAAGTAGTTCTAAGAGGATAGTTTAGAGTGATACAAACCTACCTAAAGAAACAAGAAAAATCTCAAATAAACAACCTAACCTTCCATCTAAATGAATTAGAAAAAGAACAACAAACAAATCCCAAAGTTAGCAGAAGAAAGGAAATAATAAAGATCAGAGAAGAAATAAATAGAGACCCCCCAAAAATAGAAAAGATCAATGAAACCAAGAGCTGGTTCTTTGAAAAGATAAACAAGATTGATAAGTCTTTAGCCAGGCTCATCAAGAAAAAAATAGAAATGACCCAAATAAACAAAATAAGAAATGAAAGATAAGAAATGACAACAAATAGCACAGAGATACAAAAAGTCGTAAGAGAGTACTATGAAAAGTTATATGCCAACACATTGGAAAACCTAAAAAAATGGGCACATTTCTAGAAACATACAACCTTCCAAGACAGAATCAGAAGGAAATAGAAAATCTGGACAGATCACTGACACTGAAATTGAATCTGTAATTTAAAAACTCCCAGCAAACAAAAGTCCAAGAGCAGATGGCTTCACAGGGGAATCTACCAAACATATAAAGAGCTAGCTAATACCTATCCTTCTCAAACTACTCCAAAAAATTGAAGAGAATGGAACACTCCCAAATTTACTCTATGAGGCCACCATTATGCTGATACCAAAACCAGACAAAGACACTACAAATAAAGAAAATTAAAGGCCAATATCTCTGATGAATAAAGATGAAAAAATCCCGAACAAAATATTAGCAAATCAAATTCAACAGTATAGAAAAAGGATCATACAACATGATCAAGTGGGATTTATTCCAGGGATGCAAGAATGGTTAAAGTTTTTCAAATCAATCAATGTGATATATCATATTTACAAAAAGAAGGATAAAAATCACAGGATCATCTCAATAGATTCAGAAAAAGCATTTGACAAAAATTCCACATCCATTTATGATAAAAACTCTCACCAAAGTTTGGATAGAGGGAACATATCTCAACATAATAAAGGCCATTTATGACAAATCTACAGCTAACATCATACTCAATAATGAAAAGCTGAAAGCTTTCCTCTACAATTAGGAACAAGACAAGGATGCCCACTCTTGCCATGTCTATTTAACACAGTGTTGGAAGTCCTAGCCACAGCAGTCAGACAAGAAAAAGAAGTAAAAGGCATCCAAACTGGAAGGAAAAATGTAAAATTGTCAACATTTGCAGAAGACGTTATATTAAATATAGAAAACCCTAAAGTCTGCACCAAAAAACTATTAGAACTAATAAATGAATAGTAAGGTTGCAGGATACAAGATTAATATACAGAAATCTGTTGCTTTTATATACACTAATAATGAACTATCAGAAAGAGAAATTAGAAAACAATCTCATTTACAGTTGCATCAAAAAGAATAAAATACTTTGAAATAAATTTAACCAAGGAGGTAAAAGACACATACTCCAAGAACTATAAAACACTGATGAAGGAATTTGAAAATGATACAAAGAAATGGAAAGATAGCTCTTGTTCTTGGACTGGAAGAATTAATATTGTTAAAATGTCCATACTACACAAAGCAATCTACAGAGTTAATGCAATCCTTATCAAAATACCCAAGAACTAGAATAAATCATCCTAAAACTTATACAGAACAACAATAGAACCCAAATTGCCAAAGCAATCTTGAGAAAAAAGAACAAAGCTGAAGGTATCATGCACTCTGACTTCAGACTATATTACAAATCTACAGTAATTAAAACAGCATGGTACTGGCACAAAAACAGACACATAGATCAACTGAACAGAATAGAGAGCCCAGAAATAAACCCAAGCACTCATGGTCAATTATTCTATGACCAAGTAGGTAAGAATATACAACAGGGAAAAGACAATCTCTTCACTAAGTCAGGCTGGGAAAAGTGGACAGCTACATGTAAAAAAAAAAATGAGATTAGAACATTTCCTCACACCATATACAAAAATAAACTAAAAATGGATTAAAGATCTAAATGTAAGACCTGAAACCCTATACCTCCTAGAAGAAAACATAAGCAGAACATTCTTTGACTTAAATCTTAAATATGTGTATATATTTTGGAGCTGTCTCCTAAGGCAATATTTAAAAAGCAAAAATAAGCAAATGGGACACATTAAAATTAAAAGCTTTTGCACAGCAAAGGAAACCATTGACAAAATGAAAAGACTACCTACTGAATGGGAGAAAATATTTGCAAATGACATGACTGTCTGATAAGAAGTTAATATCCAAAAATTATAAATAGTGCATACAACTCAATATCCAAAAAACAAACAACTTAACTTTAAAAAATGGCCAGAAGCCTTAAACAGACATTTTTCCAAAGAAGATACACAGATGGGCAATAGGCACACAAAAAAAATGCTCAACAGGGCTAATCATCAGAGAACTACAAATCATAACCACCATGAGATATCACCTCACACCTGTCAAAATGACTATCATCAAAAAGTCTACAAATAGCAAATGCTGGCAAAGAAGTGGAGAAAAGGGAATCGTAATATCCTGTTCGTGAGATCGTAAATTGGTGCAGCCACTATGGAAAACAATATGGAGGTTCCTCAAAAAACTAAAAATAGAACTACCACACGATCCAGCAATTCCACTGTTGGGTATACATCCAAAGAAAATGAAAACACTAATTTTAAAAGACATGTGCACACGCCAATGTTCATAGCAGCATTATTTACAATAGCCAAGATATGGAAGCAACCTAAGTGTCCATCAACAGGGAATGGATAAAGAAGATGTGACACACACACACACACACACAAAATGGAGTATTAACCATAAAATGAATGAAATTCTGCCATTTGCAACAATGCAGGTATTAAGCCTAGTAAAATAAGTCAGAGAGAGAAAGACAAATACTCTATGTTATCACTTATATGTGGAACCTAAAAACAAATGAATGCATATAACAAAACAGAAGCAGACTCAGACACAGAGAAGAAACTAGTGATTACCAGTGAGGAGGGGAAAGACAGGGGTACGAAATTAAGAGACACAATCTCTATGTATAGAATAAACAAGCAAGAAGGATATATTCTACAGCACAGGGAATATAGCCGATATTTTATAATAATATAAATGGAGTATTATCTACAAAATTTTGAATCACTATGTTGTACACATGAAACTAATATAATACTGTAAATCTGCTATACCTCAATTTAGAAAAAAAGAAAAGATAGATAAGAAACTTCTTATATACCTGTTCAGAATAGTAACTACCTCTACAAAAGAGGGATGGAATGTTATTGGAAGGAACACATACACATCTGGGTGCTGATAGAACTTAATTTCTTGATTTGTGTAGTAGTTGCATGTATGGTCACTTTAGAGAAATTCAGTACTTTTCTATATGAGTGTCATAATTAGGGACCACGTAGACAAGGCAGTGGTCATTTCAGATCTTAACATGTGAGAGAGGCATAGTTGTCCTATATCACTTAAGGATTGGAAGTCATGTGCACAATTACGTGGTGACAGTGACACAAATTCCATGGCAATGAAAGATGTACTTTCTCATACTTAGAGCTATTCATACAGGAAATGAGCTACAATTTTTGTTCTTTGATCTTCCTGTCACATGAGAGTTCAAGCAGTTTCCAGATGATCATTATTCAGGAGAAGTAGGGAAGTGTGATTTGAGTGGAGATTTCACATTTGTAAGTTCTAATTTTGACATTCTATTATCTTGTAATTCAAGGTTTCTTTTCTAACCATGCTTGACTGACCTGGTAAAACTCATCCTGAACGTTCCCCAGTTTGCGACACGAACACAGAACATTAGCTGGGGACATGTTGTACCTTGTTCGGGATTTGAAGTTCTGATTTGAAAAAAAAAATCAAATCCAATGATTGTTGCCATCTAGTGGGTACCCTTTCAACCTAAAAACCAGAAGATACAATTTAAATCAATCCTGTTCAATAAGCCCAGCTGCAAAAATACGCGGAAAATGACCACTGTACACTTCTCTTCTCTGAAATTAAATACTTACATCATAAAAAGTGGCTTTGAAAAACATAGTCTTGGACTTCCCTGGTGGTGCAGTGGTTAAGAATCCACCTGTCAATGCAGGGGACACGGGTTCGAGCCCTGATCTGGGAAGATCCCACATGCCGCGGAGCAACTAAGCCCATACACCACAACTACTGAGCCTGCGCTCTAGAGCCTGCAAGCCACAACTACTGAGCCCGCATGCCACAACTACTGAAGCACGTGCACCTAGAGCCCGTGCTCTGCAACTAGAGAAGCCACTGCAATGAAGAGTAGCCCCCAGTCACCGCAACTAGAGAAAGCCTGCATGCAGCAATGAAGACCCAACGCAGCCAAAAATAAATAAATAAAACACATTTTAAAAGAAAAGCATAGTCTTTTTATTTAACCAAATGACTTTTAAATGTAAAACTGAAGAAACTTCCTTGTCATTTATAGTTCCTAAAAGTACATGAAGCTATCCTGAAATAGAAATCATGAGAAATTGATTCCTGCACTAAGCAAATGTAAGCCGATGAAATAAATGGGAAAAAAAATGAGAAGGAAAGGAATTATCAGACACTGACAGGAATATGACAGTGGCAAGAGAACAAGTAAAATATAATAAAGATAAATTCTGCTTGAGCTGTTTTGTCTATTCAGGCAACATTAAATACTGGCTAATCTGCACCACATGTCCATTATAGGTTGACTGAGGCCTCTACTCCATGTCTCTTCGCTTTTGACTCAGTTTAATCTCTCAAACGTTATCAGGTTCTATGTCTAAGGGAAAGAGACTTTTGAAGAGTCTCGAAATGGAGATGAATGCCCTAGTCTGGAAGTGACACAGGCCAACCCGTCCACAACTCATTGACTAGAATTAGTCACACGAACCCACTCAATTCTCAGGAAGTCAAAAATTGTAATCCTGATAGAGCCACAAATTCTTTGACTCTCCTTTCCTTGAGAAGTTGGTTCTGTGACCCTTTTCCTTGAATCTGAGTAGGTTTTGTGACTACTTTTACAAATAGAGAATGTAAGGAAATGACCCTGTACCGATCTCCAGGCCCGGCCTTTAAGTGATTGGCAGTTTCCTACTCTTGGAAGGCTCACTCTGGGAGAAGCCAGTTCCTATGCAACATTTCTGACTACGCTGGCACTGCTGTGATATGAGGAAGCCCACAAAGGACACATGGAGAGGGTGTATAGAGAGAGTTGCCTGGTCGTTAGGCAAAATGTGGAAAAGAACTGAAGAACCCATTCAACACCCCTATCTGAGGCCCCAGCCATATGGCTCTGGTGAAGTCATCCACTTATATTCAGCCACTGAAGCCACCACAGCTGAGGGGGCACCAGTCATTGTACAGCAAAAATGAGCCATCCCTACTGTGCCCTTCCTTAATGTCTGATCCATGTGATAGAGAACATAATAAAATTGTTGTTGGTTTACTCCACTAATTTTTAGGAGTATTTGCTATGCAGCAATAGAAAACTGGCACATGCACCATAAATCTGGGAAGTGGAGAGAGGGAAATATTTTGTACATATATGACCACCATAGTCTCTTTTTAAACTACAATACACCTTTGTGTAAATACCATAGGTGGTTTTCTATATGCTTCCTTATTCGATTTACCTCTTAGGATTCTTCTTCTTCCTCCAGTGACAGGGATAAATTTCCTCTATAGAGATTTTAATCTGAGGATTTTGATTGTACCTAATATATTTTACCTAAAGAATTGAAAGCTCATATTCCTCTTGCACTCTGTGATTTGAGAAGAAAACAGGGCAAAGATGAACTCATGCTCTAATGCACACATAGAAGGGAAAACATGAATAGAAAAGAAGGATTATATAAATGAAGTGAGAACAGTCTGGATATTGGAAAATATATTGTTCTTCCCCCTATTTCCCCTCACAGGAGTCAAGATCGAGCTGAGAAACTCTGCAAGCTCTGAGTAGGAAGACATCTTTCTGGCCTCGGTATCTCTGGCAAGAGAGAAGAGGAGACCCTCAGAATTCTGCAGGTTCCTGACAGGATATTTCCTTTTCCACAGAACTTACAGCCTTGCCTCCTCTCTCTACCTGAGACCATCAGGACTAATTTCAAGTTATCTTTCATTTCCAGAAATCTATGCCTCATTTGTTTCCAAGCAAATTGGAGATAATACCCATCTGTGCCTAATTATGGCAACTCCTACTTCTCTTTCCTTCCCTTGACATAGCACTTATCATATATGACATTGTATTTTAACTTATTTATTTGATCATTTTAATTCTATACCCCTTTCCCCAGAATGAAAGTTTCATACAGTTATGAATATTTGTCTGTTTCATTACTATTTGTACTCCGGAGACCCAGAACAGTGCCTGGCATAGATTGGATTCCCTTTAATTTTATGAAATGCATGGTTGCACGGATAGATGAATAAATGTAAAGGAAAAATAAATGTAAGATTTTAGCTTCTGTAGCTATGACCCCAAATTTTTAGTTACTGGAATTGTCCTGTAAACTAGATATGTTCCACTTTTTGAATTGATTTAATCCATAATCTCACTAAAGTTTAGGGAATGCTACATCTTTAAAAGTGTACAATAACTATAAGAAATGTTAAAAATAAATAATATAGGATAGATCATTATTTTAGTCAGCAACTCTGTTGGCACCTACAGATAACGGAATCACTTTTGAGTTACTGTCTTGTTATAATTATAACTTTATCCACTTATTTCCTTTTTGGTACTCCACCTACAATTATGATTAACCATTCGCCAAGTGAATGGTAGTTAACACCATGTGGATGAGTGACTTCATTTCTACCAGATACGTATTAAAAATTTTAGAGATCAGAGCCATTAACACATGTATTTATCATATCATCCTGTAAATACGTTTTCATCCAAGTTCTAAATGTAGCAAAACTAAAAAAACTCTACAAATAAAATATGATACACAAAAAAGAAAAGAAATGAAAAAGGAAGAAGCACCTGTGTTTTCATGAAATATTTATTATTATAAATTATAAGACATGACAGGTGAGAAAATTTCCATATATTTATCAGAAATGTGGAAGACACTAAAATGGATACAAGCCAGAGCAATTGCATTTCAAAGAGAAAAAAAGTTGATAATTTCAGAATCATTTTTAAGTACCTCAGGGACTTCCTATACAAGAGAGGAAATTTTAAAGGAAAAAACTAAAAAATATTATCCTTCTAAGTGACACTAAATTCTTTGATATCAATTATTCCCAGGAAATTTCCTGAACTTTGGTTCTTATAAAGATAATCCAGGTCACCTTTAACACTTTTAAATGTACAGCCTACCTGATAACTAAAGTGGTGAGACTTTTCTTCCCCTTTAATTAATTTCTACCAATCAGCCCATCTTCCTAAAACATCTTCATTCCACAATATTTTCCATTTCAGGAAATGGTAACTCCATTCTTCCAGAAACCAGTGGAATAGAACACAACCTAGAAGACATCACTAACTACTCCTTTACATGATTCCAATTCATCATCAAACCATAGATGTTCTATCTTCAAAATATATCTGTACAATCCCTCTCTCATCTAAACCACGATACTGTCTCTCCTAGGTTATCAGTGTAGCATCCTAGGCAAACACCTTGCTTCCCCCATTGCCCTCCTAAAATTTATTCTCAAAGCGGCAGCCAGAGCAAGCTTTGAAAGCATACTCTGATCATGTCACTCTTTTGTTTAATACACTACAATGATTTTTTCCATCTCAATTAGCTATTGCTATGATTACTATATCTTACTAGATTTTGGTGTCCCTCCAAACTAATCTCTTATGATTCTCCTCACCGTACCCAGCTCATTCTTTTCAACCACACTTGCTTGTCTTCAAAAAGCCCATACGTAACTCCTGCATGAGTATTTTCGCTTTCTACTTATTCAGCCTGGAAACACTTCCCACATATAACTGCATTGCTTGTTTTGTCATTTTCTTAAGGTCTCTACTCAAACATCATGTTATCAAGGAACTTTTATTTCTTCCTCCCCTTCCTACTGTAGCAAACATGCCCTATTCACATAAGCGTACACTATTTTTGCCCAGTGTACATATCACTATCTGATAGTTTGTATATTTATTTGTTTATTCACTTGTTTCTCCCTCACTAACTGAAATAAAAATAAGCTCCATGAAGGTAAGGAATTTGTTTGTTTTGATCGATGCTGTATTTATAGCTCTGAGTGAGTATGGAACGTGGCACGTGATCTGAAGACAATCTATATACTGTGTGACTCAGAAAGGACCCTGAAGAGCTGCATCTGGAAGTCTCCTGGGACGCCAGTGTTGCCTGTGCTTTCTTTCTCCTACTCGACCATACCTTTTATCTTCATTAAAGCCACGTATGAGTAAAAGCCTGAAGAGTCTGTTAAGTACTTTCAATTATCCAAACCTGTGCAACTGACGCAAAAGAATACCATTAAAGTGAAAAACAAGCTCTAGAAGGAAAAAATTGTAATGTATATATCAATAAAAGGTTAATATTCAGAATATATAAATCAATAAGAAAAAAAGCAGATCTTTAAATAAAAAATGGGCAAAGGACTTCAACAGGAATTTCACATGGCTGATTTCACAATGACTAATAAAGTTATAAAAAGGTTATCAAATTCATTAGACATTAGGAGAAATTCAAAATAAAAACAAAATGCAAAGTTGTTCCTATCCACCAATATCGCTTACTTGAAAATGTCAGATAAGATCAAATATATACCAAGGACGTGGAACAACCAAGGACTCTCATATACTGTGCGTAGAAATAAAACTGGTACAATCACTTTGAAAAACTGTTGTCAATAGATATGAAACTTCATCCTGTTCCATGGCATTATGACCTAGCAATTTCATTCCTGCTCATATGCCTGATGAAGATGTATACATAGCTCATGAGAATTATAAAAAAGAAGTTCCTAGAAGCACTGTTTGTAATAGTTCAAACTGAAAACATCCCAAACATCTTTCAACAGTAGAATGGGTAAATAAAGTTTTGTATATTCATATAATGGAATGCTATACACCAATGATAATTAAGAAATTAAACCACATGCAACAGCATGGATTAAATCTGCCAAATAAACACAAAGGAATACAAGATTTCAGTTAGAAAAACTTGAAAAAGAAGAAAAAATATTTTAGGCTGTTAGAAGTGAGGGTAAAGGGAACACTAGAGGAACTTCTGGTGAGCTGGTATTATTTTATTGATTGATTTGAGCACTGGTTACATGGGCTTTATAATGTTGTAAAAAAATGCATCCATTTGTGTCCTTAAAGGTTTGTATAATTTCATATGCCTATATTTCAATAAAAAGTTAATAATTACATCATGAGTATTTCCCAATATAATCCAATAATCTTTGAAAACATGATGTGTATTTTCATAATATCACATAGTATTAGTGGACCAAATATATTTAATTAATGACTAAATGTTGGACATCAGGTTTCTCAAATTGTTATTGCTATAAATGCAGTATGTCCCTGTACTTACTTCAGTGTTGACCTCTCTGGTTACTTCCTTCTCATAAAATCCTAGAAGTGGATATATTTAAAACTTAAGAACAATCTTTCAGAAATTGTTGGTGTGGTACTTCATATTTGGTATAAAGTAAAAAATTACCCTCTAGAGAATTGATGCTAGTGAAGATTACACTAACATCTCTGGGTTATCTTCTGTACAATATGAAACCAAAGGAGTTGGGATAAATATGGAGTTGCCTCATGCCACACTCAAGAAGCTCTGAAAGATATTTATTTTTTTTAGAGTATATTGCCTTTGGCGGGAGATTTTTTTCCATCAAGGGTTTATTCAAGGCAATGGTGCATGAAAATTTCCACATTATAATCTTCTAAGCAGTCTTTTATGAACAGTATTACAATAGGTTTCCATTCAAGGCAAGGAAAAATGCCTACTTTGCCCAAGCCCCAATCACTTTTTATATCTTGTTTTCCTTTCATTAACCCTCCTCTCCAGGCAGCTGCTTGTTTTCCTGTTCCTCTTCCCTGCCATACTCATTCCCATTTCCATGATTTTATTAGTTTTGTTCCCTGAGTCTAGGTTTTCCATTTTCTACCAAATCATACCTCACCTAGACTTTGAAGCCTAGTTCAAGGTCTGTCATCTTCACAAACATTATTCTAATGTTTCCCAAGTTTAAGCCTTTTCTTTGCTGAATATCCAAAGTGCATGAGCCTAAACTGCCAATGTGTCATTTTGGAAGAAATGACTACTAGGTGTCATTTTCAATTTCCTCCATTCAAGTCAAGTATTGTACCTAGGTTTTGCTAGAATGAGTGTGCCTTTGTAGGCACAGCTATCTTGTTTACCCCTATGCTCCAAACCCTTAACAAGACAAGAGTTACAGGTGCTAAGTAACTCTTTTTGAAATAATTAATTATTGAAGACTTATCTTCTCGAATCAGCTACTCACACTGGAGTATTTTACAGTAAAATAACAGAAAGAAACATTGTAACTTGGGTGAAAATGAAGCATGATTATAAGATTCTGTTTGGGTTATACGTAAGAGACACAGTCTACACAGTGAATAGCCTTGAATGTAAACTATCCAATATGGCAACCATTAGCCACAGGTGTCCACCAAGCCATTGAAATGTGGATAATCTGAATTAAGATGTGCAGGAAGAGTAAAATACACATTAAATTTTGAAGATTTAGGCAAAAATAGAATGTAAACTATCTTATTAATAATTTTTATATTGATCACATATTGAAATAATAATATCTTGGCTATATCATGATAGACAAAATATATTATTAAAATGAGTTTTGCCTGGTTTTTATGTGTTTTTGCCTTCTTAGCGTGTCTCCTAGAAAATTTAAAATTAAACCCGTGGTTCACACTATATTTCTATTGCCCAGCATATCCCTAAGTCTTTTTAGGATATAATCTATTATTAAAATATAGGGAGATGTTAGAAAATGCCTAAGTAGATTTGTTCCCATCCTCAAGCGGAAACTGAAAGAATCCAGATAGAAAAGTAAGGCTTGCTGATGCACACGATAGTGGACTAGTTAAGATGTAAAAATGTTTGTGATGCTAAATTTTATGGAGACTTGGGCATTAAAGTTCTGAAGACATTCTGAATATTTATGTTTGTTTTTCCTGAAATATTTGTAATATATAATTCTATATTATTTTCCCTCTTCTAAAACTATCCGATGGTTTTACAAAAAATATTGTGGCAGAGGTCTACTTATATAACTGAAATTGCCATGATTTTTTAAATCTTTATTTTATCAAGAATAAAAGCTGGAGATGTGAATATTGAAAATAAACTTTCAGATTAGTTTCTGCCCTTCTTTTAAAGTACATTAAGCTACTTTTGTGAGCCCGTTAATTTCTTACACAAATATTTATTATTCTATTGGCTCATGAGGCTTAGTGCCATCATTTGAATTTTCTTCATTCTGCTTGCCTTCTTCATACTTCAATTTGCTAAGCATATACAAAAAAGAACGATTTTTATAATAGGCAACAGAAAGGGGTGTGTGTGGGTGGGTGTGTATGAAGAACCCTCATTCTGAGATATACCTACATTGTATGTGCTTGCCCCCATCGCTAATCTTCCCTTTCAGTGACAATTCATAAAATTTAGGTTATCACTCTTACTCCTCTAAGTTCACCAATGGCTTTAAAATTGCAATTTCAAAATATTTTACTCAGCCTCTTTGGGTATTTATCACATTTAAGCGTTTGTTTCTGGAAATTCTCTCTTCTCTCAATTTCCATAATTTCTGCTTCTCTCATCATTTCTTCCTGATCTTCTTTATGAAATTTAATGGTTACATATATACTGACAATTTCCAAATCAATGTCTTTGAGCATTTTTTCTCCTGAGATGCAGATTGGTAGGTACAACTGACCCCTGAGGTGATGTTGAACCTCATTTAGAGATAAACATGCCAAGTCTGAACTCATCTTTTTGCTAATAATACCTTCCATCCAATTACTCAAATGAAATGCCTGCAAGCAACTGTATATTCCACCCTCTTCCTTATATTAACTCTGCTCTTAAGTCCTGTCACTTGTCAATTCCAGCTCTTAAATATTTTAAATGCCCATTTCCTACTTTCTATTCATTTCCACTGCTGCCCTAGTAAAGGCCTTCATTATCTCCCTCTTATAGTACTGTCATAACTTCCCTAGCAAATATATCATTTTGCCCCCAATATATCTCCCATACTTTTCTCATGTTAACTGTTAACAGTATGAACATCTATTCACATTTCCCACATTAAATTTCTTTAATACTGTGCCATTATCCAGAGAAGTATTTCTCAAAGTAGAGCAGGCCATCATCATCAGAGTCACTGGATCAGAAATACTGGCGACAGGCCAGGAATCTTCAGTTATATAAGTTCTCCAGGTTGTAACATAACACATACTACAGTTTGAGAAACACTCCCATAGGAGTAAAGCAACCAATACACTTGCAAGGCATATATTGCCCTTCATTATCTGACTGAAGTCTATTTTTTTCTAACCTCATTCAATTTTTGTTCCAGCACAATTGAACTGATTTGTAATCCTTTGAAGGTACCATTTCCTCTCACAAATTCATTCCTTTGCACAAACTGAACCTTCAGCTTGAGATTCCCATCCATGTTTATTTCCTGGCAGTCTTTATTCAACCTTCAAGTCCAGTTATTTTGCACTGAGGAGTTATTTTGAATCCCTGTGTCCTCAGTGTCTACAAGTATCAAGCATCTAATACAGCTGCTCAAATTCACCACCCGTACACCCCATATTGCTCTGGAGTTATTTCCTCACTTTTTTACTTATGTTTATTGTAGGTGTCCTTTTCTTCCTTTCCATCGTCAAGGGTTAGCTCACTGAGTACAGGGCTTTTGTTTTCTGCTACATTCCTTTTACTTGGAATAGGGGATGACACATAAAAATTTAAGTGGCTGCCTCACTTAATAATTTAATGTTAGAAGTAAATAGATGATAAATCCCCAAATTCCATGATGTGTGAGGAAACAACAAACTTTGGGGAAAGCACACTGGTAGTCTAAAGAACTGTGCTCTAGGCCTAGCTTTTTTTATTGATCAGCAGTGTGAGCATATCTCTTACAGCCTCTAATGCTAAGGCTTCTAAACAGGAACACGAGGGGATTTGGAATGTTGGAATGGCTCTCAACCCTGGCTGGACTTTCCATTGATGTGTGGGGTTAAAATTCACTGAACCTATCTGGGTGTGAGGCCCCAGCATCTGTAGTACTGCAGGCCTCCCATGGTTTCAGGGAAAAGGCAGTTTGGGCCCCTGTGCAGCAGATGAGAGTATTGTGTACCTACAGAGATCTCACTCTATCCTCCACCACCTTCTGAATTTTCATGCACAAAGAATGACATTTATTAAGCTCTTTAAGCACACGTGGAACAGCTAAGTGATTTTCACATAACATTACTGTTTCTGGTAAAAAAAAACGTCTTTCTGCTTTATCCTGAAGTCTGACGGGAGGTATTTGAAACTGGCAAAATATCACAGCATTCACTTCTAAGAAGCGAAACAAAAGCATTGAGGTGAACAAATGTATTTTGTTTTGATTTCTCTACACACACATTCCCCCACCTTTTGCTGTTCTGAGAACAGCATGTTCCTGGACACCTTTCAGAATCTCTGTCCTTTTCCCTTTCTGTGGGCCAATGGGATTCACTGACATGGCATTTATGAGATGTCAAAAGAGAAAGAGACAAACTGGCCCTGACTTATTCTGCGACCAAGACAGCTAGTCGATATTTATCTCTAACCTTGGTTCTGTACCTTCGGAATCAGCCTATGAGCTAAGCAGAGAAGGAAAAGGAGAGACAACACACAGGGTATTTAAAGGAAAGCTAAGCCTAAGCTAGCATTGTGATACGCCATCAGTGAGACGGCCCAGGGAAGAGACTGAGCCACTCTTAGTATGTAGAGTGGAGTCAACAAAAACAGAAAGAAGTACTATATTTGGTCAATCAAAAGAAAAAAATCAACACTCCTTACCCAATATTCAAGATTTTCTACTATTTGACCCCAGCCTCCTTTCCCAAACTTTCATCTTCCCAACATTTTTATCTTTTCTTACATTCTAACATCCAGACAAATTAAGCATACATATTAGTCCCTGTAAGAGGTACATTATTATGTTTTACTCACGCTATGCTCACTGTTTGAAATCCCCTTTTCTCCAATGACACAGGCTCAAATCTGAGCTTTACTTCAAGGTCACCCTCAAATGCCTTCATCCACCCACCCAGGCACCTCCCATCCCTGCTCCAAATGGCAAGTGCCCTCTCTCTGCTCTCAACATATGGCTGGTGACTAAGGGTATCATCTCATAATTGGTATCATAGTTATATTTGTATAGATATTATGTCTCCAATTTTAAGTTCTGTCAAGGTAGTTTCTAATTTATGTCTGTGGCTGACTCAGTGCCTAAAACAGTATCTTTTGTTTCCCAGTTTTATTGAGAAATAATTGATATACATCACTGTATATGTTTAAGATGACAGCATGATGATTTGATTTACATATATTGTGAAATGATTACCGCTATAGGTTTAGTTAACATCCGTCACCTCATATAGATGCAATAAAAAGAGGGAGAAGAAAAAATTCTTGTGATGAGAACCATTATGATCTACTCTCTTAACAACTTTGCTACATATCATACAGCAGTGTTAACTACAGTCATCGTGTTGTACACAGCATGCCTAGTACTTACTTATCTTGTAACTGGAAATGTATACCTTTGGACTACCTTCCTCGAATTCCCCCTCTTCCTACTCTCTGCCTCTGGTAACCATAAATATGATCTCTTTTATCTATGAGTTTGGTGATTTTGTTTGCTTAGAGTCCACATATAAGTGAGATCATGCAGTATTTGTCTTTCTTTGTCTGACTTATTCCACTTAGCATAATGCCCTCAAAGACCATCCATGTTGTCACAAATGGCAGGATTCCACTGTTTTTAAGGCTGAACCACGCCACATCTTCTTTATCCATTTAACCATTGATGGACACGTAGCTTGTTTCCATGTCTTGGCTATTGTAAATAATGCTGCTATAAACATGGGAGTGCAGATATCTTTTTGATTTAGTGTTTTTTTTTTCCTTTGTATATATTCCCAGAAGTGGAAGTGCTGGATCATATGGTAATTCTATTTTAAAATTTTTGAGGAACCTCCATACTATTCTCCATAGTGGCTGTACCAATTTACATTCCCACCAACAGTGCATGAGGGTTCGCTTTTCTCCACATCCACTTCAGCATTTGTTGTCTCTTGTCTTTTTGATGATGATCATTCTAACAGGCATGAGGTGATATCTCAATGTGGTTTCCACTTGCACTTCCCTAATGAATAATGATGTCGAGCATCTTTTCATGTACTAGTGCCTAATACAGCATCTTAATTTAGTTAGTTAGGCACTTCATAAAATTTACTGATAAAATAAAGATGGAAATAAATATTATTTATTCAAAGTACATGTTATTCCCTGACAAGAAGAAAAATATTGACCCTTGAAATAGTAGAAGCAGCCTCAGAAACTCTTAGACTCAATAAATTGTTGATGGAGAACACACATACATACACACATAGATGAAACAGTAAATTTGGTTATCATTTGTTATGCCTCAACTTCTGTCCAGGGTGCTTTACATACATTATCATTTTTAAATGTGACATTAACCTCACAAGAGAGGTACTATTCTATTTTAAAGTAGGAAAACTGAGGTACAAAGTTGTCTAAGGTTCCAGGCCAAGATAGGGCTTGAAATCGTCTTGTTTATTCCTAAGCCCTTGCTCTTTCCATTATGCTGCATTGCTTGGATAGACGTATTTTAAAATACAGTCAAATAAAAAACAAGAATGATTGAAGAGATATGTGGTTTTCAAAACCTTTTCTGGAATCCAGCTCTTTCATAAAAGAAGTGAGTTCTGAATTTTAAACATTTAAGCCAGGTAATCAGAGTATGAAAAAAAATGATCCCGGCCTTAATTTGATAGCTCTTGTTCCATTTTAACATCCTTTGGCAGTTTGGAACAGCAGTGTTTTATTCGTGTTAATCCAAGGGCATTCGAAGGTTGACTGGCACCCTAAGATTAGAATGATTTGATTTTGATACAGTTGAGTCTATCTATGCCAATTGTCTCTTTCTGCTGATCCAATCACCCAAGTCAAAGGAGTATATTCATATGAAGACAAAATAAGGATGGCTAAGTAGAAAACGGTTTTGTAAGTTTCAAAAAGCATTAGGTTAACCAAGAAGTTGAAACTCTTGAAAATTGAGAGTGGTGGTACTATGTAAGCAAGCTACCAACTCTCTGTATGTGACTTATTTTGTTATTTCTCAAGTTTTTCATGATCTGAAAGAATCACTTGATTTTCAGGATTTGTAGGGGCTGTGCTTAGACAGGGTGTAGATTTACTGAAGCACATTGCTTGACTTCAGATCATTTCTGGAGGAACCACAGAAGATATGGAAAAGAAGCACAGACTATACATCAATTCACCAACATGGGCTTTTCAAACAAGTTTGGAAGCTTATATGTTTAAATATTAATTTGCTGGCTTAACAGCTACAAAATGAAAAGGACTAAAAAATGTAATCTAAACAGAAGATATTAAGGCCTGTATTTTGCAAGTGGATGCCCTTGAGAGGCTTCTATAAGAGATGAATAGCAACTCCAGAGTTTGTGAATTCACAGACTGTGGAGACCAACATCTGTCATTACTCTCCACCAAGATCTGTCAGCACTGCTACGAGACTGGCACCACTGTAAGCTGCAGATTCTATAAATGATGCCGTTCCAAACAGACACACAAAAATTTATATCCATCAATTGCAGGAAACTATTGTTAATGTAGTTAAACAGATAATGGTGTCTCTAGGGTCTAGAAAAAGGCAAGGTCAAAATATATGTATTTATACACATATATGTATTTAAATACATATATTTATATACAAAATATATGTATTTATATACAAACACAATGGAACAATGTGTTTTATTTTTCCCCTGGGAATTAAAACTGTAGCGCTATAATACTAATATTGGGCCCACTGGGTAAGCACATATACTTCCTAGTATTTTTCATATTATCAATTAAATATGTTTTAATGCCTCAAAAAATTACTGATCTGTGCTGTTAGTTTCATGCGTGCCCCAGCCATTCTAAGAAAAGGATTTCTCTTTCAATAGTCTTCTTTTCCAAATAAAATATTCTAAATAAGTTTATATAATTAAGTTAGATAACAGCAAATCCAGGGATGTTTCTTCTAATTCAATCTTATCGTAAAGAAGCTTAATGAAATTTGTTGCATTCTTCAAAAATGTATAAAATTTTTCTGTTTCATACATTTTATACTCTTTTCATTTCTGAATTACAGAAACTGGAGACAATATCCTTCCTTGGTTGTATTTATAACCACTAGCCAATCCTTCATTCAAGACTCAGCTTATTTAACAACAACAGAAAAAGAAATAAGAGCTATTTATCAACAATTTTTAAAAACTGAGTTCACTGTGTGTTAGTCAAACAGGAATTTGAATAACAGTATTAAATGAGCTAGTATTAAAATTGTATACATTCTCATGATGAGTTCTCTTGACAGATAGAGAGCTAGCTGATCTTCATTTTTACCCAGAATCGTTTTGTCACACGTAATATTCAGAAAAGCGAATCCAAATTGGTCTAGCTAGTTGTTTTTGCTAGCCTCGTGATACAGGTTCTTTTCATCATCTTTCCCATAGTGAATTTATAAAGAGAATTGTTCCCCCAATTTACAGGCTGAACAATTGTTCCCTCAATTTCTGCATATCTCAGAAATATATCAAGAAGAGATATGGCAAGTCTTCCAGGGCATGCAACAATTTTTGTCTAAAATGTCATTGTGGTAGATTGTTTGCACAAATGGCTGTAATCATTCGTTTTCCTGTATATGCTCCCGTTGGCAATATAACCCCACAGCTCCTCTTAGCAAAAGGTGGAGTCTAATTTTTCTATGACCTGAATTGGACTGGCTCTGTGACTTGTTTTGGCCACAAGAATATGACAAGTGGAGCAATGGGCCATTTTTGAACTCGGGCTTCAAGAGGCCTTCATGCTTCCACTCTCCCTGCTGAGGTGCCATGTGAACAGGCCAAGGCTATGCTACCAGACTGTGTGAGACACATAGTTCAGTTGTTCCCATTGCTCCAGGTGATATCCAGCCAATCTCCAAAAGCAGAGCCATGTGGCAGACTTGCCCAGATGCATGCAGAGCAGCTGGGACCAGAATTGCTCAACTGAGCCCAGTCTAAACTATCAACCACTGAGTTATGAGCTAAATAAATGTTTATTGTTGTAAGCCCCTGAGCTATTGGGGTGACTTGTTACACAGCAACAGATAACTGATAGACTACTTGTGCATGAGTCCTGTTTCTCTGAAGACTTTAGGGTATTTACCTTTCTCTAATATCTTAGCATAATGTATAGTCCAGAGTAGTTGCTCAACAATGAATTATTTAATTTTTTGAAATGTTTCTATAACAAGAATGAACAGTTACCTTTTGGTACTTTGGTAATATCCAACTAATCACCATGACTAATCAATCCCTCATTCACCTTATTAAATAATTTGAACATTTAACAGATATATTGAATATATAGAGAGGGTTGAATCTCAAGGTGATGGACTGTTTTCATGAAACTTTTGATCTTGGCTTAAACACACATACTCTAATGCCTATAACTCTATCATGCGTTGGTCACAGCAGAAAAGTCAGATTCAATGTTTTCTTCACATCTGGGGAACAAACCCTTATAACAGTCCTATCATAGCTTACATTTCTGGGAAGAGTTCACTAAACATCCCTATATTTGCCAACTGACAGACATACAGCAGCCTTTTCCCTCAAAAGCATGGTCCTTGGAGCACATATGATCTGTATTACCTGGGGGCATGTTAGAAATACAAAATCTCAGATTCCCCCCCTCCCCTCACTCCTACTACATCAAATTCTGCATTTTAATAAGACCCTCAATTCCATTGTCAATCTCTCAACCTGAAGTAACTTGGAGAGCACCTTTCCCAGCCCAGAGAGTGATTAGTGGCACTTCCAGGAAAGGAAAATAAAATTGAACTCATTTAGTGTTTTTAAATCATTTAGATACAAGAGTGCAAAAAGATAGTCCGAGATACAAGCGGATTAAGAGACATTTTTTCAATCCTGTTCAAATCAGCATTACTAAGCTTCACACAGCTACTCATGGAGTACAGAAATTCTCAATATTTCCCAGAAAATTTCTGGGAAATTTTATAATCAACAGGGTGTGAATGAAAAATGTTGGCTGCCTTGTCCGCAAACAAAGGGCGTTGCAGCCATCAAGCCACTAAGCCACTTAGCCACTCTAGTGGCCCCTGACAGTGAGCCCTGAGGAAATTCAGGATGGACACAAACAGGCTGCCTGTCGCCAAGCCCTCAGCCACTGCAGCCACCGCCACCCCTGAGGGGTCTCAGGAGGGAAAGCACATGACACTGGCCCTAGATAGCTAAGGTGCACATCCAAGGAATGATTTCAATGAGCCCACACTTGCATCTTCCCATACATAGAAAAGTGCGAAACTCATTAACTTGAGCTACCTGGTTTTCTTTAATTAACCGTAACCTTTTGATGTTCTGACTTACCTGGTCTTTGTTGCAAAGCCCCCTATATATCCCGGCTCCTCCCTCACCTCTTTGGAGCAGGCCCTCAGAGCTACCTGAGAGGCCGCCTCCCCGGCTTGAGTCCTAAGAAAGTCCAACGAGTAAAACATAATTCTCAGTGTTTAGGTTGTACATATTTTTCAAGGGGACTAGACAAGAAAAGGGGTTGTGATGGGATAATCCCTCAGAGGGTATTAATTGATTTCTGTCTATGAGCTGGGCCTAGCTGGAGAATGAATGAATTAGCAGGGGTGAGGAAGAGGACCTGGGAGGATTACCTGTAGTTTCCAGTCACTTTCTATTCCCTGGTAGAAATGCCTGGGAGGCACAGAGATGGACACTGTGGGCCACTGTGACCATGGTTGATTATAAAATTTCCCAGAACTTTTCTGGGAAATACTTAGAACTTCTGTGATCGTGGTCAACCAGGTCATACCTCATGGTTTGATAACTGCAATGGAATCAGTGGATCCTTGCACTTTCCATATTTATAAAACCATACAGTTCAAGGGGGCTAAAATGTCATTTTTCTGAAATCATGTTTCAGTGGAAGTATTCTTTCTGAATAGGACTCTCACATCTGACAGTACATCTACTTGAAAAACAAACAAAAAGGGCTAAGAACTCTCCCTTACTCTCTTTTAGGCTGAAAATGATCAGTCTTTCCAATCTTCTCAGGAAATGGTTTTTTGATCCTCTTTCAAATCCAACTGCCTTCCTCTAGGAAGCACTCTTTGTATTCTCAGCTTCAATTACTTCAATTTGTTTTTGCCAGGCTATCCTAAAAATGGAAGGAAATGCTTTGCACAAACGGCAGAGTTTATTTTTACCAAGACAGCAGAATATAGGGTTGGATTGGAAAATAAAAGGAAGTTTATCTTATGTGAACTTTCTGCCCACAGGGACTCAACAGGCTTTTCTCTTCTAAAAGAAGGAGGAGGTCCCAGTAACTTTGAATAATAAAGTAATTTGATTTTTTCTCTAGTTGTAACTCACTACTTAGAGGAAGCCAGAGAGGCTTCCACTATCATATTAATAAACCAATATGAGAATCACTTCTAAAGAAGTACCTTAAGCAATTATCCAGATATGGAGTTCATAGGCATAAGTTTATTTTGGTTTAGTTTTTGTATATTTAAAAATTGGAAGCAATTTAATATCTAACAGTATAGAAATAGTGAAATAAAATCAGAGTATAACCTTCCAATTAAGCATTACAAATCCATGAGTGGAAACTTGCTTATAACACCATGAACACTAAAAATAATTGCAAAATATTATGTTTGCTATGATCATTATATACAGGTTTCATATGTACAAGTGAAAACAAAAATTTATAAACTCTCAATTTGTGAAATTTAATAAATCAAAAAGCCATAAGCCTAATATAAATAACTATGTAGTACACCTGAAACTAACTTAATTTTGTATGTGAAATCTATTCCAATATAATTAATTAATTAATTAATCAAAGGAAGAGCTGGATTAAAAAAAAAGTCACAAGCTTGACAAATGCATCTCAAAACTGCCTAATTTTATAGTTTTCATAGTGAAATAAATTTGCAACAGCTTTTGGGTAACCAACATGTAACACAGAACAGGAACTTCTCACTTCAAAATAAAAATTACAGGGCTTCCCTGGTGGCGCAGTGGTTGAGAGTCTGCCTGCTAATGCAGGGGACACGGGTTCGAGCCCTGGTCTGGGAAGATCCCACATGCCGCGGAGCGGCTGGGCCCGTGAGCCACAGCTGCTGAGCCTGCGCGTCTGGAGCCTGTGCCCCGCAACGGGAGGGGCCGCGATGGTGAGAGGCCCGCGCACCGCGATGAAGAGCGGTCCCCGCACCGCAATGAAGAGTGGCCCCCGCTTGCCGCAACTGCAGAAAGCCCTCGCACGAACCGAAGACCCAACACAGCCAAAAATAAATAAATAAATAAATAAAGTAGGGAAAAAAAAAAAAAAAAAAAAAAAAAATTACAATACAGTTTCATTTATTATATTGCTTTTAATTTTCTGCGCTTTTCTGTAACCTTATCAAAACTTATAATTTAAAGATGGATGAAGGCTATTTTTTATGGCATAAACAGATAAAATGAAAATATTCTGGCTATCAAACTGGAAGAAGTATATTAATATTGATTTTTTAATGCACAGTTAAATTGAAAAAGAGAATCCCCAGGGGTCAAAATCAAAGAGGAAATTGAAAGGCAGAACAATTAGCTGAAGTGGATGCCTTGGCTGTCCTGAGGGTAGTTATTACAGAGGAGTGATCAAGAGGATTGAGTTTTAATAATCACACAGGGAGAAAAGAGGAGGCTTTGTGTCGACCAGAGTCAAGGAGTGGTAACTTCTCATGAAGCCTGGACATTCAAAGGCTGCAACTTAAATGAAAGTGTGGACAAGAGAAATCCACTCATATTCACGGAGTGATAGTAAGGCAGTTAGTCTGTTCCTGGTTGGACTCTGGGTAAGAAAGAAAAAATTCCTAGACAATTCATAGTTTTGCATCAGCCTTCACATTGGGTTGAAGCTGTGATTTCCTGGGTTAGAAACAGAATAACTGGGGGAAAATGGTGGTGGGGGGGGGTCTTGATTTTTAGCATCTACTAATTTCTGTGGTGTAAGTAATTCCACTGTTGCTGATTTCAAGCTACCAAGGTGATGTCATGAACGTGGAGTTGGGGAGAGATGTAGACAATCAGCTCTCACAAGCCAGTGTGAGCTAGCTCCATTCAGCATACCCTTGGTCTAAAGAGTGAATTTATACCACTTGAATAATCCAGAAATCATGAGATAAAGAAATAGCAATCCACTGGCACATCGTAATATGTTTACTGCTTATTTATACTTTAACTCTGCAACTTAAAATACAAAAGTCATTTCTGAAAGGTTTTATACATAGAACTGGCCTCACCTAGATTTCCAATTCAAATGTATACTATTCACATGGCTTGGGAAATCCCACCAAGAAAAGTTAAGAGCAATGAGTTGCTTTGGGATTCATAATTTCTTTGGTGCATCTAACAAAGCAAATATAAAATTAGTCTGGAAGAAGAGACTCTCAACCTCGGTGGTACAGGAAGTAACCAATGATAAATAATGAGCTCACACTACAAAAATTTAAAATATGCAAGGAAACAAAATATATACGCTAACACAGTGGAAACAAAAATCATCAGTATTGGATTCTCAACAACTCTAAATTTTGTTTATGTGCGTATGTGTGTGTGTGGGTGGGTGTCTGTGTGTGTAGGTGTATACCTGTGACTCCATGATTTTAATGACTGTAGGACTATTTGTGTTTTCTAAGTCTCCTTGAGTAAGTTTTATGGCTATATTTTTGTCTAGAAATTTCTTGATTTCATCCAGTTTTCAAATATATTTGCATAAAACTGTTCCCACATTTCTTATTACTTAAAAAAAATCTTTGTTTTAGATACAGTTGTGTTCCATTGTTCATTTCTAAGACTGCTAAACTGTGTCTAATTCCTTTCTTATTATATTATCAATGGGCTAGAGGTGTGTCTATTCACTTAAACTTCTCAAAGGATAAATATTTCATTTTCTTGAACCAAACTATTGCTTCTTGGAGTTCTGATTTATTAGTTTCTTATTATCTGTTCATTTTCTTATTAATTCCTTTATTGGACATTCTTTGGAATTAAAATATTAGTCTTTTTAAAAATTTTTCTTGTGATGGCAGCTTAACTCATTAAATTTATTTTATTTCCAGTATGCACTTTTAAAGCTGTTTCTCTTTATCGTCACTTTTATTCCATCCTACAAGTTTGCATGTTTGCAGAGACTATAATATCAAAGAATATGTTGTTTTAAAAAGCTAACATATGCTTGAGTCAGACAAGAACAGCATGGGAAAGGAATATTATAGACATGAGATCTCACCCATGAAGATCGGTACAAAAAAATTCAATGAAATGTTAGCAAATTATAATAACATTCTAAAAAATGGAATGTAAGTAAATTGGGTCCATACTAGAAAAGCAAGTGTGATTCAACATACATAAATATATTATGTCATTCCCCATTGTAATAAGGGAGTAATATCATATGATTAGCTCAGTAGTGATTTGATAAAGTTCAACACACAATGATAAAATTGGATAAAATTCCACATATATTATTAATTTTAAAATAACTTGGAAACATAGGAGTAAAAGTCAACTTTCTTAACATGGTGAAGGCTATCTTTCAAGAGCTACAGCAGATATCACCCTTAATAGTATAATATTAGAAATATCCCCTTTAAACCAAGGAATTGGAAAAGGAAGCCTTCTACCTCATAGTGAAAAAGCACTATAAAAAAAGGAAAATGACAAAAGTTATAAAGACTGGATAGAAAGAGGAAAAGCTTAATTTTTTTATCAATTAGTGGTAGTTTATCTAAGGAAAAAAATAAGTAAAAAAATTGATGAATAGAAATATAATAGCACTACTTAAAATTTGCATAGCATTACTATTATGCCAGGTATTATTCAATTTACTTTACATCTTTTAATTTGTTTAATCCTCAGGACCATTTTATGAGGTACTTTCTCTTACCCAATGTATAAACGAGTACTCCTATGAAGAGAAATGTTTTTTTTTTTTTTTTTTTTTTTTTAAATTTTTTTTAATGCATTTTAAATTTATTTATTTATTTATTTATGGCTGTGTTGGGTCTTCGTTTCTGTGCGAGGGCTTTCTCTAGTTGCAGCAAGCGGGGGCCACTCTTCATCGCGGTGCGCGGGCCTTTCACTATCGCGGCCTCTCCCGTTGCGGAGCACAGGCTCCAGACGCGCAGGCTCAGTAGTTGTGGCTCACGGCCCAGTTGCTCCGCGGCATGTGGGATCTTCCCAGACCAGGGCTCGAACCCGCGTCCCCTGCATTGGCGGGCAGATTCTCAACCACTGCGCCACCAGGGAAGCCCAGAAATGTTTTGTAGTGGGATAAAGATGAAAAGCTAGTTTGTGGAGAAGCCTAGATTTGAACCTGGGCAATCAGATTCTAAAATCCATGTTCTTGTCTTATGCTACACTGCCTCTCTCATTATATTAGGATTATTATATTATTATAAATAATACAAAATTTCAACCAGTCTTCTGGAAATGGATATGAGAAATGTTTTTTGAAGTACATCTTATATTAGCAATCAATCATAAGCAATTAAAAACAAATCTAACAAAATATGTGCATGACCATATGATACAAAGTGTATCATACAACTTTACTGAATTTAAATAAATGGAGAGATTCACTATGTTCACTGATGAAAAGACTCAAAGTGCAAAACAAATGTTAATTTGGCAATCTCAGTAGAAACTCCCAAGTGCATGAATTAAAACTAACACAACAACAAAAAAATAAAATTAAAAATAAAAAAAGTAAAACTAACACAATATTTTAAATCAACTATATTTCAATTTTTTGGAAAAAGTTTATATTCAAGTAAACATTTAATAAAACCCTGACAATTAAAAGACAAGCCTCATAGAAGAAATGTATGAAACTGAGCCCACTTTTGTGACTATTAGTGTACAAAAGAAGTAACATTATGTGAATTTTGAAGATAGATCACAAAAGTGCTATGACATGCACCTTGCTTACTGAAGTCCTAGCTCTCAGAGCCATTAACTGTCATGTAAAGCAATTTGACCACCCTGGGGCATCATGCTATAAGGAAGTCAAACTAGTCCACATGGAGTGACCACATGGAGAAACCCTGAGAAAATATGACAAAGTCTTTCCCGGCTAGTCCCTCAGCTGCTCTATACCTTTTCTCTTCTAGTTCCAGCCACTATCTGACTGCAGCTGCAAGAGAGACCTTGAGCTAGAATTCCCCATCAAAGTCCTTCCCAAATTCCTGACCCACAGGAAACCTGAGAGATAGCAAAATGATTGTTGTTGTTTTTAAGCCACTAGCCGCTGGGGTGATTTGTCATGCAGCAATAGTAACTGATCAAGGTATAATTCTATGAATGAGAATATATATTCTTAGCATTGCTTGACATATCAAAAACTAAAACAATCTAAAATTCTATCAGCAGGGGGATGACTTAGAATAACCTGTAGAGCATATATACAGTAAAATAATAGGCGCCAGTTAAAAGAATTATGTAGATCTACCCATATAAGTATGGCGAGATCTCCAATAGGTAAGTGAAAAAGATCAAGTGAACAGACATGTCACTTAACATGTTTCTATTTGTGTAAAGGAGTTTTATATGTCTACATGCATGGAAAGCTATTTGAAGGTATATATAGGAAATTTTTAGCAGTGGTTATCACTCAGGCAAGGAGTGAGATTGAAAAGGATGGGAAATGAATATTGTTAATGATATAAACAAACCAGGAGTCAGTAAACCATTGGCCAAGTCCACTCTGCCACCTGTTTTTGTCAATAGAGTTTTATCAGAACACAGCCATACCCATTTGTTTAGGTATTTTCTGCGGCTGCTTTTGCACTATAACTGCAGGTTGAGTAGTTACAACAGAGATTTTACAGCCAAAGAACCTCTAATATTTACTATCTAGCCTTTTACAGAAAAAAAATTACCAACTGTTAATCAACATAATTCTACTTTGTTTAAATTTCTGACAATAAATGTACATTTATAGTTTACTTTTTTACTGAGGTATAGTTGATGTACAATATTAGATAATGTAGATTAATGCTTGAAAAATCAGTGCTTAGTCCTAGATACACAGAAGATTAGAATACAAGACATATTTGTACGAAACCATATTGTTTCTGTACTTGAAATTCAGGTTTGCATTTGATGCCAGAAATATAATCCAAATAACATAAAGTCCCTGCTTTCAAGAAACTTGACAGATTTCTGAAGTAGACTGTCAACTAAATTTACAGGAAAGCCTGGCTATTACTAGCTATGTGTTGAGGAAAAATATAATACAGACATTTAATAAACATTTTATAATATGTAGCTGGGAATATTAATTTGTATTTGTATCTGAAATCAGCAAAATCCCATATATAGAAGTTGCCAGAATATATCAAATTTTCATAAGTTAAACTCAATCATACCATGAAATTTTATTATACAATTTATAACCTAATGCCCGAGAAACCTAGGAGGGTGAATTGACCTCACTACACAGGAAGGTTTTGATAGTAATTGAACTCAGTAAATGCATGTGCATTTTCCATGTGTTCTCAGTTCAGGCACCTCTTAATGCTATGTTTGTTTTCTATTCCAACTTCTGGAAACTGTAATAGAACATATAAGAATACTCACAGACACACAGTTCTTGAAGCACAGTTCCCTTCGTTAAGTCCCTGTGTTTGTTAACTTTTCAATTCCCGCGTCTCACCTCAGTGTTATTTATTACTGCCCGACGTGATACACTTTGACATAAAACCTTTCAGATGGAGGGTTCTTATTCTATACACATAAACAGAATCGACATTCTACCAATTTTATACACAAATAATTTAAATTAACTATACTCTTGCATAATACTTTAAACTACCACGGAAATATATAGGTTATATATTTGGAAGTTCTCTCCTCCATATGCTCTGAAACACTGTACAGTATTTCTCTTCTTCCTCTGCTTTCCTCCTGCTTCACTGACCACCCCTAATCTTACTGACCTATCACTTTGGAAGAAAGCATAAGTACAGAACTAAAGTCAGGCAGGAGAACTACCCATGTTTAGCTTTATTGCTAAAAATAGTTGTACTCCTTCTGCAAGGCGCTATTTGATAAGAGTAACTCATTTCTAGATCAGGAATTATAGATCAGGAAGACAAAAATGACAGCCATCATAAAGGCCAAAGACAATAAAATTAAAACTACAGGTTCACTGTGTTCCCTGGATGTAGGATAAAACCTGAACCATGAACTAAAAGCAAACAAAATACGTAAATAATAAAGTGAGGAATCCTCCAAATTGCAACTGCATCAGTTTTGTCAACGTGATTAATCTGAACAACATAGCTCGACTAGGAATAAAACTTCAAGTGTTAGGGGGACACACACACACACACACACACACAGCTAAAACTCAGTCGTTCTTGTCCAAGCTCCCACTTTGCTTGCTGCTTGCAAACTTTATAAGACATCCTCAGGCCAGAGATTCACCTTCAATAAATAGAGATGTTGACTGCACCGGTATCTTTTGGCCACAAAATAAGAGCCTCTGTAGACGAAAATATTTAAAAGCTACACGGTAGAATTTTGTCCCCATCTATTTTTAAGGAACAGTGTAAGAGAATTTTTAAGGTAACAAACAAAACCTGATATTTCAAATGTCTGCTTGCTAGAATTATCCTGGCTATAATCAATCGTCTGTGGAGGATCATCTCCAATTCTCATTAAATCATCTGATAACAAAGTGTTCTCTGTGTTCATCCTGGTACATATCAAAATTCAAATTTATTTTACTAAACTTGTTAAGGAAATAATATGTCTGAAATATGTGACCTCCTAGAAACTTCAGCCTTTCTGTTGCCTAACACGTTTCATCTGTTATTGTTGTCTGTAGAAGAATAAAGGGGTTTTGTAATTCATCGCTTTGGTTCTGGAGGACCTGGCTAGCAAAATAACATGGTGTTGTTGCCAAGATGACGCCAGCTTCTTCTGAGGGCAAGAGGTCACAACAGAGAAAACACTCAAATGCTCCTCTTTGCCACCAAGGAAGAGGCCAAGAGAAAACTTCATTTTTGGATGTGATCCATGAGATGGAGCTTCTGCCATACAGTCCTCTGCAGTCATTACTGAAAGGGCTTTTGAATAAATTATTTCCACCTCACTCTGAGATTTCTGTTTCCATTTTCTTTGTTTCTCCTCTATTTATCCCACCTGTACCTACACCATCATGCTGCCCCACTTGCCCTTAAGTTCCCTTTAATGGGATATTTGAATTTTTCATATGGATCACAGGAAAAAGGTAGAACCATAAGCTCTCATTCTTATATCCAGATATATCTTAAAACATGGCTTAAAATGGATTAGACACCATAGATTAAAAATCTACTTTGGGGATAACATTTAAATATGAAGTTTATAGTGAAGAACTAATATGTCCCCACCCATTCAATCAATGTGATAAAAAATATAAATTTTGCATTCTTATTTTGTTTTAATGTAATACTAACAAGTTCTTGTTATAAATACATTTTCAGTTAACAATCATTTATAGGAACTCTAGTTCTAGCTATGGTCATTTGGAAAAATAATACTTTGCTGCAGCAATATGGTACTGATTGAAAGATTTTATGTCAATATTTTCATATGGAACGGGTGTAATTTAAAAACTAGAGGCTTTACAAAATTTTGTTTAATAGAGTTTGGCGTCTAAGCAATAAAGGTTTTGTAGAAAGAATGATCCAAGATGGTGGTGAGGGAAGACCCCGAGCTCACCTCCCCTGAACACACTTAAGCTACACCTACAAATAGAGCAATTCTTCCTGAAGAAGACATGAGGGCCGATTGAACAGCTACTGCGCAGAGAAGGACCACATAGAAACAGGTAGGAAAGACAGAGAAACGGTATCCACGTATCCTTGTTGCAGCGACCTGCAGTACAGAGGGATATTGCTGAGAGGCCCGAGCACAGACTCACCCATGCTGGGATACATCGAAAAAACAGCACTTTAAAGGGCATCTACATTATATTGGAAGGAAATTCATTTACTAACCTTAGAGCTTCCGCAAACTGTCAGGGAACTGCTGGAACTCTCGGGGTTGAATGCGGCAGCAAGCGGGCATTGTTTGAGCCTCCCCAGGACTCGCCTGACTTGTGCCTGCCCCACCTCCAGCTGCCCCACCAAAGTGGCTTCAGGTGTAGTACTCCCCAGGGACTGCTTCTGGCTCACACATGCTCCAGCTCCGGCCAGCCTGCCAAGGCCCCCAGGTGCAAACAATCTTCACAAAGCCACTCCTTCAAGACCAAGAGAGGTAGCGGTTTCACCTGATTTATAGAAACAGAAACCGAAAGTCAAACAAAATGAGACAGGAATTGTTCGAAATGAAAGAACAAAATAAAACCCAGAAAAAAATCCCTAATGAAACAGGGAGATAAATAATTTAGCTAATAAAAAGTTCAAAGAAGTGGTCATAAGGATGATCACTGAACTCTGGAGAAAAAGGAAGGAACACAGTGAGAGCTTCAACAAAGACTTGGAAAATATAAGAAAGAACCAATCAGAGCTTAAGAATATAATGACTGAAATTAAAAAAATATATATATATAATAGAGGGAATCAACAGCAGGCTAGATGATAACAGAAGAATGGATAAGGAATCTGGAAGATAGAATAGTGGAAATCACCCAATCAGAACACCAAAAAGAAGAAAGAATTGTTTTCAAATGAGAAAACTTCAAGGGATCTCTAGGAAACATCAAGCATACTAATAGTCTCATTAAAGGGGGCCAGGAGAAAAGAGAGATAAAGGGATAGAAAACTTATTTAAAGAAAACTTCCCTAACCTGGGGAAGGAAACTCATTCAGGCACAGAAAACACAGAGAGTCTCAAACAAGATGAACCTAAAGAGAGCCACACCAAGACATATTATAATCAATAGGGCAAAAGTTAAAGATAGAGAATCTTAAAGGCAGCAAGAGAAAAACAACTAATCACATATAAAGGGACCTCCACAAGACTATTATTAGATTTTTCAGCAGAAACCTTACAGGCCAGAAGGGAGTGGCAGGATATATTTAAAGTGCTGAAAGGAAAAATACTGACAACCTAGAATACTCTATCCAGCAAGGTTATCATTCAGAAGAGATAGGAGAGATAAAGTGTTTCCCAGACAAGCAAAGCTAAAGGAGTTCATCACCACTAAATTAGCCATAAAAGGAATGTTAAAGGGTCTTCTCTAAGTGGAAAAGAACAAGCCACGATTAGAAATAAGAAAATATTGTTGTCTGATTTATTTCATGTAGAATAATACCCTCCAGGTCCATCCATGTTGCTGTAAAATGGAAGTTTTTATTCTTTATTATGGCTGAGTAGTATTGCATTAGTGTGTAGATATACCACATCTTCTTTATCCATTCATCTATTGACAGGCACTTAGGTTGCTTCCATATCTTGGCTATTGTAAATAGTGCTGCTATGAAAATAACATACATATGTTTTCGATTTAGTGTTTTCAATTTCTTTGGATAAATACCCAGAAGTGGAACTGCTAGATCATATGGTAGTTTTATTTTTAGCTTCTGGGGAAACTCCATACTGTGTTCCGCGGTGGCTGCACCAATTTACATTCGCACCAACAGTGTTCAAGGGTTCTCAGACAGAGGAAAAAATATCACTGTATGATTTAATTTATATGTGGAATCTTAAAAAAAAAAAAAAAACAACCAGCAAGAAAAACCAGAAACATACTCATAGATACAGAGAACATGCTGGTGGTTGCCAGAAAGGAGGAGGGTGGGGGGACCAACAAAATAGGTGAAGGGGATTAAGAGGCACAAACTTCCAGTTTTAAAATAAGTCATGGGGATGTAATGTACACATAGGGAATATAGTCAATGATACTGTAACAATTTTGCATGGTGACAGATGGTAACTGGACTTATTGTGGTGATCATTTCATAATGAATAAAAATATAAAATCACTGTGTTGTAACCTGAAATTATATAATACTATATGTTAATTATAACAATAAAAATAAATTTTTTAAATGCATAAATAATAAATAAAAATAAATTTTAAAAAGATTTTCTAGATCTTCTTAAGTTTGGCTTACTCCATAGTGACCTATTAATAAAAATAAAAATACTTATTATTTTTTCCTTTGAACTTGTTTTTATAATTCTATATACAGTAAGGAAACATAGACATGGCATAAGTTGCATTTATTAATTTCTAAAATGTTCTCATAAATAACTGAATTTCTTCAACAATATACTTCCTCTAAATTAAAAGGAGAAGAGTCAGAGTGACCTTTTGTTTTGTCTTTAATTACGTATTTTCCACACCAGCCTACTTAGAGCTGCCATGTTTCTCTTTACTACAATATATTTAAGAAAACTCTATTTTGTTTTTTATACTGTCTTCTGTATTTTAAAAAAGTGAAGGGGGAAATTACTTAATAGAAAACAAACTTCTCACACAGGAAAGAATGTACACATTTAATGTAAAATAGAGTAAAACACATGACAAGCTCACCAATGTAGGCATAGTCACACAAACAAGCTCTTGTCATAACTGTCATATATTGATCATTTAAGTTAAAAATGCTCACATTTTATTTATGTAAAAGTTTTCCAGAATAACTTCACTCCTTAATCCTATAACCATAATACTTAAGATAATATGTAATTATTCGATACAACCCTAAATCAACATCTTTTATTTTACTTCTAAATCAGATACATTTTAATTTTAATCATTTCAATTGATATCTTATTTTCAGATGATCTTACTTTTTAAATACTATTTACTTAAAATAAATGGTTACTGATTGTAAAGATTTCAAACACCTTTGATTTTGAATGCACTGAAAAGATTAACAAGTTAAAAAAAAAAATGATTTTTGACTCAAAGACACCTATGGAAAAGATGAGCTATTTGGCTATAATATTTTTAAGAATCAATCTGACAAGTTCACAAACTAACTTTCTTAATAAAATTTAATTTTCTTATCTTTGTGAGTCTTTACTTGTGAAGAAGTTTTCAAAAAGGAAGAATGATAAAGTCTTTGTGAACTTGAACTTAATTTCAAGTAATTAACAATTTTAACAGGGCCAGTAACTCAATGGCATGAGGCCAGGCTTACATCAATACTTCTTTCCTTTTTTGGCAATATGTTGCCGTAGAAAGATTCAAGAAATTCCTGGGCTCAAAAACATACTGAATGAGACAAATAAAAGTATTCTCCTTGGCACTCCTCAACTTTTAAAATGGATTAATAGCAATTGAAATGTGGTGATTTTGTTGCCACATAAAAGAACAGGCAGATTGCATCAGCACAAGCTTAATGGCAAGTAATAGCAAGGCTGAGATTTCAAAGATGTTGATGTAAGAAGACAAATTAAAACTGGAAATTCATAATGGAAACAATGGTGGGGGAAGCACAGTCTAAGGGTTGCGAGATGGATCTCACATCACGGTTCTTGGAGGATGGTTTTGGCAATGGTGCAGCAAACGATTTTTTTTCTTTATAAAGTCAAGTTCTTTGAGTGATTCCCAGCAATGTGACTTTTTTCTTTTTCTTTTAATTTATTTTATTGAAGTATAGTTGATTTACAAAAGGTGACAGAAAGAGACCTCTGTCCTCCAAAATTTCTCAACCTAGTATTTAGAGCTGGAATAGATTTTAGATTTCATCCCATATTTTCTTATCATCTTTTAAAATATTAAAAAAAAGAAATACAGCAATTTAAATTTGGCTAAAAGATCAAAACACTCATTATCCCACATTGTTTTTATTTTGCATATCATTTTACTAGTTATACATATTTACCCCAGTATAATGTATCCATAAGCACATGTATTCATTCCATGAATGTTTATTTTATGCCTATCTGTCCCATGTAGAAAATTAAGATTGTGAGTAAAACAGACACAAATCCTGCTCCTGAAAGGTTATGATCTAGTGAAGAATACAGACATTAAAGAAATCCTAGCATGCTTTATTAGTTGCTATTATCAGCTAATGTGTCATTATCAATTCTCCACATTCCTCTCCAATCCTTTTAATCATATTTGCTTTCTGCCTATTTCCCCACTAAGGTAATGAAATGGAATGTAACCATGCCTCTACTCCCCCAACTATGTATTCATTTTTTCCAATAATGAGGAAACTGAGGCCCATTGGGAATAACAGGAATCAGTTGAAGATGGACTAACATGACGACTTGCTCCCTACTAGCATGTCAATATGGCAGACAATTAGAGACATCCTATTCTCACCACTTTGCAATAATACACCCATGTGGATCAAGGTGGGATGGAGAAGAGGGCTCACCAGTGGGTGCCTGAGGAGAGGAAAGGTTGTGCTTCTGTGAGGGCACAGAATTGTGGAATACAGAGGGAAATGGAGGACACATTTTATCCACTACACACCACTACACAGCATTTTGTAGGCCCACTCAACCCTGTGCCCGGAAAGGACTCATTTGCATTCTCTAAGGCTAGTAACCCAGTAACCTGAGTTTTCTTAGAGGGAATTGCAAACTACTACAATTATCACAGGGAAGAATGAGAGAGTGTGTGGGGGAACCTAACTTATGAGTGATGAGACTCTATTATGGGCTGCATCCTTTCACTTACACTTTCTCTTTTAATCTTCATTATAACTGTATAAGTTGGGTATACGTATCCTCATTTTATGGATGACCAAAATTAGGCTGAGAAATTAACAAAATTGTCCAAGATAATAAGGAATAAAAATTTAAACCTGGCTGTATTTTATTCTACTGTACCCAATAACTAAAATGTCTTCAATTGGTACTTGTATATTACCTATAGGCCAATTGGTAATGAGGACATATTTCTATCTGTAATAAGGCAGAACTTGTATGTATATCTAGTCAGCAGATTTTAGATCTGTGATGTAACTTATCAAATTATTACCAAAATCTAGTTGCAAAAATGAATTCCCCCAATTTCTGTTTTTGGTGTTTGTTTCTACATCTAGATTTATATGAGATGAAAAGGAAGTTATGCTAAAATTTGCAATGCGGAAAGCATCGCTGAAAGTGCTTAGCACAATGACTGGGATATTAGCAGTCATACAGACATAATCTTTATATTCTATTTTTGAATGTCATATTTTAGGAAAAAAGCATATCAGCTCCTCTCTATAAAAATATAGCGTCAGATTATGAATGCTGCCTTTAAGAAGGGAAGTCAGCTTTTTTTTTTTTTTTTTGCCTTGATCTTACTGTTCTCACACTCCTGAAAACCAAAGAGGGTAGGATAAGAATTCTTCCAGTGGTAACAAATTTGGTAATGTATTTTCTTTATGAAAGAAAATTAGGACCCTTCATATGATTATTTGAACATTCATAAAATAGTTACTTTTCCAACAGCACAAAAAGAATTTAAGTTATCTCCTCTGACCTCAAAAGAAGGGACACTCAAAAATCTCTAGGAAGCAAGGAGAAAAATAAAGTTTATATTACTCTCATTTTTAATCTTTAGATATATAAGTCGCTATTTAGTGTATTATTTGCTGTTTTATTTTTCTATTTAAATAAAACTTTATACACACACACACACACACACACATACACACAGTCTTAAGGCTTCAAATAGGTTTACTTGATTGTGAGTACCTCCCCCCACCTCCCTAAACTTATATTATGTTTAAGTTCTCCAAAAATGAGTGACTTCTGGAGAAACCCATAAAGTTTAAGACTCCTGGATCTGTTACCTGTTTCAATAGGCCCAGTAATACCAATAATTGGTTGGAATACATTTAAACCTATTGAGTCTTAACTCCACAAGGGTGAAATCAACCCAGCTGCAGCCTGGAGCAAATGGACTGCAAACCATAGAGCTCTCCAAGGTCCTGCTGGTGATGCATCTCTCAGGCATCCACTTATCTCAGACAATGAAAACTGACATTTGTCTGGCAGCTTGAAGACATATTGAATCCTACTGCCCTGATTTAACAGTTACAACTACCCCACCCAGTTGCTTTGAATTCATTCATCTGGTTCATAAGGTCTCTTCAGTAATCTCATCAGTTTACTTCTTAATTTTATGTAATCTACCATATAAATAATTTGTGAAAGATTACTAGAACTGTTAAGAGAACAATTATGAATAAGACTGGATATCTATTCTGATTAAGTGTTCACTATAGTATATATAATAAGATATCCATTCAGATAATTGCATTTTAATGAAGATGACACTAAGTAAAAAACTGTAATAGAGCAATATGCAACATATGTAGAGACACAAACATCTATACATTTCTGGAAGATTAACATAAGAAGGTTAAAATGGTGAAAATTTGTGTGCTAAGGTACAGAGAATTACTATTCAACATTAACATATTTGTATGTTTATATTTTTAACATTTTTAACATTTTCTGATGAATTCATAAATCTTTAAAAACAAAAATCATGCAAATGTGTGAAATCTGCATTAGACCCAATATGGAGAAAGGCAAAGAGCTATTTTGATAACATATGTACTTCATTTTCACTTTCTGCCTGCATGTTTCTCTTGATCATAGTTATCTTATTGTTAAATTGACAAAGTTAGGCTAGATGATCCATTAGTTGCATTTTGGTTTAGATCATTTAAAATGTGATCTATAAATACTTCTCTTAATAATATTACTAATCATACCATCTGATACTTGACAGATCATCAAAGACAGATGTAATTCTTAAAGTTCTAGTATATTTCAAATTTTGATTTCTAAAACACACACCAAAATAATGTAATGAAATGTTTAAATGGGTATAATGTAAGAATTTCACAAGAAATTTTACATGCAACACAAAAAAGTTTAGAAAATGTCTTTGATGGTAAGCCATGTTGAGCATATTTTCATGTGCCTGTTTGTCATCTGTATCTCTTCTTTGGAAAAATGTCTATTAAGGTATTCTGACAAGTTTTCTAATCGGGTTGTTTGCTTTTTATATTAAGCTGTTTATATATTTTGGATATTAACCCCTTATCAATCATCTCATTTACAAATATTTTCTCCCATTCAGTAAGTTGTCTTTTCATTTTGTGGATGGTTTCCTTTGTTGCACAAAAGCTTTTAGGTTATTTAGGTTCCATTTGTTTATTTTTATTTTTGTTTCTTTTGCCTTTGGGGACAGATCTAAAAAAATATTTCTACAATTTGTGTCAAAGAGTGTTCTGCCTATGTTCTTTTCTAGGAGTTTTATGGTTTCAGGTCTTACATTTAAGTTTTTAATCCATTTTTAGTTTATTTTTGTATATGGTGTGAGGAAATGTTCTAATTTCATTCTTTTACATGTAGCTGTTCAGTTTTCCCATCACCACTTATTGAAGATACTTTTTTCCATTCTATATTCTTGCCTCCTTGGTCTTAGATTAATTGACCATAAGTGCTTGGGTTTATTTCTGGACTCTCTATTCTGTTCCATTAACCTATGTGTCTGTTTTTGTGCCAGTAAAATGTTGTCTTGATTACTGTAGTTTTGTAGTATAACTTGAAGTTAGGGAGCCTGATACCTCCAGCTTTGTTCCTTTTTCTCAAGATTGCTTTGGCAATTCAGGGTCCTTTGTGGTTCCATATAAATTTTATAATTATTTGCTACAGTTCTCTGAAAAACATCATGGGTATTTTGATAAGGGATTGCATTAAATCTGTAGACTGCTTTGGGTAGTATGGACATTTTAATAATATTAATTCTTCCGATCCACAAACATGGAATATCTTTCAATTTCTATGTATCATCTTCAATTTCCTTCATCAACGTTGTATAGTTTTCAGATTATAGGTCTTTCACCTCCTTGGTTAAGTTCATTCCTAGCTATTTTATTCCATTTGATGTGATTTTAAATAAGATCGTTTTCTTGTTTTCTCTGATAGTTCATTATTAGCGTCTAGAAAAGCAACAGGTTTTTGTATATTAATCTTGTATCCTTCAACTTTACTGAATTCACTTATTAGTTCTAACAGTTTTTTTGGTGAAGGCTTTAGGATTTTCTATTTATAGTATCATGTCATCTGAAAATAGTGACTGCACCACAATGAAAAAACCACAATAAGCTATCACCTCACACCTGTCAGAATGGTTATCATCACAAAGACCACAAATAACAAGTGTGGGAAAGGATGTGGAGAAAAGGGAACCCTAGTACACTGTTGGTGGGAATGTAAGTTTGCGTAGCCACTATGGAAAACAGTATGGGGGGTCCTCAAAAAAACTAAAAATAGAACTACCATATGATCCACCAATTCCACTCCTGGGAATACATCTTTAAAAAATGAAAACACTAATTTGAAAAGATATATGCACCCCAATGTTCATAGCAGCATTATTTACAATAGGCAAGATGTGGAAGCAATCTAAATGTACATCAACAGATGAATGGATTAAAAAGATGTGGTATATACATACAATGGAATATTACTCAGCCATAAAAAAGAATGAAAGTCTGCCATTTTCAACAATGTGGATGGACCTAGAGGGTATTATGCTTAGTGAAGAAGTCAGACAGAGAATGACAAATACTCTATGTTACCATTTATATGTGGAACCTAAAACATAAAACAAATGAATGAATGTAACAAAACAAACAGACTCACAGATAAAGAGAACAAAGTGGTTAACAGTGGAGAGGGAAGGGTGGGAGGGCACTATAGGTGTAGGGATTTAAGAAATACAAACTACTATGTATAAAATAAATAAGCAGAGGACCTTCAAGATGGCAGAGGAGTAGATGTGGCGATCACCTTCCTCCCCACAAATACATCAAAACTACATCTACATGTGGAACAACTCCTACAGAACACCTACTGAACGCTGGCAGAAGACCTCAGACCTCCCAAAAGGCAAGAAAATCCCCACGTACCTGAGTAGTGCAAAAAGTAAAAAGAAAAAACAGAGACAAAAGAATAGGGATGGGACCTGCACCTCTGGAAGGGAGCTGTGAAGGAGGAAAAGTTTCCACACACTAGGAAACCCCTTCACTGGTGTAAACGGGGGGTGGGCAGGGGGGAAGCTTCAGAGCCACGGAGGAGAGTGCAGCCACAGGGGTGCGGAGGGCAAAGCAGAGAAATTCCCGCACAGAGGATCGGTGCCGAGCAGCACTCACCAGCCCGAGAGGCTTGTGTGTTCCCTGCCAGGGCAGGTGGGGGCTGGGAGCTGAGGCTTGGGCTTCGGAGGTCAGATCCCAGGGAGAGGACTGGGGTTGGCGGTGTGAACACAGCCTGAAGGGGGCTAGTGCGCCATAGCTAGCCGGGAGGGAGTCCAGGAAAGAGCCTGGAACTGCCTAAGAGGCGAGAGACCATTGTTACAGGGTGCGTGAAGAGAGGAGATCCAGAGCACCACCTAAACGAGCTCCAGAGACAGGTGCGAGCCGCAGCTATCAGCGCAGACACCAGAGATGGGCATGAAACGCTAAGGCTGCTGCTGCACCAAGAAGCCTGTGTGCAAGCACAGGTCACTATCCACATCTCCCCTCCAGGGAGCCTGTGCAGTCCGCCAGTGCCAGGGACCCGTGATGCAGGGATAACTTCCCCGGGAGAACAAACGGCATGCCTCAGGCTGTTGCAATGTCATGGCAGCCTCTGCCGCCAGAGGCTCACCCCATATTCCATACCCCTCCCTCTCCCCCGGCCTGAGTGAGCCAGAGCCCCCTAATTAGCCTCTCCTTTAACCCCCTTCTGTCTGGGCGAAGAACAGATGCCAGAGGGTGACCTACTTGCAGAGGCGGGGCCAAATCCAAAGCTGATCCCCAGGAGCTGTGCGAACAAAGAAGAGAAAGGGAAATTTCTCCGTGAAGCCTCAGGAGCAGCAGATTAAATCCCCAGAATCAACTTGATGTACCCTGCATCTGTGAAATACCTGAATAGACAATGAATCATCCAAAACTTGAGGCAGTGGACTTTGGGAGCAACTATAGACTTGGGGTTTGCTATATGTGACTGACTAGTTTCTGATTTTTATGTTTATCTTAGCTTAGTTTTTAGGGCTTGTTATCATTGGTGGATTTGTTTATTGGTTTGGTTGCTCTCTTCTCTTTTTTTTTTAATGGCTTTTAAAATGTTTTCTATTTTAATAATACACTTTTTAATTTTTTATTTTAATAACTTTATTTTTTTCTTTCTTCTTTCTTTCTTTCTTTCTTTCTTTTCTTTCTTTTTTTTTCTTTTCTCCCTTTTCTTCTGAGCCATGTGGATGACAGTGTACTGATGATCTGGCTCTGAGCCTCTGAGGTGAGAGAGCCGAGTTCAGGACATTGGACCGCCAGAGACCTCCGGGCCCATGTAATATCAATTGGTGAGAGCTCTCCGTGAGATCTCTGTCTCAATGCTAACACCCAGCTCCACTCAAAGACCAGAAAGTTCCAGTACTGGACACCCCATGCCAAACAACTAGCAAGAGAGGAACACAACCCCACCCATCAGCAGAGAGGATGCCTAAAATCATAATAAGTTCACAGACACCCCAAAACACACCAACAGACATGGTCCTGCCCACCAGAAAGACAAGATCCAACCTCATCCACCAGAACACAGGCACCAGTCTGCTCCACCAGGAAGCCTACACAACCCACTGAACCAACCTTACTCACTGGGGGCAGACACCAAAACCAATGGGAACTACGAACGTGTAGCCTGCAAAAAGGAGACCCCAGACACAGTAAGTTAAGCAAAATGAGAAGACAGAAATACGTGGCAGATGAAGGAGTAAGGTAAAAACCACCAGACCAAACAAATGAAGAGGAAATAGGCAGTCTACCTGAAAAAGAATTCAGAATAATGATAGTAAAGATGATCTAAAATCTTGGAAATAGAATGGAGAAAAAAAAGAACTGTTTAACAAGGACCTAGAAGAACTAAAGAGCAAACAAACAATGATGAACAACACAATAAATGAAATTAATAATTCTCTAGAAGGAATCAATAGCAGAATAACTGAGGCAGAAGAACAGATAAGTGACCTGGAAGATAAAATAGTGGAAATAACTACCACAGCACAGAATAAATAAAAAAGAATGAATATAATTCAGGACGGTCTCAGAGACCTTTGGGACAACACTAAATGCACCAACATTCGAATTATAAGGGTCCCAGAAGGAGAAGAGAAAAAGAAAGGGTCTGAGAAAATATTTGAAGTATTATAGTTGAAAACTTCCCTAATATGGGAAAGGAAATAGTCAATCAAGTCCAGGAAGCACAGAGAGTCCCATACAGGATAAATCCAAGGAGAAATATGCCAAGCCACATATTAATCAAACTATCAAAAATTAAATACAAAGAAAATACATTAAAAGCAGCAAGGGAAGAGCAACAAATAACATACAAGAGAATCCCCATAAGGTTAACAGCTGGTCTTTCAGCAGAAACTCTGCAAGCCAGAAGGGAGTGGCAGGGCATATTGAAAGTGATGAAAGGGAAAAACCTACAACCAAGATTACTCTACTCAGCAAGGATCTCATTCAGATTCAATGGAGAAATTAAAACCTTTACAGGAAAGCAAAAGCTAAGAGAATTCAGCACCACCAAACCAGCTCTACAACAAATGCTAAAGGAACTTCTCTAGGCAGGAAACACAAGAGAAGGAAAAGACCTACAATAACAAACCCAAAACAATTAAGAAAATGGGAATAGGAACATACATATCGATAATTACCTTAAATGTAAATGGATTAAATGCTCCAACCAAAAGATATAGACTGGCTGAATGGATAAAAAAACAAGACCCGTATACATGGTGTCTTTACAAGAGACCCACTTCAGACCTAGGGACACATACAGACTGAAAGTGAGGGGATGGAAAAAGATATTCCATACAAATGGAAATCAAAAGAAAGCTGGAGTAGCAGTTCTCATATCAGACAAGATAGACTTTAAAATAAAGACTATTACAAGAGACAAAGAAGGACACTACATAATGATCAAGTGATCAATCCAAGAAGAAGATATAACAATTATAAATATTTATGCACCCAACATAGGAGCACCTCAATACACAAGGCAAATGCTAACAGCCATAAAAGGGGAAATCGACATTAACACAATCATAGTAAGGTACTTTAACACCCCACTTTCACCAATGGACAGATCAACCGAAATGAAAATAAATAAGGAAACTCAAGCTTTAAATGACATGGTAAACAAGATGGACTTAATAGATATTTATAGGACATTCCATCCAGAAACAACAGAATACACTTTCTTCTCAAGTGCTCATGGAATATTCTCCAAGATAGATCATATCCTGGGTCACAGATCAAGCCTTGGTAAATTTAAGAAAACTGAAATCATATCAAATATCCTTTCTGACCACGATGCTATGAGACTAGATATCAACTACAGGAAAAAAAACTGTAAAAAATACAAACACAGGGAGGCTAAACAATACGCTACTAAATAACCAAGAGATCACTGAAGAAATCAAAGAGGAAATCAAAAAATACCTAGAAACAAATGACAATGAAATCACAATGACCCAAAACCTATGGGATGCAGCAAAAGCAGTTCTAAGAGGGGAGTTTATAGCAATACAATCCTACCTCAACAAACAAGAAAAATCTCAAATAAACAACCTAACCTTACACCTCAAGCAATTAGAGAAGGAAGAAGAAAAAACACCCCAAGTTAGCAGAAGGAAAGAAATCATAAAGATCAGAGCAGAAATAAGTGAAAAAGAAATCAAGGAAACGATAGTAAAGATCAATAAAACTAAAAGCTAATTCTTTGAGAAGGTAAACAAAATGATAAACCTTTAGCCAGACTCATCAAGAAAAAAAGGGAGAAGACTCAAGTCAACACAATTAGAAATGAAAAAGGAGAAGTAACTGACACTGCAGAAATACAAAGGATCATGAGAGATTACTACAAGCAACTATATGCCAAAAAAATGAACAACCTGGAAGAAATGGACAAATTCTTAGAAAAACACAACCTTCAGAGACTGACCAAGGAAGAAATAGAAAATATAAACAGACCAATCACAAGCACTGAAATTGAAACTGTGATTAAAAATCTTCCAAGGAACAAAAGCCTAGGACCAGATGGCTTCACAGGCGAATTCCATCAAACATTTAGAGAAGAGCTAACACCCGTCCTTCTCAAACTTTTCCAAAATATAGCAGAGGGAGGAACACTCCCAAACTCATTCTATGAGGGCACCATCATCCTAATACCAAAACCAGACAAAGATGTCACAAAGAAAGAAAACTACAGGCCAATATCACTGATGATCATAGATGCAAAAATCCTCAACAAAAACTAGCTAACAGAATCCAACAGCACATTAAAAGGATCATGCACCATGACCAAGTAGAGTTTATCCCAGGAATGCAAGGATTCTTCAATACATGCAAATCAATCAATGTGATACACCATATTAACACATAGAAGGATAAAAACCATATTATAATCTCATAGATGTAGAAAAACCTTTTGATAAAATTCAACACCCATTTATGGTAAAAACTCTCCAGAAAGTAGGGATAGAGGAAACTTACTTCAACATAATAAAGGCCATATATGACAAACCCACAGCCAACATCGTTCTCAATGGTGAAAAACTGAAACATTTTCCACTAAGATCAGGAACAAGACAAGGTTGCCCAGTCTCACTACTATTATTCAACATAGTTTTGGAAGCTTTAGCTACAGCAATCATAGACGAAAAAGAAATAAAAAGAATCCAAATCGGAAAAGAAGTAAAGAAGTAAAAGAAGTAAAACTGTCACTGTTTGCAGATGACATGATACTATACATAGAGAATCCTTAAGGTGCTACCAGAAAACTACTAGATCTAATCAATGAATTTGGTAAAGTCACAGGATACAAAACTAATGCACAGAAATCTCTTGCATTCCTATACACTAATGATGAAAAATATGAAAGAGAAATTAAAGAAACACTCCCATTTACCATTGCAACAAAAAGAATAAAATACCTACGAATAAACCTATGTAAGAGGACAAAAGACCTGTTTGCAGAAAACTGTAAGACACTGATGAAAGAAATTAAAGATGATACAAACAGATGGAGAGATATACCATGTTCTTGGATTGGAAGAATCAACATTGTGAAAATGACTCTACTACCCAAAGCGATCTACAGATTCAATGAAATCCCTATCAAACTACCAATGGCATTTTACACAGAACTAGAACAAAAAATTTCACAATTTATATGGAAACACAAAAGACCCTGAATAGCCAAAGCCATCCTGAGGAAGAAAAACGGAGCTGGAGGAATCACACTCCCTGACTTTAGACTATACTACAAAGCTGCAGTAATCAAGACAGTATGGTACTGACACAAAAACAGATATATAGATCAATGGAACAGGATAGAAATCCCAGAGATAAACCCATGTACATATGGTCACCTTATCTTTGATAAAGGAGGCAAGAGTATACAATGGAGAAAAGACAGCCTCTTCAATAAGTGGTGCTGGGAAAACTGGTCAGCTACATGTAAAAGAATGAAATTAGAACACTCCCTAACACCATACACAAAAATAAACTCAAAATGGATTAAAGACCTAAATATAAGGCCAGATAAAACTCTTAGAGGAAAACATAGGCAGAACACTCTATGCCATAAAATACAGCAAGATCCTTTTTGACCCACCTCCTAGAGAAATGGAAATAAAAACAAAAATAAACAAATGGGACCTAATGAAACCTAAAAGCTTTTGCACAGCAAAAGAAACCATAAACAAGATGAAAAGACAACACTCAGAATGGGAGAAAATATTTGCAAATGAAGCAACTGATAAAGGATTTATCTCCAAATATACAAGCAGCTCATACAGCTCAATATCAAAAAAACAAATAACTCAATCCAAAAATGGGCAGAAGACCTAAATAGACATTTCTCCAAAGAAGATATACAGATTGCCAACAAACACATGAAGGGATCTCAACATCACTAATCATTAGAGAAATGCAAATCAGAACTACAATGAGGTATCATCTCACACCGGTCAGAATGCCATCATCAAAAAATCTACAAACAATAAATGCTGGAGAGGGTGTTGAGAAAAGGGAACCCTCTTTCACTGTTGGTGGGAATGTAAATTGATACAGCCACTATGGAGAACAGTATGGAGGTTCCTTAAAAAATTAAAAATAGAACTACCATACGACCCAGCAATCCCACTACTGGTCATATACCCTGAGAAAACCATAATTCAAAAAGAGACATGTACCACAATGTTCATTGCAGCACTATTTACAATAGCCAGGATATGGAAGCAACCTAAGTGTCCATCGACAGATGAATGGATAAAGAAGATGTGGCACATATATACAATGGAATATTACTCAGCCATAAAAAGAAACGAAATTGAGTTATTTGTAGTGAGGTGGATGGACCTAGAGTCTGTCATACAGAGTGAAGTAAGTCAGAAAGAGAAAAAGAAATACCATATGCTAACACATATATATGGAATCTAAAAAGAAAAAAAAAAAAAGGTTTTGAAGAACCTAGGGGCAGGACAGGAATAAAGATGGAGACATAGAGAATGGACTTGAGGACACAGGGAGGGGGAAGGGTAAGCTGGGATGAAGTGAGAGAGTGGCATATATACACTACCAAATGTAAAATAGTTAGTGGGAAGCTGCCCCATTGCACAGAGAGACCAGCTGTGTGCTTTGTGACCACCTAGAGTGGTGGGATAAGGAGGGTGGGAGGGAGACGCAAGCGGGAGGTGATATGGGGATATGTGTATATATATCGCTGATTCACTTTTTTATACAGCAGAAACTAACACATCCATGTAAAGAAATTATACTCCAGTAAATATGTTAAAAAATAAGTATATAAAATAAATAAAATAAATCAGCAACAAGGATATATTGTACAACACAGGGAATATAGCCATTATTTTGTAATAACTTTAAATGGAGAATAATCTATGGAAATATTGAATCACTATATCACATACCTGAAACTACTATAATATTGTAAATCAACTATACTTCAATAAAAAGTAGTTTAGAAAACCATAAAAGAATTAGTAATTTGATTAAAATTGTAATTTTCTAATTCTATTGAATCAAATATATTTATTATATACCTACCTTTTTGAAAATGCTGAAGTATATCATCCAAGTCTTGACAAATATATCACTCCTTGTCTGATTTTTTAATTGGAATTAAGAAGTTGTAGCAATCAACATTGTCTCCATAGAAGGTTCTTTCAATTTTTTGCCCAGAATTTGCCAGTATTCTTGAAGTTCACTGATATATTAGTTTGCTAGAGTTGCCATAACAAAATACCAGAGACTGGGTGGCTTAAGCAACAGGAATTTATTTCTCACAGTTCCAGAGACTAGCAGTCCAAGATCAAGGTGTCAGCAAATTTGTTTTCCCCTGAGGACTCTCTTCTTACCTTGCTCAAGACTGCCTTCCTTGTGTCTTCATATGGTCTTGCCCCCTGTGTGTGTGCATCTCTGGTCCCTTTCTGTACGTCCAAGGTTCCTCTTCTTATAAGGTCACCAGTCAGACTGGATTAGGCCCCCACCACGAAGGCCCCATTCTGACTTAATCAGCTCTTTAAAGGTCCTATTTCCAAATACAGTCATATTCTGAGATACTGGGGGTTAGGATTTCAACATATGAATTTGGTGGTGCGGAGACACAATTGAGCCCTTAATAACTGGAAACAAAAGCAGGGGATCTCAGAATTCAGTTGATTCCCCAGTTTTCAGAATGTGTCTCTATTCTCAGCCCATTGCTATTCCCAAGAGCAGATGTTCTCTTCACATTTTCCAGAAGCTAAATCTTCAGTTTTCTGCTGGTGTGGTTTCACTGCTCAGGATGGAAAAGGATCTGAGCATTTCTTAGTTTCATCTTAAGACATCTTTGATCAATCCTTTTCTTTTTAGTCCTAGCTTTATTGCCACTTCCAATGTTACAAGTGCTATCACCTTTTGTGTGTTTGGGTTGTTAGCTAGTATTTAATTGGTCACTTCTTGGCTTTCTCCCCTGGCTTAGAGATCAGGTTTGAGTTAAGACCCTTTTGGCCACCTGCTTTGTAGCTTCTGAAATTTGTGATTCTAATAACCCCTCTCATTCTGTCTTGGTATATTTGCTCATTTTGTAAAAAATTCTTCCCCTGTCTGACATTTTGAGTGGGATTCTAGAGGGAATATCCTAGAGGGAATAAATGTTTGTATTCAAACTGTCATCTTAAGTCTGAAGTTAATTATAAAATATGTAAGCAAGAATACTCTACTCAAAATAGATATTATTCATAAAATTCAGATTTATGATAAAATATAAATTTGCAATATGACAGTTGCATTTGCTACTCAATGCACATTGTAAAGTTTGCCTCACAATTAAGTCAGGTTAGCTCTTCTACTCTTTACTGTAGTTATTTTCCTTGCTTAATTTTTGCATTTATTAAAATTCAGTCCTACATGGGGAAGTCAGAAGGAAGGCATGCATTCAGCTGTCAAGGAATTAGTTGCTATCTAGTACAACTTCACTTAATTTTATTTTATACCTTTCCCTTTTAATATTATTAATAAATAAAGTCACTACTAGAGAAAAATGTTTTAAGAAATAAGATTAAACTGATAATTTTCTCTTTTAAACAGTATTCAATAAATGTTTATGGTGGGTATTAATGAATGGGATAAAAACTTCTTAGACCTTTTAAATTTTTCTTTGTCGTATAAAAATTATTATCATAGTTGGAAGAGTCCAAATTTTTAAAAAATTAGTAGCTAACTGAAGGAGAAGTCAGTATATACAGTCTGCAGTTAAATTATTAATATTTGGTCCAATCTGGGATGTATATGAGAGATTTGGTGATCTAATTCTATGCTTTCTTTGGATTTCTCTCAAAGTGTTTCCTAAGATTATTTTCATATATAAATATTTGAAGGTGATTCTAGCCTAAGAATAACACACAGCATAAAAATACATATTTAAATCAACAAACTGCATAGACTGTACCACTGAGTTTCAGGACATAGCTTGGTCTTAGCTAAAAGCTGTCTTCCATGCAAGATGCATAACTCAATTTTGAAATTTTACCTGCTTTGCCTGAAAACCACCAACTGTGAAAGCATGAGAAAATTAGGTTTTTCAATAGAATAAATCATACTCTTTCAAAACTGCCATGGCAACTTACTTCTAAAAAGATGATTCATCTTGGACTAGAAAATTAAAATGATTTTAATTATTATAAATAATTAAATAATATAATATGCTGCATGGTAATACATGTAAATTATAATTAAAAGAACTGTATATCTATTTGCATACAGTCTATATATATATGGGGTTGGGCAGAGCGACAAAGCCAGGAAGAGAGACAGAGAGAAAGAGAGAAACAGAAAGAATAAAGATATTGGTGCAAAGTCCTTCTTGCTGTGTGTCAGGAGCCAGAAAAAGGGAGATGGAGGAGGGGACAAGGAAGAAGAGGTAATACAGGTGTTCTCTTAAGTTACTAGCATAGCAAGTATTTTGGAAAAGTCCTTCTGTGAAAAGTGCTTGGAAACATGCTGTTATTATTGACACAGAGGTATTAATGTGATGAAAGCCAAGAAATATTGTCATCTTGTCTGGAAAATCACATTGACTACTGCCTATTATTTTCAGGAGGAAAAACAATCACATTTTTTATGAACTCTGAAAATATATTTTGTTAATCCTAATTAAAGAATCATGATGTGATGCTCTAGTTTTAAAAAAATAAGCTACTTATATTTTCTAATATCATAATCAAGATGAGAGAATTTTGATACATCTGCTCTTTCTTTCTTTTTTTTTTTTTTGCCAAAAATATGGCTCCAGGGTTTTTAAATAAGAATTTCCACATGAAAATGAGAGTGTTTATAACATATTGGAACAATTTTGTTCACTTTCCTTTTCCATCCAGATTGATTCAAGGAAATGGGTATTAGAATAAAAAATCATGCTCACATTTAGATGATTATTTACTGAACACCAGACAAGGTCTGTCTAAGGACAAGGACAACTTTGGCTCTAGCAGTGACTTCTGAAAAGTATCCCGGAAAATATTCAGAAGTAAATAAATATTGTGTTATAAAATTCCCCAGTATGGCTCAGTACAACATACGTTACATAACTATATATTTTCACACCAACATTCCTGTGACTGCATGAACCACAGAACATACTGGGGGTAGTGAAGTTTGGCATGTGGTGAGACTGACATTTCTATCAGAAGAGTAATTTTCTGTGCACGACTTTTAAATTTCCATAAAATTAAGCCATTTGACGAGCTCTTCAAAACCTCTTCTAGTTCCAAAATAACATGTCCTTGTTTCTTTTATTTAGTCAAATATAAACAAATCACATTTATAGGCAGTATACATAATTTGAAAATAGGTAACAGGCATGAGCTATTTGTGAGTGGGCAAATTTTCAAACTTCGTGTAATTCTATGTGTTCTCCAATATTTTACCTCCAAGCTCAGAACAAAAGAAACCATCAGGATATGTCCCATAGTTGTCATGATTTCTCTTCCAAACTACCCATTGAGAGCATCTCCCCTTTAAAGATGTATACACATGCTAAATTTTAAAAAGAAGCTAATCATCTTACACTCATTATCTATTAGCCAACATTCTTTATTGAATGTACTCATGCCTTGCTGCATATTTGGAAAACTTGGAAAATGAGCCACTAAACTCATATCCTATCTTTGGTAGTCTTGAATTCTACACTGTCAAGGTGGGCAAATGGGAGAGAAAAGAACACTTCAGTAGCAGAAAATAAGCAGAGTTAGTTGAATATTTCACAGTTGTAGATTTTGAAGAAATATAACAGCATGTTAATGACTCTCAGAGGATGGATATCAAACAATTCTATTACTCTATTTTTAAAGATTATGTGAATATTGAAGAAGAATCCAGAAGTCATGTTTATACCTGTATTAGTGGTACTGCTCATGATTATTATGAACTTTTTAAGACTAATTTTTTTTCTTTGATTCTATCATGCTTGAAAAATAGTTAGTATGGTATAGAATATATGAGAATCAAGAAATAACTTGAGTTAAAAATCTGAGTGATTTTTTAATAATGAGCCTATAGGGCATAGCTTGTGCATCTGAGGCTATTAAGAAGGCAATGACGGATACCCAGGAAAAGAGAAGTTACATTGAGAAGAGGAGAAACAGGCTGAAAAATGACAAAAATATTCTTGCAAAGTTACAAAATTTTAGAAAAGGTATGTGATTTTTTTTTTTTTTAATGTTTGTTTTTGTTCCTGAGGGTTACAAGGAAATAATAATCATGAGGTGAAAGGTATTGAAGCTTCTGTGCTTCCTGCTTTCCTGGGCTCTAGATGCTACAGCAAGAAAGAACAATGGTCCTCAAAAGCCACAACTCTTGATTCTCTTTCTTATGCTCCCTGCCTAACTGGGGTCGAGTAGCTGGGCCTCTGCAGGCACAGTAAGATTGTGAGTGGGAAGTGCTTTGAGTTCTTTAGAGAAATATGTTTTAAAACTACTATTATTATTATTACAGCTGTTATTAAGGCTGAGCCCTGGTTTTAGCTGATGCCTTTCTGGAGGCAGTGGGTGGGCAGCAACCCACTTTCCCGCCCTTCCAGAGGCACTTAGCATCCTTGATTTCCACCCTGCGCTGTATCTCAGCCCTATTGTTTTCAGTTTCCTCGATTTCTCAAGGACCTTACCCTCCCTGCTTCTCACAGAAGGTCAGTCCCCAGAAAGGGAGACAATTGGGAAGGAAATCTCCCAAGAACAAATCAAAGTAGTAATTTTAGTTAAAAAATAGCTGAATTTAGCCCATGATAAAACGTTTTTATTACAGAGTATTCCTGGCACACACATTCATTACCGTACATCTCTCCCACGCACTGCGGGAGCCCAAGGTATCAGCTGGCAAGGAGCTTAAATTGTCCTCAGACATTCTTACAATTTCTCCAGCTGCTTCTTAACCACATGCCTGGGGCTATGAGATGAGCACTTATCAATTGGATCCTGTATTAACTTACTCACACACAGTTTGGCACATGCGCAACTTCTACATATCCAAGGAAGCCCATTTTATAGAAATGTTTTCGGATCCTTTTCTTTCTCTCTTTTAAAGGAAGTGTTTGAAATTACACTTATGATGTCCAAAACTGAATGTCCTCCCACACACATTCTAATTGTAGCTTGCACCTAGGAAGGCTCAGAATCATGGAAGCATATATGGTTTTATATATATGTACATATGTGTGTGTGTGTGTCTGTGTGTGTGTGTGTATGTGTATATATATATATATATATATATATATATATATATATATATATATATATGTAAAAAATACGCCGGTAAGTGTTGGTTCCCACAAGAAACTGAAATGAGAAATTCCTAACAGAAGAGTCAAGATCGATGTTGAACTCTGCCATGTTTATCACACTGCGGTTTGTAGAACTGGATATTTTCTGAATTTCAGACACTTTGAGATCATTATTTCAAATAGCACCCAGAAATACATGAAATTAATCTCCTTTTCATGTAAATTAAGCAACATGGTACAAAATAGTTCTTAGAATAGTATTTTCATAATGAACTCATGAGTCCAGAGGAGGATTTTTAGAGGTCATCTGCCCCAGCCCTTTAGGTTCAGAGACAGAGGAACTGACGGCCAGAAAGGTAAAGTCCCTTCTAAATGTCACATAATTTATGAAAGTGAGAACCAAGATCAGGGTTTCCGGAGTCAGTGAATTTTCTGTTCACCACTCCTTCTGTTGTTATATTCTATTAGTTTTATCACTTTTGAGAAACAAGAGAAAAATTCCTAAATAAAAATGCAAGTTTTATATTAAATTAAAAACTAATTTTATTGTTTGATTTAAAGATTTGAGAATTATGTAGCTCCCCTTTTGTTTTAGACTAATATATTTTTGTGACAAAACATATAATTGGACTAATTTTGAAAATACATAAAAGATAGAAAAAATAAATACAGAAAAATATATATAAATAAAAATCGTCTCCCAGAGAGAACAACTATTATTTTGATGTAATTCTTTCTAATTTTATCTCTCACTCTTCCATCATAGGTATGTGTGACTATATTTATGCATGTATACATGTACAGACATGTAAATAACATTGAGCTGATGGTGGAAAATAATATACAACAACACCGAAAAGAAATTAATTTTAATTTGTAAATATTTACAAAGAAGTCCCAAACCTCCAAACTCACATTTGCATTATATTTTGATTGCTATTGTTATTTCTACCTAAAAAAGCCTGTAAATCAGGATTGAACCCAAGGCAGAGTGATTATTCTTCTTTTACTAGTAGATATAAATGGCTATAATGGAACACTTTTGGCCAATAGGATGATGGAATGAACATCTTTATTATAAAATAAATTTTAAAAGAATTGGTCATGGAATCTCAAGAAAGCTAGATCACTGCACTGATAAACCAGAAAAAAGAGAAGCTTTATGAAGTTTTGAAACAGATTTAAGTTCTGATTATGCAAACTGAAGAAAATGGTTTCAATTTTCAACGAAAATGTCATTGCATCTATAATATGCCAAGCATGGTGTTAGGTGTTGGAGACAAAAAGGTACATGAGACGTGATTCCAGTCCTCAAATAATTCACATCTTAATAGGATGTACCAATCCATACACCAGTGACTACTATAAAGCTCTCCAATTTAATAATGACATTGTGGATATGTGCAAAGTGCTGTAGAATGACAGAGGAATGATCGATTAAAAATTGACCCATTCTTGGGAAAGATCTAGAAGACCTCTCAGAAAGAAATGGTTAAAAATTACCATCCCACAAAGTGAGAGAGTGGCATGGACATATATACACTACCAAACGTAAAATAGATAGCTAGTGGGAAGCAGCCACATAGCACAGGGAGATCAGCTCGGTGCTTTGTGTCCACCTAGAGGGGTGGGATAGGGAGGGTGGGAGGGAGATACAAGTGGGAGGAGATATGGGGATATATGTATATGTATAGCTGATTCACTTTGTTATAAAGCAGAAACTAACACACCATTGTGGAGCAATTATACTCCAATAAAGATGTTAAAAAAAACAACAAACAACAACAACAACAACAAAAACATTACTTAGATAAAATATACCAAAAAATTGTCAGGCTTCTGAACCAATGACTGAATATCAAGATGTTAGGTAATTTTTAGATGTTCATTTTAGTGTCTACTGTTTCAGATCTGCTTATGTAGGGAGTTTTTTCCTAAGGTTGAATTCTTATCTTTATTTGGTAAGACTCACTAATCTGTTACAGGGGGTTAATTTTTCTTGCCTTATAGTTGAGCTGTTTGGTTTGACAAAGCTCAGCAGAAACTTAGTGTGAAATCTAAGAATTTCTCCCACATTCTTTAATGCCCCCAAACACTGCATACACTAGAAAATGCCTTCAATGTGTGTTTTACAAGAATTTTGATACTGGTCAAAAATTTTACACTGCCAACAAAGACTCAACTTCTCAGATATATAGTGAAATGCATTGTTGTGATCTAGGAACTGGTATATAGCAAGTTTTGAGTATGTTACATACAAGCATTAAATTCTCAGATAATTCTTAACCTCAGTGATGGGCCTGAATTTACTCTGTCTGGCTCTCTACACATGGCATTTCAGGGTACAAGGTGTAGCATTTCAATGTATAAGATATACGTAGTGAACATACGTGTTAGTATCTTCGTTATTAACATCCTTTTTTATTGCTTGGCTGTAATTTTTGTAAAAATAAATTATATTGCTTTTGTGTGTGTTTTTGTGGTATATGTTCAGAAGCCAAGCCATCCTTGGTATTTTGCTAGCTTTGCAGAACCCTGTGTACTCATTATTACTAATTATGTAAAAACAGATTTCCAGTACTGTTCAGCATTTGACTTTTTTACATGTTTAAAATGTTGCTGAAGTTTTGTGCTGTTTGCCAAACGTATGCAATAAATAAATGAAGTATTGTGTTATTAAAAAAAAAAAAGAAAGAAAAATTTTTTAAAAAAAGAAAAATTACCGTCCCAGGGATAAGAGCATGCTTCAAAATGAAACCGTTATAACTAGATAACAGGTTGTGTGCTGTAGGAATAACAGAAAATTTATTCATTCATTGATTCAACAAAACTGTATGGAACACCTACCATATGTCAGACACTATTCCAGACATTAATAACAGAGCTGTGAACCAGACAATCAAAGCCCTTACCTTCAAAGGTGAAACAGAAAATCTTGAGACTGAATTTCAAGGTAAACTGTGGGCCTAGAGATATAACTTTGACAGTGAATCATCAGCCCATAGGTTTTCATTTAAAACGAGCAGTACCAAATAAAATCATCTAGGAAGTGAGGAAAAGCAAACAGGAAAAGGAGAAAGTGTGAGACTTGGGGCCCCATAACATACAAAGTCTAGGGGAAAAAGCAGAGGTACTGAAAAGAGACTGAGAAGAAATGGCCAGTTAGTTAGTTCAGAAAATCTCCAGGAAAACCATGACAGGGAGGAATCCCACAAGACAGGTGAAGAAAGTGTTCAAGAAAGACAACTGAGTCAAATATATCAAGTGAGGTAAGACTGGGAATTTACCATTGGATTTAGCAGTGATGAGGTCATTGGTGACCTAAAGATTTATTTGGGTGGACTGTGTATTTAATTTTAACTAAGATTATCTTCCAGAGGGATCTTAATCTATTAACAAGGCAGAAATTGCACAACATCAAATGATGAGATTTTGAGTAAGATGAGAACCGAGTGTTTAATATTGGATTTGATAAAATGGCCATCATTGAAAACACGTGACAAGAGGGTTTTCACTGGAGTATAGGGAAGAAAGCTTGATTAGCTGGGGAAGAAAGCTTGATTAGAGAGAATGGGAGGTAGGGCATTAAAGACAACAAAGGGTATGAAAAGCAATTTCATGGAATTTTCCTATAAAAGGAAAGCAGAGTGCAAAGGATTAAAACAGATGTGATACAGAGACCCCAATTTCCCTTGCTTCAACCATAGCTTCGGTTCCATTTTTTTTTTCTTTTTCCTCCTTTTTTTTTTCTAAATCTCCCACCCTTGAACCTTGTCTAACCAACAAACCACAGGCTTACCAAACAGCTCTTGATAAAAACTGTTCTGACAGTTACTGGGATGTCATTGTGCCAAGAATACCAAGTAGAAGGAATGGAAAACTGGAACAATCTTCAACCGACCCAACAGCGAGTTTCACAAGAGACAGAGGTGAAAACTGCTATGTGAGTGAAACCACAAGTCTTCCTTTCTGCTCCTCTCCCTATAAAATCCCGCTTTGACTCAACAAGTTACCTGGTCTTCAGGTGGCCCTTGATATGCACCAGGTGAATAAAGCCTTTAACCTCTACTCGAGTTACCTAAACGATTCCCCCCCCACCCCTTGGCAAGAGAAATGGAGTAACTGGAGAGAGATTTGCCCTCCAGAGAGTCTCACAAAAATAAGAGACATTCTTATTTGTTTCCAATGAAAACAATTCTATAAAGAGGGAAAGATCCCTGATGTATATGTAAAGGGAGTGGATAATTGCAGGAGAAAAGTTTGTGTATCCAAAAAGAGATGGGACTCAATAAAAAAGTCGAAAGTAGAAAGAAGCAAGGAGAGCTTACCCTTTACTACCGGAGGAAAGTGGAGGATACCGATGCAGATCTTAACAGGATTTGGTAATGGAAAGATTTTTTAAAAATCTGTTCTGATAGCTTCTATTTGCTCAATGAAATAAGAGAAGTCATCATATAAGAATGAGGAAAGAGGAGGGGAGTGTTGGTATCTTAAGGAGAGGTGAGAAGGCAAGAAATGGTATATTCTGTATTATTAATATCTAATTTATTGGATTATGATTCTGGAGTTTGGGCTTGTAAATTTCTGGGAAATGTGATGGGATTGAAAGGCAGTGCTAGGAGACCATTTGGGATGATGTGCTGGGGAAATTTTAGATTCAGATAGCAAATAGCATAAAAAAAGTGTTTGAATGTTATTTTCTAACCAATGAAGACATGATTTTTAAACAAGTGATGACAAGATTGATTCTGTTACAAATGTGTTGCTTGCTTTATGATAATTTTTGACAATAATTTGTTTTTGAAACATATTTATTCAATTTTCTGTGTAAAATATTGGTGATTATCACTGTAAGAGTAAGAAAGAAGTAATCCGTGTAAATGTACGCCTAATAGAAACTTTTTTGAATCTGGCTCCCTAATAAAATATAAGCCAAATAAACTACTTTTAATTTATTAATTGCATATTATTTTCACAAATATTCCCTTGAGTATCATTTGAAAATATGACTATTTGAAAACAAATTAAGTCTTATATTTAGAATGAAGTGTGTTTCGAAACATCATTTCTTTCTGATTACAAAAATAATACATGCTAATTGTTGATAATTTGGGAACTATAAAAATTTACAATGAAGAAAATAAAAATTATCTATAATCCTAATCCAAATATATAGTCATTTTAATAATTATAGCATATTTCATCATATGCATTTATCATTATTTAATTGGGTATATAGGTAATTTACAGATGCATATTGGATTTGTAAATTAATTTCTAATGAACATTGGAGGAGTGGGAGAAGGGGCTGCATAATCGCAACTCAAGAGCAGATATTTTTGAAAACTATAACAAATTAGACAAATAAAAAATGTAAAATTATGACACTAGCACCCAAAGATTTTATTATGGTCTTCTAGAATGCAGCTCATCTATCTATCTTTCACCTCTTTAAGATTCCTGCATGACCTGGACCCAAATCAGGAATCAACCTTGATTCTTTCTGACTCATAGCAAAATACGTATTGTATTACTTTGGGAAACCTGAAATCAAATAAAATCAGGTCAAGTTAACCGTATGGCAGTGTTTTTTAAGTCTGCTGCAAGTCCTTTTAACAGTGCAGGTTATTATTGTCACAGGGCAAGGCTTTCTGAGTCAGAAAATGTGCATGAACTAGGCCAGGGTTTTGATATTTTGAAGAATTTTTAAAATTAAAGCATTATATACAAAATAGAGCAAAAGTGGCTTAAAAATAATATCTGAAACTACCTTCTATCTTCAAAAGGTAATTACTAAATCCACAGAATTTGAAAAAAAATAGATGTAGGAAAAAGTAGATTCCCATCAAAATCACTTACCCTCAAGGTAAAATCCATGATTAAAATCTTAAGACAAAAAAAAAACCCAAACTTTAAAACTTCCTGTATTTTTTGGCACTTATGGTGAAATCTGATAATACATTAAGGCAATTTATTTTGTTTGTGGGTTTTTTGTCTCTCACTTGTCAAAATCATGGACTCATAAAGTACAGAGATAGTAAGATAAACATGTGTCTGAAAAAAAAATTTAGTTCAGAGGAGAACCATACAAGAGCAAAATAAAGATTTCAAGTTAATTGTACTTGCTTCAGTATCACCTCACTGAGGAGGTTAGTAGCCAAAATGAAGAAAATAACCAACATTAGAAAATCTGTGAAAAGAAATGTTGTTTGCTTTCTTTTCTAGATGACATCCTCTTAGTTATAGATGCTGGATACCTGCTTTGGGTCTTATCACAGAGGTGGCCTAATTAGGATAAAGTAGGTCTAGTGAAGAGTATTAAACACGATGATCTGTCAGCCACTGAATGATAAAGTGACCTGTCAAAAGATGTGGGAATGTACAAAAATCAAGATACAGGGAGAGTTTTTATTCTAGTAAACTCCAAAAGAATGTTGGAATTTTGAACTGAGTTTTAGCAGGAAGCCAGCAGAGTGATTTTCAGGAGCAGGGACTTGTCACTGGCAACAGGGCAAGATTTTATTCCTTAAACACACCAAAGAGATGAACTCAATGTACAGTTCTGAAGCAGTTCATATGATGTGTAAGGGCTCCTGCAAGCAAGAAAGACAGTTACGCTTGCTCTATACACTTTGTTGAGAGTTTTTTTTTTTTTAATCATAAATGGATGTTAAATTCTGTCAAATGATTTTTCCACATCTATTGAGATGATCATATGATCTTTATCCTTTATTTTGTTAATGTAACATATTTATATTGATTTGCACATGTTGAACCATCTTTGAATCCCTAGAATAAATTCCACTTGATCGTGGTGTATGATTCTTTTAATGTATTGTTAAGTTCTGTTCGCTAATATTTTGTTGAGGATTTTTGCATCTATATTTATCAGGAATATTGACCTGTAATTTTCTGTTCTTACAGTGTCCTAGTCTGGCTTTGGTATCAGGGTAATGCTGACCTTGTAAAATGAATTTTAAAGTGTTTCCATTTCTTTTTTTTTTAAGAGTTTGAGAAGAATTGGTATTAGTTCTTTGAAGTTGGCAGAATTCACCAATGAAGCCATCTGTTTCTAGTATTTTCTTTGTTGAGAGTTTTTGATTACTGATTCAGTCTCCTTACTAGTAATTGATCTGTTCAGATTTTCTATTTCTTCATGATTCAGTCTTGATATGGTTGTATGTTTTTAGGAATTTATCCATTTCTTGTATATTTTTCAATTTGTTGCCATATAGTCTCTTATGACCCTTTATATTTCTGTGGTATCAGTTGTAATGTATTTTCTTTCATTTATAAATTTATTTGAGCCTTCTCTTTTTTCTTGGTAAGTCTAGCTAATGGTTTGTCGATTTTGTTCATTTTTTTAAAAAATCAACTCAGTTTCATTGCTCTTTATTGTCATTGTAGTTTCTATTTCATTTATTTCCATTCTGATCTTTATTCTTTCTTTTACTGACTTTGGGCTTAGTTTGTTCTTCTTTTTCTAGTTCCTTGAGGTGTAGAGTTAAGTTGTTTGTTTTTTCTTTTTTTTTTTTTTGAGCATTTGTTGAATTCTGTTAAAGATATGATTCATTAATGTCTATGTCAGTAACATTTTATGTTGTCCATACAAAACTATGAAGCTTTCAATATTAAAAAAAAGGATGACTATAAGAGGTGAATAAAAATGTAATCACTGAATGTTTTCCATTGGACTTTTCACAAAACTCTGAGTGTTTCATATATAGTCTATCACTTGAATACCCTATGCCTTGACTCTAAGTATTTGGCCATCTAGCATTTTTTTTTTAAATAGATTTTAATTTTTAGAGTACTTTTATGTTCACAGCAAAATTGAGTGGAAGGTACAAAGATATCCAATTAGCCTCCTGATCTCACACATACATATCCTCCCCAGTTATGAATATCTCCCGCTGGAATGGTACATTGTTACAATTAATGAACCTACGTTGATACATCATGATCACCCACAGTCCATAGTTTGCAATAGGTTTCACTCTTGGTGCCGTACACTCTGGATTTGGTCAAATATATAGTGACATGTATCTACCATTTTACTATCATACATAGTAGTCTCACTGCCCTAAAAATCCTCTGTGCTTTGTGCATTCATGCCTCCTTATCCCCTAACCCATAACAACCACTGATATTTTCACTATTTCCACAGTTTGCCTTTTCCAGAATGCCATATAGTTAGGATCACACAGTATTTCGCCTTTTCAGATTGGCTCCTTTTATTTACTAATATGCATTTATGATTTTTCTGTGTCTTTTCATGGCTTGATAGCTCATCTCTTTTCAGGACTGACCAATATTCCATTATCTGGATGTGCCACCGTTTATTTAACCATTCACCTACTGAAGAACATCTTTGTCAGCCAGTTTTGGCAGTTATGAATAACCTGCTATAAATATCTGTGTGCAGGTGTTTGTGTAGACATAAGTTTTCAACTCATTTGCTCTTCTGGGTAAATACTAAGGAGTACAACTGCTGAATGGCATGGTAAGAGTATGTTTAGGTTTGTAGGAAACTGTCAAACTGTCTTCCAATATGGTTGTATCATTTTGCATTCCCACCAGCAATGAATGAGAGTTGATGTTGCCTCGCATCCTTTCCAGCATTTGGTGCTGTTCTTAATTAGGGCCATTCTAATAGGTATGTAGTGGTATCTCATTGTTCTTTTAATTTGCATTTCCCTGATGACATATGATGGGGAGCATCTTTTCATATGCTTATTTGCCATCCGTATATCTTCTTCGGTGAGGTGTTCATTCAGGTTTTTGATCTATTTTTAAATCGGGTTGTTTGTTTTCTTATGGTTATGTGTTAAGTATTTTGTATATTTTGGATGAAAGTCCTCTATCAGATGTGTCTTCTCCAATGGTTTTCTCCAAGTCTGTGCATCTGCTCATTCTCTTAGCATTATCTTTTGCAGAGCACAAATTTTTAATTTTAATGAAGTCCAGATAATCAATTATTTCTTTCATGGATCAGGTCTTTGGTGTCGAATCTTAGTCATCACCATATCCAAGATCATATAAGTTTTCTCTTATATTATCTTCAAGGAATTTTGTAGTTTTGTGTTTTACACTTAGATCTATATTCCATTTTGAGTTAACTTTTGTGAAGGATGTAAGGTATGTGACTAACTCTGTGTGTGTGTGTGTGTGTTTGTAGCTATCCAGTTGTTCCAGCACCGTTTCTTGAAAAGACTGATTTTCTGCCTACTGGATCCATTTGTCCATTTGTGATAGAGGGGTGTTGAAGTCTCCAACTATGATAGTGGATGTATCTATTTCTCCTTGAAGTTCTATCAATTTTTGCCTTATGTAGTTTGATACTCTTGTCAGGTATATACATGTTAATAATTGTTATGTCTTCTTGGAGAATTGACACTTTTATTGTTATGTTACACCCCCCTTTCTCCCTGATAACTTTCCTTGTTCTGAAGTCTGCTCTGTCTGAAATTAATATAGCTACTCCTGCTTTCTATTCATTAAAGTTAGCATAGTAGAGCTTTCTCCATTCTTTTACTTTTACTCTCTATGTGTCTTTATATTTAAAGTGGGTTTCTTGTAGACAACATATAGTTGGGTGTGGTTTTTGATCCACTCTGATAATCTCTGTCTTTTGATTGACATACTTAGACCACTGATTCATTTTTCTTTTTTTTTTTTATAAATTTCTTTATTTTTGGCTGCATTGGGTCTTCATTTCTGCGCACCGGCTTTCTCTATTTGCAGTGAGTGGGGGCTTCTCATGGAGTGGCTTCTCTTGTTGCAGAGCACAGACTCTAGGTGCAGGCTTCAGTAGTTCTGGCACGTGGGTTCAGTAGTTGTGGCTCACGGGCTCTAGAGCGCAGGCTCAGTAGTTGTGGCGCACGGGCTTAGTTGCTCCGCGGCATGTGGGATCTTCCCAGACCAGGCCTCGAAACTGTGTCCCCTGCATTGGCAGGCAGATTCTTAACCACTGTGCCACCAGGGAAGTCCCTTGACCACTGATTTTAAAATGACTATCAATATAGTTGGATTAATATCTACCATATTTGTTATTGTTTTTTATTTGTTGAACTTGTTCCTTTTTCCCAGTTTTGTCTTCCACTCTTTTTCTTCCTTTTGTGTTTTTAATTGAACATTTTACATAATTCCATTTTCTCTCCTTTCTTAGCATATTAATTATACTTAAAAAAATTTTTAGTAGTTGCCCTAGAGTTTGGTAATATACATTTGCAACTAATCCAAGTCAACTTCCAAATAACACTGTCCTACTTCAATAGGTAGCATGAGTATTTTATAGTAACAAAATAATCCTAATTATTTTATGTCCTTTGTATTATTGCTGTCATTTATTTCACTTATATTTAAGCATACATATATAATATACTTAAGCAGACATAATCAAAAGCATTGTAGCTATTGTTATTTTGAAAAAATAGTCCTATTAAATCAATTAAGAATAAGGAAAATAAACATTTTTATTTTATATTCATTTATTTCTTCTTTGGTATTCTTCTTTAACTTCATTCCCTCCCTATATAATCACACCTAGTCTCATGACTTTAAATATTAGTTATATGTTGATAAACTATTCTATGTATAAATCCAGCCAGGATTGTCCCCCAGTTCTCCATATTCAGATACTTAGTAGCATACAGAACATCTTCACACAGATGTCTAACAGATATTTCAAACTTAACCAAATTCTTGTTTTTTCACCCCACATGATGCATTTCTTGAAATTGTCCATTCCTTAGTAAAGTGCAACTCTATTTTTATCTTCAAAGGTCTCGGCTCAAAAGTTAGAGTGGTTTTCCCAACACTAGATTCATAAGTTTACAGCCCCCAATCCCAGGTACTGCTTTCTCTCCTCCCCTGAATTTTCACCATTTGTTACACTAGTTATGTAATTCATTTTTGTTTATTAGATGCCTTCCCAAGCTAGAATATAAGTTCTGATTTTTCTGCTCTATGCCTAGGGCCTAGAAGATGAATTGGAACATGGTTCGTTGAGTGAACAATTGTTAACCAGTGTAGTTTCTTGGAAGCCTAGATCACAAACTTCAGTATCATCTCCTTCATTATGCCAGACAACCCAGCATGTAGCAACTGGGGAGCAGAGCTAGGCCTATAACCAATCCTCCCCAAGATAGAAGTCTCTCCTTTCAGTACCTCAGCTCTCAGAGAGATGAGTTGGAGATTCAGCAACGTTGGCTGAATTCAGTTTGGAAAACAATGAGAACTTAGCCCAGCAACCTCATCTTCACTTTGAATAAAATATACCTTTAAAAAGGTGTATTCTGTTGCCTAAGGAGTCTGATGGTGAAAGGCACTAAGTGATAAGTTTACTATATAGGGAATACTACTAAAATATCAGTAGTCTACAGTTTAGACCACATTTATACCTTCAGTCAGGAGTTTGGCTTCATCTGCAATAAAAATTTATTGAATTGTTACCTTCCAATGCAGATAGCAAAATATGCCATTTTAGAGATAGAAAAATCGAATGACTTACCAAAGATCAAATAATAATAGCTAACAATACTAGCAAAGATATCTAGTGTTTTTACTCTATGCTAGGTATTATTCTAAGCAATTTGTATGTATGTATTTATTTAATCCTCATAAAAACTCTAGTTGGTATGAACTTTTATAATTATTTTACTGATGGAGCAGCTGAGGCACATAGAGGTAATATTTACTCAAGGTCAGTCAGCTAGTTAGATTACAGGGCTGGAATTAAAATCCAGGCAGTCTGGCTGGAGAGTCCACACTCTTAAACAGTTCACTTCACTCTTCTCACAGAGGAAAGGAGTGACCAAGTTGTGATTTAAATCCAGTTCTTCCAGCCAAGTTTTATTTCCCTCTCATTTCAGGTGCTGGAAATCTCTCTGACTTGTAGTGGAGAAAGAGAAAGGGGCTAATTTATATAATTATGTTAAAAGAAAAATAGGGTGCCTGAGGTATATGAAGGAGTCACGAAAAGCTAAAAGATTTACCTGGAATTAAAAAACTGGTCGTTAGAGGGAAAGAGAGAGAAATAAGGGGAAAGAGAGAATGAAAGAGAAAATAAGCATTTATTTCCTCGACATCAACCTAATCACCAATAAATTGCATTAAATTTCACCAAGAAGTCTGCTTAAATATCAAAGTAATATGATGGATATTAAAACACCATCCAAATTAGATCTACTATCTTATATGAACTTTGTTCTGCTATACTCTTTTGACTTAATTATGAATTTGAAGAATGCCTCCACACTTAAAATAAATGAGCTTATGTTAGGAATTTATCATTAAATGCTTCAATCTTTCTGAGAAATATAATATTTTCACTAAAAATTTTGATGCACATTAAAAGTGAATGCCAGTTCTAAAAGAAATAAAGATAAATCATCCCAATTTTATCAAGGAAGGGGACCTTGATGAAAGAATAACAATATGGAAGTTTTAAATAAGTGGAATAATATATAATCATGTAGAAAATTAGCTCTTTTTTCCAATATCTATGTGGCTTAAATTTTAGTCACAGTGCTTTAAGATTAAAGGCCCACATGAGAAATGCTCATTTTGCTTACTATTACATTGTTTGTCTTCCCCCACTGGTCTATGCAGTTTTCAAGAACAGCAAACATATTCTATTTACCTTTATGCACTTTTAGTTAAAAGAGAAGTATATTAGGAGAAATAAATCAGACCTTAGCTGAGGAAACTATTCCTATGTCTATAGCCATCAGAGGTAACCATGGAAGAGATGCAAGTAAGATGCTAGAAATGTCACTACATATTTGTTCTGGAAATGTGAGATCCTCAGTAAATTTAATTAGATAGACTATTGTCTATGTAAAAGCTTGACTGTTATCCAAAGACAAAAAAATAGCGAAACTTCATTAGTTGATAGTTTTTCTGCTTCTAAAATGCATAAAACTACTAAAAACAATAACATAAATAAAAGCAAATAAGAAAATCACTTAATGGTCTTTCATTTCATCATGACACTTTACTAAGAGAATTACAGAAATATGCCCTCTGCCCTTTAGAAAGTTAAAATTGGTGGTGAATAACAACTTATAAGCAAAAAATGAAAAATGTAGCACAGAATAAAACACATACACACACATATACACTGAACACTCCTGTTGAGCTTTGTATCTGGACAAGTCTGAATCAACTGACCTTTGTTCTCATGACGTTTTAATCTAAGAGGAAAATAAAACATACTTTTCAGTTATACTATATTCATGAATTCCTGATGACAGAACTACCCATGTAATCTGGATGCCTGATGGAGTGCTAAATAAATGAAGGTGTTAACATCAATACATAATTTATTTTTTCTAGATTCCTAAATGGCATCTGCTCCATTTTGATCCAGGTGTAACCACACTGTATTTTCCTCTCCAGTGTACCCTGGCTAAGGAAAGAGTGCCTGGACTTTAAAAGATTTTTGAAAAAGACTTTTAAAGGGTACTAGGAAGTAATGTTGATAAGATACATTACTTTGGATTTAAGGATTTACTTTGTGGGAAGTCTGCTGTGTGTAATTTAGATTACACTGCATACAGGAGGTGATATCTTAATGATTTTTAAGGTACCCAACTTCCATAATCAATGGTTCTAAGACAGAAGTCTTTCAGAGAAGTGTGCCAATTTCTCTCATTTTTGATACCAACTAAAATTACTTTGCAAAATGTCTTTGTTCCAAACAAATTGTACTTCATATGTCTAAATTTCCTTCCCAAGTACGATTCTGTCAACACAGTCTGTCTTTCTGAATTTTTATCACAGATTGGTATTGGGATAGTACAGGACATAGTGGGGAGAAACAAGAATGTTAGTATGCATTCCTATAAGATATTTCCCATAGGGCCTCACATAATCTGTAATATCCTGTGACTTCAATAGTAAGTATTGTAATCATGGAAAACAGAGAATAAATGAATATCATTTTTGTAACATATAATTATGCTACTTTAAATGAGCCATGTTTCCACATCTGAGTGTGAATCCGATAGAATTAATTTTAAAGAATCAAACATTCACGAAATAGCCTTTGTTTACACAAATTGATTTCAAAAATTAGTTAACTACCGGAAACCTCACTTTTTCCCATATGCCTGATTATTTATTAGACATTTTACTTTTTCCTTTAAGAATAAATCCTTCAAACTTGGTAAGACAAATTTTTGGTATTAAATAAAAATATTTTCTCTTTGTAACTTCTTTCTTCCTTTCCCATATGTCTTTTTGTGATCTTTATACCTTTGTACACCCTATTTAAAGTATTTTGGGTTGTATGGGAGGAAAGAGAAAGAAAGGTATCAAGTATGTGGTAAATTAGTGTTTCCTTTGCTTTATTTTAATTACAATTTCTTTCCTACTCAGAAACATTTTCAGAGTATGATATCTGCATCAATTTAAAAAAAACTATGGAAATAAATAGCACAGACATAAAGAATGATAAGGATTTGTGTTTCATGGAGCAACCTAAATACCTATTTGAAATTTTTGAAGTATTTGGAATATTTCCTTATTGAATAAACTTAACTATACATATCTATCACTGAGACATTTATTTTAAACTAAAAAGTTCTTCCTTGTTTGTAAAAGTAATGCATGCCAGGCTTCATTGCAATTTTCTTTAAATATCCACAGTTGTTCTGTACATACTGTCAGAGTACAAGATTAATTATTTCTAAATGGAATGAAACTTATGGAAAAGGAACAAAATTAACTTAGCACTCCCTTTTATTCAACAGAGCTATGGAAAAAACAAAACAAAAACAAAACAAAACAACAACAACAACAACAAAGTGAGACAGATGGATGGGTAGGGCCAAAAAAGGGAGGAGAAAGGATGGGACCAGATCCTAGTGAGCTACAAATCTCACCAGAGGGTTGATGGAAATTGAGATTGGTGCATCAGGCCAGGAGACAGTTAGAGCCAAGTAGGAGAGGAGTTCTTAAGAATCAAAAAGAGGGTTGGAAGTTAGGAAAGAGTAGAAGCAAATGTGATCACATGGAAAAGGGAATGGGTTCTTAAATCTGATACATAGCATCTTTTGAACATTAAAATATTTCTACAAGGATAGGTATATGCCTTCCACATTTCCCTGCAGACTGTTTTGAATGTGCCTTGAATTCATATTCCACAGTTGCAGAACAAATTGCCACAAATTTAGTGGCTTAAAACAAAACCCATTTATTCACTCACAATCCTGTAGGTCAGAAGTCTGGATGGGCTCAACTGGGTTCCATGCTTAGAATCTCACAAGGCTGAAATCAAAGTTTTGGCCACACTGGGCTCTTATGTGGGAGCTCTGGGGAAGCATCCATTTCCATGCTCATTCAGATTCTTGGAAAAATCCAGTTCCTGCATCTGTAGATTTGAAGTCCCTTCATCCTTGCTGGCTGTCAGCTGGGGACCATTTTTGGCTCCTGGATTCCACCTGCATCCCTTCTCACTTGGACCCCTCCATCTTCCAATCAGTAATGGCCCATCAAGTCCTCTACATGACTTACATCTCCCTGACTTCCTCTTCTGTCGCCAGCCATAGAAAACTTTGTTTGTAAAGGGGCTCACCTTATTGGGCCTGGCCCACCCGGATAACCTCCCTATCTTTTTTTTTTTTTTAACATCTTTTTTGGAGTATAATTGCTTTACATTGTTGTGCTAGTTTCTGCTGTATAACAAAGTGAATCAGCTATACGTATACATATATCCCCATATCTCCTCCCTCTTGCGTCTCCCTCCCACCCTCCCTATCCCACCCCTCTAGGTGGTCAAAAAGCACCGAGCTGATCTCCCTGTGCTATGCGGCTGCTTCCCACTAGCTATCTATTTTACAGTTGGTAGTGTGTATATGTCCATGCCACTCTCTCACTTCATCCCAGCTTACCCTTCCCCCTCCCCGTGTCCTCAAGTCCATTCTCTACGTCTGCATCTTTATTCCTGTCCTGCCCCTAGGTTCTTCAGAACCATTTTTTTTTTTTAGTTTCCATATATGTGTGTTAGCATACGGTATTTCTTTTTCTCTTTCTGACTTACTTCACTCTGTATGACAGACTCTAGGTCCATCCACCTCACTACAAATAACTCAATTTCGTTTCTTTTTATGGCTGAGTAATATTCCATTGTATATATGGGCCACATCTTCTTTATCCATTCATGTGTTGATGGACACTTAGGTTGCTTCCATGTCCTTGATTGTGGGGATTTAATCCGCTGCTCCTGAGGCTGCACGGAGATATTTCCCTTTCTCTTCTTTGTTCGCACAGCTCCTGGGGTTCAGCTTTGGATCTGGACCCGCCTCTGCGTGTAGGTCGCCTGAGGGCATCTGTTCTTCGCTCACACAGGACGGGGTTAAAGGAGCAGCTGCTTCGGGGGCTCTGGCTCACTCAGGCCGGGGGGAGGGAGGGGTACAGAGGAGGCGGGGCGAGCCTGCAGCGGCAGAGACCAGAGTGACATTGCAGCAGCCTGAGGCGGCCGTGTGTTCTCCCGGGGAAGTTGTCCCTGGATCACGGGACCCTGGCAGTGGCGGGCTGCACAGGCTCCCGAGAGGGGCGGTGTGGAGAGTGACCTGTGCTCGCACACAGGCTCCTTGGTGGCGGCAGCAGCAGCAGCAGCCTTAGCGTCTCATGCCCGTCTCTGGGGTCCGCGCTGATCGCCGCGGCTTGCGCCCATCTCTGGAGCTCGTTTAGGCGGCGCTCTGAATCCCCTCTCCTCATGCACCCCGAAACAATGGTCTCTTGCCTGTTCGGCAGCTGCAGACCTTTTCCCGGACTCCCTCCCGGCTAGCTGTGGTGTGCTAACCCCTTCAGGCTGTGTTCACGCCGCCAACCCCAGTCCCCTCCCTGCGATCCGACCGAAGCCCGAGCCTCAGCTCCCAGCCCCGCCCGCCCCGGCGGGTGAGCAGACAAGCCTCTCGGGCTGGTGAGTGCTGCTCGGCGCCGAGCCTCTGTGCGGGAACCTCTCCGCTTTGCCCTCCGCACCCCTGTGGCTGCGCTCTCCTCCGTGGCTCCGAAGCTCCCCCCCTCCGCCACCCGCAGTCTCCGCCTGCGAAGGGGCTTCCTAGTGTGTGGAAACCTTTCCTCCTTCACAGCTCCCTCCCACTGGTGCAGGTCCCGTCCCTATTCTTTTGTCTCTGTTTTTTCGTTTTTCTTTTGCCCTACCCAAGTACGGGGGGAGTTTCTTGCCTTTTGGGAGGTCAGAGGTCTTCTGCCAGCGTTCAGTAGGTGTTCTGTAGGAGCTGTTCCACATGTAGATGTATTTCTGATGTATTTGTGGGGAGGAAGGTGATCTCCACGTCTTACTCTTCCACCATCTTGAAGGTCCTCCTAACCTCCCTATCTTAAGGAAATGGGATCAACTGACTAGTAACTTTAATTACATCTGCAAAATTTCTTTGGCCATGTAACATATATAGCCATATCCTATCATATCTTAGATGAGGGAATTATACAAGGGCAAGGGCTATTGAAGTCATTCTCAGATATCTGATTACCACATCCCTTCTGAAATTTGGATGAGTAGAGTTTTTAAAAGTTCACTCAACACACTGATAATTCATGTAATCAAGTAAAGCTAAATCATAGACTCTCCCTTAAAATTTTTTTAATGTAAAATTACAGTTACTATGAACTAGCAGTTAACAAAAGAAAAAATATTTCCATACTATAATCTTTGAAAAATGGCTATCAGGGGGAAATAAGGACAGAAGAGTCCAAAGTTTACTACTCTTTCCCCATACCTCTTCTCCAAAAGAATGCATGGCGGAGGTGAAGATAAGTGTACATATATTTAAAAAGCTCATTCACAATTCCCCAATTTGGAGACCAGCTAAATGGCAGGGTATGTAGAAAGCTCAGAGAAAATATGCAGACAATTCCTTTAGTGAAGAAGCAGTCCTGGATCGACTTAACAACTTACAGCCAGAAAATTGCCATGGTTTGCCACTGGCTTTTTCCAGAGTGAGAAGCAAGGTAGAGGGAGGAAACCTATTAATCCTAATTGCCCAGAAATAATTATCCCCAGTGACAAAAAAGAAAAAAATCTAGCAAAAAGAAAGGCAGGGGGAGGGAAGTATCTGACGAAGAAGATCACATCCTCTGAAGGATTGTGAGGTGGGTGGGGAACTATTAGCACGGCCAAGGCCAAGGGAAATTGTTCTCCACCACAGAAGAACAGTGTCATAGCCAAAAGCCATGTATTTACCTATCATTTCACTCACCTAACTGGGAAGAGCTGCTGGGTGAGGGGCAGGTAGAACAGGAACATTCAACATCTGAAGCTGATTATCTGTCTGGACAAAATTCCAAGCATTCCACACTGAATTGGAAAGAAATACAGAAGTCTTGGGGATACCCATACAAACACAACAAATAGGTCTACTGAACACTAGTGCAAGTTTTTAAAAAGAATTTCAGAAGGAAAAGCAAAGACCAAGCCCACTAACCACAACTGCCCAGAGCCCTCGCCAAGATATCCAGTTCCTCTCTTTGTACTCTCATCAATGGAATTGCATTCAGGCCACAGTCTTCAAACTGAAGCTCTAGAAAAACATAAACAAACTGATTTCTAAAATAATGAGAAGGGAGCCAAGTAGAGTTCATTCTTTTAGAAAGTAATCCAAGGTCTTGGAGCAGTTTTCATATTAATCATCAGTAAGATAAAGGATATGATAGTGCAAATATGCAAAGTAAGGCGTTTTGCATGTTTGCGGCTGAGCTAAATACAGCACACCTGCCCTGCTCCCAGCTCAGGTCCATATATATATATATATATATATATATAGTCGGCAACCCCCTCAGCTGGTCATGGAATTCTGGGGCATGAGCAAATTCAACTGATTGCAGTCCTGAAGCTACTGTCAGAGGCAAAAAACAGAGAGAGGCAAAAAACAGAGATCATTCCAGATAATTTCCTTGTATTATCTGTGAAGGATATCCAACAAGTTCTTTATAACTTATCTCATTTCCTTCTTACTATATGCTTGTTTTCAAACTATGATTACAATCTGCTGAATAAATAATTTTACCTAAACCTTTAAGTCTACAAATATTCATTCTAAATAACCCACCACGAACTTAGATGAAAACCAGCAGGAGGGAGAGAGAATGAGAGAGAAAAGAAAGAGATGGGGACACTTATTAAGATTATTAAGATTTACTTTAAAAACATATATAGAACTCTGTAACATTTTTCTGAAGTGTATGTGAAATATTTTCAAAAGTTTATTCTGTATCAAGCTTCCAAAAGGATCCCAAATTCATATAAGAGTATGTCTATAGTTACACATGCTTTGAAGAAATTTCTTTTCCACTCTGAGTTAATGGAAGAGAGATTAAAGTTCTATTTCCATTTCTTGATTGTTTCCATGGGCATTTACTTTAAAAATGTTCTTTAAACTGTGTATTTCATTTTAATGCAATCAATTATCTGTATGAACTATCTTGCACAATTCACAAATTGAAAGGGGTATACAAATAAAACAAACACAAAAATGTCACATTTAGTCACTCCACATTTAAAGCACATTTATGGAGCAATTTGGGGGGAAGAAAGACTTTTAAATTAGTCTCTTTTAGATGCTATAAGAGTTAAGTGAAGGAGTGGCATTCACCCAAAAACCAATGAAGTTATGGTACAAACACAAGAAAAGGTGGAATAGGACCAATTAGCGATGTATAAGATCCAATTAGAAACTGTGGATACAAAATATAAAAATTGAAATAAAACACTTGTAAATTCAATAATAGACCGAGCTCAACTGAAGAGAGAATTAGAAGGAAGTTCTGAGGAAGTCACTTAGAAACTTGCACAAAAAGACAGAGAGATTAAAAACCTGAAAGAACATGTAAGAAACATGGAGAGGAACTGGGGCTACAAAATAATTCTAATATTAGGGCTTTTGGAAAAGGAGAAAAATGGGTATATGTTGAAGAAATCTTTAATGACAAAATAGGAACAGTCTAAAGTTAGGACATAAAATAAGAAATAGTCTTTAGATTTTAATAATGCACTAATAATAATAATTTTTTTACTTACTTCTGGTAGTGATTTTAGACGTAAGTCATATATAATTTTGAGATAGTGGAAAGAGCCAATACAGTAAAATAAAATAAATGTCATGATCTGATATGAATCTAAAGTACAGAAATGTAGTCTGCACATGTCTCTCTAAGGATTAGCTTCCAGGTTTAAACACGGTTTTATAGAAAATTATGCCTCCAAGCATAACTTATCTCTATGACTTCTTACCTACCAAAAAATTACCAGGAGTGATTCATAGCTGTATTGAATAAATGGATTCAAGATGAAAATACACTCATTTCAATGAAAGTGATTATGACAGATGACTCATTTTCTTACCAGTTCCTAGGGAATAATCAGCCTTGTTAATAAAAATTAAATACAATAAACAAATCGCTGTATAATCTAAAAGATTATGCTATTTTTTTCCTACATGGATATACAATGCGAACTATAACCAGGACACAGTTAACGTAAGACATTGGTAGCTCTCCTGATACAAAAACAAAAAACATACCAGTCACCAGAAAAAAATGATTATGGTTTTTACCATTGTACAGGAAAGAATACTGGACATAATATGCCAAAAATAAAAAGTTGCCATCATTTTGTATTTGTATAGATCTGAATATTCTGATGGCTTTGCAAGTTTTGTTTGCAAAAGAAATTGTCATAAATGATACTAAAGGAAAATTAACATCTCAGGATTAAGCAAACTGTTTTGTAATAACCTTAAACCATTTTCCTTCTAATTTTTCTAGCTTCCAAGTTGTTGGAAATCTTTTAAAAGAAAATTCAACACCTCACAATTGTAAATATATTTTCTTATTTAAAAAAAGGAATTCTTTGGCAGGCTAGATAATCTTCAAGTAAACACCAGTATGTTAAAATGTGTTCTCAGGAAACCTAAAAGCTTCATTTTTGGCAAAACGAGTCAACATGCTGTCAGTCACCTCCTCCAAGATGCAATTACAGTCAGCACTAAATAATTTTGAGCTTCCAGCAACAGGCTATATTCAAAAAGGTTTCCACAGACCTATAAGCAAATTCACCTCGTCTAAAAGAACCAGAACAAAAACTCACTTAAGCTCTTTTCTGGCAGTTAGATCATGATAGAAAAGCTTGGTTGTCAGCTGGATTTTATTATTGAATATTACTTTCAAGAAGCAAAACATTAAGATTAGTTTTCCTTTTATAAGTTGCCAAGATATTCTTTGTCACCAATTTAAAATTTTCTGAGAAGTGAGAGCAAATTGAAAAGCCACCTGCAGTTTGTTGTAGCTTTTACTATGACTTACTAAGTGAACTTAAATTGCACATCATATACCTTACTTCTAGATGCTTAAAAAGAGAAGAAAAAGAAATAAAAGGAATCCAAATTAGAAAGGAAGAGGTAAAACTGTCACTGTTTGCAGATGACAGGATAATATACATAGAGAATCCTAAAGATGCTACCAGAAAACTACTAGAGCTAATCAATGAATTTGGTAAAGTAGCAGGATACAAAATTAATGCACAGAAATCTCTTGCATTCCTATACACTAACAACAAAAAATCTGAAAGTGAAATTAAGGAAACACTCCCATTTACCATTGCAACAAAAAAAATACAATACCTAGGAATAAACCTACCTAAGGAGACAAAAGACCTGTATGCAGAAAACTATAAGACACTGACGAAAGTAATCAGAGATGATACAAACGGGTGGAGAGATATACCATGTTCTTGGATTGGAAGAATCAACACTGTGAAAATGACTATACTACCCAAAGCAATCTACAGATTCAATGCAATCTCTATCAAACTACCAATGGCATTCTTCACAGAACTAGAACAAAAAATTTTACAATTTGTATGGAAACACAAAAGACCCCAAATAGCCAAAGCAATCTTGAGAAAGAAAAACGGATCTGGAGGAATCACACTCCCTGACTTCAGACTATACTACAAACCTACAGTAATCAAGATTGCATGGTATTGACACAAAAACAGAAATACAGATCAATGGAACAGGATAGAAAGCCCAGAGATAAACCCACACACATATGGTCACCTTATCTTTGACAAAGGAGACAAGAATAAACAATGGAGAAAAGAGAGCCTCTTCAATAAATGGTGCTGGGAAAACTGTAAAAGAATGAAATTAGAAAACTTCCTACAGCTACATGTAAAAGAATGAAATTAGAAAACTGCCTAACACCATATACAAAAATAAACTCAAAATGGATTAAAGACCTAAATGTAAGACCAGACACCATAAAACTCTTAGAGGAAAACATAGGCAGAACACTCTATGACATAAATCACAGCAAGATCCTTTTTGACCCACCTCCTAGAGAAATGGAAATAAAAACAAAAATAAACGAATAGGACCTAATGAAACTTAAAAGCTTTTGCACAGCAAGGAAAACCATAAACAAGATGAAAAGACAACCCTCAGAATGGGAGAAAATATTTGCAAACGAAGCAACTGACAAAAGATTGATCTCCAAAATATACAAGCAGCTCATGCAACTCAATATCAAAAAAACAAACAACCCAATCCAAAAATGGGCAGAAGACCTAAATAGACATTTCTCCAAAGAAGATATACAGATTGCCAATAAACACATGAAAGGATGTCAACAACACTAATCATCAGAGAAATGCAAATCAAAACCAAAATGAGGTATCACCTCACACCAGAATGGTGTCAGAATGGCCACCATCAAAAAATCTACAAACAATAAATGCTGGAGAGAGTATGGAGAAAAGGGAACCCTTTTGCACTGTTGGTGGGAATGTAAATTGATACAGTCACTATGGAGAACAGTATGGAGGTTCCTTAAAAAACTAAAAATAGAACTACCATATGACCCAGCAATCCCACTACTGGGCATATACCCCAAGAAAACCATAATTCAAAAAGAGACATGTACCACAATATTCATTGCAGCACTATTTACAATAGCCAGGACATGGAAGTAACCTAAGTGTCCATCAATACATGAATGGATAAAGAAGACGTGGCACATATATACAATGGAATATTACTCAGCCATAAAAAGAAATGAAATTGAGTTATTTGTAGTGAGGTGGATGGACCTAGAGTCTGTCATACAGAGTGAAGTAAGTCAGAAAGAGAAAAACAAATACCGTATGCTAACACATATATATGGAAACTAAAAAAAAAATGGTTCTGAAGAACCTAGGGGCAGGACAGGAATAAAGACGCAGACGTAGAGAATGGACTTGAGGACACGGGGAGGGGGAAGGGTAAGCTGGGACGAAGTGAGAGAGTGGCATGGACATATATACACTACCAAATGTAAAATAAATAGTTAGTGGGAAGCAGCCCCATAGCACAGTGAGACCAGCTCGGTGCTTTGTGACCACCTAGAGGGGTGGGATAGGGAGGGTGGGAGGGAGATGCAAGAGGGAGGGGATATGAGGATATCTGTATACATATAGCTGATTCACTTTGTTATACAGCAGAAACACAACATTTTAAAGCAATTATACTCTAATAAAGATGTAATATATATATATATATATATATATATATATATATATATATATATATATATATATATCTTAAAAAATATGTGTATCCTCCAAAGATCTCAGGAAAGAAATTATGAGATGACTAATATTATTTCCATAGTACATTTGTCGAAACTAAAACAAGGATATAAGAAAATGATTCATTAAATGCCTTAAAGATTTTTAGTGGTAATTCAACCCTTGTTTTCTGCTAAATCCCCAAACGCAACTGTCATTGTCGAGCTAGAAGTAGAATGTACTGGGGAGAAATTGTTTCAACAAATGTATGAAAGATTGTAATTTATGACTATAACCTTTGTACGAAGGGATATTGCTTAGATCTCTTTTCTGAGTCCTGGCACATCAAATGATGAAGAAGCAATAGTAGACTGCTTAAATATAAAAGTTTTAAAGATGAGCTTAAATATGAAAGTTTTAAAGATGAGCTTTAATATAACTGAATCCTATTTTGCATTGATTCATGCCACATAGAAGAAAAGCTGAGGATATGTGAATCAGATGTCCCGTGGATATGAATCTTGATATTCTAACATTATTCTATCTCTCAATAGACTGATTTTACTGTCCAAGTGAGTAAAAGTGTCTTTCCCCATATCTTCCCTAGTCATTCTAAGCCCACTTCATTAACTCAGTGCCCAGGAAATTACCCTGACAACACAAAAATATAAAAACTGCTTTTTAAAGTCAAGTTCTTACCTATTATCAACATAGTAAATATTCTACAATGGGCATATGGGAAACCACAGAAAAGCTAGTGTGTTTTATGCACTGTTAAATGACACATCCAAATATCTAGACAGGCATATTTCATCAGGGTATCATGTATTATATAATATTAGCTCTTTCCTCTAAACATGATGTTTATATAAATTGATAAACACTGTCCCACTGATGGATATAACTGAAGAATGTTTAACTTTAACTTCATTTATGTTTATTCTTTCACAGCTCTTCATGCTTTACATTAACAGCCCGTTGACTAATTTAAAATATTTACAATGAGCTGCTGCTGTATTTCAGTCTCTGTAGAGATTCACAGTTGATTCCTCAAGAAGTTCATCTGCAAATAATGAACTTACTGTAAGGTATTCCTACCTCAACAGTATAATTCGAAGTTTAGATGTTCTGCTTCAAGTTATTAATATGCAATGGCAAAAGTCCTTCAATAATGAAAATACCACAATATACTCAAATTTTGTGTAACTTTTTTGCTTTGTTATTCAGAAATTTTCAATTTGGGATCTTTCAAAATTAGAACATATTAATATAATCTAAAAGAACAGCGAAGACTTTGAATATAAATGTAACCCTGATTTCACATAATGGATATTTCACAGAAAAGGAAACTTGGAAGGCCAGTGCAAAAATGGAAAAAACAAAATGTTCTGCCTTACTTGTAACCCAAGAAATGCAAATTTTAGTCATAATAAAATGACATTTTATACCCACCACTTTTAAAAAAAAAAATAGGAAGTTCTGATAATGCCACATGTTAGCTGGTGGGAGAGTAAAGTAATGCAGTACCTTGGAAAACAATTTAGTATTATCTGGTGGCGTTATGTATGTGCAAATTCAGGACTCAGAAGCTATTCTAGATAAGTACCTTAGAAAACTCTTGAGCATGTGTCTCAAGAGACTCGTAAAAAATATTTATGGCATTGTTGGATCTCAAATTATAAAAACTCAAAATGAGCATACATATAAGTATAGATAGATGTGTTTTTGTATAGTCAGACAAGGGAATACTACATAATAGTGAAAATGAATAGTCTGCTACAAACATCAAATTATTGAATGTTAGAAACATATCATTGGATGTAAAAAGAAAGATATAGATGATTACATAGAGTATTATACTATTTATATAAATTTTAAAAGCACACAAACTCAACAATAAAGGTACATAATATATAGCAAAACTAAAATGAAAAGAAAGAAAAACACAGAGGTTGCATATGATTATTCTTGAGTTGGAGGGAGACAATGTTAATATATGGAATGTCAAAACTGAGGCACAAAAAAAATAAAAAAATAAAAAAAACAAACAAAAAAAAACCTGAGGCACAAAGATGTGAAGTAACTTTACCAAAGTCACTCTGCTTATAAGACGTAAACTTGGTATTTGAACAGATAGTCCAGAATCTGAAGGAAGCCTTATAGCCATTAAACTGTACTAATTCCTTGCATTAAAAACAATGCAAGTGTGGCCAAGATGGTAGCACAGGAAGACCCTGAGCTCACCTCCTCCCATGGGCACACCAAAATTACAACTATTTACAGAGCAGCTATTTATGCAAATGACCTGAAGACTAGAAAGATTTTCCAAAACTAAAGATATAAAGAACGAAACACGAAGGAGGAGCAGAGACACAATATAGTCAAGATTCATACCCCTAGGTAGGTGACCCACAAATGGGAGGATAATCACAATTGCGAGGTTCTCCCCAAGGAGCAGGGAGTTCAAGCCCCACATCATGCTCCCCAGCCTTGGGGTCCTACACTGGGAAGAGAAGTCCCCAGAACATCTAGCTTTGAAGGCCAGCAGGCTTGCATATAGGAAAGCCAGAGGGCTATAGGAAACAGAGATTCTTCTCTTAAAAGACACGTGCAAACTCTCACAAGCTCTGAGACCCAGTACAGAGGCAGTAATTTGAAGGGAGCTGGGTCAGACCAACTTGCTGATCTTAGAGAGTCTCCCAGAGAGGCAGGAGGCAACCTGGGGACAAAGATGCTGGTGGCAGCCATTTTGGGGAGCTCATTCTACCACAAGGACAGTGGTGCTAGCAAGTGCCATTTTGGAATCCTCCCTCTAGCCCATTAGTACCAGGGGCTTACTTGCCCACCAGCAGGCTGTCACCAGCCTCAGGCCCCTGAGGCCTCACAGCCAGCCACCCCTGATCCTGACTCCACCCACCAGTGGCCCAGTACCAGCCCTGGGAACCCTGGGACCAATAGTCAGCCATGCCAGGACCCACCCACCAGCAGGCCAGCAGCGACCACATGAGGCAGGGCCTGGCAGCCAACTAGGCCCGGGGCCAGACCTGCCTACAGTGTGCTGACAGTAGTCAACCCCACCGCAACAGAAGGGCCCATACAGCCCACAGAGGGATCACCCTAGAGGATATAGCTCTGGTGAACAGAGGGGCGTGCACTGCTGGGCCCCATAGGACATCTCCTATATGAGGTCATTTCTACAAGATTGGGAAATATAACCTACCTACCTGTTTACTAGATAGAAGTAAACATAAAGAATCAGTCAAGGGCTTCCCTGGTGGCGCAGTGGTTGAGAATCTGCCTGCCAATGCAGGGAACACGGGTTCGAGCCCTGGTCCGGGAAGATCCCACATGCCGCGGAGCAACTAGGCCCGTGAGCCACAATTACTGAGCCTGCGCGTCTGGAGCCTGTGCTCCGCAGCAAGAGAGGCCGCGATAGTGAGAGGCCCGCGCACCGTGATGAAGAGTGGCCCCTGCTTGCCGCAACTAGAGAAAGCCCTCGCACAGAAACGAAGACCCAACACAGCCATAAATAAATTAATTAATTAAAAATAAATAAATTAAAAAAAAAAAGAATCAGTCAAAATGAGGAGACAGAGGAATATTTTCCAAATAAAGGAACAGGACAAAACCCCAGAACTAAAGAAGTGGAGACAAGCAACCTACCTGATGAAGAGTTCAAGGTAATGATCATTAAGATGCTCTACAAAAGTCAGAAGACAAATGGATAACCACAATGAAAATAACAGAGTTAGAAAATATAAAGAAGAATCAAACAGAGCTGAAGAATACAATAATTGAAATAAAAAATAGACTAGAAAGAATCAACAGTAGATTATATGTCACAGAGGAGTGGATCAGTGAACTGGAAAATGGAGTAGAGGAAATCACCCAAGCTGAACAGAAAAAAAAAAAAAAGAATACAAAAAAAAAAAAATTAGGATACCTTGAGACTTGTGGGACAACATCAAGCATACTAACACCTGCATTATAGGTGTCCCAGAAGGAAGAGAAGAGAGAAAGGGACAGAGAATTTATTTGAAGAAATAATAGCTGAAAACCTCCCTAATCTGGGAAAGTAAACAGACATCCAGCTCCCAGAAGCACAGAGAGTTCCAAATAAGATGAACCTAAAGAGGTCCACATCAAAATAATTAAAATGACAGAAAATAAAGATAAAGAGAGAATCTTAAAAGCAGCAAGAGAAAAGGAACTATAGATAAAAAGGGAACTTCCCTAAGACTATCAGCTGACTTTTCAGCAGAAACTCTGCATGCAAGAAAAGAGTGGCATGATATATTTAAACTGATGAAAGGTAAAAAACCCTCCAACTGAGAATACTCTACCTGGCAAGGCTATCATTCAGATTGGAAGGAGAGAGAGAGTTATACAGACAAGCAAAAGCTAAAAGAGTTCAGCACCTCTAAACCAGCCTTACAAGAAACGCTAATGTGTTTAGCAGAATGCTATATATAATATTAAAAAAAATTAATGCCTTCAAAATAATTAAAACATTTATGCACCCTGGTGGGTTGTTTCTATGACAAAGATCAAGGAGGTTTAATTAGCAACTCATTGATTGAATCAAAGTGAAATGCACTCTCTCAGTTAAAGCAAGTCTGTGACATTTAATGAGTCAGAGCCTACATTTACAAAACTTAAATTGCACACACAATGATGGGTAACTATCTCTTTGACTAAACCGACTGAACAGGGTGTGTCTGAGAATAGAAAGCTATAGAGAGTAGAGAAAAAGGAGAGAGTTAGCAACTGTGGCAGAGCTGATAAAGAAATGTGTCAATCCTCCAGGAGTTGTATATAAGTGTCAGTGAATATGATGCCTTCACATTTCAAGGACTTAAAAGCAGGTAAATAAATCGAGCACACACATAAAACGGTAAAAATTCTCTGAATAAACTCAGGTACCGGTTAACTAAACCCTCAGGTACTGATCAATTAAACCTTCCTCCTTTGGTAACTCCCAAATCCTACTACTGAAGCTTCCTCACTTGTGTCCATAAGCTAAATAACAATGGTATATTATTAATTATAAAGGTGTTCCATCTTTATCACAATCCAAATAAATGATTTTAGAGGATCTTCTAATAGACTAAGGACTGCTTAAAAGAGCTGGAAGTAAGCAGACATTAATACACTAGATAAAACATATTGTACTCCTACTCTGTGCTGGTAACTATGCAAGGCACATATATCTTATTTTTATCATCACAAATACCTTATGAAGTATGCAATATCCTTATTCCAATTTTAAGGTTGAAAGAAACAAAGATCAGTACAGTTAAATAATATCTACACAGTCACATATCTTGTAAGACACCTCTATATCAATATCACCAGAACAATTAAAAACATTATATCCCCACTATCATGACTACCATCCTATATTTTATTTTGAAAATAAAATTAATTCTATTGTTTTTTCTTGATTATAAAGCAATATTTTATCAGTATAAAAGAAAGAAAGTATAAAGGAATTAATAACCTATAATGCCATCACACAAATATAGCATTTTATATGTATTCACATTATTTTTTCTAAGGATACAAACACACATATATATTTTAAAAAGAGAGAGATGGTCTGGTATACATTAAGTACCTCATATTATTAGCACTTTTTAAAATTATAATCATTATTATGGCTGTACATAGCTGTAGTTCATTTATTTTTATTGCCATAAATATTCTAGTGTATAGACATACCACAACTTACGTATCATTTCTGCCTTAGAAAGACATTAGGGTTGTTACCAGTTTGAGGTTATTGCAAATAACACTACTATAAGCATTGCTTTACATGTATCTTTGTGCACATATTATATACTGGTTCTTGGGGTGGCGGGGGAAGAGCCACACTATATGACATTGAACAAAATTCTAATATAAATACTATGGCAATGATCAGTTTCAAGCTACCACTGGTCTAAAAGTCAAATCACAAAGTTTCTGAAAATTTAACAGCTGGCTCTCTGGGCCAGTACTAGCTGATTTGAACACATAACTGCTAGAACACATAGAGAGTTATACTGAGATATGTTTTTCTATATAATATATATATAATTGCTAATACATATATATATATAATTGTTAGGTTATAGAGTTTGTACGTGATCAACTTTAGCGAATAATGCCAAATAGTTTTCCAAAGTAATAGTACCAATTTATACCGCCCCCCCACCCCAGCAGTCCATGAGAGTTCCCATTATGTGTCAGACTGAAATTTTAGTCATCCAAGAGGGTATGCTGTAGAATGTTATTTTGGTCTTATTTTCCATTTTCCTGATTACCAATGAGCTTGACCACTTTTTCATGGATTTATGGCTATTTTCAATATTCCTAGGCCTCTTCAAGTCATTGTCTCATTTTCTGCTTACTTGTCTGTTTTTTTCTTACTGATTTTGGATATAGCCATGTTTTATGAGTTGAAAATTTCTTCACCAAGACTACAGCTTGCCTTTCCACTATCTTAATGGAGTCTTTTGATGAACAATCTTAATGTACTCAAATTTATTCCCTTTAATCTCCTGATTGGAGTTCTTGCTTTGTTTGAGATATATGTTACTCATCTGAGATCATTAAGATATTTTCTTTCACTGTGCTCCAGAGTTTTTATTGTTTTGCTTTTTGTATTTTGATTTATGTTTTACATAAAAGATAGTTTTGTGTATGACATGAAGTAGGAGCTATATTTCATTTTTATTTTTATGGATATAAAATGCCCCAGCATGATTTATTGAAAAATATTTTCCTTTCCCAGCTCTGAAGTAGCACTGTTTTTTTAAATTAACACTCCACGTATGCTTGGGTCTTTTTCTGTAATCTCTATTTTATCCTACTGCTTTATTTGTCTATCTTTACATGTGTATCACACTATCTTATTTAGAGTAGCATTATAAAAAGTCTGCATAGAACAAACCCACTCACTTTGTTCTTCTCCAAGAATATTATGGCTACTTTTTTAAAATGTTAACACATTTATTGAAATATAATTGAGTTTCAATAAACGTCTCATATTTAAAACGTTAATTTAATGTTTTTAGTGTGTATACACCCCTAAAACATAATCACAATTCAAGACAATGAATATTTCCACCCCACAAATAGTTTTCTTGTGCCCATTTGTTGTCCCTCCATGCTACTGCTGCATGGAGTGTTCTCTAGAGGTATTTTCCTCATTTCTTTACCCAAAGCAACAGTTTTTAACATTCTGAAATCTGTTTTTCATCTATTATTTCCTTCTATCCATTTTTTTGTAATTAATAATACAATGAACTATGATTCCTAAAGTTTTCAGTTAACAATAAAAGCATTTTCCAACATCAATGCACATACATTTTAGTGTCATTTCAAGATACACTGTATCCACCACGTGCATGAGCTACATTTAATTTAATCATTATTTGCTTTAAATCCTTCCTAGAAGAAAATATGACAATAAATATTAATGAATATACTATTTAATCATTACCTTTTAGATTATATTGAAATATTCACCCATATAAAGTTATCATGATCATCTTTGTGCAAAAACTTTGACATCACTCTGATTATTTCCTTAGTATATGGATAAATAAAAATGAATTTTCTAGATGAAAAGAAGCATTGTTTTTCAGACATTTCATACATATCCTCATCTTGATTTCCAGAAAACATATATCAGTTAGCACTCCTACAGAAGATTTATAAATGCCTCTGTATTACAATCCCTCATCAACATTAAATGGTATTTCCTCAAATTTGTTAATTTGATAAATAGCAAATATATTATTACTATATATTTCTCTGAGTTTTTGTGATATTTAATCGATCTGGGGGGCTCTTCTCAGAAACTTTTGTTTTTAACCCTTTCCTTTTTTTTCTATTAAAGTATATTTGTTGCTTTGCAAATGAGGTCACGAAAGAAAGAACAAAATAAAAGATGACACTGAGAAAATATTAGTAATTATAAATGCATAAAAATTAATGAAAATTTGCTGTCCAAGTTGTTTATGCTTCTCTTTGAATACCTAAAAATAACACAAAGGAAGTTTTCTAAGTTCTTATTTTCCTGAAGTTTTATTTTTCTATAGTATTCAGCCATTTTCATGAGGAGAAAAGTTTAAAGAAGACAGTCATTCAACATAAAAAAATTCAACATAAAAAAAAATCATAACTAAGATATCCACCCCCACTTTTATTGTTCTTTCTTTTTTTGGCATAAAGACTTTTCTATTTGGTATTCACATTTTCCTACCTTAAAATATCTATATTACCCTGCTTTTATTATACTATTTCTTAGAATTTAAGGATTTCTTTCTGCCTTTCCTGATGACCGTGCTAAAAAATGCAAAGCCTTCTAAAGATTCCTTAGGGTTATACGATCTATAAATACTGTCTTTTGGGAAAATCACTACTTCACTATTGTCTTATTAATGGCCACCCACTGCAGCTCCACCTAGAATGTGCTATGTTGAGAGTTGCCCCTTTGAGAAACAGATTTCAAAAAGAGCCAAAGCATCTGCCTGTAAGACTTTGATTTATTGCTCTTATTTGAAATCACTGATGGTCTTTTCAGTACATGGTCCTAAAGATATTGCATTTTCTTTAAATAACACATATTTAGTGATCACCCTTTATGTACCAGGCACTTTTCTAGGCATTGGTGTAGGACAGTGAAAAAAACAGACAAGAATCCCTATTTCATAGAACTTACATTCTAGTATATATCTCTCTGAATAAGCAGCATCTTGCTGTACCTCACTTTCAACTACTCCAAAAGTAGACATCACATAACTGAGATGTCTAAGGGACATCTAACTACCTATAGTCTCAGTGGGCTATATTTTTTTCAAATAACCCCATATACCCTCTTTCACATGGAATAACACACAATACATTGAAATTAAAATGCAGGTCCTTATATTAAAGAAGGATTTGAGAATAGATTGTTTTAAGTGTTTCATCTGACAATTATTTATGCATATAGTTTTACTGATGAGCCACAGTGAAGTCACATATATGAGGGAAAATAATGATATGAAATTAAACTGCTATTAAAATGACATCAGCCAATATTTATTGAGCACTTACCATATACCTGGCATTTTTCTAACCCATTTACTTACATTAATGTGTGAAATAAGCTCTAGAGGAAAGCATAACACAGAGGTTTAAATAACTTGCACCAAAGAACAGTGATTAAACAGTGGAAATGGATTGGGGAGAGGGGCTGATGGAGGATTAACATCAGAGCCAGCATTTTTAACCAGTAGGCTATGATGATTTCATATATTTGTTTAAGAGTGTTTTAGAGTATGGTTTCAGATCAGTTTAATAAAAAATTACCAATTATATCTAGTCTGGTGCTAAATTAATTGATTAGTAGAATTCCAGGGCTATTAAGAAGAGATGAAGCTACATAAAAGATGTGAAAATAATGTGTGTGTGCTGCAAACAGTTTTTGGTCTTTTATTTATTGATCTTTTCTTTTTTCAGATTTGTCTAAGTATGCTGGCAAACAGAGCACTCTCTGAAAGTTTTACTTTGAGATAGCATTCCTCCCTGAAAGGATTCATCTGTCTGCTACAATTTCACCCTGCTTCATCTCAGTCTCCCTACCCTAGTGTCTTCTTCATTTAAAAAAAAAGTTTGTCTTTCTACAAATTAAAGTTCTTTCTGTGGTAAAAACGAGCCCCAGAACTTCCAAAGTGCACATTAGAAGCGAATTGCTATGTAGAGATGGAAAATTACACGTCCCAACACCAGTTTCTTTCTGGAAATTCACCATCTCCTGGTGAATGCTCACTCATTCCTACTGGCTCTGTCTCACAGACCTCCAATTCCTCTTCTTTAATTTAAACATGTTAGACCAAGTTTAGGAATATATATATATATATTCAAACTGAAACTTTATTGGTGTAAGGGGGTCATTCAGAGAATTTGCTGAAAGCTGAAGGATAGCCAAGGCTAAAGATACACAGAGGGTGGCATAAATCTAGAAGATCTGCTTTGCATTGTGTCTTTCACTCATTTCCAGTCTATTGTTTACCTCTTGGTTTCCTCCTTCTAAGCAGCCACTTCCACTGGGCAAGCTCCAGTTAGCTTGTATCAGCTCAAGTCCCAGGCATCACACTGACAGGCCTCTATGCTTACAGTTCTCCACTGGTTTCCTTATATTCCTGGGGTAACTGATACCAAAATTAACCTTTTTTGATGTGTTCAAACCTCTATGGTCTTCATAAGACAGGCACTGATGGGTATAAATATGGCAACCCTAAGACTTATATACTCACCGTACTTGGAGGGGAGGGTGGGAGAAAGCTTGGAAGAGAATGTCTTTTCCTTACCTTTTCTTCTTAATTTTGGGGCTGCCTTTCTAGTCAGCAAGTGGCCTTTGCGGAAGAGCAGCAGATGTTATCGATGTTTTAAGCCTTAGTGGGTGTCTGATGATATCATTGTCTGGAAAAGATAGAGCTTAAATGTGATAGGGTAGACAACTATTTAAGTCTACTTAAACCATGGCTGAAAAGAGAATTATTCAGCCACCTGTAACAAAGGATAAATGAGTAATGAAAATGTATTGAGACAAATACTTTTGGAGGAATGGAGCCTGGAGGAAATCCCTTAGTCTGAACTTATCTGATAGTCCTACAATGTGGAACAGAAACTAGAGAAGAGTCCACAACTGCTGAGACTAAGAGTGTAATGAATACTAAACACTTAATAGAATTATACGCCCTCTGTAGCTAATGACAACCTATTATGTGAATTCAGAGGAAAACGAAGCAGCAGCCTACCAAGAACTCTCAGAAATTCTGGAAGGAAAAATGTGAAAATTCTAACAAAATTAAGTACAAAACCTCTCAAATACAGAGTGAGAGGCAGTTACAGAAATTGTTAACACATGGATTGAAAACAAACTAAGACTGAAATTCTGATTGCTATTTAGATACGATAATGAATGTTGTAACTGATGAGAAGAACAAGCAATATCTACATTTTCGTAAGCATGAAGGATTATTGTACAACTCAGAGAGTGACAGCAAATTGGCCTCAGGTTTACAATAAGAAATGACTAGAGTTGAAGCAGCTGGGCTGAGAGATTCTAAACAAAGGAAGAGGGTAAATGGTATTGTTCACAGAGCCCTTCAGGCAAGATCAAAGCCCCACTTTGTTCATTTTTACTAATAATCTGTGAAAATAACAATATGAAATCTGAATTGTGACTAGGAAACTGGGACCTGTGGAGGGTAGTAAAAAATACAAGCTAATCAATTCGGGGAGAAAAAAAAAAAGTGAGGTAGGTTTAATTGTTGGGTATCAAAATAGAACTAGGGTTTCAATATAATTTTTTGCTCTTCAACCAATGCTGAAGAGGGAAGAGAGAGATCATCTTTTTTGAACCAGGAATAATAACTGTAGCTGTTCTTTGCTACATATTCACTAGATTCTAAACAGATTGTATGAGACTGGAAGGAAAATATGCTATTTCCCAGCTGTGGTTCTCATTTATGTACTTCCCCCCAATCCCCTGGCCCTACTTCTAAGTGTTCAACTGCTCCTTGAATCTTCAGACTTTCCAGTTCAGTTTACTCTTTCTTTATCCAAAATGCCTCACCTCAAACATGACCCCTCCCTTGTTTGCCACCTTCCTTAAGGTGATGACATAGTATCACTATATCAAATTCATTTGTGACTCCTAAAGAGATCTATTCACCTATTAACCAGCGTAGGCTTTCTTTCCCAATTCCTGCCCAACTATCAAGGGTTAGGTCCAGAATTTAGAATTTGACCCAGACACCTTCACCAGATTATATGGATTCTATTTCTTCTCATTAGTGTTTCAAAGACAGAAGGGAAAATCTCAAAAATATGCTCCTTGAACAATAGGTAATTATTTAGTCTGAACTAAATGGTTATCATTATATATGTATAAATTACTTTCAAAATGTATTATTCAGAATTCATATTATACATGCACATGTAGTAGGCACCAAACTCAAGGGATGCCCTTAGAATTCTAATCATCTCTGTCCTTGTGATAGAATTTATTAAATTGGGTTCTGTGACTACAAAACACATAAGGGATTTGCAACATCGAATATCTTTTTTTGCACTTATTACTCCATTTTTTTTTTAATTTTGAAGGACATAGCGACAATGATAATATATTTAGACCTAATGGTGGAGTGATACCGTTCCACTCTACTGTTAGATCTCTGATAGTTTCATATTTTAGTAGAAAGACCACTTTATTCCTATGACACAGTTCCTTCCCAAATGAATGTCTTCCACACTGCTGTACTGTGCAGCCATCTATTCTAAACATTAAACACATTACCCTGCCTTGGGAACAGTGGGCACCCAGATCCCAGACATGACATTATGTGATTTCTTGTCACCTCTCTCTCTCTCATGGTTAGAAGCCACATTATGTGTTCTTAAATAACTTTGTTACTGAGTAACATATTTTTTGAAAATGTTCAACTTTTTATAAACGCTCTATATATGATATGTATATATAAAGTAAAATGTGTATGTGTATAATTTATTGGTTCTTATTATGTGCCCAGCTCCGTGAAAAACAATTTACATCTGTTATCTCACTTTTATCCCCATTAAAATACTATGAAAAAGAGATTACTGAGGCACAGAAAGATTAAACAACTTTCCCCAAGTCACACAATTAGTGCAGAGTCACTACACTATATAAAATCTCGATCCCCACTATTAGCCACTCTGTAAGCAAGAACCCAGTGTTCTAAGAGGCAGCTATAAATAACTTTGACATTTCAGTGGCTATATATTTCCCATTGTCATCAGGAGATTAAAGCTGTATTAGATAAATTCCTCATATTAGATAAATTTCTCATTACTTTAGAGTGACATGTCAAAATAAATCTCATTCTAATTAAAATAAACTAAAATGTGGAAAGCCTAAATTAATTAATTTATCATAACTGAGGGGTGTTATTCTAAAAGTTGTAAACGTTATTTTAGTCTATACATTATTCTATTTTCCAGGGAAGAAAAATACTCTATGTAGCATTCACATTCCCTGCTAGGAAAATTTAGAGAAAGAACACACTGTATGATCTTCTAATTTTTATCTCATTGATATAACCTACACCTCATCATATTAGAAGCTTTCTCAAGGTCCTTCAGAAACTATGATTTCAGTCTGAAATCACTGAAGGGATCGTTCTAACCTCTGGAATGTCAAGTGCTCTAGATGAGGATTTACTGGTCTGTATTCATCCATCCATTCATTCCATTATTATTCCACTTATTCCAGCTACTGAAAGAGTTACATAAAGTTTCTAATTAGACTGTTACAGGAGTATTCAGGAAAAAAAAATATATATATATATATATATATATATATATATATATATATATCAGTATTTGTTAATTGAGCAAAGACAATTCTTTAACTAAATAGATCTGGAATCTAAAATCTTTACCCTCCGTACAGTAGGACTTGATCCTCTCTTACTGAGTAAAAGTGTTTACATGTATGTGTTCATGTGAAATAAGTACATTACACAGATGAAACCATTTTATTCCAACCAATGTAATGCCAATGTCAATTAGTTTTATTTGATATTTGTATGTGTTCTGCTTTGTTCTAAAAGTGGGAGAGGGGGATGGAATGGAAGGGAATCTTTAAAAGTAGTTTATAATAACATATCTCAAAGATTTTCAACCCAGTAAAAAATAAGTCAGACAGAGAAAGCCAAATGTTGTATGGTATCATTTATATGTGAAGTCTAAAAAATAAAGCAAATAAACACATATAACAAAACAGAAACTGACTCAAACTAGAGGTTACCAGTGGGGAGAGGGGAGGGGGAAGGGGGAAGATAGGGGTAGGAGGTTAAGAGGTACAAACTACTATGTATAAAATAAATAAGCTACAAGGATATATTATACAGCACAAGGAATATAGCCAATATTTTATAATAACCATAAACGGAATATAAACTTTAAAAATTGTGCATCACTATGTTGTACACCTGAAACTTATATAATATTGTACATCAACTATATACCTCTCTCTCTCTCTCTATATATATATATATATAATATATATACATATATATATTATACACACACACACACACACACACAGAAAGCAAAGAGTCTTATAGTCTCAGAGGAGGATGAAAAAATAGAGGCTGTTTTCCAACCCATTTGACAGATGCATAAACTGAGGTCAAATTTTTCAGAAAATTTCCCCAAAGCCATAGAGTTAGATTTTGGCAGTCATCATCTCTTTGAAAAGCACTATCTGCTGTGAAGAAAGCAGTAGCAATCCCTATAAGACAGTCTATTATTAAATATTCTCCTTGGTCATTCAAACTGGAAATGTTATGAGAATTCAAAGAAGGCAAAATTTGTATGGAGAAAGTGGGACTTGGGCAAGCTCCTGAAGGGTAGAAATAATTTGAATGGAGAGAGAAAAAGACATCTCAGGTGTTCAAGGTCAACTGATCAAAGGTGGATTGGAAAATCATCAATTTACTTTACTGGAGCATAATCCCTTTATTAGAGAAATAAGACTGAAGAGATGCATTAGATGTGTCTCTCAGTAAGACAGAGGATTTTGAAAGCCTAGTAATGCACCTCAGAAAATAATAATAAAAAACCCAGATTGTTCATTTTTCCAGTAGGTATAAATGGCAATCAGATTTGCTCTCCTGTTTCACAGTTTTACAATAGATAACCAGTAGAGTCTTTTTTCTCCTTTCAAGTGTTCCATCCTTAGCTTACTATTCCTTCCCATTTTTTTCTTTCCTTCTCGGTGAACTGTTATTTCTGAGGATAGTTCTGTTTATTAAAAATATGTAATTTCCATTTTCTAGAAAGAAAATCTAAGCTTTAAACAGCCACCCTTCAGGTGAAAATTTTGAAACATTCCTTCTAATCCCCAATTAATTAGAAATTAGTCAAAGTGTAGGTAAATCAGGAGAAAATATAAGTTTTGCTACATTAGACACTTTCATGGTAGGAGTTATGCAGAGTGATTTTTCAAATAATTTTCTCTGGAGCTCCAGCACTGCAGGGGAGCTGCTTCAAACAGAGCAGCTACACTTTTATTTGTTTTATATTTGAACTCATAAATAAGTGTTTATTTGGAAAAATGGTTTCAGAAGCAGCCCATTATTATTCTGCTCTGGGTTCAACACTGCCTCGCATTTGTTTTTTTAATGTTTAGGACCAACTCACAGAACACAGTGGATTTCATCTATTTGAAATCTTTGTTAAAAGAATGAAACAACAAACCTGGAAAAAATGACATGTTAGAGCCATGCTGAAGACATGTAATGATTAATAGCCAAGTAAGTTTATTTATCAAAATTCTGGTAGAGCACTATTGCTACTTTAGATATTAAATATTGTTTTGTATGCATGTAAAATTTTTATCATAAACATTGAAAAAATTAAAATTAAGTGTTAAATTTCCAAAGTAGTAGAGGGGAACATCTGAATTAAATAAAAAGAAAAGCACACCATATCAAAAAAAATACAGATGATAAAAAGAAAGAAGTCAAATAGTAGAAAAAATAAAAGGAAAGAAATAAGAAGATGGAAAAATTCCGGTATCATTATCCTAACAAATTAATACAGCACAGTCTTCAGTGAAAACAAGCCAAAATTGTCAGACTGAATTTTTTCCTGAGATATATGAGGTTTATAAGAATCATATTAAAAATAATTTCAAAACTATAAAGCTACAAAGTATTAAATTGCAATGATAAATTTTCAAATACAACAGCATGATCAGAGATTTTATTACACTTCTAGTAATTACAGACAAAGCACACAGAAAAACCAGGAAAGTACATAATATTTGAACTATATGGTTAACAAATATGATCTAATAGACACATAAAATCTTGCACCAAACAACTGAAAAATATTTTTTTCCAGGCATTCAGGCAAATGAATGAATATTGGTCACATTTTAGACCTTAAAACGAGTCTCAACATTTTTCAAACACTAGTATCATATGAACCACAGTCTTAAGAATGAAGTTGGGGAGCTTCCCTGGTGGCGCAGTGGTTAACAATCCACCTGCCAATGCAGGGGACACGGGTTCGAGCCCTGGTCTGGGAAGATGCCACATGCCACGGAGCAACTGGGCCCGTGAGCCACAACTACTGAGCCTGCGCGTCTGGAGCCTGTGCTCCGCAACAAGAGAGGCCGCAATAGTGAGAGGCCCACGCACTGCGATGAAGAGTGGCCCCCGCTTGCCACAACTAGAGAAAGCCCTCGCACAGAAACGAAGACCCAACACAGCCAAAAATAAATAAATAAATTAAAAAAAAAAAAGAATGAAGTTGGGTTAGATATAAATATGGAAAATGTAAAGAAACAAACTATGTATTTGAAAATTCTTAAAAAATACTTTGATAGGCCAAATTTTATAATAATTAATAATAAAATATTATATCTCAAAACTTATGATATGCATCTAGAGCTGCCCAGAGAGAAAAGCTTAAAGACTTCATAATACAGATTATATTAGAAAAGAGAAAAAGCTGAAAATTAATAAGCTAAGAATGTTAGGTATCAAAAGGGATATAACCACAGAAACAGAGATTAAAAGATAATGAAAACTGATAACCTTTATGATCATATGTTAATAGCAGGAGAAACACATATTTCAAGAAAAATGTATAGTACACAAAATGACAAAGGAAGAAAACCTGAATAAAACCATAATCATTACTAGTAATCAGTATGTTTACAACCCAGAGAAACTCTCACATACTTTCTTCAGGAGAAACCTCCCACCACACCCCCCAAAACAAAATGTGCATAGGTAGCGTTGTTCATGGTAGTAAAAAAAAAGGCAAACGACTCAAAGTCCCATTAACAGAAGAATACATGTAAAAATGATGACATATTTATGCACAGAAAATATATAACAGTAAAACTGAATGAACTGTGTCTACCCTAGTCAACATGGCTGAATCTAATAAATTAAATGTGGAGCAAAACAGCAACTTCTAGACATTCCATACTATATGGTTCTGTATATACATCAAGTTTAAAAAGTGTCATGATAAAAAACTTATTTTAGATGGATACACATTTGGTGAAAACAAGAAAAACAAGGGGCTAACAATACAATATATGCTCTGAAGGGGACGGAAAAAAAGGGGACGAAACTGGGGAGGGAATCAGAGAGTTTAAGTTAGTAATATTTTGGTTCTTAAGTTGTGTACATGTGTACATGGATGTTTGTGTTGGTACTACTATCGAAAATATACATACATGTTATAAATAGTTTCTGTGTATGATTTATTGCTTATACCAACAAATTGAATTCCTCACAACTTCCTAGGTGATTGACATATTTACTAAACTGTGTCTTCATTATTCGGCAAATCCCTTTCATTTTTAGCCTCCCAGCAGCCTTACCTTCTTGATAAAGTCCTCTCTACCAGTTCAATCACCTTACCTCAGGACCACAGCCACCTGCGCTACAAGGCTAAGAACACTAAGGCCTTTTTATGTATATCTATGTATTCTCACAGTGCTCTGTGTACCACTCTTTCTTGCTACTTACGTCATAGTATTCTAAACACTGGTCTATGTACCTTTCTTTCCTGCAACAATGTGACCTAATTGCCCATAGAAGCTGTGCCTAAATTCATTATTGTATCCCTAGAAGCCCAACATAATACCTGAAATATAGCCAATGCTCAGTAAACGTGTCTCCTGATGGATGGTTAAATGGATGGATGGATGGATGGATGGATGGATGGATGGGTAAATGTATGTATCGGTAAATGAAAGAAGCCATGAATGTTTTCTACTTTTTTGTGTACTGTTTTATTTGGCTTAGATTTGTTTTGGATAAGCATAGTCTCCACTAGCATATCCATCTCTTGTGTAGTGTACCAGTTGATCAGATGTTCATCAGGTGCTAGAGTAGTACATTCATATTTTCATTGGCAAAACTTATGAAATGATATTCTATGAAAGAATAAAAAGCATGTAATTAAATAAAACTTTCTACTGAGTGTAAATTTGAGAATTAACTTTTCACAGGAATTTCACATGGGCTCAATCATTTCTTTCAGAGAAGATGCTGATTACAACATTTACACAGAGATGACCAAATGAAATACTTATCATTCCTAACTATTCTGATTGTAAGGATAGGCACCAATAATTTAACTAATATGATTTTTGTCAGTGACATAATTATGACAGTATTCATATTCAGTTTCTCGTCCCTTCATTCAACAGAAACATTGATAGACTGCTATGTGTGAGACAAAATGAAAAGTCACTGGGCATGCAAGCAGTGAACAAACCAGGTACAGTTTCTACACTTTTGGAGCTTATATTCCAGAGTATTGATGATGGTGAAGATACCAGCGATAAGAACAGGCGCCATTTATTAAGGAATCACTAAGGGCCTGAACCATGCTAACAGCTGTGAATATATTAACTTATGCTGAGTCTCAAAACTACTCTGCTAAGTAGGTATAAACATCCCCATTTCACAGGTAAGAAATGGAGATCCAAACAGTTTTGTTGAGCCATCCAGGGTCACCAGCTAGCAAGGAATGGAGCTGGAATTCAACCCAAATTTTATCAGCTTCCATCGTCAACATTCATAACCACTGCTCTACAAAGCCCCCTTGTGTTAGTACAATTTTAAAAATTAGCAAAATTGTTTTGTGTGAATGAGTGCTTTTTAAAATAGAGAACAATATATGTATATATCAAATTGTATACCTGTGTCTAATCTTTTCATAGAAAAATCATAAAATAAAAGTAAATTAAACAATATACCCGTCAAATACTGATAGGGATTGCTACAAAGTCATTTACAGAAGTACTTTTTGCCAAAAAAATAAATAATTCCAGAAAGAAAGCAACTAACCAGGTGTTTTTTAAGAGCATGGAATTATTTTCCTTAAAAAACAACTTGTTTGATTGGACAGATTTTATCTTGAGTAATACTAGAATTGGGGGGATTTAGGAATCCACTTCTAAAAGAGCATTTGCTGCAGATTTTAACACAATTATTTTTCAACAATCAAATTATTTCTCTTTTATTCCTCTTGCTTTATTCAGTATACTAAATTTTAGTACTCAAATGCCTGACCTCAGAGCCACGTATTTTTATATTTGGTACATAGAACTGAATGTAAGTGAAATAGGTAAAGTCTGTTCTGAGGCTTTAATTTTTTTCTTAGAAGACTTAAAAAGGAATTAATTTGAAGTCTCGGTTCCCTATCTCCTTAATTTTTGTTACTCACTGAGAATAAAATGTGTGCATAAAATGAAGCTAATTAATTAATTTTTATAAAACCAGAAGCCATTCTTTATTTAGTACCTAAATTAGCTTTATTAAGCATTCACTCTTTCTAGGCACTGTAGTACAGACTAGGGATATCAAGATAAATAAAGCCACACTCTGTCTCAATAAAGAAAAGTAATGAGATGGTAAGCTGCTAATAAATTAGAGTACAATCTACTAAGGACTGTCCAAAGAGATCTGGAGTAGAAATCATGATGGCATGTAAAAACAAGACCACATGACAAGCCGTCAAGTGGGAAAGCATCCCAGAAGTATTGTTTGCCTTGGACTTGATCCACAATTACGGATTTGCTCAGTTGACCAAGAACAGAAGAGTATTTAATACAAAGGAAGAGCAAAAGCTCAGAGATGTCGGTGAGTAAACAAACAAACCTAGGAGACTGCTGTCATTCCATGGCACAAGGGACCACAGGACTTGAGAAGCGAATGACACCAGATGCTGGGATTAGAAGAGTCACATCACTTCTGTTTCTAAGTTGTTTCTGGAGTAACCGCTAAAATAATAGAAACAAGACCCTGCTTGGTTGCTTGCACTTCAGAATTTGGGGGGATGTGAGGGAAGGAGAAAGTGAAGAGAGAAAGGTAAAAAGGGGTTTTTCTTTTATTTTCTAAAAAATATCATTTTCATATTCAGATACCAGTGGGTCCATGGCATCGCTACAGCACAGCATCTAGGCTTTGCCAGATGGCTTTTCTTTTCAGAGTTTGGAGAATTTAATGCAGGATGTGTAGTCTTGTTTGCTATCAGGTGTGTGTGTTGGGGGTTGAGGGAGGATTGGAAGTAGTACCTAGCATTTGCAACCATATTTGATCTGTTAACATTCAGTGCTTAAAGAGACATGAATCAAGGTGTATTTGAACGCTTTGTCAGCCCTTGACCTAGAAGAAGTTATTTATTTAAAAGAGTCCTTTGGTCTTATTTTCATTAAGAAACCAAGACCCCATAGCTCAAGTGAAATTTCAGCCCCATTATCTGCAGATAGTCAGTGACTCTGAGTGCACTTAAAATCCCTGAAGAAGAGAAAATTTGCTACCTTGCAAGCAGGAAGCACACCTCCTGTGTAGAGGTGGCTGAATTGTAAATAGAAGGAATAAGTTTCCGAAGGAGATATTCAGTGATTGGATGGTGCCCATCGCTTCTGCTGCTATAAGAACTGTGTTGATGATTACCCTGAAGACTGACTTCTATATCACACCATGTATCACAACACAATGCTTTCATATACTTTATTTTATTTAGTTCTCGTAAGCATGCACAGATGAGGGAACAAGTTTAAAGAGGTTATTTTGCCCAAGGCCACATAGCAATAAGAGGCCAAGTGGGGATTTAAAGACAGATGTTGTTTCCAAGCCCAGGGCTCTTTTCACTAATTCTAAACCGCTTTCCAGATCACAGGGAGATATTAAAGTTTTCCTCCTGCTAATATATAAGGTACTCAGAGAAAGTTCCGGGGGTCCATGATGGCTGAGAGAGACTTTAGTTAGGAGGGAACTTTGGAACAGAAGCTGTGCAAATGAATTATCAGAGGCCAATGGAGCTAAGCACACCCGGAGAACAACTGAGCTTGAGAGGACCTGAAGACGTGTCATGCAAGAAAGAGTCTAGTAGGAAATGACATGGGACCCAGGGACAAATGATGACAGCAAGAGATGTGGTCATGATATTGAGGGATATTTAACATGAATCATTGTGATATTGAAATGAATTTTTGCTTAATAAAGAATATCTTCAGTGTGCTGATTTTCTTTGCATCAATAGTTTCCATCTGCTATATTGTGGAGCAAGGGCTTGCAAGTACAGAACTGGGATAAGCTGACTGAACAGTCCAATGGAACATTTCCTCCAATGTCCAATTGAGAGAACTCAGACACCCCTGCTAACTAAATGCTGTCACTCCATGCCCCAAGCATTTCTGTTCTGAGCTACATAAAAATGCAAAAGCATAAATGGAAGCATTCTTTGCTAGCTGAGACACACTTATTTCTATCATGTTAGGGTTATGAATATGACAGAACTTTCACTTAAATTAAAAATTGAAATTTTCTTTATCTCACAGATTTTCCTTCAAGACCACATATATTAACATTTTCTTTCATTTCTCCTTGACTGGTCTTATAACAAATCCTCAAGCAGTGAAGTAGCTTTCCTTGATGAGGACTCTCAGATTTGCCCTTTGAAAGTCTTTAAGTAAATTTCCTATTTTCCTGAAAAAAAAAAAAAATTCCTAATGCGCTCTGCTTTTCCTCTTCTGCATTGAGAAATCTCTCATTGGACAATTCAGCTGAATTATTCGCTCAATTATTATACATATGTGTGAAATATTTTAGTATCTGAATGTGTTCCTACCAAGGTCTCCTTGCTGTTGCAATTTTATCAAAATGTTTTCAGAATCTCTTTGCACAATGCATAGCCTTCAGTGTAATTTTTTATAAACTGTTTCTTGTATCATATTATGAGTCTTTAAGGATGCCCTGTTATATTATTTCATTGTAATAAAATCTCAAATATTATAAAAGCTTATTGGGTGTTCAAATTTTTTTTAAAGCTGTTAGCCTGGATGGCAAAAGATACAATATGAGTAGTGAGAAAAGAAATGGAAATTGGTTTGAATGCCCACTTTGTGCACATACTTTTCCTCATCTTATACAGTTTAATTCTCATATCAATCTGGTGAGTTTTTTTTTCTTTACAATGAGAATTTACAGTGAGCTCAGAGAAGTGAAATTTTTTCCCAACCAACTAATAAATGCCAAAGGTGGAATTCAAACCTACATGTACCTAACCCCAAGGTTCCTAATATGTCCAGGACACCATGCTGATTTTCAAAGCTCAGGTATAATCCCTGTCCTCCATGCATGACATGGTGATCTTTGTTTTTCGTGGGTTTTTTTTTTTTCTCATGACAAAAATTTTAAATTGCTTTATTGAGGTATGATTCACATGTAAAAAGCTGTACATATACAATGTACACAATTTAATGAGTTTGGGGATAATTATACACCCACGAAACCATCTCTAGACATGGTAAACTTTGGATTGTATTGCAGAGGTATAAGAAAGTAAAGAGAAGATTTGAAAGTATCATGATAATCTTAAATGTCCCCTCTTGGGAAACTGGTTGGATGGCCACACTGTTATTGCAATCAAGAAGTGTTAATTGGTACCCTGAATCGGTCAATAGATAATTTTTGCTTGATCAATTGTTTGGGGCGTGATTTTGACAAGAGGGGCTAATGAGCACTTACTGAACACCTACCATAATTTCATCCACACAACCTATAACTAGGTACCTTCACAACTTTATGTTATTCAGCCCTCAAATCACTCTACACGCAAACAAATAAGTTAGTAGATATAATAGGTATTAGAGCCTACATTCTTCTTAATAACCACGTTATAGGAATACCTTCCAAAGATAGGTCCTAGTAAGTAAAAAGTTCTTTGTATAATAATCAACTGAATAATAAAATATCAGTAAAATCTAATATTTTATTTACATGATCTTTACGATGCATAGATCATAGTATTTAAGAATCAAATCTGGGCTCCATTTACTGCTCCATCATGATCTAGGCTCAATTACTGATCCATATCTGTGCAACTTCAGAATTCTTAATTTATCTGAGCCTCAGTTTCTTCATCTCTAAAATAGTAATAATAATCCCTACTCCACAGGAGGTAGCAATTAAATGAAGTTATGCATATACATGTTAGCACAGCCTCTGTACAGGAAGAGAAAAGTGTGGATAACTTTATAAGTAGAAGATCAGGAAATTAAAATCAGTTTCCTCTGCCTGGTAAGAAATAAGCTCATTTGCTGAGAAAGAATACCTAGATTACTGAAGAATTATTGGATTGCTGAAGACCCACAAAAGTCTGAAGAGAAAAAATAAGGGTTTTTTTTTCCTCCTTTTCTTTCATGAAAATAACCAATATTAACCTAAGAAACAAAAATAACTTTAAAAATCCCTTTAAAAAACAAAACAGGAAACAGCTAAGACAAGAATATTATCTGCCGAAATTCATCCAAATCCAGGAAGGACACCAAAAGCCTAAAACATGTCTCCACATCTCAAACAGTGTTCTTTATTTCTCTCAAAATAATGACGCCATCCTGAGAGACCAACGATACATCTCTTAGAACGATGAGAGCTGGGTGTGTGGGTTGGCCAGAGGAAGAATAATTTGGGAATTTGGTTCTAGAGCACAGAGCATCAGAGCAGAAGCTGAGAAAGAAGTGATGCCAAGAGTACCCCATTTATGTCTCCAAACATGACTCCCAACGTGAGAAATAAACCGCAAATGAGGCAGGACAGGAAGGGAAAATTACCTTGCATCCGCTAGCAAAATTGGGCTGGGCAGATATAAATCCAAGAGAGTTATGCTAGAAACATGCTGAACTGGCTCAACGGTACCTGCTCCCTCTAGAGAAAAGACTCAGGGATGTGTTGCCTCTAGAACAGGAGACACAGCCTATTTATCTAGAAAATATTTTGAGAAACCATTCCCATTTGGAAGCTACTGATCGCCTCTGCCCATTACTTGTACAAAGGGCAGACCAGAAAACGATGGTCTCCATTCACACACAAAGAACGTTCATGAAAGATTACAAAAGGGATGTATACAGAGTTGATGTAAAGCAAACAGGAGGAAAGGAACATAACAAATAAAAGACAACTGAAGTGGTAGAGATCAGGAAAGAATTAAAGGTAGTAAGACGATCATTACAGAAATGGACAATAAACACCTTTTGTATGTAATGAGACAGAGAAAGGGAAAGAAAGGATTTTAGTGATTATGATCAGCACTTCCAAGGAATTTGCTGTAAAACAGAACCAAAAAAATGGAGTAGTAGCTAGAGATAAACAGAAAGTAAACAAGCAGATAATGCAGGAAATAGGAAAGAATAACAAAAGAATAAACAGACGCCAAATGTGCTTCAACAGACTAGTCAAATAAGTTATGGTACACCATAGAGTGGAACACAGAAATTTGTTCAACATCTAATGCCCAGTGACATAAACAAGGTATAGAAGAACCTATTTAATAAACTCCCATTTGTGTAAAACAACTGGAGCCCACATTGCTTCTCCTGAGAGGAAGCGAGTATCTAGGGGACAGGGTAAGCAGAGGGGCTTACTTTTTACTCTATGTGCATCTGTACTCCTAGAAAAGCACTTGCATTACCATATATATATATATGTATATATGTATATATATATACATATATATATATGTCTTTTTTATAAGTGAAAATAATTCAAAATTTTAAAATGTAAAGAACAAATTCTTGATTCAACTTTCCCAAAAAACAGCAAATGAGAGGGTGAAGAGGGAATAAATAAATAATAAAATTAGGAAACATAGAGCAAAAAGTAAAAAGCAAAAACTGCATTAAAATTAAAATATATACTAGGATCCCTTAGCCACTCACTTGATTTTAAGTACCATCCATGGTGATGACTCTCCAAGTTATGCCTCTAACCCGTACTCTGAATTTCCCTGAACGCCAGTGTTTATTTTAATGGTCAACTACCCACTTGACATATTCACTTGCATTTCTAAGAGGCAGCTTCAATTGAACATGCCAAAATGTGCCTTCATCCTAATCTTTTCCCTTCCTATAAAGTGCATCACCATTTACTCACTTGCCCAAGCCAATATCCTAGGATTTATCTTAAAGTATTCTACTCATCCCCTCATCTCACCACACCCCTATGCTGACTGTTTCCCTAAAACATATACCAATTCTGTTCAGTTCTATCTAGACAGCTGCCACTCTGTTCCAGATGCCCTACATTCCCTCCTAATTGATGTCCTTACCTCCACCCTCTATTATTCAGTCCCAGCACTACCACCATCCTGTGAACACAATAAACTCCCATCGACTTCTACCTCCACCTGCTTGCATATCTCATTTTTTTGCACTCTGATTTATTGCACTTTGCAGATGTTACGTTTTTCACAAATCAAAGGTTTATGGCAACCCTGCATTGAGCAAGTCTATCAGTGCCTTTTAACCAACAGCACTTGCTGCCTTTATATCACTATGTCACAATTTTGTAATTCTCACAATATTTCAAACTTTTTCACTATTATTGTATGTGTCATGGTGATCTTTGATGTTACCATTATAATTTTTTTGAGACACCGTGATTGGCACCCATATTAGATGGGTGAATTTGATAAATTTTATGTGTGTTCTGACTGCTCCCCCATTTCTCTCTCTCCTTGGGCTTCCCTAGTCCCTGAGATACAACAGTATTGAAATTAGGCTGATTAATAATCCTACTATGGCCTCTAAATGTTCAAGTGAAAGGAAGAATTGCATGTCTCTCACTTTATATCTAAAGCTAGAAATGATTGAATTTAGTGAGGACGGCATGTGGAAAGCTGAGATAGACTGAAAGCTAGGCCTTTTGCCCAAACAGTTAGCCAAGTTTTGAATGCAACAGAAAAATTTTTGAAGGAAATTATATTGCTACTCCACTGGCATACACAAGTGATAAGAGCAAGAAGCAGCCATGTTGCTTATATGGCAGAAGTTTTCGTGGCCCGGATAGAAGATCAAACCAGCCACAGCATTCCCTTAAATTAACGCCTAATCCACAGCAAGGCTCTAATGCTCTTCAATTCTATAAAGGATGAGAGAGGTGAGGAAGCTTTGGAAGAAAAGTCTGGAACTATCAGAAGCTGGGTCATGAGGTTTAGGGAAAGAAGCCATCTCTATAACACCAAAGTGCAAGGTGAAGCAGCAAATGCTTATACAGAAGCTGCAGCAAGTTATTCAGAAGATCTGGCTAAGACAATTAATGAAGGTGGCTACACTAAACAACAGATATTCAATGTAGATGAAACAGCCTTCTATTGGAAGAAGATGCCACCTAGGACTTTCCCAGCTAGAGAGAAGTCAATGCCTGGCTTCAAAGTATCAAAGGACAGGCCAACTCTCTTGTTAGGGGCTAATGAGGCTGGTGACTTTAAGTTGAAGCCAATGTTAATTTACCATTCTGAAAATCCTAGGGCCCTTAAGAATTATACTAAATTTACTCTGTCTGTGCTCTATAAATAGAACAACAAAGTCTAGATGACAGCACATCTATTTACAAAATGGTTTACTAAATATTTTAAGCCCACTGTTGAGACCAACTGCTCAGAAAAAAAGATTCCTTTAAAAATCTGACTGCTCATTGACAATGCACCTGGTCACCCAAGAGTTCTGATGGAGAAGTACAACAAGATTCATGTTGTTTTCATGCCTGCTAACACAAGCTCCATTCTGCAGTCCATGGATCAAGGAGTAATTTCAATTTTCAAGTCTTATTATTTAAGGGACAAATTTAATAAGCCTATAGATAGTGATTCCTCTTTTGGATCTGGGCAAAGTAAGTTGAAAATCTTCTGTAAAAAGTTCAGATGCTATTAAGAACATTTGTGATTCATAGGAAGAGATCAAAAGATCAACATTAGCAGGCGTTTGGAAGAAGTGGATTCCAACCCTCCTGGATGACTTTCAGGGGCTCAAGACCTCAGTGGAGGAAGTAACTGCAGATGTGGTGGAAATAGCAAGAGAACTAGCATTAAAAGTGGAGCCTAAAAAAAAAAAAAAAAAAAGTGGAGCCTGAAGATGTGATTGAATTGCTGCAATCTCATGATAAAGCTTTAATGGATGAGGAGTTGCTTCTTATGGATGAGCAAAGAAAGTGGTTTCTTGAGATGGAAGCTACTCCTGGTGAAGATGATGTGAAGATTGCTGAGATGACAGGACAAGATTTAGAATATGACATAAATTCAGTTCATAAAGCAGCAGCAGGGTTTGAGAGGACGGACTCCAATTTTGTAAGAAGTCCTACTGTGAGTAAAATGCTATCACACGCATTGCACACTACAGAGAACTTGTTCGTGAAAGGAAGAGTCAATCGATGTAGCAAACTTCACCGTTGTCTTATTTTAAGAAATTGCCATGGTCACCCCAGCTTTCAGCAACCACCACTCTGATTAGTCTGCAGCACCAACATCAAGGCAAGACTCTCCATCAGCAAAAGGATTATGACTCACTGAAGATTCAGATGACGGTTAGCATTTTTTAGCCATAAAGTATTTTTTAATTTAATAAAAATATGTACTTTTTTAGATAGAATGCTATTATACACTTAATAGACTACAGCATAGTTAAATATAACTTTTATATGCACCAAGAAACCAAAAAATTCATGTGATTCACTTTATTGTGTTATTCACTTTACTACAGGGCTCTGGACCTGAAACCCCAGTATCTCTAAGGATATGTCTGTATAATCTCCCCTCCACATTGTGGCCAGAATGATAATTTTTAAATAAAAATAAAATCATGTCATTTACCTCCTTAAAACCCTCCAGCAACTTCACATCACACTTAAAAATAAAATCCAGCCTCCCCATCGCAGCCTAGAAGACCCTACAGATACTATTTCTCTCACATTATTTCTACCCCTTTCTCTTCCCTTATTCTGATTCATTTCTTGGGAACTTGATTTTGTTCCTTGATGATGCTAATCTTGTTTTTGCCTCAGTTCATTTCATTGTCCTGGAATACTCTGTCCCCACGCCACCCCTCAGGCAGGATTTCCCTGTCCACCAATCTAATGAAACACCATCCCATCCATCAGTCAGGCTGCCCTGTTTTATTTTCCTTATTGGCCTTATATATCTATCTGTTATTTTCTTCTTTTGCTTTATTATCTGTCTACCCCCAAGTACAAGAATGAACACTGCCAAAAAGAGTAGACTCTATTTGTTGAATAAATGAAGGAACTCCATTTGTATTTTTAAAATATTAATGTGTCTAAACAGTTCTTGTACAGGCACAAAAACATGGCTTAAGAGATAAACAAAAAAAATTAAGGTTTGTGATTGGCCCTGGGAAATTGGATGGCTGGCCTGGCAAGGAGGTAAACTCGCACTTTTTTAATTCAAATGCTTTGGAACTAGCTTAACTTCTGCAATGAAAATTGCATCATTTTTTCTTATTTAAGAAACATATAATGGTTTTACAGGTGGTAAGTCCTGTTCTAGGAAAAAAAAAAAAAAAATCCAGACAGAAATTACTAGATAGGAGATACAAGAATTGAGACCCATTTAGCTAAAAATGGAAAGGCAGTGTGTAATAAAATGTTGGTTAATGATCATACCTTTATTCTAATCCCACCCCTTTCCCTTTAAGCTATAAGTTTTAGATAAAATTTAATTGCTCAACAATATTCATTGTGTCTTTAAAACCAGATGTGTGAGATTCAAAACCAAGATATTGATTCTATTTTAATATCAGAATCGCTTGTTTAACAATATAAATTTAGCTAAATAACACTGAATGTTATTGATATGCACACACTGGATAAGAATATCTTTAAGCAGGTGATATTTTGAATCTATTCTTAACAGACAATGGAAGCTCCTATGATACTATAGGGGATAACATGAGAGTGTTATAAAAAGTGCCTTTACGTGTTATTTGGGTAATATCAGAAATTTCATAAGAAATCTTTACATTTTAATGTGTATTATTGATAATCCATTCTTCAAAATACTGCGGCACGTTACAATCCCACTGCGACTCCACATTAGAGAAAATATTGCATGATGTTTTACATGTTATTATAAGTAGTTAGATGCTTTTCACAATTGTTACATTTATTTTTATACTGATCAAGGTGGGCAACTTGTGATTTAGAAACCGAAAACCTGAGTCCCTCTCAGAGAGGAAGTCTACAGGCTCTTGGAACTATACTGACCAAAATAAATATCCAAAAGTTCACTATGGGAGGAGGAATGGGCTTTTATCTATCTGACTACAAATGATAAAACAGGGCTGCTGTTAACCCAAAGGTACCTTTGCAAGAATTTTTTTTTTTTTTTTTTTTTTTTTTAAAGGATTTTCTTATTTATTTATTTATTTATTTATTCATTTTTTGGCTGCGCTGGGTCTTCGGTTCGTGCGAGGGCTTTCTCCAGTTGCGGCAAGCAGGGGCCACTCTTCATCGCGGTGCGGGGACCGCTCTTCATCGCGGTGCGCGGGCCTTTCTCTATCGCGGCCCCTCCCGTCGCGGGGCACAGGCTCCAGACGCGCAGGCTCAGCAATTGTGGCTCACAGGCCCAGCTGCTCCGTGGCATGTGGGATCTTCCCAGACCAGGGCTCGAACCCGTGTCCCCTGCATTAGCAGGCAGATTCTCAACCACTGCGCCACCAGGGAAGCCCAAGAATTTTTAAATAGCATTTACTCCTTAACTTATTTTACTTCCATTGGCCAGAAAAAAATATCTTAATAAACAGACAACTGCGCAACGTTTACAATCAGAACAATGCCTCATCAATCAGTGCCCCTGTACGGTGCACAACCTGCACTTACATACCCAGTGTCTTTGTAATTTAGGAACATTTGGCAGAGGCTACCAGGAGACATTCCAGTTCCAAATTAGGAAGACATTTCTGACATAGTTTTTAACAGTCAGAATGAACTGTTTCAGTAAGTTCTAAATCCCCCATTACTAGAGGAATTGAAACTTTGGCATAATTAAACTCACATATTATGTGGAAGTTATAGATGAGATTTTAAACATCAAGTGGTAGTTGGACTTGATAAACTTTAAGGTTTTTTTCCTAATTCTAGAATTTAATATTCCATTTCAAAAAGATTTAGTGAAACTTTAACAAAATGTATAAAATATATTTGCTCTTATATATATAGGAAAGTGTCAGTCATAGCTTTAAAGGAGAAAAGAAATCTAATGCAATTTATTTTGTTAATTTAAGAATGGGGGGGGGCTTCCCTGGTGGCGCAGTGGTTGAGAATCTGCCTGCCAATGCAGGGGACACGGGTTCGAGCCCTGGTCTGGGAGGATCCCACATGCCACGGAGCAACTAGGCCCGTGAGCCACAGCTACTGAGCCTGCGCGTCTGGAGCCTGTGCTCCGCAACAAGAGAGGCCGTGATAGTGAGAGGCCCGCGCACCGCGATGAAGAGTGGCCCCCGCTTGCCGCAACTAGAGAAAGCCCTCGCACAGAAACGAAGACCCAACACAGCCAGAAATAATAAATAAATAAATAAATATAGGGGAAAAGATGGTTCAATTTAAAAAAAAAAAAAGAATGATTCCTTAATGTCTTATATTTATAAATTACTTGTGTTACCCTTATGTACATGGTGTGATTGGTTTCTGAAAACAATGAGATAAGAAGTTCAGGTGTTAGTGAATTCCATGTTGAAATGAGAAAGCAGAGGCTCGGAAATGCGGTTTCACACAAGAAAGTTTTTACAAGTAAAAGCTGAAGGAATGAGAGTCAAACTCAGGTCGTTTATTTCCTATCCTTTCTCCTTACATCATTCCTCTTCTTGAAAGTTCATTCTGGCCTTCTAATCTGACAAAGCAAACATGGAAATATATTAAGCCATGTAACTCTTATTGCCTGATAAAAGAGAAGTTTGACGGGGTATCAAGTGAGATAAACATTTTTACTACTATTATTTGTTTGTTCACTGGTTTGTTGTCTCTCTTTCTTACTTGATCGTAAGATTGATTAGGAGAAGGATTCTGCATCTTTTGCCAGCTAATTTCTACCAATAAGGCTCTGAAATAATAGTTGTTTGAATGAATAAGCGGTTTAACCACAATTAATTATGTGGTTATCTATACAATAGATCTTAGACAATATACAAGACAAAGGATTCAACAACAGCTTTCTACATAAATCTACCTTAAATATATAATCAGAAAAACACACAGATTTATTAAATGCCACAAACAGGACAGCCTAGATATCAAGGTTAAATGTGTGTAGACCAAATAATCAGTGATTGACTGCATAATCCCCCTTTTAATAGGCTGTTTGGACAGTGCATAAAAATGGATTTTTGCATCATCAAAATTAAATTTCAGCTCCAGATTCTTGGTCCATTATAATTTCCATTGGGAATGGTCTCTTCTTTCCTCTACCCCATATTATTTCCTGCTATTTTCACTAACAGAACAGGAGAAGGACTCTCACTCCTTATTGAATTCAAGGAAAACAATTTTTTTGATCAGTTGGAAGTATTCAATGATACACAGATGGGAAGAAAATGATATGCAAGTAGCTCCAAAATGACAGGACTCAGTGGCCAAACTGGAGAGTCAAGAGGGTGCTACCAAAACATACATCGTAAATGGGACCTGGCATTGATGCCAAGGTAAATGAACAGAGAGAGGGCTCTGGTTGATTCTTCCTCACATGACATCTAGTCTCCTTTCATTTGTGCTCTGTAGAGAAATTCTTTAATTTCATTTATTTTATTTTTTATCAAGACAATTTTTCTAGAGCAGTTTTGGGTTCATAGCAAAATTGAGAAGGTATAGAGATGTCTGATATATCCCCTGTCCCCACACATGTACAGCCTCCGCATTATCAACATTCCCCTCCAAAGTGGGAATTTTCGATTGATCAACCTACACTGACACATCATAATCACCCCAAATCCATAGTTTACACTACAGTTCACTCTTGGTGTTGTGTTGTACATTCTGTGGATTTGGCATAACATGTAATGACATGTATCCATCATTATGGTATCATCCAGAGTATTTTCACTGCCCTCAAAAACTTCTGTGCTCCACCTGTTTATCTCTTCCCCTTGCCCCGACCCCTGGAAACTCCTAAGCATTCCATGTCTTAATAGTTTTGCCTTTTCCAAAATGTCATATAGTTGGAAACATACAGTATGCAGCCTCTTCAGATTGACTTCTTTCGTTTAATAATATAAATTTAAGTTTCCTTTATGTCTTTTCATGGCTTGATAGCTCCCTTTTATTTAGCACTGAATGATATTCCATTGTCTGAATGTACCACATTTCATCCATTCACACCCTGAAAGCCATCTTGGTTTCTTCCAAGTTTTTGGCAATTACTAATAAAGCTCTGTAATCTTTGTGTGCAGGTTTTTGTGTGGACATAGTTTCCAACTCCTTTGGGTAAATACCAAGAAGAATGATTGCTGGATCATGTGGTAAGAGTATGTTTAGTTTTTTAAGAAACTGCCACACTGTTTTTCAAAGTGGCTGTACCATTTTACATTCTCACCAGCAATGAATAAGAGTTCCTGATATTTCACATCCTTGTCAGCATTTGGTGTTGTCAGTGTTCCAAATCTGGGCCATTGTAGTCGATATGCAGTGGTTTTAATTTGCATTTCCCTGATGGCATATGACTTGGAGCATTCTTTGTATGTTTGTCATTTGCATATTTTATTTGGTGAGGTGTCTACTAAGGTCTTTGGCCCATTTTTAAATCAGGTTGTTTTCTGAATTTTGAGTTTTAAGAGTTCTTTGTATGTTTGGATAACAGTACTATCTCAGATTTTTTTTATCTTTTGTAAAGATTTTCTACAGGTCTGTAGCTTGTCTTCTAATCCTCTTGAATTCTGTCGTTCACAGAGCAGAAGTTTTATATTTTAATGAAGTCCAGCAGATCAGTTACTTCTTTCATGGATCATCCCTTTGGGGTTTCACCTAAAAAGGCATCACCATACTTGAGGTCATCTGGGTTTTCTAATTTTTTTTCAGGAAATATCTGGAAGGTGTTTCCCTGTCTTAGAATTCAGGTAGTGACTTTGTTCTCTTGGGAAAAATTATTGATATTGAAATAAAAGTCTTATATATCAGTACTATCATTTTTCTTGATGGAAAAAAGCACTCATTCTCTTTTAGAAAATGTAGTAAGCTTTCATTTCAGTTGTACTCACTCTTTTTAAATTTTATGTTATCTCCCTTTCACTCTGTCTTTGTGATGTATATGTACGACTTACATTTCTTTTTCTAATTGATGCCATTAAATAAAAAGGAGGTTGTTTTGTGAAGACAACTGACATTTAAAATGATAAAAATAAAACTAACAAATTTTACAAGGCAGTGGGAGAGGGAAAGCATAGCAATAGAGGCAGAATATCAATTGTAGCATATTAACTTAAAAAAAACAGAGGTGCTAGGCATACATTATTTGTAAATAATTGGTGTCAGGAAACATGGTGTTCATTATGTTTGGGATGCATAATCTTCGATATTCTGACCATAGTTTAAGATGAATATATTGCATTCTCTGTTTCCGGTGTCACAACACAGCAAGCTCAGCTAATTGTGGCAGGGAGATGGGGGGTGGGATGGCTAGAGGACACAGCAACAGTTTAAGGGAGAAGTCTGTGGGAACTTTAGGTAGTAAAATAATATTGCGAAAGGGGGTATTACTGGGGGAATTTTGTAGAGAACAGTAATAAGGGCAAAGACATAGGTGAGGAATGGAGGAAGATCAAAAAAAAGTTCTACAACTTATGAGAGGAGAGCAGTTTGGTGGCTGAACCTGTCTCTCTCTGATGTAAATGAGAAGTCCCTCCCTCTCTGTCCCATCTACGATGTCTCAGTCTCATCAGAGGGTAGCCATTCTGCAGCAGGGACACGTTTTCTTTGCGTCCCTCTCAAATCATTTTTCCCTTCCATTGGCTTTCCACTGTTATCTTCAATCTCCTTTAAAACCAAAGGCTGTGACAGGATTTCTATTTGAATTTTTTTGACATAAATGCACCAAGGGACATTAAGAATAAGAGACTACCCATCTCTGGAACTACCCCTGACACACAACTCTTTAACTATTACTAAACAAAGTATTATGTCACTTAAAATGTGTTGCTACAAGGCAGTGAATGTTATAGGAACAAATATGGGAAAATGGAGGGGAAATTGTTCATGGAGCTTAAAAAGCCATAGGAGAATCTTAGCCTTTATAAGAGTCACAGCAAACACTTGTACAATGTTTACAATGTGTCATTTTCCCAAACTCTGCATATTAATTCAGTCATTTCTCACATAGTAGATACTACTATTTTGCCCATTTTGCAAATGAAAAGAAGTCTATAGTATTTTCTTGCCCTAGAGACCATGAGACTCAGAGGGTGGAAGGTCTTGTTTTTTAGGATGAGAGGAGCACAGATTTCTTTGCAAAGACACCACTAGAGCTCACGGTAGAGTTTTGATGTAGGAGCTGCAGAAATGAATGATTCAAAGTCCAAGTAAAGTCTTGGAAGTCTTGAAAGTCAATATATTTCTTACATGTGAATTATCTAGTCATATTTATAAAAGCAATTTTAGCTTAGCTTATATTTTTTCTCATTTTGACATTTAACCTAAGAGAACTTCCATTTCTTAAACATTTTCCATATTAAAACTAATTATAGACATTTTTTCCATTCCCCAGTATTTTCAGACTGAATTAGATTTTGCTCAATAGGAGTCAAAATGATGACTTTTGCTACCACCCATGGGGGTCCCATGACATAAGATGCTACTTTGAGTCATATGGATTTGAAACATCTCTACTTTCCTATTTTACATGTTCCTATTGAAGGCATACATTTTTTAGGAGATATTTCATTTAACGCCTAGAAGGTTGGGTGTGATGGAGGTATAATTAAATGATAACATCGGTAGAATAGAATGGTACTTTGAGTCATATGGATTTGAAACATCTCTACTTTCCTATTTTACATGTTCCTATTGAAGGCATACATTTTTTAGGAGATATTTCATTTAACGCCTAGAAGGTTGGGTGTGATGGAGGTATAATTAAATGATAACATCGGTAGAATAGAACATTGCCCCGAGATAACGTTCAGCTCTCCTGCTGGAGCATAAAAGGAGGGGCAAAGCCGAAGCACTGATTTTCCAAGCAGGAAACATTTGTTCAGTGAAAATCTCTTATTACAATTAATTTACTCTTAGTGTACAAATGACGAATGCAAGAGTAATTGCAGCCCCTGCGGATTAGGAAACATTGTTCTGTTGGTTCCTTCCTGGCTCCTTTCTTCTAGACCAGTACAAATCGCAGTTGGCAGCTGCCTGCTGCAGTGCTTAATACTTCCTTCCGTTTGAAGTTTATATCTCTCGCTCTTTTCCCCATTATTATTTTTTAGCAATGATTTTTCTCATTCTCCTCCTCACACCCTTTCTTTCTCAGTTTCCTCTCTCCCCTTCAGCTTGTTATGTTATTCTTCTACAGATTTTTTATTTATTTATCTCAGATAGCTTAAGAAATGATTTTCAAACCTGACTGTACATCAAAATCAGTGGAATATTTTATTAAAAATAATTACTTCTGGGCCCTACCCCAAGAGATTCTGACTCAGGAAGGCTTCATTGAGGTAGGAAAATCAGCAGCTTAAATCTGTATTTTTTAAAGGATTCCCAGATGATGATTATTTGCAGTCAGATGTGAAGATCCTTAATTGATATCGTTTAAATTACCTCAGTCAGCTTTCAAAGCAAGAGAACCTCTAAAAGGCAAAATCAATACATCATCCTCTTCAGAACAAATGCTCCCACACAGAGGTCCCAGTGTACCTGCCCTCTGAGCCCCAAATAGCATGTGAGTTCAGACACGGATTCTACATTGAGTATTTTGCTGATTCCCTACTGTTTTGAGGAAGGCAAGATTAATCAGGCAGCGGGCCTTCTGCCCAGAGAGGCTGTTCGGGGAAAAAGTGGAGTAGGATTGCAGAGCCCCCACTTCGAATCCGGTTGTCAGAAGGGAACGCTTTCTGGATGAGGAAGTAGCCAGCTCCCTTCTCCAAGATTCATGCCTCTCGGTCTTAGCCTTACCCCTAGTTGAGAGAGACAATATACCTGGCAGCTCTCTCTCCCGTGCATTTTCCAAAGGATTTGCAGCCATCTGATAAGCACAGAGAGGCTCCGTTTGCTATTTTTAGGCTGGTTCGTCAGTAAGGACATTAGAAACTCAAACCTAAAAAGAGCATACAAGCCCTACAGACAGGGTATGTAGTACCTGCAATGGTGAATTATTGAATGACCGAGAGCATTGTGACCACGACACCAACACTTAACAATGCATTCAGGAAATTAGATCATTATGATTCATCATAAAAATATATTATTCATAGGAAAATTTTAGAATGTTTTGGAAAGCATTTTAACAATACAGCTTTCAGTCCAGTGGAAATAACATTCCCATATGATTTTTCTAGACCAAATGAAATGCAAATACATATTTCTACTACTCAAGTAGGATCTATTTAAATTTTCTAGGGATAATACAAGTTTGCTAGCACACCATTAAAATCCATGAGCTAAGTCAACCTTATGACTCTGTCAACTGATAGGATAGCAAATTACCTCACCTTTACTAGTTACCCATGATAATTGTAACAAATATACATTGAGAGTTCTAGTATCTTGCCCGGTACTGAATGTATATCTTTGTTTTTTCAAAATAAAAAGAATTTTGTTTTTTCTTATTATAAAAGTAATACATAGTCATGTTCATTTAAAAAATAGACCATATAGAAAAAAGAAGTAAGAAAATAAGCCCATCAGAATTTCATCACCTTAGAGATACCCAAATCTTCCACAATCACAATTCAAAAAACACACTGCCATATCTACTGTGTTACAATTGTTTGTGAATGGTTTTGTGGCAGGGTTATTGTTCTGCTGCCTTAAATAACTTATTAAATTTTAAAAAGAAAGATGATATAAAACTAACAAAATGATTATTTTCCATTGCTGTATATATCCTGCCAGACATTTTTCTACATACATGCATATATACATGCACACATGTACACATACATACACAAATACACAAAAGAGATTGGACAATTTCATAGACTTCTTTGTCATGTAACAATAATATGAAAAACAATATGGAAATCTTGTCACTAAATATTGACATGTACAGTCATTCATAATAAATATAGAGCATTTCTTCATGTGATTACACTACAATTTACTTAACTTATCTCCTATTGTCGAACATGTAAAATACTTCTAATTTGTTGCCGTCCAAAAATGCATCAAGAAGGTTATTATTATACATATACCTTTGCATACCTGTATGCTTATTTCCTCAAGATAAATTTCTAACAGGAAAATTGCTGGCCCAAATTGTCCTGCAGACATCATGCCTAACCCTCAAAAATGCACTGTTTATCCCCATGTTACATACGCAAGAAATGAGTAGAATTAACGTACTCAAGATCCCATAGCTTTGAAAAATCTGGATTCAAATAAGGATTCCTCAAGGTGGCTGCTAATCTCATCTAACAAGCGCATAAAAAATTTATTAAACTCATATTGACTCTTGATATTATCAAGAGGTTAACTCCAAGTCCTCCCACCTTTGAGATAATTATTTCCAAATAATGAATCCCAAGAACTCATGCCATATACGGTGGAAAGCCCAGAGCCCTAAAAGCATTTCTGAGGCATACCAAGCACCTTATATTCTTCTGATTTTCTCTTGTTCCATGGTTGATCGCTCTGGACCTCTTGTTTCAACTCTTACAGTTGCCATTCTTTTTCTGGCACCAATTCTAACCAGGACTGGACCCTCACTCCCATTCCCCAAAGCCCCATCAATATAAGATTGCTGCATGTAACACAGCTCACCAAAGACGGAACATCAGCACAGGGGAAGGATAGAACAGATAGAACAACAAATAATTTTAAGATTAAATATTATCCAGCTCTTATTTTAAAGCTCCTTTGCTCTTGCCAGTTTTGGGAATTCCTTACTGTTCATCTTCCCCCATACACTCCATTCAGCCATGGTCAATTTCTCCCCAGCGAATCTCTTCCCTGGATGAGAATTAGAAGTGCCGGAGAGATTTTATTAAAATGTTGTTATCTGGGCCCCACCCAGACCAAGCAAATTAGAATCTTTGCACAGTGAAACTAAGAAATAAGTAGTTTTTCTTTTTCTTTTTTATTTTTTTGAATTTTTAAATTTTATTTTATTTATTTTTTTATACAGCAGGTTCTTATTAGTCATCCATTTTATACACATCAGTGTATACATGTCAATCCCAAGAAATAAGTAGTTTTTAAAAGTTCCCCTTGTTGATTCTTATGTGCAGTTAATTTACAAATTACTGATTTAGGCCTCCATCCAATCCTCCTCTTTCCAATTCCTGACTCCTCTCGCCTTTGGCCTACCAGCCAAAACCTGCAAGCTATTATGAGCTATTATTTTTTGTTCTTGCAGAGTAAGGTGTTTCATTTTTGTATCCTTCCTCTTTTTTTCCCCCCTCTCTGCACAGTGCCCTAAGGCACAACTTTTCATACTCAGAAAAGGTGATTTCCTAAATAAAAGTGAAATTCTCTCCAAAGGGAAAATCTGCCATTCTTCGTAGGCAACTGGGTGAGACATCAACTACTCTCAAACTGTGGAGGTTTTTTCTTTTCTTACTCATCTCCATAACAGCCTTCAACATATTTAGTAACAAATAGGCATTTCTACCCTCAAGCAGACCCCATAATTGTTGTGGCATTAATGGTGATAAAAAGACCTACTAAAAGTGGAAAAATCCCAAATAATCAGTCAGAGAATCTTCTACTAACGGCAATAGGGTTGTGCTCTCTGCATTAATCACAGGATTTAGGGGGAAGTTGATGAGATCCAGCATGTGGTCACTGAATCAATGCATCCCTTTTGTCATAGTACGCATTATGCCAGACAGCTAAACTTAAAACGCCAACCCCTCTATGGGTATTGCTGACAAGCGTCCACTGCATACTCCCTAAAGATGCCACCCGTCTGTCAAGACCATTCATTCACCTCCAAATTTTTTAGTGTTTGAGGAACAAAGTACAATTTCAAATTAGGCCACTTGGAAATATATTAAAATTCATAGTTAACATGTTTCCTATTACAAACTGTATATGAGCAGATGTCAAGCGAATGTCTTTGACTCACTCTAAACTTAATTGATTCTACAATTAAGGACACTACCCTCGGAAACAGGTTTCATTAGGCACTTTTATAAAATAACAGACCTTTCATAGTGCAGTCACGCCCTGAACTCAGACATGAGCATTCACCCCTGACAGGTAGGTGCCGTCGATGGTTTCTGTTATTTTCATGGTGACACGAAAGGCCCAATGGAGAAAATGAGAGGGAGCTCAAAACTGGCTTCTTTCAAGTAGAATATATACTACTTGAATAGGTACAGAACATATACTTGACTGACTGGTCAAGGGCCTTAACCAGAATTTGCATCATTATCAAAAATCCACATGTTTAAGGACTGGTGTCTGTCAGAGCAAATTGTATGTATATTTCAATGGAAATACACACTGACCATTCTTCTCCCTTTTTTCTTTCTCTTCCCTGCCTGCCTCCCTCACATCAAAAAAGTACCAAACGTAAAACAGATAGCTAGTGGGAAGCAGCCGCATAGCACAGGGAGATCAGCTCAGTGTTTTGTGACCACCTAGAGGGGTGGGATAGGGAGGGTGGGAGGGAGGGAGACGCATGAGGGAAAACTAACACACCATTGTAAAGCAATTATACTCCAATAAAGATGTTAAAAAAAAAAAAAAGTACCCTCTTGAGAGTTTCTCAACTTTCTCTTAGAAAGTCACAGGATCTGAAGACTTCAACAGTATGTGGCGTATACAACAACCATCACACCTGTCAATCGACAGTAAGTCCCTCTGTGTCAACCACACAGAGTAATAGTTTACTGTTGTCTGAGACCTCTGATTTTCCAGTCATTTCACATATTGTCTTCTGTTTATTTTGCAGAACTTCATTTCATCTGCCACAATCACATTTCAAAACATACTCTGCAGTGTCTGTTGTATTGTAATTATTTGTGAATAGTTCCATTCCAGGGTGGTTGTTCTGCTGCCTTAAAAAACTTATTAACTTTTTTTAAAGTAAAAGGATATAAAACTGACAAAAATAATCAGTTGAGAAGCTGGGTTCTGAGTAATGGAAAAATATAAGGTACAAATTCATATCTAATACATCTAAAGTTGTTCAGTGAATCATTGAGGGTTATTTGAGGTTATTACATGCTTCTATTTTTATGTTCACACACCAATGGAGTTTTGGCATCATTCATTTTTTTTAAAAATATACCTCTCACAGATGAGGGAAGTAGGATATAAGTGATGATATCTTGCTTTCAATCAATGAATACAAGTGTATTTTTTAATTGCTTCTCCTTTATATTCAAAGATTTAATTATTTCTATGATATAATGAAAGATATGTGTATGGGAAAGCAAAATTTTTTTCTGAACCATTTTCTTTCCTTTAGACTTTCAAAATTTGATGTTCACATTTTAGAAAACAAGAAAGGAATGCAGAAATAACTAAATAGGTAGTAAGGAGAGGGTGTAAGAATAAGCTATTTACAACATAAATCATTCCAAGTACTCAGAAAATATACCTAAGCAATTGTTCTCATTATCTCTTTTTCCTCCTTAGGATCCCATCCCCAAAATGGTGAGTGTTGAAGAGGATGGAATTCTCAGCTAAAGAAAGACCACTCTTGTACCAAAGGTATATACGTAGGCTTATTTTCTTAAGACTTTATTTTTTAGAACAGTTTATCTTTTTTTAATTTATTTTTTTTAACATCTTTATTGGTGTATAATTGCTTTACAATGGTGTGTTAGTTTCTGCTTTATGACAAAGTGAATCAGTTATACATATACATATGTTCCCATATCTCTTCCCTCTTGCATCTCCCTCCCTCCCACCCTCCCCATCCCACCCCTCCAGGTGTTCACAAAGCACCGAGCAGTTTAAATTCACAACAAAATTAAATGATAGATACAGAAGTTTTCCGTATACCCCTTGACTCCATACCTGCATAGTCTCCTGATTATTAGCACCAGGCTGCATTGCTACCAAATATGAAGCTGTATTGACACATCACAATCACCCAAGGTCCATAGTTTACATTCTGATTCACTCTTGCTGTGGTACATTCTATAGATTTGGACAAATGTATAATGATATATAGCCATAATTTTAATATTATACAAAGCATTTACATTGCCCTAAAAATTTTCGCTTTTCCTTATTCATCCCTTCTCCCCACCCTCACCCCTGGAGACCAACAGATCAGTTTAATGTCTCCATAGTTTTGTCTTTTCCAGAGTGTCATATAGTTGGTATCACAGAGTATGTTGTCTTTTTGCTTAGTAATATGAGGTTAAAATGCCTCCACATCTTCTCATGGCTTGATAGTTCACTTCTTTTTAGTATGGAATAGTAGTCCATTTTCTGGATGTACTACAGTTTATGTATCCATTCACCTACTGAAGGACTAATGGTTGATTTTAAGTTTTAGTAATTATGAATAAAGCTGCTATTAACATCCATATACATGTGTTTGTGTGGACATAAGTTTTTACCTCCTTCAGGTAAATACCAAGGAATATCATTCTTAAATTTTATGGTAAGAGTATATTCAAATTTGGGAGAAACCACCAAACTGTCTTCCAAATTGGCTGCACCATTTTGCATTTCCCCCAGCAATGAACAGGAATTCCTGTTGCTCCACTCCCTTGCTAGTATTTGGTGTTGTCAGTATTCCAAATTTTGGCTATTCAGTAGGTATATACGCAGACCTAGTTTTTAGAGAATTCTTCTCCTTACTATGCCCCAAATTAACTAATGGGTCTTTTTCCAAGTCAAAGAAAATGAAATTCTCAGAACTCTAAGAGTAAGACATGAGTTAAAAATATCTTTCAGTAAAATCCCTTTATTTCTACTCAGTATAAAATTAAGTAATTATCCGAAACTACCCTTCCGTGTTTCTCTGTCCTTTGTCCCTGAGTTTATTCTCTTCTTTAATGTCTCTCACGCTCTTCTTTTTTAATTCTTTCAATCACATGACCTTCTGTTTTCTAGGGAGCACAAATAGAGGAGTGTCTACAAGTAAGGTCTATGAACAGAGCTGTGGCTCTTCTTTTTTGAGCTCTATCTTCATTTTTAATATACAAGACAGCTCACAGTGATGGCATAGAATTACATCTTTTCTATTCTCATTTGGGCTAGTAACAGATACCTAATAGATATTATAGTAAAGAGATACAGTCAAAAGATTACCATGTACCTATTTTATTGCCTCATGGTAAATCACATTACTTTTCTTGTGGAATTGGAATGCCCTATACCTTGTATCACACTCTCTAGTTGACAGTCATATCAGGTCCCTATGTTCCTAGATGAAAGAGGTATTATCTCTCGTTGGATTGCCTGGTATGCATAGAGCTGCTGCTGTGGGGTTGCCTAAGCATCTCCTAACCTTGGTCATGCCCTGCTAGAACTCCAGTCAAGGTCTAATGACAGTGCAAAGAGAACAAATAGGGTGGAAACGAGTATCCTTCTTGGGCAATGAAAGGGGTAGAAAGAGTGAGCAGTTGCTTGTACCAAATACCTTTAGGAGTATACTAAACAGGAAAATAGAGTCAATGGGATTCATAGACTCAACCTGAACAATTAGGATATTTAACTGCTACTTTTGTATATCTAAAGAAAAAGATATTTTAAATAATCAGTGGTATTCATAAAGTTTAAAGTTCTTTCCGGGATAATTTAAATTAACCAAAAACACTAAAACCAAAGATAATTGAGATGGTTCCGTTTTTCAATAACAAATTTTCATCTGAAAAGTAATTCCAATGAAATAGTTGTGAGAATGTTTAAGACGCAGATTTTTCTTCCTTCTCCACCTTCCCCTCTTTCCCTCTCTTTATCTCTTTTCTTTGCCGCCACTCCCATGTATACTCTCCCAGCAAGCACTCCTAAACTCCTTGAAGAAAACTTGACAGGCACACAAAAAGGAATGTCAGACGTAGCCATGGCAGCTCAAAGAAGGTCCACAAACTTTGGAAAAGCTTACTTCTCCAACCAGAGAAAAATCCAGTTAAGGAGTCATTCCCAATGATCTCTTCCAGACACAACTAAATATTTATAGGTAAAACTATATTTTTATAAAAATGGAAAATATACAGTATCAGTTGTTGGAGATTGCTGTTTTTATCATTTTGGTAGTGGTATTAACTTGCCCTTATCTGATAAATCGGCCAACATTTCCATGTATAAAATCAAGTTTGAGTGAGCCCCAAATGCATTTCTAAAGCATTGGTTTTCCCCAAGCTGCAGTTTCCTGATGCTACAGTGGGTACAAATATAAATAGCCAACAGATAAAATGTGGCCGATTAGGAGAGAGTCTATGGAAAGTTTCCTCTACTCATAATGTTTTTACTTACCCTTTAAAGGGCTTGCTTTCTGTGCTGAGACTAGGGAAATGAGCCAAAGAATAAGGGTGATTACTTACTTTGCTCTCATCAGTTCTTTTGATGTTACCCCTTATTCCTTAGCTTTAAAAATATTGCAGCTCAAAGTAGCAACATATTTATCACTATAAAAGCAGCATCAAAGAATAAATAAAATAAGAAAACCAACAAAAAATAACCAGATACATACATACATACATAGACAGATAGATACATAGATAGATATAGAGATGAATATATAGATATATGTGGAGACAGAGAGAGAGAGAGAGCTTCACATTCCAAGACAAACTCTCTCCTTTTTTTTTTTTTTTTTGAATATTTTGAGACAGTTATAGATTCACATGCAGTTGTAAGAAAACAGAGAGATACTTTGTTTCCCCATTGACAATATCTTGCAAAACAACAGTTAAATATCACAACCAAGACATTGACATGATACCGTCAACATGCAGACAATTTCCATCACCACAAGGATCACTCATGGTACTTTTTTTTTATTTTTTGGCCATGCCTCACGGTACATGGGATCCCAGTTCCCCAACCAGGGATCAAGCCTGTGACCCCCACAGCAGAAGCGCAGAGTTCCAACCACTGGACAGCCAGGGAAGTCACTTTTTTTTTCATGTTGCTGTTTTATAGCCACACCCATATCCCTTCTGCCCACACCCCAAGACGAATTCTCTTCTGAGGGCCTCTAAACCAGATGTATCCTTATAAAGAGTCATATAAAGATAATATTAATTGTAATGAGCAACAAGTATTGAGAATCTGAAACATGTTAACTTCATAGAAGTTCATGCCTACCACTTTTTGGCTCTTTGCCACTTCCTTACCTGGGAACCATGGGAGGGGGGGTCTGGGATGTTGATCAGGGAAGCTTCTTTCTGATCTTCCCTCAAATCCCTCTCTACCAACTTCAACCCTCATGTTCCTTAATTAGGAAACATGTCCTTTGCCTCATGTCTACCTCAATGTAAATTATCTGGTTTCCCTGGGTCCTACCCCAGAGTGGGAGAATACTTTTCATCTTCTGTCATCAATGTGGAATTCTGGCGCACGCAGGCTTTCTCTAGTTGTGGCAAGCGGGAGCTACTCTTCGTTGCAGTGCGTGGTCTTTTCATTGCGGTGGCTTCTCTTGTTGAGGAGTGCGGACTCCAGGTGTGCGGGCTTCAGTAGTTGCAGCACACGGGCTCAGTAGTTGTGGCTCGCGGGCTTAGTTGCTCCGCGGCATTGGTGATCTTCCCAGACCAGGGCTCGAACCCGTGTCCCCTGCATTGGCAGGCAGACTCAACCACTGCGCCACCAGGGAAGCCCCTGGAATTCTTAATCATGGTAGAAAAGAAGGGACAGATTTAAGTGAGACTTTCGAGGTAAAAAATCAGCTAAACTTGACCCGACCACTGTGGAAGGTAAGAGAGAAGAATGAAATCAACAGTGAAGCAAATGTTTTGATTTAATATCGAAGTGGTTGTCCTGGAAGTTTATAATACATGAATTTTGCTTTTTAAAAATGACTTCAGTCACTATTGGTCCACTGCAAAATTGTTCAAGTGGCTGAAATAATATGTGATCTAATCTAAAGAAGCCATCATTGGATAGTAGCAAAATAAAAGAAATTAAAGAAAGAGTAGTGATTCAGTTCCTCTATAGGTTTTCTCCCACTTCCTTTCTGTTTCAGCCTTATGTACTCAGATATAAGTAAGAGACTTTATCATGGAACACTTTGATATAATTAATTGGCTCAACTGTCCTTTATCTTCTTGGACATTTATGACTTTCTAACTGAAATAAATGAAACTCATAATAATTAACACACATAATCATCACAATCTCTCATCATTTTCTCACTTCCCCATTTTATAGACTACAAAGCATTTGAATATCCTTAAGCTCATTTAAACAGCAAAATATCACCTTGAATTAGGAGTTTGTGGAGGTGAAAAGACTGAGTGGCCCTGACCCAATGCCTGGAGTTGTTTCATTTCTCACACTGTCATTCATTATGGTTGCAACCAGAGTCATTTCAATAGCTAGAGGCCAACCTCAACAAGGACTTGGGGTGCAGATATTTCTATTCATTGTTCTCTCTACTTTTACTGGTACACTTGTTCATGGGATTATATATGATGAAACTGAATTCTTGCTATGAAAATAGATTCCACTATGTGACCTGGGTCGAATTAATTTACCTTAATTTCTTCATTTGCAAAATGGGCATAATAGTATTATTTTCTTAATAGGGTTTTTGCAGGAATTGTGTAAGATGGTTTAACTTATTCACTGGCACATCATAAGCTTTTAATAAAATTTATCATCATAATCATGACCATTATTCTCTTGATTGATGATCACAGTGATATTTCTTAGCGCTCTGATTGGACCATTCTCTTACAATCTAATTCCTGTAAGGGCAAATCTAAAGATAGATCAATTTGTATTGCCCTATCTCTACTGTCACTGCATATATTGCCTATCCTTTACTTGTATAACACAAGCTTAACTCAATAATAACCACGTCCCAATTATATTTAATGCTCCTGCTTTGAAAATATCATCAGAGCAAAGACATATATACAAGGACAGTGATTGCAAGATTATAATAGATAAAAAACAGTAATTGACAAATGATCTAAATGATCATCAATAAAAATTAAAGAAAACTAATTATGGCTCGTTCTCATAATAGTACACAATATGATTTTTAAGGAGGATGAAGATGCCCTATGTACTTTGACTTGAGGAAAAAAACATGAAATATTTAATAAAATATGTTTTAGCGAAGAGTATGTATGCTGTAATAATATTGATATTAAAAATTAAATATAATGATATGTATCATATATAGCATGTGCATACATACACACTTTATCATATAGGATTACAATATCATGTAAAGATTACCTCTAGGGCTTCCCTGGTGGCGCAGTGGTTGAGAATCTGCCTGCCAATGCAGGGGACACGGGTTTGAGCCCTGGTCTGGGAAGATCCCACATGCCGTGGAGCAACTAGGCCCGTGAGCCACAACTACTGAGCCTGCGCGTCTGGAGTCTGTGCTCCGCAACAAGAGAGGCCGCGATGGTGAGAGGCCCGCGCACCGCGATGAAGAGTGGCCCCCGCTTGCCGCAACTAGAGAAAGCCCTCGCACAGAAACGAAGACCCAACACAGCCAAAAATAAATAAATTAAAAAAAAAAAAAGATTACCTCTAGAATTTGAGAATATAGAGTACTTTCTTCGATATTTCATATACTATTGTAATATTTGTATTTATTATTTGTGTTAGACAGCGCTTTAGAAGTTGTAGCACTTAAGAATATTATTCTCACCTCCACATATGGTAGGAAAGAGAATTCATATTAATGTAAACCACCCCCTTTCGGATCTCAAGATGCCTTTATTTACTATTTCAATTCTTTCTCTAAGGGGCTGACTAATCAAATCCTCAAGGGGAAAATGCATTTAACAGAAAAGATGTCATACAAAGCAAGAGAAAAAAATACATGTAAAGGGTATAAACAAGATTTTACAGAGGCAAATAAAAACTTATAGTTACAACTAGAAACATTCCTGAGTTGCAGAGGTGATTTTTTAAAAATCCACATGGAAGAATAAAGCTAGTGAATCCATACTATTTCCCCCATGCTCCTATGAGCAACACCTACTAAACAAGCATCAAATAAGAACTTAATTTTTTTTTTCAGCCCTCTGTATCTCTCTCCACTTCCAAAATTTAAGTTAAATTTAACTCCATTGTGAGGCTTCATGGATTAACTCAATCCAAGAAATTACATACATAGTCATTTTGATATCTGTACATTTACTATTATTTGTACATTAATTTTAAAATAAAAAGGATTTTATTATGAATGTTATTCACATGACAGTCCACAGTCATTGAAATTGTGATTGAAAAATTAAAAATTCAAGAAAAATATTATATTTATTCAACATTTCTAAGACAGCCACTATAAATATTTTGTCTTACTTCCTTCTAAATATTTCTATATTCAATAGATTTGGATTTTTTCAGTTTTATATTGTTGTCATCATAGTGAATGTATAATTTCCTTTTATTATTATGACTTATGTATCCTGCATATTAAACTGGACTCATTAACATAATTTAATAGCTAATATATTCTCTTATGTTTATACATCATGCTTTATTTTACCATTATTTTTGTTAAAAAGCTCAGGTGTTCTACATTTTTTTATTATAAAAATCTTTGTGCATAAAGTCTTCTTTAAAAAATTAAAAGCACTTTATTTAGCATAATGTTCCAGAAATGAACAAAGTATGTGCATATTTTTAAGGATCTTAATATAGGCCTCCAAATTGCTTTCCAAAATGATTTTGCCTATTTTATCTACATGGATGAGCTTGCCTCTTCCTGTATATTGACTTAACAAGGGTCTCAAGAACTTTTAAAATTTCTCTCAAAATAAGAAATAGTCTCATTATTTTTATTGCTGAATATTTTGTGTATCTTGCTTTATACACAATGGTATTTTATCAAAATCATACACTGATGGACTATCCTGAGAATATATTCAGTATTCAGTTTTTAGAATATAATCCATAAAACTGATAAAAAGCAAAGGAAGCCCTATCTTTGTATGTCTCTGCCTACCACTACCATTTCCCCATTTTTAGAAAATAATTAGTAAATGAAAGCAGAGACATAGAGAATAAAGAAATAAGTCAGAAGTTTGAGCAAAATATATTACACTGATAAATTTCTGTGATTAATGTTTTAAATGCATGGATATAATTAGATTTAAATTATATAGTATAAGAAAAGATTTTAGTGTATTGAATGAAAGCCCCACATAAGCATGTTTCATAACTTAGGATGAAATATAAGTGAAACAAAAACCAAAGAAATTTAATGGTAGCTGTATAAAGAAGAAATAAATTTTTTTTAATATTATAATATTTCTATTTTCACACACAGCCAAACAACAACATAAACCAGGTGGGAGTTTCAGTTTCAACAATATCACACTGAAGATTTTCAGCACTGCACCAAAAACATTACAGTGATAAAGTATTTTATATCATTAACATAGAGACATACAGTCGCCTTAATAAATAATGGGATAAGAATCCTGAGCATAATTCTAAAAAATAAGTAAATAAGATTAGGTTAGAGATAGCACAGTAACCTAAGCTTCAGAAAATGCAGCATTGGGATGTTAGCAAGTGAAAACAGGATTTAGGTGGTCCAATAACAAAATCTCATCTCTACAAAAGAACTGACCCAATTGAGAAATGCGAAAAAAAGAACCAGCTAAGAATAATTAAATGTGAAGAATGTGGCTTATATCTTTAAGGAAACGTACCCCGAATATTGACTCTCAGAATTAGACAAGTCACAACCAGCACAGAACTAGTACAGAGCGCTACATAAGGCAGAAATTGTTTCTGAAACACTCACAGCATGAAAGAGAAAAGCAGAATTCTTGTTTTATGGACAAGACTGCTCCCGGGGAGCAAAGAAACATGCATGCCAGTTCCCTAGTCCAAAATTCACCAATTAATGTATTCCTTTGTCCCTGGGATGATTAAACGTGGGGATGAAGGGTGCACAGGGATTTCAACCTAGTGAAATTTACTCCATCTGGAAGGAAATATCAGGTGTCGGGAAGAAGTGTGCTTCCCACTGAATATCCCCAACCTCTTTGTTCCAATTTTCCTTTAGATTTAACCATTAAAATGGCCACCCAGTGAAATCCAAATCCATCAGGGCAGTCCTGGCACTATGCCTTCATCATACCTGAATCCCTAGAGACATCCTGTCTCCTATTTTAGGAAATAGTATTTGAGACATTGCTGTCTTCCTAAAATATTCAGAAATTCACTACCTCAGAGCTGCACTTATCCAAACCTAAAGATTAGGTTGTTTGTTTCTGCTTCACAGTGACTACCTTTACTATGGAATTACCTCAGCTTGTGAAACCTGCCCCTAAGGAAGCTTAGCGTCTTTGTCTTTACTTTTTTTTTTTTTTTTAACTAGAAAACTCACTCTTATTCGATTCCTTCACAGGAGCTGTTTGGGATGCAGTTGAAACATGCGACCTAGCTAGATCCCATTCATCTCTCAGGGGCTCTTCAAGAAGCCTCTGCATTTTCAAGCGCATAAATAGCATTCTTTCTTCTGTTTCATTCTTTCTGCAGTAATTGGAGCTGCCCCTAGTGTATTATGGAACTATTATTTACCTGCGGACTAATGTTGTCCAGAGACTAGGAGAAGGATAATGGGGAACACTTGCTAAGTAGTATGGGATATTTCTGGAGGGAGGTTGATGAAAATGTTCTGGGATTAGATAGTAACAGTGGTTACACAACTTTATATACTATATATATACTGAATATACTAAAAACCACTGAATTGTATACTTTAAAAGGGTGAATGTGATGGTATGTATATACATACTCACACTCAACTGATTTATTTTATTGATTGATTGGTTTTCTGTTAATAAAAATAACCTGCAACAGCCTTGAAACAACTTTCTCTGGATTCTGGGATTGAAAAAATACATATATATGAAAACAAGAGCCAGTTTTCTCACTATTGGCAATAAGAGTTACAAATATGGAAAACTAGAATGTCCCCTGTGGTGTTGCACTGGAATTAATATGAGCTCAGTTATTACACAGATAAATAGAGGAATAGATATGTACACCTGTAAATGTATAGGGGTGTGTGTGTGTGTGTGTGTGTGTGTGTATGCATATATTTTCTAACTCTGTCTGCTGAGTGGGCCTAGAAGAAATGACACACCAGTAACAATGAATACATTTATTCCCCAGAACTTAGTTTCAAATGTCATGCTCTAGTAAAAGGAACCAGGACTCATTGAAGTAAATACAAATACCAAATACTAATACCAATACTAATACTAAAGATCTGGGGCAAAGAAACTCCAACATGGGTCTGGAACATTTTCACCACAAATTAAAGGAATGCTCAATAAATCATGGAGGTGAGCAGAAAGACTGTAAAAGTTCCCACTGGCCAAATCTAAGGCAACTTGAGCATAACAACAATAATACAGTAATAATAAGTAACTTTGAATAAAATAGAAACCCATGAATCTATATGAATATACGTGAATGAACTAATCAATAATAGACGGGGGAGACAGGAAATCTCTATCAATAGAATGCCAACTAATAAATATAGAAGAAATGATAGGGTTAGAAATCATCATCAATGTTTGCTAAATTTAAAGTGTGAGGTTGATGAGGATTAGGATATTTACATAGTCTTCAGGTGCCTACCCACAAGTTATAGATTCATTGCAAATGGGAAAATAATTTATAGTGGAGAATCCTTGCAAACACCACCTAATCACATGACCGAAGTTCATGTTATCAATAGTGGAACAAACTGACATCATGTGCCTCCTGGTATGAGAAGTGAGAAGGGCACAACATCATTTCTGTGGTATTCTTGCAAAACAATAATGCAAAACCCAAATCAAATCACGAGGAAACACCAGAAACACTCAAAGTGCAGAACATTCTATATTTATATTATTATTATGATTATTATTACCTGTTCTCTTAAAAATGTCAAAGTCAAGAAAGACAGAAACGCTGAGGATGTTTTGCAGATTAATGGAGATGAACTAGACACGATAAGTACAATACATGCAAGATGTGATCTAGTTTATATGCCTTGCTGAGGGAAGGAAAACTGTAAAATACATTACTGGGACAATTGGCAACATTTAAATGTGTACTGTGGATAAGATAATGTAACAATGCTCAGTTTTTTATTTTATAGGTATTTAGGGGTAGAGATATGATACCTCCCACTGGCTCTCAAATGACTGAGAAAAAAATATGCTTACATAGGAATGTGGCTGCAGATAATTATGCATAAATAGATAGATGTGTGTGTGTGTACATGTGCACACATGTGTGAAGAGAGAAGATGATACAGCAAATGAGGCAAAATTTAACACTTGCTAAATCTGGTTTAAAATATCAGGAAATATTCTTCACATTTGAAATCATAGCAAAAGGAAAATTTACAAACAAAAATATAATAATTTGCAAAGAAATGAACAAGGTAAATATGCCAAAATACAAATGATAATTTGCACAAATACTAGAAGTGTAGGTAATTTTTACTTGCTTCCTTTTCTCTGATTTTACCCATATCTTTTATTAAAAGTATCTTATAAATAATCAACTGAAAAAATTAATGGGTACCATAGAACATACCTCTCTTATAAGCTCTGTTTCAACCTTTAACTTGACTCTTACAGTAAAATATGGCATTGCCAGATATATTTAAATTTTTCTTTTATTATTTATTATTGTTATATATTTGTTTTTAACTTTTTCTTCTTTATTGATTTAGGTCTTTTTACTGCGATATTTCAGATACTCAGCCTTTGGCAGAAACTTTTTTGCTGACTTACATGAAGCATGAATTACAGCTTTCTTTTCTCGAGGGAACAAAATCTTTAATTTATTTTAGAGACTGACAACAAAGGAGAGATGTCAACAGCAGCAAGGATTTCAGAGGCAAGCAGTACTTGAACTGATGCTATCAATTCCTCCAGGTCAATTCACCCCTCGCTACACACTCTTTTCCCACTAAATAAAACAAGCCTGGTCCTTGTACTGTCAGGTGTGCAAGGTAAATACACAATTCTCTTCCTAAGCCCCACCTAGAAAGAGTCTATGTGCTCAATTCTAAGTCTCAGAGATACAGAAACTCCATGCTTATCTGTTTTGATCTTCTCAGGAACATACCTAACCCACAGATATGGAGGGCTGACTGTATGACACATTTTATATGAGGAACTTGAGCATCCACAGATTTTGCTACCTGCGTTTGAGGGGGAGGAAGTGATATGGGCTGTTGGAATCAATTTCCCGCAGCATACAGAGGGAGGACCATATTTTTAAATTGGCAAATATTGACCAAGTTTTTAGAGACAGTTAGAAAAATGTCCAAAAAATAGTAGAAACATCATTTCTTTTGTAGTCATTTTTGACAATGCTATTATTTTACTGAAATTTGGGTGGCATTAGACTGAACTCCTAGCTCACCTAGGGCAAGAATTGCTTTTAAAAACTCAAGAATTATTTTTAATTCAGAAAGTCTGTAATTGCCTATTTTGATCAGAGAAACAAAATGACTAGTCCTAATTTCAGATTTAATTCCCCTAGGCAAAAAGTCACTGTGGTTACAGAAGAGAAAAGATAATCCTAAAGGAGAAATTGACATTTCCAATGTTATTAATAAAGTGATTTTCTTCGGCTCTGGTCTCCACCAATGAGACCACATTTTATTTTCCTGTTAAGCAAAACATTTATTTTAATTTATTAACAGAGACTTATTTACAATGGTGGTGATGATAACGAATGCTGTTTTTAAGATAATTAGCATTTAATACCTTACTGCCATTCAATCATCTTTTAATCACAAAAGTTGTCAAGTAATAAATTTCTTGCCATTGCACCAGCTATTTGGAAGAAAGTATTGATGTGTGTGTGTGTGTGTGTGTAGCAGAGATGCAAGAGAGAAATTAGAAATGACTTCATACTTCATAATAAGGAAGTTAGCAACTATGTGGATAATGTCTTTGCTCCCTAAACACTATTGTGTCCACTATCCTGAAAGCTATGGGTACACATCAAGCACAAGAGACTCAGAAGTTATAGATACTGATGTTAATAAATGAAGCAAAAATCTCATTCATCACAGAGAACAGAGCTAAGAGTCTACTTCTCAGAATAGTGACAATATTCTCTTCCTCTATCACTGTCTCTGGTGCCTCTTTGTTTTTAGGTAAAGGATAATGATGATCAGATTGCAAAAACAAAATTTATCCAAATGGCACTGAGATGTCTTGGCTGCTAGGACAAAGGAAAGATGAGATGCTTACGGCTGGCAGTGAGTATACTTCAACTGCTTAATGCCAAGATGCTTATCTGGCAAATAGAAGGTTACATAGCTGTACTAATATGCCACAGCAGGAATTATTCTGGAAGAACAATAGTGTTTGTATTTTAAGTTTTTATGTATAGTTTTCTCAGATTTGGTCATCTATCTCCTTGGCACAGTTGAATTGTTGTGCATTGTCATTTTATCATTCAGTACCTATTTTAAACAATAAAAAGGGAAAATAATATTTATCCAGCATTAATTGTGTGCCAGATATGTCATGAGACATATATTATCTCATTGTGATAGGCAAAATAATGACCCTACAAAGATGTCCATTTCATAATCCCTAGAACTTGTGAACATGTTACCTTATATGGAAAAAATGATTTTGCAGATGTGGTTAAATTAAGGGCCTTGAGGTGGAGAGATTATCCTGGGTTATCTGGATGGGTCCATTCTAATCCTGCATACTTACAAGTGGAGAACCTTCTCTTGTTGGTCAGAGAGATAAAAGTATAAGGCATCTACCTGCCCTTGTTGGCTTTGAAGGCAGAGAGAGGAGACCATGAGTCAAGGAATGGGGCAGCTTTTAGAAACTGGAAATGTCAAGCAAACAGACCTACAGAAAGGAATGCAGCTCTGCCAACATCTTGATTTTAGCCCAGTGAGATTTATGTCAAAATACCCCCTTTAGAACTGTAAGATAATACATGTGCATTGTTTAAGCTATCAAATTTGTGTTAATTTGTAACAGCATCATTAGGAAACCAATGTACTCATGAAATTTCCACTATTTCACTTCAAGTGTGTAGCATTTTCTCCATTTCACAGATATCAAAAATGAAGCAAAGAATAATTTATTTCACTTGTCAAAGGTCACATAAGTAACCAGCTGCAAAACTGGAATTAACACCTAGGCTCTGGAATTCAACAGTCTTTTAAGAATGATAGGTTTTTCATGTGTGATACACAAGTAGGTATCATTTCATCTTTTAATAAATGTATTAGTTAAATAAATGTACAAAACTAACAATTCAAATATAAATATAATATGGTTGTAGAATTTCCATTGCTCAAAATGATGAAAACAATAGTTGAGGAAAAAGCTATAATCATTAAGAGTTTTCTAGGATAGTCAGCCTCATTATGGAAAAGGATACTCTAATAGATTAATTGGATATTTTACTTAAGAATGAAGAATAGGATTGATATAATTAGAAAGAAAAGCAATAACTAGTGTTAGTATGTGGAGAAGTTGGAACCCTCATACCTCGCCTGGTGAGATGTAAAAGAATGCAGTGCTTTAGGAAATTCTTTGGGAATCCCACAAAGGTGAAAGGTAGAATTACCCCATGACCCAGGAATGCCACTCCTAGATAAATATCCAAGAGAATTGAAAGCATATGTCCACATAAAAACTGGTATACAAATGTTCATTGTAGCACTATTCATAATGGTCAGAAAGTGCAAACCACCCAAATGTTCATCAACTGATGAATGGCTAAACAAAATGTAATAAATCTCTATAATAAAATATTATTCAGCCACAAAAAGAAATAAAGTACTGATTTATGCTACAACAAGGATGACCTTGAACACATTATGCTAAGTTGAAAAAGCCAAACAGAAAAGGCCACATATTATATGACATTTGTATAAGATGTCCAGAATTGGAAAATCTATAGAGACAGAATGTCAATTAGGAGTTGCCAGGGGTTGGGGAGAGGGGTAATGGGGAGTGACCGTTAATGGGTGTGGGCTTTCTTTGGAGGTTGGTGATAATGTTCTGAAATTAAACAGTGGTGATGCTACCCAACATTGCGGATACACGAAAAACACTAAAAAGATGTAAATGTTATGGTACATGAATCATATCTCAAGGAAAAAAGAACTGAAGGGATGCCTTTGGAAAACCAAACATGAAAATGTGGATCCAAGGAGCTGAAAATTTTACAAGCAGTTTTCATTGCTGATACACCTGTAGTCTGGACAAGTTGTAATCATCATGTTCTTATTTGATAACATCTAACTAAGAATATAACCAAGGCCACTCTGAATTAAATTTGAATCATTACAATGTCAATAAAAGGGTTTTAAAATGTATTTATGATTTTTAAATACCAGGATATAATTACAGGGAAATTAGACACAAATTGATTTAAGCTAAATTTATAAATGGAAATGCATTCACTTTTAAGGTTAATACTTTGTCCTTCCCTGAAACTCTCTTGCTTGACTTGAATATCCTATAGATTTGCTACTCTCAGAGTTTACTAGCACACTATATAAAGGCTTTAATTTCTAAAACATTCCTGCGTATTCTAGAAAATCTGCATGCACTATATCACATGAAATTTTAATTGAGGCATACATTGTATAATAAACAATGTCGCCTGGCATTGTTCTATTTGCTTACATAACAATATCTCAATCGACAATCCTCATTCATTAATTAGCTTCTTACCAAATTGTATTGGCAGAGTTTTCATAATCTTCTTAGCAAATAGAACAGTGGAATATAAGGAAACTTAAGAGACTCTGAAGTGCCTACCTCATTCCCAGAACAATTATTTCAGTATTTAAGTATAAAACCAGTCTATTTGGAGATGCTGGGTCATCCCCTTAAAATTAAAGGGAAATCTGCCAACTTGCTAAGTGCACATGCATCATCAATCAGCAAGAGGGAGACCCACAAGAATAACAACACAATCCAGACCAGCAGCTATCTATAAACACTTAGGCTTTCTAGAGAAAGTGTTTGAGAAAAAGTCTCTTTTTTTCTTCCATAGAATATTTTTAAATGAATCAGAGATATGTGAAGACTTCAAAATGTAATCCTTAGCAATCTCCCTCTTGCCTTTATTAATTGCAAAATTACCTGCAAATTTTGTTTGACAACACATAAAGGTTTATTTTCATTTTCATTTTCATTTTGAGGTCACTGATAGTATTCCACAAGTTTCTCTTGTTTCATAGTCCTCAAAACATGAATTCCAGGTTTTTCATTTGGTAACTGCTTGTCTTTCCGAAGCTGTAATGGATACCTTTTGTTGCAGGTATGAAGCAGTAGGAAAAATATAACAAAGCATGGAATTCTAATTCTTATTGGAGGGCTGGACCTGACGTTAAAAATTTAAGAGACTGGCTGAATTGTTGTTTTGACTGCTAATTAAAACATGAGCTTTTCTCCATATTATTAAATAATTTTGAAAGCACTCTTTTAGTTGCTTCAAAATATGTTACATAAATATTTTGATATTTATTTCATCATTTCCCTTTTATTGGGGAATGGGGTCATTTCCAATTTTGGACATTATTTTAAAAACTGTCATGAAAATCTATATCATGTAAATACATATCGGCATATCTGATTGATGATTTCTTTAGAATAAATTCCTAGAAGAAATGAACTTACTCAAAATGTATGAATATTTAAAAGACTCAATAAAATGATCAACTTTCTTTCCAGAAAGTTTAAACCAACTTAAAACCCCACAAGTAATATGTAAGATTATCACTTTTACTCCACTCTCAACAATCCTAGGCTTATATTTATTAATTTTATGAGCAAAAAATAGTGGGAGGAGGGTGCTTTGTTGTTTTAATTCTAATTTTTGGTTACATGTTATATTGAAAATATTACATGTTTGTTTTTCCATATGAAGTGTCTATTTGCATCTTTTGCCAAGCTTTATCTAAGATTCTTGGTGATTTTCATCTCAGTTCTGAAGGCTGTTTTTAAGGGAGTTGAATCTCCGCCAAAGTTATTGTAAACATTGTGTTCAGTTGTTTTAGCTATGCAAATGTTTTATGTGTACCATAGATTATATTTTGTGTATTATGATTTATTGCATTATTATCTTTATTTTAGATTTTTTATTTTATTATTTTATTAACCATTGATATGTATTCTTATTTTCATATTCATGTATATATTTATTTTATTTAGTTTATGTATATTATTTTTGGGTATGCTATTTATTTTTGTATTATATTTTATGTATATCATATTTTGTGTATATTTTATGTAGTATAATTTTGTTAGATAATAAACTTTATGCATTTTTCCTTTGATATTCATTAACTGAGAAACTTTCCTTAATGTAAGATCATTACTTCCATTTTCTTCTAGATTGTTATTTTTCTTAAAAATTAGGACTTTAATGACTCTGACTTTTATTTTGTTATGTACAGTGAATGAACAGTAGTTATCCAAAGTTTTTCCCTAAAATAATCAATTATTTATTCCAATTCCACATTCTTTTTCATATTATTTTGGATGAAATATTAACATAGAGTCAACTCTTGCAATATTGTTTTGATTAACTGAACATTCATTTTGTTGTAATATGTAATAAGGTCAGCTTTACCTCGTTAAACATTTTTTTTCAAAAAGGTATTCTTTTTGTTTTCACCCGTTAGTTCTCTCAGGTGAATTGTAGAATTGTAGAATACTCTATGAAGTTTGACCAAACAAAACAAGCAACCATCCAAATATCTTCTGAATTTTTTAAGCTATAAGAACTTATGACTTATTGCAATAACTTATCATAACCTACTGATGTCTCCAGTATTCAGTTATTGTGCTTTTTGTATTATAATAAAGTATATTTATTATTCTTGTCTTCTTTTGTAATTCTGAAAATGCTTTGACAGTTCTCATCATATATATCGAACACATATCTTTTCAAGACCTTCTGAATTATATTTGATGATTACTGTTATTAGAAATGTAGTATATTTTAATGTTTTAATTTTCTAAAATTATAATACTGATGAAAGAAAGTTATAAGATTCACATAAAAGAAATCAAAATAAAGCAACACAAGTCTTTTTCAATTTTATTTAAAATTGATTCTCTTTTGTTAGGTGGATAAGAGGTAAAAAAAAAATTTCATTTCATAATTTTGGAGGCTATATTTTTATGCTTACAAATATTACTATGTTGGTGAAATGTGTGAATCTTGAATTAACCTTTATTTGAAATGAATACTCAATCAGCTGCTCATTTGAAAACTGTTCTAATTTGTTTTTATAGATGGCATCTAAATTTCAGTTAGCAATTAAATTTACTATTATATAAATATACTGTATACTCATCAATTGAAAGTATAAAAGAGCTTAATTGTGAGGGAATTGGGAAAGTATGGTAAATACATCCCTCTATGATTTTCTTCACTTTAATGTATTCTAGCGTTATTTCTTATAAATAGAAATGTATACATTTTCACACTTTCATTTTGTTAAAAGAATATTCTATCAAGTTCCAAAGAATTACAATTCAGCATTAGCTTATAGAGGCTTTCTTTGCTTTTATGTTCTCAATATAATAATGTGTCTATTTTCTTCCATAGAGGAAATTTGTAAGCTTATTAATCTAAACTATCCAAAGTGTTTTAAAATTACAGCTGAACAGATTTTGTAGCCCATCAATAGCTCTGTCTTTCTTAATCTCTCTCACCCATCCACTCCTTTTTTTTTTTTTTTTTTTACAAGTATTAAATACTGGGTTAAAGTAACCTTGGTGGTATGTATGTAGAGGATATTACATTATATGAAAAGATTTTTTCTATACACTAACAACTAAATATCAGAAAGAGAAACTAAGGAAACAATCCTATTTACAATCATATCAAAAAGAATAAAATTTCTTGGAATAAACCTATCTAAGGAGGCAAAAGACCTATACTATGAAGACTGTAAGACACTGATGAAAGAAACTGAAGATGACACAGACAGATGGAAAGATGTACAGTGTTCTTGGATGGGAAGACTCAAAATACCCAAGGCAATCTATAGATGCAATGCAATCCCTATCAAATTACCAATGGCATTTTTCACAGAACTAGAACAAATAATTTTAAAATTTGTATGGAAACACAAAAGACCCCAAATAACCAAAACAAATCTGAAGAAAGCAAAACAGAGCTGGAGGAATCATGCTCCCTGACTTCAGACTATACCACAAAGCTACAGTAATCAAAACAGTATGGTACTGGCACAAAAAACAGATACATAGATCAATGGAACAGGATAGAAAGCCCAGAAATTAATCCACACACTTATGATCAATTAATATATGACAAAGGAGGCAAGATTATACAATGGAGAAAAGACAGTCTTTTCAATAAGTGGTGCTGGACAGTGACATGTAAAAATATGAAATTAGAACATTTCCTAACACCGTACACAACAATAAACTCAGTATGGATTAAAGGCCTAAATGTAAGACTGAATACTCTAAAACTCCTAGAGGAAAACTTAGACAGAACACTCTTTGTCATAAATCACAGCAATACATTTTTGGATCTGTCTCCTAGGGTAATAGAAATAAAAACAAAAATAAACAAATGGGTCCTAACAAAACTTAAAAGTTTCTGCACAGTAAAGGAAACCATAAACAAATGAAAAAAGTCTATTGACAGGGAGAAAATAATTGCAAACAATGCAACCAGCAAGGGCTTCCCTGGTGGCGCAGTGGTTGAGAATCTGCCTGCTAATGCAGGGGACACGGGTTCGAGCCCTGGTCTGGGAAGATCCCACATGCCACGGAGCAGCTGGGCCCGTGAGCCACAGCTACTGAGCTTGCGCGTCTGGAGCCTGTGCCCTGCAACGGGAGGGGCCGCGATAAGTGAAAGGCCCGCGCACCGCGATGAAGAGCGGTCCCCGCACCGCAATGAAGAGTGGCCCCCGCTTGCCGCAACTGGAGAAAGCCCTCGCACGAACCGAAGACCCAACACAGCCAAAAATAAAAAAATAAATAAATAAATAAAGTAGCTATAAAATTAAAAAAAAAAAAAAAAAATGCAACCAGCAAGGGATTAATTTCCAAAATATACGAACAGCTTTTACAGCTCAATATCAAACAAACAAACAAACAACCCAATCAAAAAATGGGCAGAAAACCTAAATAGATATTTCTCCAAAGAAGACATACAGATGAACAACAGGCAAGTGAGAAGATGCTCAGCATCGCTCATTATTAGAGAAATGCCAATCAAAACTACAATGAGGTATCACCTCACACTGGTCAGAATGGCTATCATCAAAATGTCTACAAATAATAAATGCTGGAGAGGGTGTGGAGAAAAGAGAACCTCCTACACTTTTGGTGGGAATGTAAATTGGTGCAGCCACTATGAAGAACAGTATGGAGGTTCCTCAAAAAACTAAAAATAGAGTTGCCATATGATCCAGAAATCCCACTCCTGGGCATATATCTGGACAAAAGTATAATTCAAAAAGATACATGCCCCCTTATGTTCACAGCAGCACTATTCACAGTAGCCAAGACATGGAAACTATCTAAATGTTCATCGACAGATGTATGGATAAAGGAGATGCCCTGTATATAAATACAATGGAATACTATTCAGCCATGAAAAAGAATGAAATAATGCCATTTGCAGCAACATGGATGGACCTAGAGATGATCATACCAAGTGAAGTAAGTCAGAAAGAGAAAGACAAATATCATATGATATCACTTATATGCGGAATCTTAAGAGGTGATACAAATTAACTTATTTACAAAACAGAAATATAATAGATTCACAGACATAGACAACAAACTTACAGTTACCAAAGAAGAAAGTGGGGCAGGGGATAAATTAGGAGTTTGGGATTAACAGATATACATTACTATATATAAAATAAACAACAAGGACCTACTGTATAGCACAGGGAACTATATTCAATATCTTGTAATAACCTTTAATGGAAAAGAATCTGAAAAAGTATATATATATATATGTACATATATATGTATAACTGAATCATTTTCCTGTACAATTGAAACTAACACAACATTGTAAATTAACTATACTTCAATTTAAAAATGCCCCCAAATATCTAAAATAAAAAATATTTTAGTATATTAAAAAAAGATTAGATATAGAATGAGGAAGAATAAAGACATCAAGGATACCACCAAATTCTTTAGGCTGAACGTATATGTACATATAACTGAATCACTTTGCTGTATACCTGAAACTAACACAACACTGTAAATCAATTATACTTCAATTGAATAAAAAGATTTCCAAGTAAGAAATCCAAAGTATCTGAATAAATACATTTATATATACATATGTAGGATGAAGAAAGTAGGGTTGCCAGACAAAGTATAAGAAAGCCAGTTAAATTTAAATTCCAGATAAATAATTTTTTATAATGAGTATATCCCATGCAATACTTGGAACATAATTATACAAAGAATTACAAGTTGTTTTTCTAACATTCAAATTTAGCAGGGTGTCCTACGCACACACGCGCATGCACGCGCGCACACACACACACACACATGCACAACAACAACACTCTGGCAGTTCTAGCAGGGAAAGCTATATTTTACTATAGATTTATAAATAATTTGTACTATGTTTCTCTAAAACTGCCTCTTCTGTATAAAAATTAATGGCTAAGATCCAAATTTGTATCTGTCCATAAAGGAATAGATAAATAAGCATTCTAATTAATAGTAATTCTGTTTAACTTTTGCTTTGAACACTAATTATTTAAAGATTTTATTAAGACCTCAATTTAAAATTTAGCTCATGTAAATGTTAGATTTGTAAAATAAAATATAAAACTAGTAAATTTTAATTACAGTTGTAAAATGCAAATACCATTTTATTTAGTAACAGAGAAAGAGAAATAGAAACTCCAAGTGAAAAGAAATTTACTTTGAATTGAGACATCTACACAAGGAAGAGTTTTGCAAAGTATTCCTTTCTACTGCAAACATTCTTTTATCTAACCGTTACATGTACAAAGAAGAAATATAACTTCCATAATCTTATGCCTCTTACCAGGAATAGTAACTATTCCCAAAGCCTCTATTACTCAAGCAATCCTTTTTTTAGGCAAAAACTATGAAATACCATATGTGATTTGCTATTTTTTTTCTTTTTTAATAAATAATACTTTAAAGTAGTTATTTGAGTATTTGAATTATCTTACAGCATTGGATGTATCTATCATAGTTATTATTTTGAGATAAAAACATTCATCTTGCACATATGGAGAAAAAAATAACCCTATTTACACGTTTTAAATAAAAATCACTAATATTTCTGAAAAACACTAACCTGTTATAAAAAGTGCCAAATGATTTTTTTCCAAATTTGTTTTATAACTTGTTTCTCTTTACTTAACATTCTTTTCCTTTCTCTCTCTCTTTTTGCAATACACATTGGATACTTTATTGGTTTTCACTAATTTTAAGTAGGTTATAAAATTATGCCACCTTCATAAAAATTTTAGAAGACAATGATGATGATAGTGACGATGATAACAAGCATTCAATTAGTTGCTCATTTAATCCTCACGACCCTAAGAGATTTGCATTGTTATATCTCCATCTTTATAAATAAGGAAATTGAGTCACTTTAAATAGTTTAACTATTGAAATTCTCAAAGGTAGGAAGAGGCAGAGCAGGATATTAGGGTCAGGAAGCTGGGCTCTAGAGATTTCTCGTCTTTCAAACCAGAATCTGCACAATTTTGAAAGTGAAAGGATGCACTAAAAGTAATAAAAATTGTTCAGTAGTTCATATATTTTTGATAGAAAAATAGTTTTGTTATGTTGATAGACATAAAATGATGTATTTGACAATTTTCATAGATAAAACTCTATAAATGAAAATAACATAACATAAAATGTTATAAATATTAATATAAATAGTAGCATATGTTATAACAAAATGCTATTTATATTAAACAAAATATTTTTTAAAATATATAAGCAGAATAATTAATCTTGGCACTGAGTCACAGTGTTGCTGAGTCAATTTCTTGGCTGTACCTCTCTTACACTGTAACATTGGAATTTTTTTCTAAAGAATGTATTTTTAGTATTGTTTTACTATTTTTAATTTTTCATAAAATTGGTTAAATCTTTCTCAATGACTCATTTTATGGTTAATGAGTTTGAAATTGTCTGTTGACATCTTCAATTGACTCAACTTCATAGAGCATAAGAGTCTTTATTGTAAATCCACTCACTACAGGTGCTGAGATAACTGGTAAGCTCAGAGCAAATTATGCAGAAAGAATATCCTCAACTCAATTTTTAATTAAAATGCATAAAAATTTTATCTCAAATATTGTGTCACACGTACTATCATTTTACCTTCATTCAGAATATTTTTGAAAAATGTTTACAAATCAAAACTCATTAAATGATTTTTATTTACAATTCATTTGAATATTTAGCAAAATTTAGTTGCCATAAAATCAAAGGCCTTCTCAGAATAGACATGAATCCAATTAAAACTATGAGCTCTATTCATATGTTTTTCCCAAAGTCAAGATATATCACAGAGCACAATTATGTAATTTTAGTATTAAATCTTATACTCTGCTCTCTGTGTTTAACTGATTCCACTTCTCCTGGTTTTTGTAGGCATATATTTCAATATGTTTTTGTTTGCCTTATTCTCAATAACTTCAACTCACTAAAGCTTCAGGAGTTGAATATTTTTGGCACTCTAGTCACTGCATCCTTTAAAGATTTCCAAAATTTCAAAACAAATACAACCAAAGTTTAGAACTTTCATTTTCAAAAATTAGCAATAGTACCTACATAATGGTCAAATATTTCACCTTTTATTAAATGAAGTTTTAAAGCACCACTTGGATTCTACGAATTGGATTAAAAATTGAATTATTTTTGGAATTAATTTATTTTCTCTTTGAAATCAGATGACACTGATATAATACTGACATTGTTTAACACTGCTGAATTTTTCTGCTGATGGAACTAATAAGCTAGCACTTTTCAAACATGCACAAGAAAACTTGAAATCAACAATCAGTGACATTTATAAAAATAATTCTTTGACCTAAATAAAAAATGATACTGTGATACGAAATGCACTTTCTGCAGCTCCATGTGTAAAATTATTGTCTTGGTAAGTTTTCTTAAAACAATTATTAACTTTTGAAGTAGATGTAACTGCTTATTCAGCAGATTTGTTTCTTGTTTGTCATGTGTCCACTGACATCACGACAACCCTCAGGAAGAATGGTAAATGTTGACAAATTATTTGTGCAATTTAGCTTTAATCAACCTTTTTAAGAATGCAAATGTATAACTTATTTTTTTATTTTTCCAGCATTTTCATTTTTTGAGCTCACTGCTGCTTTAATAGTATCTTTCAAAAAGACAAGAAACAAATAATGTAGATTTACATTACAAAATTACTATAAGATAGTTCAGACTGCTCTCTATAAACTCTATGATGAACTACTTAGCCTCTATTTCCTGTACCTATTTCACATACAAGTAGCCTATAATTTCCTCTATTTTCTACTGACCCTACTAACTAGTTACTTGGAGACCTCGTGCATCTTGAGGCCAATGACACAGGCCACAGCACAACTGGCTTTAGCACAAAGTGGTTGGCAGAAGTGACAGAGTTGAGTACTTTTTTCCATTATCAAATGAAACCAGAAAGATATACCACTCCCTAGCTTTTCCTATCAACACACACTTTGGGTTATCAGCAAGTACCTGCTGGCTAATACCTCAAAGAGATATATTTGATTAATTCTGTCAAGGTTTGGGCCAGGAAAGAGGGTTATTATTGGTCTTCTTTAAGATTTCATGACCTTTAAAGCTAAAAATTCTATTTACTATACATACATATCAATCACTATTTGATGGGACCACGACCAAAGCTAGAAGTACAAAGTCAAAGAATAATACATTCATTCTGACTTATTTTAATGCAACTACTAATAATAACTTACTACTTTTTTTTTTTTTTTTTAAACAGAAATTTATTTCTCACAGTTCTAGAGGCTGGAAGTCAGAGTGCCAGCATGTTATAGGGAGGGCCCTTTTCCTCTTGGCAGAGTTCTCCTTGTATGGCAGAAGGAGTTAGGGTCCTCTGTGTGGTCTCTTTTTTTTTTTTAATCATAAAGTCTTTAAGATTTTAATGTCTGGTATAGGACAATTCTTTTTTTTTTTTTTCACACACACACACTGTATTTTATTTTTACAAGAGATAAATAGACTGACACCAAGCATTGTACATCGATGACCACAACAAAAGCAACAGTGATTGCAATTACCAAACATGAAACACACTCATACTATGTCATAATATTGACATTCAGTCCAGTAATCCTCCACTGTAACAGCTCCTTTACTTTGCAGTGAAAATTGATTTGTATATTCTTCGCCTCTGAGTCCTTGTGGGATTTTATTGTTTTTAATTCAAACAGAAGTCACAAAAATTATACTCATCCTCATCAGTTCACTCAGTCCCATGTAATTAATTTTTTTTTCATCTTGATCTTTTGTTAACACTTTTATGAGTTCATCAGTTTTTCATTAGAGTTCTGAAAATGCTTATTCATTCAGTTCAGCAGTACAGTCAGTTACCAGAAACCTATACTTGTCAGAGTCTTTTCCATGAATTTCTTGAAGATGAAACACTTTTATAGGAACATATTTGCAAAAGCATCAGAGTACACCCAGAACTGTCTGTGAATGACAAAAGACTTAAAAATGACCACAGTTAAAGATTTGATGAAAGTTCATAATAATGCAGTTGACAAGAAAATTAGTTATTTCTGAGATATACATTTTAAAGTAATAACTAGGATTATGATTTATATCATTATACCAGATCATATAAGATTTTTAGATATTTCATGTAATGTCTGAAACATTTATATTAACATATTTCCATACAAATAACCCAATGAAAGTTTACTATTAGTTGTTTTGTTTCTTTGTTTGTTTTATACTGCAGGTTCTTATTAGTCATCAATTTTATACACATGAGTGTATACATGTCAATCCCAATCGCCCAATTCAGCACACCACCATCCCCACCCCACCGCAGTTTTCCCCCCTTGGTGTCCATATGTCTGTTCTCTACATCTGTGTCTCAACTTCTGCCCTGCAAACCGGCTCATCTGTACCATTTTTCTAGGTTCCACATACATATGTTAATATACAATATTTGCTTTTCTCTTTCTGACTTACTTCACTCTGTATGACAGTCTCTAGATCCATCCACGTCTCAACAAATGACTCAATTTCGTTCCTTTTTATGGCTGAGTAATATTCCATTGTATATATGTACCACAACTTCTTTATCCATTCGTCTGTTGATGGGCATTTAGATTGCTTCCATGACCTGGCTATTGTAAATAGTGCTGCAATGAACATTCGGGTGCATGTGTCTTTTTGAATTACGGTTTTCTCTGGGTATATGCCCAGTAGTGGGATTGCTGGGTCACATGGTAATTCTATTTTTAGTTTTTTTTTTTTTTTTTTTTTAATAAATTTATTTATTTATTTATTTATGGCTGTGTTGGGTCTTCGTTTCTGTGCGAGGGCTTTCTCCAGTTGCGGCGAGCGGGGGCCACTCTTCATCGCGGTGCGCGGGCCTCTCACTATCGCGGCCTCTCATTGTGGGGCACAGGCTCCAGACGCGCAGGCTCAGTAGTTGTGGCTCACGGGCCCAGTTGCTCCGCGGCATGTGGGATCTTCCCAGACCAGGGCTCGAACCCGTGCCGCCTGCATTGGCAGGCAGATTCTCAACCACTGCGCCACCAGGGAAGCCCTATTTTTAGTTTTTTAAGGAACCTCCATATTGTTCTCCATAGTGGCTGTATCAATTTACATTCCTACCAACAGTGCAAGAGGGTACCCTTTTCTCCACATCCTCTCCAGCATTTGTTGTTTGTAGATTTTCTGATGATGCCCATGCTAACTGGTGTGAGGTGATACCTCATTGTAGTTTTGATTTGCATTTCTCTAATAATTAGTGATGTTGAGCATCTTTTCATGTGCTGTGTGGCCGTCTGTATGTCTTCATTGGAGAAATGTCTATTTAGGTCTTCTGCCCATTTTTGGATTGGGGAGTTTGTTTCTTTAATATTGAGCTGAATGAGCTGTTTATATATTTTGGAGATCAATCCTTTGCCTGTTAATTCGTTTGCAAATATTTTCTCCCATTCTGAAGGTTGTCTTTTCGTATTGTTTATGGTTTCCTTTGCTGTGCAAAAGCTTTGAAGTTTCATTAGGTCCCATTTGTTTATTTTTGTTTTTATTTCCATTACTCTAGGAGGTGGATCAAAAAAGATCTTGCTGTGACTTATGTCAAACAGTGTTCTTCCTATGTTTTCCTCTAAGAGTTTTATAGGGTCCAGTCTTACATTTAGGTCTCTAATCCATTTTGAGTTTATTTTTGTGTATGGTGTTAGGGAGTATTCTAACTTCATTCTTTTACATGTAGCTGTCCAGTTTTCCCAGCACCACTTATTGAAGAGACTGTCTTTTCTCCATTGTATATCTTTGCCTCCTTTGTCATAGATTAGTTGACCATAGGTGCGTGGGTTTATCTCTGGGCTTTCTATCTTGTTCCATTGATCTATGTTTCTGTTTTTGTGCCAGTACCATATTGCCTTGATTACTGTAGCTTTGTAGTATAGTCTGAAGTCAAGGAGTCTGATTCCTCCAGCTCCGTTTTTTTCCCTCAAGACTGCTTTGGCTATTCGGGATCTTTTGTGTCTCCATACAAATTTTAAGATGATTTGTGCTAGCTCCGTAAAAAATGCCATTGGTAATTTCATAGGGATTGCATTGAATCTGTAGATTGCTTTGGGTAGTATAGTCATTTTCACAATGTTGATTCTTCCAATCCAAGAACATGGTATATCTCTCCATCTGTTGGTATCACCTTTAATTTCTTTCATCAGTGTCTTATAGTTTTCTGCATTACAGGTCGTTTGTCTCCCTAGGTAGGTTTATTCTAGGGATTTTATTCTTTTTGTTGCAATGGTAAATGGGAGTGTTTCCATAATTTCTCTTTCAGATTTTTCATCATTGTGTGTAAAGGAATGCAAGAGATTTCTGTGCATTAACTTTGTATCCTGCAACTTTACCATATTCATTAATTAGCTCTAGCAGTTTTCTGGTGGCAGTTTTAGGATTCTCTATGTATAGTATCATGTCATCTGCAAACAGTGACAGTTTTACTTCTTCTTTTCCAATTTGTATTCCTTTTATTTCTTTTTCTTCTCTGATTGCCATGGCTAGGACTTCCAGAACTATGTTGAATAATAGTGGTGAGAGTGGACATCCTTGTCTCATTCCTGATCTTAGAGAAAATGCTTTCAGTTTTTCACCATTGAGAATGATGTTTGCTGTGCGTTTGTCGTATATTGCCTTTGTTATGTTGAGGTAGGTTCCCTCTATGCCCACTTTCTGGAGAGTTTTTATCATAAATGGGTGTTGAATTTTGTCAAAAGCGTTTTCTGCATCTATTGAGATGATCATATGGTTTTTATTCTTCAATTTGTTAATATGGTGTATCACATTGATTGATTTGCGTATATTGAAGAATCCCTGCATTCCTGGGATAAATCCTACTTGATCATGGTGTATGATCCTTTTAATGTGTTGTTGGATTCTGTTTGCTAGTATTTTTTTGAGGATTTTTGCATCTATATTCATCAGTGATATTGGTCTGTAATTTTCTTTTTTTGTAGTGCCTTTGTCTGGTTTTGGTATCAGGGTGATGGTGACCTCATAGAATGAGTTTGGGAGAGTTCCTTCCTCTGCAATGTTTTGGAAGAGTTTGAGAAGGATGGGTGTTAGCTCTTCTCTAAATGTTTGATAGAATTCACCTGTGAAGCCATCTGGTCCTGGACTTTTGTTTGTTGGAAGATTTTTAATCACAGTTTCAAGTTCATTACTTGTGATTGGTCTGTTCATATTTTCTGTTTCTTCCTGGCTCAGTCTTGGAAGGTTATACCTTTCTAAGAATTTGTCCATTTCTTCCAGGTTGTCCATTTTATTGGCATATAGTTGCTTCTAGTAGTCTCTTAGGATGCTTTGTATTTCTGCAGTGTCTGTTGTAACTTCTCCTTTTTCATTTCTGATTTCATTGATTTGAGTCCTCTCCCTCTTTTTCTTGATGAGTCTGGCTAATGGCTTATCAATTTTGTTTATCTTCTCAAAGAACCAGCTTTTAGTTTTATTGATGTTTGCTATTGTTTTCTTTGTTTCTATTTCATTTATTTCTGCTCTGATCTTTATTTCTTTCCTTCTGCTAACTTTGGGTTTTGTTTGTTCTTCTTTCTCTAGTTCCTTTAGGTGTAAGTTTAGATTGTTTACTTGAGATTTTTCTTGTTTCTTGAGGTAGGCTTGTATAGCTATAAACTTCCCTCTTAGAACTGCTTTTGCTGCATCCCATAGGTTTTGGTTCATCGTGTTTTCATTGTCATTTGTCTCTAGGTATTTTTTGATTTCCTCTTTGATTTCTTCAGTGATCTCTTGGTTATTTAGTAACGTATTGTTTAGCCTCCATGTGTTTGTCTTTTTTACGTTTTTTTCCCTGTAATTCATTTCTAATCTCATAGCGTTGTGGTCAGAAAAGACGCTTGATATGATTTCCATTTTCTTAAATTTACTGAGGCTTGATTTGTGATCCAAGATATGGTCTATCCTGGAGAATGTTCCGTGCGCACTTGAGAAGAACGTGTAATCTGCTGTTTTTAGATGGAATGTCCCATAAATATCGATTAAATCTATCTGGTCTATTGTGTCATTTAAACCTTCTGTTTCCTTATTTATTTTCATTTTGGATGATCTGTCCATTGGTGTACGTGAGGTGTTAAAGTCCCCCACTATTATTGTGTTACTGTCAATTTCCTCTTTTATAGCTGTTAGCAGTTGCCTTATGTATTGAGGTGCTCCTATGTTGGGTGCATATATATTTATAATTGTTATATCTTCTTCTTGGATTGATCCCTTGATCATTATGTAGTGTCCTTCCTTGTCTCTTGTAACATTCTTTATTTTAAAGTCTATTTTATCTGATATGAGTATAGCTACTCCAGCTTTCTTTTGATTTCCATTTGCATGGAATATCTCTTTCCATCCCCACACTTTCAGTCTGTATGTGTCCCTAGGTCTAAAGTGGGTCTCTTGTAGACAGCATATATATGGGTTTTGTTTTTGTATCCATTCAGCAAGCCTGTGTCTTTTGGTTGGAGCATTTAATCCATTCACGTTTAAGGTAATTATCGATATGTATGATCCTATGACCATTTTCTTAATTGTTTTGGGTTTGTGTTTGTAGGTCCTTTTCTTCTCTTGTGTTTCCCACTTAGAGAAGTTCCTTTAGCATTTGTTGTAGAGCTGGTTTGGTGGTGCTGAATTCTCTTAGCTTTTGCTTGTCTGTAAAGCTTTTGATTTCTCCATCAAATCTAAATGAGATCCTTGCTGGGTAGAGTAATCTTGGTTGTAGGTTCTTCCCTTTCATCACTTTAAGTATATCATGCCACTCCCTTCTGGCTTGTAGAGTTTCTGCTGAGAAATCAGCTGTTAACCTTATGGGAGTTCCCTTGTATGTTATTTGTCATTTTTCCCTTGCTGCTTTCAATAATTTTTCTTTGTCTTTAATTTTTGCCACTTTGATTACTATGTGTCTCGGCGTGTTTCTCCTTGGGTGTATCCTGTATGGGACTCTCTGCGTTTCCTGGACTTGGGTGGCTATTTTCTTTCCCATGTTAGGGAATTTTTCGACTATAATCTCTTCAAATATTTTCTTGGGTCCTTTCTCTCTCTCTTCTCCTTCTGGGACCCCTATAATGCGAATGTTGTTGCGTTTAATGTTGTCCCAGAGGTCTCTTAGGCTGTCTTCATTTCTTTTCATTCTTTTTTCTTTAGTGTGTTCCTCAGCAGTGAATTCCACCATTCTGTCTTCCAGGTCACTTATCCATTCTTCTGCCTCAGTTATTCTGCTATTGATTCTTTCTAGTGTAGTTTTCATTTCATTTATTTTATTGGTCATCTCTGTGTGTTTGTTCTTTAATTCTTCTAGGTCTTTGTTAATCATTTCTTGCATCTTCTCAATCTTTGCCTCCATTCTTATTCCGAGGTCCTGGATCATCTTCACTATCATTATTCTGAATTCTTTTTCTGGAAGATGGCCTATCTCCACTTCATTTAGTTGTTTTTCTGGGGTTTTTTCTTGTTCCTTCATCTGGTATATAGCCCTCTGCCTTTTCATCTTGTCTATCTTTCTGTAAATGTGGTTTTGGTTCCACAGGCTGCAAGACTGTAGTTTTTCTTCCTTCCGCTGTCTGCCCTCTGGTGGTTGAGGCTATCTAAGAGGCTTGATGGGAGGCTCTGGTGGTGGGTAGAGCTGACTGTTGCTGTGGTGGTCAGAGCTCCGTAAAACTTTAATCCACTTGACTGTTGATGGGTGGGGCTGGGTTCCCTCCCTGTTGGTTGTTTTGCCTCAGGCAACCCAACACTGGAGCCTACCTGGGCTCTTTGGTGGGGCTAATGGCAGACTCTGGGAGGGCTCATGCCAAGGAGTACTTCCCAGAACCTCTGCTGCCAGTGTCCTTGTCCCCACGGTGAAACAGAGCCACCCCCCACCTCTGCAGGAGACCCTCCAACACTAGCAGGTAGGTCTGGTTCAGTCTCCCCCAGGGTCACTGCTCCTTCCCCCGGGTCCCGATGCGCACACTATTCCGTGTGCGCCCTCCAAGAATGGGGTCTCTGTTTCCCCCAGTCCTTTCAAAGTCCTGCAATCAATTCCCACTAGGCTTCAAAGTCTGATTCTCTAGGAATTCCTCCTCCCATTGCCGGACCCCCAGGTTGGGAAGCCTGACGTGGGGCTCAGAACCTTCACTCCAGTGGGTGAACTTCTGTGGTATAAGTGTTCGCCAGTCTGTGAGTCACCCACCCAGCAGTTATGGGATTTGATTTTACTCGGATTGCACCCCTCCTACCGTCTCACTGTGGCTTCTCGTCTGTCCTTGGACATGGGGTATCCTCCTTGGTAAAGTCCAGTGTTTTCCTGTCAATGATTATCCAGCAGCCAGTTGTGATTCTGGTGCTCTTGCAAGAGGGAGTGAGAGCACGTCCTTCTACTCCGCCATCTTGGTTAATCCTACATTTCTTTCTTTAGGGGCTCCGCATCAGATGGATGGTAGGAATCTGGCAGAGGGAGGGATCCGGCCGACCTCAAGCAAGTGCCGGGGAAGCTGAAAGAATCGTCGCCCTCCGCGCGTGCCCAGGTGCTACGGACGCCTCGCACACCGCGGTCAGAGATGGCGGCGGCACGCCTGTGTGGTCTCTTTTATGTAGCAGTCTATCCTTACTACTTTTTTAAATGTGATACACGAAAAACTAAATAGAATACTGGAGCAAGGGTGGTGCGTGGGGAGGGACACTTAGAATGAACTAGAACAAAATATTATATGCCAAGCAGGATGTATGACCTTCCCAGCTTATAACCAGTATGCTACAACATTGGGTGAAGCAAAATAAATAATAATAATGCTTCTCTCACCCTTCAAAACCAAGAAATACTTAACCCCAAATATTTTGAAAATCCAGAAATGTGTCTAGAAACTTATATTGGCCTCTTGGTAGAGTTGAAATACCCTTCGTGGAGGTCTCATGGCTTCTTTCCCAAGAACGGGTCAAATCATCCCATCTCTGTGAGCAAAGGCACTATTCTTCACACTGTCTAACTTATGACAGTTTATTGGCCATTGTGCTAAGCTTGAAGCCATCATGTCAGATAACAAGTTGACAGATACATGGTGTGGTTCTCTGAACTACTCTTCTCTCCACACATTAAGAGTGAAGAGTTGAGTGGTCTGGGGCATATGGGTTAAATGGTAAGATATCAGGGGGACTCTAGTATCTTTCTCACTTAAGACATTAATCTTTCTCACTAAAGATGTTTTCTCCCAAGACTAGGAACCTGACAATAATCTGAAAACAGCTCACTCCTCCCCACAAATACTGACTCTCTCACATGATCCTTTGCTTCAGCACTCCTTTTCAGTATACATGCTTATCCCTCTTCTCATTGTGGAATAGTGAGATCTACGTTCGAGCACTGATGTGGAAGTACCTAAACTGACCTTTGAGGTTGCTTTACTTCTCTTCAGGATACCTTGGTTTTGGTAATGGTATTCTCCATCTCCATGGGGTCCAGCCAAGCTCGTTGTGTCCTCTATGGGGAATTGGGGTAAAAAATATCTTGTCCTTAAGTATGACTTTGTCTTCTTTTCCTTCCTGACTACAGTTGATTGATCAACAGCAGAATACAAATATCTCCATGTTTCCTGTCCACATATTTTTGCTAGCCATCAACATGCTCAATATCTTAGAGAAAATATAATTCTGACATTCATCAGATGAGTAAACTTTACATATTATCAAAGGTCAATAGTCTAAATTCTTCAATAGGGTGCTCAAGCACTTCATGGTCTGAATCTGTCCTGTACTTTTTTTTTTTTTTTTTTTTAAAACCCTAACCCGTATAATGTGTTCTTGTTTGACCCTCCCTGTGACCTTGCAAAGTAAGCAGGGTTTGGAGTATTGTAGCCATTTTACGCAAGAGGAAACTGAGGGGTTTTTTTTGGTTTTTTTAAAATTAATCAATTTATTTATTTATTTATTTTTGGCTGTGTTGGGTCTTCGTTTCTGTGTGAGGGCTTTCTCTAGTTGTGGCAAGCGGGGGCCACTCTTCATCGTGGTGTGCGGGCCTCTCACTGTCGCGGCCTCTCTTGCTGCGGAGCACAGGCTCCAGACGCGCAGGCTCAGCAGTTGTGGCTCACGGGCCCAGTTGCTCCGCGGCATGTGGGATCTTCCCAGACCAGGGCTCGAACCCGTGTCCCCTGCATTGGCAGGCGGACTCTCAACCACTGCACTGCCAGGGAAGCCCTGTCCTGTACTCTTCAACATAGTGGCCATTAACCTCATGTGGCTATTAAGTACTTGAAATGTGACTGGTTCAATTTGAGATGTGCTGTAAATGTGACATACATATGGATTTTGGAGACTTCATATTTTTACAAAGACGAAAGATCTCATTACTTACATGAATTACTTGTAATTCATGTATATAATGGTAATATTTTAGATATATTGGCTTAAATAAAATGTGTTATAAAATTAATTTTGCTTATTTCTTTATATTTTTTAATCTAGCTATTAGAAAATTTCGTTACATATGCGGTTAACATCTTATTTCTATTGGACAGCACTGGTCTAGATCTTGTCTTTTGACCTGAAGCCTTATTCTTCATATTGTCCTAGCTATAGAGTTTTGCTTTAGCACTTTGGAAATAGAGCATTATGAATGCATCACATTTCCTGGATAACCATGCTTTACAAATGCACTTCCTCTCCAACTTCTATCCCACAATACCCTATAAAACAAATATAATCCTGACATTCAATAGATTAATAGCTAAAAAGCATAATTTGCATGTCACTCTTTTGCTAAGTCATTTTTGTTCCGAGATGATGAACTGGGCTAATCCTGTTCCTTATGGCTATATTTCGTATGATACTGTACTGTAATTATTATTTACATATGTGTCTATTGCCTACAATCTCCTTGAGGTCAAGGACCATGACATATATATTTAACACAATACATAGGTTTCAATGAATGTTTCATGAACAGAACTAAATAGTATCTCCATATACTGTTGTTAATTTGAATCAATTAACATTAGTACATATTGTATCAAGATTACATCAAAACAAAGTGATATTGAGAAGTTATTGCTACTGAAGTAACTGAAATAATGAATTAAAAAATAATTTGGAGACTGAAACTCAATATGGTTATCAACAATTACATACTCATCATGAACTATACAGTTGTTCCCTTATCTGCTCGGGGTACATCCCAAGACCCTCAGTGGATGTCTGAAACAGTGGGTAGTACCGAACCCTATATATACTATATTTTTTCCTATACATACATACCTGTGATAAAGTTTAACTTAATAAATTAGGCACAGTGAGAGATTAACAACAATAATGAATAATAAAATAGAACAATTATAACAATATACTATAACAATAGCAATAAAAGTTATGTGGATCTCTCTCACACACACACAAAATATTTTATTGTACAAATGTAATGCCTTTTCCCTCTCAACTAAGCACTTTTCATGCACTGTGGCCATAACTTTTGCAGTTTAAGAGGTGGGTGACAGCAAAACTACCACAAATTTATTTTTCCTTCTTCACAATTTAACACAGATAGAAGATTCGTTCTTCTCATAGGTCTTAGCAACCTCATCACACGATTTTTCTTCTTTCCTTATTAAAGTTGAGAACTTGCACATTTTCACATAAAGGAAGCACTTATGGCTTCTCTTTGGGATATATGAGTTGCCAGCCTCACAACTCTTGTGCTCTGGGGACACCGTTAAGTACAATAAGGGTGGCTTGAACTCAAGTACTATGATACCATGACAGTCGTTCTGATAACCAGATAACCAGGGTGGTTACTAAGTGGCTAATGGGCAGGGATACGTTGGACAAATGGATGATTCATGTCCCAGGTAGGATGGAGCCATACAGTGAGAAAGTGCCTCACCCTACTTAGAACTACTTTAAACTGTGTTTAAAACTTGTGAATAGTTTATTTCTGGAATTTTCCATTTAGTATTTTCAGACCGCAGTTGATCACAGGTAACTGAAACCCCAGAAAGCAAAACCACAAATAAGGGAAACTATGATATTTGGTGTCACATGAAAAGCAAAATTATTTGATGTAAAAGCAAAAATAATACTTTTCTGAAAGTTAATAACTGCTAACAATTATTGAGTACTTAATATATGTGTGGCTCAGTGTGAAGTATTCTATATGCTATCGCATTCAGTTTTCCTAGGATACTGTTATCATGCCAGTTTTGGAAATGAGAAAACCCAGAGGTTAAATGACTTGTCCAAAGTCACCCATAAAATAGGGTAAATCTGGGATTGAACACGTCAGAGCTCTTGAATTTCACAAACTTTCAGAGGTAATTTATATGTGTGGTTCAATAGGTTTAAAAATTACTAAAAATGGAATATTTTGCAACATCCAGATAGACAGGTCTATTTTTTTTCATCCGAGCGAGATTCTTTGTCCTTAGATTGGCTAAGAGTTTTACAGGGATCACAATAGTCACTGGACCAGTCCTTTGTAACAAGGATGAAAGACACAGAGGACAATCTCAAAATACATTCTCTATCAGAATATCAGGTCAGAATATAAACAGGCAGACTAGCAGAAAGACAGCAGACAAATTTTATAAGATAGCTCTCTCTGCTTTGCCTTGAACTGAAAAATCTAAAACCACCATTTAGAATTTTTATCTTTTCCACTCCACCATGCTATTTTTGGTCTGTATCTTTTGTGCCTGGATTATTGAATACTTTCCTCACTGAGCTCTCTTTTCTTCCTTTTCCAAAGCAATCTGTGAAATATTGTCAGATTAATATTACAAAAAACTGTTTCATATAAGGCAACTGTTTAGCTCAGAAATCTTTAGAGGCTTAGAACTATCTATAGAATAAGGTTCAGAATAAAGTTCAAGATCCAACTGACCCTCCTAGCTTCCATAAACATCCACCGACTCTTTCCAGTGTTCCACTACACGCCCGTCTTCCTCTACACATAGGTCTATACATGGACTTACATCCTCTGCTCCAAGGGTACTAATGCAAACAGCCTTGCAAACCTGTCACCTACATTCCTGTCACTCCGCCCTGCTTCCAGCCTAAAATGCCCTCCACCCCACTCCCCATCTGTAGAAAGCTTATTTCTTCTTACACATGCAATTCAAGTCCCACTGCTTGCCTTGCCAAGTCAGACGCAAATAGGTCTTGCCTACTCTGCATCTAAACACTGGGCTGCCTTATTATTATTGAAATTGCCTATGTCACATCCCATATTAATACACTTTCTCTTCTCAAAGTGAACAGCTTCTTCAGACAAAGACCATTGGCCATACCCTTTACATTTCTTATGATACCTAATATAGGTCCATAAGTAGAGTCAGAGCTTAGTACACCTGTATTGTATTAATAAAACCCATTATTAATTGGTTATTTCTCAAATTATAGTTGTAGAAGGTATCCATCTATTGCAAGATTGTGACATTTGGTCTTTACACTAGAGTGAATATCAGCACAGTAACAAAATGAGTGCCCAGCAACAGCAAATATATGAGAGATCTTTGTGAAAACTAAAATACTAAACTAGAAAAAAACTTGTTGAGAAATCAAAAGAGAACTACTTCTGATATTTTTTCCTGGGGTTTAAACTATTTACAGTGGTTCTTTTTTCCATCACTTTACTTTTCCATATTCAAATTTAACACAAAAAGTGCTTGAGTTGTTTTTTGATGCTACAATTAGATTAGGTGTAGGCTTCTCAACACTAAAATCTGGAAGTTAAAAGAAATTAAATATTATTTCTACATACCTGGATATTGTTCAAATAAACATGAGAAACTAGCATAGAACTTTGTTCTAAATAACTAAAGATGTAGAAAAGGCATACCCAAAAGGCTGGCTACAATGACACTCTAATCTCATTGCCATTTAGACACTCATTAGAGATGGTAACACTCAGAGAGATGCTCTCAAGAATTGTTAAAATATTGAATACATGCATTTTGATGCATTCATTCATTTCTGTTCACAGAATGTAATAGTTGTGGATCCTATGAGAATCCCTGGGAGCTCTCACATAAAATGAATTAAAAATACTAATGGCATTACTATGATTATTTCACAAATGAGGATAAGGGAAGAAAGGAAAGATTTGTGTCAAATAGACTGTACCAATATATACAATGGAATATTACTCAGCCATAAAAAGAAATGAAATTGGGTCACTTGTAGAGATGTGGATGGACCTAGAGACTGTCATACAGAGTGAAGTCAGTCAGAGAGAGAAAAACAAATATCGTATATTAACGCATATACGTGGAATCTAGAAAAACGGTACAGATGAACCAGTTTTCAAGGCAGAAATAGAGACACAGATGTAGAGAACAACGTATGGACACCAAGGGGGGAAAGTGGGTGAGGGAACGGTCGTGTTGGGATGAATTGGGAGATTGGGATTGACATATATACACTAATATGTATAAAATAGGTAACTAATAAGAACCTGCTGTATAAAAAATAAAAAATAAAGACCGTATCAAAAGAAGAACAGTTATTTAAGGAAATTGTATTGCTATTTTTAAAAAAGTGAAAACAAAATGCTGAAGTGGGTTGTGCTTTTTAAAATGTTTACAATATGTAATATTATGTATTAGAAAAATTAGGGTCAAGAATCATTCATTCAAAATATTACTTCTGAGGCTAAATTCCATTGTTGAAAGTTTAAAATCTGCCCTAAGCCAAAATAGAATCGTTTTCTGATTCATTTTGAAAAATAATACTAATGAAATATGAAATAATTTTCAAACATTTTATCCTAAAAATTAAAACAAGACAGAGCACAAATTAATTGGAGAAAATCAATTCTTTCTTAATATTTTCCAAGTCTTTCTTTTCGATCAGAAGCCAATTGATAATGAACAACCCAATGAAAGGAATGGAGTTAAGATAAAGAACAAATTTGAGGCTTTAAAACTAGAAGAAATCACATTGAATTTTGATACAGAAAGTGATTACTTAGGTTACTGCAATGCCAGGCAAATTCATAGAGGATGCCAAAATTCCTTTAACTATGTTTTTGTCTTCATGGTACTATCTATGCTCTGTAAGATAAGCATAAATAAGACCTTAAGATAAGGTCTATCTATAAGTCTATAAGACTCTCTATGTACACAACTAGCTGAGCTAAAGAAGGATAAAAATCAAAGTAACTAAAATAATTAGTGTTGTAATTACTGTGTGCTTATAGATTACTTGTTCCTCCTCAGAACTTAACTGTATTTGATCTAAAATCAGTCCATAATACTACGTGGGCATACCTCAGATATATCATGGATTTGGTTCCAGACTACCGCAATAAAGCAAATATCGTAATCAAGCAATTCATGCTAACTTTTTGATTTCCCAGTATATATAAAATTTATGTTCAGACTATACCATAGTCTATTAACTTTGCATTAGCATTATGTCTATTTTTCAAAGGACATACCTTAATTAAAAAGTACTCTGTTTCTAAAAATGCCAACCATCATCTGAGACTTCAGTGAGTGATAGTGTAACATGAGATAACTGATAACTATAACAAATATAACAATAATGAAAAAGTGGGCAATATTGCTAGAATTACCAAAATGTGACACAGAGACACAAAGTGAGCAAATGCTATTGGGAGAATGGCGCCGACAGACTCACTCATTGCAGGATTGCCACAAACATACAAATTGTAAAAAACAGTATTTATTATAAAAAGCAGTACTCATGAAGTGCAATAAAATGAGGGTATGCTGTATTAGCATTCTTTTACCATGTTGACTGCATTCTAGGAGCACAGGTTACTAACTTCTCTTGAGAAAAGGAAGAATTTATTTTGACATTTGGTATCTCACTGGTCTACACGGTTGAAAAGGTAAATTAGTGATAAAGAGATAATACGGTTCAGAGTGCTTTTAGTGGAGATGTGATTTTCTGAACCATAGCGAAAGCTTTATAATTGTATTATAAAAAGGAAGGTAAGGAAAGGATTTTAGTGTTATATAATGAAGACAATGGAACTTCTGAAAAGCAAGGATATAAAACTTTAAAAATTAGCAAAATTAAAATATCTGTATTAGAAAAACCAGGCAAAGATCTTTTATAGTTTTATATTGGTTCAAAACTGTATTTCAGAAAATGAGAGGAAGAAGTTTTTTATTTTTAATTTGGCAAAGGAGATAAAATAGAAAAATGTCTTAAATTAAAGACTATAACTGAATATATATAGAAGCAAATATATAGACACTGGCAAGATTGGGAGAAAAATTTGAAGTGGTTAAAGATATGTGCCTGCATTATGAAATGAATGGATCCAAGTTCAATTTCCCTCTCCCAACACCCTCTTTATGGCCACCTGTAACTACTTTCCTCCTATTTACAACCAAACATAGACTATACAAACGGTAGGCATCTACTTCAACCCATCAGTTTTATATATGAGCTTTTGAGCAATTTCTACAACAAATGTGCCATGGCCATGTAGACGGATGTGTATGGCCTCTGAAATTGATGGCTACACATCTGTACACCCCAAGTTATCCTCTCACTTAGGAGTCTTGCATGAGTCTTCCAGGATCTCCCTTCCTATTATTGTCTTCCTGCACCTGCCTTTCCCCAAACATCGGTACAAGTGGACTTTTCTACTCTCCTCCATGTCCTCTTCTTCTCTTTCTGTATGAATTCTGTGCTTCCTCTTGGATGCTTTGTTTCTATTTCCTGACATTGAATAGCAAATACATTTTCTTTTACACCCCTAGACCAATCTTACAGAAAATATTCTCATCAAATGCAAGACCCCCTTTGGGGATAGCCCCAGGCTTTGGAATCTTGGGGTCTTGATCAATGCTCTCTTACCAACAGAGTCCTGGAAGAACAACTCATTTTGACCCAATTTTCAAATGAACAATTTAATAAACATTTGTTAGGTGATTATTATGTGTCAGGCTCTCTGCTGGCTCTGGGTAAACAGAGATGCCTAAGCCAAAAACCATTTGCTCCAGTGGTTTCCTGGGGAATATGGGCAACCGCACACACAGTACAGTAACACCTGAGAGGTGCAACAGAAATACCAGCAGGGTCCTCTGGCAACAAAGACTTCTTGCCTTTGTAAGAACCATGAGTAGGTTTTACAGCCATTTGTATGACAACATTAAAGACAGCACCAGCCAACCATGTGATATGTTCTTGTTGGAAAAAATAAAACCTGTGCCATCTTTTCTGTTCTGTTCCATCCTATTATCCTCCTTGGTTATATCTCCCTTTGAGCACCGCGCTCCCTTTCACTCTCCTTGTCATTGCACTGTATGTTGGTACCATATTGTCACATTTGGACATTCTGTCACTGGACTCCCTTTCTCTCTCTGTCTGCCAAGAGGAGCAGCTATGAATTAGATTAAGAGATAAAGCCACAGTTTCTCTCCTTTTTTTAAAGCAAGAAGGAACAGAGAAAAGAAGGGAGATTGGAAATGGAATAGTTATCTTTATAAATGAATAATTTAGATTTCTAATTAAAATATTAATCAAGGAAAATTTATTTTGGACTCAGATTTACAGCCATTTGCCCATCTACACGCACTCAAGGTCACATGCAGCCATTACCAAGGAAGGAACATAGAGCCTCTTCAGCATTTGCCCTCTCCCCTGGCTATTATTAAGTCTGGCAACAGTAAGCTGCTGAAGAAAAGAACGTTACTGCATCTTCATATTGGATCATCCTGACCCTCATTTACCATGCTGCACAAACCTTGATTTTTGTTCTGTACATTCAAGGCCAATATTCTTTTGTTAAGACACTGATGTTTTCTACTAAGAACTTCTATTCAGCCAAGTTGTCCCACAGACTCACCTAAAAGTGTATTTTAAATAGATGCAGCTGGTTCCCTGGGGAGGAGTCCAGTAACACTAGTTCAGGACAGCAGTGATAGCTTCCAGCATCATTGAGCTTCCCAGATCTGTTATCTGGAAAAAGAAATAAGAACAAAGATGATACATAAGGAGGTGTGTGCAAACTGCTTTCCTCGGGGAGGATTTAGGCAGCTGACAGGCATTGTGTTAAGTCTGCCATATGGATCATAACATCAGCTGGAGAAAACACTGCAGATGTTGTTAATATCTGGGGAAAAAATGATAGGTAAAAAAGAAAGAAGAGAAATCTTTCCATCAGCAAATATCTGTCATCCTAAAACTAGAAGATAGAGCCTTTATAGGATTCTCCCAACAGCTGTTTATAAAGGATCTGCAGCTCCCTCCACCTAGTACCTTCTTTGTGGATGGACTTTATTTCTACTATGATCTATGTGATTACTGTTAAAATCATGCACAAGAATACATTTAAATGCCACACCAGCTCCAATAAAAATAGTCAGACACTTCAATATCGCTGCTGTTAAAGGACTAATATGCTGTAAGGATTGCTGCTTGGCCTCAAATTTCACTTAAAGGTTATAATGAGCTGAGCTAAGAAAGAATCTATTATATACTAGAGCTCAAAGTTGAAAATGACTTTGATTTCTCATTATTAAAATGAGAGAGCGCACGCGTGTGTGTGTGTGTGTCTAGGTGCACAAAAACAATTTCGTTTATGGCAAAAACTTCTTTCCTTGAGTTCATTCATATATGTGGCAAATTATGTGACGTCCAATGAAATCATTTATAATGGATTGAAAATATCCAAGGCAGGAAGACTGCTGGGAAAGTAGAAAGAGATGCTGTTAAGTGTAGCACTTCTTATTGCCTCATAGTTCTCTGACCTTTTCTTCATTTAAAGTGATGCCAACACCTGAGGAAAGGCTATTAGATTAGCAACATGAGAAACAGCTTCTCTTTTTACTCAGTGGAAATATACTTGGAAAGAATCATATTAATTCACTCTTTCTAACACTGTTGGAGAAAACTAGGGGGTATAATACTGTGATTTAGGATTTACACAGATTTATTCAAAGGTCCCATTACATTTTGTTTATTTTTCTCCTTGCTCCATTTCATATGTAATGATATTTTACAAAAGATGGGAATCAAATACTCCAACTCTGCCCCTAATACTCACTTGTTACTGTTGGGGTACAGGAGTAAAAGTGCTCATGGCTGGGGAGACCCAAACTTCAGAATTTCTCGGGACCAAAGGTTTAGTTCCAACAGTTATTGTATTGTTTTATCTGTCCATAAACCAATGACAGCTGATTAAAGAAGACTGGCTTACCAACTGGATGAAACTAGGAAGAGGGTCATTGCTAAACTCCAGGGACTTAAGTTCATCGTCACCCGAAAGAGCTGTCATCAGGGTGGTGTTACGCTGGTAATGACCATGGTGCCCATATTTATTCATCAAACAGGACGTGATTGAGAGTCAGCTCTATTTCAGCCACAAAGTCTCATTCCAGCTGGTGAACGGTCTCTGTGAAGACCTGAGGAAATGTATTCCCTGATAGAAGGTGAAAAGGGCACCAAGAACAAACAGCACAAACACAGCAGCCGCGGATCTTACACGTAGGGTCTGGGTGGATGCTCGTGGATTTTCCTAAGCAGACTGACTCAGGAGAGTTTCTGGATGAACCCAGGGCGGAGCCAACGCCAGATAATTCTTACAGCTCCACCCAATGCTTGAGGGTCCCCACCTGCTTGCTAATCTCACAGAGCCCATCACCCACCACCGGCAAAGGCAGCACATGCAGTACCACCATCCTATGGCATTGGCCCTAACAGGCCCCTACGCCCTTTCTCACTGGTGCATGTGGCCATTCTACCCAAGGAGCACAGCAAATGCTGTACACAACAGATGTTTTAAGTAGCTACTTCTCTATATCCAGAGCTTTAAAGGACTGAGTAAGAATCTGACTGTAATTTGTTTTGGATAAAGGCTAATTACAAGGATATGGGTTCTCAGGGCCTTTGTTCTTTGGAATATGGGATATTATTTTTCATATACATTCCTCTTGGGCTTATCTTTCATTTCCTGCAGTTCCCACCTACTCATCTACTTGAGGTTAGGTTTATCTGAAAGGGATTTTGGCTTATGCATCTATAATTATGCCTGTGTCATTTCTTTGTGAGGATAGGAACAATGTGTTAGCCTTATCAGTGAAAATTCGGCCCTCTTTACCATCAGATTTTCAACTTCCATTAGGATCATAAGTAAGCTAAGCTAAGGGAAGAGAAAAAAATAAACTCTCTAAAGGTCAGCCTTCTTAATTAAATGAAAACAGACAGCAGCATTAGAAAATGGAATGACTATAGCCTGTGCTCTTTCTGAGGAGATCCTACAGAGTATCCAGCTGACCCTGCCAAAAGCAGGGCAAGCTGAATTATTCCCAGACGGGTAAGAGGCTGCAGCATTACAATGGTGGTTCCTTTTTTTTTTGCAAATAAATGGAATTGCTTGACTGTGGCCATAACGGAGGTTTCAAATCCCGCAACTGTGCTCCATGTCCAGCCCACCTCATTTTCACCTTCTCTTTGAATCAGCACCACCATGGTTGCCATTCCCTTGCACTTTCTGCTTTGACTACCACTGTGCTTCACCTGAGGCCAGTGTGAAGGAGAAATCAGTAAAGAGGCTTGAGCTGGGTACTTTTCACGTTTAGGAGTTCACATAAAGCCTGGGAGGGAAGTATCACCACCTCCTTTTATAGAAGAGCAAATTGAAATTCAGAGAGGTTAATTATTTTACCCAAGGTCACACAGCTAGTAAAGTATCAGGCTAGACTGGACTGTCTGTCTCCAGTGCCCATTCTCTTTCCATAAGAGCTAACGTTTGTGTTGCTCTGGTTCTGTTCCCAACTGTCTCCATTCAGGAATGTCTGGGATGGTGTCGGAGGATGACATCACACCTTCCCAGGATCACAACAGGATTATTCCGTCTAGACTCTCAGCCTACCTCCATCCTGCCTTTCCCTTGATTTTGTCGTTGCTGTTTTCCAGTAGATCCCTAGACCACTTCTAGTTGGTCAGGAGCTCTGTGAAGTCCTCACAGGAGTAAATGAAGCTAAAGATTTTCAAAAGGAGTAAGAAATCTGCAAGAATTGAGAATGACAGTTTGTTCTAACTCTCCTCCTTTGAAGGCTACGTCATCCCTACCTTGCCCCAACAACATCACTTTGCATAGTAACACCATGGCATTGCTCTCCATTTCAAAAATTTTTGTGCCTATTTCTGGATCTGTGATTCTACTGATTGATTATAATCAATCAAATAAGCAAATCGATAGTAGTAATTCTTTTCCTTTTGATAATAGTAATTCTTGCTAAGTATGTAGGGTCTCTTAAGTTCTTAAAAACTATCACATAATCATAAAAGAGGTAGAAAAACTATCCCACCTCCAATTGTCTTTAAGTAAAAGTAGTTCCAATGAATTATACTTATTAAAACTCTTGGATTTGAAGGTTTTTTCAGAGAGTGGGTTTGCGTTGAGCTGCGCTACACAACTCCACCGGGCACTAACTACGTTGAGCTCTGGGGGAGACACTGAGATAGTGCAATGCGGTGGCATCTTCCAAAAAGGAGGCAGTGAAGTGATAAGGTTCAAAGCCCTGGGTTGTATCTCTGGCTGCAGTTAGAATTGCCAGGGGAGCTTTTAGGACCAATGCCTGAGCTCTATTTGAGGCAATTAAGTCAAAATCTCTGAAGGTGGATCTAGGTATCAGTAATGCTTTAAAACCACTGGTTTAGAGTGTGGGATCTAGAGCTTTGGAACCTGAATTTGAATCCCAGTTGTTAAATTCTCTAAGCTTCATGTACTTCACCTGCAATATGAGGTTATGAATTGTTCTTACTTTACAGGACTGTGAATATAATCTCTATCATTGTACCTCTCTTCTGGTGAATATTTTTAAATGATTAAGCAATTTTTATTATTATTAAGAAACATATTACTGCTGCTCTAATACGTTAATCTTTTTAAAAATAAAAAAGCATAATGTACTCTCATTTAGGTTCATTTTTTCTCAGAGATTCAAAAGGGATGTAAAATATGATTAGTAGAGAATGAGTCAGAAGATCAGTCACTCAGTTAAACCTGCAGAAATCCTAGTAAACTCTGAATGTGGAGAGTCCACTAAAGATAACACCTGGCTAATGTCTGGAGCTTTGCCCTCGGCTAACTTATCTTTCCATTTGAACCGCACTCCGCTTTAGCTCATACATCCACATTATTTCAACTCTCTCTCAAATACCATGCCTGAATTTATAGTGATCAGTTAGTTACCTCTAGTGACCTCATGTGCTTCAAAGTTAACTTTCTCCTGAGCAAACTCTTTCATAGTTTAAGACCAACTAATGGCAAGTTCTGTCAATTATATTTCATGGAAATCTCCCAAGCATTAATCCTCTTCTCCATCTTCTCTCCAAGGCTGGGGACATTTCCTTCTTGGGCCTGCTACCAGCTCCTATTTAATCCTCTGTGTACTGTTAGAAATAACTTTCTGATAAACAAATATCCACGAATCACTCTCTGATTTAAAATTCCTTTTTCTGCTCTATTGCCTACGGTATCAAGTCTAATGTCTTTGGTTCAGAGTATAAAACCCTTCAAATCTGGCTTTTAGCAAACTTTTCAAAATCTCTCCCCCACTCCTTTTCTCTATAAACACCCTGATCTAGCCATTCTGAATTTCACATCTTTGAATATACCAATGTGTCATTCATTGCATATGCTGTCCACTTATTTTACTGTCCCCAGATTCTTTGTGTAGTTAACTCCTAATTATCTTTCAAGGCTGAGGATCAGGTATCATCCCTGTAATGTCCTTTTATGACTCCTCCAAGCAGTATTTGTTCTTTTTATCCCCTTCTGTGCTCTCTACTATTGCACTTACTGTGCTTTAATATAATTGATCACGTATGTCTTCTTCCTGTGATCCAACATCTTCCACCCAATAGTCTGAGAGATTCTTGAAAAACAAATCTATGACTAACTTACTGTTGTATCCCCAGCAACTAACAGGTTAACTTTTACGTGACAGGTAAATCAGTAATTTGATTAAAGTTTATCTCAACAGAGATTAGACTCACTAGACTGTGCTGAAGAACTTGAAAAGTTCTAGTGGTAACAAGAACTCAGACTATAGATGAATAAATGAACTTTTAAGTGCATAGATGCTTCATTCAATGTGGTTTGAAAAATGATGTTGCATAGTTACTGAAAATCTCTATTGAAATAGAAATTTTTTCCCCTCTCCCCTACAGCCCCAATATGAGCTGGAAGAGCCAAGAGGTGTCTGGAATTTATCTTGAGTTTTATTGTTGAGGTAATGAGAAGAAAAACTGTACTGCATAGACACTGGTATTGACATAAATATAAACATTAAGGAAGTAAATGTGGTTTAACTCTATTTGTGATCATCTCTAGTTCATAATGCTTGCATATGAGTATTGAAATTTGAACATGTTGGATTACGGGGAAAAGGCTAAAAGTCTATTTTGAAATTTGTACTCCAATATGTACCTTACTTTTGGAAAATGGAGGTTGAACAAAGACTTTTATGATGATCAGAAATCTCTCTTGAAAAGTTTTCTTCCTTGGGATTCCAGATTAATAACATTTTAGAAAGCTAAATTAATTAATAGGAAATGGTTCTCATTGAGATGATTAAAAATTAGCCATTCATGGGATTCTAGGAAGAATGGCAGAATAGGAAGTACCAGGAATCTGTCTCCCCACCTAGACAGCAATTGCCCTAGCAGAATCTGTCTGGTGTGACAGTTTTGAAATTCTGGTCTTTGAAATTCAAGTCTATTGAAAGTTTGCAATACCCAGGAGAAGACATGGACAGTAAATTGTGGTTAATTTCAGTCTATTTCAGCTCTTGGTACAGTAGCAGCTACCCATCTCCCACACCCAGCTACATAGCAGGCAGCCATGCACATGTTCCTAGAGCAGCTTGCACACAGCTTGTGGGAACCAGGGTGGGCAAAATGGACCCTCTCGTCCAAATACTGGGGGATCTGTGTTCTGACTGCTGTTTGCTGCTCCTGATCATACAGATGCAGACAGAGAGATGGTAGCTATTCTTGTTGCACTTCCTCCCATTTTTGCCAAGCTCTCTCCCTCTAGCTGAAGTGATTTTCCAGGGGATTTAAAGGCCCACTGCCCTCCCCCCATTTCATTCTTCTCTTTTTCCCTTTTTGGGAGCCAGACATTAAAGACTAGGACATCTAAAACAATTACATGCATGGGGAAAATTAGAAAGTGACAGCACATGCACAGGTAAAGGTTCAGAAAAGACCTGAGACAACCTTAAGTTTACACCTCAGGCTGATCCTCAGCACATACACAGCCTACAATAATCAAAATCCAGCAAATCTTGGGGAAGAAGGACATCCTGATTTCCAGAGTTACCACACTGTTAGGTTCACTGTTCAATTTGCAACAACAACAACAAAACCACAAGGCATACAAAGAAACAGGAAACTATGGCCCTTTCAAGGAAAAAAATAAATAAATCAACAGCAATGGTCAATGAAAAAGACCTGATGGCAGATATACTAGACAAAGACTTTAAAACAGCTATCATAAAATGCTCAAAGAACTAAAGAAGATGTGGAGAAAGTCAAGAAAATGATTTGTGAGTAAAATGGAAGTATCAATAAAGAGATAGAAAACCTTAAAAGAAACCAAAAATAAATTCTGGAACTGAAAAGCACACTAACCGAAATGAAAATTTCACTAGAAGAATTCAAAGGCAGATTTCAGTAAACAGAAGAAACAGAGTACTTAAGGATAAGACATTGGAAATTACCAAGTCTGAGGAAGAGAAAGAAAAAAGATTGAAGAAACATGAACAAAGCCTAACGGACCTATTGCACACCATCAAGTGGACCAACATACATATTGTGGGAGTCCCAGATGGAGAAGAGAGAGACATAGGGCAGAGAAAATATATGAAGAAACAATGGCTAAAAAAAACTTCTAAAATTTGATGAAACACATGAATATAAACATCCAAGAACCTTAACAAATTTCAAGGAAGATGAATTCAAAGAGGTCCATACTGAAACACATTATGATCAAACTTCAGAAAGACAAAGACAAAGGAAATTTTAAAAACGCAAGAGAGAGGCAATTCATCATATACAATGTATCTTCAATAAGATTATCAACATATTTCTGATCAGAAACTTTGGAGGCCACAAGATAGTGGGCCAATATATTTAAAATGCTAAAAGAAAACAACTGTCAACCAAGAATCCTATATCTGGCAAAATTATCCTTCAAAAGTGAGGGAGATATTAAGCTATTCCCAGATAAAGAAAAGTTGAGGGAGTCTGTTACCACTAGACCCACCTAGCAAGAAATGCTCAAGGGAGCACTTGCAGGGTGATAAGACAGGATACTAGATAGTAACTGAAAGCTATAAGGCAAAATAAAGATCTCAATAAAGGACAACATAAGGGCAAGTATAATAGCTTGCATTATTGTAACGACTGTGGAGTTTGTAACTACATTTTTGTTTTTAACATGATTTACGAGACTAATACATTAAAAATTAGGGTCTCAATAGATATGAAAGATAGCTTTCATACAAAGTATCTTTTCTGACCACAGTGGAAGATAGAAATCAGTAAGAGAGGTAAAACTGGAAATTTCACAATTTTTTGGAAATTCAAGAAGACATTATTAAACAACCAATGGATCAAAGAAAAACTTACAAGTGGAATTAGGAAATACTTAGAGATAGATGAAAATTAAAACACAATTTGCCAAAACTTATAGAATGTAGCAAAAGCAGTGCTTAAGGGGGAAATTTATAGCTATAAATGTTTACATTAAAAAAATAAAAACAAGAAAAATCTCAAATCAACAACTGAATCTTACAACTTAAGGAACCACATAAAAAAGAACAAACTAAACCCCAAGCTAGCGGAAGGAAGGAAATAATGAAAGTTAGAGTGGAGATAAATGAAGTCAAGAACAGAAAATAATAGAGGAAATTATTGAAATCAAAAGTTGATTTTTTGAAAAGACCAACAAAATTGACATATATTTAGCTAGATGAACTAAGAAAACAAAAAAGGAGAAAAACTACTAAAATGAGAAATGAAGATGAGGACATTACTAGTGATTCTACAGAAGTAAAAATGATATTAAGAGATTACTTTGAACAATTGTACACCAACACATAACCATTGGATAACCATTAAAATTTGACCAATTAACATTTGTTAAGTATTCTTGGGACACACCATTAACACAAAAGCTAAGTTGTACTGTGTTAATCTAGGAATCAAAAAAAAAAAAAAATCTAAGCCACTCCAAAACTGTTATGGAATCAAAAATCAAAGTGGAGCTGGTAGAACTTGCTGGCATTACAGTGGATATATGTCAGCTTAGTTTTCTTATCCTCAAGCAAGTATGCTTTCTCTGAGAAGAGAAAGTGGAAGAAAAAATAAAGAAAAATGAACAAGAAACTGAGAAACACAAATTAATAGATAAGTAATGGAAAAAGGGGAAAGGAAAGTATCCAGGGAGATAAGGAAAAGTAAGAAACAGTCACAGCAACTTGTGATCAAGCACTAAGAAGCCTCTGCATTTGTTTCTTTCCTCCAGCTGCAAGGCTTCAGCTCTGGACCAGCTCTCAAATTAGTTTTACACATCACTTAACATTTCAAGGGACACTGCAGGCTGATGTGTCTGCCAGATCCTCTTCAGGAAACTGAGGGATTATGAATAGAACCATCATGAGAAGAAAGGAGGGCACAAACCAATGGGCTTTATCATTGACCCTGAAATAGACACACATTAAATCATGCTCACTGAAAGAAAGTCTCTGTGATTAAGTTACCCAAGACCACTGATGTTACAAACCCATGTTTCTCACCTGTGCTCACATGTTAGAATTACCTGGGGAGCTTAAAAAAAAAAATATATATATATATATATATATATATATATATATATATATATATATATATATATATATATATATGTATCTATCTTGACTCTCCCCAGAAAATTCAGATTTAATTGGTCTGAAGTAAGCCTTGATATTTGGGGTATATTTTGTTTGTTTGTTTGTTTTACCTCCTAGATGATTATAAATGCAGTCTGTGGCTTAGGATCACTTTTACAAAAGAAAATTTATAAAGAAAAGTTTTCAAATATGTTGCCAGCTTATTTATTGGTTAAAATGACTAATTTTGACTGTTGTGAACTATTTTTTTATTTCCCCCCAAATCCAGGAGCATTTTCTGAATGCTTTGATCTTGTAAAAAATTAATAAACAGAAACCTCAATTAAATAGAACTGAGAGACCATGAGGGGGAGCTCACACTCCCTGTGATGAAAGCAAAGCCCAACAGGAAGAAGAAAGTCTCCTCTTCTTTCCCAACAAGGACTCAGCCAATGAAAGACCATGGACTCTCTGTTTACTAGAGCCCTCTCCACTTCCTTTTCTTCTCTGTAAAACTGTCCTCCTTCCCTTGCCATGGGGGGATTGCCATGGTTGCAGACCCCAAATTGCAATTCTCTGCTGATCCCAGATAAACCCGTCTTTGCTGGGGAAATATCTTGCAGTCTATTTGTTTCAGGTCAACATTTTGGTGGCCAATAGAGGGACCAGAGAAGACTCCCAATGGTTCTGGGGCTGGTGAGCAAACAGGTGTGGTACCCACAGTTGAGCCCATTGTCATTCACTGCTTTTTTTGCCAACACTGGGTTTGAAGTATGTCTTTGTCCTCTTTGCATCTGAAGTTCTCCAGGCTTTATTCAGGATCTATTTAAAATTTTCATCTTTCTGGTTAAGGCCATGTTCTATATGCAAATACTCATTTTTTCATTTAATCTTATCTTGAGATCAAATTTTCAACTGATGCTGGCTGAAATTGCCTTTGGTCCAGTTCCTTTGGAAGGGGCTGCTTCAAATGAAACTCTACCAGGTTTACAGCCTTAGGCCTATTCCTTTGGAAGAGCTATTTTCTGGAAACTGGCTGAAAAGCCCTTGGCCTGGCTCCTCTGGGAGCAAACTGTTTCCTTTGAATTGGTTGGAATTGTCTTGCAAGCTACTTGAATTGAGCCATTTGTGCTGTAAGCTGTCTAAGCTGTTTGAAAATTTTTCTTTCTTCTAGAGGAAAATCCTCTAGGAAATGGGATCCCTAAGTGTTTTGAGGTCATCCCCCCTACAAGGACTCCAGCTGATCTTATGTTTAAAAACTAAGGTCCTTCCTCAGGCACATTTTTAACTAAATGGACAGGCCCGACCTAAAGCAATTTAACATATCAATGGTCATTATGGGGAACTTTTGAAATCCTCAAACTTAATTTCCTTAAAACCAAATTGGACTACAATATCACAAAAATTTCCAGAACTGAGTAGAATGCTTATTTCCATTTGTACTTTGAGGCTTCCCAATGTTTTCAGGGGTCTAAAATTGCCTCTCTACAAAACAAGATGTTAAGATTAACTGAAGCAAACAAACACTTAAATAAAGATAAAATGGCTCTCAAAGCCTCAGGCTCTCGTTTCTTGGCTTCTTTGTTTCAGTCTCCACTTCCTGTGCCATCTTCTTCCTTCCCTTCTAAGCAGCCTAAGCTTCCACTATACCCTCAATCCCCCCAGACTAATTCTCCTACCAAACTTTCCCTTTTCTCTGAAACTCTTCCCCTCTCTCTTTTCCTCTGAATTTTTCAGAACCCGTCTCTTTAAAATTAAGGCATCTGAGGGTATAGAGGCTAAACACTAATTTCATAGTCTCCCTAAACTAAAGTTGAACTGTGATCCATAGTCAAAGATTTTCCCAAAGTAACTGAAGATCCTCACAGATTTTCTGAGGAATTTAATATAGTCCTTCAAACTTATCAACGTGGTTTCTCTAATTTATATCAGCTAGTTCATGTGCTTGTTAGCAAAGGCAAGGCCCAGCATTGGATGAAAATCACTAAATAGGAATGTCATCCATTGGAAAAGATACCTCCAGAAGAACTCTCTATAACCTCACTGAAAAGGCTCCTATCAAGTATTGCTAACCAAGCCTTTTGTTGCCAGATTCCAAGGAATAAACTCTTGGATTCACGTGACACACTAAAGAAAGCGCCAAACCCTGGCTGGGCCTGCACATCATCTGGTGACTCGAACGCACAATTTTCCTGAAACTGAAACAGATTTGGAAAAATATTCAGACACAGGCCTGTTGGAAGTTTGTCACCAAACTTTTGAAGATGACATAATGCTTCAGATGATCTCCAATGTCTTATGATCTTGATAACATATGGACATTAGATAAAAAGTGCCTTAAAGTTCTCCCTCTTTGTTACTAGATTGTGACTTTAACAGGTTTCCAATTTGTGCACTTTCTGAGGCACTACACCCAGCAATGCCCTTCTTGACATTGAGAGACAAAAAGATACTGAAACTAGATAAACCTGACGCTTGATTAGAGACAGTTTCAGAGAAAAAATCTTGATCAAAAGGGGGAAATATAAAACATTAATAAACCTCAACTGAGTAGAGTTGTGAGACCAGAGGGAGAGCTCTCACACCCTGTGATGATAGCAGATCCCAACAGGAAGAAGACTTCTCTTCTTTCCTGGCAAGGACTCTGTCAATGAAAAGCCATGGACTCCTTGTTTACCAGAGCCCACCCAACTTCCTTTTCCTCTCTATAAAAGTGTTCTCCTTCCCTTGCCCTGAGGGGACTGCTATAGTTGCAGACCCCAAACTGCAATTCTCTGCTGATCCCAAATAAACCCATCTCTGCTGGAGAAATATATGGCAGTATGTTTCAGGTCAACAATCTCATTCATCTAACAGCATAAAGCAATTTACTAAATTGTTTTTAACACACGTTCAAGGCACTGTGTAACAACTTTTTTTTCTTATTTCATTTAATTTTAGCCACAACCCTACAAGGAGCTCAAGTCACCCTGAATCCAGTCATTCAGTCATTGATCCAAAGTCCAATATCACACCTCTTTTATTGCTCTTCTCAAAGGCATTTTAGTATCTTGTACTCCACAATTGGTACTATGCTTTTTGTATGGAATGAAAATCAGTGACAATATCATCCTTTTATCCTGCATTTGTGGAAGAAAACTTACCTATCCCAGAAACAGAATGAGCTGTCTCCTGCTACTATTCTCCTCATGTTTTCTATGAGGGAAACTTTCAGCGGTATTAATCACTCTGCTTTTGAGGACATACAGTGTGATTATACATATCTTCCTAAATCCTTATGTCTTATTTTGATAGGCTGTTAACATTCTTAGTTGTCATCATAGCAAAGCTTTAAGATTCTTTTTTTTTTTTTTTTTTCATAATCAAAGCACCTCACAAAGTGCTTAAGTGAATGACGGGATTTCCCAAAGACATGTTCAAGCACTACTGATAGTATTCCCAAAATAGAGATGTAGGCATGAAGTAGTGGAAAGAATCCTGAAGCTGCATTCAGAAGATACAGACAAAAACTAACTTGGAATGCTCCCAAATTGCATGACCTTAAGCAGTCATTTAACCTTTATGAGTCCCAGTGTCTTTACCGTGGAGATGGTAGTGCCTGCCCCAGCCAGACCACAAAGTGGTATAGTGAGCACATAGGAGGCCCTATTTAGAAGGGCTTTTTTTTTTTTTGACAATGCAAATGGATATGTTTACGCCCCTTCCCTCTCTACCCCTCTCCATGAGGTACCTGGACTCTCAAAGCACCAGCACCGCAGACACAGCTCTGTGGGAGTAGAAAACCCAAGGTGGCTGAGTGAGACACTCAGTGCAGGCAGGCTGAGGCCAGAGATTAGCCTGGGATAAAGGAATTAGAGAAGACAGTCATACAGTAGGGTAAAAGAATCAGAGAAAGATAACACATACCTCCACTAAGCTTGCTAGAATTTCTTTTGCAAAATATTGAGTCTACTTTTTGTAAGGATACATGTTTGATGACACGTTTAAGTTTTACTTTATGGAGAAATCAAGGGCTTCTAAGAAGACATAGGGACAAGGCTAATCAGAAAGGCTACAACTGGGCTTCCCTGGTGGCGCAGTGGTTGAGAATCTGCCTGCCAATGCAGGGGACACGGGTTCGAGCCCTGGTCTGGGAGGATCCCACATGCTGCGGAGCAACTAAGCCCGTGAGCCACAATTGCTGAGCCTGCGCGTCTGGAGTCTGTGCTCCGCAACGGGAGAGGCTGCGATAGTGAGAGGCCCGCGCACCGCGATGAAGAGTGGCCCCCACTTGCCACAGCTAGAGAAAGCCCTCGCACGGAAACGAAGACCCAACACAGCCATAAATAAATAAATAAATAATTTAAAAGAAAAAAAGAAAGGCTACAACAGAAAACTTCTTTGAAAAGGCTAAATTATTTTGGGAGAGAAAATCAACACTTGATCCCCAGCTGCTGAAAACATATGACCAATGATGACCAACAATACAGTACCATAAACAAAAGGAAGGAAGACAGCCCTGGGAAGTCCAAAATGCTTATTGACATTTGTGTGACTTTTTCCATCCTTATAAGGAAAAGCAATAGTAAACTAATCAACTGGAAAAATATATATATATATATGGATGGGTGTGTGTGTGTGTGTGTGTGTGTGTGTGTGTGTGTGTGTGTGTGTGTGTGTGTGTGTGTGTGTGTGTGTGTGTGTCAGAATCCCCTGGGGAAATTTGTAATACAAAGGCCTATGCCCTATCCCATTTCAAGGAGCCTGGGCTTCTGTGGGATTTATTAGCTATCCAGGTGATTAAGATATGCAGCAAATTTGAAAAATAACTGCGCTTAATTTTCCTCTGCCAGATGAATGCGTTTGCCCCTTAATTAGTCTGCTTGACTCCGGCTTCTCTCTATGACAATCCCTTCTTCAGCCAGTCAACGAACCTGAAAGATTCCAAGCTTAAAAAAAAGGAAAAAAAAAAAGTGGCCACTTTTCACACTTAACAGTAAGTCCAAACTTATTATGCATTTAAGGCCCTTCAAGATTTGGCTTTTGTAGTCTTCTCCAGCCTCATGTTTCATCACTCCAAATTACATGCACATTTCCCTAATGTACAACACTTTCTCAGAGCCCAGGTTTTCTTCATAATCACTCATACAGTCATTCAAAAATTATTGAGGTTTTACCATCATTATAGCATTTGATCTAATGCAGGGGATAAGGTGAAGAAATGGAAATCATACCTGTTCTCAAGGAGTGAAAAATATAAAATTGACTGCATTTAATTTCATTAGAATTGGGATAAATGCTGTGAAAAGTAACTTGTACGATGTTAGGAAAGCATATAATGGGGACCTCGTGTGGCCTGGGAATTTTCCGAGGTATCTTCCTCAAGGAAGTGATTTTCCAGCTAATGTTTGAAGTTTGGATCGAAATTACCAGGTAAATAGCAGGAAGTTCAGAGGAGCCTTTAAAGACAGGGAACAGAATGTGCAAAAGTCATGTGATGGGAGGAGAATAATATTTTCAAGGAACTAAAAGAAGGCTGGATAGGTTAAAACAAAAAGAGGGGCTTCCCTGGTGGTGCAGTGGTTGAGAACCCGCCTGCCAATGCAGGGGACACGGGTTCGATCCCTGTTCTGAGAAGATCCCACATGCCACGGAGCAACTAAGCTCCATGTGCTACAACTACTGAGCCTGCGCTCTAGAGCCCGCGAGCCACAACTACTGAGACCGCGTGCGGCAACTACTGAAGCCCGCGGCAACTACTGAAGCCCGCAGCCTAGAGCCGGTGCTCTGCAACAAGAGAAGCCACCGCCATGAGAAGCCCGCACACCACAACGAAGAGTAGCTTCTGCTCACCACAAATAGAGAAACCCAGCGCAAAGCAACGAATACCCGACACAGCCAAAAATAAGTAAATAATTAAAAAAAAAAAAAAAAAAGAGAGAGGAGAGATGGGTAGTCAGAAACAAAGTCAGCGACAGGGCCAGAAACCAGTCAATGTAAGCCCTTATTAGTCATACCTTTTCTTTATCCTAAGGAAAATTGAGTGTTATTGTACACTTTTAAGCAGAGAATTGTCTCAGATTTGCATTTTGAAAAATTATGCTGACCACAGTGTAAGGAACAGACCACAACGTAAGGACGGGCAGTAGGGATTATATACTACTTTACAGAAGGCTGTTACGGCGCTCCAGGAGAAAAAAATTGGGGCTTGGACTAGGCCCTAATCACCAGAGCTGCAGCAAGAAAAATGGTGAGAGAAGACAGATTGAAGGCATGCTTTACACGCTACTCAAATAACATCTTTTTTCCTCCATCTCATCTTTTGGTTTCAACTGCAAAGCCTAGATTAAGTTGGGTTTTCCTACTCCAGTTATCTTAGCACTGGGCATTTATTCTTGCTATATTTTAAATATTGGGTTATATATCTCTCTCCTATACTAAAATGCAAGTCATTAAGGGCAGGGGCTATGTTTTATCTTTATCTCCACTGCCTGACTAATTCTAGGTTACAATAAATATTTGAAAGCACTGACTATGCATTGACCAGCCATGTGATCTTGGACAAGTAATTTAACTACCATAGACCTCAATCTCATCACTTAATAAGTAATCTCACCCACTGTGAGCCCTTGGAGCCAAATCCCAGCAAGCAGATATCTTTTTCCTGGCACTGATGATATACTGAAATTGAATCAGATCCCAGCAGGAAAGATTTAACTGAAAAGGATTTCATGAAGGGATTTTTATAGATGTTGGAGCAGGGTTCAGGAACCAAAAAGAATACATGAGTTGCCCAGGAACTCTGATATCAGGAAGGCTCTTTCACACCTACACATAAAATAATAAGGGAAACAAAAAGTGTTAATGAAGCCTCATAGAGATGGAGCTATGGATGTGGGTCTGTCCAACAGAAGTTGTGGCCAGAACAAGGGCAGCCCCTGCCAGGACTCTGGCCAGTCAAGGAGTGAGCTGATGTGGCAGGAGGAATCTAATAGATCAAGCTACCTCTTCTCCCAGGCTTCAGGATCTTTCCCGTGCCTCTCATTGACTGAGCCCATTTGAAAGCCAGAGGGCAAGAAAATCCAGGTGATTCTGTTCTTGAGGTTGATCTCCCAGGCTACGGAGCAGGATATAGAAAGGAAAGAATGGATCTAAGGAGGCAAATGGAGAATCATAGGCACAGGAAGAAAAGGTTTGCACAAGTCTTTAAGAAAACCGTGGGAGATTGAATTTAGTAAGCCAGAGAAGTGAGTTAAATAAAGCCCTCTAAATAATGAACTGGGCCAGATATGAGCAAAAATAAGAACACTGAGTACTCAAACAGGAATTACAGAGCCATGGAAATAATGGCAAGAAAGGATGAAATAAATGGGCAAAGGGAAGGACGGTATAGGAAAACACTCAGGCCTGGATCTTTTGCTATCTTTCACATTTATGTCCACATCTACATTTGAAGGGTAATGATAAAAATCTTTCCAATCAAGAAATCAAGTGACCTCAATATTCACACATCAATGTATGTCATGTTACTATAACTGAAATAAAATCTTTTCACTATTTAGGACTCAGATGCTCTTGTCTCATGTACTCTATTTAATTTGATTTAAAATATTTAATGACCTAGGAGTGTGAAACCAAATGAAATTCAGTATATCAGATACGAATGGAAAGATTCTTCATATTAACGTACATAATTACTATTGATCTACAGAGAAACTACTATGTGTTAGGCCGGGATGAAAGGCCTTGCAGATCTCATCCTTTAATACTATCAAAACTGCTTATGGAAGATATTGTAATCCCCAACCTTGCTGAAAGAGCCTGAGGCTTAAAGAGAAAGGTAACACACCCTACGTACATGACGCAGATAAAAATGAGCAGACTGAAGTCCACACTCCGGTCTCTGGATGTGATATGCAGCTCTCATCCTTTCCTCTATATATTGCAGCCTAACAAAGCAATGCAGCTGCCCAGAGTTCAGGCAGCTGAAGTTCCATGTTTAGATACAGGAATACTCATGGGAATTTACTTCTTTTTCTAATTAATTGAGAAAAACATATCAGAAGAGGTGGAAATTTGGAGCTAATTGGTTCAGGGAAATGAAATAGCTTGGTTAAGCAAGACTACATGATACCCAATAGATGCTTATCACAGAGGGAAATGAGTCTCACCTAGAGTCCTAGGGAAAGTGAGCAGCCTGGGCCTGAAAAACGTGGTTTCAGCAAGATGGAAAGATTGGAGGTGAGATTGCACAAGGAGATAGTTAGCCATGAGGAACTGTTTGTGGGAAAGTGTGCTTTCCTGGCTGACTTCAGATGTTTGTCTACATCATCTACATACTTGTTTTATTGACTCATTCAAATGTCTTCTTTAATTCCAAAAGCAAATTTGATCGCTTTCTACATTCCATGCACACGACTAGATGCTGGGGCTTATAAAGACAAAGGGAAATACTCTTTCCCCTTCTAGAGTTTTACATCTAGTGGAAGACACAGAGCCATAAAGCAGCAATGTAATCTTATGTGACAGGTGCTAAAATGGCTGCTGAGGATGATTTGGAGACGCAGAGGAAAACATGTTTTTATCATTAAGAGATCAGACGGGTTCCTTTTCAAAAACTTGGTCTTGAAGAATGAATATCTAATGGGTAGAGAAAAAAATATCAAGAAGGTTTTTAAGTAGAGAGAATGACATCTATCTGTGAAATCCTTGAGGACAGAGGCAAATAGTTTAATATGACCGGAGCAAAAGGTGCTTGGGAGACAGGGTTGGAAGATGAGCTGAAAGAAGCAGGCAGGTGTCAAATCAGGAAGGAACTTGTACAGCAAGCTGGGGAATTTGAGAGTAACCACAAAGCGCTGAGAAGCCACAGAAAGATTTAAATCAGCAGAGTGATAAACTCAGATCCAAGCTTAGTAAAGATCATATTGTACAAAGGAGAAAAGACAGTCTCTTCAATAAGTGGTGCTGGGAAAACTGGACAGCTACATGTAAAAGAATGAAATTAGAACACTCCCTAATACCATACACAAAAATAAACTCAAAATGGATTAAAGACCTAAATGTAAGGCCAGACACTATAAAACTCCTAGATGAAAACATAGGCAGGACACTCTTTGACATAAATTGCAGCAATATTTTTTTGGATCTGACTCCTAGAGTAATGGAAATAAAAACAAAGATAAATAAATGGGACCTAATTAAACCTAAAAGCTTTTGCACAGCAAAGGAAACCATAAACAAAATGAAAAGACAACCTATGGAATGGGAGAAAATATTTGCAAATGATGCAACTGACAAGGGCTTAATTTCCAAAATATACAAACAATTTATACAGCTCAGTGTCAAAAAAAAAATCAGAAAATGGGCAGAAGACCTAAATGGACATTTCTCCAAAGAAGACATACAGATGGCCAACAGGCACGTGAAAAGATGCTCAACATCACTAATTATTGGAGAAATGCCAATCAAAACTATCGTGAGGTACCACCTCACACCAGTCAGAATGGCCATCATTAAAAAGTCTACAAATAATAAATGCTGGAGAGGGTGTGGAGAAAAGGGAACCGTCCTACACTGTTGGTGGGAATGTAGATTGGTGCAACCACTATGGAGAATAGTATGGAGGTTCTTCAAAAAACTAAACATAGAGTTGCCATATGAACCAGAAATCCCACTCCTGGGCATATATCTGGAAACTATGAAAACTCTAATCCAAAAAGATACATTCACCCTAATGTTCATAGCAGCACAATTTACAATAGCCAAGACATGGAAGCAACCTAAACGTCCATTGAAAAAATACATATCATATTGGATGCAACGTAGAGAGGAGATAGGAGGCATAGAAACCAGCTGGAAAGCTTGGTTCCCAACCTGGGTCATTGTACAAATGGTTGTGATCATGGCTGACATAGGGACACAGGAGGAGAAGCAGACTGGATTCGAGAAAATGAGTTTTCAACTTAACTGTTTTCTCTAAGTTCTCATCATTCCTCCTTGAACATGTTAAGAAGGAGAAGGGATAAAGAGTGGATACGATGATGCATGTGTTTATTTTCTGTCCCTGAACTGAACATAGGCTTCCCGGGAACTGGGTTTTTTGTAAATATACAAAATTGGGAAAGACAAGAGATCAACTGAGCTTTAACCTCTAGGGGCAGTAGGGGTGAGAGCCACCCATTGTCACACTTTCCCCACTAGTCTTTACTCCTCGTGATTTCAAGAGTTTGGAAGGCATCTCTTCACAGTCACGTAATGATGATCTTTGAGGGGGAAATACTAATGCTCTGTGAGGAATAAATGAACTCACCAAGAACATGGCTTTCACTTCGGTACACTTACCTTTGCCAAGTAGTATCTGTTATGCTAAGACTTGCGGGCGGCACGCAGGAGGCTCATCCGCCATCGCGGAACGGATTTCTTACCTGCCTCACTGCAGGTCAGGGACAGTATTGATGTGATTGGAGTAGTTCAATTAGCAGAGCAAACAGATTCCTAGACTGGTGAAAAGGAGACACAATTTTGTCCTTGACCTAGAGAATTACCTAGGCAACCAGAACTTCAGTTTCTCTGTCTCCTAAATGAGCCTGTTAAGCGGTGCACTATCCAAATGAGTGAGTCAGAAACCCAGCTGAGTCTGATACAGTTTGGGACCCACAGCTCCAAACAATAAAGATTTTAGGGAGCTTTGGTAAACAGGTACGTTTCATTTGGGCCCCCTCCCCCTAAAACAGGGGATGAAAAACATTGTGAGAGTCAAGCAAAAGTTACAATATCTCAGTAAATGAATGTTAGGAATTTAAGAAAAGTATAATATTGCTGTAATAAATAATGCTTGATGACAAAAATATTGGGTTATTTTACAGTACTGCTCAAATGGGGAGAAAGCACTAATTAAAACACTTTCTTTTTACTCTTCCATAGCAAGCAGGATTCTCTGGTTGCAAACATAAGAAGCGAACTCTATAATTTAAGGAGAGAATTAAAATTGTGGAAAGTAATGGGGGTGGCTCGTAGGAATGAAGGGTAAGATGATAAGGAAGCCGATAGAGACGTGAAACATTTAACTCTGGGGACCTGGGTAGCAGGGACCAGCAGATGTCTCTCCTGGGGGGCAGGTGAGAAAAATGAGTTCCTTCACAAGTCGAGTTACAGCTTTTATACATGATGTTCAGGGAGGGATGAGCCTTCATGAAAAATGTGATGTTTCAGCAGAGGAAAGCACGTACTTTAGAACTCCTGAAGCAGAGTCCATCAATATGCATATACTTTAATTCTTTAGTTAACATTGATCCCTTGATGAATTACACTCATTTAAAACTGGAAACTGCTGAACAAATACTCTATATAAAGAACATACCTTAAAGGAAGACAGCATGAGGAATAATAACAATAATATTTTAAACCTGGCTGTGCTATTTTGCCATCCATCAAAGTAACACCCCAAGGGCTTCCCTGGTGGCGCAGTGGTTGAGAATCTGCCTGCTAATGCAGGGGACACGGGTTCGAGCCCTGGTCTGGGAAGATCCCACATGCCACGGAGCAACTGGGCCCGTGAGCCACAATTGCTGAGCCTGCGCGTCTGGAGCCTGTGCCCCGCAACGGGAGGGGCCGCGATAGAGAAAGGCCCGCGCACCGCGATGAAGAGCGGTCCCCGCACCGCGATGAAGAGTGGCCCCCGCTTGCCGCAACTGGAGAAAGCCCTCGCACGAACCGAAGACCCAATACAGACAAAAATAATAAACAAATAAATAAATAAATTAATAAATTAAAAAAAAGAAAATCCTTTAAAAAAAAAAAAATTAAAAAAAAAAAAAAAAAAAGTAACACCCCAAGACAAGTTGTACAATGAGAACAATGAGAAACTTACTAGGGCTGACAGGCCACAAGAGGTCATTGGGGTAAAAAAAAAAAAAAAAAAAGGAAGAAAAAGGAGATTTACCTTCTGAGTAGAAAAATAAAACTTGATTTGGGAAGAGTTTAAAATGAAACTGAAAATTAGTTCTTTTCAATGTGAGTCAAATTTTCTTAAAATAAATACGCTAATTTACAGGACCATGTACAATACCCAGCCCCAATCAATGGATAATTATACTTCACTGTTATTTAGTTCAACCAAATTTTCGGTATTCTGATGATAATTTAGCGTTAATTGTCACAGAATTAAATTCATAAATCTTGATGATGTAATGATAGAGCTTATAGGAGTGATTGCATAAGATGATGTATGTTGTTTTCATAATACTACAGTAGAGCAGTTTTCATTTTCGGATCTGGTGCTCAATCTTTCTATGTAGCTTTAGGCAAGCATTTTAATCTTTTTAATCCTAAATCTCACCATATGAAAAGAGACTAGTAACTAATTACCAGCCCTGCCTATCTCACAGGGTTGTGAAGTACATCAGGCAAAATGATTGGTGGTAAAATCACTTTGCAAATTCTATAGCCTCATATATATATATATATATATATATATATATATATATATGTTAATTAAATTTATGTTGACATTTAATAATAAACTTCAGGAAAAATTGCAAGGCTTTAGCTTTCTTGACTAGAGGGCATAAAAACAATATTAATAGAATTCATGTTCATCACAACCATCTGGAGCAATATTTTGCAAACCAACCCAACTTTTTTAAAGAGTTAACTTCAATGTGCTAAGCTTATATTGGCAACCTTAAAAGGAAGTAATTTATGTCTGTAATGTATGTATCTCTATAAACTATTTATTTTTTTAAGACCATACGAAACAGCACTAAAAGAAGCTGCAGTTGCTACACCACCTTTGACATGACATATTGTGAGCATAATTAATATTGCACACAAATATAATCTCAAAATAGTGGATCGTGAGCTCACTGCTTAATTGTTCTGAAAATGATAGGGTATGTTTCCTTTAGGCTAAACAACCAAGAAATTTTTTAAATTGACCTTTAATAGAAATCATACTGTATTTTTAGTCTAGAGAAAACAGAGTCTGTGGGAACCACCTTCTTCTACCCATGTCTTGGCAGTGGGAACTAGTATTCCAGATCAAGACTATTTACTGATCTCCATGGCAACGATATGCTTTCTCTTGGATAAATCCTCATATCATAAGGACCCAGTGGTTCTTTAATATGGTATCTTAACCTTAAAATAACAATCTTGATGTGAAATATAAATGCTTTAAATAGAAAAATAATTTTATGGACTGCTTCTGTAACACTAGAAAGTCTTATATAGCCTCTTCGTCAGATTTTCATTTTGGGAATAAATCCTCATTTCCGAGTAAAGACAGTTTGAAGTAAAGACCTTTCAGAAAAATGATTGAGTTAAAGTTGTGCCTTTTAATTTGTTACTTGGCAGAGTATTAAATGGAGTGTAGCATTGCTGGGGCTGGGGCTTAAATGATGTCCTACATACCATGTGTAGCAACACTCCACGGAGACATCACCCAGGTGCATGAGTTGCCTAGGTTTAGGGATCATTACCCTCTTGTCTCCCAGGTTTGCAACAAGAAATTAAATCCCTAAAAACTTCATCTACAGTGAGGCTTGACCATTTTCCAGCTTGCTAGATATGTTAAAGCATTCTGGCTAAGATTCCAAATAACAACACAAGAAGATGGAGTTATGCCCATAAAACACTTTAGGGTCCTCAATAGAAAAATGTGGTATGAATACCAACTAGTATTGGTATTATTATTTTGACTCATGGTCAGACCTGACACTTTTTAAGCCTATAGGATCACACACACACACATTTTAACAAAATCTGTGCTACACAGAATGTACTTCCATACAACTACATTATAATTTTTGTTTGAGAGATTGTGGGTGGTGATACAGATATTCTTCCTTTTGACAGCTTCCCCGCCGATATTTCAAATGCATTAACACTCAGCAGGTGAGACTCAAATACTTTTTATACTTCAGAACCATTCTTTTTTAAGATTGCAAGTGATTTTTAAATCAAGGTCAAATGAACTGCAGCTAGATGTGTCATTCATTGATTTGTTTTAGTAGAGATTTAACATTTCTATGCATTTTAACACCCTCTCTTGGTAATGAAAGCATTGGGAGCCAGCTCTCTAAGTTCTCTCTTGAAGGCCCACTGTTCTTTCTCATTTTTCAAGTGATCCATGAACAAATAAAGTAACTTGGTATTGTCATTAAGAGTATTTCAATACTCTGGACCCACTGACTGTGCTCTGAATCATTTGCCTCTACCCTTTGCATTATAAAGGCAACCAGATGAAAATGAGTGTTGTACATCTAAGCATTGTCAGAACAGTTCCAACAAGTGTAAAAGTCTCCTCAGGCTCCAGCTTGCCTCCCCAGGTTCTAAAATAAGTGCCTTTGTTTCAACTGAAATTGTCTCGTGAGAGTGCTGGTTGGGAAGGATTGGGTGAAGAAAGCAAATGACTTTTAATCTCATCGAAGTGAAGAATTTCATCTTATTCATATTCATATTCCATGTGGTAACTGGCCCAATCAGTGCCTTACATAATTATAGGAACCACCCCAGAAAAGGGAAAGGGGAAAGATTTCTGAATCATCAAATGGTCTTTTTTGTAATATAAATAGGAGGAGGGTTTCTATTTCTTTTTAACTTTATTGATAAGGAAATCCTAAAACAAAGCACAAAGCATAAGTTTGGGGAATATTGCTTACATAAGGATGTGTCTGTCTTCCTCTGTGTCTGTGATATGTGTGTATGATACACGGAGTATAACTATAAAATAATGAGGCTTAAAAAACATATATTTTGGACAATATTGTCTTTGTGTCACGGTGAAGTTTAACAAGGTATGCTAAAGTATTTGCAAATTCTTAAAGTGGCGTCCAAATATACAATGTTGCAATTTTAGGTTGTTCAACGACAAATAATTAATTGAGCAGTTCCTATGGTCTATAGCAATAAAATTGTAACCTTGGTAGGGACCAGGAAGAATGAAATGACTTGGCTCAAAGCTATACAACTACAGAAAAGGGAGAACAACTAATATAAAAACTGATGGCAAACTGTAGAGGCAAAGCATATTAAAGACTAATGATGAAGCATTCTTACTTGTCCGATACATAATTCGACTTTGGAATATATTGCTTCTTTTATCTGAAAGAGCCATTTTTATCATTATAATTCCAAATCATGACAGCTCAGAAGTTGTCATTAAGAATTAGAATAAACTGAAGAACTTTCTTCCTCCTCCACAGACAGAATTGCAATCTATGGATGCAGTGTGAACACGGCAGCAGAAAAAGATGGAACACAAGACAGATTCCCAATAACTTCATACCTGGACTCACTATTGATTCTGTTTGCACTTCTTCTCAGCTGCCATCACTCAGTCTTACAGGTGGACAACATTTCTCATTCAAAATAAACCTTCAGTCCTTGATGGGTCCATATGAGGTTGCTGCCATTGCCAGCTGTTTCTTGACCAGAACACATTGCTTTAAGATTTGCCTCTTTATGTCCTTAGAGCAAATGCACAAGCACAGGAATACGCTGAAGCATTTTATGACACTTACCATGTTATTTGACTCTGTAACAATTTTTTTTAAATCACAATGACTAATGCTGTCATTGAAGAGGTGTCGTTTCCATTTACCTGTACCTGTGGATAAGAATTTTGTTGTTTTTTTGGACCAGAGGTTTTCTCCCTCCACCGTGGTTAAAATTTTACGTGCATGGGGCTTCCCTGGTGGCACAGTGGTTGAGAATCTGCCTGCTAATGCAGGGGACACGGGTTCGAGACCTGGTCTGGGAAGATCCCACATGCCGCAGAGCAACTAGGCCCGTGAGCCACAACTACTGAGCCTGCGTGTCTGGAGCCTGTGCTCCGCAACAAGAGAGGCTGCGATAGTGAAGAGGCCCGCGCACCGCAATGAAGAGTGGCCCCCGCTTGCCGCAACTAGAGAAAACCCTCGCACAGAAACGAAGACTCAACACAGCCAAAAATAAATATTTAAAAAAAAAAAAATTTACATGCAGGAGGAAAAGACTGAAGAAAAGCTGAGTGATTTACTGAACTTGTTTCATTCAGAAAGCCGTCTCATTAAAGTAGCTTGTAGATAGTTCTAACGTATCTTAAATAATGTAAGCTCTGGTTGGGAAAAACATACATCTTCATGTAACATCTGTGCATGTTTCTAAACACTTGCCATTGCATTTTTCCTGTGTTAATGAATAGCTTAGATGACATATATAATAATTGATGGGCTTAGACGGGTGTAATGAGCCTCCAGACATGGTTAGTTCCTAAGAAATGTTTAGTAACCTGCAATTTTTGTAAAGTCTCTTGATTTTTCTTTGGGACCAATGGCCAGCTGTGTTTGGAGAAATGCTTCCTACATTTTCAGCCTCATCGTCACCACTCAATTCCCCCAAGTTAGTACCAACCTTACTGGCCCTACTCAATCTGGTCCCAACTAGCTTAACAGGATGCCTGCTCATTCATCACTGCCTTTAAATCACCCTCCCCCCGAAAAAATATTCCCTGGGGTCCAACTAGGCTGTTGAGAGAGAATGGTAATAAGGAATTCCAGTGTTTTCTCTCCACTCAGTTGTCCAACAATTGTAGTCAAAATGCCTTGAAATTGCTTACTCTTATTTCAGTTCATCTCTTCAAGCTCTGCCTAATATAACTCAACAAAACTTATGTCAAAAAAAACACAAAACAAACCCACTTCTTCATTGTGCTTTATTTTAGCATTAATGTCTCTGCCTGTTCTATAGAGATAAGCCCATGAATATAATCGTGCTTAATGAGGCTGTCTGTATAGGAAGTTAAAATAGACTTTAAATGATGCACTATTATAATTAGTAAAGCTTTTTAAGCACTGATTTTTTTTTATAGTCAGGGTCTGGTGACAAATAATCTGGATAAGAGCAAAATCTGAGTGAATTAAGGGAAGTAATATTTCTTTAGGAAGTTATTTATTCCTTTAGGAATTCATTTATTTCAGAATAGAACACTATGTTAGGTATTATAAATAGATTACAAAGTGCATAATAGGCTCAGATTCTGAAGTCAGGAATATTCGAATCCACTTAAAAAGGAGAATCTATAGTCCCAATAGAAAGCAACAATAATTGAATACTGTTTTGTCTTGCTTATTTTTTAAGTGAGATATAGAACTAAATTCTGTAATAAGTATAATGTTCTGCCCCCACCCTGGAGTGAGGTCCTCGTATGTCACATAAAGGCAAAGAGTATCATTGGGCACCTATGATGGGCTGGAGGCCTTGGTGCCCAGAAGGAATTTGAGGCCACTTCAGGCTTTCTATTCTTTTGTTCGAGGTCTCCTAAGTAGAAGCTTGAACAATCTCCTTGCAAATAATAAGAACAAAACGTTTCTTGCAGGTCATGGGACATGAGTTTGGAAAGAAGTGGAGGCAAGAGAGCCTGTCATTTACAAAATGGCACAGAATAGGAGAATCAAGCCCTTCGAAGAGAGCAACAATGAGATGGATTTACCCAAGATCATCTTCCTGGATACGGCCAGCTCAGTTAGAGCCAAATTTCCAATAATGACTTCAAAGCACCAGATCGCATAATCTGAAATACAAGGATATATAACACAAATAAGCAAATATTTTAACAATAAAGACAGCAAATGAATTCAATACACCTGTTATATAAGATTATTAGAATTATTTAAGAGACCTCTTAGAGGCAATCTATTATGTTAAGTACAACGATTCTGCTTTCCAATGCTCTGGGCAGAACTTAAAATACCAGCAATCATATTAGCATGGCAGATCAATTTTCAAACTAGCTGAAGCCCCAGCGCTTCATTCTGACCAATGATTACACATACTACACCTCTCTGTCTTTTCCTTCTTCTCCTCTAACATATCAATTTCAATAGTTGACTTAGAATGTAAGGTGTCCCTTTAGGAACAAAGAAGGCATTAAGTATTTTCTTCCATAGGGTGCCAAATGAGAATATACCAACCTGTCTCTGTAAACATTTGCTTCTATGACTGCTCTAGTATTCTGTTATCATCAAATCTTATCAAGTAGGAAAATGGTCTTATAAAAAACAGCATTTATTTTTTGGTGTTGGTAATATCATTATTTTTTTTTTAATTTTTAAAAATTATTTGCTTTATTTTTTTTTAATTTTATTTATTTATTTATTTATTTATGGCTGTGTTGGGTCTTCGTTTCTGTGCAAGGGCTTTCTCTAGTTGCGGCAAGTGGGGGCCACTCTTCATCGCGGTGTGCGGGCCTCTCACTATCGCGGCCTCTCTTGTCGCGGAGCACAGGCTCCAGACGCGCAGGCTCAGTAGTTGTGGCTCACGGGCCTAGTTGCTCCGCGGCATGTGGGATCTTCCCAGACCAGGGCTCGAACCCGTGTCCCCTGCATTGGCAGGCAGATTCTCAACCACTGCACCACCAGGGAAGCCCCCTTTTTTTATTTTTTAAATTTTTAATTTTTCAATAAAAATTTTTAATGAAGTATAATTGATTTACAATATTGTGTTAGATTCAGGTATATAGCACTGCAATTCAGATATATATATATATATATATATATATATATATATATATATACACACATATATATACAGATATATATGTCTTTATTCTTCAGATTCTCTTCCCTTATAGGTTATTACAAAATATTGAGTATAACATACTACTATATATAAGATAGACAACCAACAAGGACCTACTGTATAGCACAGGGAACTCTATTCAATATTCTGTGATAACCTATATGAGAAAAGAATCTGAAAAAGAATGAATGTATGTAGACATATAACTGAATCACTTTGCTGTATACCTGAAACTAACACAACATTGTAAATCAACTAGACTCTAATAAAATTAAAAAACAAACAAACAAAAAATATATTGAGTAGAGTTCCCTATACTATACAATAGGTCTTTGTGGGTTATCTATTTTATACATGGTAGTGTGTATATGTTAATCCCAACTTCAGCAATTTTGACAGTGCCATAACTCCTCCACTTAACAGACCCCAAACCAAAATGCTGTGCCTGCCACTTGAGGCCCTTTGGGTTTCCACTATCCCGTTCAATCACCCTGAGAATCAGCCAAAGTGGACCCCTCACAATTAGCCAAACACATCCTGTACCATGTTACTACTACTCCAACTCTTCTGTCCACCTGGAATCCCTGCCTTCTCACTTACCATTTATTCACTCAGGAACTCAGGACACATATACTTGGTACTTGATCTGTGCCAGGATTTATGCCTATCTCAATCCTATCCCTGCTTAAGAGTGAAGAGTCTAATTCAAAGGCAAAATTCCAGGCAATTATTCCATGAAATCTTTCTCTATCCTTCAAATCAAGAATAATTTATTCATCTGTCCATTTAGTCATTTATTCAGTTATACATTGTACTGAACACCTATTGTATGCTAAGTCCTAATGGTACAAGTACAAATGAAATCTGTTGTCTGACTTTATGAAACTTGAAGCCTAACTGAAAAGCAAACCAATAAAACAGTAATTACCCTACAATTATAGAGTGGAATGTCAAAGTATGCCACTACCTAAACTATACAGGAAACATCTTCTTCCCAGAGGAGGGAACAGTTGATCTGAGCCTTTAAATTCAAAGAGAGTTATAGCTAAATAAACAAAAAGAATGAAGGATAGCCTAGGCAGAAAGAAAAGGCATGGGGGGAAATAGCATAAGAAGTGTGAGGAAAACCAAGGTTTTCTAACTGGCCAGAATGCATATGCACACCAAGTCATTTGTAGTGAATAAATGAAAGAACCTTGGTGGGTGAGTGACCAGAGATGAGAATAAGATGTGAACAAGTAACTATTGAAACATTTTGAAAACTAATTTAAGATATTTACAGTTTATCCTGAAGGGTTTGGGGAAGTATTGAAAAATGTTGAAAGGGAGGGGCAAGATAAGAATTTGGCTTTAAATGGTGCTCTCATCCACCCAAATACTTAAGCCAGAAATCTGAGAGGCAAACATGCTACCACTGTCTCTCTCAGTCTCTCACATTCAATTCACCAAATCCCAGATTTCATTGTTAAATATATCTCAGGCTTCATCTACTACTTTCCCCTCTGCTGCCACAGTCTTAAACCGAGGGCAGCCAAGAAGTATTCAGGAATTTCTCAAGAGCATGTTAACTGGTCTCTCATATCTATCATCTACACAACAGCATGATTGATCTTCTAAAAATGTAAATCCGATCACGATGTGCCTCTGCTTAAAATGTTTCATTGATGTAATTCTAAAGAATGTGATTAAAGAAGATCTTGCTGAGGACTTTATATCTGAGGTGAGACCCACAAGATTTACAGAAGCCAGCTATTCAAAGAACCAAAGGAAAATCAGAATGATGTCATTAATAGAGTAAAAAGGCAACCCATAGAATAGGAGATATTTATAGTACAGGGCTTATGTGCACAATTAAAATAACAAGGCATAGTGGCAGCTCCTCCACAACAGAGAAGTGAAGAATAACAAGTAACAATAATCAGGTCCTGCTATTGAGTGAATGTCTGTGTCTGCCTAAAATCCATATGTTGAAGCCCTAATCCCCAATCATATTTGAATGTGATGAAGGCTTTGGGAGGTAATTAAGTTTAGAGGAGGTCATGAGGATGAAGTCCCCATGATGGGATCGGTACCCTTATAAGAGGCTGAAGAGACCAAAGCTCTCACTCTCCATCATGTGAGGACACAGCAAGAAGGTGCCCATCTGTAAACTAGGAAGAGGAGTTTCACCAAGAACCCAATCATGCTGACACCCTGATCTCAGCCTTCCAGACTCCAGAACTCCTGCACTTCCACTAATGTTTGCTGTGTAAGACACCCGGTCCATGGTATTCTGTTGATGCAGCCTGAACTAAAACAAGTCTTAAGGAATATAGCAAGATCCCAGTTTGTGTTCATCTATGTATCAGTAACCAAGATGCTGAATCTAAATAAAAGGATGAGCTACAGGCAGAAATAATGCCCAGTGTTAGATAGACATTTTGTCATCTGTTGGTGATTTCAGTTCAATAAAAAGATACAAAAATCAAAGTGGGTCTGCAGTTTTAAGAAAGCCTAGGCAGAATGCCTGTAGGCCGGGCAGTCTGCAGCCTGCTTGCTGGGGAACAGACCTGATTCCTGCTGAGGACCAGAGATAAAAGCCACACCAGTGGGTGGACTGAGTCACTCAGTGTTTGGATTTGTGACGCTTTCATCTGGGAATGCCACCAGAATTTAATAGTTTCACTTCCTTCCAGACATTTCAGTGCTTGATTGTAGAGTAGAAGAAAGTTACTTCAGAGTTCCATTAGCTAGTATGCTTCTGAGATAATAAAATATAACCTGTTTTAGTAAAAATGAGTACAAATATTGATGATGTGATAGTTTGTTAGAACCAAGGCAGATAGTCATGGAAGACCAGCTCACAACCTCACCTATTATGTAAGAGGCTACATTTTAGACATCTTATACTAATGTACGCCTCATGATGTAATACTTCATTTGCCAATTTTTGCCCTGTTCCTAGCTCCAAACCTCATGTCTTTAATGACTGGTTGCAAGTATTCCTGCCCTTGGACTGTCTATAAATGCAATAATTAGATGAGGTAATTTGTGCAGCCCTGCAAAACAAAGGGGGTGTTTAAACAGCTAGGGATCTGTGGAGACACCACAGCAGAGAGAAAGATAGGATTGAAAGTCATCCAGTCAGTCTGGAGGAGAAGGAAATGACAGAAAGCACACTGGCTGACAAGAAGGAAAGTCGGAAGGAGAATCAAACAGGGAGTTTGGAAGTTTATCTCCATAAATGCTGATGTTCACCTTACATAGAAAGGACAGGGAAAGCCAGTTCTCTATCCTATGCTTGGAGTTTTAAGAGACTGAGCCAGGTGAGAAAATTACTAGCCATGGGACTATAATGAGCTCATACAGCTTTGCCAATAGAGCTATCTCTTTCCATTAATCACACACTTATAATACATAATGAAAACTACAGCCTTACAAGGTTAATGGTCAATTTCTCCATTAGGTGAAAGAGAAATAGTGATGGTCAACAGTAAAGTAGCCAAAACACTTACTAAGCTACAAATCTGTATAAATAACAACAACAAGCTCACTCCTGACCTCAGATTGCTCACTTTCCAGGTTAAAAAGATCCTCTGGCTCCCAACTGGCCTTAGTAAATTGGCCTTAGTATAGTCTTCTTAGACCTACAACATATAAAAATGTAATAAATCTGTAATACATTTGCCAAAAATAGCACAAAGGAGGTAGTGGGAGCAAAGATGTATTGGGCTAATAAAGTGACTATAGGTGGTAAAGTAATAGTTGTAACAATGTACTGTTGGTTTTATACCATTAATAGTTATAATACATATAACAAAAATACTACAAAAAGGAGGAAAAGGAATGAGATATATAGGAGTAGTATTTCTCTGTATTGCTGTAATTAAGCTAGTTTAAATCTGAAACTGATTCTGATAAGTTAATATGTATATAGTAACTCTAGAGCAAACACTAAATAATAATTCAAAAACATAGTAAAAAATCATTAAAGGAATTAACATGTTACATTAGAAAATATTCACTTAGTGAAAAAGAAATCAGTAAAGTAGGAATAGAGGAACAAAGAAAAGACATGAGACATATAGAAAATAAAAAGTACAATGAAACATGTAAATTCAACTATATCAATAATATTAAATGTGAGTAGGTTAAACAATCCAATCAAAAGGCAGAGATTGTCAGACTGGATTAAAAACAAGCAAATGAAAAACATGATCCAGTGACATGTCTACAGAAGATACACTTTAGATTCAAAGACACAAGTGGATTGAAAGTTAAAGGATAGAAAAATGATAGATCATGCAAATAGCAACCATAGGAAATACTAAGTTAGACAAAATAGATATTAAAATAGAAAATGTTACTAGAGATAAAAAGGGACATTTTATAATGGAAAGAAGCCAATTCATCAGAAAGATACAACAATTGTAAACATAAATTGGCAAACGTTTAGCTAGCTTGACCAAGAAAAAAAGAGCCTCAAGACATTAAGAGGGGACATTATTACCAATCTTACAGAAATAAAAAATGATTAAAAGAAATATTGTGAACAATTGTATGCCAACAAATTGATAACTTAGGTGAAATGACAAATTCCTTGAAAGACACAAACTACCTAAACTAATTTAGGAAGAAATAGACAATCTGAGTAAAATTATAACAAGTGTAGAGATTGAATTAGTTTTCAAAAAACTACCCATGAAGAAAACAAAGACTGGGCTTCATTTTCAGTCTGAAAATGAAAGTAAGAAGACAATTCCATCCACAATAGCATCAAAAGAATACCATACTTAGAAATAAATTTATCAAAAAGTGCGAAACGTACTCTGAAAACTACAAAACATTTTTGAAAGAAATTAAAGATGATCCAAATAAATGGAAAGCATCCCATGTTTATGTATCAGAAATTGAATACTGTGAAGATGGCATAACTCCCTAAGCTGATCTACAGATTCAACATAATTCCTATCAGAATTTCAGCTGACTTCATTATAAATATTGACAACATGATTCTGAAATTCATACTGAATTGAAAGGAACCCAGAAGAGCCAAGTAATTCTTGAAAAAAGAAGAACAAATAGGAGAATTCACACATCCTAATTTCAAAACTTACTACAAAATAATGTAATGAAGACAGTGTGTTACTGGCAAAGGATAGACATATAGCTTAACAGGAAAAAGTTGAGACTCCAGAAATAAACCTATACATCTAAGGTCAAGTGATAATCAACAAGGTTACCAAGACTATTCAATGAGAAGGAACAGTCTTTTCAACAAATAATGCTGGGACAAATGGATATCAAGACACAAAAGAATGAAGTGCATTTCATAAAGAAAAGTTAGTTCAAAATAGATGGAATACCTAAATGTAAGAACTAAAGCTTTAAAACTCTTAGAAGAAAGCATAGGGGCAAGTCTTCATGACTTTTGACTTGGCAAAGGATTCTTAGCTATGATAACAAAAGTATGAGCAACAAAAGAAAAAATAAGTAAATTGGATTTCATCAATATTTAAAACCTGTGCTTCAAAGAGTGCCATCAAGAAAATGAAAAAACAATACACAGAATGCAAGAAAGTATTTGCAAATAATATATCTGCTAAGTGAATTGTATCTAGAATGTATAAAGGACATTTACAACTGAGTAATAAAAGGACAAATAACCCAATTAAAAAATGGGCAAAAAATCTAAATAGGCATATCTTCAAGAAAGAAGATGAAAGAAGCCAGTCACAAAAGACCACATATTATATGATTCCATTCATATAAAAGTCCAGAATAGGGAGATCCATAGAGACAGAAAGTTGATTACTGGTTCCTTAGAGCTGGGGAGGATGGAAGGATAGGAATGAGATGAAAATGTTCTAATATTGATTGTGGTGATGGTTGCACATATCTGTGAATATACTAAAAACCACTGAATTGTATGTACACTTTAGCTCAGTGAATGGTCTGGCATGTGAGTTATATCTCAATAAAGGTGTTTTAAAGAAGAAGTTCGGACACTGTGCTAACAGACAGAATTTAATTACTATGTCAGTGGTGATGCCGGGAACCAGTCAAGAAAATCTATTTAGAAGAAATGACATTTGAGCTGGTTCTTCAAGGGTAAGTATGAACTGTATTTAATCTCTTTTTCTCATTGCTAGTCTTGAAAGATAGAATGGGTTTTTTTGCTATTAATTTGCCTTGAAACCCTTTGAAAATTTGCTGTGTGCCTTAAAAATCTTTAGTAAAAGATTCCCTCCATATGCTTAGACAAAAAAAAATATTTTAATCACCAAAAATTCAATATCTGTGATCTTTTTAAAACTTACAATCCTCACCTCCCTCTTTAATACTAATAATTTGTGTCAGACATCCACTCTAAATGATCTGTGCTAACACCATGTCCTGCTGCTTTAGGTAACTGGAAGTGTCAGGTAATCTGCCCAGGTAAATCAAAACAATGTTGATATTTTTGGACGCTCTGTTTTTCTGTCTCCTTTGAGTTGATGGTCTCTATCCAGATGGGCATTGGGCTATTTGAGATTTTTATACCTTACACAGCAGGGAGGGCTGCCAGGCTAATGGTCACTCGTTGAGCGTTAACTGGCATTTATCCATTTTTCACTCATTTATCAATGCATTTAGTTCTTCAACAAGCTTGTGAAGGTTACTATACGACAGACACTGTGCTGTGTGTTGGGAATACAAAAGCAACATTTTGCTTTTGACTGGCTTCTTTCATCTAGCGTGTTTCCAGAGTTCATCCATTTGTAGCATGAATCAATACTTCATTCCTCTTTCTGGCTGAATGATATTCCATTGTATAGATATACCCTATGCTGTTTATTCATTCATCTGTTAATGAATATCTCAATGGTTTACACCTTTTGGCTATAATGAATGATGCTGCTGTAAATATTTGTGTACAAGGTTTTGTGTTGACATTTGTTTTCATTCCTCTTGGGTATATACTCGGGAATGGAATTGCTGGGTTACATGGTAATTCTATGTTTCATCATTTGAGGAACTGTCAGATTGTGTTCTGAAGCAGTTGCACCATTTTATATTCTCCCCAACAGTGTATGAGGGTTCAATTTCTCCACATGCATGTTATCTTTTTTGCTATCTGACTTTTTTATTCTAGCTGTCCTAGTGTTTGTGGAGTGGTGTCTCTTTGTGGTTTCGATTTGCATTCCCTAATGACAGCAACATGATTTCCCTGTCCTCCAGGAGTTCACAGTCTAATAGCCAAGGGTGGAGAGGTTGGAAAAACCTACAATATGCCATATGTGCTTTAGAATACCTGGTGGTGAGGTCTGGAAAGACTTCAGAAAGGAAGAGACACTGAGCTGAATCTTAAAAGCCTGAGGGTATGTTCCTAGCAGACAAAGGTGGAGTGTATGTATGTGTACATACTTTTGGGGGAAGGTGCAGAACTTTCCAATGAAAAGAACATCTTGTGTAAAGTACCCCATAGTGAAAGAGTGTGCCTAGATGCACTATGCTATATCCTTCTCCATGGAGTTAGACAAATTGATGTCAATACATTAAATCCTGACTTTCTCATTTACAAGTTTCATGGAGGCTAATTTAGCCTCTTTCATTGGAAGCATGATAGGCCTTGAACCTCCTTAACAAGAGATCTTTTCCTTATACACACACCCCAAGGCATCCTCCAGAGTTGAGAAAGATCTCCCCGGCCTAGAGTACTGATTATCCAAGCTAAGGCAGGAAGCTGGCCCACTTCCGCAGCCTACCTCACCGAGAACATGCCAACTCAGTTTGGCCAACCCAAAATGGGCAAACATATTTTGGAATATACAAGCTTCTCATACCTTGGATGTTCCTAAGAATTCCGGAGGTTTCAAGTTAAGCCAGACAAAGTGTCTGCAAATTCTTTGAACAGAAAGGAAAGTCCCGCACCCGGTTACACGTAGTCACTGTGGGTAGTAATGTATCAACCGCCTTGCAAATTAACTAAACAATGCCTTACATTCATATCATCCTTTCCAGTGTGGGAAGCTATCCCACACACATTAATTCATAGGATAATTCTAGGGTAAGAAGGTCAAGGGTTCGCTTGAGGAGCTGGCAGATAAAGAAACAGAACTGTGATGTGACCAATGTCACGCAGCTCGTAAGTAACAGAGAGAGGACCAGAGCATGGTCTTTCCATTCACGTCCTGAGTTCATTATCCAGAATCCACTCTTTTGTATTCATTATGGTTTTATTTTTCTCTCCTGACAAGAAGTCCGAGGTGGGGAGATCAAGATCACTACAGCAACTCAAGATTGCTGGCAAGAACTGAAATTCTTTCGTCTGTCTGGTCTACCTTCCTTGCTTTGCAGGCCTTTGTCCTCCTGCTTATCCCCTCCTGGTCATCAAACAGCAGCTGCAATTTCAGGCTTGAGTTTGCTCTCTCAGAAGGAACTAGGTGGAAGGGGTAAAAGGACAAGACAGGTAAAAGCTGAACCTGTCACTTTTTAACAGATAAATAAAAGCTTTCCTGAAGTCACACCCAGGGGCCTCCTGTTTACACATGCTTGGCCAGAACGGTGTTATATGGTCATCCCTAGCTGCAAGGGACAAGGAGAAAAAAGAGTTTTGCTTTTGCACTTCTATAGTAGAAAAAGGCAAGGAAGGGAGGGTATTGAATGACTCCTGGGTAAGGTCACCTTCTACCAAGCCCATCACTGAGCTACGTTTAGTCAGCTTTTTAAATATCATATCTCAATTTTCACTAAATATAAATTATTATTATTATTATATAGAATATATAATAATATAAAGGGAATAGATTATTATGCAGATAATGTCTAATATATTATACATAAAATGTATATATAAATATATAAATATTTATATAAATACATAAATATAATATTTACATATATATAAATTGCTGGTAGGGAGGGAGGGAGAGGTTGGAATAACAGAATTTTTTTTAAATTAATTAATTAATTTATTTATGGCTGTGTTGGGTCTTCGTTTCTGTGCGAGGGCTTTCTCTAGTTGTGGCGAGTGGGGGTCACTCTTCATTGTGGTGCGCGGGCCTCTCACTATCGCGGCCTCTCTTGTTGCAGAGCACAGGCTCCAAACGCGCAGTCTCAGTAATTGCGGCTCACGGGCCCAGCTGCTCCGTGGCATGTGCGATCTTCCCAGACCAGGGCTCGAACCCGTGTCCCCTGCATTGGCAGGCAGATTCTCAACCACTGTGCCACCAGGGAAGCCCCCAGAATATTTTTAATAAGAAACAATGTTGCCTCCTATTGTTCTGGGCTTAGTGCTGTTGCACAGGGATTACTAAAACCTAGGAGTTTTCTAACTTGTCATAAATATATGTTTTGTATCCTTCTCTCTTTTTTCTTCTATAGAAATGTTAAAACCTACACAAAGTAGAGAAGGTAATATAATGACCTCTCTATTCACAGGTTGATAGGTGTACCTATAGACTACCTGCAAAAATGATCATTTTGTTAATCTTGTTTTGTCCATCCCTCCCTTCTTCCTCTGGAATATTTTAAGCAAATTTGCTCCATTTCAATATACCAAAATGAATTTTGCCTGTATGCCTCAAATTTCTTTTTTCTTCTTTTTTTCTAACAAGAGATTCTACAAGAGTTTTAACATGATTTTGAAAAAGTTAACCAATGGGAAAATGTTATTTGAAAGGTCTCTCTCTCTCTCTCTCTCTCCATATTCTGACCTCTTATTACACAAGTAACAACAAATTGAAAAAAAAGAGAGAGAGAGAAATTTAAAACCGGAAAAGCTAGATTTCAAAAGAACTGGGACTTCCTAGGGGAGTACGTCTCACCTCTCTATTGGACAGAGCAGGATTTATCCCCCTCCACACCCATCCCACCACTTAAAATGTAGGTCACAGTTATGTGTCAGTTAAAGTACCACTGACAGTTAACAAATGTAGTAATTAGTATTCCATTCAGGTTTACATTCTTTAACATTAAAGAAAAAAAAAGTTTCCTGAATCTCAAACCATATGCTAGATGGCTGCTTAGTAGGAACTGCCCCAATTATCCTAAGTGAGAAGCCGTTCCAATAAGAACCTGGCCCTTCCTCCTCTCTTAGAGATCTTGATTACTTTGACCAGGTGCTACTGCCTTACCCTTTAAGACAAACAATCCAGAGTATTAACAACTATTCCCAGTTAAAGAAATACCTTGTGTATTTATTCATCCCTATACGGTGTTATCCATTGTTCAGCCATTCATTCATTCATTCCCTAATATTTTTCAGGTCTCACATATATATCTTATCACTAAAATCTTTAAGGATGAAAACCCTAGTAAGGAATTGTAATCATATCTCTGTTTTCACAGAGCTCAGGAAACCCATCTCCTAAAAGCTCTATGTGGGAATCAGGTAAAAACTGGTTGTTCTCTAAATGTCTGGAGAGCAAAAATGCCAATCGGAACGTGTATTTGCGAAGAGGCATAGTGGCAGGATGGTGGGGTGGGAAATGCGCCTGGCTGGAAGGATCTCTATATGTGTATTTTTATCAGCCATGTGTTGGATGAAGCGGAGTGCTGCCAGATAGCTTCTTTTCGACAGCTTGGAGTTACTGTTGGGAACAGATCCATGTATGGAAGCGAAAGCCGAAAGGCACAGATAAGCAGAGATCCAGCTATGCAAACCATGTTTAGAGACACTTAAAGGACAAGCATCCCAGGTCCTTTCTTTCTGGTAAATTTGGAGAAACCATCACCCCGGGTCTTTTTTCACATCCAGCCCATGCGGACTGATCAGCCCAGCTCCACAGAGGTAGGTGCAGGGCTTTTGTGATGAAACGTTATCTAAAAGATCATTCGTGAATATTTCCTCCCAAGCTCTTGATGTCCCTTAAGGGAAGCTGCCAGATAATATTTTGGAAGAAAAAGAAAGGTTTGGGTTGGGGCTGGTGACTAAGAGGTATTTAACAGCTCTGCCTTCGCAAGACAGGGCAGCTTGGTTACAGAGGGAAAGTTGGCAGCATGGAATTGCTCCCAAATAGAATCCCCTTGTCCGGGGTCACTTACTGTTCGGATTTCTGGGGATAGGAATCTCCCTCGATATTGCCAGCACCTTTGAAATGGGCCCCAGCTTCTCGTGGGTTCTGATGCAGTGTATTTTAGGGGAGGGAGGGAGGATTCGCCCTTTACCTTGCTTATGCGTCCAAATCCAGCATAAACTTAACATGTGTGGCTAGTTCTTCCTTAGACCTAGGAAGAGCTGCTTGTAAACGACGTTATTATTTTTGGCAGCTGAAGTCATTTTTGCAGTGTTTCTCAGCAGATCGGAGGTTGATTACATCCTGTTCAAAGATTCTTGGGTTGTTTTCACAAACATGGGGTCTTGCGCAAGTTGAAATTGCTGAAACCAGCTTTAAGCACTAGACTTTTCTCAGTACCTTCGACATTTTCTTTCTTTTTGGCTAATGACTGAAAACTATGGAGCTTGAGGGGAAAGCTATATGACTATAGTTTTGCCATCGGTAATGTTCGGGGAACAGTAGATAGTGGCAGAATCACAAAAGCTAGATGTCTCGGGGTCCAAAGTAAAGCATGAATATGAAGACAAGAACAATATCAGAATCGCTGTTACTCTAGTCTAGTTTCCAGGATACTTGTTAACCCAGCCACAGCATATCAGTTACATGTTGAAATGCTATTCCAGCTAATTACCAAATTGTAATCATTAGATCATTAAGCAGTTCTTTTAAAATTGTTAGCAAAATCTGTGAACCTCTGCAAAACACAAAAGTCAGGGGGGAAAATTGCAGGTCATATCTATAAAATGTGTGTGTGTTTTCAAGATTGAACTAAAAGAATTTTTACACAAGATAATGGAATTTAAATTCAAAACTTCTCTTGCTGAGAATATTGTGTCTATATTTCAAGGAAGATTTGAACCAACTCTTAAGTTTTTTAATCTTAAGATAGAATGTGAGATAAAAAAAAAGAAACAAAAATTGAATACGATGTTTTCCTTCTCTGATGACAAAACATGACATGGAAAATGATTAATAAACAAGTGTAAAAAAGTAATAAAACAGCTTGTAATACTGACCAAGGAGATGTTCTTTGGATAAATTAGATAGCTGGGAAAAGGATACAGGTGAAGTGACTTTAGTTATGTAATGGTTTCTTTCAAGTTGTGGACGTTCTCTATTACCAAAAAAAAGTGTCAGGGAAAGAGAAAAAATGGTTCTATTTCAGTTAGAATACATTATCATGACTAAAATATTATTATTATAAATTTTCATCAAATTACTCCTGTTCATGTCTAGTCTATTTAAACTGACAGCATGTTAAATTAACAACACATTCAAACTAACCCTTTCCACATCTCTAAAATAGGCTATTTTACTTCATTTAAAAATATTAGCTTGGCCAAAAAGTTCGTTCGGGTTCTTCCGTAAGCTGTTACAAGCAAACTTTTTGGCCAAGCCAATACTAATATTCTGTATCTGCAGGAGAGAGAGAGAGAGGGAGAGCGAATAAACTATGCCTTCTTTTTTTAAACTAACAGAGCTAACTATGCTGTCATAACTTTAGCTAAAGTGGAACAGGCCTACAAAAGGATGGTTTTAAAATACTTAAACACTACATACCAGCCGGCTTTCGAAAAGGAACAGCACCAGCACAGCAAGAGTTTTGTCAATTTTCAATATGTAAAATGTTATTCTAAATTATGTCACTAGTATTTCTAGTATTTGTGATAAGATGCAATACGCATATGACATCATCTACTGTTTTCTCATTTGCTAATTGCCAAGTACATTTCAAGGGTGCACTTCTCGTGAGAAATGTCTGTTCCTGTTCCTGTTTTTCTTTAGCAAACAAATTTAAGAAGTGCAATATAAGTAACAAAGAATGACTTACTGCTATTTTATATATATAGTATGTCATCTATGGAAAAAAAATTGAGCATCAACTACTAATGACTTATGACTTCTTAAGCATTCGGTGATGACTGTACGTGTTAGAAAATCTTGAGATCGTATTTTGAGAAGAGAATTGGAAATGTTGACAGTCTTGTGTGGAAAAAAAAAATGACGTGAATGCTCTATGCTATAGTTAGCTGATGTAGAAGCAAATTTACAGTGGCCAAGGATAACAGGAAAGTTGACATTTGTCCTAAGAGCATAGGGCACAGATATGAGGATTCTGTCTGTGAAGGGCCAGATTGGATAGTTCCTGGGCCTGGTTGATGGTGCTGCAATGAGCAAGGGGAACAGAATTTTTAGGGGCTTTGATGGCAAACAATATCCCTGAAAATGTTGGGGGGAGAATTTGTATGGAAGTAAGAATTTGTATGAACAATATCCCTGAAACTGTTGGGGGAGAATTTGTATGCTTTTCCAAAGGCATGGAAAATTGTGATCCAGAGGAAAGGTCATTAAGTTTCAAGGAAATGATAACAATGGTTACTCTAAAACAAAAATTCCCTTGCAAACTTCAAATAAAATATAATTTTCTCCAGTGATTAAAAAATTGAGTGGTCCCAGACAAACCACTGAAGATTTCAAGATTTTTTTAATGACATTAGGCATGAGACTAGTAGATGGTCCTGGTGAGGAGTTAGAAGGCCCGAGAGGCTGTATAGTTTCTCCAAGGTCAGTCAATGGAAGGTGAAGGGATCCAGGTCACCTGATCAGAACCCATCTGCCCATACTGCTCCTCTTTCAATTACTTAAAATTACACTTCTATTTCAAATGTCCTGGTGAGATATTAGAAGAAAATTCCATGGCAGAGAATTATTAAAGTAGTTTTCAGGTATATAAAGTAATGAAAGGGGAACAAATTCCCATGGCACTTAGCTGAGGAGAAAATGGCCTTTCCTATTTCATCAACTTCTTCCTATGAGATGATCCATGGTTCTCAACACTTTAAAATCACTTGGTGGGGGTGATGTCCGCTGCGTCAACTAAATATGCTCATGGGGTCCAGGCAAAGGTAGTTTATTTTTTTAATCTATCCCATGAAATCCTAATGTGCAACCAACATTGAGAAGCCCTTTCTTTTTGCAGTAAAAAAGTGGTAACCAGTCCAGTTTATTTCATTGGTGGGGCGGGGGTTAACAGAACCACAGCTGAAGATAAAAAAGTGTAATCTTTCCAAGAAAGATGACTTTTCTGGAAGTTTGATTGATGTAATCTTCGCTGACAGGGCGTTCCTATTTAAAAGTTTCAACGTATTTAAAAAGAAGTTTTCTGTACAATAAAGTACTGATATAGATCTATTTGATATCTCTCATACTCCCTAGGCTGAAACCTATGTGAATGCTGACCACAATTATTGAGAGGTAAAAAAATATATATGTATATGTGACATTATGGTTCTTAACTATAGCTGCTAAATGAAATTTCATATTGTTTTAGCAAATTATCAAATAGTCATCTTGAAAGGGCATATTAAGTTTGGATAGCAACAGTTTTCTAAGGATTAGGCAAATCATTCTCTTTTTCGCCTTTTGCCTTTCTAAATGTCAAGAACTTTGGAGAGAGGGTGTGTGATTTTACTCAGAAGATATATTAATTTATCACATATCAATACATATGAATAAGAAACTAACACTGGCCACAATACCAAGAGGCAATGAAGGGTTACAAAAGACTCCTTTCATTTAAGTAGGAGCTGAAGGCTGGGCTCTCTGAGGTCTGCAGAAATGATTCTGGGTTGAATGCAGGTAGAGATAAAATAAATAACTCCTCTAGATTTCAGCTCAGGGTAAAGAGGACTCTTCGAGAAAGTGGGTGATTAGAGTTATGAGTGCTGAGGGTGATTGATTGGAGTCTGACAGCCTGAGTTTCAGGTCTGGCTCTTCAATGTATTAACGGCCGTGTGACTTTGGACAGGTAACATCATCTTTTTAAGCCTCTATTTCTCTTCTCTGCAAATTATGGACAGCAATGACCATACTGAAGGGATAAATTGGCAAAGTTCAAATAAAGAGTTTAGCTTAATGGCCTGTAAATGGTGGTACCATCTTTGTAAGCAATGTTAAAATCAAATGGATTTTTCTTGAGACTAACTTCCCTGTCACTAGAAATATTAAACAGAAGGGTGATCACATCTCAAAGAGAGTATAGATGAATTCTTAAATTCCTTTCAAGTCAGTTTCTAGAATTAACCCACCATTAACTTTGAATATTTGGCAGATATTGATTAAATACTCTTGAACTGATTGATTATGAAATTGAATTCCCCTCTTACTCCAAATCATACCATGGTGAGTCTGGAAACTATCATTTAAGATATAAAAAATAAATAGATACAGATATATATTCCCTCATGAATATTAAAAAAACTTTCAAAAATTAAGTCATATCTTAATAGAAGAGAAGGGCACCGGTTAAAAAGGCATTTCTTAAATCATTTTTCTGAACAAGGTCTGTTTTAGGTAGAGATAGAAGAATCCATTGAATATTTACCCTATTCATAGTAATGTATTATATTCCAATTAATAATAATATATAATAGTAATAATAACTCTAGTTCTTTAGTTTCTCCAGCAGCTTGCCCTCTGAGAGATAAGGTGCAATCATATGTAAAATGACATATATACTATTATCTATTATGCTGTTATTATGCTATTATCCATCGCAAGCTGTTGTTGAATTTCATTCAAAGAAATATAATTTTAAAAACTATTTCCAAATCTTAACTAATATTACCACTGCCTTACCCATATGGATAAAATATTAAGAAATAAAAATTCTTTTTTTTGGTTAAAACCCTGAGTTCTAGATTCAGACAAATCCACAAAATCCCAGCTACACTTCTTATTGTCATGTTGGGCAAGTTACCTAATAACTATCCTGACATGCGTTGAACTCCACTCTTTTCCAAGCACACTTCTAAGGAAGTCACATATATTAATTCATAAATTCTAACAATTACCCTACAAGATTGGCAACCATTCTGTGAATAGTTATGCACAGAAATGTTGGTAATATGCCCAAGGTCACACAACAAGTAAACAGAAGAGGCAGGATTTGAAGCCTCTTCTTAGCCTCTGTGTTTTCCTGTCCTGCAACTCTTTCTTGGCCTTTTAAAAATAGAAACAAATAGATTAATGTATGAAAAAATTAATGTACGAAAAGTATTCAGCATAGTGTCTGACAAGAAGGGACAGCAAACCATGTTATTCTCAGATTATTGTCCACTTAATCTGTTTAATGAGTAAACTAATCATTTGAAACAATGTTTCTGAGCACCAGCTATATAAGAAATAGTATTGATTGCTCTTTATAAACTAACATTTATAAATTGTTGACTGGACGCTTTTCAGAAATAGAGGTTAAACTGTTATTTTAAAGAGAAGGGACTGTACTCCATTTTCTTTCCCTCCCTATCATATTACCTACTTTTCGATAAATGTGTGTCAAAATTTTTACATCCTTCCCCCAGTCTTCACTGTTATGTAGCAAAGATGATTTGTATAAAAATGATAAAATGAGATAAAAATCGTTTAAATGAAAGTTAGTATTGTATTCAGGGACCCATCTCACAGACATATTAAACTGCATTTAAATTCCAATTCAAAATTTTAAATGAAGAACAAGAGCTCTACTTGGCATTCAACTTACATTTTATATGATGCTTATGAGCATCGGACCTTCAGGAATTCAGCATAAAATTTTCACCAGTATTGTGGAGTTGTGTATTAGTTTTATGAAAATTATAATGAAATGTATTTTAACTATGGCAATACAAATTATAAAGAAGTTATTCACTTATTTTTTTGCAAAGAGAAAGTAATGAAAGATTACCTCTTTTTACTTTTTTTTAAAATTTATTTATCATTTATTTATTATTTATTTTTGGCTGTGTTGGGTCTTCGTTGCTGTGCGAGGGCTTTCTCTAGTTGCAGCAAGCGGGGGCCACTCTTCATCGCGATGCGCGGGCCTTTCACTATCGCGGCCTCTCTTGTTGCGGAGCACAGGCTCCAGACGCGCAGGCTCAGTAGTTACGGCTCACGGGCCTAGTTGCTCCGCGACATGTGGGATCTTCTCCGACCAGGGCTCGAACCCGTGTTCCCTGCATTGGCAGGCAGATTCTCAACCACTGCGCCACCAGGGAAGCCCCTATTTTTACTTTTTATCAGGCGTGTGCACTCTATTTTTACTCTGTTACACATTCAAGATCATTTGTTATATTGTTTCCCCAGAGACGATTCTGCTGCTATTAATTTAAATATTCTTTTGCCTTAAAAAGATAAAGATCTACTGTGATTCATGTAAGGGATAGGGAAAGAAAATCAAAAGATTAGCGACTTAAGCAAAAAATGGGGTTCCTGCAGTTCCCATAAATCTATAGTCCCTAATAGGTTACACTTTTTAAACTATCAACGATCAACAACACTATCAACAAACAGCCATAATAATTAACTTAAAGCACATAATTTCCTAAGCAATTCAAAGCACTGAAAAACTAAAACAAAAACACACTATGCTAAATACCAGCCACCCAAAGTTTCGTTACAAAGAAACAAAATTGAAGTAACACTTATATGCTTAGCTTTTGTTCAGTATGTGTGTCCCAAAGCCACAGTTTAGGCCTGTGAGCTTTTGGGGAACACAGACTAAATAAATAACTAATTTAGAGAATATATGTCCCAAAGCTCATTTTTTTTCCTCAATAATCCACTTGGGTCTAGCTAAAACAAAATGTGCCCGATTTACTGGATAATTTTATCTATTTTTCAAGGAAACATCTAATAAATATTCATTGACTAGTTTGAGAACCAGATCTCCAAAAGTTCAGCAAGGTTGTGACCTTCCAAACCACATCTTCCAAAATGGGATGTGAGAAGGAATTTTTCTTCAACATCTTTGGTGAAATCAAAGGTTCCATTATCCAAAAACAGCATCTGTGATATATTGTATAAAATGAATCTCCATCTCAGATATTCAGAGGACATGCTAACATGTCACTAGCTCTGACAAATCCTGCAGAAAGATAATCTGGGCATGACCTTGTTGTTATGCTAAATGATGATTTAGAATCCAGATGAGGGGTAGTGCATTCACTGCCCTCCCTGACCTCACAGCATCCGTGGCAAACATCAATCATGTCATCGTCACTGACTCAGCCTAGATTCGTCTCAGAGTCATTCTCAGTGGATTGTTGCAGGCACTCACCACTAACTGACCAGAGTTAATACATAGGATGAAATATAGCTGTCATCCGATCATGGAAAAATCCCCTGGAAATATCAATAGTTAACTCTGAAAGAATTGATTAAACCCAGGCCTATGGTTTTAACACAAAGGACAAGCTATTTAATGGGTCCCTATGCAAAAAGAGTAGAAGGGTGCCTAGCTTACAGAATGCCAATTTAAGTTCCAACTTGAATAGCTTCATCCATATACATGCATAGCTATTCTAAAAGTATAGAAAAGTCTTCTGAGTATTGTTTTTGTTGTTTTGGGGAGGTGATAAAGGCACAAATCATACGTTCTCTTTTGATTCAGCCTACTGTAGAAGATATGTTTGTGTACTTGTGTATTTGTATGCCTGTGTGCTTTTTTTTATTGTGTTCCCAGAGCACTTAGAATTGAGCTCTCCCAGCATTTCGCACCAGTGAAATTATGTGGTTCTGTCGCTATACTAAACTCATTGAGTTCCTGGAGCTACATTAAATACCAGGAGACACAGCACTGAAGAACTTAGTCTGGTGGGGCAGAGAATCACAGGAACAGGCTGTCGCAAAGCAGTCTCATAGAGAACTATGGGAAAAAGTTAATAAAACAGGCCAGTGGTGACCCAGGGAGGCGGCAGCATATGCAAAAGTCTGGAGGAAAGAGGAAAATATGCCACATTAGGGATGGGAAACAACAAATAGTTCAGCATTGCAAGAGGTGGCTTTTTGGTTGTGTTGACTTGTGTTTTTTTTTTTTTAAACAACAGCTCCTGTTTGTTTGTTTGTTTGTTTGTTTGTTTATTTATTTTATTTATGGCTGTGTTGGGTCTTGGTTTCTGTGCGAGGGCTTTCTCTAGTTGCGGCAAGTGGGGGCCACTCTTCATCGCGGTGCGCGGGCCTCTCACTATCGTGTTGCGGAGCACAGGCTCCAGACGCGCAGGCTCAGTAGTTGTGGCTCACGGGCCTAGTCGCTCCGCGGCATGTGGGATCCTCCCAGACCACGGCTCGAACCCGTGTCCCCTGCATTGGCAGGCAGATTCTCAACCACTGTGCCACCAGGGAAGCCCTGTTGACTTGTTTTTGACTCTTTATTGAAGTGTAGTATAGCCACAAAAACATGTGGCTGTGCGGTTCAATGCATTTTCATAAATAGAATTCACTCACGTGTCCATGTATTCAGCACCTAGATCAAGACACAGAACCATTATCAGCACCTCAAAAGGTCCCCTGATAACCCTTTCCAGACATTTTTCCCCTCAAAGGTAATCAATAGACTGATCTCTATCAGTGTTTTGCTGTTGCTGAGATTTGAGGTGTGGATTAGCCAGCGGTGAGCCTGGAAATGCGATGGCAGAAAAAAAAAAAAATTCCCTTATCTTGTTAAGAAGATGGAACTTTCTTCTGAAGGCAGTGGCAGGGGAATGGGAGGTGAGGGGGTGGGAGTACAGAAAGGTCGAGCCAGGATTGTGACCAGATTTGTGATACCTCTTAATTTTGTATCTCCACTACCATTTCCTGACACAAAGTAGACAATTAATGTCTGATGGATAACTGAGTGGCTAAATGAATATCCTTTACTTACTCTAAGTAATGTATTTATTATTGAAAATCATGTAAAAGTATTCAAATACTCTAACAAATCACACCTGCACTAAGGAGATACCAAAGAACTATTTTAAATGATTACTTCATTCTTTTTGTAAGAACCGATGAGATAAAGCATGTAATATGTTTAGTTCCTAGCACATAATAATTACTCAATAAATGGTAGCTATTATTGTTATTCATTCAGTAAGCATTTACTGAGCATCTACTATTTCCAAACGCTGTGCTTTTGTGTATAAAATGATGACTGAGACACAGTCCTTTCTCTCAAAGAATTCATTAATAAAGGTGCAGGATGTAAAGTTAAAGAAGAGAACCATTCCAGAGACTGATAACAAAACATTAATCCAGGACAAGTCAAAAAGCAACATAAGGCTGGGAGGGAAGGTAGAAACCAAGCTAAAATGTTTATGCCTTCTTCAGTGGATCAAATGTGTGCTGTGATGAAAGGGAGGATACATTGGGAAGATAAACCATGGGGTGATGAGTAGGAATTGCTCTAAAGAAAGTTTTTAAATGACTATAGTATAGCATTCATTTCTAGGGTTATATCTACCTTGTCTGTTTGCCTTTATATTTATATGCATTGGCTTAGGATGAACTAAATGGAACCGACGAGAATCCTATTGGGGAATTGATATGTATGCTGGGAAAGGGAAGGATTTTAATTCTTCTGAAATGGCCAGTATTAAGATGATGTCTAGAGATCATGAACCCTATCTTTGCTGCTTCATGGTAAGAGCTTGATTTAGGATGGAGAGTAGAGCAGAGTGAGAAGATACAAAGAAAGAGTTCCTTTGATACTATGATCCCAAGGTTATAACACTATCTGAAACTTGGGCCGCTCACTGCATCCACAGGGGGATGATATATTCTTCTTATTAAACTTTGCTCAGGTCCCACCTGTGTAGGAGATGAGATGGGGCAACAGTATTGAAATCCCTGCCAGGTGGGCAACAGGCAACTCCCAAAGGGCTTGATGAGGAACAAACCAAAAGGTGACAGATGTCCCTATACCTGTTGAAGGGCTTGAAGGAACATTTCCCTTCCTTAGTGTGTTTCCCTGTCTTCCTAGGAGTCTGTAGTGGGTGGTGTCTAGAAAGTCTCTGCTTTTAATGTTTCTGGTTCGATTACAGATCAATTTTGAAAAACAAGGAAACGAGAAAGGTAGATTTAATCCATATGTTTCAAAACACTGCATGCCAGTCGAAAGAGAGCACTTGCCAGTCAAAATACCTAGAACTGAGGGAGATTAATGAAATTGGCAAATTATTTTAAAATGTCAGTGTTCTAAAGTGAGCAAGGGTGAGCATTTATTTTTAACTGTTTTGCTAATTTATGTTGAAGAACTGAACATTATAGAAACGGTATACAAAGAGGACATACACACTCCAATGGAGGTACTGGAGTGCTAATGTCACTGCGGTATTAGAGTTATAGCTCAGACAATATAAACACAAACAAAAAGCACAGCAGGATAAAGAGACAGAGAAAGAGGAGGGAAAGTGCTTTTAGATAGGGTGGTCAAAGGAAATGAAATTTGAGCAGAAAACTAAATGCAGTGAGGAAACAAGTCAGGTGAATAATTGGGGAGAGGATTTCCAGACAGAGGGAAAAACTAGCAAGTATAAAGGCATTGAGGTAGGAGCATATGTGATCTGTTCTAGGAACAATAAGGAGCCCAGTGAGGCTCTATAAAAAGTAGGAGAGTGATAAAAAATGACATCAGGGATATAGCTAGCAGCTAATTCATTAGTTCTTTGAAGCCCATAGGCTTGGAAGACTCGGTTAGGGGACTTTAATTCCAAGAGTGCTAGGAATCTACTGGAAGATTATGAACTGAGACATGAAATGAACTAACTTGCATTTTTAACACTTAATTCCAGCTGCAGTAGGGAGGATAAATTGTAGAAAGGCAATAAATAAATAAATAAAGCAAGCAAGCAGATGATAATAATAGACACCTTACAGGTCGAGTGTCTACATAATTGGTCATCAGAACCAGAACATTTTTGAGAGTAAAAGGGGGAAGAATTATAATCACACTGGATCAACAGCAGTGAACTGGGAAAGTCCCAGGCAAACTGGGACATATGTTCGCCCTAATTAAAGGGCTGTTTTCAACAATAAATTAGTACTGCGTAAGTGTTCAAAGAAAATCAGCCAAAATTAGTAGCTACCAAACTCTTTCACCAAATACTAGTGAACTGAGTCTTAATGGGCTATAAACTAATTCTATGAGAGAATAAACTAGGGACTACTAGGTTAAACCCAGGTAAACTGGTTCTTACTAAAGGAGTTCTTTTAAGAAGCTAATTTGCTTTGGGAGTACCTAAGCACTGTTGATCATATGCAGTGTTTCTCAGTTATATGTCTATAAATTTTATTTTTTCAAGAAGATTATATCTTGTGACACCAGCCTTCTGTGGAACTCATTATGGGGAATAGCAATCCAGGAGAAAGGTATGGTTCAGGGATAGTGTGGAGTAAATGATGGATGGATATGATTCTAAGATCCGACCCAGGCATTTTAGTTAGATTACTGGGTAGATAACTCAGTGGTGTGAGGAGCTCCACATTGCAATTCAAAAGCAGTGTCACGCTGATTTAGCAGCTACCAAAATATCAAGGTTGTTCTTAACCCCAGTAGATGCAAAGAAGCCTGTTTTTCATTTTCCATGAAAATCTAATATTTGCTGTGTGCTTGTGGTTCTGTGGACTTAAGTTTATGCCTGGGAACTTTTAAAAGTAAAAGGTTCTTGGTGCCCTTTCCTTCTCTAGTAAGGACTTGGGATCAGAGTTAAGGACAGTGGACCAGAAAAAGAGATTCTGAATTGCCATTGACACAGAGGCCAGAAACACGTGTGGAAAACTAAATATGTAAAGTATGAAGGCAAGAAGATGAGTTCAGAAATGAAAGAAGTACCTAAGCTTGCCAGGTACCCAAGCAGAAAGTTGTCCTGGGTCCTAGGATGGCGGCTATTGCTTGCAGCTGCTTCCCATACACTCTGACGGGAGTTATGTGGGTGAGTCAGCAATCACTGCTTGGGAACTGTCACCAACTTCTAGACACTGGCTTACAAATGATCCATAAATTCTTAAAAGGTGCTCAAAGAGTGCCTCTCTAAATCTCTTCTTCTACTTAATATTTCCTTTGGCGGGGCGGGGTGAGGGGGTAGTTACCCTCTATGCTCCTGTAACTACTACCAACAATAGTAGCTAACACATAAAGCAATTTCTACACATCAGGCACTTTCCTCAGTGCTTTTACATACATTAACTCAGTAAGTCCTGACAATAACCTTATAAGCTGGATCCTCTCATTATCCTCAACTCCAGGTGAGGAAAATTACATAGGGAAGGACTAAGTAAACCTGCCTAAGGTTACACAAATAATAAATAGTAGAGCTGGACAAATCTGGTTCCAGAGCCAACGCTATTATTCACTCTACTATGGGCAAGTTCTTCACAGAAATTAATGGAGAAAGATAACTTTTTTATCTAGTTCTAGTCTTTATGATCCCATAGAACATGATTCCTATTCCGACTGACATCACTTGAAGTCTCTGAAGACCAGCAGTTATTACATTTGTCTCAAACTTTATGGCTCCAATTTCTTAGTGGGTCCCCTTATGACATGTGTGTGAATTCCTACTTAATTTAATGCCTGAAAACTCATCTTCGAATGTGTTTTTCCATTTGTTTATTTATTTAATTGATGTGTTGATGGGGTTGAGAGCCACAACTCAGTCAAAAAGTACTTGCAGGTGATTTTGAGGGCTCTGGGTGCAGGACGTTGAGACCCACCCTTTTTAAATTGCATCTATTAAGATGTCTGTGGATCCTGAATGCCATCCAGTCTGTTTTCATTTTTCAACTTTGACATCTATTGCAAATGTAGTGAGAATGGCTTTTATATCTTTATCCTATACTCTGACAAAGTCTTTAGCCAAAGGCAAGGCCAGTGCCATGCAACACATCAGTCACTTTCCATCCAGCCTGAGTCAGCAATCTTTGAGCACCGTTATTTAGTAAGGACTCCACCTAATCGCATTATCAGGCAGTCCATATTCTTCCATTTGGTCCAAAGTGCTTTTGTGTAGTCATGCAAAACATCCTGATGAAGGTCAGAAATCACGTACCAACAGCATTTTTCTCTTCAGTTAAAGATCTCTCAGTGTCATGAGGTTAGTCTGACTTGACTTTGAACATTGAAACTCCGTTTGCTTATTTGTACTTTCATGGCTCCTCTTCCAATCTCCAGAGTTCCTCAAAGAGTACTGACTGATTCAACGTTCTCTTATAAAAAGGTTTCATACATTGGAATGTAATTTACTTATGCAAAGTATCTGAACAAATTTAGAGGAACCAGCTACTATTTTACCATCACTTTTATCTTTGACTCTAGTTTCCCATTACTAATATTTACTGTCCACCCTCCCATCCATACATTCAATTGTCTATTCAACCTATTTCCACAGATTCCCTTACTTAAACCTAGTATGTTTCAAATTAAACTCATCTTGCTACTACCCACCTCACCGGTGTTTCTGGTTTATATAACACTTTGATTAACCTTAAACCAAGAAGTCAGCTTAGACTCCTTTCTTTGACTTGCTGTCTCCCCACCACAACAAATCAGTCCCCGAATCTTTTAGTTCATACCCCCTGAAGTCTCTCATATCCATTACTGCCTTTTATAGCTTATTACATGAGTTATTGCAACAGCACGCTAAGAGATGCCCTTCCCCCATCCTGGCCACTCCCAACTATCCTCCACCTGGTTGCCAAAGTGATCTTGTTAAACACAATCTTGATCTGGCATACACATATGTAAGATCTTTTAATGAATCCCTGTAACTTCCAGGATAAAATCCAAATTCATTAGCTTGGGACCAAAGACCTTTGAAATTGTAGCCCTGCCTACATTCCTAAGCTTGGCCGTCTCTATCTCCCAATAAATGTTCTTTGTCTCGGCTTCACCAGACTACTTACATTTCACTGAAATAGTCAAGAGTGGCTCAGATCTCCATTTTCTCACACGTCCATTGCCATCTTTCTTCAGTGTTTTTTTTCCCCCTCTTTTCACTTAACAAACCCTGCACTTGCTTTAAGACTCAATACAAGAACCATTCTCTCTGTGATGCTTCCGTCCCCATTATCCGATTCTGATTTGTATCCTCCCTTTGTGTTCCTACTGCACCCTGCATGTGTCTCCGTGATAATACTTAGTATTGTCAAGGTGTATTTTTCTGCCTCCTCATTTGACTCTAAGCAACTTGGGGACACATACTTATCTTACTCATCTTTACATATGAAGGACTTTACATATGAAGGCACAGTATCTGACATACGATGGGTGTAGTCCATAAATGTTTACTGAATAATGAAACGAATAAGTCAAAATCATTCTCATTGGATGAAGAACTAGAAGAAAATGTATGCTAAGGAGTTATGTTTGTCTCTTGTCTTCCACACGCCCCCAGCAGGAGGTCTATTCCTCATTTAGCTCCAATCTGTTGAGCTAATTTTAAAAATCTTATTTGTTATTTACATTCTAAGGTCCACCTGACTAACTTATAAACATTTTTTTGTAGCATTACTCATTCACATGATGTGTGGACTTGAGTGGTTAAGTCCAGAATATACAGTCTGTTTATGGTAAGGTTGCCCAAACTCACCAATCTCAAAAGCTATCAACCTTACCAGCCTCAACATGAGAGGACTTACACGGAAGAGAGGGTGATTGAAATATCTCTCTTTTAGATGAATATTTTCCTTGTAATTATTTTATCTTCCAATATTCAAAAATATTCTGAGAATAACTTTTCAAAAATCAAGCACTGGTTTATCTGGTTATAAAGGGCAAAAACAACACATGGTGGTAACGAGAAGCTTCCATTAGCATTTTTAGCAGGGTTATCCAGATCTTCATCCACATTTTGAAGTACTTGTCATGAGCAGTATCTTCTGTGTTCAGACAGTTCTGAAATCCTTTTGGGTAATATTTTGAAAAATGTGTTTTAATCAGACAAAACCAAGCACAGCTTGGGTAGTACCTCCATTTGGATCTGGAAACTTGCCTCAGTTTACCAATGTGCACATGGGAAATACCAAGCATTTCTAGTTACATCATCTGTTTATTTAGAGCAATGTGGTATCCCATTTAGATAACACCTAAAAATTTAGATAGAACCTAAAATTTGACTTAGGCTTTGTATTTTTTCCATTTATTAGCGTTAAAGTGTTTCCTGCTAATGAGGGAAAAAATGATAATGAGTAAGCAGTGAGTGCCTCATAATTGTTAGAAGAGTTTTCCCCAGAATTCTTCAAATGTACCCCTGAGTGGGATTGCTTTATTTAAAAAAAAAAAAAAAAGATAAAATGATACTCTTTGAGGACCAAATAATTTCTGACACCTAACAACTGAAGAATCACTGACAGTCCAGTATGACAAAGGTTAACCCTATCAACAAAGGAGGTAGGTCTTTAAACAGGCACCAGTTTCAAGGCTTGGAGATGAAAAGGAAAACTATTACACTCCAAATTCTATGTCCTGGCTCCAAGTTCCAATTCTGTCACAAAGCAAATAATTAGCAAGTCACTAATCTTCTCCAGACCTCTGTTTCCTCTATGGGATGGGGTAGCTGGACTTGGTAACCACTGGAATCCCTTCTTGCTGTAAAGTTCATGGTCAAAATTTACATGAAACAATGGAGTCATAGACTTGTAACAAGGCTCTCGTTGTACATGTTGGTTTTTTATCCGCTGATACATCTGTGATTTGTTCCTAGGCCCACTCTTTGTTCTTGATATTGCTTATCATTTTTACATCAATTGTCCTGGTCATTGTCATCTGATGAAAAATAAGGAAGCGTAATTGGAAAAGAAATAAAAACATGCTTTAAGGATTTGTCCTGGACTTGGACCCTTCTCTTTTCTCCTACATTTTTAACATAGGATGCGTTGTTCCTCAGAAGACACTTTACTTTCAGACACAAAGAGAATAATTACAAAAATTATTATTATGACTCTCGTTTGTTGAGCTACTACATTCTAGGCAGACAAGCCAGAATTTGAACATATGTCTGCCTGACACTAAAATTGATGCTTTTTCCACCATGTCTTTTGACTCAGATAATCACCATGCAAAATGGCATTATTTATTTCATGACCATTAAAGAAACTGTGCCTATGAACAATCATAAAATTGTGTATCAACCGATATATAGCTTTTCAACTTTATCTTCACTTTATTTATCACGGTGCTTATGTTAAAGGTAAACAGACAAATCTAGTATCAAATTTCATCTCCCAGCAGTATGACTTCTCACTCAAGTGTTAGCTTCAGTTCTTCATTTGTAAATGAAAAATAGTAATATAGGCTTCACTGGTTTTGGTGGCGGAGGGATAGCCAAATGAGATGACGGGTGAGAAAACATAAAACCATGATATATGACAAATAGTTCCCTTTCATTGTTTCCCCGTGTATTACCCTCTGCATTTTCTGTAGACAATACAACAAAAATCATCAGACAGAAAGACAAAAATTCTTGCTGCTGATCCCAGCTCTGCCAATGGCTGACACAAATTACATTCATGAATGCGTGACATGAACTTTCTTGAACATCAGCCAAAGGAAAGATGAAACTAAATAACCTCTAGGTCCCATTTGGCTTTACATATGTATAATTTATTTAATCTCAAAACAATTTCTCATGCTTGTGTTTCCTCTTTGGAACCTGGGGTTTATTTTTATTGTATGCACTAAAAACATTTTTCAAAAGAGCTATTGGATTGAGGAAAAAAATACCCAGGTACCTAAAAGAAATAACAAGGAAAATGGGTGTATCATCAAAAGGCAGTGGGGCAGCCAGACCTGTCAGGTGTCTGTGTTATTAGAACTTGGGCCGAATGATTCAAATATTTGATTGTAGTGATTGCAGAGGCCTGCAGAAGGGAGAAGACACATTTGGGTAGATGGAGTCTGACCTCACGTTTCTCAAAGCTGCAAAAAGGGAAAAAGTATCAATTAAAAAAAAAAGTTGGGAGAAAGAAAATAAAGAAGGAAACCCCATTACAGATGCAGTATATAGCTCCCAACGCCTGTCCACTGGCATAAATAATATGGGAAAAGTCACTGGATGATGATGACGGAAGAACTGGGGTCTAGGCTAGGTTCTCCAACTCACCAGTTCTGTGATCTTGGTAAATTTATTTTCATTTTCTGGATCTAAGCTTCTTCTACCATAAAATAAGAGCTTGAATTGGATGATCACCAAAGGTCCCTCACCACGGTTGAATTTTATGTACAGGAGAAACACAGATGTTATGTATTATCCTTTTTTATATGCAGAGACCCTCTTTTGTGTTAGTTTGTCTTTGGGCCTTACAAATGCAGAATATAAATTCTATATTTTATCATGCAGCTTTTTATTTTCACATTCTTATATTAAAGAAATATAAATTTGGTAGGAAGTATAGTGAATGGCAGTGTTTTCAAGTTCAGATATGAGAAAAGATTGCTTATGATTCCCCATTGTTCCTGACTTGTAAATATTCGTATTTTGAACCTAGTATAACGGATGTTTCTCTATAATACGATTAGCATATGTGTTCATATGTTCCAACTAGATGTCAGTCATCGTAAAGCTCTACTGTGCTTTATACAGTAATTTTTGCTTCTTTTCACTGATATTACTAATACCTTGTGTTCAATATCTTTGCTAAACTTACAAGTCTTTCATTTCAAGTTTTATTCTTGGACATCCCTGGTTATATGAATAGATAGTTGTGAATCCATGATTCTTCCCATTCCCCACAAATCATCTCAAAATATTATCATGTTATTTGCAATTTCACACTTTCAGCATATACACAGCATTTTTCATTTATTGAAGTTTCATTAAGTACTTAAAAGATACTCATCTTTGTTTCCTCAGCAGTTATTGGAATGCTAGGTATCTAGGAAGTTCTAATCAGTCTTGAATAAATTAATATATTTGTGTTTATAAAAAGAAGCACAGTTTATGTATTCCATGTATGAGTGGAAGATTCAGAAAAACAAAACAGAAAAACAAACAGAGGATATGAAAAGAAAACAACAAAAATTATTCTGTGTTTATTACCTTCTGAAATACTAAAGTTTCTATTTAGAATCCAAATCAATAATTGAAGGTTAAAACAATAACAAGAAACCCATCTCTCCATGCTTTCCAATGAGCCACATATTTCAAAGTCAAGTACATTGCATCTGCCCTCATACATAATAAACATAATAAACATTCCAAGTGATTTATGATGTTAAAACATTGCATATTTTCCTTGGATATGAGTAAAATATCCACACACTTTCACTAGTTTCTTGGTGAAAGAAAAACTTATACATATTTAATGTCATCAAAGCTCTCATGAATGTGTCTTGAAAGGAGAGGAAAAAACAGATTTTTGTGTTTGTTTTTAACACAGGTTTAATGGCACAATGTAAAATGTTAGAAGCATATCATCACATCCCCCTTTCCCCAGCCCCCGGTAGCCAACATTCTACTTTCTTTTTTCTTTATTAATTTTTTTAATCTCCATTTTTCCGCCTCTCTCAGACCTCTGGTAACTCTCAGACCTGTTACTATGAATTCAGCTTTTTTTTGTGTTGTTTCAGTTTTATTGAGAAATAGTTGGCATACATGACTATATAAGTTCAAGGCATACAGCATGATGGTTTGATGTACACATATTGTGAAATGATTATCACAATAGGTTCAGCTAAATTCCATAATCTCATATAGATACAACAAAAAGAAAAGAAAGAAGAAAAGAAAAAAGAAAAAATTTTTCTCTGTGTGATGAGAACTCTTAGGATTTATTGTCTTAGTAACTTTCCTATATATCATATATCAGTGTTAGCTAGTCATCATGTTACACACTACATCCCTGGTGCTTATTTACCTTAAAGCTGGAAGTTTGTAGTACCTTTCGACCGCCTTCCTCCAATTCCCCCTCCTAGCTCCCTCTGCTTCTGGTAATCATCAGTCTGATCTCTTTTTCTACGAGTTTGATGTTTTTGTTTTGCTTGGTTTTGGTTTTGGTTTTTTTTAGATTCTACACGTAACTGAGATCATACAGTATTTGTCTGTCTCTGTCTGGCTTATTTCACCTAGCATAATGTCCTCCAGTTTCATCCAGGCTGTTGCAAATGAGTTCTGGAGATGGATGATGGTGATGTTTGCCCAATAATATGAATATCATTAATACCTAATGAACTAATGATGCATCAGAAATGGTTAAGATAGTAAGTTTTATGTTATGTGTATTTTGCCACTATAAATTAATTTTTTTAAATGTTTAAAGAAATGGCCATCATGTGAAGGTGAGTGAGTTTCCTAGCTTCACATTGGGCTGTAAAATCTGAGGACTGCCTTTTTAATAAGGTGATACCGTATTGGCTTCTTGGTACTTTAGAAAAATGTTTTGTTGGCTAAAGTTTGGGGATTGTTCCTATGAAAGAATCTTGCCGACCAACGTTCTGATCCTTTCCCGGAGACCAACCACATGGAAAGTTGTCAGGAAGCCATTTAATGACCCTTGTTAAAGCAGAAGCCGAAGAATTAAGTACTGCATCTGTCTCAAGAAAGAGAACTGAGTCTGTCTATTCTTCTGCCCTCAAGCTTTCTTCTAGCCCCTCTCCTTCTTCAACCAAAGTGTTCTAATCCCACAGTGAAACTGAATCTCTTCCCCAATCCCCCTTCCAACAATATGCCACAGTCCTCTTCCCACCAGAGTAGAAAAGGCTGCTCTGGCATCTTAAAGGAGTAACACAATGTCAGAAAAGTGAGAAGAGACTTTTAGGTTCATGAAAAGGCATAGAACCATGACCTTGGGAAGGCAAGTTGTCCTCACTTTCCTCGGCCCTGTAACCCACCTTATGAGGTCTCCGTTTCCCATTTGGCACCTGGTCTATATGTCATGCTGACCTTAACACAAATACTTTTGTTTTCTTTGTTTTTTTGGCCATGCCACCGTAGCATGTGGGATCTTAGTCCCCGACCAGGGATCGAACCCACGTCCCCTGGATTTGAAGTACAGGGTCATAACCACTGGACCGCCAGGGAAGTCCCAACACAAATACTTTTGCATATATATTTATTTTTGGTTTACAAGGCTCATGTAACCCTATTTACGCACAGCAAAATTTGAGGTACATTATACTTTTGTTTTACAGATGGTGAAACTGAGCAGCTAGACCTGATTTCTAACTCAGTGTCTGTTGTAAATTACCAGCAATGTGTCCCCATAGGCTGGTCTCTTTAGTTTTCTAAGCCTCAGTGTCCTATCTGTGAAACAGGGATCCTGATAACCTCCTAGGTTGATGCAGCAGCTACAGATGTTTGCAAAGCACTTAATGCTGTGCCTGACGCAGAGTAAGCGCCCAATCAATGACAATTATCCTCGTTAGAGTATTATTGTTACTATAATTATGATTATCTTGTGGGATTCTAACATGGATCTTCTCCTTTCAAACCCAAGATTCTTTCCTCTATCGCAGAGCCACAGTCTCCCACAGCACTGCAATCTACCCCTGTGCAGATGGAAGGCTCAGTCACAGAGCGCCGTGTATCTTCTCTCCGCTTTCACTGAAATGTTACAATGAGGAGATACGCTGTGAAGATATTAAGAATTCTAAGACATGAGCACAGTCCTGAAAAATCTCCTTTGAGTAAAGAAATCAAATGCTATCTAATACTAAAATGACTCCAGGAAAGACCCCCTGTGAGCTTAAGTAACCTTTACAAGTAAAGATGATTTGGGGTAGGAGAGGAAGACAAAATATGAATGAGGAAATGAACGGCTTGGCGCAAAAATCTTTGCTTTGCTTTTCCTCTTCCCCCTTCACACTCCCCCACCCCCAGCCAGCCTTTGGTCACTTTACTTAAAAAAAAGAAAAAATAAAAGTTGGTTTTGTTCAAAAGTACACTGTCAGATGAGACTTCCCTTTTGACCGTTAAAAGGGGACGTGCTCATTCTTTCCACGTGCTGAGCAGGCTCTCAAGAAAAAAAAAAAAAAGGAAACAACTTGAGAGTAAGCAGTTTGTGAATTCTGTTTCAAGAGAATTTGCCTGCATATTTATGAAATGAGATGGCAAGCATCAATCCTAAAAGCATTTTGATGACCCGACTCTCCTCAGTTCTGTCTCATGGCAATTCCCTGTCATTTACAGTCTTTCACCAGCTTTCTCGGTGTGCTTGGGGGAGATGAGAGAGGAGGAATATGGATTTAAAAAGCCTTCACTTTCTTTCAGTCTGTCTCTGTCCACAGAAGGTGTCCCCCTTGTGGTAACAGCAAAGGCTAGTCTGGCATTTCGTCTAATCTTGTGTATTTCACACATGTAAAGACCTTTCATGTCTGTCTATCCACCTCTTTCATAGCTCTCGCTTCTGAAAGGATAAAAGTTTATTCAAAGACTCATTCCTACCTGTAAATTAATGCTAAACTCAAAGCCAGATATGCAGTCAGCTGGCTTTAAACTTTTTAACCTCACTTATTATCAATGTTATTTTAAATGTCTCCTTCCTTGGGACTGGTTGTATTGTTTTTCCATGAAGTAGTATCAGAGATTAAGATGGTGTTATCTGTCCATTAAAAGTTTACTTACTGGAGCATGAAAAAGTGATTAAGCACCAGTGTCTGCTTCAATACCATGGCTGACCATTAAGCTTTCTCAATTACGCAACCCAGCCCTGCCTTTTTAGCAGCACTGGGAAAACTGGTCTGAGTCAGCAGGCACTGCAAAGGACTTCTTTCACTCCCTCGGATTCAGAGTAAACACCCCACCCGAGTAATGAGAGTTGACAGTTTTCCTTCTTTTTAAGGTAGTATCTCAATTGAGACTCTGGTTCTCTGTTTTGAGTAGTGAACAGGAATTACCTGTTTTTTCCTCTGTCTACTGTATCAATATATCCAGTTATCTTCTCCCAAACTGCAGGAATAGTAAAGGTTTATATGCTGCTTTATTCAAGCAAAATAAAAGGTTATTAAGAGCTCTGAGACATTAGTTTTAGAAGGGAAATCCAAACTAGGCTCTATCTTAATGGGAGGATTAAAAAAAGGGAGACAGAAATGTGAAAAATTTCTCTCAATCAGCCATCTTCTATAACTAAAGTAATTTCTGGGATATTTAAGGAAAATGTACATCATGGATCTAAGTGTTGAAAATTGTCAGATATTAAGGAGAGAGCCTGAGTAGTGTAAATCAATATTTAGTAGTATGGATCCCACATCTTACATATTTTGTCTCTAATGCCACCTCCTCAAGGAAGCATGACAGCACAGGATTTTTCACCATTGACAACTCAATAGCTTTGTATATTTCCTACACACAATACATGCTGTTGAGTGAATAGTTGAAAAAAGAAAGTGAATATTTCAACAATACTTTTTAAAATTTATACCACCTTCTTCTCAAAAACGATTTATGCAACTTCCATTGAAGGTTTTACATACAATAGACTAGAATGATACCAACGGCAAACCTCATTCATATGGTGTTCTTGGACATAATTCCCATTTTCTACGTATTCTTTATACTTTTTACTCATTGATATGTTATCGTCTGTGTTTTCCAAAACTGTGATAATTTTAAAAAATCAAACATAGAATTATTTGTTAGAGACAGATATATCTTATTGTCTCATGGTAGAATTAGGTTTCATGGGAGATGATCTGATTAAGAATTCAGATCCAGGGACATGCTGAGATAACTTCTACATATTTGATACTCACACTGAAGTATAAGACATCAATACTCTTTTTTGCCATCTATATTATTTCTCTTGTATCATGATTGTATTTTTCTGGAAGGCATTGTTTGAATAAATTTGTTGACCATTTGTTTAAGAATCCATAGCATAAACAACTGTATTGTTTTGTATTGCCAGCCTGTCAAGGTGGAGAAGGTTAAGCAGACAATTAGATGAAACCAAAGCAACGTTTGATTGGTTCATTATCATTGACATTTGTGAAGGGAAATGAAATGATAAAATATAACTGCCTCTGCCAATTATTGGGCTCTTCATGTTTTCTGAGGCACTGGACACAGTCTAATGGAAATAGTGCATTTATCATGCCCTGTTATCTTAGGACAAACTGCCAGTCAGTTAATATTGAATCTTGGGATCCTTATGAAGTTCATACGTGGCAAAATTCCCACTTTTCAAAGCAATAAATTTGCCATCTGGGGAATACTGTACTTGCTTTGGCCACCACATTTTTAAAGAGTTAATAAAATATAAATGATAAGTAAGGCAAAACATCTGATCAGAACTTCAGTGATGAACTGGTGAAGGAGCCATGAATGTTTAAATTTATTTGAGAAGGCATAAGAGCTTTCTGCTGTTACAGAAAGGTCCATCGTACAAAAGTTGAGGGTTTTGTTTAGAGTACAACACCAGCAGCCAGAGGAGACTTTATAGTATGGAAGGGTCCAGGACAGCACAAGGAAGTTTCCAGTAATTTAATAGGTACAGCAAACCATTGGGCTTCCTTGCAAAGAAGTGAGTTTCTTTAGGGTGATTAAAAGTGTTCAAAGAGTGTCAGACAACTAATTCTGAGATGTGTTACTAAAGAAAATGCTTTATTATAAAATATTTTGTACAATATAGTCTTTAAGGGCACTTCCAAGTCAATTTAGAATTATTTGATTAGATGGCAGGTAGCAAGTTAACAAAGGAATATAAAATTCAGAAGATAAGTTCAGCTTCACACATAGGTGAAAACAAATACTTATTGAATGAATAAAGGAAACTTATTCTTAAGGAGCTTGAAGTATGAAATTGGCACTCTCAGATGAGATAGAAGAGTAGGTTGGAAAGAAAAATGGCCCCAAATCGAACTATGACTATTTTATAATTTGCACAGTTAAGGGAAGAACAAAATATGTTCTCAATTATTATTTGTTGCAATCATTCATGCGGTCATTTATTGGGCATCTCATATGCGCCAGGCAACATCCTAGGTATACCTGCTTGTGTACCTGCTATGCTTGATTCTGGGAACACCAGAGTGAACATTCTCTGCCCTTGATGAGCTTACACTGCAGTGCAGAGCTAGATATTAAACACAAATTTTATAATGTTCATTCATTACAGTTATAGTAAGTATATTTCTAGAAGTATAGGGTATGTAGCAGGGGTCCCTACCTCTGGATGATCAGGGAAAATTTTCTTCAGGAAATGACATTGAGCTGAGTGAAGAGAAAATAGCCACCAAACTTTAAGGCACTTATAGAATGAATATAACAGTTCTGTACCAACAAAGTGAAAATGCAAAAATATAGACAATAAAAAAGTATATAATACCATGTGAAGACACATGAACTATGTAAATAATATTTGCAACAGTCATTTGCTATTTATACTAGGTCATCACCACATATAAGCTATTTTCCAATAAAGAAATTATCAAGCATGTGGCTTATGGTAAGGATACATGTCCAGCATATAAAGAATTACATTTTGGAAAATTTGGGCTGAGTATTAGTGAAACATTCTTAAAGATCCCTTCCACCTCTAATGCTATGATACCTATGAGACAACCAAAAATGCAATTGATTAGGAGAAATATGGAAAATGTTTGTGAATCATTAACATTAAAATTACAAGTAATCAATACAGTACCGAGGGATTTTTAGATTCCATGTCATTCTCCATGGTATTAATCACTTCATGGGCTTTCAATAAATAATTATTGAGCAATTGATCTTTCTCTAATACTTGGATTAATTTATTTAGAAGAAACAGATTTTCTCTTTTCTGAAAGATAGTGCTTTGTTAGTTTAATTATTAATCCCCCCAAAGCAACTGTTTTACAGTGTTGGCTGGCTGATTTTTCATGATTAGTATTGGTTCTCCAAGCATGAATTTGTTGATTTTGCTCCTAGAATCAAACATCTGCTCCTTCCTTCCACACCACTTACCCTGTAAAAGTGATTTGCTTCATACTCTCCACCAATTTCCTTCGCATCTCAGAAGTTTGCATTTGCATTGCATCTACCAACCGGGCCATTTGTAGACGAGCAATTTATTTATCATTTATTCATTCAACAAATAACTAAATGCCTGATATGCTCAGATCATATATTAAATTTTCTACCAGGTATGGTGGAAAGGTACCATATATAGAATGCCTTCTCTCCTTTGCTAAAAATTTCAGCATTGATGGATTAGTTTTTATTAATATTGTTTTCCAGGGAATCTCTTTGAAGTGGTAATTATTCCAGAAAGAGCAACAGTTTTAGCCACTAATAACACAGTTAAACGTATTCAATTTTAAAAATGTTTGTTTACTGTGTGGTTTTTAAAATTTTTTATTTTATACTGGAGTATGGTTGATTTACAATGTTGTGTTAGTTTCAGGTGTACAGCAAAGTCATTCGGTTATACATATACATGTATCTATTCTTTTTCAAATTCTTTTCCCATTTGTGTTTTCATTTGATGGGAGAAATCAGAGCAAAATGACAACAATGATCCCTGAGATAAAGAGGGGAAGATGACCAAGGTGAGGAAGAACTATCACCTGCTTCATTGTTTGCTTACCATCCCCTGATATTTAAAAGTAACTGACCATTTGAACAAACAAGACTAACAGGGAATGATCATAAAAGCAGCCTTGTTTTTCCTCCCTGTTCTTTTAAACGTAGATACAAACCTGGGCAGTAAGTGGTAAAAAGCAACTGTTAGTAGAAGTTCTGCAATCACTTCAGGACATTAACATAGTCCCAGTTGGGAAAGCAGGATGCCTGGTTCCACACAGTGATCAGTTTCATCTGATATAAAATTGAGCCCTTTTCCCTGGGCCCTGTTGAGAATGGCTGCAGGCTGATGACTTGCAGAGGGAAGGCTGGGAGAGAGGGGAGGAAGACGGCTGTGCTCTCCTTGCCTGCTGGCTTCTCCACTCCTCCTCTATTCTTGCTAACCCAATCAGAGTTAAGTTAGAGTTCTTTAATAGGATGACTTCTCATAATCTGGCAGGGAACTGAGGGTCTGGTCTGACTCTCTCGGGAATTGTCTTGGATTCTTAAGAGATCCCAGCAGGGGATACACTGAATTATCATTCCCAACATGCAAGTAGTTCATGGTGTTTTTCTCGGGCTTGCCCTTCCATCTTCCCCTGTGTCCTTCCCTTCAGGTTCCATCACACACCAGGTGGGGTGGCCCTGATATATAGAAGCTAACATGACCCCACTCCAGCTCTCTTGTGTTAGTGGCCCACATCTAGTCCATGAGAAACACTTAACACATCCTTTGAATGTTGCCTGAGGTTGTTCACTTAAGTCCCAAAGGCAGACCTCAGCCCTCTCTCCCTCTGCCCTGCTAACTTACGTGACAGTAACTGGACTCTCACTTTTGACTTTTTGAATGTATGTCACATATTATGTTCTCCAAACTCCAGAAGGCACATTTCAAACTCTCAAGCCTTTCTCACTAGGTTTGGGTGATGAGGACAGGGAATGCTAGAGGGTGCTGTTTATGTAGAATCATCAGGGAGGGCCTCTATGATAAGGTTACCCAAAAATAATTTATTGTAAGGATACAGGGAAGCTCATGGCATCCCTGGGAAGAGTGGAGAAGGAGGCTTGGAGTGTGGGCAGCCATACTCCAGCCCATGCTACTTTATCACAAATCTTCCTGGATGTCAAGCTTGCATCACCACTCCTTCTCCCATATTGGATAATGCTAGTCCTTCCAAAGGCCACTGTAATCACTGCTGTACCTAGAAATTGGATGTCGTTGCTACTCCCACTACTCCAGAATGGATGCTCCATTGTTCCTCTCCACTGAGAGGCAGAGCCAGGTGCCTTTGGCTGATGGCAGGTTATAGGCTCATATTCTAGGTGCCCAGGGGCCAGTGAAGCAAGTACCTAGACTCTTCAACATCTACGGTGACTGAGTAATAATTGCTGAACACCTATGATCTGACAGGCTCAATTATGCACTAGGCCCTGGGGTCGAGCAAGACAATAAGATATCGTCCCTCCCTTCATGGAGCTTCCCTTCTAGAGGAAGAGTAATAGTTGCTGAACACCTATGATCTGACAGGCTCAATTATGCACTAGGCCCTGGGGTCGAGCAAGACAATAAGATATCGTCCCTCCCTTCATGGAGCTTCCCTTCTAGAGGAAGATATAGGGTAATGTTAATAAGTGATGCAAGGAGCACTTTATTCAGGAGAGCTTCCCTGTTGGGGAACCAGAACACTTGCACATTCCTCCGTGCCAGACCCCACACCACAGGAAGACAGAATTCCTTCACTCCATGTATCTCTTCATCTAGTTGTTGATTCGTATCCTTTAATATCCCTTTATAATAACTAGGTAATCTAGTGAGAAAAAAAGTGATGCAGGGGAAAACAAATCCTGATAGAAGACCGGAGAGGGCAGAGGGATTTACCCAAACTCATAAGATAGAGAATTTTCAAAAAAGAAAGTAAGAATATCAAATACTTAGAAGCAAAAATAACCCAAGAAATGTCTACCACAGGGATCTAATTTAGAATAAGGTGACTATGGAAATCATTTAAATGCAGTTCCAAAAGAAAATCTCTAACACTCATTTGACTGGTAGCAGTCCAATTGGAATAATAATATTTCCTCCCAAAGTGACAGTTTGTGAGTGCTAATTTTATTTGGATGCATAAAAATAATACATTTTTAAAGTGTAGTCATATAATGTTAGCTACAGTTATATCTGCTTTATACAATGAAATCTTTTTAGTAGAACAGTGGCTGGGGTCAGCATTCATAACAAAAGTTTCTATCAGTTACCATTAAGTTCAGCTGCAAATGACAGAAACCATAAACATTTCTTACATAAGAGAGTGGCCTGTCTCTCTCTGATGAACATAATCTGAAAATAAGCAGTTCAGGGCTGCTATAATGATCACTAGGACTCCTTCTAGCTTGATGCTTTGCCAACCCTAGGGTGCTGTCTCATGAATCATCATAGCTGCTCAAATTCCAGCCATCAGTCTGCATTCAAACCAGCAGAAAGGAGAAAGGGGAAGAGAAAGAAACAAAGGGAGCATGTCAGCTGTCTTTTAAGAGGTTTTCCGGAAGCTGTCACATGACACTTCTGTTTCCATCTCATCAGGCAGAACTTAGTCTTGTGGCCACACTTTACAGCAAAGTAGACTTTATAAAGCAGTTAAAGTTGAATGGTCTGTTACTAACAGAATATTGGGCTAGAAGATCAGCAATCTCTGTCAGTTTTTTTTTTTTCTTTTGTTTTGTTTGGTTTTTGTTCAATGTGGCTATTCTTTTGTGGAGATTAGGATTCTGCTTTCTCTCCTCTCTGAATGCTGAAGCTTCCCACATAATTTCTCATGCTCCTTATAAACTTAAGACTATCTTACACACCCTCCCCCTTTATACACACCCTTGGTTTATGAAATTATAAGCTTCTGGGAGTCAGAGATGTAAATTCTTGTACTTTTAATCACTCAAAGTCTTCATCAATTATTTATCATATATAAATTTCTCAATATATATTTTGAGTGATGGTGTATTTTAAATTTAGATTTTAAAATATAAAGACATATGTCAATAGAGTAACTTAATAGTCACTAATTATGCATAAATATTTGACTAATCATTGTATATTTTCATTTATTGTCATCAGCACTTTATTTCATCCGGAGTGTAACTGTGACTCCTGTAACAGAAATAAGAAGCACTGCCTCTATGGCTTTCAGAAAACAGGAAGTATCTATAAGAGGCATTATGTTGTCATGGCAAAAAGAACAAAGGCTCTGGAGACAAGCTGCCTGGATTCAAATCCCAGCTCAGCCACTTACTGTGAGACCACAGCAAGTTACTTAATGTCGCTGTTCCTCAGTTTTTTGATTGTGTAAAACAGAGACAATAACGGGGATGGACTGTCATGGTGGTACACGGAAGTGGATGGTGAAACTAAGGAAGCTTATGTCCAGAGGCCCTCATATCCAGGGGTCCCCTCCCAGGCCCTGGGAGAAGTCCTGGCAATATGTTCACATGACTATATGCCTTGGCAAAATTTACAAAAGTAAGATCTTTTCTGTTTGTTTTTTTAAAAGCAGGCAGCCAAACTGTGTAAGTTTCTGTCCCTACAAAACTTGAAGGATCCCCTGGCAGTTTTGCATTGAATTGGGAGCCATGAATGACCCTGCACTAATTGAAACCTTGGATTACACAGCCCTCAGCCCACCCTCCATGTGCGTGCGAGCCAACTGAATCACAGACACCTGAGACCTTGTTTAAAAAATGCAGGAACTTGGAACATACACCTTCAAAAAGAGAATCTTTGGGGATGAGTCCTACAAATCTCCATTTTTCAAGTGATTCTAATGTGCCTTACAATTTGAAACACTCTATTGCAATAGCTTTTCCAACTCTGAAATTCTTATTTTAAACTACACAACCCTGTTTCTGAAATTGCCAAACCAAAGGCTGTGGAAGAATCAGAAACCTGACCCCCTTGGTCAGGATTTGCCCCAGTCAAGGAATTCTCTGAATTTTGAAAGTAAGACAGGAGTAGAGTCAGGAAGAATTGGGAGCCTGCTTTTCAGTATGCAAAAGCAACTTGTCTGAAAAGGTTAAGTCTTCTGAACCATTTGTTTTCCATCTGTGTATTTTCAAGAATAAATATTCCATTCCCTCCCCTACCCATGAGCCCAGTGGTAAAGATTATGATAATTCTCTGCAGTATGAGATTTTATTAGCTCAAATTAAGCTATGTTGGTTTTTTACGGACAGACAAGAGGAATCTAAGAATTATTGACTGCTACTCTTTTAAAGACACAGTGCTAGATGCTCTACAAATGTTATCTTCTTGAATTTTTACCACAATCCAGCAAGAGAGGTGGCATTCCTATTTTATGAATGAGAAAACTAAAGCGCAAGCAGATTAAGTAATCTTGGGTAAAATCACACAGCCAACATGTGGCAGGGATTTAAATCCAGGTATGGCTGAATTCATTGCCTGTTTCGACAACCTCCCCGAAAACTGTGGTGCTTACACATACACATGGCACTCATTTGCATGTGAGGTGACATTCAGAGCCTAAACCTTGAAAAGATATGATATGATATGCCACAGAACCAATTAATTGCTCTCTTTTTTATATCCCTTATTCCTCCCCATGTTAACTCATGTTCTTTAAAATACTAAGTGCCTGTGCACGTATGCAAACACACAGACACAAACACACAACACACATACACACACACAGGAGAACGTTTGCTTCCTTTTAGAAAACAACTCTATGAATGATGTCCTGCTTTTTTTTTTTTTTTTTTTTTTGACATAGTTGTATCTATGGGCAAAAAATGCACTCCTCTCTCCTCCTCCCACATTAAAGGATGTCAGCATAGTTAAAAGGTTATGGTTGTGATCTTTTGCATTTTTACACCCTTGTGTTTAAACATTGGCGCAGTTATAGACACAGACAGATTTCTTTAAAATGTAAGATTAGACAGTGGGTGCTGGTCACGGGTGCCACACAGCATCGAGGTCTTCATCTCTGAGCACATCTCTGAGTTCATTCATTCCTGATGAGATACGATCTGGGAAAAGAGGTATTTTAAGAGCGATCAGCGCACCAACACAACTTGAATATTTATGTGCCTGAAACCCCTTTGCCCTAACAAGGGCTGTTGGTTAGGATTCAACTAATACACTCAACCTCTTTCGTCTAAGCAAGGTTAGGGCAGCCTAACCTTTGGTGGCAAAAAGCCGTTCATTTGGGGAAGAGAGCAACTTTTGGCTTCCTCTTTCAAGGTTTCACGAGGTTTTCGCTTCGGTTCTGAAGAGGAGATGTTTGTGGTCTCTCTCCTGGCGCCAGAGAGAATCAGAATCGCAATTTGAATAAACAACAAGAAAAGGATTCTGTGCTTGTATTCTGGCCTTGTCCCGTTTTCCCCCCATTCCTCAGTCAAATCAAGTCTCTGTGGAAACCTTATCACAGGCTCTCAGTCCATTTTCATAGCTACATCAACAGATCGTGGCGTCAGGAAGAAATCGACCAGGGCATTAATTACCAGCACATGGGTGGGGACCGGGGCTTAGCAGTTGCACGGCTACGAAATGGACCACTCTGAGGAGATAAACAATGAAGGGAAGTGTAATGGGCCTGTATTTCTCTTCCAATAGCAATGATTTTTAAAATGTTTTCCCCAAAAGCAGAAGTGTTAGGATGTCAAAGCACCCTGTGATCAAAACCGAGATGGAAGCAATCGTTTATTGTTAATATTTTAGCAGTGATTTTCCCCAAATACAAATAAAACTAGTGTTATAAAAGATAACATGAAAACCCTACTTATTACCCCTGGAATATTTTCTCTTTCTAACCAAGACGAGAAACGTCTGTGTGTCCTCATCTGTAGAACGTATGAAATACTCACCACTGTTATCTCTAGATCAGACTACATTGAGGAAAAAAGTGGTATCCAGCCAAGTGACCAAGAGGAACATCTTTATGAGTTTGTGATAACATTTATGAATTCCCTAAGCCTGAGAAAGTTCGTGATCGGAAGATAAATAGCATATCAAGAATTTGGTGTTCAGGTTCTAGTGGGACAATGAATTCATTGTGACCATGGGCTGTAAACATAAAATAATTAGACAAGAAAAGTAATTTTAAATTTATGAGTTAAAATTACATACAAAAATACAAATTATGGCATCTCTTGAGCACTTATTTTTAAAAGATGACAATTTAGAATTGAATTTCTACCAAAAAGGAGCCTAAGAATTCAGTCAAAGATACTTGAAATGTTTATTCAACAATAACACGTTTGAATGCTTGCACGTTCTGAATTAGAGGTCTGAATTAATGAAGACTGAAAGTTTTCCTGAGGTTTAAAATTATTTGGTCGATAATGAAATGCAATATCCAGGGAAACTGGTATAAATTTCCTTTCAGAAAATCCATCAAAGAACAGACTTGTGGTTGCCAAGGGGGAGGGCGGGTAGGGGAGAAATGGATTGGAGGTTTGGGATTAGCAGATGTAAGCTACTACATATAGGATGGATAAACAACAAGGTCCTACTGTATAGCACAGGGGACTATATTCCAATATCCTATGATAGACCATAATGGAAAAAAATATTAAAAAAGAATGTATTTTATATTATAGCTGAATCACTTTGCTGTACAGCAAAAATTAACACAACATTGTAAATCAACTATACTTCAGTAAAAATGCATTTAAAAAGTCCATCAAAGTATAAAAATCATATTGAAATTCTACTCTCTCTGAGATACTTTGAAACCCATCAGAGACTCATTTTTTTCAGGTGAGAAAGAGAAATGCACACTAAATGTACAGGAGAATTTGTCAAGGAAAAGAACAAACTACCTGAGTTTTTCACCACCCAAAAAGAAAACCATAGACTTTTAAATAAATAGTACATTTGACTAACTCACGTTGCTTTAAATAGTTTGTTTTTTTTTTTAATGTTTGTATTTGCAGATACAAAGATGACTGGCTATTACAATTTGTTGGGATGGTTTAGCCTCTGTAAAGGTCATATTGAGTTTAGTTGGCCTCAGCAATATGTAAACAGGGCATGAAAGACACTTGGTTCAGCCCAGCACCCTGCTGATTATGGCTCAAATAACAATTGTCCTCACCGTGACAGGTAGAACTGCCTTAAACAGGTGGCCTGTTTTGTTTTTCAGCAAAATGGTAATAGTGTGTGTGTGTGTGTGTGTGTGTGTGTGTGTGTGTAGAGATTAAAAAACTGGGAGGGGGAAAGTGTTTCTATCGTCTCCAACCAAGACATAGCTGAATATGAAAAGGCAGAATGAAGAAAGTACCACTCAAACAAAATTAATAAACAGGAAAAAAAGTGTGAAACAACTCTCCAGAAACTGTATCACTGGCTTTTCACAATTTGATGCCAAAATATGTGGCCGAGAAGGAAGACTGGAATAATAACACTGCCATGTATTAATATAGCATCTTTTTCTGAGAAGCTCTTAATATATTGTGATCACTTGGTCTTTCCCTGAGCTGCCGTCCAAATAGCTCCTGAAAAGTTCTGAGTCACAACTACTCTGGAAAATCATTATGCCATGTCAAGCTACTCTAACTCAGGGATGGACAACCCAGTACTAAGCATTTTCTGGGGCCCCTTGAAATTTTATTAACCAATGTCTTTGCATACAGTTCCCACATTGACCAAATCTCCCCCTCTACACACACACACACACACACACACACACACATGCACATAGGCGCACACACACATCTGTACTGAAATTCAGCAGTTCAACTCAAGGGCAAATTACTCATGTGGCTTAAGTGTACAGAGCAGAGAAAAATGCAGTAAAGTTCATCTTCAGCCAGAGGAAGGAAAACTTTCCAAGCCACCTGACCCCTTTTCTTCCTTCAGCAGGTCAAGAATCTTTTGCATTTGGGTGGTGCCTAAAAAGCTGAGGGATCATTTCTAAAGTACTGTTTAAGGGGCAAGAAGTTATCCTCCTTTTAATACTGTGGGACAAAGAAATAGGGAGGGGGCTGGGGGAGAGGAGCAAGTGAATCATTTTACAGATAAATAACCTGAAGCAAAGTGGATTGGATTGATTTACTCGCATGTTTTCGGAGGGTTCTAAGACTAGGAAACTACATAACCTCAGCTCTCAGCCTAGGACTATATCATAAGGTCTTCTAAGATAATAGAAACCTTACATTTTCTTCAGACTCCATTGTAGTTTGGCCTAGAAAAATAAACTAAAAAACTAAAAATAAATAAATAAATGAAAAAAGATCATGTTGCCCAAGAAATTCACATATTTATTTAATGAGCTCTCTATTCTCATTTTCAGAGAATTACATTATGAGTGTTTTTAACATTGAATGTTCCAAATAATGCATGACACAGTTATTGCCAATATTATGTTGGCTATAGGTAAAATGTACCCATAGATTAATTGTAACCATATTATCCAGACCAAAATATCAGAGAAATTAGTCTGATAACCTTTATTCATTGATATACTGGTTCACTCACCCCTTCAAAATTTAACGTGTACTTATTATGCAGTAGGCATTAGGCTTGGTGCTCGAAGGAAAGGAGTGAACAAGCGAACAAGATAGACTGTGGAAAGATGATTACATTAGAAAACCTGAAATGGCTGATCACTATACCTGGATGCTCAGAAATCAGGAGAACATTGCATATCCTCTATCCCAGTTACCTTCCCTGGAGAGTAAAGAAGCGTACATTTCCCATGAGATACTCTACTCTTCTTGACATGGTCATACCATCAGGACAGAAGTTCACAGTGGACGTGCCAACATCCAAGTGTGTGTCTCACTTTTTGGAGGTTCATTCGTAAGTTTGGAAAAGACATTAAAGTCCTTTGTCTAGAGGAGTTAATCAATAAACTTTATTAAGAGAATGATTGAATTATGTAGTATAAGGATGGTAAGGAGGTTTCCTTCGCTCCACATCTGAACTCTGAAAGTTGCTATGGTAGTCATGGGATGACCCTTTTACCAGCTAAATTGTGTGTAGATGAAAATCTCTCCAAGAGTTAAGGTATTATGTTCAAGCATCAGAATTCATAGTAGGGATCTAAGAACCAAAGTCCCAGCTACCTAAATTGCCACAACCAATTAGTGACAGTCTGAATCCTTTTGACTTTTTTTTTTTTTTATTCCTCAGTTAAAATCTCAAATTTGGACTGGGATGGCCTATGCAACCCTGTATTTCTCAGGCTTTATTTCTCATCACTTTTCCATATGCATTAAGCATTCTAAACAGACCAAACGTCTTTGTATGTCACAGGAAGCAAGTTGGTGTCTCATGCCGCTGTGGGTTTGCATGTCAATCCTCCAGCAGGTCTTCCTAGGAAACCTCTAGTGGTCCTTTAAGACTCAAGGTAGCCATCAGCTTCTCTTGAAAGCCCTATTTGATCTTCTCCTCTTCATTTCTTTCCTCTCTGTGCAAAGCCAGCCCCCTCTTCTCTCTACATGGCATAACACCCCAATCATACCTCTATTCTGTATTTGCTTGCTTGTCCCTCTGTCTTCCCCGCATGTCAAGCTGGAAACTTCTGGAAGGCAAAGATTTTTACTTATTCACCTCTGCTTCTCTCCACAGACCCAGCTAGTAGGACTGCAGTAAATGTTCATTGGTTACATGATTGGATTAAAAAAGTGAATGAAAGCAGCATTCCCATGAAAGTTGAGAACTCACTTACCCTTACCTTCTCCCCTTCCTTGTTTAGAGCCGGATGCCTGGGTCTCCACTAGATCTGCAGTGTTTCAGGCAAGTTCCAGTTCTTAGGGACCTCACCATTTTCCCAGTTTGCCCGAAGGTTGTTCTGTACACCCAGAGTATACAACAGCAGGGGTGGTAAAGCATTCCCAGGGTGTGACAGCAACTTTTTCTGAGTCTGATATCAGAACCTCAGAACCATTCCTTATGCTGTGATTTTTTTCTTTATGTCATTAGTTTCCCACCAGGAACTGAGGCCTCAGGGCTGACCCATGTGAATTGGGCCTGAACCACAATGTACTCCCCACATCATTTATGCCTCACCTCCTCCTAACGTCTGCTTTTCTTCACCTGACAACTCCTGCCTTAAAACATGCATTACCCAGACCAACCCTCACTTCATTTCCCTGCATTTACTATGGTCCGAAGCCTCATCCATGCTCTTTTACTGGCACTTACAATCCACAGTAACAGACAGCCCTCATCACCAATATTTCCTACCTCTCCTTTCTGCTGATTCAATTTCCAGCAAAGTCTTTTATTAGCTGTGCTTAGAAAATATCATTTTTTATTCAATCAATTATTAAGGCTAGTAGAGTTTAGCTCTATGACCGCACGTTAATTTCTAATTCTAGAAGAACTAGAACATGAGGTATTATGCTTAATCCTAAAAGATGCTCAGTGTAATTAGTTTTTTGTTAATGATTCAGAAGGCTTTGGGGACCGCATATTAATTTAGGGACATCATTATGAACACCAATTATTTTCCCATAAATATGAAAAATATTCAGTGAATATAATGTTCCCAGAAGACAACTACTGGGCAACTATCTTGTTGTTTTTTGTGGGTTTTGGGGTTGAATACAGCAAACCAATTTGTTTCAAGTTGATAAATATGGTGCTTGTTCATTAGCAAATTTCTTTGTGAACTGTCAGGAGGGATGAGCTTTGAGCGGTTACGGGGCAAGGATCCTGGTCTATGACATCTCAGGCCTGCTGTGGCACAAGGTAGGGACAGTCTAGGAAGTGGGTAAGACCTAAACAAAGGCAGAATAACTCAAAGTGAAGCCTTAGGAGTAGAATCCAGAGCAGGCAGAGGACCTACCATCTAGTGTGCCCGCTGCCTGCTTTTCGAAACTTTTGCATCTCTTGGTTCTCAGGACATCACATTCTCCTTGTTGTCGTCCTAAGTCAATGGCCATTTGTTCTATCAGTAGTGTCCTTCCTAGGTCCTCCTCTTTTTCTCAGTCTTTTAATGTAGGAGTGCTCTGGGCTCAGTCCTCAGACCCCCTTCTCCTCTTCTTTCTGCTCTCGCTCATTTGATTCCACCCAGCCCCATGGATTTAATGACCATATATGCTCAATATTCCAATAATACTCAATTTTTCAATCTCAGGCCACAATACTGATCTAGACACATATACTCAACTGAGAAGTCAATATCCCTACTTGGATATCTACTAGGCATCTCAAATTTAATACTTTCAAAACAAAACTTTTTATTTCTAGCCCCAAACAGCAACTACGTTCACCCACTTGCTCAGTAGAGAACTCCACTCGCCCTTGTCTCCTTTCTTTTTCATATATCCATCCCACTTTTGATCCATCAGCTAATCGCCTTGTCTCTACCGTCCAAATAGTTCCCAAACTGGACCAGTCCCCTCCCACTGCTAACATTCTAGTGAAAGCCACCAGCAAGCCTCTCCCCACTGTCTCCCTGCTTCCATCATGCCCCCAGGCTGATTGCCGCTGGTGTACTCAGAGGGACTCTTCTACCCAAAACCTTCCTGTAACTTCTGGCACTGCTAGAATAAATTATAACAGCTTCTCATGGCCTTCATGTCACTTTTTCTGTCTCTAGGGCTTGTTCTTCTGGTTCCAGCCACAGTGGCTCCTGCTGTTTTCTCAAATGCAAATAAGCCAAGTTTCTTCTGACCTCAGGGAATTCACATTTTCTGTGACCTCTGCCAGGACTGCTTTTGTCCTAGAAAGAGCCTTCTCTGTCACTTTATTCAGATTGCCTGCCGAGGGGGCCCTTCCCTGACCACCTTATCTAAACCCCTTCTTTGCCATTCTCCAGCCCATAACTTGCATAACTGTTTAATAGGCCTTATTACTACCCAACATTAGATTACATCTTTGTTTATTTTCAGTCTTCCCCAGCTGAAGGCAAGCTTCATAAGGGTAAGACTTTATTTCTCTGTCCCTAAATGAATTAACTGGCTCCATTAGCTATCAAAAATTCAGCCGCTTGGCAAATGCAGTCAGGCAAAGGAGTTTGGACAAAAGTGCCAGGTAGTCCTGGGACACTGAGACAGCATTCAGCTTTAGGCCTCAGGTCCAGAGCCTCTATAGGGTCCCCTTTGAGGAAGACCAGTGAAGATAGATTGTTATAAATGGGGTGATATGAGGAATACGTGAATAGGAAAAAGTCATGATTCCTGACGGAGAATTTTACGCTTTCATAAAAAAGTCAAAAATTTCCACAACGAACCTCAAAATGCTTTAATTGACTTGTAAATAATGTTGTTAATTTCTCATTACTTATTTGTTTCCATGCTTTGAAACAAAACAAGAGCTCTTAGAGATAAGACAAATCTGGGAATATGTTAAAGTTGTTAACTATATTTTGAGTAGAAAATTACTTAGACAAGATAATTTGCCCCCAAACCCTTTAAAAATTCTGAAGCATCATAGAATGTTACATTTTGGAGGGAAACAGAACTTTTAGGAGAACCTACGGTTTATGGAATCATCTCAAGGAAGCCCTAAGGTTTCTTTTGGTTTTCTCCTAGTCAGTCATTCTAAGACAGCAGTTCTCAAAGAGTGATCTAGGGACCCCTGATCATCTCAGAGACTATTTCAGGGGGTCCATTAGGTCAATGCTATTTTCATAATAATATGAAGATGGTATTTGCCTTTTCATTCTCATTTTCTCATAAGCTTACACTGTAGTTTTCTAGAGGCTACAGGGTATGTGATATTGCAACAGACTAAATGGAAAAACAAATATGAAAATCCAGCTGTCTCTCTGAACCCAAACTTTAGAAATATTTGCACATATGGAAAACAAGATCATTCTTCTTGCTAAATATTTTTATTTTGGAAAATGTAGTTGTTTTGGTATAAATGTTATTTATGTTCATATGTAATGGGTATGTTATTGTTATTTTTATTGAATGAATAACTAAATATTAATAAAGTCTTAGTTTTAGTTTCTAATACAATAAATATGTATAAGTAGAACCCACATAAGCAAAAGCTCTTTTGGATCCTCACTGATTTTTAAGAGTATAATGGGGAACTACATAGTTACTGCCACTCTAAGACACTAAACTATCAACAGATAGGTTCCTAAGTATTTTATAAATTAAATTTATGACAATGAGTATATAGTAAAATAAATAGCCCCAATCACTTTAGTTAAATATATTTCTCAGGTCTCCAAGAAATCATATATGCATGATTTATATGTGTATACACACACACACACACGCACACGCACACGCACACACTTTGGCATCCATTATGTCTTTCTCTTTCCACAAATGTGTTTAGTGTATACTCAGACAATTGTTTCAGCTTATTTGCACTTACAGATAACTAAAGCTTTACAAGCATGAATCCAAATGGTAACCTGTGGAGAGTTTTAAGGTCTAGCATTGTGGCCATGAGCTCAGATTCCCAAACCAAACAACCGAGATTTATTCAACCCTTCCATGCTTCAGTTTCTTTAACTCCAAAGTATGGATAATATTAGTTCCTAAACCAAAGGGCTGGTAAGCAGATTAAATAAGTTCATATTGGTAGAGTATCCAGAACAGGGCTAGGCACATTTAATAAATGTTAGCTACTATTATAGTTAATATAGAAATGTTACCTACCATTATAATCATTTCTGAGATTAATACAATATTATCACGAACTGTGGAGGAAAAAAGGAAGCTGACATTAAAAACTTAGGAAGTACTGGGATTTCAAAGTAATTAGAAATTGAAAGATAAAATTACTCTTACCATGGAGATAGTATCATTTTCTGAGCAATCATACACATTTTCATCTAAAAGTATTGATAAATGTCCCCTTCTGGTGCTCTACCTAGTAACCGTGTGATAAGGCCGCATTGTGCATGTTAAATACGTGTCCCAAAGGAGAAATGAGACTGCACCTTATGAAGATCAGTAATTATAGAAAAGACATACTGTTAGTCTTAATATATCATCTCCTGACAACTCAGCTTCCCAAGCCAGGAAGCTATATTTAAAATCATACGGCTAGAGGACAATTGTCCTGACATAGCATGATGGGACTCCGTGAAAACCAGCCTTGTAGGAAGACAGTCTATTGAGAGAGCCAGCCTCATCATTTGCACTGAAGAAAGGACAGCAGTGGAAATAATCTTAAATGGAAAGTCCTAGATAATGTGAATTATTTTTATATTAGCTCTAGGATTATAATTTGTGAAAGTTCTATGTTGGCATGTTTTCAATCCTAAATCAGTTTACGTGTCTATCTATACTGAATATCAATTCAAATTAGAATTAAGATCACTGAATAGAGCTTTCAGAATGGCAGAATTTGGTCCAATGTAAGAAGAAAATATAAAAGATGAAAGATGTCCACCCATCTTGTTTGAGGTAATAAGTTCCCCACCAATGGATGTATAAAAGGAAAAGTCTATATCTTTCTATCAGAAAAAAATCATAGGACCATCTAATTCAACTCTTTATCCATTGCATTCATATTCTAGTAAACACATCCATCATGCTTTGATTGTCTATAATGGAAATAAACTGCTCTGTGAGGCAACCCATTTCATATTCTGAACATTACTCCTTCATGTATCCAACAAGTATTGGTGGACCAGACATTCTTCTATGAACTTGAACTATAGCAATGAGCAAAACATATAAAACCCCTGCCTTCACATGACATATTATTTTGAGACAAGGCAGACTAATACATAATAAAATAAGTAAAAAATATATGTGTCAGAAGGTGTTATGTGCTGTGGAGAAAAATAAAGCAAGGAAGAGGGATAAGGGATGTTGGAATGGAGGTGAGGGGATGTCAGTTAAATAGTGAGGGAAGGATATTCACAGAAGAAATAGAAGAGGTGGAAGTGAGGATTTGGGGAAGGTTTATAATTGGCCATTGATTGAAATTTGCTAACTAGAATGATACCAAGTAAATGTAACTTATTTACACTTAGGTATTTATTATGTTTTAGTCTTCAATATTCCAGGCTAAATATCTTTAGTTCTTCCATCATTTGCCATGTGCTATGATTTCTAGTTCGTCCGTATCTCTCCCTTGGGTATACTCAGCCCAGACCACTATACTCTAAAATGCAGAATAGAATGGGAAATTTACCCGCTACCTCCATTCTGTGTTCTGTCTTCTGGTGTGAGTGGTACTTATTTCAGAATGCCTTCCCGACTCTCAGATCTCAGCTATAGTCTCCTGTATGCATTACCTTAGCTGTATTATGCTGTGTTAAGCTCACCTTGAACTTGGCAGGCTCCAGGCTGCCTTCTAAATCACCAGCTCCACAACAACATGTATGTATATTTCTATTCCATCATCATGCGTGACACAATGGCAGGTGCTCAGAAACATCTGTGGAGTTGAATGAGTCAATATGTCTCACAATTCTAATAGTCGACAATTGTAATCTCCACTGATTATGTTCCAGAAGGGCAGGAACTTTTATGGTGTTTACTGCTATACCTGCAGCACTTAGAATAGGACTGGTACGTAGTAGGCACTTAAAAAAATATGTTTTGGAGGACTATACTTCTTTGAAACAGCCTAGAAAAGTGTTGGGTGTAATTGACAAATAATTCTAAAAACTCAGCCTTATATTAATACAGTGCTTTATGTTTCACCAAATACTTTTTCACGTGTGTTTTCATATAATCTCACCAACTCCATGGGGTAGGTGGGATGGAATGCTCCATTTCTATTTTCTAAAAGGAGCGATTTTATGAAGCTCACAGAGATTAAAGATTATTTGGGGTGATGCATGTTGTCAGGCTTGAATCCAGATCTTCCACTTTAATATTTTATGTTTTTTTAAATTTTATTTTTATTCTTATTTTATTTATTTAGTTTTGGCTGTGTTGGGTCTTCGTTGCTACACGCAGGCTCTCTCTAGCTGCGGCGAGCGAGGGCTACTCTTTGATGCCGTGCGCGGGCTTCTCATTGCAGTGGCTTCTCTTGCTGAGGAGCACGGGCTCTAGGCGGCGGGCTTCAGTAGTTGTGGCACGTGGGCTCAGTAGTTGTGGCGCACGGGCTTAGTTGTTCTGCGGCATGTGGGATCTTCCCAGACCAGGGATCGAACCTGTGTCCTGCATTGGCAGGCAGATTCTTATCCACTGCGCCACCAGGGAGGCCCTATGTCTTATGTTTTTCATTACACAACATGTAAGTTAAGTTTACTGCAGGGTTGTCATGTGAAATGGACATGTCTTTAACATATGCAAGTCAGAATGTCACCATTGACAGCACTTGGCTTTTCATACCACCTTGATTCCTTTGCTTTTATGCCTGTGTTTATAATCCCTCTGGTTTAGATATAGGTCAAGTTTGTTCACAGCCAGTCTCAGGCCATTCCTTTCCCAAGACAGAAGAGTGCTCTGTCCTATGGACTTGATGCTCTACCCTTTTCATCTATTAGATGATGCATCATAGCTGGATAAACATCTTCTAAAATTTCTTCATTTCTTAAGATTTGCCAACATGATATAGAAACGTGTATATTAAAGTTTTGTCTTAAGTTTCCTTTAAAAATGAATCTTGCCCTATCTTGCCACAGTTATCTGATATTGTCTCTATTTATAATTTTTTTTAAAAATCTGTTTTAACTCATTGCAATTGCTGCAATCATTCCGGATTTCCTGTCAACTTTATTGCCTTGGGGTATATGAATAGGGTATTTCCAGAGAGATGCCTGAGGTCAGTAACTTTTTATTTTAATGAAGGGTGTGCTTCCTCTATATGACTGATGGAGAAACATTATTTTTAGGCAGAAATAGCGATTCAGTGTGCTTAGCTCACAATTTATTACCATCTCGGTACATAGGGTGATGGGGGAAGTAGTCTGTCCCTAGTTCACGGGAGCTGAAATTGCGCTGGCGCCGTGAGAGTTTAGACATCGATGGATAAGGTAATCTGTTCCAGAAGTGTGGTGGCGGAGCATTAAGTAAGATATTCTCTGCGTGGTTAAGACTTGCTGGATAAGACCTTCAAGGTAGGAAAGAAATGAATGAGACTGACATGGGAATGCAGTGGTTAAGCAGGCAAAAAAATGGACTTGAGTAAAAATTCCTGGGTCCAAGTCCCAGTTTAGGATTTTAGTAGCTGTGTGAACATGGGATTTTCTCTCTCGTCTATAAAATAAGGTTATCCATGCTTGTACCAGAGAGTGGTTCTAAAGATGAAACAGCATGTACATATAGAGGCTCCGTGTACCACAGAACATTAGCAGTGGCAAAGGTTTCTGTTTGAGCAACTGAACCTTCAGTGTAAAGCTGCCTTCCACCTGGTTCAGTAGAAAATCAGCAATTTCACAGGTGATAAGAAGCATCAAATCTAGACATAAAATTTCAAAAGTTGGCTTAGTAGAAATCATAGTATATAAAAACCACTTATCTGTTTATAATCTGCACTATGAGATTTAAGGGTAGAAGAAACGATGGTACCTGTTAGACTTAAATGACAATGACCAGGAATCTTCTTTATTTACAAATTGATAATTGATTTATTGGGTTTTTTCAATTAAAGAAGTGTTTATTGTTGATATGAATAAATATTTTTATTCATAGTTAATTGTGAAACTAATTCATGTATTAATGAAAGTAAGTAAAGCAGAGAGAGAAAATTGCTCAGTTACTCAAATGCTACCATAAATCAATAAATATAAGTAACATTTGAAAGGATAGTCTTTCAGAATTTCTCTATGTATATGTCAACATACCTGTATCTATTCATATAAAATTATTCTTTTTACAAATAAAACATCCAACTATACATAATGATTTGTAACATGCTTTTTACACAATATGTGTTCATGTCAATAAAGATCTATATTCTATATTGATATACAGATCATTCAGTGTATGTCAACATAGAGCTGTAATTCCATTTTTAATGGCTGTCATGGTGATCATCATGTGTTAGACAGCCTATTGTTAGACATTTAGATTGTTTGCAATAAGTTTTTCCTACTATAAACAATGCTGTGTTGAATTTCTGTGCGTTTATATTTTTACATACTTTTCAATTATTTTCTTAGGATAAGTTACTCGAAGTAGATTTAAGGGGATGCACAATAAAAATAAAAAGTTTGCCAGATTGCCTTCTAGAAAAACTGTTTAGATTTAAACATAAATGGAAATTTTTTAAGTTTCTATAAAGTATGGAGCTTTAATTAAATTAATGCAATTTCAAATTTTTACTTACATCGTGTTTTCCAAAGGAAATATATAGATTTATGGATTATTTCAAATAAGAGAAAATAGGGAATGTACACAGGGAGAATTTAGTGAAAGTATTAAAACACTGTTCAAATCTAAATTCAGGGTAACCAAAGAATTGTTGAGAGTGTAGGGGAGGAAAAATAAACTTTCCTCCACCTTTCTAGGCTCTTGGCTGAGATGCCTGTGATAAAAGATAGATTAAAAGGTGAAAAACAAACAGAAGTTTAATAACATGTATACCATCTGTGTACATGGGAGAGTCCTAGGAAAAGGAAGCAACCCTGTGAAATGGCCCAAGCCACCACCTTAAATACCGTCTCCAGCTGAAGACAAAAGAAAAATGTTGTGATATCCAGGAGTGGCTTTAAAATAATCAAAGCTGTAAGGTGGAGGAGAGATCTGTATACCACAAAATTGACTATTTGTCATTAACCAGTGAAGCTAAAGATGGATACATGGGAACTGGTTCTATTTCTCCATGTACTTTTATGTATATTAGAGATTTACTACAATAAAAAGTGAAGAAAGTATTTAAACATAGATTATTGCATACAGAAGATTTCTGCACACTGGGAATACACAAAATACAGTAGAGCTACTCTTAATTAAGAAGAAATTAAAAATAGAAAATTATGATCATCTAAAAGCCCTTTTTGTTTCAGAAGGTGCTAAGAACCGTGTGGAAAGACATGAAAAGTCTTCATAATCAACATAATTGGGTGCTTGTTGATTTTAAAAATAACTGTTTAGATGCATAGGAAAGAGCCTATTTCTATAAAAAGCAATAATAGTAAATAGTAAAAAAAAAAAGTACATAAATACCACTTATTTTTTAAAAAGTAAGTGCCGCTAAAGTTAGTGTTATCTCAAAGTTATCTTTCCAAGGAAAATGAATGACTATATTTTGAACACAATTAAGAGAATTCCCAATCATGGAGGGGAAAGTTAATAATTACATATCACCTCTCTTAGATACAATGTAGATCAAATAATGGGAAGTGAACTTTGAAACCATGACTAAGTACTGAGACTTTATATCATGGAATCTCAATGTTTTAATTGGGGGAAGAGACAGAAATCTGTTCCACACCCCCATTTTACAGATAATCACCCTGAGATCTAGGAAGCTGAAGCAATTTGCTTATAGTTACATCCATACTTAAGAGTAATTAATCTTTGCACAATCATAAAGTCACATATGAAAAAGTATTCAAATTTTGTTACCAAAATTACTTTGTGAAGATTACAAAGGTAAGAGCCATAAAAATTCAATATCATTTAGTGTAACAGATAAAGATAGTGAACATAGATACTAGTGAATCCACAGAAAACCACTGTCGTTTTCTCTGGAGAAAAAAATGAAAATTAATCAGGATTTAATTAAAGTGGACAGCATTCTGAAAGGAATAACGAGGACAGAAGTTATTTATGTGAATGTCAAATGCAAAGAGATACTATACTTCTCTTTTTTTAGTTAAGGCAGAAATTGCCTCAAAAGAGCAAAACGGTAGCAAATCATCATTCTGTAGGAGAAAATAGAGACAAAGACAGCAGCCAGCAATGTTTTTAATTAAGAGGAGAAAGGTATTTTAGAAGAGTGAATGAAACAATTTAGACATTTGTCCTCCCTCTGGCCATACGTAATAGTACTTAATAGCACCATCACCCCCTTGTTTCGGAGGGCAGTGCTACCGTGTGATCTATAGGGTGACGCTCTATAGGGCAAACCCTTTCGTACTGAGTTGTTCCTTTAGCAGTGAGACTGAGTTTCCATCAATCCCCACCACAATCTCAGCTTATACAGAAGGAGACTTTTTCAAGATGGGCAGCTTGGGGTTAACAGTGGAGTCTTTGGACAGGTGAAAATTGAAGATGAACAATTGAAAAAGCTGAAAAATTGAAATTGACCCTCCTGAGGGTCAGATAGATACCTTAAGGGACAAGATAAACATTGTGTTCTAATCAGCTCAGCCTCCAGCCAGCCTTGGGGATCCACTCTGCTCCTTTCAGAGGATTTAATTAGCTTCCCTCCTGGTGTGCACCAGGTGGGATTTCACTCTCAAATGAATTCACCTTTTAAAACACTTATCCTGCTGCTTTCTTTCTCTGCATATTTTGTTTTTCGGCCACCAGTTCCTATAAAATCTATGACTAATCTCAATACCTAGACACTATTATATTTAATGCTCTCTTGGGCCATTTAGAAATAAGTTAATGATGTTAAGTAATCATAAATAGGTTTTTTATTCAGGTACATAATACATGTGAATGGAGAAATTAAGCATAAACCGTTGGAGATACAGAGACCAAGCCAACATTTTCAGCATCTGTGCTCCTTGGGGTGGGGCGGGAAGGGTGACGAGGAGTTTGCATGCAACCCACTAGCATGAACTACTAGATAGTCCTACATGCACCGCATGGGTCTCAGCCCCATGGAATGCAAGAAGGTACAGAATCGTATTTCTTTTTATTACAGAACATTTTATACTTATTGTACCAAATTATTCTCACAGTAATATTGAAAGAACGGAAAAGTTCTTAGCACCCTCCATTTGCAAGGGAAGGAAGGTTCAGAGTGTTGTTGTTTTTTTTTAAAGAAGGGAGTCATTATTTTTTAAAGTATTTGTTTATTTATTTATTTATGGCTGTGTTGGGTCTTGGTTTCTGTGCGAGGGCTTTCTCTAGTTGTGGCAAGCAGGGGCCACTCTTCATCGCGGTGCGCGGGCCTTTCACTATCGCGGCCTCTCTTGTTGCGGGGCACAGGCTCCAGACGCGCAGGCTCAGTAGTTGTGGCTCACAGGCCCAGCTGCTCCGCGGCACGTGGGATCTTCCCAGACCAGGGCTCGAACCCGTGTCCCCTGCATTGGCAGGCAGATTCTCAACCACTGCGCCACCAGGGAAGGGAAGCCCTCAGAGTGGTATTGACGAAACTCGGGCCTCTGTTCGTCAGTGCCAAATAGAAACGCAGAGACAGAGTTTTGGGTGAAATAGAAAAGAATACTGTATTGCATGGCCAGGCAAAGGGGGCTGCAGCAGCCAAATGCCCTCAAAGCTGTGTCTCCCACCCTGCAGGTGGTAGCGAGGAGCCTTATAGTGTTCAAGGAGCAGAGTGTGATCAGCTTGTGGACATTCTTCTGATTGGTTGGTGGTGAGGTAAGTGGGAGTCAACCTCATCAACCTTCTGATTCCAACCGGTCCGGGGTGTCCATGCTCGTGGGCAGCATCCAGTTAACTTCTTGCACCTGGTGAGGGTTTCAGTATCTGCAAAACAGCTTAAAGGTCGTGGCTCAGAGTAGTATCTAGAGCCCTTGAGGAAGAACTAGAGGTCCTTGACTTTAATGGTTAAAGTATTTTTATTTTGTCTTACTTGACTGTTTTCCTTTCTTTCTGTATTCTCACTTCTCTGATTAAACTTATTCTTTGACTAAGGTTTTCTTACAGACAAAAGGCAGGTGGAGGACATGGCGGCGGGTGTCTATTCTGGGAAGGCCTCATAGGGTCCTGCTCGGTTACAGTGGTAGTGAGTTTACCAGCAACTAGTTAGTAGCAGAACTGGAACTACATATTCTTTCCACTCTTCAATTATGTGGCAGGTAGACGACCATCCAATTGGATGTAATAGCTGCAGAAAAGACGCTTGAGTCATTTTCCAAGGAGAGCCTCCAGTGGGGCTCTGGGGAAGCTCTTCCCTACAGTGGCTTCCTGAAGTGCCTATCAGTCCGGCAAATTTTCAATTTTAGTTATTGAAAGAGCCTCTTGTAATTGACTCATTCCCTTTCATTTTTAAATTTCAATCTGATAATCAAAATTGATTTAAATTTCTCTCCCAACTCTTGCCCTTGACACAGCGGGCTGCATTTGTTAAGTCTTAGAGGGTAACAAACTTGGAGAGGTTATCAATTCCTTCAGACCCATCTTTCCCCTTTTATAAAAACACATTGTAGCAACTTTTCCAACATACTGAAATAAAATTGATAGTATAACCTATTTTCTGAATAATTTTTTTCAAGTTCTGCGTACTATAACTCTAATATCTGCCAATCTTTTCTAATAAATCAATAAGTTGTTCAATTTATGAAACTCAGTTCTCACCCTAGAAGATACAATGGAACAGCAGATACCTGTCCCATTAAGTAGCGCCCCCTCTCCTAAGGGCAACAGCTGCAAAGGCTGATTATCAAGTAACTGGCATCAGTGAAGTGATTTTCCAAAATGGTGACTAGCTCTTGTTAAATTCCAAATGAAACGAAGTATAATCTTTCCTCAATATACACAGTAGTTACATTCCTGGAACAATCAACGTATGTTAAAACGTGCAAAAAATATTTGGTTCGTATGTAAAAACCTGAGTAAGGCGCTAGGCTTGGATAACTGTCCTGTAGAACATTTGAAAAGTATGTGGAATGAAGGACAAATATTCATCGTATGGGGCCATCTCACACATTGCAAGATAATGTTGCATCCTTGGTCCAGCCCCATAAATGTCCATTGCAATATCCATATTATTGTGACAACAAGGCATCCCAATGAATTTCCAAATTTCCCCTAAGTAGCAGTAACACCTTAGTTGAGAACCACTGTTTGAGAGACTTGGAGAGGAAGGGGATATTGTCTACCTTCTCCTCACCCTCCTTCCTTTATACTCTTGTTGTGATCTGGCAGGAAGGAGCGGAGGTAACACCTCTTGTGGCAGGGTTGCAACTCCTTCATGTTGCTCCCTGCTGCTGACCCATCTTGTTGGTTACTTGCTCAGAATCTTTAGGTAGAGTCTGCCACTGTCCTCCTGGGGTGGAACCCTTTACTCCAAACTTTGAGGAACTTCTGTGTGACTGGAGGACTACTATTTTAGGTTGATTCCCCACCCCCCTACCCCCGCAATGATGGCTTCACACAAAATCATCTCCTGTCCTGAGTCCTTGGGAGGTCTGCTGTCCCTATCTCCTTTCCCCACTAAAGTCCCACTTCTGAGACCACTCCATCCCATTTCTCCCCAGTGCTCTTTCCCCCGCTCAAGGAGTACATGCTTCAGAAGTAAACAGAAGGCTAAGACTGGGAAATCAGATGCCAGTCTGGCTTTTTTTACAATTTTTAAAGCAGTTCTTTTGGGAGCCTCCTCTCTTGACCTCAAAAAGGAGGAACTACCTGAATACCGTCTTACAATTCATTACAGAATGGCTAGCTTACTGGGCATAATCACCAATTTGTCTGTATACCACAATGCAGAAATGTTCACTGCAAATAAACAGGTGAAAATGTAGGAGTGTTTCAAAGTTATGAAATGCATTGTCTCCTTCCAGAATTGAGCCAGTGCATTTTTATTCACTTTGGCTATAGATATTTCTTCTTATCCATAACTACATGAGAGTAATTTAGAAGAACATATCTGGAAGATATGTGGGCATAAAAAGATCAGGATTCCACTGAATAATCTGAACAGCCAACTGGTAGAGAATTTTGGACATTGTAGTGATTATTGATGATCATGTAGGAGAACCCTGATAAGGCACAATGGTAATAAGTAAAATCATGTCAGGAATACATGACTTAACAAATTAAGTCTCTCCCTTAATACCAAACATGGAAGGAATTCTGGTAAACCATGTGTGAGCAAGGAGAGTAGGAAAGTGAGGAGAGGTTAGTAATTGCAAGGCTAATTGTTCTGTAAGAAACTAAGGCAAGTCCTCAGAATGCACAGATGACTTATCTTGATCTTAAGAGTGAGACCAAATACCAAACCCTACAGCACTGCATGGCCCTGCCTACCCTCTAGCCCCTGCTAACACCCCTCTCTTCCTCACTTTCTGGGCTTTACACCCTCTGACCTACTTAGAGTACCTAGACTGCTCCTTCTCACCACAGGGCCTTTGCACCTGAAGCTTCTTCTGTCCAGGACTAAACTGAATTTACCCTCCTCTGCTCCTAGCCAGCTCCTAGCCATATTTTAGAGCTGAACAGACTCTCCTAAAAAAAAGGTCAGCCCCCTCTGTTAGAAAATCGTGTGATTTTGTAAATATCTTTTTTCCCCCAAGATGAAAGCCCCATTTGTTCATGTGTGCACTGATGACCCCTTTATGTCTAATTCAGTACCCTGCTTAATAGGAACTTTAAAATACTCAAATAAGTGAGTGAATGAATAAAGAACTTTTATCTATGATTGTATAGCTAGCAGGTAAGTACGAAAACTCCAGCCCACTTCCATAAAATTCAACTTCATATCTGCTCTGATCATAAGACACTGTCTCTCACAGGAGAAGGAAAGAAGGTTCCAAACTTGTCCGGAAATTCATTAGGTATTTTTCTAACATTACTATTTACATATAAATAACATTTTATTTGATTTATTTAAATAAATTTATTTAATTTTAATTAATAATTAAATGTTTTAAATTTTTTTAAACAAAATAAAAACATTTCACCTTAAAACAAGGAGATGAAGATCAAAAGGCCTAGCGTATGCTTTCCATTTAAAAAATAAATCTTATAATAAGTAGTAGTGTTAGTGTTAAATTAACACTAGATTTCTCATAATGACAAATGTACAATTTTCTAGTTTGTGTCAGATCAAGGGTGTGTCACAAGGGATATCAGAAATACATATGAAAAATCAAACCAATGATTTTATCTTTCTATTGATATTTGTTAGTCAACAAATAAGACTGCTTTGAGCAAAACAATGTTCTTTAGAATATATATATAAAATCAAAAAGACAAAAAATTGATTAAATGTAACGATTCCATTCTGATTCTCTTCACTGATTCTGTATATTTCTAAAATAATATTAAAAGCAGCTGTAGCTAGGGGAAGCAAGAGGCTCTTTATAAAGTCCCTACTTCATCAGAATTGGCTCCCTTTGGCTTTCCCACACCGCGGATTTAAATGTCTGGAGATTTTCTCGTGGAGAGGAGGGTGGGGTACATGTAGGAGAGAGAATCTTTTCACCTGCTCCTCGGTTACAGTTCAGCTCTATGTGTCTTAGAAAGACGACCAGATATTCTCGGCTTTCTACAACCTATTTTATTTTTTTCATAAATTGATTTATTTTATTTATTTATTTCTGGCTTCCTTGGGTCTTCGTTGCTGCACGCGGGCCCCCTCTAGATGCGTTGGGCGGGGTCTACTCTTGGCTGCGGTGTGCGGGCCTCTCATTGCGGTGGCCTCTCTTGTTGCGGAGCACTGGCTCTAGGTGCACGGGCTTCCGTAGTTGTGGCACGTGGGCTTCAGTAGTTGCGGCTCGCGGGCTCCAGAGCGCAGGCTCAGCAGCCGTGGCGCACGGGCCCAGTTGCTCCGTGGCATGTGGAATCTTCCCGGACCAGGGCTCGAACCCGTGTCCCCTGCACTGGCAGGCGGACTCCCAACCACTGCGCCACCAGGGAAGCCCTCTACAACCTATTTTAAAAGGCAGCCAGCCACACATCCAGGGGACTAGGCAGTGGGAAGAGTCAATTTAAGGTGCAAAGAATAAGGGGGTGCATAGTCTGTAGAGAACTTAAACACAATACTAAAACCAACTAAGGGTCCTCTGCTCTTTCTCATCCCTGTGCAGCTTCTCAGAGATGAAATGTTCCCCCTTCCTGCTGGAGAAGGCTACCCTGCCCCCCACCCGCTTGAGCAGGCGACTTTTTTTTTTTTTTTTTTTAATTTATTTATGGCTGTGTTGGGTCTTCGTTTCTGTGCGAGGGCTTTCTCTAGTTGCGGCGAGCGGGGGCCACTCTTCATCGCGGTGCGCGGGCCTCTCACTATCGCGGCCTCTCTTGTTGCGGAGCACAGGCTCCAGACGCGCAGGCGCAGTAGTTGTGGCTCACGGGCCCAGCTGCTCCGCGGCATGTGGGATCTTCCCAGACCAGGGCTCGAACCCGTGTCCCCTGTATTGGCAGGCGGATTCTCAACCACTGCGCCACCAGGGAAGGCGGAGCAGGCGACTTTTTAAGGAGTGTTTCTTCCCAGAAGACTCACAGCCTTATAGAAGTCAGATGTGTTCCAGTGGAAACCATCCATGATGAGTCCTCTGAAAATGAAAACCCAGTGTTTTGTTTTTTTTTTTTTAAATACTGGGCTGGGTGGGTGAGAATTCAGCTTAACAGAGATATGGGGGTGGGGAGCCCTGAGTGCCAGGGGGAGTGCTGCTTGATTCAAGAGTCTTTCCTTTCTGAGCCTGTCCTGTCTGATGGGCCTCTTGAGTGGTGTGTGAGGCTCCCCCGGTCTTTTCCTTTCTGCTGGGCACACACTGATGTGGTGAATCCACTCTGGACTCGGGAATGGTCTGAAATGAGGATCTGCCTCTATTCTAATTCTGCAGGGAACACCCCGCTGCTCTGTCTTCTGAGTTGGTCTTTATCTTCCCAAATGCTAGCCTGCCTTTTATAATTTGATTCTCGAGGAGGATTATATTTACTATGTCATTTGGAAAGAGACTTGTGGGCATTCTCACGTTAGGATCAGCCACCGACATGAGTGTCCTTTTCTCTCCTTTTTCATTTGTCCAGTTGGCATACTTTTGCTTTCAATTACAAAAGTAATTGTTGAAAAATTGGGAAGCACACAAAAGCACACAGTCACACGAAGGAAATAAAATTCTCCTGGAAGCACAGTACCTAGTGATAATTATTGTTAACATTTTGATATATGCCTTTCTGAGCTTTTTTTCCCTGTGTGCAGTGTATTAATATTTAAGACATCAGTGAAACAAAATTGAGATCATACATGAAAAAAAAAAAAGACTCTGCCAAGAATTGAGCCAAAGCAAAAATTACTGTTTTCTTCCCTTTCTTCTCCAGTCGTCGTTTAGAGTCCTCTCACCTGGCCTTCTGTGGGGTGACTGTGACCAACTCCTTGCTGGTCTCTTTATTCCTGACCACTCTTTATTCAAGTATCATTTTTAGGCTTCACATCTATCATTGTTCATCTCAAAAGAGAGCAATGCATGGGTCATAATCTGCTTTAGCCTGTGAGTTTTTAAGTAGACTTGAAACCAAGTATATAAGATCTGGCAGATAAAAGACCATTCATGCTAAATAAAAGTAGAAAAAAACGAAAGGTTGGCTATTATTTCCGTGTGTTATTTGCAAATTCGCAAATGGTGATTTTTCCAATGATTAGATATTTGGCCACAGTTAAGATTCATGGATGTGAGTGTGTGTTTGTGTAAGAGTGTGTGTATGAGTGGTATGTGTGTGCATGCTATGTGTATTGTGTAATGTCAGATAAGAATGTAGGAAGAAGGAAAAAGGAGATGTGACAAACTCATGGAAAGAAGCACCGGAACCATCATTAAGTTACACATAAGTGATGTCCCTCCCTCCTCACCAGATCTGTTAATTTTGTGGCAAGAGGTTTACCCATGAGATCTCACTTGTGTAATGTTTGCCATCCAGATGCAGTCATTATATGCTCTTCTTTAAATTAAACCAAAGGGGAACTCAGAATTCTTGCAGCAACTCTGCCTTGGAAGGAATGCAACCATTGTATGTGCAGCTTCTGGGAGCAGTCTTGCCTTTTGGAACAACTCTTGGGTCTATATCACATATACATGCTCGTGACTGCAGAGGTGCAAGCTGTGTGACTAGGTCTCTGCAGCTAGCCCTGACAAAGTCTGGGGGCTCTGAGGTGGGAATTCCTAAAGGAACCTCAACTCAGGGCAGGAACAAATGATCAAACAAAGCACTGTGCTCTATCATTTCATCAGTCTGGGACTCTCAAAAAAGGGATTGTATTGTTAATGAGCAATCTTAACTCAGATCTCTGCAAAACTGACCACCTAAACTAGTGCTTTCCCCCACGCGGTCTCTATCTTGCTTTCCCTGCTTCATTTCTTTCATGGCAGTGTCTCCATCTGATAACCCTATGGGTTAATTTGTTTATTTTGCTTACTGCCTGCTTTTCTAATGGAATGTAAGTCCTAGGAGGGTGGGAACTTTTACTGATGTTTTCACTGTTGTATCTTAAGTATCTGGGACAGTGCCTGGCCCAGAGTAGATCCTCATAAATATTTTTTGAATGAATCCATGAAGGAATGAACCAAAAAAATGAATTAATATGACTCTTTTCAACTGTGTTTTGTCTCTGCTCTCCCCAGCTGTTTGCTTTTTTTTTTTTTTAATTTATTTATTTATTTTTGAGTGTGTTGGGTCTTCGTTTCTGTGCGAGGGCTTTCTCCAGTTGCGGCAAGCGGGGGCCCCTCTTCATCGCGGTGCGCGGGCCTCTTCACTGTCGCGGCCTCTCTTGTTGCGGAGCACAGGCTCCAGACGCGCAGGCTCAGCAGCTGTGGCTCACGAGCCTAGTTGCTCTGCGGTATGTGGGATCTTCCCAGACCAGGGCTCAAACCCGTGTCCCCTGCATTGGCAGGCAGATTCTCAACCACTGCGCCACCAGGGAAGCCCCAGCTGTTTGCTTTTAATTAGAGTTGCTTAATGACTGATTTTGAACCTCTCAGCAACTTCACTGATTCCCTGATTTTTGGAAAAGAAAAAAAGAACATGTAAGTCAATATGTACACAATACATGCCTAAAGATAACAGGAAATAAGAGATTCTCTGACATGCTTACAAACTGGGTCAAACAAGAGCTTATAAGTAATTAATTGCTGAGATAACTGACAAGGGGTCAGCTTACCGGCGCAAGCCTGAGGCTCGGTCAGATTGCCATCTCTTGTAGTCTGGTCTCCTGCAATGTCATAGACAATCTGTCTGTCATCACAGAGCAGGTGGCCAGGCAGGACTGTGGGTGTGGATATGGTGACCATGTCAGTTGCTGACTACAGCCTGCACTGCAGCTAGGAGGAGATGATAGCTATTAAGTTGCAATTTGCACTGGACAGGGGCCAAAGTGTTTACCCTATAACCCAAGCGCATCTTTTGTCCACATATGCCAGTCCCCCTACAGGGGACAGTATGTGTTTTATTAATTCATCTACTATGAACCAAAAACTGCTCTAGATGCTGGGGTCTGACAGTTCAAAAAGAGAGACAGAGGCCCTGCAGTCTTGGACTTGGCTTTCTTGATCATCTGTTCCAATCTGCTCATCTATCTTTGTCAGGTCAATTACAATACCCACCTGTGTCTCTTAGAGACTCATAAAAGGCCCTTAAACATTTCTAAGTTCCCTTAAATTTCCAAGAAGCGTCCCCATTTTTATATTCTGTTAAATACCAATGTTCGATGCAGCAGCAGAATAGAAACAGCATTATGGCAGATGTAAGGGGACTTCTTTTGCTTGTCTTTACCACTAATTAGCTATTTGATCCTAGGCCCATGGTTCTCGGCTCTGGCTGAACCTAGAACCAACCAGGGAACTTAAAAAGATGCCAGTACCCATACTCCACTTCAGACCAGTGGGAACAAAATCTCCAAGAGTGGACCTGGGCTTCAGTATTATTTTGAAACAACACAACTGATATTTATGTGCAGCCAGTATTGGGCGAATCTCTTTGTACTTTCTCAACTTGTAAAATGAGGGTAATCATAATTCCCTCCTTAGCTCATAAGGATTTCTTATCTAAAATTTAGGTTGCAGATGTCAAACAATTTTAATAAATAATTTTAATATCTACACAACTAACATTTATTTTGGTCTCCACTCAGAAATTCTTAAACAAATCCAAAGATGGCTAAGACTTTTGTGTGACAGGATAACATTTTAAAAGAAAGGGAAAATAGTATGTAGTTTCTGAACTTTTCTCACTCGTAATTGCTATGGACTCTTTAGGTCACGCTATGTAAGATTCTGAATTTTTAAAGAAACAAGAGCATATAGTTTCATTACTTCCAGACACTTCCAGTCGTAGCAGAGTCAACAGCATTGAAACCATGGATTAAGACATCCATAAAAAAAAAAAAAAAAAAAAAAAAAAAAGACATCCATAAATTCAGTCCATTTTCCCCTTAGGTATCTTGGTTATGACCATTTTCAAGGGCAACTGTCCAGGCACTGTGGTCACCACGAAAACACTGGCAGTTCTCAGAAGATTCTAATCAGTGACCAGCAACTGAAGATGCAGTGAGAGAGCTATATATCATAGACAATGCCAAAGAAAAGAGATTTACTGAAAAACCTAAAGTACAATCTCTCAGGGACGTTGCTTCAGAACTGGATTGCAGGGAACAACTTCCTGGTACAGAGGACCCCAGGGATTTCATCTTGAATCCCTATTGATGGGGTCCTTGAATCGATGTTGAGTTTGTGCAAACTTAGTAAAAAAGTTTCTGTCCTCTAGATAAGGTCCCCTGTTAAGAAAACTAATGTGACAAACAAAATCTTCCTCGGAGTGGTATTTGTTTAAAATGGCTCTATTGGAAATTAAACCCTCAGGTTATAATAGAGAGGGGATCATAGGAAAAGAGAAACATATAGGAAAAGAAAGACTGTGATGCAGCAAGAATGCGGTACCCCCTTGATTGATCACGTAACCACACTCTGTACTTACAAAATCAGAAAGTGCACAAGCAGCTTCTTTCATTACAGAGAGGGAAAGTACTCTCGTACTATAGGGACATCCACTTTCCTGGATTACTCATTGTATAGAATTCTGCATAACAAAAACCTTAGCATAATCGTTATTAGTAATGAGATGGCCTGATTATGTTGAACCCAATTATATAGAATATTTTTTACTTTACGGGTATCATTTTTATGGAAATTTACCAATAATAACCACAACATTGAGTAATTACTATGATCAGGAACTATGTCAAGCACATTATATACATTTTATACTTTTCGTAATTTCTTGAAAGCGATTTGTGATCTAGGTTTTCCAGATAAAGGTATTGTGACACACAAAGGTTAAAAAACTTCCCAAGGTCATACAGCCAGAGGTGAGATCCAAACCCAGATAGTATGATTCCAAAGCCTTAATTCTTAGCCAGTCTCTGTTCTTTTCTGACCCACTAGTTGATCTAGATAATGATTCTGCCATTGAGTTACTGACTGGTAACCTCATCACTGATAAGGTCTTGGGGTACAAACTAATGTCCTCAATGTTCTAAGGGGCAGAAATGGAAAATGAAAGTGTCAGGATTTTGCACAAACCCAACTGTTGACTATAAGTTCCTGAAATGCAGAAGTGAAGACCTCTGGTGTCCAAAGACTGTGACAAATTCAGAGGAAGTGGGTGACTTTACAGTGACGGAGCACTGAGGAAGGATGGGTTATAACTTTGAGTCTACCGGGAAGGCTGATTCCACCCACCAGCAGGGCCACGGACTACATGGGGTTCAACTGGTCAAAACAAAACAGAGAAGCAAAAATTTAATTTCAGGAACAAGACCCCAGGGAGGAGGAACGGTAGCACTTAGAAGTCACCAAGAATCCCCACAGTCACCCTTGAAGCAAACCCAGGATCCAATCAGCAGCAAACAAAACCTGGTCCAACGGTTCCCCTGAGGTTCCTGGGTATGGGAAAATAGCTAATGCTAAGCTCCACTCTCTTGCTGGCCAGGCTGCAGACGCTATAATGCTTTTTTCTTATGTAGAAATCAGTATCAAACGGAACCCATGAAGGAGCAGATAGGTGAGTGGTGAAGACGGGCAGAGTAGGAAATGAGGTGGGAATAAACTAGAGCTATATTAACACACTGAAGGAGCTCCAAGAAGTGAAAAAACAAAACAACGATGGTACCTCTGACCTAAGTAATTCAAAGTACTGTAAAACTGAAAGGAATTACAACGAAGTACTTGTTTTCCCCATGATGAAAAAGTGTTGACTGTTTTAATACAATATTAAATATTAAAAGTAAAATTTGGGGTACCCCCGATCACATGTCTAATTTTTCTGTAGACTGGCCTAATTCACAATATTTTCATTTGGTTTGAAAATGAGTTTGCTAAAAGATCCCCTGAAGGTTTCCAGGGAAATAGTTCATGAAAATGTGAAGCACCTTTAGAATATATCAACTCTTAGTGATATCCCTGTGTAGTCTGCAAAATGGTCATGCCAACTGCTTTGGCTAGATAACAGTGGAGGCCCATAACTGATTCTTAAGTCCAAAGGAAAGAATGGCAATCAATATGCAAGAATAAATTAGGAAATAGTGTTGCCATTGGAATGTAAATCACCACCTTCCTACATACAATATTTTTTCTTTCCAAAGTCAGAGGCTGTAGCAACCTGTTTCCTTACCTAGAGCTTTGTGCCAGTGATGTAGCCTTTGATAATTCTTGTAATAAGAATCCAGTCATGTATGACATTTAGGAGGGAGCAAAGGGTTTGATTTCCCTCGGGGCCCTGGAACCCTTATAAAAATGCCTTTAATGAGAAATGAAAGGAAAAAAAAATTAGGGGGTCAGAAATTGAGCCAAATCAAAAATGGTGCCAAATCACTAGGTACTAGGCTACCTTTTAATGGTTCTAGGTAATAGAGAAAACTACTTCATGTAGTTTGTTTTCCTCAAATGTCCAAATTAACCTAAATATCAGTCTAAATTGGAAAAAAAAAAAAAGGAATAAAGAGAACCAAGATGTCATCTTAATGCCTTCTCAGCTGCCGACAAGATGGATTTTGGGCACCACTGGAATATAGACATTTAAGAACAGGGCTTTTATCACTCCATGTCACAAGCATGCTTACACTTTCAAGAAAATCTGTGCTTTCACTAAGTGGTCCATAATAGCAATAACAGGCCTCACCCTTTCTACTAAATCCGTTCCAATGAGATGTAGTCCACTCACATTTTCATTTAGCTCTTCCATTCAATCCCTTCAGTTAGCTTTGTCCTATTTCCTATGGGTGGAGTCTTTAGTTATATGCTTTTCTCAATGTCATTTACAAAGCAGCCACTTGTCTCTCCAAGCCCCTTTCCTTGAGTGTGAGCCAAATGTCTGCCTCTCACACTCTCTTGAAGTCAGGACCCTACGTAATTTTTGGCTGAGGACATAACGCTAACAGAGAGGTGGTGACCTGCGTCTCTCCACATGTCATTCTGTTCACACCCATTAGTCAGTGCAGTGTAACAAAAAGTTTGCGCGGAGAGTGGCTTGCAAGAAAGTTTAATTCATGGCAGAGGAAAGGAAAATGTTCTTAGGGAAGAATGATTCCTGGGAATATACAAAACAAGAAGAAGCTCGGAGTTTCCTCTGTCAAGCTGAGTGTCCACAACCACTAGGATGATGTACCAAACCCCTGCTCATTAAAAAGCCATCTCATTCAGAAAGCATCACCATCACTTGTGAGTTTGCTAGAAATGCAGATAACAGGCCTGTTTCAGATCTACTGCATAAGAAACTGCAATCTCCAGGTGATTCATATATGCATTCATGTTTGAGGAGCATTGGCCAAGAACATGGTTCTCAGCCTTGGTTACACACAGGCACCAACCAGGGAAACATAAAAATAATTCCTGGGCTTCCCTGGTGGCACAGTGGTTGAGAATCTGCCTGCCAATGCAGGGGACACGGGTTCGAGCCCTGGTCTGGGAAGATCCCACATGCCGTGGAGCGACTAAGCCTGTGAGCCACAGTTGCTGAGCCTGCGCGTCTGGAGCCTGTGCTCCGCAACGGGAGAGGCCACGATAGTGAGAGGCCTGCGCACAGCGATGAAGAGTGGCCCCCACTTGCCGCAACTAGAGAAAGCCCTCACACAGAAACGAAGACCCAACACAGCCATAAATAAATAAATAAATAAAATTAAAGAAAAAAAATTCCTGATGCCCAGGTCCCACCCCCAGAGATTCCAAGCTACTCTGTCTGGGGTGTGGCCTAAACGCTGGGATTTTTAAAGGCTCCCCAGGAGATTCTGAGGTGCAGTCAGAGGTTGAGAGCCACTGGCAAAGAGGCAGAGGAGGGCTACTTTTCCCATCCCCCTGCTCTTTGCCTCATAGTCAAACAGCGGGATTCCTGGAGTCCGAATCTCTCTTTTCCTGTGGCCTGGCTGCCCAGAGCTGCGCTGTAAGTACGGGGGGAAAACTCGATTAAGAAACTTAACTTTCTGTCTAGTACTTTGGTCTCCCTCCCACGCTCACCCTCCACATAGCTGCCCCTGATGCCCCACACTTTAGCAAACCACACCAGGGGCGAACATCAACTCGTGCTTTAAAAATACAAACTTGGAGCCCACCTTGAGAGCTACATCAGAGTCTCAGGATAGGATGCTACAATCTGCATTTTTAACTCGCTTCCCAGGTGTGTCTGATGTGCAGTCAGGTCTGTGAACTCCACAGCGGCTCTAGCCTTTCATCCTGCCAAGTCATTAAGGATTTGTAAGGATGAATGAGCTGTCAAGAGAGCAAGGGCCTGGTGCAATGCTCCTTTATTAATTATGGCGAAGTGATGTATTGGCAATGATAATGCTTCTCTTGGAAAGGGCAATGAATGGTTCGTCGATTGCTGCATTAGATCTTTCCCAACTTAACCTTAATGCTCAGCTTTTACTCTTCTCTGTAGTTTTAAAAGCTGCAGGGCTTTCACATTAAGCAGCCTCTTGGTCTTTATTCCCAAGTGAGCTGCAATCTTTGAGGGAAATACCAAAAGGGAGAATCTTTTGGAGTTCTTGGCTGGGGAATTAACCCCCTCCCACCCCCCCTCCCCCCACCCCAACCCCCCCCACTGCAATCCTTATCTGCTTGTGTCAGCAGCTCCTAGCCAGCGTATTGCTGTGCAGGTCTGATAAGTAGGAAAAACACGGAGTGAGGATTTCAGAGAAAATCATTGATACATCCCCGGATCCCTCTGCTAAAAGCTTCCTTTAGCGGGGGGATAGAAAGTGGAGGAAGAAAGATATATCTGGCTGAACAATTTCAGAGGTGAGAAACGGGTGGGCGAGCCGGGGTGGCGGTTCTGTCTGTGGGTGAGGGGAGGAAGGTGGCAAAGAAAAGTTGCAGCGTCGGTCTGCGCGTGTACTCCACGGGCTGGGCGCCGGGGAAAGCGCTAGCGTGTGGCCGGGACGCACTGCGGGGCCGAGAGCCGGGAGGACGTCGAGAAACCTTCTCCGCGGCCGAGGCTGGGACGCTGGAATTGCTCCCCGCCCGCCCGGAGCTCCAGAAACGCGCCGGCTCCGCTCGCCCGCGGTGGCCGAGGCCGCCGGGGTGGGGGCGCGCGGGGGGCCGGGGCGCCGGCGGCGGCGGCGGCGGGGCGGAGCGCGCGTGAGAGCGAGTGCGAGGCTGCGGGCGGCGGGCGGGCGGGCGAGTGTGCGCGGGAGGAAGGGAGGGAGGGGAGCGGAGCGCGCGCGCCGCCCGGGCCCCGGCCCTCCCAGCCTCCCGGCCTCCGCGCTGCCTCCCGCCCGCGCGCACCGGCTGCCTGCCGCCGCCGACGCTCCTGCTCGCGCCGGCGCTGCACGGGAGCTTGCCCGCCGCCGCCCGCTTTGTGCTTCCCCCCGAAGATGGGAGCGACCTTTCCCAGCTCGGGAGCTATTTAAAAGGAGGGAGTGCGCCGTCTTTCCTACTAGCGTGGAGGAACGGGGGAAGGATCCAGCCGCACTCCCCCAAACCAGGTAGGATCTTCGGAAGGGCAGCAGAAAGGATTTGGTCAGATACCGCCAACTGTTTTCCATTTGTTCAGAAGGCTACACTTCCCTCCGCTTTGGCAGAGGACCAGCTCCTAAATTGTGTGTGTATGTGTGTGTGTCCCCACCCATTTTCTGGGGGTGTCCGCGCTTCTCGGGGAGTGAAATTGCTCTGGCTGGTGCGTCTGGGCGTTGAGGGTGCCCGCCTGCCAGTGCCGGCTGCCGGAGCAAGAAAGGGCTGCTGAGGAGAGATGCTGCACCCTGCACCGCGCTGGGCTTAAGGATTCAGGGCGCGAAGAGCGAAGTCCACCCGGAATGCAGCGCTGCTGGGGATCCAGGCGTGCCCACCCACTGGGCTCTGCTCCGCGGTCACCCGTCCTCCCGGTAATCCCTGGGGTCTTCCCCAAGGCCACACTCGCAAGTCTCCTCTTTTCCGGCCAGCCCTGGGTGCTCCTTCAGCATCGACTGCGGAGAGGAGGGAGGTGTGGCCGGGGCGGGGGGACAGACAAGGGAGAGATGCGGCGGGGGAGTGGGCTGCAAGGTCCCAGTCTCTGGGCACCCAGCCCGAGTGCGTTGGGGATCCTGCGCGCAGAGGCATATTTCCCCAGGAGATTCGAAGGGAACTTTGTCGCTGCATTATCTGCCTCTGGAGCTTCGCTGGCTCTTGGGGAAATGGTCTGTGTTCTGAGACGTGAGGATATCCTTCTTGGCTCCTCCTTAATGAAGAAGAGGGAGGTCTTATGGGTGGACAGTAGGCTACAGAAACCAAATCCACCCAGGCGATGCTTTTAAAAATATAGTATGTGTGCCTCCTTGGTTTTTCAAATCCCCCTTCCCTTATGGATTCTGTTGACTGATGAATGGCTTGGGCTGGCAATTCGTATTTCCCTCTCCAGACAAAGTGGCAGTGGTTGGGTTGGGAGCAGAGTGATCAAATTTAACAAAGAATTCTGTGAAGAAAGCAATGTGCGTGGTGTCCGCGGCCGCTGGAAAGAAAGTCCTGCTTTGCACTAGGTATTTGTTTAACCCCTCTTTGCCTGGCTCTCTTGCTGGCGCTGTCTACTGGTAGTCAGCCGCTAGTGGTTGTGAATATAACAATACAAACTTTGTCCTGCTGGAGGTGTAAAGACTAAAAAAAGAAAAAAAAAATATCAGTAGGAGGTGAAGTGGAAGAAGCTTTTTAAAAATGACGGATGTAAAGACAGTACAGGCATCCCCATCATGGAGGAGCTAGTAGAGTAGGTGGAGAGTCTGATCAGATCTGGTTAAAGGCATAGCTTGGGTCTCTCCAAATAGGAGCAACTGAACATCCAGAGTCTAGCATCTGTGTGAAGATTTCCTAAGGGAAATGGGGAGCAACCAGGAGGGGATTCTGAAAGCATAGCTCCCACCCACACTCTCCAACATACACACACACACACACACTCACTCACACGTTTTCTCTTTCTCAGAGCTACTTGTGCAGCAAGTCAGGAAAAGAGGGAGGAAAATGTATTTAGATGTTTCATTCATTTCAGAAAAGAAAACAAAGTCGGAATAGGAATGACTGCTTTGAGGCTCCTCTTTCAAATCCTGTGTTACTTGAATTTACCTCTATGGGTTTGCTAAACTTGCTTGATTGTGAGGTTAGTCTCGCGTGAAAAAAAGGAGGAAGGAAGAGAGAGCTAGCTCGCTCCATCTTTGGGGCCTTGCGAGTGAGAAGGTGGGGAAAGATCCACTTATTTCATCAGAAGCAGTATGTGTTGTCTTAAATGGTTTTCATTTTAGGGACTCTGCCTTCTTGAAGGATTCCATTTGGATCTGAGGGCTCTTTAGCTATGATTTCTCCCACCTACTAAAAAAGGAGCCTTAATTTTTTCCCCCTAAACTGGCTCTTTTATTAAATATGGCATGATTAATTCCTAGGGAAAAAGAAAAAAAAAACTGGACAGAGGTAAACTGTTATTCACTATTGAGCTGTGCAGGGACAGCAAAGAATGTAAGTGTCCATGACAATCAGACTTCCTTTACTCTGTCTTAAAAGCTTAGCAGGGCTGGAAGAGGAGTGTAACAAATTAAAAGGATATGAAGGCTGTGCTTTATATCTATCTATCTGTGTATCTGTCTACCTACCTACCTACTGTCTATCTTTCTATTTACTTTATCATTACTATTTAATGGTTTCTACTGTATCCTTTTGGATTAAGTACTAGATAACCCTTTTGTTGTGACCATGAAAGGAAAGAAAAATGCATAGCCCTAGCAGTGCTTTAACTCCAAATGAAATTACAAAAGGAAGGTGAAATTGCAAAAAGAAGGTGAAGTGTAGAGTCAGTAACACCTACAGGACTATTTGCAGGAATTACATTAATTGCTCTTTCAAACTTACTATGTTTTGAAAGTAAAATATTCCAAGAGAGCTTCAGCATTTTGTTAGCAAGCTATATTTAACATGTTTTTTATCAGACAAAAATAGACTTTTATTTATCTTGCAAAGTAAACGCATAGTTCCTTCCCTGTACGTACTTAATCTGTTTCTTTGACAAAATAAATGGTGAGAAAAGCTCTGTAGATCCAACGAAGTTGCATTCCCCCTTTAAAGCAAGTACAAAGCATGCATTTAGCTCATGGATGGGTTTTTCTCAAAGTAAGTGCATTTTAGGACTGTACCATCTGATTTTCATGTTGCAATTCAGTAACAGAGGCCCTTTCTCCGTGATGACTTCAGGTAGAGGAAGAAAAGCATGTAGGTAAGGAGCAAGCAGTCTGCCCCATCAGCATGGAAATAAACAAGATCTAAATTGAAATAGAAATTAAATCTGGAAGAAGAAATACACAATTAAAAGAGGATGGTAGAGCACATACCTTGCATGCTTGATATTTTTGCTGTATGTATGTATGTTGCTTTTCTCTAAAAATTAAATTGTTGCTTTACATTTGCTAACAACTTAGGAATCAGGGTGCTGAGATCTCACTTCTTCCACATCCTTCCATCCTCTTTTTTTTTTTTTTTTCCTCTAAGGGATAAATGTCTTGTCAAAACATCTTCCAACATCATCCATACCTCATGGTCAGACCTCTCATTATAACCTCTACCAAACAGTCTCCCATCTGATCAAATTCTCCTGCTCCCTCTTGTGGCAGATGTTCTCCCTGACTTTCCCTAGATTTCAGAATCCATTCCCTCAGCTGCCTATATAGCACTTAGGTTCTAATTTTCAGTGGTAATTGGTGCTAACGAAGGCAGTAGATTGCTGAACTCGCTGCTTCCAATTTTCTCTCTGAACGAAGGGAGGTCTATCCCCTGGAGATGTCCTCGAGATTTGGTGGAAGTAAATGTCAGGTGTTCTCTGACCCACTGAGATGGACTGACTGGGTTCTGGGAAAGTGAGCTTTCAGAGTCTTGCCTCTGAGATTCTGATTTAGACTCAGGGCTAGTCCGGTGGGGCCTCATTAAGTGCAGTGGGATTATTTTCAGTTTTCTTTTTTTCTCTCCCAAAAGATACCTGTGCGTGAATGTGTCTGCATCTGTCCTCTCTCTCTTTCTCTCTCTTCCTGCCTCCCTCTCTCCCTCCTCAGCCTCTCACACGCACGCACGCACACACACACACACACACAGGCCCATGCAGGCCAAAGGGCACATGCGTACGCGTGCGTGCACACACACGCACACGCCACACACACTTCGCAAAAGATATACAACACATATTTTGAAAACAACTAATCAATGATTAGGTTCTCAATAGGGTTTGTAAATCAAGCAGCTCATTTTCTGAACTGGAGACTCCTAGAGTGAACTACTCTTACTGGCATGATTTCCTCACAAGCAGTTGAGAATACAAATGAGACTAGGCGTCTTTTTCTAGTGTGTTGACTCAACTTGGAAGACAGTTGCTCGCAGCCCTTGAGGCCTCAAGTGTTTGTTGTAGGCTCTCTTTGTTGTCAACTATGTTTTGAACCCTAAGTGTTTTATGTCTACATTTGTGATTGTCCTTTGATCGGCGCAGCCAAGAGTATATAGTAAGTAACAGGATAGACCAAGGTTCACGAGAATCCCATTTTCTCTCTACCTGAAACTTTCTAGCCAATTTCAGGAGGAGGAGGAGAATGCAGGGAAGGAGAAAAGTCCTGAAGTGATGGAAAGCAGCTGAAGTGATGGAAGTGTGTTTTTGATCAGGGGCAAGTATGTCATAGGCAGCTGTCTAGAAAGTGGTGTGAGAAGCACAAAACATCCCTGGATTCAAAGCATTTATCCTTCCACCAATGTAGGATCAGAAATTCTCACTATTAGAGACATTCATTTGAATAAAGTAATTCTATCTAGTAGATCCCTAATAGAATGCGATGAGATTACCTAGGAAAGAGCTACCAGTTCATTCTCACAAACTATTCGCATCTGTTCATTTACTAACTTGGATTGGTTTATCAGATCAGCTGGCAGAAAAGTCCTGAGGGCTGGAACACGGGATGATGCAGAGGAAGTGAAAGAAGTTTGAAATGGGTTGCTGTGCAGTTAGTGCCCCCAGAGGGCCATTCTGATGGGGAGGTACCCAGGAACCGGGCTGCTGAAGTGGGGTGGGGGGGGGTGGTGTAGAGAGTAGCCAGACAGAGGCAAAGATAAACTGTCACCCTGAAATTTTACTTCTGGGTCAGCAAAGGTAACAAAAATTTGATCTTTCTTGAAAATTTACTCTTCTGAGAAATGGGTGAAATATGTCCTGTAGTGTGAAATCATATGCTGAAAGTCTTGAATGGCTTCTACTGTATCATTTTGGAATATTCATACCAGTAACCTAGAACACTAGTGTGATACTCGTTCAGACAAATGTTTTTTGGCATATGTAATAGACATAGAAACATGAATGTAAATATTAGAGTCCATCTTAATTTTTTAGAAAAGACAGAAAAAGTCATCACTCTGTAGATGTCATTGCATGTGAAGTCAGAATAATTTAATAATTTCCTAGTTGAATCTAATGTGAAATGAAGTCAAACAGACAAGAGAGTGATTCAGCAATTTTCTTCAACCCAACTGTGATATTTATTGAGCACTCAGTGTATGCAAGGCACTGCGCTGGGCTTTTCAGAGAAGGCAGATGCTGAAGAGTTATGTGATGTTTATTGAACACCTATTATGTTCCAGACATCAGTCTAAGCACTTTGTACATGTTTTCTCACTTAACACCATTGCAGGAAAGCATCCTGATCTTGACTTAAAGATGAAGACTATGGCTCAGTTAAATAACTTGTCCAGGAGTGAATAGGTGATGGTACCCGTTTTTGAGGCTGTTTCAAAGCCATGCGCAAAACATGCTCTCTGCGCTGTGTTCCCTGTTCTTAGGGATGTACGGTCTAGAGCACCTAAACACTGGGCTGAGTGAGGTAGATGGCTGCAGCTGTCTAATGAGCCCAGTGCTTTCGAGTTGAGAGGAAGAAGAGAACACTGGAAGAGGCTTCATGGAGGAGGAGGAGGCATTTTAGTTGGTTCTCAAAGAGTGAAAGGACTTTGCAAATAAATAAAGCCTCGCTATTTTTAAAACGTGTAAACCAGCCCCAGCTAATTTATGACAAGGACCACCCCGGAGCAAGGTTAGGGCCATTTCCAGACTTCAAGCTAGCTGCATGTCCCAGTTAGGACCATGCCATGGGAACTGTGGATCTGGAACAGATGCTAGCATAAATCATTGCTCACGTGTATTTTACACGGGAACCCAAAATTGATGATGAATTTCCAGCATGCCTTGGAGGAGAGAAGCTGTATCAGTCTGAGGGGTGAAGCAAGGAACAGACCTTCTATTTGACGGTTATATTTTCTGGGCCATCACAGGTGGTTTTTCTTTCTTTCTTGAGCACTGAATGGCTCTGATGCTTTCTCCCTTAAGCTTCTCCAGTTCCTCACTTCTGCTTCCCCTTAACGCACAGGACCCAGAGCTCCCTTTGGCTCTGCTCTGTTCAATGTATAGCACCCAGTTGCAGCATGTTTAGAGAATCCGTCTGCTTACTCTACACGCCAACCTCCACTTCCTCTCTGCACCATGGTAGTGCCCCCAAAGTGAGTGGCATCAGCCAGGGGCAAAAGGATAGAGCTTGGGGAGGGGCTCAGTCATCTGTCACATGTCCCTCAGAAGGTGCAGGTCGTCACTCTTCCAAAACCATCTGCCTTTCAAATGGTGGGGGATGTGAGCCCCCTGGAGCTGAAATTTGTGAGTTGATGTTGGGCACAGTTGGTGACTCCTTCCCCCCCACTTAACTCCTCACTCTCTTCTCCTGGCCATGCAGCTGCCCCTGGCCCTTTTTCAGAACTTCTCCTTATCAGTGCTCATGCCGCTTAGACCCATAGCTAGCACTGGAAGACACATCAGAGATCATCTAGCTTTTTATCAACACATAAGCAAATGGAGGCCATGTGAAATTAAATGACTCAATAAGAGTGAAATGGGACATAATTGAATCTAGATCTATGACTCTGAAGTCATTTCACCAAAGTTACATCTCCCTTTTTTCTTTGGTAATATAGAAGCCCTCTAGAAATGTGCCTGTGTTTTCTGGCCTCAGGAGTCTGTGAATGTCTAGCAATGATTTCCTCAGGTGGAAAGAAAACTATGACTTTGCTTCTATATCGAGGACATTGACAAATGCAGTGAAATGCCCTGTGGTACTCAGACCAAAGTTCTCTGAGGTCAGCAGGCCTATCATGTTGGTTTTAATATTTGTTTGAATTCAACAAATGGCATATTTAACATTGTGCAAGATCCTTAACTTTTCTGTGCCTCATTTTCTTCATCTATGAAATGGGAGTAATAGTAGTAAAGAGCCTTATGGGGTTTTTGTGAGGAATAATGCATTAATACTTGTAAAGCATTTGGAACTGCTTCTGGCATATGAGTGCTCAGTGAGGATTGGTCCTTACTACTTGAGAGATGACCAGTGAGAGAGCACTGTTTCTACCTGTGTGCCTTTATGTGCACGTGCTAATTGCGAAGGTTGCCATGGAGAGCTCGAAGATAAGGGCATACATAATGACTACACCAAAGGTCACAAAGCTGTTTTTTGAAGGCTACATAGTAAATATTTTTGGCTTTGTGGACCACAGAGCCTGTCACAGCTACTCAACACTGCTGTTGTAGCATGAAAGCCATTGACGATACTTAAATGCGTGAACATGCTGTGTTCTGTAAGACATTGTTTACTTACACGGAAATTTGAACATCATATGATTTTCACGTCATGAAATATTGCTTTTTAAAATTTTTTTCAATCATTTCAAAATGTAAAAAAAAATTAAATAGGCATTATAAAAACAGGTGGTGGGCTAAATATGACCTGTTGGCCATAGTTTGCCAACTCTTTTTTTTTTTTTAATAGATCTTTATTGGAGTATAAGTGCTTCACAATACCATGTTAGTTTCTGTTGCACAACAAAGCGAATCAGCCATATGCATACACATGTTCCCATATCCCCTCCCTCTTGAGCCTCCCTTGAGGCACAGATTGTAAGAGATATACACAGTCCATCTTAGGGGGCTGCAAGAAACCCAGCAATAGGGGTTGGTGTCATGGGAAGAGATCTGGCCTAGAAACTCAGACACCTTGTTTTAGAGCCTGGTTCTGTCACTTCTGAGATGCATGGCTTTGAAAAAGTCTTTTAAGTTATGATGGCCTGAGTTTTCACGTGGGGAAAAAGGGGAAGGGGCAACGTTAGATGACTTTTAGGGGCCTTCCTAGCACTAAAAGCATTTTAATGAAGGGGAATTGGACATTTGAGATGGGTCATGGAGGACGGGTAGAAAAACATGAGAAAGAAAAACAGGGTGCATATTTGGGTAATTTTTATTTAGTAGCTCAGTTGTCTACCAGGAACAGTAAACCTGGGGAGGTAGACAGGCAACATATTATGGATGATGACCTTGAATGCCAAAGTGAGGGATTAGAATATCATAGTTTTGGGTTGTTAGCCAAATTCCTCAATTTTACAGATCAGGCTGAGAAAGGGAAAATGACTTGTCCAAGGCCACATGACTGGCCAGTGAGAGCCAAGACCAGTACTCATTTCTTTTGGCCCCTAGACCAACGACCCTTCCATCTACTATATTGCCCCCAGCAGCGTGGTAGAATGCAATTAATTTCAACTGTATGACTATGACCTCAGAGGGAAAAATTCTCATGTAAATTACAGAAGCTGTTTTTAGTATTTTCTAAACATGATCTCAACACCCAGCATATCTAAGAAGGTAGGTCTGTGAGTAATCCCATTACAGAGAAGGGTAATTGCATAAGTGTTAACCTAAGGCCTTGCACTTCAGCAACCTTTAGCCTGGCTTCCTGCTGAGTGTCTTTTAAAAAGTTTTGACTCAGATGTTATTTCATCAGCAAAGTCTTCCCTAATACCCTAGTAGGTCAGGTCCTCCATTACTGACTCTTATAGGACTGTGTATTTCCTTCATAGCATTTATCAATTAATAAATGCTTCTTTCTGGAACAATTTAAATAAATGCTTCTTTCTGGAACAATTTAAATTAACATCTATCATCTGTCTTCCCAGCTAGATAATAAATTTAGGGAAGAGAGAGATTGCGTCTTGTTTAGTTCATGGTTCTAGCCTCCCATACCTTGCCAGATGCATAATAGACATTCAGTGTTTGCTGAATGAAGGAAGGAATGCATGTTCTCTCATTAGTCATTGATACTGGTGAAAACAGTCCTTGCTTAAGCAAGAACTTAATAGGCAGGTTACTATCTTCACTTGTTAATGAAATGATTAAATGATGAGTATTTCTTTCTCCACTAAATTTTTTCTTTTTCAAAAGCTCCTATCTAATCCTCACCTATCACAAAAAGACAATAACATAATAGTTGTGGCATAGTTACCAACATTAAAACCATAAGCCATAAGCCAATATTTAAACAATTCTTCAAATACAGGTGTATGGGATTGGTTTAAAGGACATGTTCACTAGATGCCTTACCTAGTAGAGAAACTATATGTTTCATAAACTGTGTTAGGGTTTTGTGTAAAAAGTTCATATTTTCCCTCCCAAAAAGCTACTCAATTTATTTCTCTAAACAAAAATTTGGTTAGTTCCTTTTTAAGCTGCTTCCATTTAAAAAATGGATTTTTTGTATATACATACACACCTAGTTTTAGACCCATGTCACTGTGTATATTGTCAGGAACTTTAGAATATTGATGAAGGGTCACCATTACGTGAGCATCTATCAACTTGAGTTTGTTATTTTTTTAATTTCTTTTTACTTCCTACTTCTGTTCTCCTCAAGAGCATCTTATTCTTTAAAGGATTATGCTTTGTGACTATGCAGGAAAATTTAAAAGACCTACAAACTTCGAGTTGATAGGGTCCTATCCCCCGAACAGCAATCTACTCGAAGATGAAGCTTAATGACTCAGGGAGAAAGCTGATGAAATTCACCAGCCTCTGCTCACATAACCAGTATTTTCCTTGTTAAAAAAGATTTTTTTTTAAAAAGGCATCTGCATGTTCCTATCGCATAGCTTGAAATTGGAGTCTGTATTAAACATCCCCAGTCCCAAGAGGCAGGCTAGAAAGCCAGAAGAGGGACTGCAGAGATTTACCCTTGACTTGAAGGAACAGGGGAGTTGGTGAGGCTCTATACAGAGCCTCTCATTTAAAGAACACAGGGCTTCCCTGGTGGCGCAGTGGTTGAGAGTCCGCCTGCCAATGCAGGGGACACGGGTTCGAGTCCTGGTCTGGGAAGATCCCACATGCCGTGGAGCAACTGGGCCCGTGAGCCACAACTACTGAGCCTGCACGTCTGGAGCCTGTGCTCCGCAACAAGAGTGGCCGCGATAGTGAGAGGCCCGCGCACCGCGATGAAGAGTGGCCCCCGCTTGCCGCAACTAGAGAGAAAGCCCTCTCACAGAAACGAAGACCCAACACAGCCATAAATAAATAAATAAATAAAAATTAAAAAATAAAAAAATAAAGAGCACAGCTTTCCTCACCACCTAAGCCTTCCAGTTTGGGGTTTTTGTTGCTGTGTATTGTTGATCTCTGTTGTTCAGGGCTTGTGGATGGAACCTGATTAGAAGGTCTCTGAAGACTTCCGTGGATCTGGTTCTTTGTCCTGTGTCTATGTAGGGTCCTAGCCATCCTTAGCTGTTTCTCCTTAAGGAAAGCAGAACAAACCCTTGGCGAAATTACAAAGTACGTGTAAGTTACTCCCAATGATTTAATCTCCTCTTTGGGGGGCCCTGTTGATCTCCTGTTAGGGTCCATTTTTCTCTACCCTCTTCTCTCTTACCTCACACACACAGTCACCAAGGGGCTTCATATTTTGATGCTGTCTGGAGTCCCAATCTGTGACAGTGAGAGCCCATCTGATACACTATTTCATATCAACAACTTACTGATATTACAACAAATGCTATCTTCTAATTTTTAGGTACTGCCTTCCATCAAGGACCTTATTTAAGTCCTCTGCTCTCCAGTCTTTGTTTGCTAAACATGCCCGATGCCCTTTATGCCAGTTTTTTCCTCCTACCCAGTTCTGCCTTTCTACCCTTCATGCCAATGGCAAGACCGTCCATATCAGAATCACCTAGGGTGCTTGGGAAAATTCAAATTTGGGGGTTCCTCCTTAGAGCTACTGTGTATCTGATGATAGGGCCCAGCTATCTGCACTTCAGTGAATTTTCCAGATGATCCTTAGGTGACCTGAAGTTGAAAAAGCATTGTTCTATGCCTTTTGTCATATCATTGCTTCCTTCTGGAATGTCCTCACTCTGTCTGACTTCTGTCATCATTCTAGTCCCCTCCTTTTATGGAATTTTCCATATTCTTTCTCCGATTCATGGTCATTTGAGTAACTATTACTGGAAGACTGTAAATTCATCAGGAACAGGGACCACGAATCAATCATCTTTGTACTTCCCACGGTGTTTGGTCTGGTGCTTTGCACATAGAAGCCCTCAATAAGTGCTTGAGGAACAAATGAATGATCCACTCTCTTAGAACTAGAAATACCAGGAGGGCTATACTTCACTGAAACAAAGGTCTGAAGGCGAAATATCAACAGGCTAGTGTGGAAAATATTTTTAGGTAGGAAATCTTTTTTGGTGACCCAGAAATAAATGCATGCATATGACCTCTTTTTTTTTTTTTTTTTTTCCAGCGTGTAAGGTTGAACATCAAAGAAAGGCTGCTCTTTCTCTACAGGGTGGATGGTGACCAAATTATTACCTGAAATAGTAACTATTGTCCAACACAAGGCCCCTGAAAGATTCAGAGTACAGAAAAGATGATCCAAGGCCCTCCTCCAGGAATTCACTACATTTGAAACCTTTTGATTGCAGGACTGTATGCTGAGCAGTTGGAGATTTCTAGAAGCCCGGTTGTATGACCCCAAGACCCCAGATATGTTAACCTGGGAACTAGGTGGTCCACTTTGAGAGCATCCAGGTGTAGTCATGGTCTCACTGTCTGAATCCCTGGAAAATCTCTCCTCTTTTGTGATCCCCTAGTAATGAAAGAGTTATGTCTTCCAGAAAGGGGACTCACTCCTTGACTCTGGTAAGGCCCCACTAGAATGTGAGCTTCTTTGGGGATATTATCTTATTCATCTTTGTATCACAGTATCTGGCACATACGAGTGGCTAAGAAAAACTTGGCAGACAAACCCATGAATGAATGTGTTGTTTTCCCTTTTATTTGGATTACTTACCAGTTAAAAATTAATGTCTTGACCCCAAGACAGTAAATTTGTGGCCTGCATTGAGATTCTCGAAAAATTATTGATTTATTGTTTTTAGGACCAAGTATTAACTTACTTGTTAAGCTAAAATTCAGTATCATTCTCCCCAGCTTTCTGCATTGCCCTCTTTTATTTTAGTTTTGCTTGTTCAGGGCTAGGATTTCATTCTCTATTTTCTTTTCCCCTGACTGAATGGAAAAACCTTGAGATTATTACATGACTTTGGAGGGATTTCAGACCTCAGATTTTAGCTGATGATCCCCCAAACGGATCATCTTTCCCTGCTATGTGATGAATAGGAGTGCTTACAAAAGCCTTTCCTGGGGGGTGGGCAGGCATGAGACAGGAGAGGGAAACGTGAATGAGATGATACAAACAACACACATTTATTCAGGTGGGAAGGAGGGGCAGCATGGGAAGTTTATTCTACACTAAGTACCTAAGTAAGTTGCTAAGACAGAACAGTATTGTCAACCTGTGTAGTGAAAACAAACAAATAAACGAAAAGGTCCTGCCATTTTGGAAAGCCTTCTGGTTATCATGCAAAATGCCTGGATTTAAATCCTATCTGTCATGTATATTTGTATGATTTCAGCCCGGTTTACTTTGATGAACCATTTCTTTTTCTCGTTTGTAAAATGGGAATGATAATACCTCCTTGCAATATTGTCAGAAAAGATAGTGAATGCAGAGTAGTCAATATAGCACCTGGGACAAAGCAAGTGCTCAGTTAATGGTGGCAGTCATGGTCATCATAAAGGCCCCTGAGTGGGACCCTTCCACTGCCCTTGGTCCTGGCAGAACAAATCTGAGGATAGTCCTGGCTGACTCTTCATGGAGACCAAGATTAGCAGCGTATCTTCCCTTCAAATTCTTCCTTACTTACTTACCATTGGAAGACTCTATTCTCCAGCTTTCTTCCTTCTACCCATATTTCCATGTCAGAACGCAGAGGTAATATATTTGAATTCTTAGTGCTCTTTCCCTTTTATGGGGCCTCTGTAATAGAGGTGATTTGGGGTTGGTGTTTGACTAGATGTCTTTTTAGTGTCCTAAAAGGATACGAAGATATGCTCCCTTGAGGATGTCCAAAATATTAGGACCCTCTCAACAGAGCAGATGATCTTGGCATTCCAGAAGAAATCAGCAAGCCAGGGCTGGTATAGGAGGACCAACTACCAGGTGCTGGGGAAAATGTCAGGGTCCCAGCCCCTCTCTTGATGCTGGAGATCAGGTTTTCTAGCCTGAGGTTCTCTGTGCGTGACTGAATCACAATCCCTCTCCTCTACCCAACACTGACATTGGCTTTTCAGTCTGATACCGGCCTCTGCTTATTTTAGGGGCATCCATTTTACACAGGGAACATTTCTAAATGCATATGCCTGGGTTCAGCCCTCGGATTCTGATTCCACATCAGAGATTTGGTGAAGCAGCACATGAGCCACTGAGAAATATTTTATTCATTTAATAAAAGCAGGTGCTGTGCATCTTCCATATAGCAGGCTCTGCTCTAGGAACTGGGTGAACAAAAGAGACAGAAAGCCCTACCCTTACAGAGTTGACATCTGTTAGAGAGAAAGAGAGAAACAGAGAGAGAGAGAGAGAGACAATAAGCAGAACCATTAAATAAATTATATAGTGTATAAAAAGTAATAAATTCTAAGACTCACAGGCATAGAGAACAGGCTTGTGGTTGCCAAGGGGTTGGAGGGTGGGGGAGGGATAGACTGGGAGTTTGGGGTTAGTAGATGCAAACTATTACATATAGAATGCATAAACAACAGGGTCCTAAGGTATAGCACAGGAAACTGTATTCAATATCCTGGGGGTAAACCACAATGGAAAAGAATATAAAAAAGAGTGCATATCTGTGTATAACTGAGTCACTTCGCTGTACAGCAGAAATTAACACAACATTGTAAATCAACTATACTTCCGTAAAAAAATAATAAGTTCTATATCGAAAAACAAAGTACAGAAAAAGGGTCTCATGACTTTTCAATAACATCTTCATTATCCTAAATCCTAAATCCATCTTTCTTTTTTTGGCCACATTGCCTGTCATCTCAGTTGCTACCTTTGATGAATGAGGCGGGTGTTTTCTGAGATGGGACAGGGTTCTGACTCCAGTCTTGTAAGCTTAGGCAAGAGGGCTTGAGCCCCTTATGTGACATCTCACAGCTTGTCTCCTAGAGGACCTGTCCTCATTTATCAGGCAGCAAAGAAGAAACTCTCTTTGGAAAAAAAAAAAAAAAAAAGTAATAGCAGAGAGTCGCTGTGGAAACTGAACGAGCTCCTTTCTGAAGTGTGGTCACGGCCTGATGGCCTGAGGTTGGGGTCCAGAACAGTAATTGGCACCCTCAAATGGATGATCAGATAAGAAAAGTCATCCTCTGGCATCATCTCTTTGTCTAGAAGCATTAGGAAGTGCTTGCATCCATAGTGGATAAGAATTTATGGTTGCTTTACTGTTGCCTTAGAAACAGATTCATTGCTTAGCTTTAGAGGCTTTCAGTCAGCAAGAATCACATAGAAGGGGATTCCAGGTCCCGATGGAGAGTCAGGGAGTTCCTTGGAATAACCCCAGCTGCCAGTCAGCAGAATGAGATTAGGCTGCCTCAAGCACAGGACTGGTGAGAATGTCAGAGGTATTGCTTCTGTCTGAGTCAGTTCTCCTTGTAGTCAGAGCCGCCATAGCTCCTCACTGCTGTGTGGCCTAACTACTCGTTGGACCTCCACTGTGGCAGTTTGATAAAGATCTGTCTTGCAAGTACATACATCCATTTTTGTGACCTCTCCCTTCAACATAGGTGGCTGGGCTCACTCAGTTTGATACCTGTTCACCATCCTTTGTCAGTTCCATTCAGGTCTGCCATCTGTAGGTTCTGGGGCTGTTTGGTTTGTTTTAAAATAAATAGTGAGGGCTTCCCTGGTGGTGCAGTGGTTAAGAATCCGCCTGCCAATGCAGGGGATATGGGTTCAATCCCTGGTCCGGGAAGATCCCACATGCTGCGGAGCACCTAAGCCCGTGTGCCGCAACTACTGAGCCTGCGCTCTAGAGCCTGTGCTCTGCAACAAGAGAAGCCACTGCAATGAGAAGCCCGCGCACTGCAACAAAGAGTAGCCCCCACTCACCGCAGATAGAGAAAGCCTGTGCACAGCAATGAAGACCCAATACAGCCAAAAATAAAGACAAATAAATAAATAAAATAAATAGTGAGCAGAAGATGATGTGAATATTCTTCCTACTGTGCTGAAGGCTCATTTGGGTGATGTAATGGATATTCCTAAGTAAGAACTAGCTGTGGATGTTAAGAGTTGATCTGAAACCACCATGAAGATCAGCCTACCCCTTGTTACAGAGTTCAGTAGATCAGGGCAGAAGATAAGAAGGCCAGGCAGCAGACCAACATATCAGTGGCCTCTATTTCCTGCTTAATTTTCATGAAAATATATATTTGAGGAGACAGTGGGTAGAGTCAGGTAGAGATCTCTTTGAATCTGATGACAGAGGCAAGACCCTAAAAGAATGGAGACAAAAAATGAAACAAGTCTCATTTAGATGACACGTACCCCATATCCTCACAAGCATTTAGATTTGGCGTTAATTTAATAAAGAAAGAAACTGAAGTCCAGAGAGTTCTTTCCAGTTGCTTCATGGCTAATAAGTTATAGCAGTGTTTTTTGTCCACTGACTTCACAAATTAGACCACTGCCATCTTTTGAATATAATTATGATATTTTTGAATTAACCTCAGAAGCCCCCTTCCTTTTTCTCTGATAGTGATGATGGATTTTTACTGCTTAATCCACCCTTAGACATTGTTACCCTTTTGGTTGAGAACATATTGGGAGATGTGGGTGGGGCAGGTCTTCTTCTCGGCAGACCTAAGAGATTGCCCTGAGAGTACTTGTAGGAGAGGTTGCCAGGTAATTGCTAAAAGGCGGGAAAGTGGGGGTCAGCTGTCTCTAGGAACATCCCAGCCACAGGTTACCTCAGAGCTATGGATGCTTGTCTAAGCCTCTAATCCATAACATAAAACCAGGCTTGTTGTAATCCTTCCATGGGACTTTTGCTACCTAGGTCCTCCTCTTGGGAGCCAGGAGGTTTTCCAATGGGTTAGTCCAAGCCCGAATCCAATCATTCTCAAAGATTATTTTACATACTCTCATGGATGGTAGAATGGAGCAGTGAATTATATCATCTCTGAGACAGACCAGGCTTTGAATTTTAGTTACTATCTGTCTGACTTTCAGCAAGAACTTAACCTGTCTGAGCCTCAGTCTTCCCACCTACAAAATGGGCTTATAATATCTATCATACAGGGCTATTGTTAGGGCACTGTGCACTGCACAAGTCCAGGGGTGCTATTCACACAGACTCTAGTGGAAATGGTAACATTAGGAGTTGTGTAACAGGGCAATGCTGGTTCTTAGAAGTATTAGATATAATGACCCCTGTAAAGAATTTAGCATGGTGTCTGGGACAGTGTTTAAGAATGGAGCCTGGTATTTCGGTCTCAGGCAATCAACTGTGATTTGCTGTTGTGCCATTTTGAAACTTGCTTCTAAGAAGGAAAATAGTTCAGGGTACAGAAAACACAGTGTGCAAAGACCTGGAGGTAAGAAAGTGTTGTCGTGTTCAGGGAGTGGAGAGAATTCCCATATTCTGGAGCTCAGAGGCCAGATCCTAAAAGGTGTAAACAGCCTATTGAGGGGGTTTGGGTTTGTCTTCAGGGCAATAGGCAGCCCATGAAGAGTTTTAAGGGGAGTGAGAGAGTCTGATCTGCACTTTAGGAAGTTTGTTTTGGCTGAAACTTGAGGAATGGAATGATGAGACTTGGCAGTGATTTGAAGGGAGTGGTTAATTCTATCAGTTCTGGAGACAGGCTTAGCTTCGAGTCTGTGTCCAGTGTTGGCTCTCTGTGTTCTGTCCTACTCCCTCTGAGCAAATACTTAACCTTTCTGATCCTGACAGGTTACCAAGACGTTTTAAGTTGCAAATCTTCCAAAAGGGTCACCACAAATGTTTCTTTCTCCTTTTTAAACTTTAGATCTTTACTGTATCGTTTTATATACCTACCAGGCATCGGGGGGTCATTTATAAATCAGATTTTTTTTTTTTTAATAATAGGCAAATACTGGCTTCCTTGTTTCTACTCTTACCCCTATAGTCTGTTCTTCACTGAACGAGCAGAGAGATCATTTTAAAAGGAAAATCAGCTCACATCACACTTCTGAGTGGAACCTCCCTATGATTCCCATCTCCCTCACAGTCAAAGCCAGCATCTTATAATGTCCTCAGTGCCCTTCGTTATCCATCCCCACTGTGTTCCCAGCTCCTGAGCCCTGCTCCCTTCACTCACTGCCTTCTCAGCACGTTGGTTTCTTCGTGGTTCCCAGACTGTGCAAAGCACAGTTCTCTTCTGGGTCTTTGAGCTTATCTTGGAATTCTCTTCCTGCAACTATCCACAAGACTTGGCCCCTTTCTTCCTTCAGGACTTTGCTCAAATGTCACCTTATCAGAGAGGCCTTCTTTAAACCATCCATTATAAAATCATGCATGCCATGTGTGTGCACACACTGACACACACACACACTGACACACTCACACACTGACACTCATAGACTTCCTGTCCTATTGAAATTGCTCCCTACCCCCCACCACTATAGCACTTTTTACCGTCTGACATTTACATTTATTTGTTTGTTTCCTCCCCATTAGAATATAAGGTCCACAAAGATGGAGGCTTAAAAAAAAAATTCGTTGATGAATTCTCAGGACCTAGAAGAGAGCCTAGCATATCCTTCTAAAATTTGTCTAGGTGTCTCTTATAAATATGCGGAATAAATTGCGGCATAAGGGAGTTAGAACTGGATCTGCCGCTGCTCTTACAGGATGGTTCAATGTTACCTTGTTTTAAGGAGAAATCCTATAAGCCACCCAAGCCCAGTAATGACTGAACAGTTAGACACGCGGACCATGAACTTTTGCATATTTTGAAAATATGCTTCTATTTTTCGACCTTTTACCTAGGATGGAATTCCACCATCACAGCCCTCTGCTGTGTCTTCTTTAGCATGGGAAAAAGGTCAAAGCTCATCTCCCAACATTAATGAGCTAAAAACAAGGACTTTAGGTGATGGTGGGCTTGCGGAGGGTGTGCCTGAATGGGCTGGACCAGGGTGGAGGTTCTCCGGGGCCCTGGTGCACTTTTCAGTATAAGCCATCAGCCTCAAACATAAGCCAGAGAGCCTAGGTGAATGTGGGCGTGACTCTCAGACAGCCTGAGGCTATGAGGGGATCTAACTCAGCTCCACTTTTAACTCTGTGTCAGGCCACAGGGCTAAGCTCTGACTCAGGACCCTTCTTATCCCCGTGTTATCCGATGTCATAACTGGCTTTCCAGACCAGACCTACCCTGACTTGGAGCACACCCTTCTTTGCTTCAGCGCCTGCCCCTACCACCTTCACCAGAGCCCTGGAATCAGAGGTGATGCAAGGTCACTGAGAGGCACACAGCTTGGTAAGCAAGGCAGAGTGGTGGGTGGAGCCGCCATGAACCTGAATTCCCCCACCAGGGATGCCGTTGCCATATCCCTCGTTGCCTACCGCCCTTCATCACATGTATACATTGTGGTCGCTGTCATTTTGTCACATGAGCTAATTTAGATGGAATTATTGCCCTTGCATTTTTGGGTCGCTTGAATCCTCTATAGAACTAATGTGTATTTTAGAATGACCATGGCAAGTCTGACATTGACACAGAGAAGGAACGTTTTATGGCTGGTAACGCTGATTTCACAGCCTGCCAGGCAAGAGTCTTACTTACACACTCCTAGACCTGGACCTGCTTATCTCCCTTTCCTGTTTTGGGCAGCCTGCAGATTCTAGAGCGAGATCTGTACACAGATATGAAGAGCAGTGCTTGAAGAACCAGATGCCTGGCTGCTAATGCATCAGGAGACCCGGGCTTGCTGAAAATTAGGAGGAAATGTGCTCTCGTCAAAACATGCTTTTAAAAACTGTACTTAATGTGTGGAAATATTGCCTTATAGCAGATTTTTTTCCCCCTCAAGTACAAATACCATTGAGCTTTGATTGCAAGCAAGCTTGAAGATTTCTCTGTGCTTCCAAGAGCCATAGGACATGATTTCATGAAATGCAGTGCAAAGTTGTGCTCTAGAATTTAAGATCATCACCAAGCCTTGCGTTGGTAGGATTTTTAGAGTCTAAATTTCATAGCATCACTCTTAACGAGGTGATTTTGGTGATGAAACAGTTTCTGGAAGGTGATTGTACTAACCACAGTTTAAAAGGAAATCTGCCTTAGCAACAAGGAGAAAATTATGCAATGTGTCAAAATTTTTTGTTTTTTCTCATTGGCTGTTAGCATGCATGCATGTGTATTCAACAAGGCAAGGATGTAATTGAACATTTCATTCCAGTAAGTCAGCTGTGTACATTGCTCAGTGAATGGGGACTACATGTAGAAAATTCTCAAGTGGAGAGATTGGGCTGTAAACGTTACCAAGGATTGCTTAATCACAGATGGGTTCTTAGAATCATGATTCTCCATAGATGTTGTGATAGTCAAATATAAACAAATCATTAGTAAAAGTAATAAAAATAAGTAATTAGTCATGCTTTGGATCTGGATCTAATGATGTGATTTTTTTCCCCCACCCTCCCCCTATCTTATTTTTCCCAGTAGGTTGGGACAGTTGGAACTCTGCCATTGTCCAACATGCTGCGATTCGGTCTCTCACCCACCTTTTCGATGGGATTTCATGTGTTAGCCATGGTGGCTCTCTTGTTTTCCCACGTGGACCATATAAGCGCTGAGACAGAAATGAAAGGAGAAGGCAATGAAACCAGCGAGTGTACTGGCTCCTATTACTGTAAGAAAGGGGTGATTTTACCCATTTGGGAGCCCCAAGACCCTTCCTTTGGGGACAAAATTGCTAGAGCGACTGTGTATTTCGTGGCCATGGTCTACATGTTTCTCGGAGTCTCTATCATTGCCGACCGATTCATGTCCTCTATAGAAGTCATCACGTCTCAAGAAAAAGAAATCACCATAAAGAAACCCAATGGAGAGACCACCAAGGCAACTGTGAGGATCTGGAATGAGACGGTGTCCAACCTGACCTTGATGGCCCTGGGATCTTCAGCTCCAGAGATTCTCCTTTCGGTAATTGAGGTGTGTGGCCATAACTTCAATGCAGGAGACCTCGGTCCTAGCACCATTGTGGGGAGTGCCGCATTCAATATGTTCATCATTATTGCACTTTGTGTTTACGTCGTCCCAGATGGGGAGACAAGGAAGATTAAGCATTTGCGTGTGTTCTTTGTGACAGCAGCCTGGAGCATCTTTGCCTATACCTGGCTTTACATCATTTTGTCTGTCATCTCTCCTGGGGTCGTGGAGGTCTGGGAAGGTTTGCTTACTTTCTTCTTCTTTCCCATCTGTGTTGTGTTCGCTTGGGTGGCAGATAGGAGGCTTCTGTTTTACAAGTATGTCTACAAGAGGTACCGGGCTGGCAAGCAGAGGGGAATGATTATTGAACATGAAGGAGACAGGCCATCTTCCAAGACAGAAATTGAGATGGATGGGAAAGTGGTCAATTCCCACGTTGACAGTTTCTTAGATGGTGCTCTCGTTCTGGAAGTCGACGAGAGGGACCAAGATGATGAAGAAGCCAGGCGAGAAATGGCTAGGATTCTGAAGGAACTCAAGCAGAAGCATCCGGAGAAGGAAATAGAGCAATTAATAGAATTGGCCAACTACCAAGTCTTAAGTCAGCAGCAAAAAAGTCGAGCATTCTACCGAATTCAAGCTACCCGCCTGATGACCGGGGCGGGCAACATTTTAAAGAGGCATGCAGCTGACCAAGCCAGGAAGGCCGTCAGCATGCACGAGGTCAACACGGAAGTGGCTGAAAATGACCCTGTCAGTAAGATCTTCTTTGAACAAGGAACATATCAGTGTCTGGAGAACTGTGGTACGGTAGCCCTGACCATTATCCGCAGAGGTGGTGATTTGACCAACACTGTGTTTGTTGACTTCAGAACAGAGGACGGCACAGCCAATGCTGGGTCTGATTACGAATTTACTGAAGGCACTGTGGTCTTTAAGCCTGGTGAGACCCAGAAGGAAATCAGAGTTGGCATCATCGATGATGACATCTTTGAGGAAGATGAGAATTTCCTTGTGCATCTCAGCAATGTCAAAGTATCTTCTGAAGCCTCGGAAGATGGCATCCTGGAAGTCAATCATGTCTCTACACTTGCTTGCCTGGGATCTCCCTCCACTGCCACCGTGACTATTTTTGATGATGACCACGCAGGCATCTTTACTTTTGAGGAACCTGTGACTCACGTGAGTGAGAGCATTGGCATCATGGAGGTGAAAGTATTGAGAACATCTGGAGCACGCGGAAATGTTATCGTTCCCTATAAAACCATTGAAGGGACTGCCAGAGGCGGAGGGGAGGACTTTGAGGACACGTGCGGAGAGCTCGAGTTCCAGAATGACGAAATTGTGTAAGTCCTTTTTTTATACCTATGTGTGTGGTGGAGTGCGTTTGTGGATGCGCGAATGTGTGCATGTTTTTTAAAAACTAAATGGCGAAGAATGGAATAGTTACTAACAAAACGATGAAGTTACAGACGACTTTCAAAATATCGAAATATCCTAGCTTCTAGCTCCTGTTCCACTGATCAATATACTGTATACCCAGAGATCCTAATTTGATTTAATTTTTACTTTTGCACTTTTGCAGTTTTTAAGTACATTTATAGTTTTTAAGTAGATTTATAGAATGAGTCTTCTGACAGAATGTATCCAAGCACTTATGATGGGTTGAAAAATTTGTATTCTATCTTGATCACGTAATATACACACAGAAAGGGAACATTGAAAACATCACATTATGTCCTAACTTCATTACTGAGTACAAATTGGGAAAGCCCAAAAAAGAAACATCCCTGAAAAGAATTGCCTGGCTACCAGGGCTGGCTGAAATGATTTCTGCTGCTTTTATCTGACACTGTTTTTGTGATTATATAATGTTTCTGCTTAAATGCTAATGCTTAATTATGACTTAATGACCAATCCTGCCTTTTCAGTTTTATGCCAGTGGGGAAAGTCATTTAGCTCTTATTTAGTTCCAGTCTGATTTTACTTTACATGATTAAACAAACCCTTTTACCCTACTGGTATAGGGATGGGGAGAGAAGTAAGATTCTGTCCAAGCGTCCGAGTTGACAGGGAGCAGGTCAGAGAAAAAAAGTGGGGAGCAATTTACTTTTCCTATTGGCACTTTACAGTGACATTTGCCAACACTGTAACACAGAATGGCTGGTTGTGCGGTAATTATTCCAAAGACAGCTGCTGTTTACAGAGCTTTTCCTCCTTCCTTGCCGAGGGCCAGGGGCATTGCATTCACCAAAAGCAAACCAGAAAATGTGACTCGATGAGCAGTATCCAAACGGGAAGGACGAAAGGAAACTATTTATAATATCTGCAGTGCAAAAAAAGGACATTCCAATGAATAATTATGTTGGTGGAATCATTGGCAACTTAGGAATTTCAGGAGAAACAATATAAAATATAGTTTGTTCTCAAAATAGTTAACTCTTGTGTAAATGGCATGTGATATATCAAATGATCGGTGCATTCTCTCCAAGATGAAATTTCTTCTACAAGAAGTGAAGGGAAAACAAAAACAAAGGGAGTGGATGGGCAGAGGAAACAGATTTTTCTGAAAGAGCCTTCCAGTATCTTTCACCTCTTTGACGATGTTGTATAGAGAGGGACAGTTAGTGTGATATCACAGTGAAATCAAGCAAAGAGAGATAATAGCCATCTTCGGATGTGTATGTGGGGAGAGCTTTTGTTGAATATCTATTTTACATTGGTTCTTATGTTGTTAATGTTCCACTTAGCGAGATGTGTTTTGTTGGGACAAATATTTTACTGAAATATAGTAATATAATAGCAAATGAATATACTGCACACCCAAGGAAGGATTTTCCCAAAGGCCTGTGTTGAATGTGATCCTGCCCACATTAGCACATAAACTTTATTTCTTTGCTAGGAATTCTTGCTCATTCCATTTTATAATCATTTCAATTATTGAACCCTCTTGTATTTGATACACTTTTACATGGATTACAAGTGATATTGCATGTTGTTAAAGGAATATTGCATGTTATTAAATGAACTCACAAGGGTAGCTCTTAAATATGACCAAATTAGTGTTTTGTTTTATTTACTCATTTTACTTAGGGTGTTTTCTCAAGAAAATGTGATCTTGCTTTCTCCTGAGAATACTGGCTCTCTACTTGTTCGAGAGGCAGACTTTCCCATCCAGGACTTCTACCAAAGCATAAATAAATAAGTTTCTTTTGGGCACAGTGTAGTAGAAGATGAAGAAGGAAAAAAAGAGACAGTGATTTGATGGTATAATTTATTCTGTCAAGCTCCATTTCAGACATTCAGCCTGTGCCATTTAATTGATTTAATTCTTGCTAAGGAAGGAATATTGCCAAATTTCAGCTTTAGAATTTTAGATACCTTGTGAAAGCTGGTAAGAATTGGTGGAATTATCAGCATCTCTGTATATGTGTTCTTAGGCATATTCTAGATCAACGGCCAGTTCCTAGTTTTATAAAATTCTTCCTATATTTTATTTGCTAAGTTGAAATATGAAATTTTAGCAATGGCAAAACATTTTATTTATAAGTGAAATGAAATTACAGCCCTACATTTTCCTCTTCTTTCTAGAATTTTAATTTTAAGGAGTTTTCATCTTAATGTTATAGAGTTTTACTACTGACGAGGTTTGTAGATGGTTAATCAGTCTGTTGCTTGAATAAATTTATTGCAGTGCCTGGGACTTAGCCTTAGGCTAGGCACCAAGGATTCAGACAGAATGCTTTTAGAAAAACATAATATTATCAAGATCCCTTACTCTTTCTTGTTATGGATCATTTTTCCTTTGGTAGTTTCCGATGCCAGGTCCACACAGTCAGATCCAAGTGAAAGAGAGTTTGTCATCATGCAGTCTAGTTGAACTATGTAGACACAACTCAATTCAACTTTAAAAATGAATTTATATTTCATCCAATTTGTTACTCTTGAGAGATGACTTTCTCAAAAATCTAAAATACGTAGATGGGACTATTGACGCCACTGAACTTTATTAGATACTTAAAAAATTTTTTTTGTTTGTTTAATGATGTGCATGAACCCAGAATTTATGATTCTTTCCAGAGCATCATAAAGAGATTCCTGGAAAAGCCTGGATTTAAAGTATATCTAATTTTAAGAAGCCATTAACCAAGGTAGAAATAGGGTCCAATCTGATCAGGGATGGAGATCAAGAGGCAGTCAGGTTTACTGATTCATAGGTTTTAAGAACAAGATAGATTCCTAATCTTTGACCTCATATTTAGTGTAGAAGAAGTCTCTTAAGTATATAAAATAAACATGTCTGTACCTGTTCATTCATATTTTTATGTAAATGAGTTGAATTATTTCAACATGACCTTTTTTAAGATCAAAATCCATATTTGAGGAAAATACCTGTAAGTGGAAAGTGGTGTTTGTAGTCTCTAATAAAATGTATTCTCGGCAAAACATTTGAAAATTACAATGCAAAAACTCATTAAATAGATATAATTAACAGTTAGCACATGCTTTTGTATAAACTCAATCAGTGACAAATACTAAACCCATGCCAGCTGATCCTGACTTTCATTCAACAGGGAATTCTGTCTAATGTTAACAGCTAATAAAAAATAAATGAAGAATATGCTAATTTGATTTGTGGTTTGGTAGGTGACATCCACAGATTTGAAGTGCTACTAATGTTTGTTCTTTAATGATGCTAGTTTAGTGGTAATAATTATTACAAAATGTTGTTTGGTTTTTCAAGGTCTAACGTTAGCTTGACTGTTCTGGAAAATGTTAAGGTTAATTAACTAGTGTAGATACAAATCAAATTTAATTACTTAGTTATAGCCCAGCAATAATGTCATTTTGGGAAGATTACTCGAAAGATCATGAGCATTTACTGTTATACATTTAAAATTCAAAGTTGGAAAACAAAGAATGTAGGTTGGAAAATTTACATAACATCTTGCTTAGCAAATCATTTTACTGGGAGTTTCTAGCCATAATTTGTTAAGCAATGGATCTGTCCAGAATTAATTTAGCTTTAAAGACTATTACATTTTCAAGTTTGACTGTAACTTCATTAACTCTAGCACATACAATATGCAAGACATCTCAACAAATACAGCTTTTGGAGGCAAAATATTTACATCACTTTTTTGGAAAAATACATGGAAAAGAAATTTTTAGTATTATATAGGTTTTATGGAATCATTATTATTATATTCTATGGAAAATAAGTACTTTGTTTTTGCTATTTATATTACTAGTATTCTTTTCTTGCTCTATAGAATCCCAAGGAATAAAGACCTAGCTATATGAGATAGCAATTCAATTCTGAGAGTAGAACAGATATGTAATATGAGAAGGCAATCAGCTATAAAAAAATGAAAAGAAATTATGAAAATTTGAAATGATCAGAACAAGAAAAATAATGTGTGTTTGGGGGAATCCGAAATGATGAAAAAAACTAGAGAATGTAGTATTAGACAAGAAAGACTGTTAGCACATATTACCTAGAATCCAACATATTCAAGATTTACTTTGTGGCAGAAGAATTTTATCTGCATCGTTTAGCCTATTAAAATGATGGAAGCATGATATTTTACATTGACATAAAGTTTTCCTGTGTAATGTAAGAAATTTAGATGGAATAATTTTAGGGTTTTAATGGACTTCTGCTTTGGTGGATTATCTTTTCAGTCTGGAATATTTCTCTCTTCTTAGAAGCAAACCACATGTAGTATCATCCGAAAATCTAAATTATAACTACAAGAAATGTTTTTATAAATGTATATGTTTTCATGAATGCATAACTATTATAAAAAATAAGACCGGGTAAGAGCCAAAAAAAATTACAAGTTCTAATTCACTGCTGCCGGGAGCCTAAATTGATTATGTGCCAAGGGTTGTTTACCATGTCAATCAGATTGCTATGTTTGCTGTTGTAATCTCATTTTCCCACTGCTGATTAGAGTTTGGGGTTATGATATAGTTATGTAAAGAAGTTTTATCTTAGCAAATGAGGAGATGTCATAGTTTAGACACACTGAAGTGTTTAAAGTATGGATCCTTTTCTGAGTCATCATTCAAGGCTATCACGTAGGGGGCTGTTTGTTTCTCTGGTTCCGGGTTAGAGAAGAATTTATATAACAATCAGTCTGCACATACTTATTAAGCTCCTGATTTGCATTCAGCGCTGGGCTAATCATTATGAAGGAAACAGAAGAAATATCCTCCAAATACCTTAAAATGGGAGATAATGAGATAATATATTTTGTTAGGTACAAACATCATTACAAAGATGAGGTATAAGTTGTAGGAGAAGCCTTAATTTAGGGCAAAATATTTGCATTTGCTGGAAGCATAATTGGATAGAAAAATGTGATGTGCATTTTAAGATGGAATCATAACTTGGTAAACCTGAGTGTGTGGACATTTTCAATAAATAAGATGGTTCTCAATATTAATGAAAGACTCAGTGACCATTCATTTTCTTTAGTGGGATTTTATTTTTTTAATTGAAGTATAGTTGATTTACATTGTTGTGTTGATTTCTGCTGTATAGCAAAGTGATTCAGTTATACATACATATATATATATATATATATATATATATATATATATATATATACACATTCTTGTTTATATTCTTTTCCATTATGGTTTATCCCAGGATATTGAATATAATTCCCTGTTCTACACAGTAGGACCTTGTTGCTTATCCATTCTGTATATACTGGTTTGCGTCTGCTAACCCCAAACTCCCCCTCCATCCCTCCCCAACAACTCCCTCCCCCTTGGCAACCATCAGTCTGTTCGCTATGTCTGTGAATCTGTTTCTGTTTCGTAGATAAGTTCATTTGTGTCATATTTTAGATTGCACATGTAAGTGATATATGGTATTTGCCTTTCTCTGACTTACTTCATTTAGTATGATAATCTCTAGGTCCATCCATGTTGCTGCAAATGGCATTATTTCATTTAATGGGATTTTAAGTCATTATGAGGGCATTTAACTTAATCTCAGTATATTATCCCTTTAAGCCAATCACAGAAGACCAATACTGCATGATTCTACTTATATGAGATATCTAAAATAGATAAGAGATATCACTCAGAGAAGCAAAGAGCAGAATTGTGGGGAGTTGTTAACCAACTGGTATAAAGTTTCAGAAATGCAAAACGAGTAAGTTCTAGAAGTCTGCCGTACAGCATTGTACCTGTAGTTAACAATATTGTGCTGTACTCTTAAAAATCTGTTAAGAAGGTAGATCTCGTCAAATGTTTTTTACTACAGTGACGTAAAAATTAAAAATTGTTAAATGAAAAAATACCTGTTCTACTTAAAAAAAAAAAAGCTTATGTGCTCACCCCTCTATATCTCATTGCGTCTTAGAGTTTCTAAGCAAACTTTACAAGATTTCTAGTAAAATGTTGCCAGTATTTTGTTTTGCACTTAGTGAATTAGTCCTTGGTCTCTAGAAATGCTTTTGACTTCCTTTAATCCTATAGCCACTGGAGCAGCCCTTAACCCACTTTGCCTCCCCACTCCCTCCATCTTCTCAGCCTTACCAGTGTACAACCATCATGTTGGTAGAACCCAAGCAGATGTCGCATCCAACTGTGAAGTGGGAAGAGATTTTCCTTGGTTTTCCTTCCTGAGGACACTGGTAACCCATGGAAGGAGATTTAAGCGTGCTTAATTCTTTTCAGCGGAGCCACCTTGAGGGTATAACACCTATAATGGGGTTTTATTTGTTGTTACGCTGCTCTGTCCTTGTTAGCTGAGGTGTAGAAAATTGCCAATGGGTTACAATATCTTGAGAACCATAGAGGTTTTCCTATAAAGTATCTTGGTCGTGTTCTGTCATGGTTACTGAAATCTGCTCACTGGAGATTCATTCTTTGGGATAGGAAAGCTGTTAGGCCCCTGTTACATTGTAAATGCCATGCAACTCTTAAGGGTTATCCTTGCAACAGTAGAACAGAAGTGGCTCTGGGCCAGGAGGCAGGAAAGAAGGAAAGGACAGCCAAATGCAAGGTGGGTCCGTGGCACTAGAGATCTTCATCACTGGCTTGGGTGAGCAAGCTGAGGGGACTCCTGTGGAAGGTGTCAATGGAACCAATCAGCAGCTCGTGGGGTTTTGCTGCCAGCTTCCCACAATGCCTTGCACCTTCTGTCCTGGGAGTGGGGAAGTCCAGAAAGTCCTGGAAGGGAAAACAAGTGGTAAACAATATGGGCAGAATTAAAGGAAATCTCCTCCTTTGCTTCCTCTCCTGGCTTGACAGACTGCCTACGTAATACCAGATCTGTTTGCCAAAGGTTGAGCCATCCAGAGCTCATTCTTTTTACAGGCCTATACAGCCGTCTTGTTGTAAAGCCAGGCGAAATAAACAATGCCTTTTCATTTCCTGCCTTTCTCCCCAGGACTCGTGCTCTACATGACATTTTCTTTCCCTCTTACAGTGTCTCTACAGGGTCAGATAGGGGAATAGGCATTGTGTTCTCTGTGACAGTTGAAGATATGCAGGCAAGGGACAAAAACAGCCAGAAGCAGAAATCAGGGAAATTTCACTCTGCCTGGTAATTCAGATACTAATGACAAACCTGGAATATTTTATTTCTAGATACCATTTTTTAAGCTTAGGTAAGAGAGATCCTGAGTGCTGGGTACCCTTGAAGCCCTGGGGTGACCCTTGAAACCAAGACCACCCGGCTTTTCCATGTTAGACTTTCTGAGATAAAAGGTGGACTTAGGAGGAGCTCTCAACTTGGCATCCATACCCAGGATTGGAGCTCTACCTTTGTCCCCTACTAGCTTTGTAACTTTCAGCAAATTACTTAAGCTCTGAGTCAGTCTCCTCACCTGTAAAATGAGGATGATGGTGGTAAAGGTGGTGATGGTATTGGTAATTGTGGTGATGGTGGTAGTGGTGATAATGGCAGTGATACTGGAGCTGGTGGTGATGGTGGTGGTGGTGGTGATGATAATGATACTGGTGGTTGTGGTCGTGGTGGTATTGGAGGTTGTGGTTTTGGATGGTGGTGATGGTGGTGGTAGTGGTGCGGATGGTGGTGGAGGTGGTGAAGGTGATGGTGGTGATGATAATGATACTGATGGTTGTTGTGGTGGTGGTATTAGAGGTTGTGATTTTGGATATGGTGGTGGTAGTGGTACAGGTGGTGATGATGGTGGTGGTGGTGATAATGGTGGTGTTGGAGGTGGTGGTTTTGGATGTGATTGTAATGTGCGAAGCGACAGTGGTGGCGGAGATGGTACTAAGACGTATTGACAGCCAGGTTTCATGCTGTTTTCCTTACAATATTCATTTGATTTAATCCTCACAACTGTGTTAGTTAGGTGCTATTTTGCAGATGAAGAAATTGAGGCTTAGAGAGTAACTAACTTTCTTTGGGTCACACAGCTAATAGGGGAAGATCTAGAATTTAGCAGTAGGACCGCCTGACTGTAAAGGCTACATTGCCTCCTCTGGGCTGTTCTCCCCTCCCCTCAAGTGGCTTTCATAGGTGAGATGGGGACAAGCAAGCAGGTCATGGTGCTGTGACCCTGACTACATGTGGTCATGCAGCTCCAAAGATGAGAAACTAGAACAGTCATGTATCTTTTCTGGAGTTCTTGAACAGCATGGCCCCCGACACTCCATCAACCTAGAAGAGCCATGATGAACTGAGTTTGAGAAGCAAGAAAAACTCTAAATCCCTCCATGTACCTGACCTGCCCAAATTATTGTCTATTCCCTTCTCTCTCACAGTATTTATTTCCTCTTTTCCTAAAGAGTAAAGAAACTCTATTAATAGCTTTCTGTCACTGCCTGCACTGGCTCTGTAATGTTTAACTTCTTTATATGGCTGAACAGTGAATGCAGCTTTTCTCCATTCTTAAAATAGTAGTTTCTTGGTCTTTCCTTTTTGTATATTACAAGACAGTATAACGTAGTGATGACCCAGCGCACCAGAGGATGCTTGTTGCCTTGTGTCAGCACTGCCACTAAGTTTAAGAAGTTATAATCTGTGACCCTGGAGGTCATCAACAGTAAGAATTCTTGGTTAGGAGGTTTTCCTAGAGGAAGGGACCCACATGGCAGTTCAACGGATACAAACCTACCCACAGCAAATGGAATTTTCAGCAGCTTTTTCAAAAGTCCAATTCCAAGTCACTCTTGCTTTTGACCTGCATTCTTTCTAGGGCACAAGAATAACAACAACAACAAAACCACTTCGAACTAAAGTCAGATGACTGTCCAAAGACAGCCTGTATACACTTTATACAAACTAAGTATTCAGGTGTGTCTGTAACTCATTTGCTTTCAAGTAAAGTTTTATTTTATTTTTTAAACTTTTGCAGGTGAATTATTGGTCTGTTTGGAGTAAATTCACTGCTGATATGTTTATAAATGTAACTAATTATAACATTTAACAGAAGCCCCCAACTCTTCCCTTTCAACAGAGAACTTTTCTCTCTCACACACACACATTTATTATTTACCACGATAAGGGTGGGAAAGCAAGATTAAGTCCTATTAACATAGAGTTTAATTTTTAGGGCACAATAAAACAAAAACAATTCCCAAAGGACAGCTTTCATTCTAGCACGTTAAACGTTGCAGTCTTAACTTGACACCATGTTTAAAACGAGCTATTCTGTTTAATTTGTAGAAAGAGAAGGGGAGAGGATAGAGAGGCGAGGGAGAAGGAGGAGAGAGAGAGAGAGGTGGAGGCAGGGAGAGTAGGAAAAGGGTGGGAGTAGACAGAGAAAGAGGGAAGAGGGAAGGAGGAAGGCAGGCAGGCAGAGGGACAGAGACAGAGGCAGAGAGTATACAGCCCTGATTAGATTTCGGCTGTTACTAAAATGAAGCGAAGCCTGGAATTAGTTCAGATCCTTGCTCAAGCAAACAAACGAAAGGCAGTCTAAGAGTAAGAAAAGAGACGTGGGATTCGCTGAAACTGCTGCTTTATTAAAAATAGACAGCGACTTTGTCCTTGGAGTCAAATGTACATACAGTTAGTTGCCTGAGTGTATGCTTGAGGAGCCAGAGGAAGCTGGTGGGATCCAGTAGGGCTGGTACCCACTCCACTGATGCATGCCTTCAGCAGCTGTTTTATGAATACCCTCCTGTGTCAAGTCCCTTGTAAGATGCTGGGACAAGAGTGGTGACTAGGACATGGCCCCTGCCATGGAGAACCTCATGCTCTGCTTGAGGCGGTAGCTGTGCAGATATCCAGTCCTACAGCGACTTGGCTGTAGCACAGCCCGACGCCTCTCTGTGCCATCCTGCCTTCCTTGGCCCCATCCTCACAGTGCCTTTTGATGGGGCTTTTGCCGCTGCTGTTTAGGCTGAGAAGGAATGTCGCTGAGCTGTCAGCAAGGCTGCTGGTGGAAGCAACCCCACGGTGCGCCTGCGCTTCCCCAGAAGAGAGCCACGATGCTGCCTCCCTCCCCGTCCCGCTCCCCCAGGTGGCTCCCGTCACCATTTGGCTGCCCTCTCAGATGGAGACCAGAAGAGTAGAGACGGGGAACAATTCAGATCTGGTTCATTGTTCATAGCCATCGTGAACTCAGAGGGATGTGAAGTAGGGAAAGGTGGCAGCATTGGCTTTGAACCTGAGCAGCTGCCTGTCTTCAACTTTGTTTCCTAATCCTGTGCATTGCGAGGGGAAGCGGATGTTACTCATGTCTGAGTCTTTCCTCTAAATGGTATGAATTTATTGAGCATAAACAACAAGGCGAATACAGACATTAGAGCCACCTAGCCAGGAATTCAGTCAGCTGGGGCTTAATGCCTTCAGGGTCCCAGACTCAGAGGTAGCTCAGCATCGCAGAATATCTGGACACGGTGTTGAAGGAGGATGGACAGATTACCAAGGCAAGAACGTAAACTGCAGAGGTCCTTTTTGAGTTGTTAATATGGAAGAAGAACTCTATATGGGTGAGTTCTGGCATGGTTTAAGTCGATGTGTTATAGGAAGTGATTCATCTGACCTACACAAAGTCTAATAGGATGGTAGAATATTAAGAGTATTAATATAATATAATACTAATACAATAAATATAAACACAAGTATAGCTATAAATATAAAAGTAGATATAATAAAATTATAATATTAAGTCTTCATTTACCTGACAATATCTAGGGTTAAAATATCCTGCACAAATTAGTTGTTTGAATACCTGAAGCATATTCTATAGTTTGAATTCTTTTAGGAAAGGAACATCTTTCTTAATAGCCCATGACTTCCATAGCCATTGTGAACTATATTCTCTTAAATGGATGTGTTTTTATTTGGTTGTTAATAATCAGTTCTCACATAGGAAATCCTTGGGATATTTTGAGGTAGATCTGGGTCTTTGGTCTTACAGTAAAGTTTTCCAGTCTTTAAGTCTACTGAATTTTGAGTCCTTGTAATATATATATATATATATACACACACACACACACACACACACACACACATACACACACACACGTATATATATTCCCTTTTTTACAGTTAGGCTGTCACTGTGTCTAACTCTGCTATGTTCATTTAAAATTTGTTGCTTCCCTAACTTGCACACAGAATGAGAGTGAATGGTAGGTATTCATTATGGACACAAAATGACAGTCTTCAGACATGAAGGTCTTAGCACTTTCCTTAGTGGATGGTCTTTGTGACAGTTGTCGCAGCTACCCAGAGCCATCATCTGCGGTAGTATAATGATTGAGAACAGTGATTGTGGGCCACACTAGCCGGGGCTTAAACCCTTGCTCTGTCACTCATCAACTGCATAGATTCATACATTTTCAAGCTCTCTGTGTTTCAGTTTCATCATCTATAGAATGAGGATAATAGAACCTATTTCAAAGGATTAAATCCAGTTAGCCCATACCTGCAGTATAATAAGGACTCAGTAAATGTTAGGTGCTATCCTTGTAGCCTTTAGTTACTTTCCAGCTGGTTATTTATGGAATTCTAAGATAGGCTTGCTGGGAATTAGGCAGAGGGATTTCTTCTCTTCCTTTTCTTAAGACACACACACTACGGAGTTTTGTGACTCTGTGTGTGGTGCATGTGTGTGCACATGTGCTTGTGTTTAGGGGAGGGGAACTCAAGGCAGTTAGTTGTCTCTACTAGCCTAGTAAAAATGATAGCTACAGAAAATGATCAAAAGTATAAGATGCAGCCCAGAGTACACCCTGTCAGCAAAATCATAATTTTGGTGGAGAGCGGGAGGGAAGCAAGATAAAATATGGAGACCAGAGAACTAGGGCTAGTAGAGAATACAGGAAGGGTCAGAGATCAGACTTTTTCCTTTTACATAACACTATGCTATTTACAAGGTTCCTATGTGTCTATTTCATCTTCACACCAATCCTTTGAGGCATTAGTGCATTTATTTTAGGGCAGAGAGAGTTCCACAGTGATGGATACATAGTAGGAGCTCAACAAATCATTTTGAAAAAATAGCAGAAAGAAAGGGGGAAGCAACAAAACTTTTACACATGAGAAAACGTAAGTTCAGAGAATGAGATGAATTGTAATAAGTAGGAGAGCCCAAACTGGAAACCAAGTAGTATATTGACACCTCACTTGGTGTTCTTGACCTTACACCAAGTGGTTGGTTGTTGGGTCTAGTACTTACCCTACATCTCTTTCATATGCTATCATCAAGTCAAACTCTGGAGAAGCTGCCTAGCTGGGTACCCACTGTCATTCCCACTAAGTTTTCATGGCAATTATTTCTTTTATTATCCTTCTGAAGAGTATTTTAGCAAGATTCCACTTCGCTTAAATTGTTTGGCCAAGGAGGGGAAAAGTGTTGCATTTTGATTCTTTGTGCTCTGCATCTCCTTGCCTCAGGAGTATCTAGGATGATGATGTAAATATGCCTGAGAAGTTTTTGTGAGATCAGTCGAGTTACTAAGAGTTGGAGTTGGGTGGCGGATGATGATCGAAATAATAAGAATAATAATATGCTGTATTGAAGTAGTGGAATGTCCACTTCTATTATGATTGCTGTGAAATGAAATTCCTCACGTGACAATGCCAGGATAGTATTCTTAGTCTTACCCCAGAATACACAGGTCCTTGGACTTGGGTGATTCCTTTTACGTCAGTCAATGTTAATAATGCTGCCTTAAAAGAAACTGGTTACATTAGCAACTTACCCATAGAGCCTCATCACGCCTGGCATGCTGCTTTTGTCCACGTTGTCTAAACTTATCTTTATTCCTTACCAATTCTGTTTCTTGCATCCATCCGTGTATTAATCAACCAGTTAATTCAGCAGAAATGTATTAACTTCTTAACTGTGGCTTTTGTGCTTAATCTAGAGACTTGAAGACGATTGAGAGTCCCTTTTTTCCAAGCTTAAATTTTAGTAGAAAAAAGAACAACAATGATAACACAATAATTATAACAATAATTCCAACATAGTGATATAATCATGATGATAGAGACAAAGTGCCTTGGGAGTTCAGTAACGCTTGGGCTGCAGTTGTACTAGATTAATTTTTCTTCTTTCCTGTCTTTTTCTTCTTCTTTTTAAAATAATAATCCCCAAACGTATTTGTTACAAAGAGTTGAATCCTCTTGGTAATTGAGAAAAATATGGTGAAATCTCATCTGAACTCTCTGTAAATGATAATCAGTTTTTTCACAATTATGACCATACAGGATATTCACGGCATATTGACTGATTCCAGGATGGAAAATAATCCCTAAATAAGCATGATTTGTCTAAATTTGTATACGTGTTAGACAGATGGGGGCATCAAATATATGCAAGAAGAATTTATTGTAATATATATACTAAATCTTCATACAAGAAAAATTTATTGGTATGATAAATTCAGTGAGCAAACATATTACTCTGAATTCAGATGCACGTTCTAGTTCAACTCAATATCTAACACAGTATTTAAATCTGTGTCAGGAAGGAAATAAAAGCCCTTTAAGGATGGCTTTTTCACTATTTTTGTTTTAAATACATTGCTCTAAACACGTTTTTTAAAACTTTTACCTCTAAATTTTTGGCAGAACTAATCCTAACACTTGCTTTAAAGCCAATTAGACTTTGTATTAGACTGAATATTAAGAAATAAAACTTGATTATGTTTTTCTTAGTTTAGCTCCCAATCCCCAATGATGTCTCTTTGGATAGTCCCCCCAAAGTTCCTATTCTTCTTTCCTGTTAAAGTCTGTCGCATTGAAGTCAGTGACAAGATGCAGAACTGGGAGAATCTTCTTTGCATTATTTTAAGAAGTTGTCAAATATCAATAGTCTAAGACAGTTTAAAATGCTGATTTATGGAAACAACCTCACTTTGCCCACTGAGAGAAAAGTTGGTAAACTAAAATTTGTATTCTGGGTCCTTCATCTTTTTGATCTATTGATACCTTACTCTACTGGAAAATGTAATGCTTAGGGGAAAGCTGGATTTTGATGACTTTTCTCCCTGCTAGGAGGATCTAAGTAATAAAATAAATAAAGAGTAAAATTCAGGAGACAAAATGGAATGCAGAAGGAAACCCATGTTCACATGTGTGAATCTGAGTCCTCAGACCCAGCTCTACCACTAACCAGACCAGCAACTTTGAGCAAGTCATTTCATTTCTCTGAGCTTCAGTTTTTTGTAAACTCAGTTTTCTGTAAAATCAGAGTTGCAGTAAATGATATACACATTTTCTTCCATTTCAAAAGAAATGGTTGCTGTCCTTTGAGAGAAGACATTTTAAAAAATCACGTAACACTGAATAAGATTTACAGTCAAGTATGAGGAAACTTGATTTGTAGTTCTTTTTGATTTTTAATCACTCTGTGCCTTAGTTTTCTTGGTGTAGTCATTTACAAAAAAGAAACACATTGAAAGACAAAAGTAACATAAAAACCAAATAAGAAGCTTAAATCCTTTCTCAGGGAGTCTTGATAAGTTCTGAATTTGCAAAATCATATACATCCAACTGGATTGATCTGTTAAAATGGTACAATGTCTCATTTAAATCGACATTCCTGTCACTGCGTATTAGGGTAACCGTGTAATTTATTGTCCCTATCGGAGTACTTTTTCTAGTAAAGGGGGGCACTATTAATAATTATGCAGTTGTAATAATTAGGAAGTATGGCATAGTTACCCTAATTTTAACCACTCTCTGTGTGCATGCCGTTTCAGAAAAGTAGAGATTGCGTTTCTACTAAAGACGATTGTAATGAGAGCAATAGTCATCAGAACGGAAAAACTTTGTATTTGATGTTTCTGTCTGCTTCACTTGCCCACATCCTATCCATTTTTTTTTCCAAGGAAGCTATTCAAACATCATCTAATGCAACTTGGCTGGTAAACACATCTGCTGGAATGCAGACAGATATGAGGGATTAATTAGATTAGAGGCAATGGAAGAGGGAATCCATTATGCCCAAACCACAACTCTGGTGGTTTGCTAGTCAAACCACATTGACAAGTTTCTTTTTTATTTTTTGTATGGATTAAACAATTGATTTTTTCTTCTCCGTCTTCAGGGAAATTGTAGAAGCAGATCTGTGGGATTGTAAGTATAGTGTTGTCTGGAGCGCTCAAAAAGTTACCAATTATGTCTTTATTTAAGAAAAAAAGAAAAGAATCTCTGAAGTCACTTCCAGATTTAAAATGTAATTATTCAGCAGCATTACACCCTCCTGAGACTCTGTGACCATGTCTTACCTTATATGTCCTTCGACCTGATTGGCCAAGCCTAGAGAAATGCTTGGTGAGCTTCTTTAGGCTATCCCCATCATTCTTCATGCATTCCATGGATACTCCTCTGGGCCCTGTCCTTACATACTCTTCCATTCCCTCCTACAACAACTATCTGAGCCAGATGGTCCAAGCTCTTTGGTATCCAGATGACACAGATCCATCTGTGTCTTTCTTCCCCAATGTTCCCATCTGCAAAGGGCTTTCTTGCATTGATTCCTGCTGTCTTATTATAAATCATTTTCTTCTTTTTTTAACCTGTAGTGTTCCTTTCAGGATGGCCATGTAGGAGTAGAAAGAAAAATATATTGATCTCTAGGCATAAGCCAATTCATTCCAATCAAGTTAACTCTCTGTTTTCTATAGTACGTATGTTGACTCATCATAACGTTGTGTCAAATGAGGCTTATTTATTGATTTATAAAAAAGGGAAAAGGTATTGCAAAATTACCTGAACAGTGAATAAACTTCCAAGAGACTAAAACAAGTCCTTATTTAAGCGTAAAAGTGGATGGAAGAGAAAAATATTTGAAGAATTCAGTATTTAAATTAATGAAGTGATGGGTAATTTTAGCTCAGTCAAGGCAAGAACAATAGAGAATTTAGCCCAGGGAAAAATCAATCAGGCAAATACAGAATCAGAATTATTAGACCTGGAAATATCCTTTAGTAAAAAATAAATCTGAGAGTTTTAATTCACCACACTCATGTTACTCAGCAGAATATACAGGTAACATTATTCAGTGGTCCCAGTGTGCTAGGCACACATCAGTCACACCATCACATTAAAACACACCTGGTTGCTACAGCTCATGTAGAACTCTATATATAGATGCAGACATGTACAGATGTTTACTTCCCCACAGTCTACCTGTCTCAGTGGCTAGAACCTCAACAGTTCCCAGAGTTTTGGTCTCAATATTGGACATTGTTTTTTAACAAAATCAACACCTAAAATAAAAGGCAGCAAAGAATGCAGTTTCAGTCATTAGTAGCTCTGTAATCACTTTGATTTGTGTTTCATTTTATGAACTACTCGACGGGCATGAGCAATGTTTTTACATTAGGGAAATCAAGGTTTTAGTTTTCTGTTTCTAAATTGTTCTTACAATTAAGGTGCAATTTAAACATTAGGTTATTTCTCTTGCATACTTCTTATACATTTCCTTTTTCAATTAGTATAAAATATGAGACTCAAGAAAGGAATTTTCTGAGCAGCTGTTAGGTGGTAAATCGATCTGTATAATTCAGGTACTACCTAGTGAAACACTTCACCAGGTGCCTGCAACGGGTCAGCTTATCGTTCATGAGAACATAGGCATCTTCTTTTATTTACATCTATTACACTTTTACCTACGTACCCAGGGATTAGTAAATACCTGCCTTATAAGCAAAGAAAATTGGAATAAAACTTCTTGACACACATTACACCTTTGTATACCTTTGAGTTCCTACTTAAAGGATGTTGATTTAGGTTTATCATGCTGTGCAGTAATATTATATGTAATAAAGCCTCAAAAAAGCTATGACATGAGTGTTTTCAGGTGATATGAAACTCACATGGTATTTAGAGAGAAGGTGTAAAGTAAATCAATGCTAGTAACATCTGAATTCTTCCAGAGTTTTTCTTTATTAAGAAAAAAAAAAAAGGGATCTGTTTGTAAAGATTCTTAAAATAGATAATTTTATAGATCAAAAATGATAGCCAGAAAAAAAAACCCTTCTAAATTAGACTCTAACTTTTCAGGGGGTACTTAAATGGAATTAGTAACAGCAGAAGTTTTCAATAGTTTTCACCTATAGTAAAATTGTGTTTATGTCTTTCTAGTTGATATTATCATGATAATACTCTATATTTTTATTATTGTGACTGCCTTATATCTTTGCAGTTTTAGCAGCTTTGCTTTTGTGGACATTATATTTGTCAGTGAATTTAACAGGAATTTTTGAAATCAATAAGATTACCTGTGCTGTCTTTGATCTATGCAGGCAATAGTGCCTAAGAAGCATATTTTTAGCAAGGAAACAGTCTGAATATCCTTGCTGTTAAAGGAGTGCTCCCTTCTTATGGTCAAGAAATAGCTTCAATTAAGGGTGCACACCCCCTCCAAGGCAGTGTTAAATTTATAGCAATGAGTGCTATAACTAGATAATTTTTCTCAGACTTTAGTCCAGTGCCTTATGTACTGTAAATGGATGTAAATAATGTACTGCCCCTCTATGTTAAACAGGCTTTGCATTTTCAGAAGTAACACATCCGTGAAAACTAGTTATATAGGGTAAATTAAATACACTTCGTATACCACCAGAATCACAAGCCATCTCACCCACAGGGTTATTCAGCTTCATAGATGAGAGTCACAGTTGTAGGAGATTGCTTTCTCCATGACATTAATATGTTCTGACACATCCCTAAGCCACCTATATAGTATGAATAGTAGAGCATGGTCCTGAAGAACATGTGTCTGGAGTCAGATGATTTGTTTCATATCCTAGCTCAGATGTTTATTTGGAAGGTAATGTTGGGCTGGTTGTTTAATGTCTCCCTGCCCCAGTTTTCTCACCTATTAAACAGGATAAATAGCTCCACATCAAAGATTTTTATGAGAAGTAAATGAGATAATATATGTAAAAAGGTGAGAACCATGTCTGCCACGTGGTAAAAACTCAATCCATGTTGACCATTACTAAGATACTGACTTTAAAATAGCTTAGGTGTCTGTAAAAAAATCATGTACCCAATATAAAATATTTTCAAAAGATAAGGAGAAAATTGTAAGTAACCTCGCAAACCAGAGATAATTACCCTTTACCTTTTAGTATATATAATCTTTGTTTTGCTCTCTCTTTTGCTTTGTAGGTATGTGTTTAAAATATTCCTTATATAAATAAAATTCTTTAAAATAAAATCTTAATAGCTGAATAATATTCTATTATATAAATACAGTTTACTTAGTGAGGCCTCTAGTATTGGATTTTGTTTTGATATTGTTTTGTTTTGTTTTGTTTTACAAGTGTTTACATATAAACAATGAATGCCATAGTGAACATTTTGGAAAAAAAATCTTGGTGGACACTTAGTTCTTTAAGTTGAATCCTTAAATTAGAAGAAATAGACCAAAATATATAGTCATATGAAGGCTCTTAGTAACTTTTACCAAGTTATTTTAGGAGGATCTGTACCAATTTACCTATCTAATATCTGTGCATAATTTTCTGATGAGATTGATTATTTATTAGAAAATCTTATCTGTACTTGTATATAGAAGTGCTTCCCTTAAAAATATTTTGCTAATATTTATTGTCTACTATGTGCAAAATACTGTGCCAGCCATTCTCATACATTAAATTTGTTACCTTTGAAGTGTTCCTGGATTCCAAAATACCATTATTCTTCAAAGTCCTTCTTGTATTCCTCTTTTGAAATTATCTTCAGAGCCATAGATAACATCTATTTTAAAAAGTACTTATATACGCTACCAAATGTAAAATAGATAGCTATTGGGAAGCAGCCGCATAGCACAGGGAGATCAGCTCAGTGCTTTGTGACCACCTAGAGGGGTGGGATAGGGAGGGTGGGAGGGAGGGAGACGCAAGAGGGAAGAGATATGGGAACATATGTATATGTATAACTGATTCACTTTGTTATAAAGCAGAAACTAACACACCATTGTAAAGCAATTATACTCCAATAAAGATGTTAAAAAAAATTTAAAAAATAAAAAAGTTTCATATGGCATTATCTTTCTGATCATTCACATTATTTAAAAGTCTTAGTGCCAAATAACTTTAGTCTGGTTCCAAAATCCAATACAATCTAAAAAAATAATTATTTTTCAAAATAATTTATTAAGCTTGCAGCTGTATTGCAGTATTACAGAATGGCCACCGTTCTTGGGGTCAAAAACCTCAGTTTGAAGATGTGGCACATATATACAATGGAATATTACTCGGCCATAAAAAGAAATGAAATGGAGGTATTTGTAATGAGGTGGATGGAGTTAGAGTCTGTCATACAGAGTGAAGTAAGTCAGAAAGAGAAAAACAAATACCGTATGCTAACACATATATACGGAATCTAAGGGAAAAAAAAAAAAGGCCATGAAGAACCTAGTGGCAAGACGGGAATAAAGACACAGACCTACTAGAGAATGGACTTGAGGATATGGGGAGGGGGTGGGGTGAGATGTGACAGGGTAAGAGAGTGTCATGGACATATATACACTACCAAATGTAAAATAGATAACTAGTGGGAAGCAGCCGCATAGCACAGGGAGATCAGCTCGGTGCTTTGTGACCACCTAGAGGGGTGGGATGGGGAGGGTGGGAGGGAGGGAGATGCAAGAGGGAAGAGAAATGGGAACATATTGTATATGTATAACTGATTCACTTTGTTATAAAGCAGAAGCTAACACACCATTGTAAGGCAATTATACTTCAATAAAGATGTTTAAAAAAAAAAAAAACCTCAGTTTGAATCTCATTTGCTGCCTTTGTGGGCATAGCTAATTTAGTTATATGTTCTTAAGACTCAGTTTCTTTTTCTAAAAGAAAATATTTCTTAAAGTGCTGTGATCAGTATCATGAGATATGTAAAAATGCTTTGTTAATAAAATGGTATTGATAATATTGTTATTGTCAAATATTAAAGATAATTTATAGGTGATTTCAAAGAGTGAGAGGACGTGTAAAAATGGCATGTTAGAATTATGATGATGACTATATTATAGGGTAGGAAAATCTCACAATTCTATTTTTTCACCACTGTTTCTGCAAATAGATATCTGCTAAATTTTAATCTTTCCTGTAATGCTCATAAATCTTCAACTATTGATAGACTATATAAGCCTCTTTTATTAGTCACCATGTAGATAGCTTTTAAAGCAAACCAAGTAAAATTACTTTCAGTGTTATCCCTAGTATGCTATGTTGGTTTCATCCTTATTTGGCCAGTGACAAGTCAAATTGAAAGGTTTTGCTGGAATTCCTGAAAAATGGGATAATTTAGTGTTCTGATGTTCTGATTTCTCATTATATCATTTCAGTGCCCTTAGAGGGGTACTATAATAATCTAACAAACCATATCTAAGATTTATTGCCTGAAGCTTTAGTGAAAAGAGGCATGCATGGGAAAACCCCATAATGTACTGAAAAGTTAAACCAGAAAGTTTGTATTTTATAGGTTTCCTCTAGTATTTGCTCCTGGAGGTTGCCCCCTCTCTTCTTTTTCTTTTCTTTCTTTATCCTCCTTTTTATTCTTCTCACTCTTAGTCCATGGTTGCTTCTACTCACGGGGCTATTTTTACATTGCTCACAGCACCCCATTTTTGGTGGTGAAGGGATGGGAATAGGGCCTAACAGCTAATGAATAAATTAGCAGCTTCATTGGTTGGTTGATAGGCAAAGTAGGAACAAGGGGTCCATATGCATATGACTACATTCTCACTACCACTCCTGCCCTTTAGAATGAGAATGCCAACCTTTGGACAATAGGGCACCGGGATGCATAATTTCCACTGTGTTCTGTGCAAGATGATTCAATTGTAATTACTTCCAAAAACCTGAGTATTTTATTTCTCCTCTTTCCACTCTCCAGCCTCATTATTTGCCACGCCCCAAACTCTTTTCTATTCAGCAAGCTAGATGATGGTTGGAGTTTGTACTGTAAGAATTAACGTATTCTAAATTGATGACCACATACCCACTCTTGAGAAACTGAAGCTCTGATGTGGTATTGGTGTATGTGTGTGTTTCTGAAGGTTTGTGAATTTAAAACTCTCTGCAGGGGTTCAAATTCATTTCTGGCCAGCAGCTGGCTTTGGACAATTTTGAAGCAGGAGTTCTTGACAAAGAGCCTAAGACTCCATTATCTTTTGGCTACGAAGCAGGTCAGAAACCCTGATTTCTCTGTTGTCTCCAAGTGTATTTCTGAAGCCTGAATCTGCAGAATTATTTTCCCAAAAGAAAAAAACCCAGAATATACCCCTGTTAAAGAAATATGATTGAGTGCTTATAGGTGGTATTTCATTCAACTAATAGGCCATTTCAAATGAGATCCAGAAGCTGAACCAGTGTGACTATTTCAGGAAGATTTGTTCTCTCTGAGGAAAGTACCTTGCATTCTTGGCTCGTGGTCTCAAAAATAGGAAGAATTTTGCAGGCCTTTCTTGAATTGGTATTTTGCAATCATATCAAAAGTTATGTTTAAGTATAATCACTTACTCTGATTTAGAGCATGTTATATAATTATAACATATTTCATTCCTGTGAGTTGCAGTTAAGTGACCAAGGAAAATTTGGGTTTTTTTAAGGCTTCCTAAGGCTATAAATTATTTTCCTATATTAATGTCTTTTAACTGAATACCGTAGTTCCGATTTTCTCCAATGCTGTATCTTTCAGCATAGCAGAATTGGTCAAGCCCAAGGGACAAATAATTTATATTGCTAAACCCTGATCAAGCTCATGAAGTTTAGAGCCTCTCCAAAGTATGGGCCTTTAGTGCTGTGTCTTACCACTCTTGTGAGCACGAAGGCATGCTTCAGTGTGCAGCGGTTTGTTAATTAGCAGCTCTGTCACTGCCCTTTCTGTTCCCAGTTGGGCCACCTACTTGTCACTACCTTGTTTCCCAATGCTAAGTGCTGTCTCTTTTAGCCCAGATTCAGGCAGTTGAATTATGTTTTATCGTGTCCTTTGCATGAAGGGGAAGTCCAAAGTGCCCAAACTCCGCGTGCTTTCAGGAGGGACATATAGAAAATGAAACAAGAGACAGTCTCTCCACTTTGTATTTCCAAATGGGCCTCTGTTTGTCTGACTCAGCAGAGGCGTGCCACAGCAATGAAGATATCCACTGTCTAAAAGAAAATACGGATAAAGTAAGGCCGGGAGGGGCATCTGAATGCTTGCCTATCTTACAGAGAACAACATAAAATGAAGACTTGAGGGAATGAGTGTAGATTGGACATGATCTGGTTCAACCCCAAACTTTCAGTCAAAATGTACTAAAGGATGTTTGATGCCTCCAGCTATGTCAGGAGTTGTTGGATGGTGGGGAGGAAAGAGATAAAGAAGGAAGTTGAGAGGGACAAAGAAAACATGTCCCTTTCCATGGCCAAACTCACAGACTAGTATGATAGAAGATGATTAAACTCTTATGGAGAGAATATATCTCTGACTTTGTTACTTATGGAATATAGTCCTTGGTGCCCAATACAGTTATTTGCCTGTACTTGTGAGTAAATAAATGCAAATGGGCCAGTAATTATAAGCACCAGTGAAGACCCACAGCTCAGAAAAGTCACCTCAGAAGAGACAGAACACCAGGCCGGCTCTCTGTGAAGCGAGTTGGCCAGAAAAGCAAAGAGCGACTCCCCCTGGCCATTCTCTTTGTCTAAGGAGACCTTCCAAGAAGGTTAGAAAAGTCACTTATTCAAAAGATACTTGCCAAATGCAGTGTTAAGTGTCACAAAGTTGGGAAGATAGGATAAATAAGAGAGAAAAGGTCTTTGTTGACAGAGGCTGACGGTTTATGCAGGTAGAGCAATGGAACCCTATATGCTGAGAGCTGTGGGAGCGCCATTTCCAGACGGATGATGTTTTCCCAGGCAGGGGACCCATGAGGGTGGGAGGAGGAGCTTCACTGAGGTGAAGGATTCAAAACTCGGGAAATGGAAATGGAGAAATGGACACAGGCCAAAGGCAGGGAGAGAGCAAACTACCAAGAAAGAAGAAACCATGACATATAGAAGTGAAAGGAACCCTAGATAGCATCTAGTTAAACGTCTCCTTTCATAGATAAGGAAACAGTCCAGGAGCAAGCTAGTAAGTGACTTACTAAGCTGGTGTGGTTCGGAAGGGGCAGAACTGCACCCAGAACCTGCTTAGCTTAATCCTCGGTCCGCTGTTGGCACTGCAATCATGAAGGAAGAAAACTGTGGGGAGAAATGGGAGAACACAACCCAGAGATGGATTGTTTTGTTCCTGTTCGTGTCTATACAGTCAGCATGTGGCATAGAGATGGGGAATACATAGCATACAGTAACTTACCTAAGTTTAAGCCCCAAGCAGTGTGAATGTGGGACATGAGGTCCTTCTGTGGATGTCTTTGAGCATCAGAGAAGTGACCCACAAAATGCTTTGGCTTGGAACTAACGGGATCGGCTGCAGTGGTTAGATTGTAGGCTTGATGGAAACGTATAACCACACTGGCCCTGTCTTCGTGGCCAGGCCCTTAGCACTGCACACGCAGCCGTGATGGGCAGGAAAGGCCCTTGGCTTTCCCTCGGCTCCACCACGCTGATTTCACCTCTGGCTTCCTACCATTCCCTCCACACTCAGCCCTCATCCCAGCTCAGGTGTCGACATCCTTTCCCACCCCGCCTGTCTGGTAGTGAAAAGCTGCAGACATCGATAGCCCTACGACCCAGTTAGAATTTCTGAAATTCCCGATTTGGCATTTATATATTGAATGTTATATTGAAAATTGCTGGGGAACATTCTGACATCTTGCCAAAATCACTGTGCATTCACAAAGAATTAGAAAGTCCAGGAATGCACAAAACTCCAAGAGCAGATATATCTTCTGTTTTTTTTCATCTTGCATATCAAAGGGAGCATGCTGTAAATGTTTCCTGAGATCATATTTAGCACACTCTTTGGCTTATTTGTATAAATTTTTTGAAGAAATGAGCTTCTGTGTGTATGTGTATTTGTGTTCGTGCATATTTTGTAGAGATGACTGGTAACAAATGAATCTAATATTAGTTGCTTTCTCCCATGAGAGGAAAACATTGAGAATCTCTGCACTATAGAAAGAGGGTGATAAATATGTAGCATACAGCGATGTATGATGTATTGCATGAGATGATTTTGTCAAGATTCTCATGGTCATGAGGACTCAGCTAACAGATTTGTCAAACTCATGCTAATCATTTTCAAGGAACAAGGCGAACTTATGGCAATTTAAATTAGATTTCAGGTCAAAACTTATTAATGCAATCAAAATAATTCACAGTTAGTGTGTTACATGGATTGACCAGAGTAGAAAAAAAAATGGACAAGGAAAAAATAAAACACCTGTTAGCACAAGTATAAACACCGTATTTTGTTAAAATTGTCAAAGATTAAGGGTTGAAGAATTATTTCATCCTTCCCACTCTAACATTTCTGAAAATGAAACGTGACCAAACTAACCAGAAACCATCATGCGAGCACTGTAGTGCAAATGTAAAACAGTGAAATCCCTTCTCTTTGTTGGAAATTGGAAGATGAATTGGGACATGTCTCCCAAGAATTCTTGTTTGTAGGATATGCTGGAAAAGGGGCCAAGTGTCCCCATCGATTTTATTTTAAAGACAACCTCTTGAAAACTATCATTTACAAGATATGGAAACATCTATGTACTTTTCTTAAGCAATCTATATTTAAGACATTCCTTGGCTATGATCCACAAATGTTTCCCATATTTATTTTTTTCTTGCAGTAATTGCTTCAGCAAATGTAGGTATACAGCCCATCCTAACGCTAAGCCACTAATTCTGCTGTGACATCTTCACTCAGCAACAAAAATGGGATGCATTTATGCTCTGAAATGTGGCTATTCTGTCCAATAATTGGTATTTGCTTATTTAAGAAACAAGGGTATTTCTTATGGAAATTGGGAAGCATGCTTTCCTAGCATTTTCCCTCTTCTGCCTATCAGGACTCCCTCCTTTACATCATTGACTCCAATTCTCCATTGAAATTAGTTACATTCTGTGGGTCTGGGGAGGGGGAGTTGCATGGGCTTGCTCAGTGGTTCAGTAAATTACAGAATTTTCAAGGGATTATAAATCCACTTATGGATACAAGTATTTGACAGAAATAATTGCTGTTACCCATAAGCTTTCATAGGCTTTGAAAAAAAGAAAAAATCAGTCTTTGTCAATTGCTTGGTTGTAGCTTGTCTATAAAACAAAAAGCCACCATGGTACCTTACCTTTCAGCGTCCATTTGAACAGCAGTGAGGTCATTTTGGGACAATCTGTTTAGCTGTTCAACAACTAGCTTTCTGGTTAATTATGCATTTCAAACTAGGAAGCAGTGTACCCATGCCAGCTTGAACTGCTGAAATGCTTTAGTTCTGCTTTCTGATCATGAAAATGCAAACATCACCCTAAGTCAGACCAATGGTCCTTAGAGTCCATATTCTATCTTTTAATGAATCTGGGGCATTGATGACCAGTGAAGGAATGATGATTCATTAATTTAGTTACGTCTTTCTTGGATTTGTTTCCTCAACATGCACAAACTCCTGGGATGTTGAAATTTACAAATTTGATAGCTGTTGCATAAAATTACATATTTTAATATGGTCTTTTCATATCACTGTATCTGTTGCAAAAAAAAAATGTATTCCCGAAGACATCAGCAAAAGCAATACATTACAGATGGAGTGTAGAAGTGATCTTGGTGTTTGCAAAGGACTAAAAATGGTGCAAGTTTGGTGATCCTAGGTGTACACCCATAAGGACAAAAAACAGAGAAAAAGGATTTTTGTCAGATATGTATAGAGAGAAGCATTTCTTCCACTAATGATTGACAGCTGAGGGGGCTGTAGAGAAATATGTGAAAATTCATGGATTTCCTTTATCTTGTTTGTCTCAGGTTAGTATGCTCTATTAGATACCAGTGGATCTGTAAATCCATGATCATCTTAAATTTATGAAAAGTTACATTTTTAAAATAATCAAATGAAATAGTGCCACTTAATAATCAAAAGCAACAAATGCTTTCTACTTATTTTCTTCAGGGCACATATGGCCCTGTCAGGAGTTTGTTTATTTTTTTTAGGGGTTTATTTTTACTTCATTGATGTATTTTCATGCTCTTGCCTTTAAAGACAATGCTGTTATTATTCATTATTAGTTACACATTTGTTTTGGATGTCAGAGTGCTTTCTAGGAATAGGATCTGTGCTTTTTGAATCTTGCACAATGTTCTCTTACTAGTCTGAAGCTAATGTCGAACTGCGAGCTAACTGTATGAACAGAGGAATAACAGAGAGAGGAAGGTTTTCCAGATTCCTGAGAAGATTGCCTAGAAAACCTAGGAGTCAGATGGTCAATGTCCTGACTGTTTCAGACCATTTAGAGGGTTCTACTGAATTTCCTCCTGTAGGGAAAGTGAGGACAAAATCCCAAGCACTCCCTTGGTGAACAATAATGTCTTTCTCAGTATGAAAAACTGCAGCTAATGGACACAGGTGTTGGCTTCTGCGGCTTGAGGGGAATGAGGCAGTGGTGGCCGCTGGGGCTGTTTGGAAGGGGAGCCATTGAGAAAGCTCCCTCGGCTGTTTACACTGCTAACCTGCTAATCCTGGAGCAAATGCATTTCCTCCTTGAGTAATTAAGAGTCTACTTTCTTCTTAATGCTTGAGTTTAATAGGAGAATTTTTTGCTTTGCAAAATGTTTACTTTTGAATAAAGGGAATTAGCGTGCTGTACTGAATAATGCCAGTTGCTCGGTATTTTTCACGCCTGCCTCATTTTTAATATTTCCTATTCAGTGAAGATTAACTTGAAACACCAATTTAAATCTAACTTTAAGTTCCAAAATGATTTCATATGGTGCTATTCATGTGTCTTGTGGATAGAGCCTATACCTTATACATTGGAGGGCCATTTATGAAAGGCACAAATGCCCAATTAGAGGAGAAATTCATGGCTTTAATTCCGTGAACTGTGACCCAGATCCGGAGCAACAAGTCACAAATAAAAATCAAATGGTGCAGTTGTGTCAGCAGCTAATAGCAAAGGTTTTCATCTGAGAGAGGCAATATACTTGAGCACAAAGTTAAAGGAACCAGTAATGATGGTAGAGTCAAGGTGACTAGCTGAACAGTGACTCCAGAACAATACTTGCAAGCTTTTTCTCCCCACTTTCCCGTGGTGGAAAAGATGGGATGGAAGTTCTGCTGTGTGATGTGGTGAAGACAGTTTATCTTGAGCACTGGATAGATGGCGGCCATAACTAAGGGAAAAATGAATACTAATCTGGGTTGTGATGAAAGTCAGAGTGAAATTTGAGGTTCTGTTTAGCACCTATGTTTTAATCAATAAAAGTCTATAGGTTAAGTTAGTTTAGGTAGTTTAAATTCAGAGTTAGTTAAACCTGACTGCATACCATTTTTCAATAAGCACTGACTAGTTTTTAAAGATGACTCATAAACTCAACAAAGAAAAATTGAAAAATTTCACTCATTTTAATGAATTAAACAGCCCCACAATCACACACACAAAATGTTACATTGATATATAGAAATAGATAAAGGTTAGTTTTCCATAAAAGTGGGTTATAGAATTCAGTTAGTAAAAATGTAATACTAATTCTAAGTAGAATCTGCTTTGGCTTTAGGGAATATTTTTTCATTTAACATACAAGGATATAGGTATTAAGAACTCAATTTTTTTTTTTACTAGCCCATTCATTCAAAACTAAATTTTTATACTGTGCAAGAAGTTTTAGTAGACATTAAAATGAATACAACGTTAAATTTAGTATGGGAGAAGAAATGTATATAAATATCTGTAATACAAAGAATCATGATGAAGGTACCATAGAAGAAAAGCAGGTAATATGGAGACTTAGACCTTGAAAGACATGGGTAACATTCTAACAATCTAGGTTGGGCAAAGCTGTTCAGGAGCCAGAAATAGCATGAGCAAAGACATAGAGACAGGAAAACTAAAGAATAACACCACTGTACTTTAAGGTATAGGATCCTGAAAATAAGTGGTATTTGGAAGATAACACTTGAAAAGGTTAGTTGGGTTAAACTTTTCAAAGACCTTGAATGCCAAGTTAAGTAGACATTTTAATATTCAGAGTGCAAGTGGCTGAGCTCTTTGAGTAGTTTAAAATTGTATTCATGTTCTATGAAAGTTAGTCTGATGGAACTTGAGCATAGGTTTGTTAGTTGAGTTGGGTGAAAACTAGATAAGAACTTGAACATGGGAGTTTGAGATTAGCAGAGGTAAACTATGATATACAGGATGGATAAACGACAAGGTTATACTGTATAGCACAGGGAACTAAATTCAATATTCTATGACCAATCATAATGGAAAAGAATATGAAAAAGAATACATATAATATGTGTATATATTATATATATGTATGTATAACTGAGTCACTTGCTGTACAGAAGAAATTAACACAACAGTGGAAATCAACTGTACTTGAGTAAGATTAAAAAAAAAAAAAAAACGGACTTGGACATCAAAGGAAGGCGGAGTGGAAAGAAGGAATATGCCTGAGAGACTTTGTGAGCTAAGAATCTATAGATTGGCAACTGGAAGTCAGTAAGAAAGATAGATAAAGAATGGCCAGAAAGGAGACTGAAGTTTGAAAGGGGGATCTTAGGATTAAGACCTTGGATTCCAAGCAGTTCCTGAAGGATGTTTGTGCCTGCAATAGAATAGACTAGAGGGAGGACCACTGGAATGGAGGGCAAGCCAATTCAAAGCCAGGTGACCGGAAGGTGATTGATTCCACAATTGGAAATACACATTTAAAACCAGAAAAATACCAAAATTAGACATCTTATTTTGTGATTACGTTCAAATTTCTAAGAATCCTAACCTGAAATTCTGCATTAAGTACAACTACATGCATTGAATACAATTACGAACAGGATTTTTATTGCTAAATTTCATTAAGAAATATAGACTAGGAATAAATATAATTATTAGTCATCAGCTATATGTAGTTTAAAGTAGGATAGTTTTAAGCTATCATTTTGGTTTTTGGAGTGATGAGGAATTTGTTGTTACAAATGTGTGGTTCTTCGGTGGGTGGAATGTGGACTTCCCTTCCCGGCTGGAGGGCTATATGTGGAATTGAGCCTTTAGGACCAAGCCATGGGCTCATAGGGAAAGAAAGCAAATTAGCAGGTGGGTATGTGTGTAGAACTCTAATAACACAAACTTATATTAAAGGCAACCTTCCAAAGATACCATTCATCATCTTTGAAGTTTGTAAAGTAAATGAGGGAAAAATGCCTTTTTGGTAGAGTGGAGAAAGTTGAAAGTTTTGCAATTCTAGATACAGGGAAGGATGGCTTCCTTGTGTGCTGATTTAGTGACCTCGGTCAAGTTATCTAACTTTGTTGGGCTTTAGTTTCTCATCTGTACAAAAAAATGGATCTATCTTGCCTGTTATTGTGAGGGTTAAAGATACCCTGTATAAGGATCAAAGCACATGAAAGGCACTCAAAGATAACCCCTATTAAGGTTTTCTAACGTGTCACTAGGAGATGGAGACTGAAACAGACTTGAGATTTTCATCTCTGTCCTTCTTGTCTAGCAGCCTGTGGGTGATGCCATATTGCCTGCAGTCACTGCAAAGTGGCAAAATCTGCCTGAACCCAGAAGCCCAACGAGGGTGTGATTCAACAGCAAACTCAGAGTGCTCTGGGGCAGTATGAAGTTAAATGAGGACCCCAAAACCAATGAAATAACTCTTTATTGAAACAGATATTCCAACACATACCAAAATCAATACTGTATTTGGATTCACCGAAGAAACTCAGATTTGGTACTGTATCCCCATATATTTCCTGTTGCTGCAGAGTTTTCATTTATCTGTGGCATTCATAAAGAGGGCTGACAATACATGGAAGTCAAATTTGAGGAGATAGCAAATCAAGATGATTTAGAAGTTAGGACAGGTCAAGATGTAGCTTTTTTTGGGGGGGGGGCGGTGAGGTCATTGGTATAGAGGTTAAAGGAGGCTCTCCCAGTGGCCAGTGGATGAGTTAGGCCTTTGATGTCATAGTATTTGGGAAGATACCTTATTTTTCCTTCTAAGCTCAGAGTTTGTCTTCTTTCCTTCTACCCACAGAAAGAACAAGTCTCTAGGTATGAACCGGCCTAGTAACAATGCTAATAATAATAATAGCATCTTATGAATACATGACTGTTTACAAAGCCCTTCTAACTCTACTCATTCCGTGCAGACATGCCCCAGAGAAGCTGCTTAGATGTCGTACAAAGAACATCAGAAAGCTGGCGATCAAGTATATCACTTATTTCTGGGTGATAATTTCTTCATCTGGAAAATAGCGATAATTGTGCCCGCCTCGCAAATCACTGTGAGGCTTCAGCGTGATAGAGGCTGTGTTTTGTAAACTGTAAAACGCCACGTAGATATAAGATACGGATGTCTCCCTCACCAAGGGGACCGCGAGGCCATGGTCTGCCCCTGCTCTCCGCTCTCTCGTGTCATTCAAAGGTGGCTTTTCCCACTGAGTTGAATGCTCCCTGCCCATTTCCTGCCTTTCCTTCTTACAGAGAGAATTGGCACTGTGGACCGTGCCCCCTCTGCCAGTTGGCAAAGTCCTTAGAAGGCAGGTGCTCTGTTTCTGACATCACCATCCGAATCTCTCCCAGTTTTCTGAGAAGGGCCCTCCCCTACCCCCTTGTTGCAAGAGAACTGGCATGTCTCTGTCCCAGGCTGCCCTGGCCCTCCTGCTTCACCCTCACCCTGGAGGAGGTGATTCAGCCCCCGCTGTTTGCAGGCAGGAACGCCCTCCCCTTCCCTCCCCGCTGCCTGCCTCTCCTTCTCCCCTTTCCGCCCCATCTGACCCATGAAAGTTTCACGAACAACTGTTACTCAGAGGCGAAGAGAAAACAAAAGATTGGAAAAGAAGAACCCAGTAAATGTATGGTTCGGTTTTCAAGGACAAATTTGCTATCTTGCCAAGGACGTTTTGCCTGGCTTCTAGCTCCCTTGGTGAGTTCTCAGGTAGCCCAGTCTGATGGCTTTTCTTTGTCTCCGCTGGATGGGCCTGCCTCTCAATTATCCACCCTCATCTTTCAGTTCTAGGATCTGCCTTCAGCCTCGGACTGTGTTCTCCTTCAACTGAAGGTACCTGTGTGTTAAAGGGAATTGAATGTAGTGACTAGCGAGAAAGGTTGTTAATTGGCTACGGAATTTAGAAAAATGGTGGCTTTCATTTTGTCACTTTCAGCAACTTAAAACAGCATCCCAATTCTTCATCGGTGATTTTTTTTTTTTTCTTTTCAAATGTCCTTGGTAAAAGAGAGAGGGGCTATTTATTTAATATTAGTGTTTCCCACAGCATAGCATTTTTGGAAACAACAGTTTAAGGCCCTTAGGGAGCATTTAAATGGTTTTTCATTCTGGTGAGAATCAGACAAAAAATTGGAGTCTTTTTGGATCCAGACCTCTAGAGACTGGGCCGTTTCAGACCTGCGTAAAATTCCTTCAGCCGACTTCCCCTCCAGAGGTTCTGCAGAAATCATGCTAGTGTGGCCTTGACCTGGGCAGGGTCCCAGTGACCACAGCCTGCCTGGCATGTGCTGCTCACATTGTTCCCCGGTGGCCTTGACCCCGGGGGCGGGTGTGTGTGTGTGTGTGTGTGTGAGGAAATGTGGGCAGACAGGGCCTCACAAAAGTCATGTCAGCCAGTCTCACCTTTGGTTTCCCCAAGGCGTCTTGCTGGCTACAGCTTGCCTTCCAGCGTTGGGAGCTCAAGCTGGTAGGGGACCTTCAGCCCTTCTGCAGTTCTGGCCTAACCCAGTGAAAGGGAGTGAAGTAACACTGCAGCTGCCTTGCCTGTTCTTTCCTCTTTTGTATGCATTGGACATATTAGCAGATATAAGTGGACTTTCTAAAGAGTAGCTGATCCCAATGGACGAATCTCTGAGAGGTGTCCAACTGTTCATACCTCCACATGCCTTGTTTCATTTTCAAAAGTCAGTTTTTAAAATCTTTTGCCAAATATAAACAGTATTTTTGTGTAAAGTGTGTTTGGCCATATGTATGTGTGTATGTATATGTCTATATGTTTGTTTTATGTATTTATATAAATATATATGTGTATATATTTGCACTTCTAGTGGACTTTATTGTCCTGTTTCAACACCACAGTAAAAAAAGTACCTGCAAGCTTCCAGCCCTGCACCCTGTGTCACCACAACTAAAGCAGGACCCATTTGAACACATTCCCACCTCACCCCAGACCTGCACCGTGGATAAATGTGTGTTACAACATTTTTCAAAAAAGAAAACAGAATAAATTAGTAGCTTAAGTGATTAGGAACAGTAATTTGAAAACTTAAATGTCAGTTTTAAATGGTAACAGGTCAAGAAGCTAAGACTGGGCTTCTTCTAGCTCATTTTCTCTTCCCCCAAAATAGTGAACAAATAGGAAATATATATATATAGGATATATATATATATATATATATATATATATATATAATATAGGATACTATATAAATAGGATTATATGTATATCATATAGTGTATATATATAATTTCAGTGAACGGCAATGATTCTTTCTTTCAAGGCATTTGGATGTGACAGTAATATATATTGGCCTGTTTCTCGATAAGCTGCAGTGACAGTCTTTGAAAACATTGAAATCCATTGCTTCTTGCTAGGCCTAGGACAGTGAGTCATCAACAGTCAATCATGAGAGCGTAGTAGTGCTGATAGACTTCTCTGGAAAGCCAGCGAGTTGGAGGCCAGGTCAGTCAGAAGAATTGAAAAAGCAGATAAGGCTAGAAGGAGGCATGCTTTGTGCTTTTCTGGAGCCTGGAATCTGGTTTGCATTGAAAATAAGCTGGTAAAGAAAAAATGCCTCCGTATTTTAAGAGCTAACAGGCTATGGGAGTTGCTAGATTATTTTCTTTGAATGACTGCGGGGAAGAAATGCCGTTTTGCCAAGCTGGCACCCATGGAAGATGAACGGAGGGTCTCCCCATTCTGTTATGTCCCTGGCAGTTGAAGCATCCGTTGGCTCAGCTGTTGAATGTGTAAGTTTAGTGTCCCATGGGCCATTCTCCATAAGGCAGCAGCTACCCGACCGTGATAAATTCAGTGTCAGGTCTGGATTCAGAGCACACTGTGTCCCACTTTAAGAAAGTGCTCTGGGTCATGTAGCCAGCCTTAGAGATCCATGCAAATGCTGGTGATTCTCAGGGGAGAAAGAGAATATTTTCCTTTGACCCTTGATCTCTATTTCTACGGATTCACAGGGTGGTCTTCCCGGTGAGAACCCTTTCCATTTCAGAAAGATTTGTTCCACTTTTCTCAGGGTGAGGCCTGAACACTGACATTTTTATGAAGCTATAGAAATGATTCTAATGGGCAGCCAGTGTGGAGAAGGCCCATCTCGAATAGCCAGGCTCTGCAAATATATCCAGATGTATAATAATGACAATAAGGAAACTTTCGTGTGCACAGGGGGTACTCATGCCTACAATCTGCGGGTGATTTTGCATTGATTTTCCACCAGTGAGAGCAGATTTGTAACAGTTCGTTTCCTTGTCTTCATTGAAAGCAATAGAAAACTCGATTGAGGTGACCTTTGACTATGGAATAAGACAAGGCAATTAATTCTTGTTGGAACCAATCCTGAACTTTATTGTCCGTAATACTCATTTGTATCAACTGAGAGAACTGGCCTGGCAGTCATAAACTAGACCATCAAATGGGCACATTAGCTTATAAGCTGTTTACACCACGAATACTGAACATGGAAGTATAGCTCTGAAAGAGACAAAGGGAAAAAAGATCAGACACATTATTGGATACCTACTCTGTACCAGGAATTGCTTTAAGCATGACATACTTATTTTTATTTAATCCGTAAAACAACAGTTCTGTTCTTTTCTGTTTAATAAAATTCACCGGTCTAGTCCCTACAAGGGAATCCTAAGAGATGCTCATCACCATGTTTCAGTTACGGAAGCAGCACTAAGACATTACTTTCCCAGGGCCGTAGAAATCGCAGATGCAAATGCTGATCTCCCTGCTTAGAACCTGTCAAATCTTATTCAGGCTGAGAAAGTACACCTTCTCAGCACCATCCTGAGAGTTAAGTCTCTGTGCAGTAGCTGGAGGACTGACCTAGAAAGTCAAGTCATCGTCACTGGATTCATTGTCATCAACACAACCACCTACTGTTTCTCTGGCTTGTTTCTTTTATTTCTCTTCTTGTGTTCTACCTAGTTTCTAGAGACGATGGTGGCTAAAAGCATACGCTTAACAGAGATCAAATCTTTTTACACCAGTAACTTTTTTCTCTTCTTAGTGAAACATCAGGTTCCAGAAAATATTAATGAGTTAATCAGATATTTCTCATCACACTTTTTCGTTGTCAACTATTTTTTCCAGGTTGTATAGGTAATTGAAAAGGTATTGCATTGTGTGTTATCCTTTGATGCAGTCTTGTTGTGAAATCTATTGCTTTCAAATTTCTATCATGTTTTCTAATGATCTTAAGTTTGCATTAGATACTAGAATAAAATGGTGGTATTATTATTATTACTGGCAACAGAATTGAAATCTGGGCTCTAAGTGGTTTACAAACCGTCCATAGATTCATGTAACCTTCGCAATTCATGACTGAGTGAACAATTGACATCTAGAGGAAAGGTGATACCTTTTAAATTGCTGCCTAATTAACAAACACTTTTCTGTCAGTGAACTGAGGATCTAAAGCAGAAGAATGGTCTTACTTAGTGCAATCGAATGCATATTTGCTCCCAATTACATATTTCTCACGTTTTCCTTTAGGGACCAATAGCTTTAAAAACATTTTATCAAATGTTTTTGTTTTTCTAACAGAGATGCATTCCTTTGAGTGTTTTTAGCAAAACATCCAAGGTTTCAGGAAGTAATATCTTTCTTCTGTTTAAACCCTTGCCCACTTCCATGATGTTTAAAGGAAATGCATGGCCAGGTCTTTTTTTTTTTTTTTTTTTTTTCCTAGTGGAAAATAATAGTAAATATGCTGAATTTTAAGTTTTTAAGAGTTAGTTTCAAGGATAGATTTAAGGGTCTGTTTAAAAGACGATGTGTGTTCATTCTCCATGATGCTGTTGGTGAGAACAAATGGTCCTCTATTCTCCTTTACAGCAGGCCTTTCGTGCTTTGAGGCTCCTATGTAGCTGTGAGACAGTTCTGTAAAGCTTTGGATAAGGAACAGCTTTAACTTCACATCTCTAATCTTTTCTTTCCCATGTCTTAATTTGGAGTTTCCATCACTCTGATAATAAGCAGATATTTCTAAAAATTGAAAATCCTTCAGCTCTCCTTTTGTTTTTCTTCCCACCACTACCTTTCTTCTCTTAAAGCAGTAAGTAGGTCAGAAATTTTAGGGATCCTAAAGTCACCCAAGTATGTGGCATTTCCCATTAGTGGTTGGACAGATTTATGGAATACCACAGGCAGGAAAGCCAGTGGATTTGATTTGAGAAATTGGGAAGAATCTGGTCTTCCCAGCTTGGAATGTCAGTTACAAAAATCCAGGTTAACACAGACCCTTGTCCTAAGACAGGCCTGGACACAGTTCTGGAGAGGTATGTTTATAGGCATTTCGAGGTCTGAATAGCAAGGCTAGATCAGATTCAAGATCTGAGTTACCTAATCCTAGACAGAATTTAGTCAGTCAGAAGTCTCAAGCAGGACTTTTTATTTTATCAAGAATTGAACAGTTGATTTTGTTTTCTTCAACAAGACTTTCCTACTTTTTGTATTAGTCCCCTCAAAGAATTTTCTTTTTTGTTTTTATTGTTGTTATTGTTTTGGTCCTATCCTTAGAGGTAAGTAGATTAAGGTAAATTTTTGTTTTAAAAAGTTTTGACTAGTTAGTGCCTGTTTTCTGGATATCAGTGGTCTTTTAAAGCTATATCCAGTACCAGAGTTACTTAGTTTAGGTAGACATGATATTTGGGAGTTTGAGGTTTCACACCCTGCTGGGAAACTTTGTGGAAAAGAAGAGAGACCCTACCTCCTTACCTCCAGAATCTTTTATTTCAGGGTCCCATTTCCTCTCTGGGACTGGGATAGAGTTCTTGGCACAAAAGATACCAACAATTGACTTTCTGGGAATCTTTGTGTAAATGGCAACTTGTATGGCTTTCAACTTCCCTAAGCTAGCATAATGGGTAGATTAATATGTTCCTTCTTGGCAGGAATGGAAACTAATATTTTAAAAGAAGGAGGAAAAAACATGTTGTGCTAAATCAGTGATTGCTATGGCAACAGGTACCCTATACATGTTAGAGAACGAGGAAAAATGCAATCACAGTTCTCTAGAAAGGAAGAGAGCAGAAATTGGTTCACGGACTTTTATTTTTTTCACAACTGATAAATATGTATTAGACCTTCATAATATGCTCTGTATAATCTTATCAAAGAGTGTAGCAGAAACTTGATGATAAAATTAAATCTGTCATTTGCTTTGTTAAAATTATCTCTTGCAGAAAATCGCAAAAAGCACCAAGAGCAAACACCAGATTTTAAATGTAAGAGTTAAATTTCACTTCCCTGATAAATCCACATTAGAGAAGGCAAACACCTTACTAGTTTAGTGGGCATAAACACCTAAACTGGAACGAATTACTCTCCCTAGAATAGCAGTCCTCACCCACCCTGTCTCCACCCCCTTAGAAAGTAGGGATTTGCATGACATTGCAACTGTATTGGGTGTCTAGTTCTTAATGTTTAGGGCATGGCAGGGTTTCTCAGCTGAGCACTGTTGACGTTTTGGTCCAGATAATTCTTTGTTGTGGGAGCTGTCCTGTGCATTCTGGAATATTCAGCAACAGCCCTGGGCCCTTCTCACTAGATGCCAGTAACATCCCCCAAATTTTGACAACTAAAAATGTCTCTAGACATTGCCACATGTCACGCAGAGGGCAAATGCCCACTGGTTTAGAACCACTAGTTTAAAGTAACGTAGTTGTGTTCTCAGGGCTTGTGATATCTGAGTAACCCACTGCCACGCTAAAGGTAATATGCATAGGTACGAATGCTGTCCTTTTCAGTTTTTTGGTTGATTGGGTAATTTAGCCCACTTGGGTTACATTAGTTCTTTGTCTGGTGACAGAGAGTCTTACATAACTAAAATCACAGATTCTTCCAGCTGTGGTATCCAATTATGTTACAAGGTGAATTTTGACAAATCAAAGAACACAAGGATAATATTCCAACTTTTTATCCCTTTACATTACACAGCTATCCCCTCATTGTGTTTGCTGTAAGCATCTTCATATGGGTTTATGTGGAATTGGAAAGAGCTTATATAAATTAGAGTATGTATGTATATATATATTTTTTTCAGAATTAAGGCTTCACAGTGGAAATAGGAAAAGAATGTAATAATATTTTACAGCAATTGGGAGTACAAATTATTTTTATGTACTGAAAAACTACTGAGCTGTAAGAGGACAGATAAACATTTGGAGCATAGAAATCCTTCCTTTGATCCTGTAAATGTCATCTCATAAACTTTGTTTGTGAGATTTTTTTTGTGTTATAATGCCAGATTAAGTGACCACAAGCAAAGATTGGTAGGTTTCTTGGTGTACATCGTTTGATAAATGGCCCCAAAGGGCAGTAGAATATATTTGGATGGTTGTTGGGTTTTTTTCCTTAACAAAATAATACAGAGCTGTGAGGTGAGACGTGTGTCCTCATTATCACACTTCTTGAATTTTCAGAAAGACTAGAGGTAATGCTAACATTTATGTTTTGGATGTCGTGACTTTGTTCTTGACATTTTATTCTATGAAAGAGTTTACATTTTTTAAAAAATCTGAATGAGTTTATATATCTGGGATAAAGATGAAAGACCAATAAAATTCAGTCAGTACTGGCACTGATCTGACAATGCATTTTTCCTACCCTTGTTTTATCTACTGACTCATGCCACCAAAAGTGTATGCATTTACTAGTACACGATAATCTTAGGGTTCTCAAAAGGCACAAACAGTAAGTATTTAACTCCATGTAGGGTAAAAGTAAGTGAACCCAGAGACGAATAGTATAATCTGTCCCAATATTTGTAAACATTAATGCCAGAAGCCGTTCTTTGATCCGTTAATCATAACCATGATATTTCCCCTGTCCTCTTCGTTCATTCTCTTATCTTCCCCTCTAATACTTTTTGATCATCAGCGTCTCCACTTGAGGACTGAATGAGAAGAAAGGATGTTGAACTTGATCTTGGATCAAGTTTAGTTCTGTTTAAAAACATCCCAGTGGTAAAGGTCATTTCGTCACTAGGGTGATATTGGTAGTGATGGAGGCTGAGGGCTCTGCCTGAAAAAGTGGATCCTTGGCTCTTTATCACTGTGTGATATGGATAAACCTTTCTGTCTACCTGACTTCATTGTATCGGCTGACAAGTGAGAACATTTGGTTTCAGTGCCCCCCTAACTTTCCTGTAAGGTTCAGTAATTCTAGGGTCTGGGACTGAGAGTTCTACACTATGGAGACTGGATGATTGCTAAGGGCTCTTCTAGTACCAGAAGACTTTGAAGTAAAGGCTCTGAGAACGAAAGAGCATGAAAGACCTAATGCTCTAATGAATCTTGGGAGATTTACAGGAGAAGTTTTTATGGTTAGTGTCAAATTCCTTCTGGCTCTATGACTACCCCACAGTGAACAGGGAGAGAGAAATTAGGCTGTAAGCTTCTGGTTTCCCATTAGCCAGAACAATTGGATTTTCTTAAAATAGGACGTCAGAGCTTACAGAAGATATTTCTAGTTTTATACTCTGCTTTTTCGAAAGGATTCATCTCCCTATTTATTCAAATCCTTGATATCACACTAGCATGTCCTTCCTATTCTGAATAATAAATTACTTTTTCTCAAAGCAGCCTTAGCCTTTCCCCTAAAATGGAGTCATTTAAATGTAAAATTATATATGGATTATATTTTAAATATATAATACATGTACGTATATTTTAGAGGAGAATAGAACATACGGCAGGAAGGATTCGCAGAGGAGCACTTTTTGAGAGTCACATTTTTCAAGTTAGAAAAAATCAAAAGCAAGTATAAACAGCCTCCAAAAAAATGGTCTGTCTTGTCAGTGATAATGTCCAGAAGTAACTCCACAGCATGCTAGAGCTGCCTCAGGATAAATCCACAAAGAGCCATTTGGTGGCTTCCGTATTTACTGTTTGCCCCTTCAGGCTGCTTCCTATCAGAAAATAGACGTGCTAGGGTAAGATAGAACTTCCACCAAATTGGTTAGAGATCTTTGATGAACTTTACTTCACATTCTCTTATGAAGCTCATTTGGAGTGATTACACCAAAGTGTTCAGATTAAGATAGACGCAGGCCAGTGACATTAAAATGTTGCTGGGATGGGTATTATGCATCAGATTTTTGAAAGAACTGGTGTTTGCCTAGGTAGGTTTATGCTTATGTGCAATGGCTTACCTCAACAGCATGGTCTAGCTATAGGATCATGCTTGAGTAAGCATCAAGGTCACCTGGAGGTTTATGCTTATGTGCAATGGCTTACCTCAACAGCATGGTCTAGCTATAGGATCATGCTTGAGTAAGCATCAAGGTCACCTGGAGGTTTATTCAAACACAAATTGCTGAGTCTAATCCCCAGGGTTTATGATTTAGTAAATCTGGAATGGCACCCAAGAGTTGGCATTCTAGCAAATTCTTAAGTAACTCTGAGATAGCTGGTTCAGAGACCACACTCAGAGAACTACTGGGATCATAATTATGCTCCTATAACTATTTAGAATAATTAGCAGGAAGTATGTGAGAAATTGCCGTCAGTTTTAGAGCTGAGGTGAATCAACCCCACTTAAGATAACACCTTGTTCACAACTGAAAACTTAAAAAAAAAGTGGTGAATAATTATATGATTCTAAACCAAGAGATAGTTGCACGCTGACCAGAACCTTCCCTTTAAGGAATGCCAGTGAAGAGGACAGGAAAAGAAAGCTGAATCTGTCACTTAAAAAGCATCTAAAAATATTCTACTTTCTATTAGTACTTTAACTTTACTATAATAACTAGGCCATGTAATCCAGATCTTCCCGGGAGATGTTTCTTTCATTCTAATGCCCAACAATAAATTATGGTATATCTGCATAGTTAATGTTGCCATTGAAAAGGGTAATTTTGAGGAATTTTGAATGATGAGGGGAAAATTTACATGACACGTTAAATGGTAGAATACCAAATTGTGTGTATGTGTCTATAAACTGGAAGAAAATAAGCATTATCAGCTGTGCTGGATTATTATAATAGTAATTTTCTTCATTATACTTTTCTATATGTATAAGCTCTTTAAGTTTCCATAATACAAATTTATGTGAAAATATTTCTCGTAATTTAAACTTCTCTTCTTTGCTGCCCTACAGCTAGTTACGAGACCCGCCAAATAACATTGGGGTTAGGAAAGGAATAACACTGGGAGAGTTTGGGCTGCTGCTTCAGTTGGATGGCATGGGGCAGTAAGTTTTTTTTTGGTAAGACAGAAAAATAGTCTAAGTGGTTGGCTTAGGATTTTTGGTAACTAACACAGAGATTGTTGTAACCACATTTAGTCCAAACCATACTATAGCAATTTCATTTGCTAAAACTTACACTTAATGATAAAGATTTTTATATTATCATTATATTATGAGAAAACCCTGGAAGTGTAGGTTAGATTGTAAGCAGGAAGTATTGTGAATTCGTGGCTTAAGATTACCACCAAAGGGTTTAAGAATTGGGTGTTCAGCTCACCCTCTTAGTACACAGGGCATTCACCAGGGGATTGGGGATAGGGAAGTCAGATCACTCTCTTGGGCAGCTAAGACATAAAGGGGAAAAAAATGCTCACTACGCTAGCCAATTATTGATCTCCACAAATTGTCAATATGGTCTCTGTTGAATAAGCCAGTCAACAGGATCAAATATGAAATAGGAATATTTTAGGTAAAGCTTCAGGCCATCATTGGAAGCATTATTTACACACACCCACACACACCCACACACACATCTATTTAGCAAAGTACCTAGTATATATATCGGAAAACTCACTTTGAGTTTTCATTTGATTTGGCCCTGGTTTCTGAATAAAACAAGAAATTTTAAAATGGAAAATGTTCAACAAAAATTGTCAGAAAGCCGTGGGTTTAACAAAAACATTTGCCAAGGCAACCTGAACTACTGATACTATAGAATGTTGCTTAGATGTACAGGTTGTTTTGTTTTGCCCACTCTCATCAGTAAGTGAGCCTAAAAGTTTTAAATCGACCCTTCTTGTTGTCTAGAAACTTGAAGTCAGTGTTGAAAGAGATGTTTTTCAGCATTTTCTCTATCACCAATTATGTATGAGTACTGTGGAATGAGAGTTAAGATACCGCTGAGACAAAAATCATCGTCTATGAAGTGCACAGCCGAAGAACATTATGTAACAAACGTATGTTATGTCTACTAGGGACACATACATATATTAAAATGATCTGTGAAACATCTCCAAATGACTATTTTATAGCAATTCAAGTTGAGGCACTTTTATGAATTTAATTACACTCTGAAATGTAGCATTCTAATCAATGTCCATAATAGTAACCATTATTTCTAAGTGGCTCTACTCATCAATAACATAAATGTTTATTTATCTGGCCTAAAAGGGAACATATTTCACAGTAATTTTTTTGAAAAGGGGTCATGTAGTTTTCAGTCACAATTTAAAGATGTCAATCTGAGATGCTTCCCAGGTTTGTGCTTTCATCTGTACACATACAACAATGTGGCTGAATTGATTAATAAGTGGGAGAGACTCCGCTAGTTAGTGGCCCATCAGTCTCAACTAATTCTGAAGTACCCTAAGCTAATCTCCTGCTGGTACAGTTGAGTTCAGCATAATCAGCCCAACCAATTGTACTATGAAAATATAGCTCTACATTCTGTGGTGCCCCTTTATGCAGATAAATAGCAGTGAAAGTCAGATACAACCAAAGAGGAACAATCAACTCCTCTTAGGTAGATTGGCTACAAAGTTGTGTATCTGGTTTCAATTAGCTTTGCAAAAATGTGGAAAAATACAGATTTAATTTTAAATACCAGCCAGTACATGAAAAACTTGTTTCTTCCTACTTTTACACCTATGCAATTTATCAACTCCATTTTTTTTTTTTTTGAGTAAGAAGATGTGTCAAAAGAGGCACATTTAAAAAAATAGAGTCCAAGTGAGGAATAACAAGTCTCCATTAATTAATTATGCAACTATTAGGTACTTCTAATTTGCCAAACACTGTATCCCACACTCATATGTCAACAAGCTTATAGCCATAATACAGATAGATGGGGCATTAGATAATATAAAAGCAAATAAAGTATAGTATTCATCAAATATTCAAATGAACAAATGAATGAGTCAATCAAGAAGGACATAAAATAATTACAATAGAATCCCTCTAAGTCTCTGCCTGGTAGTTAATCACAATGTAAATTAAAGCAGGAATTATAAATAAACTTAAAATGAATAGACATATTTCAACTAAAACATATAAATGTACTTTCACACACTAATATTTTAACAGAATTAGTAGTTTTTCTTTAAGTAAAAATCCACTGCTTATAATTCTGTGTTTTCTTATTTGCTTAAACCACACCCATAATGTACAATTTTCAGTTTCAGTTAATAGTTACAAGGCAGTCTAATTGCAGAGTTCATCCAGATTTTTGCCCAATCTTTTACAGCTTTCTTGCCCACATCAAATTAAACAATTAAAAACAGCAGCAGCAACAACCACTAGTCTTAGTTGAGTATTTGCAGAGCATTCTACTTGATTTTCATAGGAATAACTCTCTTTAACAGCCATATTTCATTAGTTCATATAATATTTAATCATTATGTAAGATTATGTAATTACAGTAACAAAAGTGGCATAAACAGGTATGGGAATAAACAAACTGACCCTTGGTAACTGCACTTCCACTGTCCAAGTATACCTGAGAATAATCTACTAGGGGCAGGTACTTCACGTGCCATGGAGAGCAAAAAGTTCACCATCAAGTTCATTCTAAGTTCATCATTAGGTAGAGATTGGTCAGGAGAGCTTCTCCTGTCAAGTCTTGCTGAGTCCCTACGATGCGCTAGGCTCTGTGGAAGGCCATTGGAGTTAGCTTATCTTAATGGATTCGCTCTAGTGAAGAAGACAGATATGTAAATAAATAATTACAATACAGTGTTACATAGATGAATGTGTGAGTGTTACATAGATGAATGTGTGAGTATCTGAGATTGGGAAGGAAGGTTAGACTCGCTGTATGGAGACAGGAAGAATGGGGTGCAGTAGAGCACATTTGACCTGAATATTATAAAGTGCATTGGATTTTGCTAAACTGAAGAGGGAGAAATCTATTCTAGAAATATCGGTTGAGGGTTCACAAGTTCGTGGAGATATGGGAAGCAGCCATGAAATTTGTCCCACTGGAGCCTCTAAAATACTAGGCAGCCTGTTACAATCATTTGAAGAGAAGTATAAGAGGAGTGTTATGGAAGGACGGAGAAATGGAAAGGAGAGTTCCAGCCAGGTGTGTGTGTGGTGGGTGGAGGATGTGATGGATTGGGAAGGGCTCCCTGGAGGAGGTGACATTTGAGCATTCATCATACAGTGAACCATTTCAGGCAGAGCTGGTGTTATTGCCGAGCACAGCCAAGCCCTGATTCTGATGTCTGGGGCAACCACAGAGATTGATGGGGATCTACAACCTAGAGAACTTGGCTAGCCTGCTTGGTGGAAAATTTTGTCTCTGTGGTCATGTTCTCTTATAGGAAGCATAGAGAATATGGGACCCACAGAGTCTGGGTTTCTTCAACCTGGGAAAAGCTTCAAACTCAGCCACTGAAAGGTGTGGCAACTCGGTGAGTCCGCGCTGAGGGAGGAAAAGAATCTGGCATGTCACAGAAAAAGAGACATTTTTACTGCCCTACTTTGGGTCAGATACGCAGGGTGATTTGTTAAAAAGTAGCACATTCCCTAAAGAAGTAGGACACCTGGTAACCCTTATTTTAGTAGAAAGGCCAAATCTGGCCATTGCCAGAGTAGTCAGTAATTCCTGCTTTCCTGAAGTTGTGAAAAACCTACTCAGATCCAGTGTGGACCCTCATTACTCAGGAAATTCCTTTAAGCACAATCACTGAAATCCTAAAAACTGTAGAAATAAAATAATTAAGGCACTCATCACTTGCCAAGAGTTACTTTCTTTTGCTTTATTAGGACAATGAAGCATGCTTCGAGAGCAGCTGGCAGAAGCCACTTGTGCAGAGGAATTAGTGATGATTTCAGTCAAACTTCGACGAAAAAAATCAAAGAATTATCTAAACATCTGTCGTATAGTGCTTGGTTAAAAAAAAAAAGTGGGATGACACAGATACTTTTTTTTTTTTTCCCCTTGTGAGTTTACTTTGTGAAGATGGCAAAATATCATGAAGAAATTGAATAATGCCCACGTTCAGGGCATTTCATGGCAATGCCTGTGATTGATTTATTCTTTTTTAAGTTGTTTTGTCACTAGACTGTGGAGGCAAGGACCTGGCATCCTTGACATATAATTGAGTCTGATCCTACTGCCTCTCAGCGTGGTCTGGGGGCTGTTAACCTCTCCAAGCCTCAGCTCTGTTATGTGGAAAATGAGTACAAGAATATCTGTCTGGCTTTCCTCTTAGTATTGCTGTTGAGATGCAACAACAAGTTAAAAGTATTAAGATGCAATTTTGCATGACACTCACTGTGGATATTATGATGCAATTATACTTTCGCGAAGTGCTGGTGTGTGGTATCAAGTCACGCAAACGAGATTGGAAGTGCTTTATTTACTTATTTATTTTGTAGATGCTTTAGTCACATGCCCATCTTCAACAGTATTAGATCTACTAGCGCTCTAGCTTAATAGCTCCGTATTGGCAAAATATTTGAGTGAGCTGTCCCACTTTTACAGTGGTTATGGGTTTTACCTTAAACGTAGCCTGAGAACTCCGATCGAGTTTTAAAGATAGAATTCAAGTCATCTCTACAAGCTGAAACTTGTTGCTACTCACAGAAGCTAACTAGATCTAGAACAGTTCTCTCTGTCCTGGCACTCAAACCTGAATCAGAAATTCTGGAGAGAGGGTCCAGCCACCCATGTTTTAACAAGCCCCCCTAGCAGAGGAACCACTGATATGGGAGTAAATAACAATGGGGAATTTAAGTTTTTGCATTTCTTCATTTACTCACTCCAAGAAGTATTAAAACAGCTTCTATTCTGAAGCAGATGCCATTCTAGAAGCTAGCAGAGGTAGAACAGTGAAAAAGATGGGCAGAGAGCCTGCCCTCATGGAGGGTACATGCTGATCCAGGGGACAGACTAAACAAGCAAATAAATGATGTAATGTAAAGTGGTGGTAGATGCTATGGATGAGGGGGTCGAGCGTGGGAGACTGCTGTTTTAGAAAACGTGGTCAGGGAAGGCCTCTCCAAGGAGGTGACATTTGAGCTCCTCTCAGTGAAGTGAGAGGCAAGGCCACTTTAAAGAGGGCAGTGAGGGAGCTGGGCAAGCAGAAGAGTTTAACAAGTACAGGAGCATGAAAGGGACGCCAGGCTGAGTTCTTTCCTACCCTCTGACTTCCGCTTTTCTCCACGTATTTGATTCATTCCTCTTTCTCTGCCAACAGGACTCTGCCTCTTCTTCCACAGGATGGGCAGAAGCCGCTTCCAGATATACGAACACTTTGACTTGGTTCCAATTGAAAAGTCCCAAGAAAGGCGTCTCCCTGACAATCTTCTGCTCAAAACCCTCTCCTAGCTTCCTACCTCATTCAGAGTAAAAGCTCCTCCAAACCTGCTCTCCCGTGGCCTCTCAGGCTCATTCTCCCCATGGCTTACCCTGCTTCGGCCACCCAGGCCTCCTGCAGTTTTTCTAGGTCTTCTACTTCAAGGTCTCCACTCAAACAGAGCCTTTGCATGCTTCCTTGTGCCTGGAGTGCTATTCTTCTAAATATCCTCTCCGCCATTACTCAAATGTCACTTTTTCCAAGAGGTCTTCCCTGAGACTCTATAGAAAATTCCATCTCCCTCATCTGTCTCTGTGCTACTTTTCCCCTTTGCGCTTATCAACATCAAATATACTATATTATATATTTGATTGTTGTGTTTATTTGCTATTGCCCTTTCACCAGAATTTAAGCCCTGGGAAGACAGGGACATTTGTTTGCTCTGTTCACTCCTTTATCACCAGCTCCTTGAACAATGCCTGACACAGAGGAAGTGCTTAATAAATGTTTGATGAACGAATAAGTGATGCCAAGGAATACAGGATAATTTTCTTTATTTTTTTTTTAATTTTTATTTATTTATTTATTTATTTATTTATGGCTGTGTTGGGTCTTCGTTTCTGTGCGAGGGCTTTCTCTAGTTGTGGCAAGCGGGGGCCACTCTTCATCGCGGTGCGCGGGCCTCTCACTATCGCGGCCTCTCTTGTTGCGGAGCACAGGCTCCACATGCGCAAGCTCAGTAATTGTGGCTCACGGGCCCAGCTGCTCTGCAGCATGTGGGATCTTCCCAGACCAGGGCTCGAACCCGTGTCCCCTGCATTGGCAGGCAGATTCTCAACCACTGCGCCACCAGGGAAGCCCCAGGATAATTTTCTATAAAGCCTGTGAATTGAAGGCGAGCTTAAGCTGGGAATTATAAGGCAATGAGAAGGGTTACAGCTGGGTGGGATAAAAAAGGTTTCACTTGGCTGTGAGATTTTTCAAGTCTTGAAGCTTCAGTCTTGGTCTTCAAGCAAGCGGCCTTGAGAAAGTGGCTGCAGATTTCTGGGGCTCTCCTCTGTTTTCTGTAATAAGGAGAGAACAGTAGTAGAGCTGTTTAGAAAGGCTGGGAGAGGACCAAACCTATCTAGGATGCCTCCAGCTCTTACACTATAATGCGGTACCTGTAGCCCAGAGTCTACCAAATATATGGAACAGAGTATTTTATTGTCTACATGGAAATTTATTCAGATATGCCTATGAATAAACAATGTGATGCATGTGTGAGTTGATACATTCTGAGCTGTCCTCCAGGGCTGTTAGCATCTGAAACACTTATTCCAGAGGTGGTGCTTAAAGCACTACAAATACCTTTATCATGATCCATATGTATTAGTTTTCTATTACCGCATAACAAATTACCGGAAACATAGTGGCTTCAAACAATATGCATTTTACACCTTGCACTTTCCATGGGTTAGAAGCCCACGCAGAGTTTAACTGGGCCTTCGGCTCTGGGTCTCACAAGCCTGCAGTCAAGGTGTTGGTTAAGGCAGGGGTCTTTTCTGACGCATGGGGGCCTTGTCAAAGTTCACGTGGTTGTTGGCAGAATTCATTTCCTTTCGTCCATAGACTTCATGGTGGCTTGCTTGTTGAAGCCCACAGGAGAATCCCTTTGAGTATCTTTTTTCAGTGATGACCTGGACCCTCTTCTAAAAGGCTGACCTAATTAGATGAGGATCACCCAGGAAAAACTCTCTTTTCATTAACTCAAAGTCAAATGATTAGGGACTTTAAATACATTTGCACACACTCTGCACTTTTGGTATATAATACAATCTAATCTTGGGAGTGCTGTCCCATCACCGTTGCCATATTCTATTGGTTAGAAGAAAGTTACAGGTACTTCCCATGCTCAAGAGAAGGGGATTATACATGGTCATGGGTCACTGGGGGTCATTTTAGAAATCTGCCTATCATACCATAATAGAGAGTTTGGTAATTATGAGATATAAGAGATAAGTTTCCATTTTGGAAATGAGAAGTGTTCAGACTTTTTGGCTGCCTAGAGGGAGTCTGTGGGTCCCACTGCGCCTGCATTAAGGATGTATAGAAACTGTTAGCCCAGATGTCCAACACCTTTGAAGCAGTTAGTACTCAGGGTCAGAGCACCATTGGTCTGATGGCAACTGTTTCATGGGGGCTCTGCTGCCAATTCAACTGAATGGTTGCCTGGTCCTGGTCTCAGATGCTTTCATCTGCCTCAGCATGAATGTTTCTTATACGGCACGTGTGTGAGTGTCAACAGAATGGGACTTCCCTGGGTTTATGATGCCTATTTTTGTGCTTGCTTATAAATAAATGTGGAAGTTTTAGCAGAGTTTAGCCTAGGTTTGCTTTCATAGAAAAGGCCACTTAATAGTGAAATTGTAAGAGAAGAGACCATAGCTACCATCTACGTCTAATCCCAGGTGACCATGAACATTTACCAAAATACTGAGAAGCAAATTGGCTTAGGTCAGATCACATAAGAAAGAAATCATTAGGGTGCCTACACCATACATTGTTACACAGTTGAGGTTGCCAGGGAATACTCGAAGGCTAGGTTAACAGTTAAATCACAAATTTGTGTAGCAATTAGTGAAACTTAAAAATAGCATGATAGGGGTCTTCCCTGGTGGCGCAGTGGTTAAGAATCCACCTGCCAATGCTGGGGACATGGGTTCGAGCCCTGGCCCGGGAGGATCCCACGTGCCATGGAGCAACTAAGCCCGTGCGCCACAACTGCTGAGCCTGTGCTCTAGAGCCCGTGAGCCACAACTACTGAAGCCCGTGCTCCTAGAGCCTGTGCACCGCAACGAAGAGTAACCCCCGCTCGCCGCAACTAGAGAAAGCCCGTGCACAGCAATGAAGACCCAACACAGCTAAAAATAAAAACAAATAAATAAATAAATTTATAAAAGAAAATAGCATGATAATGATGTCGGGAAAAATGTACTCTGGAGACACTTTTAAGATGGAAAGTCTGCCGCTTTATTCCGAGTTCTAAATATCTTGCTGAAGGAGTCAACCTACAAACCTTAACATTTGGCTTCATAGAGTTGCTGAATCTTTCAGTTGCTTCAGTTTCTTGAGGGACGAATCTCTCCTTATCTAAATAAAATCTCTAACACCTTTTAAGAGAATAATTGACTAGAAATCTCTTAACCAATTTTGTTTAATTCTATCTGTGGTAATGATCCTGGAGTCATATGTTATACATGAAAGTTTAATGAAGATGCTATAGTATTTGATGCCATGTTGAAAGTGGAACATATAAAAATTCTTCTTAATTGGTTATAAAGCTATCCAATTAAGATATCTTTTAAAACTAAGCTGCACTTTGCAAAATGGATATATTGGAAGTCTATTAGTTAGAAAAATACCCCCTGCTCTAGACTCCAGTGTCTTAAAATTCCCTTCTTGAGTTGAAAAATAAACCAAACAGACCAACAAGAAGAGAAATATTACCAATATTTTCGGTCAGTGCTGTCTTGAAGTCATCAAAACCAGAAGTACTGATACCTGAGTAGTATCTGCTGTTCTGTAACTCCCTTAGCATTTCTTTTCTGTTTGTTTGTTTGCTGTGTTTTGTGGTTGCTAATCAACTGATTGAGCATTCCTTCCATCTCCACATTTCTTTAAAATATCAAGTGTGTCTTGTGACCACCATCAGCTGCAAACATAGCATCAATTAACTTACCAAAACAGAGTGTTTGGTGATTAATCCATAATGACAGGGCTGTTCTCCGGAATGATTAAATTCATTATCAAACAGCCAGAGGTAGAGTGCTTTCCATGGAAGATTTATTGCTCTGGAATTACCTTTCTCCCTTGTACTGATGAAGCTTGATCTGGTAAATAAGAAAGATGAGAATGCAGGGGGCTCCTTTTTAAAAGATAATGGATAGTCTATATTTTCAGTGCCTCAACTCCAAAAACCAAAGTACCTCTTTAAAGGTATGTCATCTTTGGTCATTCACAAACCACTTGGTACTGCTTTATTATCACTATGTGAAGTAGTGGGTATCTGCAAGGATCCTGTGTGTGCGTCAGGCTGGGAAGCTGATTGTCCTTGTTCTTTCTACTAATGTATTGGTACACCTTATCACCAGCAAGGCTGGATTTGGGTAATAACTTTGTACATGATTTCTTTGCCCAGTTCTCCCCTCTCCACGCCTTCTACAAGCCTATTCATGGTCCAAATAATCTCCCTGGCTGTGATCTAGTCTCCCTTGTGCAAAATTTACAGTTTATAATTCTAAATTATTCACATACACACAGACACACTGCAAAATAGCCTTAAACCTTTTCCGTATCTAAATTCTCTTCATTCATTCATTCATTCTGTTCTTTAGAGTTTTCTTATCCACCTGAATCCAAAGTAACTTCCCTCTCCTCATTGTCTGTATGATTTGGGGCATTTAATAGAGCTCTTTCTGTAGCTTAATATTATTTCTGGATGTTTCTTTGGAATCCTCCATGAATTTGTGGGTGCCCCAACAGTAGAGAAGTCCAGACTTTTACTTCATTGCACCTTGTATTTCACACTGGATCAGGCAAGGAGCATATCTGTAAACAGACCAATACCTCTCTCTGAGATTTCTTGGGAAGATGACATAAATTTAGTTACTCTGTCAAACTGCCTTCCTATTCGTCTCATCCATACTCATTTGAAGATGTTTGAAGAATACCTAAACCTACTGCTTGAGGGGCGCTCTTAAAAGATGTAGTGCACAGATAGCAAAGAATGGGAGAATGGAGGGTGGGGATACATACAATAAAATCCAATACCCAAGCCACTTCCCATTGATCCTCACCCTGTTTTGTTTACCTACTGGTTTGTTTGTTTGTTTGTAGGCAGAAAAAGTAAGAATGCTGGGTTCCAGCTCTTACTGTGCAATTTTGGTTGTGACTCAAGTTCTCTGAGCATTTGTTTACTTATCTGTAAATTAGATATATTAATGCCTATTCCAGTGAGTTGTTGGGCGAGCTGAATAGTGTAGCAGGTGTAAAACAACCTGCAAAATGATTAGCTTAAAATAGGCACTCAAGAGATCTTAGTTTTCTCCTGAAACTGTAAATCAGTCTTGGGGTCATTTTAGTGGGAGGAAAAGCAGGTTGACTATAACTTTATTATTGGTTATTTAGGGTGTTATTCAAATTGACAGTGAGTTTTGAGCCTGGGAGATTTAATCACAATTGTGATTATCTATTTTTGGAGAGTCACGCTTTTGCTGAGATTGACCCAAAAAGAAGATCTATGGGCTTTGTATATTAGTAAGGGTACAGAGTCACATGCACTGTAATTTCTCAATTGACAGTCACCCTTTTTTAAACCCACTCTTAATATTGTAACAACACAAATCTAATAGTAACAGCTTTTTAAAGAGACATCCTTCAAACCAGAAAATGTAATAATGACGATGATGATGAACATTTCGACATTTCTGGGATTCCTTCTTCAGTTTAAAGTTGATGACAAAGTTTAATTTTTTTCCAAGTTGGTTGGGTAAGTTTCAGTGGAAACCATAAGGCTGATGCTGGTATTGTGTAAGAATTCCTTTTTTCCCTTTAGCATCCTTTCTCCTTTGTATTCCCTGGACACCTCTCCCTATAAACCACCTGGGATTTCCCTTCCATTCACTAGTAGGTGAGGCAATTTGCTTTCCCTTCCTATATTAAGATCAAAGCCAGAGATAATGACTTTCCATTGTTAAACTGGGGAAATGATGAAACAACGAAATACCCTATACACAATGGCTTGTTAACTGCAAGAGAGGAAGTATCTTCAGCAAGAGTCCCTAGAACCCAAACTCTTTGTGGAAGTGTCTTCAACCCAGAAAGAATGTGGGAAAATTTGCCATTTCTAAGAATATTTGAATGCTTTCACGAAGTATTTTTTCTAACCTAAAGGCAAAAAGAGGTAGAGAGAAAGGAGGGGAAAAAAAAAAAAGAAAGAAATGTCTTAAAAGTTGGCCCCAAGAAAAATTAATATGTCTTCCCCTCTCTGGGGCGGTCAAGCCCACAGAATACAGAATCCAGCTGTCTTTGATGTTTGTCCTAGCAGTTTTATCTGTGAAGAAAATGCAGCGTGGTAAACAGTGAGATTTCCCAAAGGGAGGGGAGTTTGTGGCTTCTTAAAATGGAATGTGTTACATGTACTTGAATAAAGCTGATTAATGAATCTTACTTGTAAATTTTGCAAAGGTTAACAGATCGTGGTGGTAGAACATATACACAAATTATAAAAGACATGGCATCTGCGGTTTTTTCCTCCTTCTTTTCCTTTTTCTTCCCTTAGGAGTTCTGTGACCATATATAGCCATGGCATCAGCTTACAGTCTGTAGGATTAAAGTTTTCTGTTTAGATTCATAGATGACAGTCTGGAGTGAATGTGATTAAAGTAAATATTTCTTGATTGCTGGTAGCAAGCTCTCTAATCCTTCCTGCATTAGGAGGGGCTTATCGTAATTTTCTTCTTTTTAAAAAATTACTTGGCTTTTGCAGCCATCCATGGCTTGGAAAAGCATTGAATTTGCTCCGAAGAGAATAAACAATGCTTATAAATTAAGAAATGGCTAAGACATTGCATCCCGATTTCATGTACGAATATAACCCTGCTTTTGGTTCTCAGTGCTTGCCTGGGAGACCGACTCTGGACCTCATTCTGTTGTAAAACTATGTTGTCTGGCTGCAGGGCTGCTGCTATGGCAACAGAGGAACCAAGGATGTCACATGCTCAGAAACTGCATGCCAGAGACAGCATTTCCACAGAACAGGGTCAACTCTGCATGGAGACAATTTTACACACCCCATCCCAAAGAAATACAATTTAACCTTTAATTCTTTTATGTTCCCTCTTGAAATATATTTGTCTCCGTTTGTTCTATCTTCAGAAACAGATAAAATCTCATAATATTAAAAAGAACTAGGATTTATTGAGCATTTACTATGTGCAAGTTCGCATTATGCTTTAGTTTCACGATCTCAGTCAGTTCTCAAGAAAATCCTAAGAGGTAAAATATATTATTCTCTTTTTTTTTTTTTCTTTAAGAATTGAGAAACTGAGGCTTGTTAAAATTGAAGTCAGTGTTTGCCAGACATCAGACTCATGTTTAGAATCATCGAATACTATCCATGACTTTCCCAGTCAGGTCTATGATAGTTGATAGGGCTGCCCTGGGACTTTGCCCTTTCTTCTCTTATTTTTCCTCCTCAAATCCCTTCTTATTTCTGTCATGATGATGCTAGTATGAAAGACAACAGTGTAGAAATTTAGTTTGAGAAGTTTTCATCCACTTTATCAAAAGCTGATCCCTTGGAAAGAAGGACACAGTCTGTGCTTGAAATCCAAGTTCTTGGGTCAAGAACCTGAAATGATATAAACTGGAACCATTCCAGAAGTGGGGCTGGAGGCCACTAGTATCATACTTAGAAATCCTTGAACCTTAGGCACAATTTTGCAAAAAAGGGATCCTTTCTAGTTATTACCCCCTTAAAACAAACTTTTCTGAAACTTGGAGGGAGCAAAGGCAAGACAGAGAGTCTTAGCTCTCCCAAGTCAGAAAATGATATTTAGGTGGTCCTTATTGCTATGGAAATCTAAGGGGGTGGTTCCAGATGACTAAGTAAAGAAAAACACTAATGCACTGAATTTAGAATCATGAGCATTGGGGTTACATTCCTCAATCTCCCAAGTTTCTTAACTTCTTGGACCTTCAGTTTCTTTATTTGCAAAGCGGAGATGATAATAGTAGTACAGTCTTAATAATACTGTTAATAATGAGGTTGTCATAATTAAAATAAAAAGACAAGTGTGAAAGTGCTTTGTAAATTGTAAAACACTAAAGTTGGTATTAATTTCTTGAGATACTGACCCAAGAATATAGTAAAGACTTTCTTTGCTCCCATCGTAATATATTTATAGGTTTAGTGTACTTTGTAAATTTAGCATATTTTGTAATTCATTATTAGAGTTAAACACACTTTTAGCAAGAAGCTCAAGTCAGTCTGGTAAGAATAAGATATCTAAGAATTAAAATTTTCTCCAGGAGATCGTGGTCGACTCAGGAATAATTTAGACTGTTAAGTACACAGGAAAAAGCAAAGTCACTTTAAAAACAACAGGAGGCCAGTGAAGCCTACACACAAGTTTGAGGTGAAATGAGGGGGAGGAGAGAAAAGAGACCTTTGAGAGGCTTTTCCATAGAAGAAGCTAGGGGAGAGGGTGTCCTGGAGGGAAGGTTGGAAATGCAAATTGATTTCCTAGGGACCTGATGTCCCGTCCTCTGTTTAACTTATAGAAAAATGTCTAAGCCCTAAGAACTCACCAACCTGCTACGATTCTAGAAGAAACTCTGAAAGACTTATCACTCCTGTTCATGCAGTGACTCAGTGACAAGCACAGAGGAAAGAAATCCTTCTTCTTAATTTTAATGTGTATTATATTTCTGTTGAATCTGTTGCCCAGAATTTACATCCAGAATTTATAAATGTGTAGTTATTAGAATGCCATATCTCTCCATGACATGTTTTCTAAGACCACCAGGCATCCCACAAAGTTTAATGGTTATCTCAACTTCTTTACCTCTCTGTGGTCTTTATTTCATAGATCTTTATCCTTAAAGATGTAAATATTACAAAGATACAAACCAAAGGGGAAATTTTGAATTATTTCTTCGATGTTTCTAATCAGTGTTTTGCCTCATTTCTTTCCTACCCCAGTAGTGGTAAAGTAAAATCCCTTCTCATGATGTTCAGCTGCCAGGTTTAACCCACAGCTGATTCCCCAAATTGGCTCAGCCAATGGCTCAACAGTTTAACTGGAAAGACATTTATAAAAGCTGCTAAAGAGAATCCAGATAGACTTGCCAGAATTTTGTTTCCAGCATATTCTGTGGTATTGGTGTTGACATGTACTGAAATGGCTGATAAGCCATAGATAGAAGGACAGGGGCTATGGGGCTGGCTAATCCATGACCCAATAAGCATTACTTTAACAGCTGAGATTTGACTGGAATAGAACGAAACATCCCAAGACAACTGATGGCTGAAAACAAGACAAAGCTCTAAAATTAGCATTGTTCAAACTATCCAGTTTTTCTTAAAGTGGAGCTGTTGAAGCTCATGCACATTAATAATCAAGAGATTCTGTGCAGGTGCTTTTGCTCCCCACTTAATGCTTTATGTCCTCAGCTAATGGTTATCACGTAGGTGCTTGTTCCCTGAGCATTGTGGAGTTGCAGACACAGCCATAACAACCCGTCTTAGACGACGACAACGTGAGGGTGGTAAGAACAGTAATAACAGAAAATGGTTCTAATTTTAATAAAAACGGAAGAGGATTATCCTGGAACTAGCAAATCCCACTTCTTCCCAATAAAATTCAATGTCAGAACATTAATATTAATTAGGTTATATTCATATAATGTCTAGTATATTAATAATTAAGTAATATTTACTATTAGATTATAGGAAGAAATTGGGATAAATACAACGATCTGAATTTTGGTTTTGAAAAAGTACCAAGTGCATAATAAGGAAGTGGGAGACCTGGCCTGGCACTAGTTCCCGTGAACAAGATATGGAGGCTTTTGTTGCCTTCAAGCTTCATGTGAGTCAGTGGTGTAATGTGTCTGTGAACAAAGCTGGTGTAACCCTAGACTGCATCTTAGCAGAAGCAATGCGTCCAGATCTTTTAGATTTCATCGTCTTCCTACACTCAGTATTGGGTAGATCACAGCTCAAGTATTCAATTCCAGTTCGGACCTGCATGTTTGGATCTCATGGAAAGTCTAGAGGCATCTAGATGAGATGGTGAATAATTATGGCAGAATGGCACAGACGGATCACACATGTCCATTTGCGTTACTTGAGACTGGGTGGGTGGTTTTCAACAGGATAAGGAGAAGACTTACTGCACAGTTTGGTAAATTGTGTTTCCGTTGGAAGAAGCAATTTACCAACATTTATCAGAAATCAGCAGAGCAGGGGCAGAAATGGGGCCGGACTGCTATGGCCAGAAGCCATAATTTGGAGGTAAGTCAGTAAAGGAAAAGGGGACACATGGGTACCATGAATGCAGAGGGCAAAGCAAAGATCAGAGTTGGATGTTAGAGTAGTTACAGTGTAGTGTCAGAGAAGGTAAGCCAAGGTCAATGTCAGGAAACTCCAGGTTGGCTGGGAGACACAGGCAGAAGGAGATTCTGAACATTAGACTCAACATTTGATGTCCAGGAAATAACTGGAGGTAGAGACTAGGAGAAGGAACAAGGAAGCCAGAAGTGGAACCTCAGAGGCCAGCACAGGTGACAGAGCTGGGACCATTCATTCTATGTGGCATCATCTGCTTGATTCAGCAAGAGTTGGTATGAGCTTTTATATGTGAAAGCTTGTCTTTGGGGACCAGCACACTGGCAGGGGCTGGGCTCTCTGGCGAGGACTTAAGAATTCTACCAGTTTGGTTTTGTGAAAAATTCCTATGAAATCACCTAGAACTACAGTAATTCATCTCTCTTTTTTGACCACCTTCAAACCCTTGAAAATCAGATGCCAAATCTCTGGTGTAATTTTAAGATGTTTAATTTTAATGTATGTAACCTAAAACTGACAGATGAAGTCCTTTAAAGAGGACTTTAGATTGATTAAACTTGTTAATTATTGTCATTGGATTGCTGCCATGCACTATTTTTTTTAATTCCTTTGTAATGACAAAATCTCTCTAAAATATAAACTACATTTCCATCAACATTGTCAAATGCCACTTATAAAAAAACAAGCATAGCAATACACAGAAATAATGTTCTAGAGAGATCATAGTTCTGTATGGAGCAGTTATGAATAGTGAAAAGGGTACTGGAATTGGAGGGACCAAAAAAGACCTAATTTTTTGGCTTGAGTGTTCCTACATGCCATCTAAATGACCTTGAGCAAGTTACATAATCCTCTTTAAGCCTGCCACCTCATCTATAAAATGAAGATAATCACATCTGCAGAACAGTGTCATTGTGAGGATGAAATTAGAGAATAAACACGACAATTAACATTTATTCCGCACTTTATAAAGCCTTTCTGATGTGTATTATTCCATTTGATCTTCATAACAGCCTTGTGAGGCCGTTTTCATTATTGTGGGTTTTATATTCTTATTTTTCTGATGAAGTAACTTCCCCCCAGATCACATATTGGCAAAACTGCGACTCATTTTACATGCACCACATAAACATTTATTTTATGACTACTGTGTGCCAGACCTATTTTAAGCTATTTTTTTTTAATTTTTATTTTATTTATTTATTATTTATTTATTTATGGCTGGTCTTCATTTCTGTGCGAGGGCTTTCTCTAGTTGCAGCAAGCGGGGGCCACTCTTCATCGCGGTGCGCGGGCCTCTCACTATCGTGGCCTCTCTTGTTGCGGGGCACAGGCTCCAGACGCGCAGGCTCAGTAATTGTGGCTCACGGGCCTAGTTGCTTCACGGCATGTGGGATCCTCCCAGACCAGGGCTCGAACCCGTGTCCCCTGCATTGGCAGGCAGATTCCCAACCACTGTGCCACCAGGGAAGCCCTCCAGACCTATTTTAAGAAGCACTGGCAACTGTAATAATAATAATAAAACTAAAAGCTAACATTTATTGAGCGCTTACTATAAGTTGCTCTAAGTATGTACGTGTATTAGTCCGTTTAACAGTGTCCTTATGGGGCGGGTACTCTTATTACCTTCATTTGACAAATTGAGAATACAGAGATAAAAGAGGCATATCCATTAGCAGTTTTCAGGGAGCTTGTAATGTACTGTGAAAGAATGAGGCCCTGGTTTTCTGGCTCCCAAATCTATTTTTTTTAAATACTGTAGAGCAATTTTTAGACTCTCAAATGCAAGGCAAATGAGTGACATGTTTATGTGTATAAATGTAGGTATAGACAGGTCATTGGATAAACAGGAAACCTGACTTACGCTCTCTGCGTAAGAAGGAGTATTCCCGAAGATATCTTCCAAAGGGGACTCCGAGTCTCCCTACCGTAGGGGTTCCTGAATGGTGTGATTGAGTCCAAGAGTAGAAAAATATTATTTGGCCATCTATATCTAGGTGAAAAGTGAAATGGGCAGTTAATCATTTCTCATTATGTGTGGATGCCAAGTATTTAGATAACTGTGAACACATACATTATCGATTTTATTTTCTACAGGTTAGTTAGACGTTTGAATTTATAACAACATAACCCTGAAGCAAACTGATATTAAGCTGAGTATCAAAATATGATACAACAATATATAGCAGATAAAAGGGCCACCAACTTGGGTAGTAGAAAGTCTGAATTCTTGTCCCATTTTCATGGTTTTGGTTTAGTCACATGTAAATTTGAGTTTAATACCTTCCTTGCCTATGCTGTGGTTTTCTGAGGTTCAAATAAGGTAAAGCAGTTAAATCCACTCAAAAAATGGTAAAGTACCATAAATAACTCACTGAGAACATGGCTTAGTATGGATCAATCCCAGAGTGGTTTTAGGGCTAAAAGAATACATGCATGCAATGCAATAAATAACTCAAGACCCTTACTTGATCTCTTGATTAAAGAGACATGTACTCCAGCCATAAACGTAAAATCTCCCTTTTCTTCTCCCATCTGTTATCTGTACACACCCTGAACCTGTTCCCTTCTCTCAATAAAAAAAAAATTTAAAAGGATAAAAAATTCCACCTGTTGTACCTCCTTATCCTCATCCGTTGCTTTTATAAAAACTATCTTTAGTGCTATAGAGGTAACAAGGTGAGAAACTCCAGGGTGGTTTTAATTAGTTATTTTTTAAACCACTTATATTGTGCTCACATTTTCCCCCCAAACTCACAGGCACACATATAAGTGCTACCAGAGCAAATCTCCCTAGGAAAATTCTTGTCCTACTGAACAGGCAAATAACGTGGCTGTCCAGAATCAATCAGCCTTAAAGAAATGAATGTTACAACTCAGGGCCCAAGCCCAAAGCTTCATTTGCCTAAGTAGGCATAATCCTCAACCCAACCGGTTATCAATAATGAAGCCAAGCACATGTATTATTACCTGCCAAAGAGGTGCAGATCTAAAGGAGGTCTCTTGATCTGACGGGCTTGTTTCCATGTGTATTTAAGAAATGTATTGTTCATGGTATAACTAAATAACTACTGAACAACTGACACGATGGTAAAACAAGCTTTTTTGAGTAATTGCCTCAGGGTGGTTTGGGATTTAATGGTAATAACTTTTGTTTTGCAATCATTTACCACATGTCAGATGATTGTCAGGTTATTTCTCGTGGATCATCGCTAATCTTCACAAGGACCACAAAGAGGAGCTTGGAGGGCTGTTATGTAGGTTATGTGCTTTGAAAGCACTCAGTTTAGTGGTGGCACAAAATAAACGCTTAAGTGAATGTTAGGTGCTATCTTCATCATCATCATCTTCATTGTTATTATTTCAGTGGGTCTAAAGTTGGGCAGCAAAAGGGCAAGGAGACAGCTTATCAGTTGTTTATTATTCTTTTGGCAATAAGCTTTAACTTGAAATTCAAAAAAGAAAGCATGTTGAATGTATGGCTTATCTCATTGACTGAAAGTATGGTTTTGTGTCTCTGAGTTTTATTTAAGTGGAGAATGATTGTAACATTCATCTAGTACCAACCTTTACCAGTAAAAACTCTTTCATTCCCCTAGATCAGGTGTACAGATTAACACAGAAAAGTCCTAAGCCAGTAATCCTGAATGCAAGCAGTACCTCCTGGGGGTTGAGGTTCTGGGGATGCTTTGGGATAATTGGTGGGGCTTTGTTATTGATGTCCTGGTGACGAGGAGGCAACAGAACTAGAACTTAGTGAACGTGGGGGACTAGGGTGCTGGATAAACTGCACTGCATGGCCGAATCTCAAATGACAAAAAATCTCCTTGTGTTCCGTGTCACTCTGAGTGTCTCCCAGAAATCCACATGAGTGAAAATTCAGTTCATAATTATCTGATCATGTTTGAGGGATGCAGCTGGCCTGCAAATAAAGGGAAGATTGTACTTCACCTGGTTTAGAACTTTACCAAGAATTGCTCACAGTTTTGGAAAATTGCATCCCAAGGCAACAGTAGTTGTCTTGTTTGAGTCATCAAGGCACCATATCCATATTGATCTGCAGTTATAACTGTCACATGCAAATATGTAATTTTATTAACATAGTATATTATTAATAATTAAATATTAAGCAAAGCATTAAAAGCTATTTTGTTTTTTGCTACCCTATATATTAAAAATAATTGGCAGCACAATGATAAATCCTTTCTTTCTTCACTTTGATGGTTGGTAATTTGTCTTGGATAAATTATTCCTACTTTAAATTAAGATTATTTACATCTTATCCTAATACTGGTTTTTGTTTTTCCTTTTCTTTTTCTGGGACCCATCTTTATACTGTATATCTGTTTTTCATTTTCCAGTATCCTTTAGACAGGAATCGCTTCTCATTTTTCTTTTACATCCAAGCTTATTCATTATTGGAGGATGTAGCCTAGTGTAATTATTATTGAACAATTACATATTTAAATTGATAACATTTTATTGTAAATTAATATCTTACATTTTAAATTTATATTATAATCTGTGCATTATGTGTGTATATTTGCCTTTAGGGATGTAAGTAAGTTTAATTATCTAAGATAATGGATAATGAAGAAAAGTGTTATAAAATATTGTTATAAAGAGGAATTGGATCTGATAGGATTGATAGCTGCCATTGTAAACAAAACTACGGAACTGCTGCTAATTTAGAACCAATCCTTTAAACATTCATTCATCATTATTTTTTTTCTAGGTAATGATTTTCATGGGGTAACTGGTGTTGAATGTGATGAAAAGGTTATCAAATTGGATTATAGTTCATTTGGGGAGAAAATAATCTCCCTTTGGGATCTCTAAGACCCGGCTATGAGGAATTTGAGAGATGTTGCCATTCCTTCAGATTAGATAGAAATAGAGCCACTGAAATATGGTTGGTTCCTGCTGGTGTGGACCTGTTTTTACTTATAGACTGGTGTGGTCTGGAGAGAAACCTGTTCAAGGTAAATCGCAAGATGGAGAGGAGATGCTCCTGGAAAGGTGGGTAGGTCCAGGCTGGGGACAACTTGGGACGGTGCTGTTCTATGCAGTTGTTACTTCAGCAACAGAGAGGGAAGTGACATGGTCAGGCATTTATTTATGACATAATGTGGAGGCTTTTTGGGGGTTAGGGGCTAGCTGGGAGAAAAGAAACCAGTTTAGAAAATTATGTAAATTTTACAGAGAGTGGTAATGGGAATGGAAAGGTAGACATAGATTTAAAGGATATTTGGGAAAGAAAATTGATTAAACCTGGTGTCTGACAAAATATGGGCAGATGTAAGAAGGGAGTGGGAGAAAGACCTGGAAGCAAACATGATTCCAAAGTGTTCACCTTAAGTAAATGTCCATTCATCCAGATAGAAAGTACAGGGTGGTGAGGAGGTCTGTGGGGACCTCTTAGATTAGCTTGGTGTTTCGTTTCAGATACCCGTGGGACACCCATACAAAGGTGTTCAACTCCTTCCCTATTAGATGAAAGATAGAAAGATAGATAGTGAAGATGCCTTATAGTAGCGTAAAGTTACTGCTGCATTAAATTTGAATGAAATCCAGCTGAATGTATTTGCTAACATAAAAAACTATATAGTGTTTAAAAGAAGGAAGCAATTTTCAAATAAAAAGCTATGTTTCAAAGAATCTTAGGTGAATTTCAAGGTAAAAAGTAATGTACTCTTCCTCTTTGCTTTGTGTAAAAAACACCCAAAAATCAAAACACAGATGAATGAATAACTCTCCCCACCCCCTAGGGTATCAATTCCTAATCTTTTCCCTCCAAAAGAAATATGTCTGACCACATATTGTTGAATGCCTTTTTTATTTCTTAATTTATTACATTTGCAAATAAATACTGTTACCTTTTTTTTTTTTTTTTAACTGACTCCGTCTTTCACTTCAGTCCTTATTACCAGCCTTCATTTTCTGGTCTTAAGAATTTTTGTCTGAATGTTAGGACATTTATAAAGGCCACCAGAAGACCTTGTGAAGAATACTCTTCTAGAACACTATTTTCATAATGTCTTCTAAAACTGTTAATTTACTGACAACATTTAATGAGACATATAAAAGTAGTTTTACTCATTCATTCACTATGTGTAATGCCAGGCATTGTACTAGATGCTAGGGATGCCGTAATAAAGAATTAAAATTAACTAAAATTAATACAAAAGGGGGGCAGGGTTTGACTTCCTGGAGTTAGAGATAAGCAATTATAGTCAGGTCTGATAAGTTCTCTGGCAGAGCAAGTGCTGGGAGTCTTGGCAAGGTTTCTTCTCATGGTTGCCAGGTGGGCAGGGGCAGTCCTCCCTACGTATTACGTATGGCCACTTAGCACACAGGGCATTCAGTTGACTTTCCTAATTCCCAGTGACTGCAGAGGACACCATTGAGTAGAAAAGCATCATGCTTCTCCCAGTCTACAGGCAATGAGGCACCTCATAGGTTAGACCACCTGGTAATGAGGTCTTGTTTGTACTTCAGACCATCTTGATGGACACCAGATGGGAACCTTTTATATCAAACTGCCGGGTACTGAATATTGTTCTAAAATCGTTAATAAGTAATAATAAGACTATTTTTAAAATGTGATACCTTTAGGGATTCTACTGATGTCTGTGACAATTTTAAAGCATTGAAAGAAATGAAATGATCATGTAAGGCTCATATTTGCCCAACAGATTTTTCAGATCAGAATACTAAGCCCTCTTAGACATCACAGAATCAATTTGTCATTTGACACTTGAAGTAAACGGCACATATAAAATGCCTGGATGGCTGGTCACAACCATCCAATTCATTATCTGAACTGCTAGCAAGCCCTTCATGCCCTGTGTGCTTAGAGAGTATCTTAACTCTTAAGCTCCATTAGTAAACAAGGGTCTCTTGAATTCACTGTTAACACCCTATTTAGATGGTCTCTGCTGTTGGGAAATTTTCAGCTTACTAAGCCCCTTGTTTTACCTCTTTTCCCTGCTCTATCCAGTGTCATCTGAGACAGATGATGGCTTCCTGCCAGTGGACATTTCTAGAGCCAGGATAAATGTGCTCTTTGCATTGAAAGAGTTCCACAGGTTCTTTCTGTACTCATTTTGCTCTGACTGTCCAGTTGTCTGATCACCATTTAGCCTTGACTGGTTTCCTAGATTCACAGGGTGGGTGCCCTGATAAACCATCACACTGTGTGGCCCTGGGGGAGGGTGCTGGACCAATGGCACACTAATCCTAGGCAGATCTTTGTAAGAACCAGGGTCCCATGGAATAGTGGGGTCAGACTCAGAGTAGTTCAAAGTGAGTTATGGACCCTTGAGTTAGGTTCCTTGGGGTTAATGCCTTTACAGCTGTGTGACTCAGGGCAAGTGACAACCTCACTGTGCCTCAGTTTCCCAATCTATAAAATGAGAAAAATAATCATACCTACCCCACAGGTATTTATGCTAAGAATGAGGCATAAGTAAGATAATGCCAGTAAAATGCTTAGAACAGTATCTGGCGTACCGTGTTTTCAGGAAATGTTAAATGTTCTTATTCAGTGAAGTGTGGGATGACCATCTATCATAGACAAAGAGCTCTTACGTAAATACCTGTTAACCACATATAAATAAGCAAGCTATCTCTAATTCTATGTTTTTTTAAAAAGCCCCAACTTTGATACCATGTGGTTGAGTCAAGATGCAACAGGGTTGAAACTTGGTTCTACTGCTTATGAACTGTATAACGTTTATTCTTTCATTCTGCCCATGTTTACTGAGCATTTCAGTATATGCTAGGCAGAAAGTTGGGCTGTAGGGATAGAGTGGGGAGAAAAATCAAAATGGCCCCTGTCTTCATGGAGCTTGAATCAATTTTTTAACCTCTTTGTACCTCATTTTACTTATCTCTAAAATGGGGTAATAATATGACCTCATAAGATTCTCAAAAGGATTGAATGAGTTACACATACAAAGCTCCAGGTACATGGTAGTGAGCACTAAATAAATATGAGTTCTCTTTCCTTTTCTCCTCAAGAGACAGTCTTTCAGTCTCTTGCACATGGTCGATACTCTTTATGTATCTGTTGATTTAAGTTCAGCTCTGGGTAAAAGATATTTAATGCTTTAACCAGAATGCAATTTCTTGGCGTGATGTTGGAACCCGATTTTTAATGAAACCCATCGTAAAACAAAAACAGCAGCAGCATTGTATGGTACATCAAGCACGTCTTGTTTTTCACTTTGTGCTCCCACGACGCTGAATTCATACCTCTAAGGTGGGACTTAGGATGTTATAGCACATATTTCCATATATATCTTGTATTCCCAGCTGGATTTCTGCCCCATGGAGGGTCTCAACACCATATGCAGTTCACTGCTGGGGCCTGTTGATGTTTTCCTCCTGAATATCCCTCCATCCTCTCCCCTTCTCATCTCTGTACTTCTTGACCCTAAACCAAGCTGCTGTGAAGCATCTTGCCTAGTCTGTTGCAGTCCATAGGCGATTTTCCACATCCCCTCTAGCTGGCTTTTGATCTGTTCTCCACCCAGAAGCTGGAATGAGCCTCTCATTCCTCTGCTTCAAGCTGTCCAAGGCTTCCCATTGTGCTCAGGATAAAAACCCTTGTGTGGAATTAAAAGGTTCTGCATGTACAACCAACACCTTCCAATAACCATATAACGTGAGCCATGTACATAACTTCTAGTAATCATCTTAAAAGATTAAAAGAAAAAATAAAAGCAGCTGAAATTAATTATAATGATATATTTTATTTAACTCAATATATCCAAATATTATCATTTCAACATGCAACCAATATACATAATTATTGAGATATTTTGCATTTACTTTCATGCTAAGTCTTCGAAATTCAGTGTGAACTTTGCATTGACAGCATGTTTCATTTTGAAGGAGCTATGTGTGTGCTGGACACCCCCTCCCCATCTTGAGCTACACTCTCACTTCTTTCCTGCCCATTCCCAGCTTACAATCACATTGACCTTCTCAAGGTTCTTTTCCACCACTGTGCTCTCTTCTGTTCTGAGGTTTTACACATGCTCTTCCATCCCATCCATCTCTACCCCATTACCCAGTACTCTCTCATTTATCTCTTAACTTCAAAGTGTCTCCCTCAGTGAATTTTGCCCCAGTGTCCCTGTCAATGTTGGCTTCTTCGCCCACTTGGAGAAGCATACCCCTCCATTGGAATACACACTTTAATTTGTCATTATAAATTCATTAGTGTGATTATTTTATCAGCATCTGGCTGCCTGCTACACCAAGAACTCCATGATAGTAGGTGCCTTGTCTGTTTTTCTCACCCGTGTACTCCTGCTACACCTAGGACAGCACTTGGGTGTTGAATGAATGAATGAATATACGAATAAACGTGTGAACCACATGTTTATTGCATGAGTTAATTTATTTGATCCTCAGTTCAGCCCCATAAATTAAAGAGAATAAGTAGAATAAGATGGGCCAGTTCTCAAACTCAGGATTTTCTTACTCCCAATTCCTTGTTCTTTTCTTGATGCTGCAATGAAGAAAAAAAAAAACAAATTTGGGGAAATTTCTGATATATGTGTTGCCTTTGATATTCCCAAGTACCTGAAACTATACTTCTATTCTTTAGCTATCAGGATGTCTATGGAAATAGGCTTCACGGGGACTACAGGTATTTCTGCAACCACATTTTTTTAGGACGTATTTAAATATAGGCACCATGTGGTAGGCTTTTTTTTTTTCATCCTCTGCTTAGATTTTAATTTTTAGAAACATATGCATTTGAGGAATGACGTAAAAACCTCAGCTAGTTACTGGATTTTGCCTGAATGAATAATGAATTAATGGGGGGATGAGTTCATGGATGGATGCTTTCCTCAGCCTCCCTCCAGTTTCCTCATTCATAACAGGGATGAAGGCTAAGTCATTACCAGAACCACCCCCTCCAACTTTTTTGCTTCCACTGCATCTATTTTTTGGCATTCACTGAGCAAAAATAATTTTGTGATGAATTCCCTTTTATTCTCGTTTACATAAACACTTCAGGATAACATATCTGACAGCACAGAGATACCATGCAACTCAAAAACAAAGATTTGTCTTCCTAGCAGCTTGAGTCCCCTTAAAGTCAGGGGATGGAGGAGAGAGAGAAAGGGAGAGCAAGAAGGCAGCCACTGGACTTTCCTTAAGAAGAATGATACACGCCAAAGGACTGTCACGTAAGGCAGTGGGTTTGAATCTGTTTGATTAGCGTTCAGTGAGGTAGCTGGTATTCTATAGGCTGGTTATCAATGTGAGGAAGAGGTTGCTTCTACGCTTAGCACAGAAATATTGCTGTTTACATCCTTTCTTTAAATATCTTTTAGAATGTCATTTCAAGGGTAGGTGATTATCATAAAAATACACTCTCCAGGTTGTTGGCTGGGATAAAGCAGGAACTCTTTGTCATATGAGCTGCCTGCCCCAACATACCTGCATCCGTAAAGTTTTTACTGCATTGTTCTGCAGCTGTAACTGGCAGACTGGTGTGTTGTAATTGAACTCTGAATACTTGTGGCGTGTCCTTGTTTACAGTAGGACACGATAGTTGATGACGAGAAACAGAGAAGACATGGCATATACCTTTTGTCATTTTTTAAAATAATTGAGGCTTAAGGAGACAGAAGGTTTCTGTAAGTAAGCTAGAAATACGACTGCTGTTCTCTCACACTGATTTGTCACCACATTTACAAGGTATGTGGAAGGCAGAGAGCCGGGAGAGTTGACAGCCTGAAAGAGCAGGTGGGTTCAAACAGACCAAAGCGTGATGTGTCTCTCTCAGCCGTGGCTTAGTCTGGCTTGACCCTTCTCTGTGCGGGACCTTGACTGAGGTTGAGACCAACATCAGCTTATTCTAATACTACCCAGATTATCTTTGAAAGATACATTGGATAACATTTCATAATTCAAAAATATTACAATTTGTATTTAAGACATCGTAAACGTGTTACTGGGTTTTACCAATAACTTAGGAAAGCTCAACTAGATTTTTTGTGATCTTTGAGAACAAGAATTGTTTCTTCATCCCTTGATTTGATCAGTTAGTCATAAATCTGAGTACTTCTTGTGTGGCAGTCATAGATGCTGAGGGGATAGAGATCAAAGGTGGTGACAGGCATGCAGTGGTCTAGGTGTAATGTTGTATATAACAGTAGAAGGAGCTATTTGGGAGCTGGGGTTAGGGGTGGCAGTGGCACACATAATCCAGACTGAGGTGAAGCTCAGGAAGGCTTCCTGGAGGAGGGGGCATCTGAAGTGCATCTGTGGGGAGTGTGGCAGAACATTCAGAAAAAACAGCTCGTGCACAACCATGAATAACTTTGACCTTCAGCCCTCAGCGGAACGCCTGCTGTATTGCAGACTCAGCACATGTTTATGACTGAAGGAATGAAGGGGCCAAGCAGAACATCAGGCTTTTCCAGCAAATCCCACTTCACGGGTTTGTGGAACCTGATGAAATTTTAGTAATTTAGTAACATTGGCAGATCAGAATCTCTGTTGTAATAAAATGGCATATAATACCAGGCAAAGCAAATGCCAAAGAAACAGAATAATTGGGACCACCGGGGAGTTTATACTGACATTTAAATACTGATCTGGATCAAGGACAGGTGTGTGTTATGTGTGTGTGCACCACAAATTAAAGTGAAGCTCGATTCTGATGGACTTGGTGACCTGACCTCAGGGTAAACTGTTATCTAGACGCGTTAAGTCCATGACGAGCAATAAAAACAGAGTGGCTCTACGTCTGAGAAAGAATGATGATTACTGTCAGCGTCTGTGATACCATTTGAAAGAAAAGCCCCCATCTTTCTTAGGCTATTTCTCATGGCATTATGGAAGTGGTGACCCTCATACCCTTCTGACAGTGCCCGTGAGATGGACCAAGGGAGTCTCTGCCTGCCACCAAGATGTCTTCTGTGGCATGCCCTACCTAATAAAGTCAAAGGAGATAAGAACTGAAGGTGACCTTGTGCAGTACCCCACATCAGACCTGGGTCACATGATATTTCCTCCCTCCCTCCTTTCCTTTCATCCTTCCTTCCTTCCTCTCTTTCTTAAAATTCACACAACTTACCAAACTGTGAATACTACATTTCAGAAAAAGGAGAAGACTAATCATGCAGGCAAGATTCCAAAATAGCACGGAATGTAAATTTATGGAATAAGTAATCTTCCTTACTATGCTCTGGAGAGTCACCTTCGCACGCTTCATTCAGCTTCTGCCAAACCAGTAACTAAAGACTGACTCTGAGAAGAAGGAAGTCTTCTAGATCCCTTGGCTCCTTTGACAGACAAGTCACGTCCATCCTCACTCAATTCTAGAACATGTGTAAGATGGGCGAGCTGCCCACGGGGTGTGACTTGAAGGTAAAGAAACAGTGCTTTGGATTACAAAATGCCTTCTGCCAAATACAGAAATTTAAGGGGGAATACAAAGGGCCCTTAAACATAGATAACCTCACTCATAATAATGTAAATTCAAACTGAACCAAAAAACTATTTCTCATTCATTAGACTAGTAGAATTCAGCAGTTTGACATCGCACTCGGTTGCAAAGCTGGGAGAAAACAAGCACTCCCATACATTCCTAGAGGGAGTGCAAAGTGGCATAACCCGTATGGAGGGAGATCTGGAAATAATGAACAGAACTAGAGACATATATGTCCTTTGACCTAACAACCCCATTTCTGGGACTCTGTCCTATGAAAACACCTGCACAAGAATGACATGACTTATGTATATGGTTTTCAATTTGGCCTTATTTTTAATGGTTCAACCACTTACTATCTGCATGCCATGTTAGTAAAATGATATGCTTATTAAATGTCTAACTCATTTTCCCATCTCCAAGTCAGAAAGAGGCTCTGGGTCCAGGAGGAAGTGGCACCTACTTTGATGTCTCCCTCCCTTCAAAGGGCTTTCCCTGTATTAAAGGGTGTCCAGGCATCAAGATGGCAACTGTGACAGTATCATTTACCACCATCAGGGACCAACTGGGGAAATGAAATTGGGACAGAAGTTTCTAAAGGGAGAAGTAGAAGGGGACTTTGGGAGAGGAGGTAGAGGGCATGTGGGCAGTTTTAAGGGAGAAGGGTACATCTGTGGGCTATACTCCTTTAGTTCTCTCTTAGTTCTCAGGCCAAGAATGATAACATGGCCAAAGTTTACTATAGTTGGGGATTCTTCTCACTGTTCTCAGCTCCGGAGAATTTTTTTTTTTTAAATAACTTTATTTATTTATTTATGGCTGTGTTGGGTCTTCGTTTCTGTGCTAGGGCTTTCTCTAGTTGCGGCGAGCGGGGGCCACTCTTCATCGCGGTGCGCGGGCCTCTCACTGTCGTGGCCTCTCTTGTTGTGGAGCACAGGCTCCAGACGCGCAGGCTCAGTAGTTGTGGCTCACGGGCCCAGTTGCTCCGCGGCATGTGGGATCTTCCCAGACCAGGGCTCGAACCCGTGTCCCCTGCATTGGCAGGCAGATTCTCAACCACTGCGCCACCAGGGAAGCCCTGGAGAATGTTTGTTTACTCATGATATTAGAATGTTGGACTCCATGTGTTAGTGATTTAAAACGGGACATGAAAGGAGGGAGGTTAGGGTGGAAATTGTTTAATAATGGCCATTTTCCTTAATGAGAAATCCACAGGACTTGGATAGGCTATGAGAAACAGGGGAGAATCACAGAGGATGTCAAGTGTTCATGGCTGAGTGACCAAGAGAAGGATGGGGCCACAGGGAAGGGCTCCAGGAAAAGCATTGCCTTTTTTTGCTTCATCTCTTTTTTAGCTGTCAAGGGTTGGCCCCCAAGGAGACACAGAGACAAAGCTATATGACAGCAAGCATACATTTGAGGAAGGGAGGATTTGAGCTTTTAGGAGAATGTTTTCTAAAAATATTCTCACCAAAACATTTTACTGAAAAAGATTTGTCCCCCTCTCCTCCTTAATAACCTTGTAATTGATGATAGAAAGTTATGGCTGAAGCAGGAGTAAGTCAGAAGGTGAACACAGAAGCATGACTATGAGCTCTCCACCCTTTCAGGAATCCAGAGATAAGAACTTAAAAATAAGGTGGGGTGTGGACCTTCCATAAATGCGCTTTACACCCTGCCAGCTTTTAATACCCTCCCTAGTTTCTCATAGATGTACCAGATAAGCCACAAAGACTTGGAAGGCCCTTACTTGGTACTTGGTATAGACATGACTGGAGAATGGGGACTAACTCAACTGGATCCAACAGACAAACATCAATGCCTATTTTAAATAATGTAGAATCCTGGTGTTAATTTAAAGCAACACTCTCCTTCTTAAAGCAGTCAAATTGTCTGGAAAAAAAATTTTTTTGAGCTAAAATGTGACCACATCAGTCATATTTTCAAAAGGAACTAAGATAAATCTTAGAGACTTAAATCCTATGTACACATAGAAGTCACCTTAAAGGGTCACTTTGGCCACTCTTTACCTATAGCCAAAATTGCTCCCAGATTTTTAAAGAACAAAGTTGTATGTTATAGTCTTCATAATCAAATTAAATTCTATGCCTGTTTTTGATACTGAGTTCTGATGACTCATAAGTTTCTTTGAGTTCCCAAAGATTATAGAAAGATAACTCACCAGCCTTTGTATAACGAATAGAAATGTCCATTCCCCGATGGAAGGAACAGCATGGGAAAGCATAAGGTTGGCATTTGAGACATTCACTGAAATCTTACACTCCACAGTGAACATCCTGGTTTATTCTTAGCTTTGGAGAATATTATTTCAGAAATAATAATCTTAATTTTCTGGGCTAAATTTAGCCTCTGCCACTTTAATTCCCTAATTGAATGTGTTCTTAAATTGAATTGTTTTCAGGATACATTGGCTCCAAACTCCAATGCAAGTGCAGGTTTCTTCCCTGAATTTTTGTGACTAAATTAAAAAACAACAACAGCAAAAACAAACAACTAGGTGAATGCAAACCACTTATCTGTTTATCTCTAAAAGAATAACTTGTCACAATTGTTGAGTATAGTCCTTAGTTAGATGGACATAAGCAAAGCTTATTTTAAAAACCTTTTCTGTTTTTCTTAGGTTGGCTTTTGCTTCTTTTGAGCTCTTTATAATGACACATATACCTATTTTGCATGGTGTGGGAGAGATCTGCTCTGAAAACCCTTTGATTTGTGTTTGCTCTACATCACCTTACGATCCCAGGGGAGTCCCTTGGATTTGTCGGTTTGAATCTTTCATTCGGATAATCCCCACAACCTCCAACACACAGGCAAGCTAACCCGTTAACTGTAGTACACAGAGTTCCTCACTGTCTCCATCAAAGCTTCCTCCCACCCCGCCCATCTTTCTTCAAGTTAATGAGAAAGGGGCAGATTTTAGTGTATGCAGAAAGTTGTTTGGGAGTGCTTGCTCTGTCCTGGATGGGAAGTGGGCTGAAATATAGGTATTCTGGCTCTCTGCTGAATGCACTATTCAGTAGACCAGTCTACTCAGATATAATACATCACTAATAACAGACACCAGAATTGGAGATAAGGGCACTGAAGACATCTCAGAAGATAAGTCATGGGCAGCCCAGGAATCACTGTGGAAGGGAAGTGCTGTAAAGAAGCCTCTGTGACTCATGGCATCTTTCTCTCCTTTAGAACTTATCATTGCAACCACTGTCTTCCTATTCTCCATCACTTGCACTGCCTCTTAACCAGGGTGATGGGAAAATGGGTGAGAAGCCAGAGATGAGAGGGTCAGGGGAAATGCCTCATCTCTACTTCATTTCCATGGTATGTTTCAAATCTGTAATATGTACTCATTCACTCATTGCCTGTTTAGATGTCTCTTCTGTATGAAAATAAAATTCAGACTCAGTCTCTACCTTATAAAGTAGGTAGGATTTGGCCCCAATTATAAATTGCTAATATACAAATGTTGTAAAATACGATACAAAGTATAGTGGGAGGTCCCATTCTTAGCCAAAATCCAGGTATAATGCTTTATCTGAGATTGTCCAAATTTTCTTAGTGTATTAAATATTCCTTAGAAGAATATTCAGTCCTTTGCATTACAGGCAGTAGGATAAGGACGGAGCTGTGAAGTTTAGGTGGACCTGCATTTGCCTTTCAGCTCTGTCACATAATAGCGCAGGCCCTGTGACAGGTCCCATGCTCCTTGAAGCCCTAATTTCATCATCTGTAAAATGGCAACAGTAATAATATCTTCTTGACAGGCAAATTTTTAGGATTAAAGATAATTTATACCAAGTTCCTACCAGAGTGTCTGGCTCATTTACAGGTACTCAAAAAGTGGTAATTTATGCTAATCCAAAGAGTAGTTTTTGTGCCTTTATATTTTGTAACATCTTTTGGTTTTGTACAATAAGATATATTATGCTTAAAATAATATTATCTACGTAAAATGAATTGTATGCCAAATTTAAATATAGAGTAATAGTTCAGCCATACCCAGAAATGCTTTTTGTTTGTTTGGGCGGAAGTAGTGCTTGGTGGGGGCAATTGTAACACATAAATATTTATCGAGAACAGATATATGGCATTATTGATAATATAGCTTTAAACAAATTTTGGCTTGCTTGGGTGAAATGGATTTAAAACACTCATACAAATATGATATAAGTAATATATAAGCACAAACATTCTAGTGAGGAAAAAACCATAAAATTAACTAGTAAAAAAAGATGGCTAAGCTATGAATTTAGAAGAATGCATGGTCTAAGACAAAAGCCCAGACTTTTAGTCTCTGATATTTAATGGTCTCTGGATGCGAGTATTTCTCCTTACTTTGGTGCTCCGTTTTAATATTAATATTACCATTAATATTCCCCTCTTGAGGAAATAGAAACAATTGTGTGTTACTGGGAAAATGTCATATTTCTTTTTCTGCTTTGCTTCAAACTTTTTTTGACTCGTACATTAATCTCATCCTTTTTGGAGTTATCATATATAAGTCTAATGTTAAAAAGATGATATGTTTTTCTTTTCTAATTTGGTTCATTTTCAAAATTACTTTTGAAGGCTGCCACATTTGCAGAAAGTGCCACCTTAAAATTGGCCATACCTTTTTGTTGTTGATAAATACCTCGCTTAATGATTACTTCTTACATGCCAGGCACCATGCCATGTGCTTTTCATCTGTTAGCTCTTTAATCTTCCCAGTAAGTCTGTGAGCTAGACACTCCCATTATCCCCTTTCACGGAGGAGACATTTGAGGTTCAGAAAGGAACTTAAGTGAGGTCAGTTAGCTAGTATGGGGAAGGAATGGGATTCATTTTTGTGTCTCTCTGACTTCAATGGTGAGCATAAAATCTTTCGTCTTCCTCTTTTTTTTCCTAAAAAGCATTCTCAACAGAAATTCCCAAATCATTCATTCATATTCACCCCCACCTCCCGCATGTCTCTCTGTCTCACTCTTTCCCTGCCCCCATCAGCTGTCACGATTGAAGGTTGATGGGAGCAGGGAATGGACAGGACACAATGCTGAGACTGTAATTATGATGACGACATGGCCTCAGTCTTTTAGACTGGACCTATTTGATAGTGAAATAGGTGTATCCCACATTTGTATTTTGCCTGGGTTCTGTCCATTGTCATAAACATTTAATTCTCCTTCATTTAGTTGATGGATTCTTATCGTGATAGTCCATGAAGAACTAGAATAGGCTTGAAAGAGTCTAGGAAGACCTTGAAATTGTTGGCAATTTTTTTTTTTTAACTTTTGTGCTTTCCGTGCGGAAAGACGATCTGTAGCTTTCATCAGCTTCTCAAAAAAGTCCGTGGCCCATAGAGAAGTCACTTATCAAGGGGGGGGGGGAGTCACTCATTCTGAGTCATTTTAGTCTCCATTAAATCAATGAGTAAAAACAACGTAAAGGCCTATTCTTGACAGATAAAAGCACACACTAGTGCGATGCATTTATATTGGTGACTGCTGGGGAGATTGTACCCAGTGCCCTCCTACAAACTGGACACCACTTGTGTTTGCCTTTCTGGTGAAACCACTGAGAGTCACTCAGGACAGAATATGGCATCATCCACGCCCTCTCTTTCTGGTCACATTTCAGGAGTAGCTGATCCTGAGACCCCCAAAGGGCAGAGCATCTAAAAGAGTCATCTCCATACCTCTGAGAACAGCCCCACTATGGCTCAGACTGTGGCTCAGCCTAATGCCTCCAGTAAAAGTGTCCACTCGGGATGGAGCAGATGCTCATAAAATGCCTCCTATCTGTGTGATGTGTTTCTTGGGCGGATTCATTTTTTTTTTTCTTGACGTTAGAAGTTTTTACAAGTGGAAAAAAAAGTTTTTATTAGATGCACTGATTTGATACTTTAAATGTCTGAAAGAATAGATAGGTTCTTTGATGTGATGGGAGATCTGATATTTTCCTTTTAGGATCAGAGGGATGGATCTTCCCTAACAGTTCTCAGGACGATCAAAATACAAAACTGGAAGGAAGCTGCACAGTTAGCTAAGCCAGCCCTTGTTTTTACAGAGGGGGTGTTATACCTGCCTTCAGAGACATTAAATGACTTCTTCCTCAGATGCCAGTGGATGGAAACCGCAGTTTGAACCAGAATCTTATGCATGTTCAGTATCATTTTTGCCCTTCATACTGTCTTCCAGTTCTTGAAAATGTTTCAGTCCTGTGAGAAAATTAAGAGGAAAACATCTTCTCAACTTCTCTGTAACTCCCAAATTACTGATGTTCTTCTTTTGGTAAATAAATAAGCACTGGAGCAAACACAGCTAATTTTTTTTAAACATTTAAAAAATTCTAATTTAAATTGCTTGTAAATTTGAATGTGGATTCCTAGACAGAAAACAAAAACAAAAACATATGAGTTGTGAGCTGTCATTTTATTTCATTTCTGTATTTTATTACTAGTGATGTGGTTGATTTGAAGGTGAAAATCTAGAAAATACATGGGCTTTAGAATTAGAAAATCTTCCTTTAAATTCAGGATTAAACACTTATACCTGTGTTGGAATTCACATTTGATAATCCTAAACGTGTTTTCAAATCTGTATAATGGAGATGATAGTAAGAAACAGTTGCGCTCTGAGGAATAAAGGAAGGTGATATGTTAAAGAGTCTAGCACTCTGCCTTATAGAAGATACTTAGCAACTTTTAGTTCCCTAAGAATAATGGACGAGGGACGTGCCAAAATCTCTTTACTAACAAATCCCTGGGCTTCCCTGGTGGCGCATTGGTTGAGAATCTGCCTGCCAATGCAGGGGACACGGGTTCGAGCCCTGGTCTGGGAAGATCCCACATGCCGCAGAGCAACTAAGCCCGTGAACCACAACTGCTGAGCCTGCGCGTCTGGAGCCTGTGCTCCGCAACAAGAGAGGCCGCGATAGTGAGAGGCCTGAGCACCGCGATGAGGAGTGGCCCCCGCTCGCCGCAACTAGAGAAAGCCCTAGCACAGAAACGAAGACCCAACACAGCCATAAATAAATAAATAAATTTATTAAAAAAAGAAACAAATCCCTAAATGTGATTTAAAAAAGACAAAATTCCTTAATTGTATATTTTTCCTTTTCAATATCCTATACTACTGACTCTTAAATCTTTCCCTTTGTCACTAACATGAGACGTTTTTTCTTATCTCAGATTTCACTACTGACTTTTTGTTTTAAACTAGACTACTGTGCTTGCCTGAAATCAAAAGGACATCATAGACAATGAATTACTGCATTTATTCCATTATATCTTCTAATATAAAGAAGGAAATAGCCAAAGAGATAAATAAATGGTGACTAAATGAAGATCCCTCGTTTTGGCCAATAATGTTTCACCTTTTTCTCAAGAGTTATAAGTTAAAGCAATGAACAGTATTTTGAAAGTATTTAGTTTCCTTGATTTAAAAATCATTAATAGAGCGTTTCATTAAAGCCAATAGATGTTATACATAGTTTAAAAACTCTTGGTATCATTAAAGAAAAATCATATATTTTCTCATTGAATCTTCCCAAGAATTCTGCAATATGAGTGTTATTCCCATTTACAGATAAGGAAACTAAGGGTCAGAGAGGTTAACTATGTAACTTCTTTGATGTCACGTTTATAGCAAGAGGTGAAGCTAGGCATTGAACTGAAGTTGTCTGGCTCAGAACCCTGGGTTCTCCTCATTGTTCCTTGCTGACTTCTTCGATAGTACATGCAAAGGCCCTGTGGTGAAAGGAAGTGTGGTATATGAGATCCTCAGAAAGCTTCTGCCTTTTATGTGGTTAAAGGTATAGGTGAGAAGAAGCTAGGTGTAGCTTTCTTTACTCTAGGAAGTGCTGAGGTAGCACTGGCTTTCTATTTACTGCAAACTCAACTCCTGGCCACATCATTCTTAAATCATCTTATTCCAGCCTGAGGGGAAATAACACTCAGTTTCCCCTGAAGGACTGAGATCTATGTCTATCCTTACCATTAATTTATTGTGTATTTCTTATATGCCTTACACTGTGCTAAGTGCTTCACACCATTTTATCCATTTCATGCTCTATCCACTCTATGAGGCGTCTACTACAAACCTGAAGATTGGAAATAGATATCTTAAGTTTAGCCCATCCAAAGCAACTCTTGGTTTACATTCCTTTCCTCACCCAAGCCCCCACCTCTCTCTGGGTTCCTGATTTCAATAAATACCATTATCATTTACCCAGTTGCTCAGAGCAAAAACCTATCAGTCATCCTTGATTCTTTCATTACTAATTGATTCTCTCCTCCTTCTAAAAAATGTCCTGGCTATCCATCTCGCGTCACCTCCGCAGTTTGTCCAAGCTACCACCATCTCTCTTCAGATACCTGATTCCTTTCTTACCCGTGATCCACTCCATCCTCTCAGCTCCACAGTGAATTCTTACATAGCAGCTGGAATGATCCTTTAAAGTCTAAGTCAGATCCTAGCATTCTCCTGCATAACCACCTCCAGTGTGTTCCTATCACGCTTAAAAAAAAAAAAGACACAGGACAAGCCCTACATGGTACCGCATATATGAGGAATCCAATATAGTAAAGCTAATAGAAGCAGAGAGTAGAATGGTGGTTGCCAGAGGCTGGCAGTGGGGGGATGGGGAGGGGGAGGAGGAAAGAGGAGTAACCTTAGTAAAAGGTTACTAAGTTTCAATTTTACAAGGTGACTAAGTCCTAGTTATCTACGTGCAACATAGTACCTATAGTTAGCAATACTGTATTGTGTGCTTAAAGATTTGCTAAGATGGTGGACCTTATGTTAAGGGTTCTTGTCACACACAAATCCATACTATTGGCTACAGACCCCACGTGATCCAGCTCTATCCTCTTTTTCTCTTATGCATCTTGGCCATATTGGCCTTGTTGGTATTCCAACCGCTTCACACTCATTTCTGCCTCAGGACTTTTGCACTTGCTATTCCCTCTGGAAAGCTTTTTCCCTAAGTAGCGTCACATCTTCATTCCTCTCAGCTCTCTGCTCAAATATCAAAAAGGCCTTTACTACCTATTGTGTTTAAATATCCCCTTCACCATCACCCATTTTATATTCCTACTACCCTGCTTTATTTTTCTTCACAAGATTGACATTACTTTATATATATATATGTATTTATTATTTGATTTTTAAATCTTCCTCTGGAAAGTTTGTTCTATGAGATCATAGTATCATTCTTGTTCACTGTGTAAGCGATATTTTAAACAATTTTTGGTACATAATAGGCACTCAAAACATAGTTGTTGGGACTTCCCTGGTGTTGCAGTGGTTAAGAATCTGCCTGCCAGTGCAGGGGACACAGGTTCAAGCCCTGGTCCGGGGAGATCCCACATGCTGGGGAGCAACTAAACCTGTGCGCCACAACTACTGAGCCTGCACTCTAGAGCCCATGAGCCACAACTACTGAGCCCACATGTCACAGCTACTAAAGCCTGCACGCCTAGAGCCTGTGCTCTGCAACAAGAGAAGCTACCGCAATGAGAAGCCTGCGCACCACAATGAAGATTAGCCCCTCTCGCCTCAACTAGAGAAAAGCCCACATGCAGCAACGAAGACCCAACGCAGCCAAAAATAAATTAAATAAAATAAATAAATTTACTAAAAAACCCCATAATTGTTGAATGGATAAATCAATGAACAAGGAAGTCCTACAGAGGGTAAGCTAATTGCCACATTTCAAAGAGCCTGTAAGTGGCAGAGCCAGAATTTGAGCTCAGGCGCAGAAAACTACCCAATTCTATCTAAAATTCTGTCTACTGCCTTGATTCTGTGGAAGTGTTCATGTCATATGCTGTACCTTGATATGTGTACAAAAGGAGACATGGGAAATAGAAAATGGAATAAGTGTTTTTTCCATCTCTTAACCTGCTTGTATGTGGGCTGATTACTCAGGGAAATAAAAGCCAGACTGAAACTTAGTGGAACACAGATGCTGGTTGAAAATATGCACAGATTATTGCTCAATTTACAATTACTCCAAACTTGAATGATCATGGAGTTCCAAGATTTTTTTTTTTTCTTCCCTTAGTTTATCCTCTGTAAATTTTGGTGCCTTTAGACAGGATGCAGACAAAACAACTTAGCCCCACAGGTCATTCTTCTCTGTTTGGCACTCAGACTTTTTTCCCTCTCAGCCTTCCTGTGTCCTGCATTCCATTGGGGGGACTGTACTCCAAAGGCCAGACTTGTCACTTCCATTATAGCAAGAGCTCTGGTGGAAGAGAATGAAACATTGACTCAGGCTTGTTCTTTTTCCCAGAAAGGGTCACGATAACTCTGATGGCAGGCGGTGGTCCTGGGAGGACTGGTGCTGTAATTTCAAGGCAGAGACTGTTACAACACGGAGTGCTGGGCCTCACCCCCAGATATTCTAATTCATCTGGGGCAGAGCCCTTGAACTTATATTTCTAACAAATTCCTGGCGATGCCCATCCACTTGAACACAGAGTACAGTGATAAAGAAAGAAACTGCCCGTCACAACTCTAGCAAAAGAACAACTTGGGAAAGGGAATCTTGTTACTCATGCCATCAATTACTTAGTGTTTGCAACACAGGAAAACTAAAACAACTCCAAATGTAGAGATGCACAGCCAGGCTTCCTGAGTCTTAAAGCCAGCTTGTTAGTTCTGAAGAGTACAATCAGGATCCTTCAGGAAAATTAGAGGTTTTCAAAATGCGGATTTTCTGGTCATTGTAAAGCATAATGGCTCAGAGTTAGGGATACTCAGACACAACTCTGCTTCATTTCTTTCTTCTATTCATTGACTAACGGCTCTGGGAATAAATCAGTGGCCCTGTCCATCTAAGAGCTGAAAGGTATCATCTATCATGTTCTTGGCTGTGGAGTTCTTTCTCTGACATTCTCCTTGGGCTCCCAGGAATCTTCTGGATGCTTTCCTACATAGCTCAAATACAAATATGTTTTCTTCCCCATCACACTGCAATTTCCTTTGCAGATAAATGGAAATTTAGTCATGAAGCACCTCTAATGGTTTTCCAACATGTTTATTTTTAAATATGTATGTTGTATTGATGAGGCAGGGATGTAGTCATTCCTTTTAAAGTATGTGGTAAGAGGTATGGGATCTGTGAAGAGTAACAGTACTCAAAATGAAAGCTTTTTGCTCTGCTTTGATTGTGACCAAAGGAGATGGAGTGTTCAAATGTCTACTTTTCGCTCTTATCACCCTGAAACGTGAGCATCCATCACACAATGAAGAGAGTGTCTTGACCCTGGAGGAGCCAATAGGATTAGAAAAGCCTTGTATTCCAATCTTGGACTACTCAAACTGAACCTGTCACCGAATTTGAAAATCCATGGATTACACCATCTTGCCCCTTTTCGAAAACAGACAAACAAACAAAGCACTGCAGGTAACTCCCAAAGCTTTCCACAGTTTGTTCGTCCTAACCAGTGCTGATTGGTTCATAAGGTGATTGGTCGGGGCAAGAGAGATTGGTTGGGGAAGCGTGTATATGTGCTCTCAGATCTCATATGCTTTTTACCACATTGAATGCTCAGTTTTGAGTATCAGGTTCAAGAAGTCTTGGCATCAGTCCGGGAATCTAGGTCCTGCTAGGTACATGACCTGAGGCCAGTCCTGAACAAGAGCTTCCCGGCAGGCTCAACCTCAGAATTTTAAACTTATGTACATTGGGCTAGATTGGCCAAGACCAAGGCCACTAGGAGACTTAAAGTTTGTGATTTTTTTTTTTTTCTCACAGCATTTAAATATTGCTTCATAAGATGGTTTACTCTCCACAGATCTTTCTGAGTACATTTCTCATAGTTGTTTTTCTCTGTAATAGTTTACATTAAAATAAACAGTGGGTCTGGGTGTCTACTCAAAGATGAACTTTCTCAGAGACAAAACCACTACTGCATGTTCGTAGTGCATACCTGGGGTGGTGACCCTCTTTCTTGTCCCTTTTGTCTTCTGTCATTAAGGGACAGGGGAGGGGTTGGTTAGAAATTCTTTACAAGTTTGCACTGAATCTCTCTCTCCATTGCATCTTCCCTCACCTACATTGGCATAGACTCACACCTTGACCCCTTAAAATGATATTGCAGTAAGTCCCAGACAGACAGCTTGTGAAAGGAGCAGAGCCTGTCTCTTTGAATTTGTCCCAGGAAAAGGCAGTTGATTTTGATCATCTGCTGCTAACAACTCGATATTTTAAATAACTCTAGCAGAGTATGTTTTTCACATCATGCCCTCGCTGTCCCCTTCTTTCTTACAAAATGACTTCTCCAAGGCTTAGGTCAGTTAGTTTCCCTGGACCTTTTCTCCCCTCTTATGGCTGATCCACTAGGTTGACATTGTACATATACCCCGTCTTCCTCATAAGATTGTGAACTTCCTGGGACCTCCATCCCTGTACCTGACCCAGGTGCTGGCATGTAGTTGACCCTCAATTGATTATTGAATGGCTTTGTATGTTTGGGTCACCAACATTGCCATAATAAAAATGGAAAGGAATCTTTCTGAGCTTCACCCAATCATTAGCGGAAGCTTAAGAGTTTTTTTTTTTTGATTCCAAATGACAAGTAGAGTGGTCTGGAAACTCCCGAAGCAGTTTTCAAACTATATTTTCCATTCACGTATTTCTTCAATCTGTTGTGAACATCTTTACCCTTAATCAGTAATAAGCACAACTATAGAACTTAATGGTATGTTTGTGTTTCATTTATAGAATTCGGTGCCTTTGTTTTAAACTCTAGCCAGCTCTGCATAATTACCTGAACAATTTTGCATATGTAGGTATGCTAATCCTATGGGCCCTAGTACATACCAGGTTGACGGTCACAGGCACCAGTGTTTTCACCTGATGTGAATGGGTTGATATTTCTTAAGTGAATAGAAGAGTTTCTGGAGAGTAATAAATGCTATATAAATTTTAATGAAGTTGTTATACTAGTTTGAATCTCAAGTGACCTTAGAGATGATTATTCCAGAACTTCCTAAACTGTTACTTAAAACTTGAGTTTAAAGTTCATCGGTGCTGTTTATAGGCATGTTCATAGGTGATGGATAAGAAAAGGTAGGGCAGAAGGGAGTTATCCTATGGCCAAACAGATCGAGGAAATGCATAACTGAACAGAATTTAAAAGGTTTATTTGCAGCTGAACTCTTTAGAGAGTCTATTATATATTACTCTGACTCTTTTTAAGTAGGCGTTTCCCAAGTTTTACGTTGAATCATGTATCTTTTGCCTTCCCTTTTTTGTGTTGAATATTTCACAGAGAAAGAGAGTCTTGATTTAGTCCAATATCTTCATAATTAGATGAGGTCTTGAAGGCTTAAGTCCTGAAAGCCCAAGCTTACGCAGAAATTTCAGGATACAGCTGGAATCGGGCTTGCTGTCTTTTAATGTATGTGGTGAGGACCTCTGTGTGGATATGTTTCATCCAGGTATAAATCTTAACGTGGTGAGAACATTTAGCACAGTGTCAGGGATACGGAATACTGTTCATATTTTAAGTGACTGATCTTTTTAGTTACCCCCTAAACTCTATGGGTTTCCATCAGCTCAGATATAAAGTATAAGCAGATAGTAATGCACGTTGAAGTTTATTCCATGAGAATTTAGAATCATCAAGTGCAACTTTAATAGTGTACATTCCAGTTATTAGAAGGAGCCACTTTTTAAGTAAGTTCCCCAACTTACTTGTCACCATAAACCATATAACAGCACGTTGACCCCCAGGAGAAATACATAGAGAAAGCAAGTTTTAACATTTGTTAAATTGAAATATAGTTGATTTACAATATTGTGTTAGTTTCAGGCGTACAGCATAGTGACTCAGTATTTTTGCGGATTCTACTCCATTATAGTTTGTTACAAGATAATGGCTATAATTCCCTGTACTATACAGTGTATCCTTGTTGCTTATCTATTTTATACATAGTAGTTTGTATCTGCTAATTCCATTCCCCTAATTTGCCCCTCCCCCCTTTCCTCTCCCTTTTGGTAACCACAAGTTTGTTTTCTATATCTGTGAATATGCTCCTGTTTTGCATAGACATTCATTTGTATTATTTTTTAGATTCCACGTGTAAGTGATATCATACAGTATTTTTAACTTAAATTTTCCAGAAACTCTTTGTTTCCATCTAGCCATTCATCCATTTCTCTTTCCCATTCATGTTCTATTACTCTCTTTTCCAATATCAGGATACTGGAAAAATGTTGGGACCTCCACAACAACAAAATTTCTTTATCACAGTTAAAGCATAGTTTTAAAAAACTTAAAAACATGACTTACATCCATATAAAGAACGTGTCAAAAATTTATTGAACTTATTTATTAGTTAGGGATTCAGTAAGATCACAAGGCCAGTTTAAAGAGCCGAGTATGTGTAGACCATTTAATAAATGCTAGACTAAGGTTGCTGTTTGAGATACAGAAGTGGTTAGTACATATCTACTGAGCAATACATTGCAACCTTTGGGGTTATCCTTTCTATCAGACATAAATTATTTATATCTCTACCAGACAAAATTCTCCATGTTAACATGAAACTTCACTAAGTCTTGGATCTTGAATCAATAACAAACAAACTGAACCAGCAAAACATACTTTCCCTAAATAATTAAATAACCCTTGGTTAGGTCTGTGCCCTCATATGATACTGAAAGGACATGCTATCCACCTTTTTGCCTTTTTCTAAGGTTAAAAATGTTTTTCCTTAATATCATAAACAGTGTCCATACACTAGGCAGATAGGGTACATCATTTTAGAAGGATTTGCTAAATCTGCCTCAAGTGTGAGAATTATGCTTCTCCTCGGTGGTCCATGCAGTGAGATTTGACCCATTATCACTATTGCCCTGTGGGTGGCAGAAATGGAAGTCATGCATAAAACCAATATTAATAATAATGTTTTTAAAATAACCTTACGGTTTAAAACAGTCCATTCACACACGCTTATATAGTCTTACAAACAATCTTGAGAACTAGGTGATGTTAATTGTACACATAAGAAAGAGAAGCTTTTTTTTGTGTGTGTGCACATAAGAAGGAGAAGCTCAGAGAAGTTAGGAAACTTTCCTAAAGACATGATGTTAATATGTGCTGAAACCTAGGACTAGAATCCAGGTCCAAAACCATGATGTTTTAACTGGTTGTTGATATTTGCTGGAATCTCATCAGACCTCAGAGACACAACATTTGATTTCTTCTGTATTTTGAAAACACTACAGCATTTTTGTTATTTAAGAAAATTTCTTAATTCATAGGAGGTAAGCCAAGGAAGGACTTAATTCATGGGAGGTAAGCTAAGGATCAGCAAAGCCATGGAAGGAACTCTGTTTCGTTTTATAAGGTAACCTACAAAAATGCCCAGAGCTTCCATCTCGGTTACTCGATTTAGACTCCAGAGTAATCTAAACGTGTTTTCGTGGTGCTGTGGTTCTAGTTAGAAGGATAGTTAAGGCCAGGTGAGAGAGGGCAACTGTTTACCCCTACCATTTGCTTTTCTTTGTCCATCCAAATTTGGGACATGCATTTGAAAATCAAGCTAACCCTAGGGAAAAGTGCTTACTAGCGCTGTTTGAGCTCCTTCCTGAAAATGAATTAACCTGTTTTGGGGAAGGCAATGAATTGCTGATCTCACTTTTTCACACGTGAAAAAAAAAGCACGAAAGACCAGAGAGCACACAAAGCAAAGCTAGTCCTATATCAAACAAGGAAGTAGCCGAGGTTACTTCCCCCCCTCTGTAGACTCCACTCCTTTCTACTCTTGGGCATCAGCTCCTTCAAGAGCTTTCTCCCAAATGGAAAACATAAAATGACCCATAGTAGGTTATAAAATGGCTGACGATGCCCAAACGGTGAACTTTTTCAGGAGAATTTGTATTTGTGCAGGAATCAAAGCCTTAAGCAAAAAGGAACAAAAACTCAAGCCTAGCTCTCTGGTGTGTTTTGGGCAGGGAGAGGGTGCTTTGCCCTCTCATTGTCTCTGAAATAACTCCCTCAGACTGCCTCCTGCCCTCCTGCCCTCCAGACCTCCTGCCCTCCACACCTGTGGGGCTGACTTGCATGATGAAATTGCATTTTCCTTGCTCTCACACTGAGCTTGCAATTTAGCAAGAAATGGATTAGCCTGGGTCAGACTTAGGTATTAAACTCTGAAAACCTTGAGCACCGTGGGGTCCTTCTGCTGGGTAGAGGATCACACAGCAAAAATCCTGACCCTAAACTTGGGTTTCTCAAGGAGGAAATGGAGAGCTGTGTGTGACAAGCCCAGTCTCCCAGTTGCCCTTTTGACCAATTTGCCCAATCAATTTGCAGAATGAGGACAGGGCATTTGAACCAGACACGGTCCTTATGGATATCAAAGGTATATGTTGATCAGAATCATAGACCACCACTTCTGATGTCTAAAGAGTACCTAAAATATCTTGACTTTAAAACAAATTGGCCAAAACTTAACAGGGGTACAGGCTACAGTGAGCGCTGGGAGCTTCTGTTCTCTGTATATGAACATTTTTATTCTGCTTCATATGACTATTTATTCTCAATAGGTATCCACAGTGCACATTAAAAGCTCGAAAAAATCATGAAGTGATGAAATGTATTCCGCTTTATTGGCCTAGAATTTTTAACTGAATTTGTGAAGGTATGCAGAATAGGTATAAATAGGATATATTGTATTTTAATTATTTTTTGCATGATGTATGTTCATGATTTTTTGAATTACACAGTAGTATCTATCTGTCTGTCTATCTATCTGTCTGTCTATCTATACAACCACCTCTCTGTTTGGATAGACCTTAGAAATTGAAAGTATTCCACAATACCTAACTCATACTTCCTTACCCAGTTCATTGCTAATAATCGAGTGCTTTCCAAATATCCCTATGCACATGCCAAACATTCACTGGTTACATACAAAATGGCTAAAGGGGATCATAGATTGCATTCTATTCCATAACCTACATTATTCACTTAAGAGTATATACTGGACAGTTTTTCATACCTGTGCATAACTTATTTACCTTGTACTTCAATTATTTTCTCTTTTGATCTGGTATTGTGAAAAAGGTAAAGGAGGGCTTCCCTGGTGGCGCAGTGGTTGAGAATCTGCCTGCTAATGCAGGGGACACGGGTTCGAGCCCTGGCCTGGGAAGATCCCACATGCCGCAGAGCGGCTGGGCCCGTGAGCCACAACTGCTGAGCCTGCGCGTCTGGAGCCTGTGCTCCGCAACGAGAGAGGCCCGCGCATCGCGATGAAGAGTGGCCCCCGCTTGCCACAACTGGAGAAAGCCCTCGCACAGAAACGAAGACCCAACACAGCCAAAATCAATCAATCAATCAATCAATCAATCAAACATACGCATCTGATTCAAGATCCTCATTAAAAAAAAAAAAAGGTAAAGGACATGGTTCTAAAACAAATTCCAAGACCAAGTATATAAAAATGATGGAGTGAGTTTTGGCTTCACCTGACTTTAGAGGACCCTCAGCTTCTCTGTAACTGGATGCCCACAGCTCTTGTGAGAAGCTCAAAGCACAGCTGCCTCTGCCTATAGATGAAATGGAACAAGAGAATGCACGTTACCTTTATCTAATCACTGATCATCTTTAAACAGGATACTCTGATCTGCCATGAGCATCACAGCCTACAAGACAGCAGTTGCTGCAGATAATGGCATCTTGGGAATGAGGAACCTATTATTTGCATGCTTGCTAAGAACTAAACAAAGAAACCTGAAAGAAGATGCTGGAGGCAAATAGTGGGCATTTGTTTACTAATATAAATCATCTTGGTTCTTGAACTTCAGACAGATTCTGTGCTTGTGTGATCTGTGTTGGGGGTATTTAATTTTCTTTGCCTTGGGTGTACAAGAGCAGCCCATTAACTGAGGCCAACAGTCTGGTTTCCAGGAAAGCTCATCATCTGTGGCTTAACAGGTAGTTCTATCAGAAGATCGTGTATTCATCGGTAACTTAAATTCTAATTCATTTATCATTTCAATTATGTTTATATTTGTGTTTCCTTATACTTCTAACGTGTAATATATTGTTTTCAAATATTTCAAGTCACAGCTATGTGTAGTTAATCTAGCATTTTACTGGATTCCTCTAGTGTGTATGGTACAATTTTCAGTACCTATTAGGAGATTTTAACAAGCAGAAAATCTAATTACTGAAGACATTCACCATCTAATTTCAAAGTAAGAATCATCACTAGTTTTTGTGATAGAAATTTGTGTTATTGTGACTTATGCTGGGAATACACCTGCAGCCTTGTTAGTTACACTTCTCTATAATCATTCACATGTATTTATTGGGTACTTTCAATAGGGTCTGATGCCAGATGAGGACATTTACACAGCAGGAATAGAATCAAGGACCATGTTTTGTGGGCCAGGAGCCTTGACTTGTGTTGCATCCCATCCCAGGGTAAACTGCCATCAGCAGGTTCAGTGTTCTCAGAATAGCTGGTGTTCCTTTCATATCATCCAGTTTGTAGAACACTGGCCTTCACATACACACACACACACACACACACACACACACACACGCTATTGTTTGTTTGTTTGTTTGTTTTTACAGGTTAGTATGTGCCACATTTAGTTTTATGTGTGTCAGTATTTGCCTTACAGGCAGAATGGCCATGCCTCTCTATTGCAAATACTCACATGTCTCTGTCTTCGGGAAAGTTACCAGATGCTGCCCCCTAAGATTATCCATTGGCTGGGTTTTAGCCTCATTGAAGAAGGAGAGAGAGAGAGAGAGAGAGAGAGGGAGTTGAGACAGAGCACAGCTTCTGGGCCCACATGTTTCCTGAGTTCATATGAGCTAGGTGAGGCTGTCTACATCATTTTACCTCTCTGAGCCTTAGGGGTTCTTCCTTTACAGCTGTAACTCATCCTAAAACGTGACTTTTTGACCCAAATACCAGTAAGACAGATCTAATTTAGGTGATGTAGGATTATTAAATGATAGAACTGACAGGTGAAAAAGAATCAAGGCATTTAATGGTCATGCGGTACTTTGGAAAACTTATAATAATTGAAATAGGGAGATTTCCTGGAATCATCAGGATGGTATATTTCTCCACACACAGAAAGATTGATTTTATATTTTCCTAGAAGCATAAATAGGAATATAGGAATATAACTAACAAGAAAAATAAATTGAGGAAACCAAGGGTAAAAAGTCTAGGAGACCATGGGGAAAGTATCTAGGGAAAGAGAAAAGTAAGAGATTAGTCCATACTGAATATTATCACTGAGTGCCCATTATTTGGATCAAATAACTACTGTTGCATTATTGAGGAAGGGCTGATGGAGCTGAATAGTTTGCTGTATTTCTTGCTTTTTTACCTGACTTCCTTGATAGGCTGTTTTTTGAGTCAGGTACTTTCTTAAAGCTTAGAAAACTCAGAGTCATAAGGCAAGAAAATAGGATGGACCTAGAGATTATCATACTAAGTGAAGTAAGTCAAAGAAAGACAAATATCATATGATATCACTTATATGTGGGATCTAAAAAAATGATACAAATGAACTTAGAATACAGAAATGGACTCACAGATATAGAAAACAAACTTACGATTACCAAAGGGGAAAGATGGGGGGGAGGGATAAATTAGGAGTTTGGGATTAACATATACACACTACTGTATATAAAATAGATATACAACAAAGACCTACTGTATAGCACAGGGAACTATATTCAACATCTTGTGATAACCTGTAATGGAAAAGAATCTGAAAAAGAATATATATATGTGTGTATATATATATGTGTGTATATACACACACATGTATGTACAAATATGTATGCATATGTATATGTATGCACACACATATGTGTATATGTACATACATACGTGCATACATACACATATGTATTATGTATGTACAGATATGTGTATGTATGTATATGCAGGCACACATGTGTATATGTAGGTACATATATGTGTGTACACATGTATATGTATGCATACATACATATGTATGTACACACATATGTATATATGTATATGTATGCACATATTTATATATACACACACAACTGAATCACTTTGCTATACACCTGAAGCATTGTAAATCAACTATATGTCAAAAAAACCCACTATTCTGTATAAATCAGCTGACCATGACAGCATTATACTATTTATAAAACAATATCATTATTTATTAGGATGCAACCTTTTCTGGAAAACCATTCCTAGCAAAATATTGCAGTTCAGGTATAAATCTCAACATACTATTCTGTTGCAGTGAATTTATTTCCTTTTCCCCCTATTCTTCAAGTAAAAGGAATTTATTTTGCATTTTTAAAGCTACACAGCAGCTGCAAAATGTGCCCAGTATATTAATTAAGTAGCTAACGCAATCACCATGTTTGTATTTAAATAGAAGCAGCATTCGCCTTGTTTCCAGCCATCTTGAGAAAAAGTGGTTAGCTTTTGTGCGTTACAAAAATGTTCTTATTTTCTTAGGCATCTTTAAAGCCACTATTTACTGAATACCTGTTTGGTGCACTGTCTCAGGTACGTCATATTTGATGCCCACTGCCTCCTAGGAAGTAAGTACTATTATCCGTGTTTCTTCAGGTAAACAAACTGAGACTCAGGGAGTTAATTCACTCATGGTCCAACAGAAGGTGGCAAAGCCAAGATTCAAACTCAGATCTCTGTCACCAAATTCTATGATCTTTCCATGGATTTCATATTCTTTTTAAAAAAATTTTTTTCATTTACAAAGGAAGCAGGAACAAAAATACTAAGGTACCCTGAAATGAAACATGCTGGCAGGACGCAGAGGTTTGTGCCTGTTTTGGTGGTGAACCAAAGTGAACCTAACAACCCGTAGCTATGATAGCATCTCCAGAAGTGGAGCCGAGACCAGTAGCTGGAGGAGTCGCAGTGGAAAGGGTCAGTTTAGATAACCTCCCTAAGGGATGTGAAGTTATTTTGCAGAGAAGTTTTAACTAAGATTTATCTGGAACTCCGAGGAGTCCTCTGGACTGGTTTAGACCTCTCAGGGGTACTCAGAACTGACTCAAGGTAACATGGGGCATTCTGAGCTTTTTTTAGTGAACATCATTACAAATTGCAAGGGGCAAGAGTGGCCCCTGCAAGGCCTTTGCTGTCTTGTTTAAATCCTTGCTCATTCATTGATTTGTTTAGTCATTTGAGTGTATAAATTTGTCAGACACTGGTACAGTGTGATATAAATATGTCCCCTGCCTTCAAGTAGAGGAGACATGGCAATCAGATAATTACAATGCAGTGTGATCATTGCTGTACTTGAGATGCTCCTATGTCTTTAAAGTTCCAGCCAAACTGGTCCTAGGAAAACCAAAGTCAGCCTTATTATTGGAGTGAAGTGTAGAGTCTCAGAGACCAGCCATTGGCCCTTAACCATAGGCAGAAATTTGGTTTTTAACCATGACATGACATCATAGGAAATGCAGTGCCCTATGTTCTCTGACTTGTAAATCCCAGTTTTTTTGAGATATAGCTCTCACATTACCCTCTCTGTGGAACATTTCCTTTCTTCCCACTCATTCTCAAGCCCTTGATTGATATACCAACTAGTTGTGTTTTCCAAACTTCATTCATTTATCTTTCTTGACTTTTTCCCATAGGCCCATTCCACTTATACTGATAAGGTCAGATTCCTAAAGACCCAGATTCACACAGAGCCAGCTAATCATGAAAAAGACAGACTCAAAACACATTCATTTCCCATTGAGAAGAGGATCACCTTATTTAAGATTACTTAAAATTCTGTGAGCCGTGCAGTTTGTACTAAAAGGCTATTCCTGGGTTGCCCCTGGGGTCCATGGAAAATAGACATTCCTGTTCTTTTAGGACTGTCACAGTTCTAAGTTTGGAGAAAAGATACTTTGGTATGATTCACATGATTTTTTAAAAGATACAAATTAGGGAAAGAAGCTATGCTTATCATATTTCTTAAAAGAAGTTAGTTTGTTGTCAGGCATTCCTATCTTATTTTCCTATTCATAGACAGTATTATTTGCAAATTTAACTTGACAACATAATGTGTATTTAAATACAGTTATAGACCAACCACTTTTGCTTAGTCAGAGAGAGTAAGTTTTCCAGATGAAGCCATTTGAAAGACATCAAATATACAGTCGTCATTTGTTCTTTCAGTGGTTATTTATACTGTGATATTTTAGGAAATTAGAAAAATATACGAACATGCTGCTAAACTTTCTGGACATATGTCTGTTTATTTTGTCTTTACAACATTTAAATTTCTAAGATAATAGGAATGAAAGCCACCTGCGCAGGAGGATGAATATATAGATATTGTATATATCTATATCACATCTCTGTCTATCTATCTACCTATCTACCTACCTACCTATCTTAGCTGGAAACTTGTTTGAGATTTAGAATATGGCTGTATACAAAACTGGAGCGCTGGTCCCTCCCAGGAGGTTGAGATCTATGAGTTAATATGAATAGGGATTTTGGCTTTTTGGCTATAGGATAGATGAGTAATTTTTACTGTAGGCCCTGGTAGAGGTCAGGGGCAGAAAAGGATAGCGCAGGATGGCATGAAGTGTCTTTCCACTCCCTACCCCAACCCCGGCAGGTTAAGGGGTTGGTTTTAGGATCAGAATGAGAGAGCTGTAGGACTGAAGGCAGTTCGTTCTCAGTATAGTTATTTTAAATGTCCCAGACACAAATTAGATATCTTTCCTCTTTGCTGATACGGTGTTATCTGCCTGAAAAGACGACATCATTTGATCCATGGTTTGAGAATTCTGTCATTATAACCCTCAACTTCAGTTACTCATATTTATGGCTGAATAAAAATGTTTTGGGGGACATTTTAAGGGCATCCTTTTGTAGAGTGATTCTTGCCCTTTGAGTGCATTGCAGAAGTTACCCTTTCTTCTCCTAGTAGAACCACATATAATGCTTTTGTTACTGGTACCTATCAAATGAGCTTTTAAGAATGTTTATGCATATGTGTTGTTTGCTATAACCTAAATTGTATTCATAAATTTTATTTTCTAGTATTCTTTCAAAAATATGCACAATGACTATAAAAAAATATTGTCATTGCCCAGATATGTGACCTTAAACTACACTTAGGACATCTATGGATAAAACAGAAATGACGATACGCATGATATTAAATTGTTGAGTGTGTCTGAATGGGGAAAAAGACATGAAAGCCTCATACGGTATTCAGTACATGGTAGTTTTACTTTCCTCCACCCACAGTGTCACACTGGACTGGGACTTGTTGGGGGGGGGGTGTGGGGAGGAGCAGATACAAGCTTTTTTGGGAGAAATGACTAACCTCTCTGAGGCTCATTTTATTAACTTCTGAAATAAGGCAGCTGGATAATCTCTAAGGCTCCTTTTAACTCACTCTATCTAACATTCTGTGTTTCCCTGTATGTGCTGACGTTGGCACAAGAAAATGGGATATCCGTGATTTTGCATATAGATGTATTTATAATATGATGTTTATTGACTCCAAGCTAATAGGAGACAACTGATTATATGGTAAAATAATACTAAGTTAAGGAGGCCCTAAAAATCAAAACTGTTTTATTCATTCTTCTTTGCGCTATTGAGAAAATAATGGTGATAGAAAAATATATGTTTCCCATCACAAAGCAGAAAAAGCTCAGTGGGAGGCCTGGGTCTTGAATAAAATAAACAGACTTGAGATTCTTCTCCTTGACATTCTGACGAAAGTAATTGTGAAATGAAGGAGACTTTTTACGGGGCACAACAAGAATTTTTGTGAAGGTTTTTTCCCCCGCAATTTAGCATCCTACTCAGCCAACCTTTAATCCAATTTGAAGCCCTAAAATTCTCACATAATTTAGAAGCATTAATAAAAGAAGAGTTAGGAAAGGAGGCTGTACATTTGTTCCGGCTTGCATAGTATTGTGTTGAAAATTACATTCACATGGCGGATTTGCTCTCTCTGTCTATGAAAAACCTTGGGCAGTCCCAGAGGGCATCTTTTCAGCTTCTTGTGCTGCCCCATGCCATTTTGGTCGAAAGTATTTATGTAAAATATATTGCTTTGTTTATCTGATAACACATAACCCTGGAAAGCTAATCAATCTAACTTTGCTCACAGAAATATCAGAATGATTCAGCTGGATGGTTAATTTTGGAAGTCTGGGAGTGTAAACTCACTTCAAAAGACTTTTAAACACGTTTGACATTCTTTTCCCAGAAGAAAGCCTGTATATATTTGACCTTTGGATTTAAGCCAACCCTGTCCTTCTTTTCTGCAGCGTGGTAGAGAATTATGTTCCTACCCCATTTTTGACTCCCTAGCTTTTTTTCCCCCTAGTGTCACAACACAGCACTGGGACATCAAGTTAAGAGAAGGGTCAGAATAAGGAATTTAGGGAATAGTGGAATCCTTTCGTTAGAATGGACTGGCTTGATAAAGATACATAGAAAGCACAAGGGGAAACACACATTCCTCAAGTCTTGAGGAGAGAAGATAATCATTTTGCTGTTTGAATTGAATTATGTAGTAATGTGAAGGGTACATCCAGAGTCAGGAGTTGGCAGTGCCAAAGTTCAAAGCCACTTAATGAGAAACAGAGCTCTTCACCATCTCAGAAAGGATTTCCTAAGCAACCGATTGCATGTGTTGCTGCAAAGAGAATTACATAGACCCAGCCCATGACCTTCAGAAAAGCATAAGAAGATTTAGAAATAAAATGCTTAGAGTATTGCCAAGTCACTACAGAAATCTTTTGGTAAATCTCTATTAGAAAAACCGTCATCAAGGAAAATAGTCAATAAGGTTCTATCCAAAGCCTGTTCCATTCAATGGAAATTCCACTAATGTATAGGACGTTTTCTGATTCTCCTGGGAGGTCTTCACTATATGTGTCAAAATGGGCCATGGAAGCAAATCGGAGAAATACCAAGCACAGTTGTGCACTGGGGGAAGTATTTTCTTTTTGTGTGTGTGTTTGAACTAGATTATTCTATGAATTTCTTGTAGAATATGAAGTTAGAAGCACTGTCTTGACTGTTCAACTTTTTAGCCTCATTAATAATAATAGAAGGCACATTTATTGAGAATGTATGTTGTGTCAGACATTAAGCTTAGCATGATACATGGCATCCCCTCAGTTAATTCTTACAACAATCCCATGACATAGATATTATCACCCTTATTTTCTGAGAGAGGAAATGGGTGTGAAATGGTTAAGTAAATATCCTGAAATCCCAGGGCTGCTAAGTGCTTTGGCAGAGTCAGGATTTGAACCCTTGTCTGTGGACCTAGGAAGCCAGGGCTCCTACTCTACATGTACTGCTCCACACTACGTAATAAGCACTCTATAACACTTGGAAAAAGAAATAATTTATGATTATCTTGAGACAGTTCTATTCATTCTATTTTGTATGTGGTTCTTATTTGCAGATAAATTTATAATGCTGGATCAGATATTTAGCTATAGTTATATGTTTATAGTTATTTAGCACATGTATCCATTAGATTCTAAATTAGTGCATTCTGCTGTTTGTTCAAAATGCCTTAGTTTATTGAATCATAATCAGTCAATTATTTAGCAGTCAGTGCAAAAAAAGGGAATATGTTTTCTTTTTTTTTTCTTCCCTGAGCGAGTAATTGATGCATTCACCTTTGCAAATAGAATCGACAAACTAAGAGTATGAGGCATTCTGTGTACAGACAGTCCTCTCTCTCTCAGATTGTAAGCTATTGGTGTGCATATCCCAGGTTGGAATAAGCGTCAGGTGCCTCTCTATGTCTTCTAGATTTCTACTTCATTTTAGTTTATCAAATATAGTCAGACTTAGAGATTGCCTTTATTGTTCACTGGTTGTTTTATTCTTTTCATACATGTAATCCAACAACATGTATAGTTTTTGAACAAGTAAAACAAAATACTGTGGGAATTTAGCCTGAAGAATAATGGAGAACTGGTCTTGATGAGACACGACCATTTATCCTCATCATTTTAATGTGTTTCTTTTACCAGCCTCACTTCAGGCAAAAGCAGATACTATCATTAACTTGCCTCTGCTACGCAAATGGAAAAAAATACAGTGCCACCTAATGTCATGAACTCAGGAAGTCAGAAATAGGTCTTGGGAATAACCCTGAGTCCTAATAAACAGGGCTGTATGGTCCATTCAAAAATATCATTTAAAATCCAGTTTTCTTAAGATATGAAATCTACTTTAAAAAAAGACTCAGGCTCTGCACCCTTTTTTATTTAGAAATGTTAATGTTTCTGATGTTTTAGCTCCCACTCTTTAAATAACTTGGCTTTCTTTTTTCCTTTTTTGTTAGCTCAGTACTTTCCCAGGGTAAGTGATAAATAAAGCGGGAGTGTTGGTTGCAAATTCCCTTCCTCTCTCTCGCCTCTGTCCTACCTCAGATTTATCTGGGGATCAGGGCATCCCACAATGTGCTAGGACACCAGTCAGCATCACATGGAACAGAAAGGGACTGGGGGACACTTAGAGCCTGGGAGTCTTCTGAACCTAAAGCTCTCACTTTAAACCTAAGCAAGGGCCTTGAATTGGGGACAAAAGAGCCTAGCACAAGAACCTGAATTTGCGATGCCACATTTTTGCTTAAGAACCCATCATGACAAGTGATTAGAGTTCCTGATATATTGTGTATCATTAAAGATATACCGTAGGGCTGATTGGAGAGGAAAATCCTTGGTAACTTCTCAGACTCTTTTTTCCTTCCTTCCCCTCCTCTCTCTATACCTATTGGATAAGAATTCTATTGAACACCTTCTTGAAGGCTTTTAGGTTTAGCTGGCAATCCTCTAATAGCCATTTATCAAGTAGCAGGGGGAAGCTCAGCCTTTGGCCAGAGAGATTAAAAAATTAGTCACACTTCAATTTATGGAATTTCTTAACTTGACCTTCAGACAAGGAACATTCTAGTCATGCAGACAGAAATGTAAATGAACTACTCTGTGCTGCAGAATATAGGAAGTTAGAAAATAGGAGTTCAAGTTGAGGAGACAGAGGTCTGGGAAGGCTTTTTGGAAGTGATGACATTTGGTTGGACCTAAAGGTTGTATTAGATTTCAGTAGACCAGAGCATGCGAGAGTATTCAATTCAAAGGAAACTGCAGAAGAAAAGGTTCAGCTGGGTTAAAGTCCATGTTTATTTTCAGTAAATTTTAAATGGTCCAAGGTTGTGCGTGTGTGTGTGTCTGTCTGTCTGTCTGTCTCTCTGTCTGTCTGTAGACAGGTGTAGTGTGAGGAGACGAAATTAGAGAAGTATAATGGGTCCAAGTCATAAAGGATTAGTGGAGATGCATTAATGTATTTGGATTTGACTCTGCCTCTGACTAGATCTATTGGAAGTCCTCACGTAGACAAGTCATACAATCTACTCCGTGCTTTAGGAAGGTACCTGGTAATGGTGTGGAGCGTAGATTGAAGGGGATGAGGTTAGAGGCAAGCAGATCAGATAGGAATCCTCACAGTATTCTAGGTGAGAGATTTCGACGGCCTACAATAGGAGGAAATTGGGATTCACTCTGAAGCTGGGACCAAATTTGGAAACTTGATTGAACTGAACCATGAGGATGAAAGGGGCATCAAAGATGATGGTGCTTCTGAGCTGTGAGGCTTTCAGGTGATCTGGAGAACACAGAAGGGGTTCAATTTGGGGCTTGTTGGATTTCAAATGCTGTCAGCTGCAGGTGGAAATGTATCAGACCAAAAAGGAGAATTGAGAGCTGGGAATAGAGATTGGGGAGTTAGTAGCAAGAAGTAATGGCTAGAGATGACAGATCAAGTGATATTACCTGCAGAAAATGTGGAAGGACTGGAAGAGAATGTGGAGAAATGCCTTATTTAAAGGGGGTTGTTAGGGCCTCCCTGGTGGCGCAGTGGTTGAGAATCTGCCTGCCAATGCAGGGGACACGGGTTCGAGCCCTGGTCTGGGAAGATCCCACATGCCGCGGAGCGACTAGGCCCGTGAGCCACAATTACTGAGCCTGTGCGCCTGGAGCCTGTGCTCCACAACAAGAGAGGCCACAACAGTGAGAGGCCCGCGCACCGCGATGAAGAGTGGCCCCCTCTTGCCGCAACTAGAGAAAGCCCTCGCACAGAAACGGAGACCCAACACAGCCAAAAATAAATAATAAAGTAAATTAAAGGGGTTGTTAGAAGAAGAACTTGAAAGAAAGAAGAGGACTGGTTAGAGGCAGAGGAGGTAAGCCTCTATAGCATCACATCAGATATAACAAGGGAAGAGAAAGTTTCAAGGACAAGGGTGAATAACTATTACTAGCGATGGAACTACCCTTGGGGAGTTTACAATCTACGTGGATCAGGCTGAGTTAAATTTTATTCAGATGGTGCTTTTGAGTCACAGGGAATTCCTCGGATTGCTTAATTTCCTTCCTTATCACACTATTTACTGGCTGGATATCCTTCCATCTCAACTCATCCAAACCTGTGACTGTCCTAAGACTCAGTTAAGAGTCTAACTCTTCAGCCACTGCTGCTGAATAGGATCTTGTTCTTTTTTCTCTGAAACCCCATAGTCGATATAGTTCTCTTTTCACGTGTGTATGTATTATTTCCCTAAACGGATTGCATGATTTTTCAGGGCAAAGACTGTATTTTAAGTGCATTCATTTCTGCCTCAAAATCTAGCAAAATGCTTTGCACGAGGAAGGTACTCAAAACTTTTTTTTTAAGGAAAAGCTATGATGTGAAATTTGGTAATATGTGTTAGGTGTCATAAAATGGTTACCTCCTGTGACACATTAATACCTCTTCTGGGATGATATTCTATAAAAAAATCTGAAATGTGAAAATGTCATATGCACAAACATGCTTGCCAGTGTTCTATTCAAAACAGTTCAGAGGTTTAGTGTTGTAATAATAGAATGTTTCTGTGAACTGTATAAATATTTCATTCAATGGAATCACACAATTTTCAAAAACTATGAAGACTATTTACCAACTTAGAAACGTGATTATTATTTTTTTAAAAAAGCAGGGTGAAAAAGTATTTGTGCACTATGGTTTCAAATGTATAAAATGTACGTCTGGAAAATATTAGAAGAGAATAGATTAAAAGGGTAAGTTTTAAGACAGAGTGGTAGAGCTGCAAGTGGTTTCTTTACTTTTAAAAGTTGCCTTAATATTGTATTATTGTTAGAAATCATCTGACATAAAAGCAATGTTTTGTTTCCTATGCAGGACCTAATACTGTGCAGAGAACTTAGAAGGTGTCCTCTTTAAATATACAAGTCACTACCAGGCTGTCAGAATCCATTCATACAGCTCCTGGTAGTGACCATCACCATTGATGAATTTGTTTCGGCTCATAAGGGGGCCATCTTGTCCTTTAACTGTTGGCAGTGCTAAGGTTAAAAGAGAAAGGAAAAGTGAGAGAAGAGTTAAGAGTGTGAAAATCCAGGAAGAGGGGAGGGAGCAAATGAGTGGGCTGTGAAAGAAATAAGAAGAGACAAGAAAAGACCAAGGGCAGAGAAGAAAGATTTTTAGCTGTGTGCCTGCCTCTCTCTGATGTTCTTTTCCTTCACCCTTTTTTTCTCTTACCTGGTGCTCAGTGGAGCCTTTCAAACAGAAGCACTGTATTTTCAAAGGCCATGACTATTTTTGATCTTGCCAATATCCTGAGCTGGTCTTGGCAAGAAAGAGACCTACTCTCTGGAATCACAAGTGGGAGGTTCAGCATCACAGGCAAAGACAAGTACAAAATAATGGGGTAAATAGAATACTGGTAGTAGAAGGGAAAGTGAGAGTGTAGACTCATCAAGAAACTATAGGATGCCTTCTCCGGGCACCTTTTAGCTCTGAGTTTGAAAAGGCTGGTGAAGATGAGGTGGTACTATATCTCTGCTACCTAGACCTGCCTACAAATTCCAGAACAAATGATTCTTTTTTTATTTTTTTTCCCCCAAGCGTATTTGAAATTTAAGCAGCTTTCATTTTCTAAGGGTAGAAAAGACAGTATTTGAAACAAAAATTCAGAGTTGCAATTCTTCAATTCGTCAATCATCCTCAGTACTAGCAGATATTCCAAGTTTAGATTGGATAGCAAGATCATATTTATATGTATTTGTAAAGTCAAATTAAGTATTTACATCTGCCCATGGTAGTAGTTTCCATCTGCATGATCACTGAGTTGAGGCATAAAAAGGAAAACTGGATAAATAAGCTTTGCAAATTTTTTTAAGTTTATTTTTTAAATTGAAATATAGTTGGTTTACAGTGTTGTGTTAGTTTCAAGTGTACAACAAAGTGATTCAGTTATGTATATATATATTATATACACATACATATTCTTTTTCAGATTCTTTTCCCTTATAGATTATTATAAGATATTGAGTATTGTTCCCTGTGTGAAAATTTTAAAGAAAATAAAATCATTAAGTCTCTGATGAAACCAGTTAGAAGTTCAAGACCTCTGAGGCTGTTTTCTCATCTCTAAAGTGGGGATAATAATAGTAATTATTTCAGCTGGTTGTTTGATTAAATGAGACCATGTGTGTACAGAGCTTGAAAGTTATTTAAAGGGTTTGGCTATAGACAAAGATTTGGTAATTTATAATACTGGGGGAGAAGGTATAGAACAAATGATTCTTGATTGCAAAACCACACACATCGGACAACTGCTTCCAGAGGGTGTGTTAACATCTGCTTATGAATAGGTCCTGGATGGTTCAGAGTTGCAGACTTTCTCCTTTGGGCCATTGAAGAAGGCAACCCATGTTTCTTTTTTTTTTTTTTTTAATTAATTAATTAATTTATTTATTTTTTTTATGGCTGTGTTAGGTCTTCGTTTCTGTGCGAGGGCTTTCTCTAGTTGCGGCAAGTGGGGACCACTCTTCATCACGGTGCACGGGCCTCTCACTGTCGCGGCCTCTCCCGTTGCGGAGCACAGGCTCCAGACGCGCAGGCTCAGTAATTGTGGCTCACGGGCCCAGTTGCTCCACGGCATGTGGGATCTTCCCAGACCAGGGCTCGAACCCGTGTCCCCTGCATTGGCAGACAGATGCTCAACCACTGCGCCAGCAGGGAAGCCCAACCCATGTTTCTTGACATTAGGCAGGCCCAGTAGGTTGCCCTAGCACAGACATTAATGTGCATTTTATTGGGTTGGCCAAAAAGTGCCTTCGGTTTTTAAATAAAAATAAAAGACACATTTTTCATTTTCACCAAGAACTTTATAGAACAACATATTCACCCTTTTGTTCCACTACTTTCTGCCATTTTTCAGGTAACTTCATAATTCCATCTTCCCAAAACTTTTTATCTTTTTGAGCAAAGAACTGTCCCAGGTGCCTTTTATAATCTTCCAGGGAATTGAAATTTTTTCCACTAAGAAAATTTTGTAAAGACCTAAATAAACAGAAATCTGAAGGTGCAATGTCTGGTGAATATGGAAGATGAGTCAGAACTTCCCAGCCAAGCTGTAACAGTTTTTGTCTGGTCATCAAAGAAACAGGAGGTCTTACATTATCCTGATGGAAGACTGCATTTTCTGTTGACCAATTTTGGACGCTTTTTGTCGAGTGCTGCTTGCAATTGGTCTAATTGGGAGCAGTACTTGTTGGAATTAATCGTTTGGTTTTCCAGAAGGAGCTCATAATAGAGGGCTCCCTTCCAATCCCACCATATACACAACATCGCCATCTTTGGATGACGACCGGTGTTTGGTGTGGTTGGTGGTTGTTCATTTCACTTGCCCCACGATCTCTTCCGTTCCACATTATTGTACAGTATCCACTTTTCATCACCTGTCACAATTTGTTTTAAAAACGGAACATTTTCATTACGTTTAAGTAGAGAATCGCATGCAGAAAGACTGTCAAGAAGGTTTTTTCGCTTTACTTACCTGGAACCCAAATATCAAAGCGATTAACATAACCAAGCTAGTGCAAATGATTTTCAACACTTGATTTGGATATTTTGAGTATGTCGGCTATCTCCCGAGTGGTATAACGTTGATTGTTCTCAATGAATGTCTCGATTTGATTGCTATCAACTTCAACTGGTCTACACGACCGTGGAGCATCGTCCAATGAGAAATCTCCAGCATGAAACTTCGCAAACCACTTTTGACACATTCGATCGGTCACAGCACCTTCTCCATACACTGCACAAATCTTTTTTTGCGTTTCAGTTACGTTTTACCTTTCTTGAAATAATAAAGCATAATATGCTGAAAATGTTGCTTTTTTTCTTCCATCTTGAATATTAAAATGGCTACACAAAAATTCACCAATTTTGATAAGTCTTTTCTTAAATGCACGCTGATATGACAGCTGTCACACACAGTCTAACAAAATTGTTTTGAATGAAGTTAAAGACAACTAAGTGCTACTAGAGCCATCTTATGGGAAAAAACTAACAAACCTTTTGGCCAACCCAATACCTTTTCACTCATTTTAAGTCTTCTATAAAGGACAATGAAACTTAAAGAGATATCAATGTGAAGAGGTGCTTATTTTTTATGACAGCAAATCAAAAACCTCTTGATTCAGGTTTTAAGACTGGATCTGAAAGGCATTGAGCCAAGATTTTCTACTTTTTTATTATTTTTTTTATGTGTTCAATACATCTTTATTAAGAACCTATTAGGTTGAATCACATGAAGTTGTCAGTGGTCTAACATGGATAATTTTATTTTTTATTTTTTTAAATTGAAATTGAAGTATAGTTGATTTACAATGTTGTGTTAGTTTCAGGTGTATAGCACAGTGATTCAGTCATACATACATATATATCTCTTTTTTTCAGATTCTTCTCCCTTTTAGGGTATTACAAAATATTAAGTATAGTTCCCTGGGCTGAGCCAAGATTTTTTAATATGGCATTCTTAGAGTATAATATATTATTATATATTACAACATACAATAATGAAATAGTAAATAGGTACAACCTTCTTATGTGCTTGCGTTGCTGGTAAATTGATTAATGGGTTTCTAGAGAAAAATGCGTTTTTCAGGCATATCATTAGCCAAATGATTGATCTGCACAGCTAGTTTGAAAGGGAAAAGCAGCATCCCTGGGACAGACTAGGGCTTCTCCCTGGCTCCAGGCTCTTGCCAGTCCTCTTGAAAAACATTTTCTCTGGCCTGCCTCTCAAGGTCAAGTTCTTCCATTGCACTTAGCAGAAGGGGGCAGAGTTGTGTTCTCCTGAAATCTCTGAGCGGCACACCTAAAGCCTCACAAGTAAAACTGTCTGCTTTTTATCTGGTCATCAAACAGAACACGTACATCATTTTCTCTATAAAAGAATTAATTGTAGTTATTCTCTGCAGAGTCTGGAGGGAGAAAGCAGCCCTTTAAATAAATAAATTGGGTCATTATTTATTTTTTTAATAAATTTATTTATTTATTTATTTATTTATTTATTTTTGGCTGTGTTGGGTCTTCGTTTCTCTAGTTGTGGCGAGCGGGGGCCACTCTTCATCGCGGTGCGCGGGCCTCTCACTATCACGGCCTCTCTTGTTGCGGAGCACAGGCTCCAGACGCGCAGGCTCAGCAGTTGCGGCTCACGGGCCCACGTGCTCCGCGTCATGTGGGATCTTCCCAGACCAGGGCTCGAACCCGTGTCCCCTGCATTGGCAGGCAGATTCTCAACCACTGCGCCACCGGGGAAGCCTGGGTCATTATTTATTAAGGAAAGAGTGGGAAGGGACGTGGCGGGGTTTTCCTGGGAATAAAGAAGGGGTGTTGAGAGCAGGAGAGTGTTCTGAGCACACTGTCAGGACCTGCAGAGAATCCTGGGAAGGAAACAAGCAGGGCCTAAAGATCGTGGCACAAACTGTGGGCCGCATGCTTCCCATGTCATCTATATAGCCATCCTGGCCTCACACAGCAGGAGGCGAGGTGGCGTCAACACTGTCACCTGAAAACAACTGTACTGCCAGAAGGTGCTGTGGATTGTGCTTCTATAACAAGACATGGCGCTGTGACATTTCCAGTAAAACCAAGAACTTGGCAAGACACTGCCTTTGTGGGTTATCCAAAGTAGTGTGTTTTTGATAACCTTTAGACCTGAGATGTTTATGTTTCTACTTAAAAGAAAGAGAGGGACAGGGGGTGGGAGTCGGGGAAGGAAGGAAGGGAAGGAGCAAGGAAAGAAGGATGGAAAGTAGGAAGGGAAGAAAGGAAGGAGGGAGGGAGGGATGGCGGTGAACAGAATGGCTACTTTGTGGAGACTAAAACCTTATATTCTTAATAAATGAATGAACTGCTTCCCTTTGAATCATATTTAGAACAAGAATTTATGAAGTTTCCCCTTACAGTGATGACAAAGAGAAAGAACACTTCTCCAGAGTTAGAAGGAAAAAAAAACTTGACGGTTTGATCCTTTTCAAGTGTAATATTTAAACAGGACATTTAAATAATCCTGCTATGTAGATTTAGGAAGAGCCTCTGAAATAGCCTCGTCTTAACTTTTGATCCCATTTTATCACTGTCTGTTCAAACCCAGATGTAACTCCCATTCCTTGATTTTTCTGAACATTTCCCCCTTTTTAAAAATGTAAGCCCTTTCCTCCTTCTCACTTGTAGTATCAATTCAGACCACCTCTTTCCTTTAAATCCAGAGTCTGTTTAAAGGTTAAACGCTCTTTACTAATTCTTTATTTTAAAAAAATTTTTATTGAAATATAGTTGGATTTACAATGTTGTGTTAGTTTCAGGTGTACAGCAAAGTGAAGCAGTTATACATATACACATATATACTGTTTTTTAGATTCTTTTCCCATATAGGTCATTACAGAGTATTGAGTAGAGTTCCCTGTGCTATACAGTAGGTCCTTATTAGTTATCCATTTTATATTAGTAGTGTGTATATGTCAATCCCAATCTCCCAGTTTATCCCTCCCCCTGCCCCTTTCCCCCCCCCGGTAACCATTGCAGCAACATGGATGGACCTAGAGATTGAGTGAAGTAAGTCAGACAGAGAAAGACAGATATCATATGATATCGCTTTTATGTGGAATCTAAAAAAATGGTACAAATGAACATATTTACAAAACAGAAATAGAGTCACAGACGTAGAATACTAATTCTTTTAAATCCATCCTATTTCAGTCCTATAGATTTCTGTTTAGATATCTCCATCTCTTCTTTATATGCTAATTTATAAATAGGGTGACTATATGTCCCAGTTTTCATAAGGCAATCTTAGTTTACATGTACTATAATTATTAATAGTGCCCCTTTTATTCACCAAGTGTCCCAATTTGGAGTATAAATTGTATGGTGACTCTACTTATAAGTTAAGTATGCATGGAAATGAGCAAAATATTTTTACAAACTTCTTTCTATTCTAATCTTTCAAAAAATTAACCTTGTGAAATTAGACTCACCTCTCATAATTTTCTCGTACCCATTCAAAAACAAAATAAGCACCAAAAAAAAGTTGAGACCTAACTTTCTAATGTTGTTTCAGATCACTTAAACATTTTGGAATGTTTCTAAATCCCTGCAATGCACTTCAAGTTTAGTTAAACACTACTGGAAGTTGCTTGGGTAGGAGAGTTTATCTTCGTTGTATTTTCCTTCCCAAAACCTGGGCAGGAAGGCAAATAATCGTCAGGTTGCAGATGTTTTGGTCATATGGTCCCTTATAATGCCACTCTGTTAATTTTACATTATGCTGCTTTTTGGTACTTAAATTTTGCCTTACAAATATTGTGGAATGAGTGTTAACAGAATTTTAAATTCAGGATTTTAAAAAGAGGATTTTGACAGGCAAGTAAGCCAGAAACCCAGATTTGTTTTGCATCAAATAGATTAATCATTCAGAATTGTTTTTAGCCAAGGAAATTGACCTTTAAAAAAAAAAAAACAAGTAAAGAATTAATTTGCAACTCAAATAATTGAAGAAATAAATGATTATTCTATTTGTAAGACCTTTGGGCTTTTTGAGGGCAGCAATTTCTTATATGAGTCTACTAAAGTCTTAAGTTCCTCCTGTTTGTATTTCAAATCCTGAAAAAGAAATATTGATAAAAATCAGGATGATTAATTATCAAGTAGATACTATGCTATGGATGTCAATCTTTATAGCTTTTCAATAGAAATGATCATCAGCTTTGTAATTTGTCTATGAAAAAGACACTAGAAACTATTAGAAAAGAAAGCATTATAGTTGTCTATGTGATGTTGCTTTACAAAGAATTAAGATTATTTCTGTAAATATTCTTCTCTTAAGTCAGTAACCTTTGAATCTATCGATCATTAGTTCATTTTAACTGTTATTTAATCAAATGAATTTTAAATTATAAAAGCTCTTGGACTAAAGTCTCAGTAGCAATGAAATGGAATGTGACTCTTCGTTCCTGAACAATGCTAAATGTCTTAATTTTTAATCTTTAAATATGGATTATAGAAACTAAAGGCATAAAGTATTGTTCTAAGGACTAAATTATATATATTTATACAGTATATATCAATTAATGTAATGTAATTATATATATATTACACAATGCCTGATACATGGAAGGCATTATATAAGTGGCATTTATACAATCATCATTGTTACTTATTTCATACTAAATTGATTAATTCAGTATTGTTCAAACTTGGCTTAATGGCAACCTGTGAAGGCCTTAAATGGGTGAAAATTATGGCTTCTTTTTCCTTTAACAAACATTTATGGGTTGCTTATACCTACTATGGGATAGTTCCTTAAAAGTTTGAAAAAAAAAGAATAAAATAGTTCTTACATTCAAGAAGCTTAGCTAGTAAACAAAGGAGTACCTTGAAAACTGCTCTTATATTCTGCAAAGCCACAGAGCAGCCTTCTGAAATCATTACTAATGCAGTCTTTTCCTAAACTCACTCAGTGAAGTGTAACAGGAGAAAGAAGAATCAAAGAAATTGATTTACTGCTTAAGAATATATGAATCACACAGGGAAGGGGAAGGGTAAGCTGGGACAAAGTGAGAGAGTGGCATGGACATATATACACTACCAAATGTAAAATAGATAGCTAGTGGGAAGCTGCATAGCACAGGGAGATCAGCTTGGTGCTTTGTGACCACCTAGAGGGGTGAGATAGGGAGGGTGGGAGGGAGACGCAAGAGGGAGGCAATATGGGGATATATGTATATGTACAGCTGATTCACTTTGTTATAAAGCAGAAACTAACACACCATTGTAAAACAATTATACTCCAATAAAGATGTTTAAAAAAAAGAATATATGAATCTTATGAATAAATATTATATCAACTCTAGCAGCAGACGTCATGCGTGAGCCTTTCCATTTTCATAGCGATTCAGCAGCAGATCCTAAGGTGACAAATTAGTGACAAGATTACTCAGTTGCAGCAGACAGTAGAAGCTTAATAAATGCTTGAGAATTGATGAGTAGGAAATACTTTATATACCAGTGTCTCAGGTGATTCATACCTTGGAAGGTAACAACCCATAGACCCCACTTCTTAATGAGAGTCTTCTGGTCTGTTTTCAGATCACTGCCTGTCTGAGTATGTCAAACTTGAGGCTCACTTTCCTTTCTGATGAACAGAATCCCAATCAGAACTGATGTAAGTGGTCATGAATGTCTTAGATAATTGACTTGTGCAAACCATACACCAGAAGAGCAGGAAAATCTATTACATTCCTTAACAGATGTTTTCTATGCAATGTTAAAGTAATTATTTGAAAGGCAAAAATCCAGCTGTTGGATTTCTATGACAGAAAGAGGTATATACTGTTTTTTTGGAAAAAAGAAGTTTCATATTCCCTTTAATTTGTAGATGAGGAAATTGAGGCAGTGGAACCATAAGTAGGTGTATGACCTTGAAAAACAGACTGAGACAACTATAACTCAGGGTTTCCAACTGTCAAACCAGGGATTTTATAGCCATTCACCTTTTGTTTGCATGCCTGTTTCTCACTGCCAATCCCTCCACCTGCATGATTACAATGGAAAGTGCAGGGGGACGGGCTATTAGGATGAAGGAATAAAAGATGTTGATGACTCACAGCCAAATAGGCTAATTTTGTTCTGAGCAGTGACTGATAGAATGTTCTGAGAGCACAGGGAGAGAAGAGGTCATGATTTTAATGCATTTTCATTTCATGAAATGCTCTTTTGAGGAGACTCTTAAAAGATCAAGTTTTAAAAATATTGAAAATGGAAGAAAATGTCTCTTGTAAGTATGATCTCCTATGTTACATGATCCATTTAAGATGAAGCCATTCCTCACTCTTAACCGTGAGATACACATCAAAGTGATTCAAAGAGGAAATGTTAAGAGTTTAAAGAGACGTGGGCTTCCCTGGTGGGGTAGTAGTTGAGAATCTGCCTGCCAATGCAGGGGACACGGGTTCAAGCCCTGGTCTGGGAAGATCCCACATGCCGCGGAGCGACTAGGCCCCTGAGCCACAATTACTGAGCCTGCGCGTCTGGAGCCTGTGCTCCCAACAAGAGAGGCCGCGACAGTGAGAGGCCCGCGCACCGCGATGAAGAGTGGCCCCCACTCGCCGCAACTAGAGAAAGCTCTCGCACAGAAACGAAGACCCAACACAGCCAAAAATAAATTAATTAATTAATTAATTTTAAAAAAAAGTTTAAAGAGATGTAACATTGCTCAGCCAAAAGTGATTTTTTTATTATTTAATAAATTTCTGAATTTGGGCAGATCCCATTCTTTTTCATTTTTAACATCCAATTGTAGTTTCATGTGGATTTGTTTAGGGTTATCCATAGCTTGAAACACACATGAAATGGCAAGAAAGCAGGCTATGTATTCAGAAAGCTATCCCCTAATCCCAGGTAAAGCGGACCAGCCAACTCTCTACAGAAGTACTGTGGGACATAATGGTTTGGGGAATCATGTAATGTTGGAGGATAAGATTGACCCCTCTTCATCTGGCCAATATTTGAATCAGTATTTTGGCAAAGACATTGGATGTTTATTAAGTTTGCATTGAATTACAGAATAATTTTTCAAAATTTTTTTTCTGGTGAAAACTGAATATATATGTGTATATCTATAAATGTATGATGGGAGATTTAAGTTAAAAATAAAAAACACCTGCAACTATACAGGCTGTGGCTTAGAGAATATGATGATGATGATGATGACAGCAGTTTTTTTGTTTTTTGTTTTTTCCCATTTATTTATTTTTGGCTGCGTTGGGTCTTCATTGCTACGCGGGCTTTCTCTAGTTGTGGAGAGTGGGGGCTACTCTTTGTTGCGGTGCACGGGCTTCTCATTGCGGTGGCTTCTCTTGTTGTGGAGCACGGGCTCTAGGCACGTGGGCTTCAGTAGTTGTGGCATGCGGGCTCAGTAGTTGTGGCTCACGGGCTCTAGAGCACAGGCTCAGTAGTTGTGGCACACGGGCTTAGTTGCTCTGCGGCATGTGGGATCTTCCCGGACCAGGGATCGAACCTGTGTCCCCTGCATTGGCAGGCGGATTCTTATCCACTGCGCCACCAGGGAAGCCCTTCATGGATGTTAAATGTACCTCATAGTACATGGCACATGCTGGGTGTTCAAATAATAATATTTAATTCCCATGTTTTGTAAGTGCAGCATATAGGGAAATAATAAGGCATTTTAAATAAATTCAAAAACCATTGCTCACCTAAAATGCCACATAAACTCTTGAAATCTATGCTGATAAAACACACTATTTTTGGAGGGAGCAGGAGTGTGGAGAAGAAAGTTAAAGGTTCACAGGAAACTGCAGTGTTGAGCTCACATCAGGAATACTGTGTACAGTTCTTAGTGCCACTTTTTAAGCGGGACATGGACAAACTCTCCCGAGAAGGATGATCAAAATGGTGAAATATCTGGAAGTCATGTTCTCAAAGAAACAATTGGCAAGAATGTAGAAGATTTAGGATTCAGGTGTTCGCAATCACTTCTTTCAGATATTAAAGGCGTAGCCCTTGGGAGGAGTTGCTTCTAGATCCAGAAAGGCAGAATGAGGACTACTGGAGGAAAGCTGAATGAAGGAGATTTCTGCCTAACATGGGGAGCTTTATGGCAGGCAGAACTGCTCACACACGGGGCGATGGCATGGGCTGCTTAGTGAGGCATGCCTTCTGTCATTCGTTTAATTGTTTCCTTAGGAAACACGTACTGAACCTCTCCAATAAAGAACATATGGCCTGGAGAGTGATCGATATGGCCAAAGCTGGCTCAACCAGGTAACAAAGGAAGCTCCAAGAATTAATTGAATAGCAACTGGAAAGGTCTGTGCTGCAGAGAACTAAAGAATAAAATCCTGATGATGTGAAGTGAGGCATAGTGAGTCCCTTACTCCCGCTGCTTTGGAACAGAGTGAAGCAAAGCAAAATTAAATAGAGTTAATGTTGAGGAATTTGTGTCTTATTCCAAATGGTATGACCTGCCAGAGGCTTCATGAACACCTGCTAATTGTTCCACCTAGGAAATGGGAAATTCTTGTTGTAATTACATGCATCTTGTAAAATAATTTGTCACTTTGATTTCTCTCTGTTGTGAAATAAAGCCATTCTTATACCCTCCTGTAAACAGGAGTATGCCAGGAATTAAGGCCCTTCTCGTTGTGTCTACCTATATTACGTATTCAGCTGGGCATTCATGTCTTACCCTTTCAAATCCAGTGTCCTGGAAGCTGAGAGCTTTCCAGTAGGTGTTTTTATAACAGTCACAAATCTATCAATTCATTCTTCAAATTCTGGTAACTGTAATATCCATAGAAGATTTTTACCCTGAGCACCAATTTTTCATTCAAACATCTCAATAAAAGGTTGAGGATAAAAAAGAACAACTTCCAAAAAATAACCTCCCCAAATGCTGAACACAGAACTCACTTAATACAGCAGTTAGGCTCATGTCTAAATTTATATATGTTGTATATATATATTCCTCATTGGTTATACTCAGTTTATAAAAATATTAGTGTTATTTTTGGACAGACTCATAAATATCTTTAGGTTTTACTTAGACAGCAATGGTCTACATTTACCTAACAGGGTTGGAGGCCATTTGTACCTCAGTTAAGGGTGTGAGATTCAGAGCCAGATAATTCTTGCGTCTTCACTTATGGGTCATGTGATCTTGGCAAAGTTACCAAGTGTGGGTTTCCTTCTCTGCAAAATGGTGATAATAATAATACTTGCCTTGTAGAATTGTAGTGAAGATGATTAAATTATCTAAGATGGTACATGGGAATGGTTTAGGACAGTCCTTGGTGCATAGTTAGTGTGAAGTCTAAGCCAGAAGCTCTCAGATTGTGCTGAGTTTCAGAATCACCTGAAATGGGTTTCTAAAAATACAGACCTCTCCATGAGAGTCTTTAATTAGGTAGTTTGGAGATGAGGCTCAGATAATCATATTTTCAATCATTTCTCCAGGAAATTCTGATGCATCCCAGAATTTGAAAATCACTGGTTGATGATTTTGAATTTTTCCTCCTTCCGAACCTAGCCCTGTTCCAGCAAGTTTACTTGGCCTGCTTAAGATATAAAGAAAGGAAAAGGAAATTAGGTTTTCCATGTGAAAGCACTCGTTACTATGGATACATATTTAGCCCCTCTTTTTCAACCAAACTCTCTTCTGGCCCCTTGTTGCTCTCATGCTTTTCTCAGCCCTGACCACACCAGGAAATCCATGTTGTCAGTACGCTTTGAATATCCAGAGCAGTGACATCAAAAAACTTCAGAAACCATGGTGAGGAGTGAAACAAATGCCAGCATCAGTTTTCCAGTGTAATGAAGATAAAACACAACTTTTAAATATTGAGGAAACACCACAATTTACTGTCTTATTTACATGTTGCCATGATTTTCAGATTAAAAATAGTTCTCTTAGGGGACTTCCCTGGTGGTCCAGTGGTTGAGACTTTGTGCTTCCACTGCAGGGGGTGCAGGTTCCATCCCTTGTTGGGAATTTAGATCCTGCATGCCGCACAGCGCAGCCAAAAAAATAAATAGTTCTCTTAATTAAAAACCACTTAAAGTAATAGACTTACAAGGTTTGAGGAATTCTATATTCAATTACAAATGGAACATGATTCATTTTTTCAATAGTTTCTATCTTTATAAAAAGCACAATGCAGAATAACATTTTTGATAAGTATCCTATCTTTCTAATTATTCTGTTTTTTTAATTGTTGGCATATAGCTCTGTGTGTTTTTGTTTTAAAGGACATTGAGTCAACCCATAATTAACCAATAGTTGTGTAGAGTCGTTGTAGGTTTTCACTAATAAAAGTTGTTTTCAGTCTTTTATTTTTATCAGTGTCTAGTTTGTCAGTGATTTGTTGATATGAGTTAGAATTCTACTCCTGCCTCAACCCAAACAGCTATTTTCCCTAACTCAGAAAAATATGAATCATAAAACCAATACGATAATATGGTATAGGTAGCTTATTTTGTTACTACCACTGCCTTCTCTCAATCTGAGAAGTGATGGATACTGTCTATTTCCAGCCTGGAGTAAATATCAGAGAGAAACTGAACAAGAGAAGTTAGAAAATGGTTATCTACTTGAGTCAGGGAGAATTAACCTAGCCTCTGCCAAAAATATCTTCAGAGAAGCTGAACTTCTAAATAACTGAAAAACTTAATACTGGAAGAATTTATGTTCAGTGTTAATGGTACTACTAAAATAAGTGTTATCAGTTTAAGAAAAATTGTGAACATTTACTGCAAGCCAGTAAACAAAATAAGCAAATTCTCTGCCCTCATGGAGCTTATATTTGAGTAGAAGAAAGCATAAATCAATAAATAAATTAGGGAGTGACAACATAAGACAGGATAAGAGAGACAGAGAGAGCTTTAGGGATAGCAAATGCTCTGAAACCTGGTTGTTTTTTCTTATCCTGATGAGACAAATTAGATGTTGGCCACTCTGAGATGCTGGACTACTACCAGGTAATATATGAAGAGAAACCACAAAGTAGGGCTGGAAGGTGTTTTGGATGGCAGCTGTGTAGGACCCCCTGCATGCAAATAAGGTTTCCACTTGAAACTATGCTCAGGAAAGATGTGAGAAGAAGCAGAGGTGAGGAGGGTTGCGTAAGAATTCTATCAGGCAAAATCTGCAGGAGGGAATTGGCATTGGCCTAATGTATCGTTGTGCTCATTTTGTAGTAGCTTCCTCTTGTGACTTATATTCTTATCAGGGGAACTCATTAGAAAGGCAAATCCCAGACCCCATCCCAGACCTATTGAATCAGGAACTGGGACCCTGCAATTTGTGTCTAATAGGACCACCAGGTCATTCTGGAGCCTTGTTTTGGATGAGGCTCCCACTCTGTGAAGGAACTTGATTCTGTCTTCCCACTTCTTCGCTAGGAACAATTTCATTCAACAGGGCTGTTGACCAGCTCCCAAGGACCGCCTATTAAGGTAGGGGAGCTCTTGAAGTTATCTGTAGGATCTCTGATCTGATGGGACAGAAACATCTCTCTTTTTTTTAAACTTTATTTTACTGGAGTATAGTTGATTTACAATGTTCTGTTAGTTTCTGGTGTACAGCAAAATGATTCAGTTTAAATATATATAGTATTATTTGCATTTGCTAATCCCAAACTCTTAATCCATCCCTCCCCCACTCCCTTCCCCCTTTGGTAAACATAAGTTTGTTTTCTATGTCTGTGAGTCTGTTTCTGTTTTGTAGATAAGTTCATTTGTGTCATATTTTAGATTCCACATACAAGTGATTTCATGTTGTATTTGTCTTTCTCTCTCTGACTTACTTCACTTAGTATGATCATCTCTAGGTCCATCCATGTTGCTGTAAATGGCATTATTTCATTCTTTTTTATGGCTGAGTAGTATTCCATTGTATATCTACACCACATCGTCTTTATCCATTCCTCTGTCGATGGACATTTAGGTTGTTTCCATGTCTTGACTATTGTAAATAGTGCTGCTATGAACACAGGAGTGCATGTATCTTTTTGTTTTATAGTTTTGTCCGGATATATGCCCAGGAGTGGGATTGCTAGATCATATGGCAATTCTATTTTTCGTTTTTTAAGGAACCTCCATGCTGTTCTCCATAGTGGCTGTATCAATTTACATTCCCATCAACAGTGCAAGAGGGTTCCCTTTTCTCCACACCCTCTGGCGCATTTGTTATTTGTAGACTTTGGAATCATGGCCATTCTGACTGGTGTGAGGTGGGACCTCACTGTAGTTTTGATTTGCACAGAAAAGTCTCTCTTGCGTGGAGCCTGGGTACACCATTTCTTGTTCTCCACCCCACAGCATCACAAAACCTACTCAAATGATAATAAAATTACGTGAGTCCATTAAGGGCAGCCTAGAATTTAATAAATAAAGATTTAAAAACCGGCTCACAATCCAGTGATCTAACATGGAAAACACCTGTGTAGGGAGGCGAAGCTGGGTTGAAGTTCACAGGGCTCCTTGGCTTTCAGGCACGTCATATGATGCCGAGCAGCCAGATGTGTTGAGAATATGTTAAAGAGTGTGGCTGTCCTGCCCTCCGGCTGCTCCAGCCTCAAATTGCCTGGGTTGAAATCCTAATTTGACAGCAGCACTTGAAAGTTAATACTTTTATCCACTATATTGTACAGGTTAGGAAATGGGGTCACTATGGCTCTATTTTATCATCTGTAAGATGAGGATAATGTTAATAATAATAATAGTTAACGTTCATTCAGTGCTTACCAGGTACCAGGCACTATACTAAGCACTTTAAATGTATGTGCCATTTCATCCTCCCAACATCACTATAAGTTAGGTACTATTATTATCCCCATTTTGCAGATGAGAGAACTGAGGCCCAGGAAAATTGAATAACATGCCCCAAAGCATACTGCGAATTTAGTGGAAGAACTGGTATACAGAACCAGGCAGTCTGGCTTAACTACTATTACACATTAATGTTATAGTGTTCAAATTCTAATTTTAGATCCACCATTATTCAAAGGTAGTACAAACACATCTTAAAGTCAAATATCAATGACTTCTGAATTATCTGCCTGGCAACCCCCTTTTCATTTCTCCGGTTACCACTTCAGCACTACCCTCTCTGTGAAGCCTTCTCCTGACTCTCCCTTGAGAGTTCGACGTCACATACTTGCACCAATTATGTGCCTCTCTCTGACCAATAAAATGAGAGATCCTGAAGCATAGGGATGGCTTTATTTACGTGTCTATTTCTAGCTCTGGCACATGTTCCCTTCTTTCCTATTGCCACGTCTTCGTGTTGGTGCATATCACTGAGGTTTATATTTTAAGGTGCAAACAATCCATCAGAATATGACTTGACACACAGGCCTTGTGTGTGCAACAGATGGAACCATTTAGCAGAAAATCTCATCGGCGCTTTGTGAAAGACTTTCCAAAATGTCAACAAATGGTATTCTGAGAATTTGTTGTTGTCACTGGGATTACAGCATCATTTTTCACACTCCAATTATGTTACCCTTCTGCACAGTGGTTATCTTTATGTTTCATATTTCACTTAACTATCTTTAAGCAGAGTTATCCGGGTTTTTCGTTGAATTAGGGTATGAAAACCAACCAACCCATATGTTATTACAAACATCTGAAGCCTGCATTCACATACCCAAATCACGACTGGTGAGGGGGCAGGATGGAATCAGAAGTCAATAATCTCAAATTTGGTAATTTTTGAAATCTCAGCTGTTAATGGAAGTCCCCAAGGCCCTCAAGAGACACTAGCCTTGGAATTACAAATGCACCTGCTCAACCCAGCACATTTCATTCATAAATATATTTGAGGATGCCGGCAGCAGATTCTGAGAAAACTGTAATCCAGTCCCTAGAAGACCATACTGACCACATCCACCAGCTTCATCCTTTTTGATATTCCTGACAAGGTAGTCTAGTTTTTTGTTTTCTAAATTTATTTTATGTTTGTGCATAAAAGTGTTTATGGAGCATTCACTTTTTCCTTGACTCTGAGTTTTTGTTCAGATTGACTAAACTCATTGAAGTTCACAAGTGATTTAGGAATGAATGGTATATGGAAGTATTCAGGTTCTAAAGATTCTGTGCCAAATTAAAAGGAAAACATACTTCCCCCTCAAAAAAAAAACTGAGTGAAATAAGTTGACTTAATGAACTACATCTCCTCTTCATGTTAATCTGTAATTGTATGTTGATTTCACAATCGTTTTATTTGGCCCTTGTAATGATTTCATTATTAGCATTCTTGATTGCCGTATATGTCATTGACGTCTATGTAATCACTTAGTTAACCTTGGCTTCTACATCACCAGTAACCAGTCAGTTTATGGAAATATCAGTGCAATTGGTAATTTTATCAAAAGCAGTTTTTTCTGAATTAATAATCACTTGGGGTAAACTGTTGGCCTCTATAATTTTATAAAAGTACGGTCTGAGATCAATAGATATTTCATTTTTATTAAGCAGTTGAATATCAATGAACATTTAAATGGATATATGTAGCCCTGGACCTTTTAGTTTATATTATTATGGGTATTACTATTATATTATTTTTTGTAATTCCCATATGACCTATGTTCGGACTTTTTGTTATAGGTCAACTTAAAAATGCTATTTAGTCATTAAAAATGGTGGAGAAATTTTTTCTACAAGCTGATGTTCTTGAATTCATGCTTACAGCTATTTTAAAAGAGAAGCAAACTTTGAGAATAGAAAAATTGTTGTGGTGTGAAAGTTCATGATTTCAGCTAAATTTTTATCATGCTTATACAAAGAAAATATGCTCCTATTTTTAATTTCTATAATGAACTAAGCAGACTTTTTATACAAGACTTATTAATGTTTAACCAAATTCTGTGTTCATACACAGCACTCAAATAGGAAAAAATTATTCTTATCCCTTAAGCTCTTTGAATGTCTCTAGGTTTTTTCCAATGAAGTGAAAGCATTGCTTTGCAGAAGTATCTAAACTTATTCAAGTGGTGTTCCTTTTAGTAAATTACTTTTTTTTTTCCCAACACACAAATGGCAAGTCTACTTACTTCTCAGTCTCCTAATGCTCCTTAGACTGCAAAAGAAAGTGCAGTCTAGTGCAGAATCACGCCAGTCTGAATGGATCGTGGCTCACAGACCAAATATGTTTTTATTGACCATGATGAGCACAAACCAACACTTTTCTTTTCATCATGCATTCCATGTCAAGGAATATTCTAGATACTCAGAGAGGTTGTCTTGACAACAGAGACTCAGATCCTGCTTAGAGAACAAAAGACTTTCATATGATGTTTTTTCCATGAAACTTTTGAATACAAAACCTATAAACCTTTTTCTACATAGGTTTCTAATATACAATTTAAATTGGCCTGAGACCAGTGCAATTACTTGTCTTGGTTGTATGCCAGGTTCATTTCTTGATACAAACATTCTCAATTGCAAAAAGCTTTTGAGTATTTCCCCACTTTTGTTTCCTAATGAAGTATAACCATGTGCCAAAGGCTACATAGAACTAAGGTGAAATTTAGATAAATTCATATCTCTGGGACCCCGTTACTGGAAAATAGTTTTCTAATATGACTAGTACCGTAGCTTCGTGCAAAGATAAATGTTCCAAAAGGTTTATTTTGAATAAGAGGGTATTATTAAAGACACACAATCCATTTTTATTTGTCTTTATCTATTTTGACCAATTCTTCAGTCAGAGATCATGATTTGGGGCCACATTTAAAGCTACACATCTACGTTAAAACTCACTCTTTCCCTTTTCTAAAGCTAGTTCAGAACTAACACAATTGCATCTCACAAATGTAGACGGAAAGGCAGTTGAAACAGATTTAGACAATTGAAATTCAAAGGAGCGTTCTTAGGAAAGGAGACAGTTATTTGTTTATCTCACTCAGGCCAAGCCAATGGCATGGAGGCAGCAACCTTGACCAACCTTCTGCTTTTTCAGAAATTGGTTTGTTTTGGAATTTAACATTAGCAAAAATAATGAAGTGTTAATCATATTATTAAACTGATGAGCATCATGTTAACAAACTCAAAAAGGAAAAATCGTATGATCATCCCAATAGGTGTGGAAAAAACAATGACTAAATCCAACATCCGTTCCTAATAAAAACTCTCAGAAAAACTAGGAATTAAAGGAAAGGTCTTCAACCTAGTAAAGGAAATTCATGAGAAACTTAAAACTAACATCATACTTAACAGTGAAAGACTGAATGCTTTTTCCCTAAGATCAGGAACAAGGCAAGAATATCTGATTTCACTAATTTTATTTAATGGTTATCCTGGAAATTCTAGCCAGGGCAATAAAGGAAGGAAAAGAAAGGCATCCAGATTAGAAAGGCAGAAGGAAAACCCTGTATTCACAGACAACATGATTGTCTATGTTGAAAATCCAATGGAACCGACAAAAGTAAAATTCCTAAAACTAGTAAAGGAATTTTAAAAGTTTGCAGGGTACAAGATCAATATGCAAAAATTAATTGTATTTCTATATACTAGCAGTAAATACAAATTGACATTCAAAAATCAATACCATCAAAAATATCATCAAAAATATAAAATGCACTTTAAAATGTTCAGTTTATTATATGTTAATGGTACCTCAAAAACTGGAACAATAGACCTTGAGAATATGGGAATAATTGTGAATAGTTATTAGATATAAAACTAACCTATATTTGCTACAAGTGATAAAGTCTAACACTATATCTAACAAACCATTATTCCAAATCTAAAAGTAAGAGCTTCGATTCTGTTCATGGTATCAGCTGGGTATCCAATACTATCTTGTATTTTTCAATGAATGTGGTCCACTGGTTTTGGAACTAGAAGTCCATTCTTAAAAGTACTTGTGAAATTTACAGGAGACATAAGGAGACTCTGTCTCTCTGTGGTGAAAATGGTGCCTGTCACTAATGTTCATTATGATGACCCTGGTAGTTTGATCCCTTGTAAAGTGAACATGATCTATTCTTGTAGCTTTCAACCTCATGAATAAGCAAATGGAGTGATTCAAAGTGCCCTATTAATAGGACTTTCCTATGAGATGAAGGTGGGTAGAAACAAACTCAGCAAATATGCCCCTTGAAGTGATGCTTCTGTAAACTGTGCAACAAGGCAGAGGTAATTTGTATGTTTTAGATATCAAGTAGATTACCTAAAGCCTGAAGGTAAATTCTAAACCATGAATTCTATGCTTAACCTAGACAGAAGATCCTGATTTAAGAAATCAAAAGGAGTGAAAAGGAGCCGCACCTCTTTGAGAGAGAAGGGCCTAGAAGCAAGAGGGGAAGAGAGGAGATAGGTCATGACCCCATGCATTTGTTTCTTTTCACAAGCTTCCTTTTGTATTGATTCATATTTGATGCAGAAGATTTGAGCACTTTCTGAGTTTCTGAAGATGGTAAAAGCACTTCGGTTTTATTTTTGTTATAGATTCTAAAAGATATTTTTGTAGGAAAAATAATAAGGAACCTGTTTTGCAATCACAATATTCAAAATAAGGTCTATTTTTAGCATTTTAATTATATAAGTAATCTGTGTTCATTTTAGAAAAAAATAGAAGGTAAAGATAAGAGAACAAAAACAAAACAAAACAAAAATTCAAATCCTCTCATAATTCCACTATTTGGGGATGTAATTCTCAATACTTTATGGATGTCCTTCCAGATGTCTTCTTTGTCTGTGTGTGTGTGTGTGTGTGTGTGTGTGTGTGTGTATGATATACAGAGATCAAACTTTAAATATTCTTATGTAACCATTTTTCTATTAACAACAAGTTATCAAACTCTTTTTGTCAGTAAGGATACATCTATACCACCATCTTATTGCCTTCAGTTGCTTCATTCTGTGAATGCACCAAAATAATTTTAACCAATCTCAAAACTGTTAAGGTCTATTTATTTTTAATTTCCTTTCTGTTTTTCTGAAGGAACAAAGACTTCCTCTGTAGCATGATTCTAGCAGAAATTGATTAAAAAGCTGTAGTTCTGGATTTTAAATGGCAAAGTGCTTTTGGAGTCATAGCTTTTGAACTGTTAATTTTATAATACTGTTGAACACTGAGCACTCTTTAGTGGTCCTTACGTGATATTTATGTGTGTATTCTGGACATCACTGTATTAATCACCGTACGGAATTAGGCCTTTTCCACTGGCTGACTTCTTAGGGAACCTCATTCATTGCTTTCAGTTTCTAAACCTACAGATTGATCTAATTTGTGAAATTTATTTAAAATATAAAGGAACCCCCTATGTTTAGACAACCAGTAAGGTTGAGGTCAAAAGACACCACACTTTTTTTGAAGCTAATGTAAAAATATCTTAAGACCTTCAGCTGGCTCTTACATAGCATGACATTGTGTGAATATGTGCCTGCTAGGCTGTATTTTGACACCAGCATGTGACTAAATCCAACTGCTGGGACAGTGGCAGCGAGCTATCATAGAAAATATATCCTACTGAGAAGAAGGAAACTAAGGAGATAGTCTTTATGGTTTGTGAACTTGGGGAGGTCTCTTAGCCTCTCTGGGATTCAGGTTGTTTAATTTTAAAATGATGGAGTTGGAGAAGACAGCTCTAAGTTTTCCTCCAGTGCAAATATTCTGTGGTTCTGTGATAGAGAACTCTGGAGCCCAAGCCCTAAGTCAGGGCTGCTGCTACAGACCCAGATACTACAGATCCCTGGCTGCTTGGCCTACATCCTTGGCCACTGACCTCATCTCACGCACTGCTCTTTCTCTCTTATTTGGCCTCTTACTCTGTACTCAGATCTTGACTGTGCCCCTTGGCCTCCTTTATCTTGTACTTTCTTTCCTCATTCCCCAGTTATGTCCTGCCTCTTGCTTATGTTCTGTGAAATCTGCCATGTCCCATTGGGTTAGCCCAACTCTTATTTGGTCCTGGTTACCCTTGGCCTGCCCTATAACCATGCTGCCTGGGACCATGACATCTAGAGTTGGTAATGAGGGTGAGTTGAGTCTGCTCCAACTCCCTACAGCTGAAAGAAAAGGAGAACTTTAATATCTAGCTGCCTTGTAATTGCTTAAAAAATATTAGTGCTGACACATGCTATGATATGAACTTGAAAACATTATGCTAAGTGAAACAAGCCAGCCACAAAAGACCACATATTGTATGATTCCATGTGTATGAAATATCCAGAATAGGCCATTATGTAGAGACTGAAAGTAGGTTAGTGATGGTCAGGGGCTGGAGGAAGGGGCAAATAGGAGTGACTGGTAATTGGTACAAGGTTTCTTCTTTAGGTGATTAAAATATTCTGGAATTAGAGAGTGACGATGGTTGCACAACCTTGTGAATATACTGAAAGCCACTGAATTATATACTTCAATAGGGTGGATTTTATGGTATGTAAATTGCATCTCAAAAAATATTTGTTTACTAAGTAACACATTCAGGTAATCATTTATTTACACAATATGAATTGCTTAGACATTTGGGAATATTTCAATAACCGATTTCATGGAGAGGGTCGGGACCATGTAGGTACAGCCAAAAACACAGGTGCTTTTTATCTGTGTGCTCCCAGAGCCGGAAGTCCTCCCTAGGGAGGAGTTTCCCTTGATCACTGCAGAGAGCAGCAGGAGGAAATATCTGCAGACTTTATTCCTGTGTTGAAAATGGAGTTCTTGTCATTAAAACACATTAAAAACACACCTTGACTAAGAAAGTAAATAGGGAAGAAGTGAGATTTTTGCCTGAAGCACTGCCACTTTGGTTATCTGTTTCCTCAAAAGCTAAACTGAGCTTTTTTTTTTTTTTAAAGATTTATTGATTGATTGATTGATTGATTGCTATGTTAGGTCTTCGTTTCTGTGCTAGGGCTTTCTCTAGTTGCAGCAAGCGGGGGCCACTCTTCATCGCGGTGCGCAGGCCTCTCACTATCGTGGCCTCTCTTGTTGCGGAGCACAGGCTCCAGACGCGCAGGCTCAGTAGTTGTGGCTCACGGGCTTAGTTGCTCCGCGGCATGTGGGATCCTCCCAGACCAGGGCTCGAACCCGTGTCCCCTGCGTTAGCAGGCAGACTCTCAACCACTGCGCCACCAGGGAAGCCCTAAACTGAGCTTTTAAAAAAATGAAAAATCAACAATAACAAAAGCAAGTTGGATTTCACAATCAGAGGGGTTTTTTTTCCTCCAAAATAGTGATTCAACTTGATATTTCACTGCGTTTAGTAGGAGTTTTAGGTTGAAAAAACATCATCTCAATATCTCCAGTTAGCTTTGGAGCCCAACTGTCCATAGGACCCAGTGCCCTAAATATTTGGAGAAATACATTTTCCTGTCCACGTCCCCAGGCAGGTTTATACCCCATCAACTTACCTGCTGAGAGCCTGTCCTATTTCTAAAGGCCTCCAGGGAAGAAACATCTTCAAAGAGATGGGATGACAGAACTTTGCCCTGTGCAGCATTCCCAGTGGAGCTAATCAGCCAGGTGTCTCATCTCCGTGGCATCTACCTGGTTCCCTCCTCCCCAGCAGGACTGAACCGCTATCAGAAATTATCGGAAATAATCGTGAACCCAGCACCCCTTTGGGGGTTTGTTTTTATTCCGTTTTGATTTTTTTTTTTTTTCCAGCAGAGAAATTCCTTCCGCTTCCTGAGTGAAGTTCAGCACTAAAATATTAGCCATGATTCCCAGAAGTCCTGGTGGCTCAGAGCCTTACAGCATGACTTCCCAGGTTCTTCCTATTTGCTGCTCAGCGGGAATGATCCAGGTTCCCTCCAACCAAGGAGTCACTGGTTCCTTTCCATCACATGTGGCATCAAAAGTATCGTGTGAAAAAAAAAAAAAAAAAAAAGTATCGTGTGACTCTTCCACCATACCCTCTCTGTGTCTCCGTGGCAGATCTGAAAGATGTCTAGCTTAGTCTTGTCACTTTGCAGAAGAAGAAACCAGGTGAGGTCTAGACTCGTCCAGGATGGTCCAGGAAGGTAGTGATTGATTGAGAATCCAGATATCGAGGCTCCAGTTCGGTGATTCTGTACAATGGCCGTGCTGCCGTATTGTTGGAGTCCTTTCATTCCACTTAGATTCTTGCTCCTTTCACCACAGGGAGAATGATTAATAATGAATAATTATTAAAAATTATTGTTACTACAGCAAATCATGAAGCAGCTTCTACTCAGAAACTAGCAAAAGGCAGGTGCCCACAAAAGAGCAACTCCATGCTTTAGTAGTTCATATTATTGGACCCAGATGGGTTTCTTAGGCTCGAGAAAAGAAAATCTCTTGAATAGTGTTGAATAGTGCTTGTTTAATTTGTATTATTTCTTTTACTGACTCTCTTATTGTTTTTTTGTTTTTGTTTTTTTTGGTTTAATGACCCAGGACTGACTACTGTCTTTAGAGTTGGTTGCTTAGGGTGTTACATTATCACAACCCAGACTGCAGTACAAACTGTCCATTTTCCCTTCTGGATGGTTCCAGAGCCTTTCCTGTTATCCCGTGCCATTGAAAGGCACAAACTCAATAGAACATGGGCCGATACTCCTAAATTGACATTTGTAGATTTGTTTCCTTTATGTGAACAAAGTGTGTTATTAACCAGACACCTCTGGTAACCAGGGGCCTTGGCTTCCCATGCAAAGAAATCTAACCAAAAAAAAAAAAAAAGAAATCTAACCAGAGACTGTACCCCTCTAGGCAATTTCTAATATTAAAACCAGCAAGGGAGTATTATTAAAGGGGTTTTGGTTTTCTCTGGTTGAATTATTTGTCTCATGATTGTTTCAATTTATGGACTAAATGAACCTTTACTACAGTAAATGTGGGAACAGTCTTTATTTTAAAAAAATCAGAGATTTGTCTTCTGACTCATCACAATATTCCTTCAGCATAGTTTGGTGGAAAGTATTAGCTTCCCCATTCTCTGGATAGGAAAACTGGATCCAAAATGTTGTTTCCCGTAGCCAACCAGCCATGGAGCCTGGCTTCGACTTCAGATCTGCTGATTTCCACTTCTGTTCAGGAAAGGACATTGAGACTTAAATTAAGAAACCGTATTCTGAAAGGAAAGGTTTGCCATTATTTGGGCAAAGGCTTATAGACTTTGGCAATGGGACTGAGTGTCACACTTTCCTTTGGCAACTGTGGGTATTCCAGTCCAATCGGTATATTTTTCCAAGAACTTTCCCCGTGGGCCTATTTTTGGCTTCCATTTGCACAATGTTAAGGGATAATAACATCTACCAAGTTGATGTCTAAAAGTTTGCACAGAAATGTTCCATGCTACACACTCCCTTCTCCTCCATTCTTCTTTTTACATGTCCTCAAATGCCCTTGCACCTCTGGATTCTCCTGCCACAGATTTATTATTCCACTTCACACTCATACTCTTCTCTATTCCTGCCTCCATATCAGAATATAATCTAAACTCCTTCAATTGTGACCTTGTTACGTGAGCCCAAATGCTGACAATATTTATCTTCGCTCTACCATCGGACACCAAGAATGCTACCAGCTCTCCTGGAGCTACAGCTACAAGAGCTACAGCTCTCCTCCTCATCTCCTCCACCCCAGGAATGTGGACTCTCCCTGGCTTCCCTCTTACTTGGGTTCCCCAAGCTTATCTGCTTGCTGGCTTGCCATCCTGTTTATGCGTGGTCAGATGTCAGATGCATTTGTGTAGAAGCATAAGCATCTCAGAATAGACAGGGCCTTGGAAATGGATTCGTACTCACAAAACTTGGAGGGGAAAAGACGCAGCTGCTTAAGAGTGTACATTAAGGTGAGCCAAGCTACAAAATGCACCATTCTGCTTGAATTCATTTACAGAGTTACATGTCCACACACTCTTTTCTGTCATTTTCTAATATGAGGGTTCATATAATGCCAAAAAAGCAGTACAAACTTCCTATTTAAAAAAACTGTTATTTATTATTGTAAGAGTCTCATTTTCTTAGAAATCTGTACTCCATCTGAATTATTCTGAAAGATAAACTTGCTTTCTTCCCCTGTCATGCACCTGGTAAATATATCCATGGAAATTCATTATGTCAGTGAAGTAGTTAGATGTTTATCTTTGGAATGTACAAGGATCATTTCCACTAGGTGAGGTCAGAAGGGTAAATTGTTTTAGTCACCAGGGAATGTGAGGACATTGGCAGTACATTCATTTATCTAACACGTTTTCTTGAGCACTTACTATGTGCCAAACGCTCATCACACGCTCTGATGTTAGTGATACTTTTTCCCTGAACAGTGTACACCCAGCTCTGTAATTTGATCCCTATTTCAATTCTTAATTTACATGTCTGTCTCCATCCCAGACCAGTGATTCTCAACGAGGGGCAGTTTTGACCCCCAGGGGACATTTGGCAATGCCTGGAGACATTTTTATTGCCACAACTGGGGAGGTGCTACTGATATTTAGTGGGTAGAGGCCAGGGATGCCAGGGATAGACATCTTATAATTCACAGGACAGCCCTACCACAACAAAAAATTATCAGCCCGAAATGTGACTAAGAAAGGGTTAAGAAACCCTGCCCCAGACTATATGCCTTGAGGGCAGGGACTAGGTCTTGATCATCTTTGTATGTCCACTGTGGCATATGTAGAAGGGCCTCACCAAGTGGTGGCAGTGATATTAAGGTTGATATTTCAGGAATGCAAGGATGAATAGAACAAAGCCCCTTTCTTCGAGCCTTGCTACTCCTATGTGATTCTGGACCAGCAGAGTTACAACCACCTAGAAAGTTGTTAGAAAGGCAGACTCTCAAGCCCAACTCCAGATCTACTGAAGCAGAATCTGCATTTTTTTTTTTTTTTTTTGGCATTTGCCAAGGCTTTTTATTTTATTTATTTTATTTTTTTTAACATCTTTATTGGAGTGTAATTGCTTTACAATGGTATGTTAGTTTCTGCTGTATAACAAAGTGAATCAGCTATACATATCCATATATCCCCATATCCTCTCCCTCTTGTGTCTCCCTCCCATCCTCCCTATCCCTAACAAAACCCTCTGGTGATTCATACACGCATGAAAGTTGAGAAGCACTGACCCCAAGGTCTTTAGAATTAAATGGGTGGAGCGGATAGGCTGAAGACACTCCAAAGCAACGGTCCAAGTTTACCTGGCAGCAAGAGCACAGCAGCGCCGCCTGGGCTCATGTCTGGAGCACACAGTCTAGGCGAGCAGGGCTGTAGCCCAGAAAACAGCTGGAGTTGGGGACCCCAGAACCGTAGCTGGTAACCCAGGCGAAACAACGCAGAACACACAGAATAGAAGGCAGTGGTGGTGATGAACCAGCAGACACTGTAGCCTAAGTGGCAGCGGCTGGGTCAAGGAAAGGGGTGGGACAAGACTCCGGGCAGTCCGCATGGAAGAGGAAGGCTGCCCGGCAGCGCCAAGGGGGCTGACAGTGGGAAAGGACAGGCGACATGCCAAACCCGGGAGAGGCCAAGGCTCTGAGACTGCAGGGGTGAGAGGCTGCAGCCCAGGCTGGCTACAGGCTGTCATTCCATCGTCTGGGTGGCTGGAGTTCATTAGGGGAATCGAGTTACTCATAATCTTTCTACAATAGCTCATAGTCTTTCCAGGACTTGATAATGTGGTAATTAACATGGGGATTCCAGGAATGCCTTGGATTTGAGTTCTGTCTGTAGCAGGCTGATATGTCTGGAATCTGGATATTGAAAGTTGCTATTCCAACATCCTCCTTATTTCCTTCACAAAGGATCAAGCGGACTAAAAATCGGAGCAAAGGGGCAAATAGGAACTAGAGGAAGGAAATCTCTGAGGGGTCCGTGTCCCGGCGGCCCTTCTGTATTCGCCTGTGGTCAAAATGCTACCACGGTGTTTGAACATGTGGCATTATTCAAGTTTATGAGCACTGTTAAAGGTCTTTGTTTCATGTGTTTGTTCAAAAGCTACCAGAACCCTTTTTAAGGAGCTGTTGACTTAACCAAGCTGTCTTGGTAAACGACATCTTCTTGTCCCAGGTTCCTGTGACAGCCTAACCATGACCTGGAACGTTTCACTTGCTCTGGGAATGAGCGAGAGGTGTCCACTGCCCAGATTTGGCTGGGTGAAGAGCCACATCCCTTAGTAGAGGAACCAGTCTTCCTCCCTCTTCCCCAGATTAGCTTCAGCAATTGTCTGTGTCTCATACTTAGCTCAGACTTGAACAACAAGAGGTCTGGAAAACCCAGAATCCCCATCCTGTTGTCAGAAGGACAAGTTGCTTAATCTTCTGGGGACCCACCAATGATTCCTCTGAGTATGTTTTTATAGCAAATTGTACTTCTGAATTGTGTCCCTAATTTGATTTCAGATTATGAGTAGGCCTTGACATCAAGTCCTTGCCATCTGTGCTTTTCTTTTCCTCCGGTACTTCAGGAGCACAGAGGAATGTAGGCAACCAGACTTCTAGAGGTCCCCCAAACTCGAGATGGTCCAAGAAAAGCAAAGTGAGTTAGTACAGCGTCTTGTCCTTGGCATGGGTTACACTTGCCAGAACTCCCTGTATTCTGCCCATGTATCCATTTTGTAGTGAAGATACCAGTGGGTACCTAGACAGTATCTCCTCCTTCCACTCTCCACCCCCCACCCCGCAGTGTTGGCCCCATGAGAACTCAGGCCACTGATTAGACTTAGAATGTGATGCATATGTTTGCAGTTAAGCAGGAAATGATACTTGAAGTGAAATTTCCTCCTCTTTGGGGAAGGTTCTTTCCTGCTCTTGAGAGGATGGGGGAACCTGGAATAGTATAAAGTTTTTGAACTGAAAGAACATAGCATCATAGGGTCAGCTGAGAATTATACTTCTGCAAACAGTCACCTGTCCAAAATAAATCAGATTCTGGCAGGGTGTAGACACAGTGTACAGAGTCAATTCATTTTGCTAGTGTTTACAGCCCACAAGAGAGGGAGAATGTGAAAATGTCGTATTGGTTTTTGCCTTTTTTAGATGTTGAGATCTCTGTGGACCCCAGAGCTAGGCACGCAAGTGCTTTTCAGGTCCTGTGGCCCACGGTCAGAATCTTATGGATAAGGAAACAGACTCTGAAGGGCAGAGTAGCCTAAATTTGAGTGTTGGATTCATATTTATGTTCTACTAGTAGCTTGGCCACCAACTAACTTTATGGCCTTGGGCAAGTTACATCGACTCCTCCAGCCTTAGTTTCTTTAACTCTAAGAAGGGGCCTTATAACACCTAGTTTAGAGGGTTGTTCTAAATCTTAAATGAAATAATACATATAAAGCACTTAGCCGAATTCTCCAAACGTAGCATACAGTGAACAAAGATTGTTATCGCTATTTTTGTTGTTGTTATTGTCTGAGGTCGTGGAGCTAGTTGGTACAAGAGGCAGGATGGAAAGCTAGGCTATCTGACTCCCCACCAGATGAAATTCCTTAACCTCCTTCCCCCACTCTGTTCCTACAAGATTGTAGGGCCCAATCACACTTTCCTATTTCTCTTCACCTTGAAAAATTCCTATCCTCAGAAAGGATGATTAAATATTGATTCTTCCTGAATAGGAACTGAGTTGCCTTAACCTACCAGTGTAAGACACGTGTTGGTTACTCCTTCCTAGTTCTTGGGTCTACTTGTTGGGCTCTGACAAAACTCAAAGCTCAGGGGCCTGCAGCTCAGAGCTTGTGTCTGAGGTTTGAACCGCAGAGAATTCCTGGGCTCACAGGGGCACAGTGGGACTCAGGAGGATTCTGGTCTATTACACACATCTTGTTCCAGTTTTATTCTGAGAAGCTGAAGCAATGCTTTATCATGACTCAGCCAAGGAAATAAATAGGAAATCTACAATGTCTTCTCTGTGGGATAGAACATTCTAGATTTCATGCACTCAGCTTTCTAAAGAAGTGGGACATAAAGGCTTTGGAATCATCCAGAGCTGGATGGAAATCCTGGCTCCACGGTTTACTAGTTGTGTGACCTTCTGTTAGCTATGTGACCTCTCCAAGCCTGTTTTCTCATGTGTAAAATGGATGTAATACCAATAGTGACTTTATAGGATTGCTTGGAGGATAAAATGAGGTAGTACCTAATGCATGCCTGGTATGTATTAGAGGAACTTAAGTGACCTAGATCTTATTGAGAGGCTAATTGGTGCATGGGAAATTAAAAACCACACTTGTTTTCCTCGTTTGTCACCAAAGCAAGTAGAAGGTATTACGCCTTTCCCCTTTGGAGGTATTGGTGCTGGGCACTCACTTCCTTTCCCGAGGGCCAGGAGTGCGATGGGGGTATCTATGGGAGCATGGGGTGCAGGGGTTCAGAAAGGCTCAGGGATGCTCACAGGGAGATTCTTCCGGGGATTTTGCCACTACTGTGTCACCACTGCCCTAGACTGATTACTATGAAGAAAGGACTACTCCTTGGCAAGTTACTCAGTTCATTTTTCTCAGGAGCATAGAATATGGCCCAGGGCTTGCACTTCCACCCAACTGCATTTCCATTGGGAGGATGTTTGGGCAGAGGCAGATGGGAAGCTCTTTCAGGTGCAGTAGAGAGTGATGGAATTGAAGGTGAGGGAGGATGCAGTCAGAAGCCAGTTCCCCAATCCCCTGGATCATCACGCTTGTGAGTCCAACTGTTTCCAAACCATTTCTGCAGTGCCCCTTCCTGAGAAGTGAGCCAGCAACTTGTAACTTTCCTACATCTCCCTTCCCTTCTCCCATCTTCAGAACAGGCTTGACAGATGTTCCAGGGCTCTTGAATTCGAGATGAACAATCCAAGCAGGGAATGAGTTTATCTACAGTTTCTATTAGAGAATGAGGAAAAGAGAGAGGAAGAAAGGAGGAGAGCCTGACTGCTGACAGTAAAATCTTGTGGCTTAAAGTGTCTTTAATAGGTTTTCCCCACCCTGTGGAGAGCAGGCAAATCACTTAGGCAATCAACTCCTTTCCTGGATAATGAGTATGGACATCTTTCCCAGGATCCTGATGGCAGGAGATGTAGAAACAAATTGTGACACAGAGCCACAGAAACCTCAGCTGGTAGGGGCAGCACAACAATCTCACTTGGTTTTGATGCCCAGAGAGGTGGGTCATGCAATGCCCGCCAGCCTTGAATCCTGGTCACTTGGTGAGAGATGCCGCCAATAGTTATCATGCTGGAGAATTAAGAGTCTGGAACTTTGGTTTTCTCTTACTCTTTGAGTAGCTTACACCTCTGCCCCCAGTGGATCCAGATACACTGCCACCCTCCTTATTCCCTATATGTGGCCAGGGGTGGGGAGTGCAGGAGGGATGAAGTCCAGGGCAGAGTATGGACTGACTAGTTGCTGCAGACATATAAATCGTTCATTCTGAATGTTCTTAAAAAACATTTCTAAATTCTAAATAAACAGTCATCTATTTGATTTCACCATCAATAATAGTACTCTGCAATTATATTTAGCATTCATATAAGCTTTTAAGGTTTTCAGCATGCTTTCTTGTGCCCTTTCTCACATCATCCTTACAATAATGCTCTAGAGTAAGTAATTTACTACCACTTTAGGAGCTAAACGTTGACCACAATGTTGAAACCTTAGCCTTTTAAATTCTTTCAAAATAGAGGAAATGTGGTAGGACTTATCTGGAACTCATCTAAAAAGATTAAACTCATTCATCACCTTGCCGGGCAGCAAAAGTTGGTGAATATTGTCTATGTATGTTTTGCCCCTAAAATTATCACCTCCACTCTTCCCCATTTCTCATCCCCCCCCCAAAATGCCTTAGTAAATTGTTCTTTTTAATAAAAACAGCAGATTTCATTCATAAATCCCATGAAACTAAAGCTGCTAAAAACACAGTATACCCTGTTTTCCTATCCTATAACCTAATCTATTTATGGGAAGAAAATGGCCAAGAAGTCAGTATGATTCCCAGTAGGAGGCAGGTGGAAGCAATTTGCAGGACAAAGTAGCCAATTTGTGTTTGATGTGTGTGCCCCATTTCTATGATCTACACACTAATTAGCCACAGTAAACAGAGACACTAGGGTTTTTTAGAATAGGTATTTCCTAATTCTCTTAGTCTGTATGAAGGTCACACTTAAGCCATGCATTTTTCTCTTAGTTTGTGGACAGAATTCTACAGTTTACCATATTAAAATAGTAGCCCCTCCTCTTGGAAGGACCCATTGCAGATGAGTCAGTAAAGGTTCACTCATTCCCTGGAATTGTCCATCTCCTAATGCTAAGATCACCACTCTTCCAATAAAGCACTTTAGGGTTTCTGAGTTCATATTTACAGATGTTAAACAGCTGGATGAAAAATCCAGTCTGTATTATTTTTTCCAAGCTTCCAAATGATGGGCATCACATTGAGTCTTCAGAGTCAACATTAAATTAAATATGATTAATTTAATATTGTAATCATATTTAATTAAATATGATTAAATATTTGATTTACACAATGTGGAGACAACACACCCGATTTTGTCTCAGGATCTATTTTATTTATTTATTTTTGGCTGCATTGGGCCTTTGTTGCTGCACACAGGCTTTCTCTAGTTGTGGCAAGCGGGGGCTACTCTTTGTTGTGGTGTGTGGGCTTCTCATTGTGGTTGCTTCTCGTGTTGTGGAGCATGGGCTCGAGGCGCGTGGGCTTCAGTAGTTGTGGCTTGCAGGCTCCAGAGCGCAGGCTCAGTAGTTGTGGTGCACGGGCTTCATTGCTCCGTGGCATGGGGGATCTTCCTGGACCAGGGCTCGAACCCGTGTCCCTTGCATTGGCAGGCGGATTCTTAACTACTGCGCCACCAGGGAAGCCCATCAGGTTGGATCGATATACAAAAATATACATATTTTTAACTTCTTTCAGAAAACTACATAGAGTTAGGGGAGATGGGTCATCATCCCATTTTGTTACAAGGTAAGCAGTGGTCACTCGAGGTAGAATTTTATACCTGAAAGAGATATCAGAACATTTTAGCACTTTTTTGTTTCAGATCTAGAACCCAGATTCTTAGAGACTGAGTCACACGATAAGAAAGCAGCATCTCTAGGACCACTAAGCAACTTCTTCAAACATCTGAGACTCTCCCAATAAACAATTATTGAGCATATATTGACATGTCATGCAGTTACTGGGTCTGAACCTGGAAACTCAGGGATGAATAGGATACAATGCCTGCCCCTCAAGGAACTCACTTTCTGTCTCTCTGTCTTTTGACATAGTTCCTAGTGATAAGACCAGAAAAATACCACAAGTATCATGTGTCTTCACCTCAACAAGACTTTGATGAAAAGCTTTCATGATAGTCATGTGACCAAGACAGAGAAATATGAGATCAGAGTTGCATAATAGTTGCATAAATAGCTCATAAAAAGGTAGTAACTTACATACAGCACTATTGTAAGGATGATGTGAGCGAGGGCACAAGAAAGCATGCTGCAAACCATAAAAGTTTATATGAATTCATAATGGTTGCTGGATTATGCACCTAATAAGTAATAACCACCAAAGTGTGGTGCTCAATATCAGCTTGGTCAAAGGGAGTCTCTAGTTGAGTGGTATAGAATTGTCCTTAGATCAGTCTGACACTTTGTCAACTATTTGGGTGAAAATACAGGATAATTAATGAACCTGATGATGACATAAAGGAAGAAGCAAAGGCACTATGTGACAGTTTCAGTATCAACAAACAGTTCTCAAAGGATGTAAAATGAGTCAAAAATAAAATAAGGACAATTAATAGGAATAAATATAAAACACTGCCTGGAGCTAACCAGCTTGACAACAAACACGATTAATTAAAATGACTTAGCTGTTTTGTTTTTCTTTTTCCATTGAATACTTTTAACAGAGTTTTGTCTTTAATTTCGTTTTATTTGGTAAAAAGAGAAATAAAAAGGAATCCAAAGTAGAATTTAGGAAACTGTACTATGAAGGCATATTAAGGGGTGGATTTATTACAAATTAAAAAAATGAAAATTTTGGCTTTAAATGACTTCAGTTTTGTCCAGTTCTCCGTGACTTACCTTATTCCTTAAAAGTATTCTATAGAGAGGCAAATCTTCACTTTTTTCTGCTTGCCTTAAAGCGGTAGTTTGAATTTTGTACATTAGATAACAAGTCTTTTGTATTCAGTATTTTGTTTCAACACATTTGCAGGAGAAATGATGGATGTTTAAGTACATAGTAGCTACTTCTGATACTGACAAGGGTTCTTGGCCTTCCCCAATCAATAGAAATTGACTAGAGACCGGACAAGAAATTCAAGCAAGTGTTTGTTTATTGGGGCCCCTGTGCTGCAGAAGGGAGCAAAAACAAGTAACAGGTTCCCTTGCTTGCTCCCCAAGGGGGCGGTGAGCTGGTTGCTTATATAGGGTGAGGGTAGGGGTGTGTCCAGTGGTCGGGACAGAGCTTAGGTGGCTTAGGTGTTCTGCCCACCCCTTTGTGGTGTTGTGTGCAGGGGGCATGCGCAGTACGCAGCTTTTGCTCCCGACGCCCGGTTTTTGCTGCTGGCTCTTCGGATGTGGCAGTCGGGTGTTTTTGGTATCTTTGTATCTTTTGGTCCAGAACTTGCCCCAGCTGCGCATGCCCCCAGTCAGTTATTTTTAGTCCCATGTAGTTTCTTTGTATTTTGTTGCTGGAGGAGAGGTGTGCCCAGGTACAAGCATTGCAGCCCTGCAGCAAAGGGTCCCAGGTCCCAGCCTGTCTCACTCCTCGTGTGCCTCTTCATTAGCATGCATAGAAAACACGTAATTTGGCATTCAGTTGCAATTTTAAATGTCCACTTACCAAAAGTCCCTTAGTTAATGGAGCGTTTGAAGAGATCACCAGCTAGTTTATCCCCCCCATATAGTTAACGGCAGAAAATAGGAAAATGTTTCAAAAAGTCGTAGAAGGTAGCAAAATCTCGTTTTAACTGGAAGTTTAATACATCTCCTAAATGAGGCATAACATCCTCTTGAAAAAGAAATCAGTTTACAGCTATCGCCTGGCTGGTATCTTCACTCTGTCTCCTTAAACAACTAAAAGTTCTTAGGAGTTGGGCTGCAGCATCTGCATACTTTAGGTGACTCTCAACAAGGAGATGTCATTCCTAGAAATTTGGGGACCTAGTCATTCTTGGGCTCTCCTAGTTAAGAAAAAAATACCTGAAGCACTTTCTAGCATGAGAATCACTTTTAATATTCTTCAGCTGCCACCAAGGGAGTACTAATGTACAATGCAAATCAGATCTGACTAAATGGATTAAGGAAAGTGGATTGAGGCTTGTTCCTCATTTCTTTGCAAAACTGAGTAAATTAGGTTATCTCGCCAAAGCCCAAGAGCGGTGACACGTTTTCTAGCAGTAAGGGCAACTCTCAGCTTTCAATATGGCGCTTGGATGCTGGGACTGTCTTTCTGTCTCCACCACCCACAGCCTCCTTTCCTCAGGCACACCCTCACTCTTCCCCCTACCCTCCTTCTCCTACTGTCAGGAGTGAGCTGTTGGAGAAGGAGCAGGAAAGAGGAACGTTGCCTTAAAGCCTTAACGATAGCTGTGTCTCAAGATGTAGTATATTCCAAAAGTCGATTGTTCGTGGAGGGATTAAGAGTAAAGTGCTTGTGTTCATAGGAGCTTATTAAATTGAATTTAACTTACAGGATTAATAATCTTTGATCACATTCTCACTATAGAGGATTTACCAAAATTCGTTGTCAATAATGTCATGACTCACAGGCCTTTCTTGCACCACATTTCCATCTTGTGATCAAAATCTGATGAACTCTCATCTTGCCGTTCATCATTCATCACATAGAAGAATTTCATAGCCTAACACTAAATAAATAAAATGATTATCAGGACAAAGAATTTTCTCATTTCTTTAGTCATATTTATAGACAGCTATTTTTGGAAAAATACGTGAATCCTTTTAGAATGACTGCATTAAACACCAAACCGTCACAAATTCCATTATGATTTTTATATTCAGTGTATTCCTTTTCAGTTCACTCCTTGTTAAGTAATTTTGTTATCTTTATGAATTCACTGTAGTCACCATTTTCCTAGGAAATACTGTGTGTCTAAAGAAATTTGGGGAAGGTCTGGACTTAATAGTCTGGCATGCCTTCTGTTCTTTTTTTTCCTCAATGGGAGTCATCTCTTCAGAATGGTAGATTTGCTACATACAGAGTATATGTACATGTGAATTTAGGCTATATAAAATTAGATTCTTTAATTACGTCTTTTCATTATTAGGAAACAAAAATATGACCATTAAGCGTTATACCTTTTCACTTGTTGCTTTTAGGGCAGGGCTGGGAATGGGAATTAAATTACATTTAATTTTATTTTAATAACCCAAGAAATATATCTTTTCTTTGCCATTTAAAACATAAAATTATTCAGAAGTTTAAAAAAAGTAAAGATGAAAGTCCACTTTAAACCTCTGCTTACAAATAAGACATAATTACTGATTGGTTTGGACAGAAACTTCTAGACCTTTTCTAGGCATTTATATGCATATGTAGATATACATAAATAGTGCTGTTTAATTAGAACTGTATTTGTAATTATGCAACTTGCTTCTTCTCTTAACCTAAAAATATTTCCTGGATATTTTATCAGGAAATTTAGGTCTACCTCGTTTTTTAAAATTCTTCCTTGGATTCAAACCATAGCTTGGCCTGTTAATATCTGTGTGGCCTCCTGTAAGCTACTTTACCTCATCTTTAAGGACTGAAGATTGCTGTTGTTACGAAAATTAACTGAGTAATTGTGTGAAAATGCGTAGAACAATTTCTAGCAGATAGCAAACAAGGTATGTCAGGAAAAAAAAAATCCCATACTGATGGACATTTAAGTTGTTTCTAGGTTTGTTTTATTTTTAACCAAAATGCTACATTAAGAATTTTTATGCACTTGCAAAAAAATCTGTAAAATAAGCTCTTTGAAGTAAAATTGCTGGATTAAAGGGAATGCACAAATAATCTTCTTGTATAAATAATCTCCTTGTTAATTTTGACCATAAAGATATCTTGTTGCAGTTTGAGGTGTAAGCAGCAGATTCTAGTTGATTTCCCACTTGCCATTCAGCACTTTATTGAAAATATTAAATAGATTGTCATGGATTCTATTGATCCCCACACTTTATATACACAAAACTTACTAAACCTGCCACATAAACCTTCATATAATAATTGAAATGCCTTGAGCTCTGTACCAGTCAACACTGTTTCTAAAGTAACATCTGGATACCTTATTTTACAACTTGATTAAATGACATCAAGATTTTGACCTTTTTTATGACAAAAAATTATGTAAATGAATATACCATAGATAAGACTGTAGAACATAACGCCATCTGTATGCCTCTGGATAGCAGTGGAATAGCCACCCAGAAATTGTACCCAGTTGAGAACTTTTCAATTGCCTTGAAGAAACCAGAGAGAAACTAGGTCAAAAGCTTAGTAGAATTGCTTTCTCTGCCTTTCACTTAGGATCAATACAGTGATTTTTCTTGAACTTACAAAGCCCAATAATGCTAGATATTAAAAAGATTCTGATATTATGGGAAGCATGAAGTGTTTAAATTTCACCTGGAGGACATGCTCCTATTGAGCAAAATGTGATTTTAAAATATGAATGATTGAAACTCTCACTGATTTGTGTAAAACTCACAAACTCCAAGTTTAAAGTTTATTTAATTGAACACAATAACGTCAGTACAACTTTATTTAAAATTCAATATGGCTGTCAGGTTTTGTTTTTTTTTTCAGAGACTCCATTCAGTCACCATTTAAAAAAATTCCTTGATACAGCAGATATTTGTTTAGTTCCTACTGCGTGTTACATATATGTTCCCTGCCTTTGTGAGGCTCTCATGCTGGTAAGAATCACAGAAATAAGAAAGGAGACAAACCAAAGTGTAAATGCAGATTGTGAAAAAAAAAATGTAAAAATGAAAGGGTTCAATAAAAGACTGAAAGAGGGTACCTGATTTAGATTAGGTGGTCGGCAAATTCTTTGCTAAGGAAGTAGTGTTTGGATAGAAACCTGAAGTACAAGTAAGATTTAGAAAAAGGAATTCAAGACAGAAGAAACAGCACGTGCAAAGATTTTGTGGCAGGAAAAAAAAAAATGTGACCTACTCAAAGAAGGGAAAGAAGGCACTGAACAAACCGAGGGGGGAAGTAACCCAGGATGAAGGTGGAAAAGTCCACAGGCCCTCCTCTAACATGATCTGTGGTCTTTCAAAGTCAGTTGAGGATGAATTTCTAAATGCCTATTCTCTCTGCCCTTCCTGAAAGTCCACTAGATGGATGAAGGAATAGGTGCTCTTCTTACTGAGTTTGGAAAGATAATAGACAGGATAACAGAAAATTCTTTTATCCCCTGTTGGCACTATTCAAGGTCTAAAATCCCCAGGTTCAGCCCTTTCCTCAGAATGACTTAACAAAAGACAAGTCGAAAAGTACAGTGGTATGTTGAGAAGGGAACTGTTATTTTCTGAAGTCAGTTTACAGAAGGCTTCCAAGAATCTATTGATTTAAAAGATCACAATCACTCCTCTGGGTGTATTTCTCTCTATTAGGTCTTGAATCCACACCATATTATATTCTGAAATGAGTTTTCCTGGGATAGATTTGTCCTCATGATGGATAATCATGTAAATCGTGGCAAGTGACAAGGGATATCTCCAAAGGGTGGAGTGGCGGGGTCTCTGGAAGCAGCTGTTCCACAGCAGCATGGCCCCAAGTCCGGCTCAGACACTGGAGAAAAAGCCCGAAGCCCCACATGAGATTCCCTGGCTGTTTGGCAGTTTTATCGCCAAGTCCTCCAAAAAAGGCTATCACATTATGAGGCAGGGGAAATAAAAATGAGAGAAAGGACAGATCAATAGTCTGACTTGTCAGCAGTAAGCACTTGGAGACTCCTCTGGTATGTGTTAACATCATAGGTAGAAAAGTTTTGGAAAAAAAAACTATTTTCTTTTGTCATTGCCCCGATGAGGACACAAATGTCCTAGAAAGAAAAAACCCTGTATGTTTATCTCATCGCTTAATTTTTCCTCCTTCTTTTCTTGCCTTCCTTCCACTGTATCACATGTAAAAACTCTTTATATAGTTTATATTTAACTCACCACGTACACGTAAAGGCTAAAAATAAAATAATTACATGGCTAAGTATGTGGTACTACAAGTTAATGTGATATTAGATCTCTGACGTGTGTTGGATGTACAAGTGTTTTTTTGTTTGTTATATCATCGTTATTGGAGTATAATTGCTTTACAATGGTGTGTTAGTTTCTGCTGTATAACAAAGTGAATCAGCTATACATATACATATATCCCCATACCATCTCCCTCTTGCGTCTCCCTCCTACCCTCCCTATCCCACCCCTCTAGGTGGACGCAAAGCACCAAGCTGATCTCCCTGTGCTATGCAGCTGCTTCCCAGTAGCTAGCTATTTTACATTTGGTAGTGTATATATGTCCTTGCCACTCTCTCACTTCGTCCCAGCTTACCCTCCCCCCTCCCCGTGTCCTCAAGTCCATTCTCTACATCTGCGTCTTTATCCCTGTACAGGTGTTTTTAATGATTTGTAACTTACAAGAATTTCAAAGTGATCTAGTGGGTGGTGAAAGAGACAAAGGTGTCTTTCCAATAATCGCTGTGCCCTTGTGACTGAGTATGACATCAACCTCCCAGTAGAAGTTGAGAGTGAATCCATTTTAGCTTGTTTTACGAAAATATGATAAAAACTTTACATTAACTGAAAAATCCAGTGGGTCAAATACATTAATAAAAATAACAAAGGGCTTTTTGAGGGACATGGGAAGTTACTCTTTATTTGAGGTCATGTGGTCCTTTCAGAGACTATAGAGGCCATGGGGCTCTGGAGTGACAGGGGAGAGAGTAACCACGAGGCCTTTTCAAAATGCAAAGCCCCATTATGCCATTGATAGACGTCTCCCCCACTTGCCTGTTTCTTTGAGAAAAAAATACCCCAGTGGCTCATTTCCAAATGGGGGTGGGCCAGGTTGTGACAGTGGAGCCCTGGGTTTTATCAAGAGACTCCCAGTGTGAGATCCAGGTAAATTCTAGAATTTCAGCAGCAAAACTTATCCACCCCACTGATAATATGCAGACTTTGTTTTCATTTTTTAGATTTTGTTGAATGGAGTAAGGAACTCAGACATAAAGTCATGGAATCATAAATTCTTAAAGCCACGGATTAATACTTTGGACATGTCTTCCCTTTGTTTCAGCTGTGGCTTTACATTGGAGGCTGGCAAGTGTGTTTGAGAAAACACTTCTAATAATCAAGAACGCAGATGTTCAGTTGGCATAAACTTTGCCTGCTGTGTGTTGCATTGAATTTTTGCACCTAGAAAATATGCCCATTGCTTATACATTTCTGTCATGGGCACAAACCATGGGGAAAATGTCAGAGTTGCCAGAGGAGTTGCTTAGAGTTTAACCAAGTTGCTTGAAACATTTTTGGTTTTGTTGGACTGCTTTAAAGTACCTGTGAAAAAAGAGAAAAGTAATTATTCATTATTAGATGTAATGGAATCTTTATGGTCCTTTGAATCCTGATGCCTGAAACATAAAACTACCTGTAGCAGCTATAATATTCTTTGTTTTCTGGTTTCAACAAATGCATTGTTGTTTTTTAGAGACACAATTTCCCTTTGCTGTAATTCTTTTATTTTTGAGCATCTAACAAAGACTCATAGGACAGTTAAGCTGGATGAGAAAGCAGCAAGTTATCGCAGGAAATTCATTACTGTAAATCTGGCCCTGATTCTGCCACAGTCTTTTTCTTTGAAAATTTATCAGCTTGGATTTCCCATCTATAGGAGGAGATGAAGTAATTGTTGTGAAAGGAACATAAGTTTAATATCTGATGTTATCTCCACACTTTGTGAGAATTGATGCTCTATGTGGATTAAATAGAAGATGTAGAATTGGCCCAAACTATGCGATCTCACTTACATTCTAAACTAAGAGAAAAGCACGGAAAAACTTTTGAAAAACAGTAAATTTTTGCCTTTTATACTACATTCTTCATTATGTCAACAGCTATTTATTGAACTTAAAATGATACAGGTACCATCAAGGCACAGCAGTGAGGAAGATGGAGGCCTTGATTTAGTGGAGCCAACTGTCCTGCTCACCAACTTGAGACCAAATCATGGGCAAAAATTCTGTATCCCGCAAGTGTCCTTATATTTCCCCAAATTCACTATTCCAGACCTCTTACTCCTCCAATAGAACCCTTGCTCAAGACTTCTTCTAGGTCCAACTACCTACCAAAATAGGTTTGTCCTTCACTCCACTCCTTCAAATCCTGTTTACTAATCTGATTATATCTATATCTATATCTATATCTGTATCTATATATGATAATCTTTCATTTCCATGTTACCTTTCCAGGGAATCAATTTGTATCTTAAGAAGATTGTCTGAAGATAGTAGCTCAGTGCCAAAGATAGACTACAAATCAGGCATTTAGGGCTCTGAAGCAAGCTGGTGAGAAAGTTATTAGAGGCCATTTGGGACTCCCTCATCACCCCCAAATGTGAAATTATGTTTGTAACTGGAAAAGGGGAAATTTTGCTCTTTGTACTGTAACATAAACCATACTAATATATGTTCTAAGTAGAAACATTATTACAAATAATTCAACATTTCTTTCAGATTCTATCAAAGCAAATTATTCTTTGAAAATAAAGATTTGGTTAATCTATCTACTTTTTTATTCTTTCATAGCTTACATCCTCATATTTTCCCCAAAGGAAAAAATGCTGTTATTTATGAATTTTTTTTTAATTCAAACAGAAAGTCACAAAAATTATACTCATCAGTTCACTCAGTCCCATGTAATTAATTTTTTTTTATCTTGATCTTTTGTTAGCACTTTTATGAGTTCATCAGTTTTCCATTAGAGTTCTGAAAATGCTTATTCATTCAGTTCAGCAGTACAGTCAGTTACCAGAAACCTTTACTTGTCAGAGTTTTTTCCATGAATTCCTTGAAGATGAAACCCTTTTATAGGAACATTTTTGCAAAAGCATCAGAGTACACCCAGAACTGCCTGTAAGTGACAAAAGACTTAAAAATGACCAAGGTTAAAGATTTGATGAAAGTTCATAATAATGCAATTGACAAGGAAATTTAGTTATTTCTGAGGTATTTATGATTTTATAGCACATGTGAGTGGAAAAAAAAAGAATCATGGCATTTTAGCATTAAATTTAGCTCTTAAACTATAATATGTTTTCATAAAATGTTTAATTTTTTTAACTTTTTTTAATTTAATTTTTTAATTTTATATTGCAGTATAGTTGATTTACAATATCGTGTTTGTTTCAGGTGTACAGCAAAGTGATTCAGTTATATATACATCCATCCATTCTTTTTCAGATTCTTTTCCCATATAGTTTGTTACAGAATATTGAGTAGAGTTCCCTGTGCTCTGCAGTAGGTCCTTGTTGATTGTCTGTTTTATATATAGTAATGTGCATATGTTAATATTCTCTAGTCATTTAATAGAAACATCTTAACAGTCAAGTACTTTCTGAGCTTCTCTGAAAAAACTCTTTGCTTCTAAACTGGCCCTCCTCAAAGAAAAGTCCTGATTTGTAGCATTTGCATATTCCCATGATGCTAATATTTCCACCATGGATGATTGCAAGCTACTAACATGAGTTCACTGAACATAGAGTTGGGAAGAGATATGCACACTTGATTCCCAACAGCCAGGATAAACTGGCTCCAACACAACACATGGGCTATACAGGCACACCTCAGAGATATTGTCAGTTTGGTTCCAGGCCACCGCAATAAAGCAAATGTCACAATAAAGCTAGTCACAAATTCTTTGGTTTCCCAGTGCATGTAAAAGTTATGTCTACACTATACTGTAGTCTGTTATGTGTGCAATAGCATTATGTCTAAAAAGCACAATGTACACACTTTAATTAAAAAATACTTTATTGCTAAAAAGAGCCAACCATTCAGCAAGTTGTAATCTTGTAATCTTTTTTTGTTGGTGGAGGGTCTTACCTTGATGTGGATGGCTGCAGATGAACAGAGTGGTGGTTGCTGAAGTCTGGGTTGGCTGTGGCAATTTCATAAAATAAGACAATGAAGTCGGCCTCATTGATTGACTCTTCCTTTCACTTGAGCACCCAGAAGCCATTGTAGGGTTATTAATTGATCTAATTTCAACATTGTTGTGGCTCAGGGAATAGGGAGGCCTAAGGAGTGGGAGAGAGATGGGGACACAGCTGGTCATTGGAGCAGTCAGAACACACAATTTCATGAATTAAGTTTGCCATCTTATATGGGCACAATTGATGACATCCCCAAATAGTTACAATAGTAACATCAAAGATCGTCGATCATGGATCACCATGACAAATATAATAATGAAAAAGTTTGAAATATCGTGAGAATTACCAAAACGTGACACAGAGACAGGAAGTGAGCAAGTGCTGTTGGAAAAATGGAGCTGAAGGACTTGCTCAACACTGGGTTACTACAAACCTTTAATTTGAAAAAAAAAAAAAAAAAAAACCCACAGTATCTGCAAAGCACAATAAAGTGAAGTGCGATAAAACGAGAATATGCCTCTGCTCACTTTGAAGTTACCCTTAGCTTGAGTGTTTTAGCTGAGGTAGAGGTGGAAGTCGGGGGGCAGGGGGTGGGAGGAATTTTGGCCAAGTCATGGCCAGCAAAATCTAAAAGACCAGCTCATCTCCTTCTCCAGAGCCTCACTGAAGCCAGAACTTCCCTGGTAGAACTTCTGCAGTTTCTCTTTTTCTTCAGCAGAATGTACATTCCCTTTGAAACCCATTTTTTAAAAATCCTTATCTTTGTTTCAGATTCTTTAATGACAGATGATTAACTTTCTGAAAATGTGATTCTGTTAAACAAAAGCAAAGCAGATGAGAAGTTCATTTCGTGTGTGAAGCCCTAGGAACAGTTCTCCATGAGTGCATGTATTTGTTTTTCAGATGAAAATTCATGAAAACACTGTCATGAATCCAGGCCCCAGGGTAGGTTTATTTCCAGATCAGACCACCTTGCCTTAAGCACTGCATATGGTTCCCAGAGCGTCTGCAGGGAACAGTGTGGATAAGGACAGCGGAAGGGGAAAGCAGAAGTGGTTTCTAAGCCAAAAGGAAGTGCTTTCACATAAAAATCCACTTCTTTTTCTTTTCCTTGTTTCTTCAGACCACTGCCCATTAAAGTTTCATAACCTCTTGTGTGCTCTTCTCCTTTCCTGAATCCCTGCAGGAACCATGATCGATTGGGGCTTGGCGAGGCCGTAGTGGTATCCGTGATGAGCAAGGGCCTTCTGTTTCCATCCTTCCTCTCTGCCCTGTAGAGCTAGCCAGGAGTGAAAGAAGAAAACAGCAGTTTACTCTTTACCACTACACCATCCTGTCTTTTTAAAAAAAGATTTTTTGAAGTATAGTTGATTTACAATATCATGTTAGTTTCAGGTGTATAGCATAGCGATACAGTTATGTATCTATTCTTTTTCAGGTTCTTTTCCCTTATAGGTTATTACAAAATATTGAGTATAGTTCCCTGCACTATACAGTAGGTCCTTGTTGGTTACCTATTTTATATATAGTAGTGTGTATATGTTAATCCCAGCCTCCCAATTTGTCCCTCCCCTACCACCCTTTCCCCGTTGGCAACCAGAAGTTTTTTTTCTACGTCTGTGAATCTCTTTCTGTTTTGGAAATAAGTTCATTTGTATCTCTTTTTGTTTTAGATTCCACACATAAGCGATATTATATCATATTTGTCCTTCTCTGTCTGGCCTACTTCACTTAATATGATACTCTCTAGGTCCATCCATGTTGCTGTAAATGGCATTATTTCGTTCTTTTTTATGGCTGAGTAGTATTCCATTGTATATACCACATCTTCTTCATCCATTCATCTGTCGATGGTGTTTAGGTTGTTTCCATGTCTTGGCTATTGTAAATAGCGCTGCTATGAACATAAGGGTGCATGTGTCTTTTTGAATTATAGTTTTGTCCAGATGTATGCCCAGGAGTGGGATCGCTGGATCATATGGTAGCTGTATTCTTTTAGCTTTTTAAGGAACCTCCATACACTATTCTGTCTTGATACAGAGGATGAAAGTGCCTGACTTAGACTCCCACGGTGAGTTCATGAAGAGCAGGTGGGGGGAGAAGAGACAAGCTTGCATCCTCCCACTTGCCAGGGTGGTTCTTCATTATCAGTCCCTGCAGAGCCCCCATTCCAGTTTCCCATCCTTCAAGTCTCCATCTGTTATCCTCCCCTGTCCCTTCCTCCAGCCTTCATGACCCCGTCATCTTGCTATAGTGAGTTGGAGCTAAGACCCCCCTTGTCCTTGCCCATATGCCCACACACACATATATTTACAACCTTTCTCGGCTTGGTTGGCTGAGAGACTCAGGAATAGGATTACCCTTTGCAGGGAGCTTCTGGGCAATTATATTCCCAGCATCCAAGATACTGTTCCTCTTGGAACAATAGAGCATCCTGAGTTTATATCCCTAAGTCTCTGGTTCAGGGGCATTATCGATCACGTAAGCTTTTGTGAGTGGCTCGCTCCCATTATTTTTCTGAGAACATACATAGACTGCTGCCAACTTACAAACATGTTTTGGGAATGCAGGTGTTTTATAGACCCTTGATCACTGATATCTCAAGCAACCACTTAATTCTGCACCTATAGAATTGTATTGCCCCTTAATTATTACATTTGTGTTTGTCTTTTCTAGTCAACTAGACACCACAATACTGCATGTTATACTTTACATTTGTCTCAGGGTGGTATTAATAAATATTTACTGACAGACCACCTTATTTGGAAGCTCAGTAAAGCATCACTTATTGAGCTCCAAACTGCTTAAAATGCTTTTTTTAGGAAGTGTGTGGTGTGTGTATGGTGTGTGTGTGTGTGTGTGTGTGTTTTGGAGGGGGTGGGGAGTTGATGATCCGTTACTCCTCTGGAAGAGGGTAGACATTACTTAAGGACCCTAGGAGGTTACTTTTTTGAAGTCTGACTCCATAATGGCCTGATGGTATGATTCCATCCTGCCCACCATCACATCCACCTTCCACTTCACTGGGTCTAAGTTGAAAGTGCAAGGAAGAATGCATGTACAGAGCTGGTTCAATCATGACTTTGGTCAGACCAATTAAACACATGTGACTTAGAAGATAACATGATCCATTGCACATGGAATCATCAGTTGCTCCAAGTTCCACATGGTAGGTCCATGGTTGTTTAGTTTCAACTGAAAGCTATTTTAAGAATGGTTCTGAATGGACACCGTTTGAACATAATTGTCCATCTTAGCTCAGGACTCTGAAGACAGTCATAAGTGGAACAGAGACACCAGTATAAGTTGCCTAGCACAAAGCTCATTAGACTGGTACCTTAGCCCAGCTGCCTTAGAAGGTAAACTTCCCATCTTATAGACTGGTAATTAAGGGGTAGCCAAGTCTTTACTCTTTTGGCCATCAAAGGTATCCCCAAGGAGTTTATTGGTCACAAAACCCTCTTCTATAATCAATGACTGCATTTTAAAGAAAGCTCATATATTAGTTTTAACATAAGCATGTTTCCAGCATGGTTACCTCTCAGAATAAACACACTTGAGGTAATGGCAAACTACAGGAGGTGTCACCTATCTTTCGTGTCCTGCTCTGAGTTTGCTGCTGAGATTACCGCGTAGAAGCTTGGATCAGAAACAAAAAGAAGATGCCCCCTGTGAACCTAGGATTATTCCTATAATGAAGTCTCTTCTCTTGGAAGATAAAATGGAGTTTAAAAAATGGAATGAAAGAGTCCTCCTCTAGAAGCTGCAGGAGGCACCATAGTAGAGATTCCGTTCATTCGTTGAAGAGACATCTATTAGCTACCATTGTCTACTACGTGCCTAAACACTATTCTAGGCACTGGGTACTGATCAGTAAACAGCAAAGAGAACTAGCTCAGACTTCCAATCTCTGCTTCTTAGACAGCATTTCTGGTTCTCACATTTTTCTCTTAGAGATTTTCTGCAATATTTCTAGTGTCTCAAACATTGTTTTGGCATTTAATCTCCAGTCAGAAGATTATGTAAAAGACTTCAGGCAAAATATTCCATTATTAAAAACCATGAAGAAAAGCCAAAGGAAAAGTAAAGAATTCCATCCTTTTTTGATGCCTGGGGGCCAAAGGGACTGATTTTCCTTTCTATCTCAATTGATTGGATTAACAAGTTATTTTGTTGTGAAAACTACATTGTGAATATCTGGTGAAGAGAAATGAGCAAAATCAAAAGCACTGCCAGTGCCCTTACCTTGTATGAGCAAAATAATTATACTTTGTTTAACTGAGAGTGATTATTTAAGTTGGCATACAGGCTCAGAAGAAAAGCCAAATTACATCATGTGCAAACACTGTGATCGCCCTCTTTCTGTTTGTGACACTGGGCTTCTCTACTGTTGTCGTTTCCTAGGTTTAGATGAATCACACTCAACACTGATGGGATGACATAAAACAAAGCTCAATTCTTAAACCAATTGTTATTATATTTTATTTGAGACAGAGGGTATGAATTATTAGGTGACCTTTTTTAAAAAACTAGAAATTGACTCCCGAACCCAAGCTCACAGTTGATGAAGCTATTCTTTTACACAGTATTACTGAAAGCATGAATCTGTCATTATATAGAACCTTCCTCCTACGGTTGTAAAAAAGTTAAAGAGAATGGCCATCAGAGATGTATATTATAGTGGATCAAAAATACAGGCTTTGCAGGGAGGGATAAGTTGGGAGATTGAGATTGACAAATACACATTACTATATATAAAATAGATAACTAATAAGAACCTACTGTATAGCACAGGGAACTCTATTCAATACTCTGTAATGAACTAAATGGGAAAAGAATCTAAAAAAGAGTGGATATATGTATATGTATAACTGATTCACTTTGTTGTACAACTGAAACTAACACAATATTGTAAATCAACTATACTCCAATAAAAATTAGTTTTAAAAAATGCAGGCTTTGGAAAAAAAAAAAAAATGCAGGCTTTGGGATCAGACCTGGGTTCAAGATCTCATTTTATCTCTTACCAGTTGTGAACATCTTGAGTTTCCATTTCCTCATTTGTAAAATCAAGATAATAAGACCCAATTCACAGAGTTGTTGATAAAACCTTAATAAATACCTCTTGAAGGAAAAGATTCTGCCATCTCTCTGTTCCTAGGGTCTGGTTGACCATTTTGCAAAGATGATTTTGTGCAACATTGTACTCTATGGCTTATAATCATGTTTCTACCTCTGACATTCTCTGGTTATAAAACTAGACTATCAAAAGGCATGAAAGTGAGAACTGAGGAAGGCCCAGAGCCTGCCCATGTAACCACCCATATGAACATGAAGTTTGCTCCTTCCCAAGGGTACAGGAATCTGCCCCTTTTAGCTCCTGAAGAATTGCTGGTTGCATCCTCTCCTGCTCAGCTGCGAGCAGCACATCGTTGGTGAGCAGTTGTCAGCAGGGCTGACGTGAACTAGCAAAACTTCATGGAAAAGGAGATTGAGGGAGCAAACTTCATTAACCATTCAGTGTAAGACTAAGCAACAACCCAAGAAAATGTAGATAAGGTTTTTTTTTAAATTAATTAATTAATTAATTTATGGCTGTGTTGGGTCTTCGTTTCTGTGCGAGGGCTTTCTCTAGTTGTGGCAAGCGGGGGCCACTCTTCATCGCGGTGCGAGGGCCTCTCACTATTGTGGCCTCTCTTGTTGCGGAGCACGGGCTCCAGACGCGCAGGCTCAGTAATTGTGGCTCACGGGCCCAGTTGCTCCGTGGCATGTGGGATCTTCCCAGACCAGGGCTCAAACCCGTGTCCCCTGCATTGGCAGGCAGATTCTCAACCACTGCGCCACCAGGGAAGCCCCGAAAAGTATATTTTTAACCAAAAAAATACATATATATTTTTTTCATTGAAATCTTTTGGGAAAAATGGAAACAAGATTCACATGCAAGACTTGATACAGATGAGAAATTTGTTTTCCAGCTTAACCTCCCAAAGGTCTGGGATTCATATTTGCAGATGTTCTATATTATGGCAAGATCACTGCTTCTCTTAAACCACTAGAAGTACATAATTACAAACCTGATTTTCCTCAACTCTACCAAAATCCCTGGGTGAACAGCCATACATCTTTGCTTTTCAGAAAAAAAAGTGGGGGCGGGGGGGATAAATATGCCAAACCACTGACTTTTCCTATTATTTTCTTTCTGCATGATCACAGATCTCTGTTTTCAAAGCCTTCCTTGTCAGTGAAAGTCTAGCTCTATCGCATCTTCAGTGTCTGTTGTTGGGAAGGCTGTTAAGGATATACTGGGGCATCCAGATTCTTCTGTGTGTATGGCAGAAAGGACAGCTGAAGTGAAGCCCACATAAAGAGTTGTGCTTTGATGTTTTCAAGGACTGGGGGCAAGAGAAAATGAAGCGACATCCAATTTTGCTCTTTGCACTTTGCCTTTGTTTTCTTTTGTGATTTTGGAAAGGGCTGTCACAGAGGTGTGTGTTGGGAAGATGTAATCTTCCTCGGAATCATTGGCAGCTGATGGCTCTTGTGTAGGTGTCTCTGAGAGGGAGTTTCTGAACAAACACCTTTAAAATGGTCCCTGAAGAACCATATAACACTCTCCAGATAACACTCTCCAAATAACTGTTTGCTATTCTCTTTTACAAGTCATTGCCTGCCAGAGATCCACATGTTTTACCATTTGTTTAACTTGTGTTTCAGGTTTATCAAAAAATCAAAGATAATAATAGCATCTCACTGGTACTATGACACCAGTGTAACTGGATGAGAAGTCATGAAATCAGTCGAGATACTAACTTCATTATATATTCACTTTCACATCCTGCTCCTCCCATTGTGGGGGGAAGAAAGGAAAAAGAGTTTAAATTGTTTGGATTTTATTTTGTTTTGTTTTCACTGAGTGGGCCAGTTGTTCTGACATCATGTTGCAAACTCAGTAGCTCCTAGATTCTCTTGAGATCTGGTAGAATAGTCAGCTTGATAAAGTAAAACTAGTGACTTGATAAAGAATCAAGGCTTTTTTGAGAATAAGGGAATGAGAGAAAAAACTAATGAAAATCAGATCCATCCAGTAAGAACATTTAATCAGGCAGGACCAACTGGGTATAAGCATAGGTCATCACTGTACTGACAAAAGAATAGGGCTAATTCTAGGGTTTTCAAGATTCCTGGTGGTGGTTGGGGCTGGGGTGGGGTGGGGGGGGGAGTGTCAGGGATGTGGAAGGGCTGACGGGAAGTGTGTCTGCGTCTGTTGGACATACACTGTATCAGAGGTCAAGTTCCCCTTGCAGCCAGTGTTTGGATACTTTTAATAGCTGTTCTCTTTTCCTGGGCAGGACTGTACACAGGGGCAATGATGATCCTTTTAAAAACCACTAGTGGGACTTCCCTGGGGGCTCAGTGGTTAAGAATCCACCTGCCAATGCAGGGAACACGGGTTCAATCCCTGAAGATCCCACATGCTGCGGAGCAACTAAGCCCGTGCGTCACAACTACTGAGCCTGCGCTCTGGAGCCCGCGAGCCACAATTACTGAGCCCGTGTGCCACAACTACTGAAGCCTGCGCGCCTAGAGCCCGTGCTCCGCAACAAGAGAAGCCACCATAGTGAGAGGCCCGCACACTGTAATGAAGAGTAGCCCCCGCTCACTGAAACTAGAGAAAGCCCTCGCGCAGCAACAAAGACCCAACGCAGCCATAAATAAATAAATCTAAAGAAAAAAAACTTAAAAAGTAAAAACTGCTAGCAATGAATTCCAGCAAGAACAGGGTCTCACCCTTCCTTTAAAAGCTATGGCATGTTTTCCTTTTGGTACTTGACCAAATCGAGCAACGAAGTGTGTGAAAATGAGACAGATGCATCTCACCTGGCATTGCAGTTGGGCGAAGGAAGGGCTTTTGAAAGCAAAGTCTTTTAGCTTGCATTTATAATCATGGATAATAATAATAAGCCAACAGTCTGTATGTGCCTGAGTGCAATAATGAATGTACGTATGCAGACTTCAAAACTAGACAGCCTTGGCATTTCAGTAAGCATTATGCATGCCCTCAGTATGATACTCAATATTCTGGCTACTGTAAAGATACAGAAGTCTTTACCCTCTGCTGGGTGTTTAAAGATACTTTATTGGGTAACTGTAACATCCGTTCTTTTTTCTCCCAAATGTTGGTTAGTTTTATTGTGTTGTACCTGGGATGAGAAAGCTGATTAGGGGAGCTTATCCTGGATCAGAAATTATCCCCTACTACAACTCCAATCTTAAGGCTTTACAGAATGTTTTCCTTTAAGATTTAGTTAAGTTTCCCAGCACACCGCTGAATTAGGTGAGGAAAATAAATGCTGTAGAAGAAGGGAAAAGAAAAAAAACAGGAAAAGTGGTATTTCCCTGCATTTTATTATTTTGCTGTTAAAAGGAGGAGAGAAGGCAGCAGCTCTTGTCGTAAAGCTGTGCTCTTCTACTGGTGGAGCTGAATGGAGGAATTAGAAGACAGAGCTAATCCATTGTTATCACACTTATTTAGAAGAATAAACAGACTCCTGTGAATCACCAGTTTTGAGTCTTCGATTAGGAAGAATCCAGGACGGATTTCTTCCACCCAAGATTCAAGTGAAGACAAAGCCTCAAAAGCACCAGGATGAAGAGTCACTTCCTGAGGATCAGGGAACATTTACCTTTAATAACCATCATTAGCTGATTCCGGCTTATAGATATTACCCTGAAAACTGCTGGTGAAATAATCGCCGCTCTCTGCTCTACTTCTTTAAGAAAGAAATCCATTTTAGAAGATGGGCCTTTCCCTTTCCAGAACTTCCTGCCTCCATATACTTAAAGCTTTCCTTTGTAAGTTGCTGAAAGGGAGCAGAGACCCCTCAGGCTCTGAAATGAAACTCTTTTTCTGTGGATCTGGCTAGGGCCCGGGCTGAACCGAGGAAGGGGGCTCTGTCTTCAGAGCGACCTTCACGAATGCTGGATGGGACTCCACAGGGTCCTGAGACACAGCCCACAAGCCCTGGTGGATTTGCCTTGCTGCTTGCTTATAGGTGTTCTCGGCAAGGGCCTGGGTATGGGACGTTTCTGCATTATAGTACCTTTCAACTCTGGCACTGAGAATGCTGACCAACACAGATGCTTTTTCTGTTCTCACTGCCTTTTCCAGAAACTGTGTAGAAGGCAAAATAGTTCCCATTCCTCATTCCAGCCATGCCATCCGGGAGCACATTTCCCAGACCCTTTTCCACATGACCACAAAAATGTCTTGGGGATCAGATGCTTTGAAAAGATGAGAAGATTTTCCCCTGCCCCGTCCCTGGGAATGGGGCCATGTTTGCAAAAACCAAAGGGCTCCTCTTGTGAATGAGAGTTTCAGTGAGTGTTTTGGTGAAGAATATATTTCACAGGTGATTCTTGCGAAATCTCACTGTAATTTATTAATTTATTCTGTCAAACCTACGTGGGAAAGTATAAGTGCAAGACAAAATGGGACATGCAAAGATGGATCGGCCTGCTTCTAGGAGGTGGTTGTCCGCCGAGAGAGCCATGCAGATCTATAAAAATAGGCATAATATCCATGCTAACAGAAATATAGATGACATGATAAGGTGCTGTATATGAGATTAATTCTGTCTGAGATATTACGGATCCTTTTTTACCCATCTCTGCTTTTGCACAAACCATTCCTCCTGCCTTTCCCTGGCTATCCTTACAGGGCCTCAAAGACATCATCCAGATGTCACCTCTTCTAAGGAGCCTTTCCTCATACTGCTGATTCGTTGCTTCTCCTCGACTTGCTCCTGTATTTCTCTCTATCACAGAGCTAATCACATCATATTTTAATGGTTTGGTGTTTGACTTCCTGGCGAAAGTGTGAACTCCGGTAGGCAGGGATGAAATGTTCGCTTTCAGCGTTTCCCAGTGTCTGGATGTCACTCTGTTTACAAAAGGAGAGGATGCATAAATCAATGTCAAGTTAATTAAGCATGGTTGCAACTTTTGTGCTTATCAGAGTTTCAGGATTGAAACAAATGTGATATTTGTGGTTTTTGACCACTGGCTTTTTTACATCAAGAAAGAGTAGTTATCTAAAAATGGAATCCATATTTCCATCTACTCATGTGAAAAATTCTCTGTGGAGCTTTTCAGAAATGGATTTTTGTTGTTTTTCCATTAGAACAGATGTTTTATCCTGTGACTGTGAATGGTGAAATTAAATTTCAGGACTTTTAAGGAAGAGAAGATAACCTGCTATTTTCTAATGTTTATTTCCTCAGGTTTTATCATCATTAGATTCTTTTGTAATAGCCGACATTCATATTTTAGAGTCATATTTTAGTCGGGTTTACAGTGTCAGAGTTCATGTCTGCTTTTGCAATTTACATGGGCCAGAGATAATCCTAAAAAGCTGCAATCAGTATCTAAGAGGCTGGGATTTTCCATTCTTTACTGCCCTTATCTAACTTTTCAATGTGGCACTCACTGCTTTTCATATCTTGCAATTCCAAAATGCTTTCTTCTTACAAAAAAAGAAAGTGGGTCCCGTGATTTTAAATACCATATGGTCTATCACATACATATGCACTTGTATATTAAGAATTTATTTTATCAGAATGGAAAAGAGGCAGGGAAGAGTTTTTTTAAATCAAACATTTATATAGTGTTTTCTCTTTGCCTGACATAATTCTAACCGGTCACAAATACGAATGAGCTTAACATTTAAAACAATCCTATGATATTGTTATTACCCCTATCTTATAGATAAGGAAACTAAGGAATAAAATGTTAATGTAGGCAAGTTGAAGAATAAGCAATCAAAGACTAAATAAACAATAGGAGGACAAGGGCTAGAGATTTTCAGGGAAAATTTCAATTTTTCACCCTGGTAATAGATTTTATTTTGTGTGCCAGTGTACTTTATCGGATTTTCAAGGCTGATATATTGACTTCTTCCCTTAAAAGAAGGACCAGAATAGGATTTCCAGTGCACACTTGGGAAGAGAGGTGTCAGACCCTATCAAACATGGAATCAGATACAGCACTTCCAAAATCATGTTCACGTGCACTAAAAGTTGGTTAGTTTACCCTAAACAGTATTGCTTGGTTCCTTACAACATTAGGAATTGTTCCATTGTGTTTCAGATATCACGGTGCCCCAAATTGATATTATAATGATCCCTTCTTCTTATACTAAAGAAGTTACCTAGCCCTGGTCTTAGTTTAAGTAATTTTTTCCCCTCAGTTTCTGGCACTTGCTTTTTTATTCAGGAGTCATTTTCTGTTTCACCATCATTTGAAAAAGTTGCCTGTTTTAAAAACCTGTATTATTGCTAAATTGTCCAAGCGCCCTGTGAATGCCTGAATGCCGTGAGGCTACAGTGTAGTATAAGGGAGCCAGAAAATTGCTAGTTGAAGGAAACGCTGTCTAAAATGAGAGTGAAATTAATAGCATTCCCTGGAAGGTCACCTCTTGGACTCTCCGTGATCTTGGGCACAAAGAGACAACAGCTGTAAACTACTCGTAAATAACTATGGACCACACATTTCAAAATGTCTGCATCAATGGGAAAACAGTTTTGAGTCTTAAAATTACAGGCTTGATTCAGGGTTTGGGCCTTGTAAAATAATCAAGCTGTCACGTCTTAAAAGTCTGAGATCAAATTTAAAATTCCATGGCTCTGGAGTAACCATTAAGACCTAGCGCAACCAATATTTAAGCATCTGGGCTTTGAAGACAAATCAAAAAATGTAGAGGAAATCATTATAAAATAAGAATGGGAAAAAAAGCTATAAAAAGTGAATATTGATTAAATTGTACAAGATTTTTAAGAGCTCAGATGACAAGTGGGGCATTCTGTTTTCTTGTACAGGCATTAGTTACAGAATCAGAGCTAGATGTGCAGAAATAGAAGAGAGATAAAGGGTCTCCTGGTCATGAGTCCAGACATCCTATCAGTGTGTGCCTTGTAAGAAAAAAATGAAAGAGAGGTCAAAGTGCCCCTAATCTCCAGATCTCACTCTCTAACACTTAAGTATATTGTTTTGTCCACATTTCACATTAGGTACTACTTTTTTGCACATAGGAGTGAATAATACACAAAGTCACTCTAATTTCCCCATGTGATCACTTTGTGATGCCTTTATTTTCAGAGATCCAAATGAATAAATTATAGAGTTAATGCCTCCTATAAAATAGCCATTGCATATTTTAAAAAGACAGAAACCAGTGATGTTATAAACAAGTTATAAAAACCAAGAATTTGTTAAATCACCTCGGAAAACACTGAGATACTTGCAGATTGCCTGGCCAAATTCTAGCTTCATCATGTAGACAGGTAAGTTACTTTGCCTTTCTGTGCCTTGGTTTCCCTGTCTGTACAATGGGGATAATAGCATAGCTACCTTATGAAATTGGTATTAGAATTAAATATGTTAATAAATATAATGATGATATGTATTTAGGGCAATGCCCAGCACATAGCAAGCAACTATATACCTATTTATTGTTGTTCTTATTCTTTGTTTTTTTCAGTCAAATAATAAATATTGTTGATTTTGTAACAGCTAATGTTTGTTGGGTGTTTACAATATTTCAGACACTGTGCTAAACACTTTGCAATGATTATTTAATTTAATTTTTATGACAACCTTATGAGGAGGCTACTATTACTATCCCTATTTTAAAGATGAGAAAACTGAGGCACAAACAGTGTAAGTAACTTGTCAGAGTAATAAAGCTAGCCAGCGGTAGAACCAGAATATGTCAATATGTGTTATTGTTACTATCAGCATAAACCATATATATTTTTGTTATGTTAACTTCCTCTTCCTTTATCCTTGCCCATCATACTGTGATGTTCATGTAGCAGGATTTGGTCATTGGTTTTTAATTTACCTGTGACATTATTTTTAGTTGAATAATTCTGCTAGGTAGAATCTCATTGTCCTATTCAGACTTTTCTAATTTACATCATTTAACTGCAAGTAACCTTTCTAAGCTGAACCACCACAAAAAATTGTTTTCCCCATAATTCCCAATGTAAATTGGATTTTGCCAATGTCCAGAATAAATCCTCTGATGTGAATCGTTTCAACCCTGAGAAAGCCTAGTATAGGTGTCAACAAAGCAGAGGAATAAAAAATTCTTCTGATATGGAATAAAGATGTCCAATAAAAACGATGGCCTCTTTCAAGTGCATTTGGAAAGATGAAAGAAGTAGTAATTTCCTGGAAATATCAACACGCTGAATAAGACAAAGGAAGAAAAGTACTGTCCTTCACTGCACCCCCTTCGTGAATATTTTATATCATCCACTTTGCTGGCCTTGATATGATTAGAAATCACTAGATTGCTTTGATAGCTGAGAGTGTCTGTCCTTTAAAACCATAGTCCATGAAGAATGAATGAGCTGGGCACCTTGCTTTTGCTGGCTAGAGAATAATGCGTACAAATAGACATTCTCTGAAATGAGGAAAACACATCAAATCTGTTCAAGGCTCTTTTGTTTTCAGCCATTGTTCTCATTAAGCCTCAGAGATTCAAATGGAAACATAATCTCAGGGCTTCTTTCCTCAGTCTTTGCCACACACTGAAACAATTTAACCAACTTTTTTTATAAAGGCATCCATTTAAGGAACATACAGTTACAAAGAGAGGCAGGGAGTCTGATGACCTCTGCTTTCTCTAACAGGTGGGGGACAGAAAGGGAAGGGAAAGCAGCTCTTCATTAGCTCCAAAACTCAAACTTTCCAAACAGTTCCCTAATTTGCCAACATAAAGGCATCAAACTGGCAATACTCAGACCAGAAGATTTCCTGTGTTGGATTTTTACAGCTCCCGGTATAGATCTGCTCACAAGTTAGAGTGTAAACATCTTGGGCTCAGTCAGCTCTCAGGACGGATTACAAGAGCTGTGGCAGTTATTTGTAGTGAGGTGGATGGACCTAGAGTCTGTCACACAGAGTGAAGTAAGTCAGAAAGAGAAAAACAAATACTGTGTGCTAACACATATATATGGAATCTAAAAAAAAAAAAAAAGGTCATGAAGAACCTAGGGGCAAGACGGGAATAAAGACGCAGACCTACTAGAAAATGGACTTGAGGACACGGGAGGGGGGGAAGGGTAAGCTGGGACGAAGTGAGAGAGTGGCACGGACGTATATACACTACCAAATGTAAAATAGCTAGCTAGTGGGAAGCAGCTGCATAGCACAGGGAGATCAGCTCGGTGCTTTGTGACCACCTAGAGGGGTGGGATAGGGAGGGTGGGAGGGAGACGCAAGAGGGAGGAGGTATGGGGATATATGTATATGTATAGCTGATTCACTTTGTTATACAGCAGAAACTAACCATTATAAAGCAATTATACTCCAATAAAGATGTTAAAAAAAAAGAAAGAGCTGGGGCAATGAAACTTTCAAAGAGTCCACTTGTACTGCGGTGTGTGTAGAGATTCCCCTGGGCGGTCTCGGCCCCCATCCCTTGAATGAGGTCACCATCCTGCAGAGAGAAGTTACTGAGTCCCTCCCTGCACCACCCTACCCACAGCACCTCCCAGGCTGACCTCCCAGCAGAGCCTTGCAAATCAATGGACAGGCCCAAGGCCCTGCCTTATTAGAGTATTTCTGAGTTTACGAAGCACCTTGCACATAATTATCCCATGTGACCTCCCACCTTTGAGGTAGACAGGGCTAGGATCCTTATCTTCATTTTAAAGCCAGGGGAAACCAGGCGACAGAGGACCATGGCTTACGCAAGCTTACATAAGGGCCAAGTAAAAGAGAAAGGACTCAAACGTGGGCCTTCTGGCTTTAAGTCCAATTCTCCTTCCAGGCAACCTGCTACTGTGGATGAAAGCGGGTTCTACCCCAAGCCACAGAGAATACGTTGCTTTTGCAGATTAACCTTAATTTTCTCCATAGGTAGAGTGGTTCATTTGCAAAAACTAGTACACTGTTCAAGGTTCGAGTGGCATTTGTATCCAAGCTAACTCTGTGGATCCTTCACTTAAGACAATTTCCTCCTTCGTTCAGATAGAATTGATTTGAGTCTCATGGGCCCTCTGTCCTGTAGGTGCCTCGTGGTGAGAATTACTGACTTAACTGCGATGCTGTATACAGATTCTTCAGTCTTCTCTCTGTACCACTACTGCTTGTTCCAGGATAACAAAAACTATAATACAATAGTTTCGATTCAATTTCAAAGGATTTTAATTATAAAACACAAGTATGTACTCCTTATTCCATTCATTTAAAATAAGGGAGAATTGGAAAATTTAACCATTTGTCAAATATTTTGATTCTAATTTGATTAATCCTAAAATCTTATATTAAATAAAAATGCTTCAACTCTGATGCACTTTTGCATTAGAGAAAGGAATTAATTCATGTATTTGTAGTCTACCTACTGCTTGTGGAAAATAGGCACTTTGTGCCATTATAATTTCATATTTCTACATGGCCTCAATTTAATATAAGGGAAGAACCAAGTGAGTGACGCACAACACAGCTTCAACCCTTGTCCATTTACAGAATCTTCTGGGAGCCAGTCTCCATTTGTAACAACCAGATTCTAAGTAGAAGCACTTTGAGTTTTATAAGCATTTGTTCTTTTCTCTGGGGATATATAACTTTTAGTCATTTATAATGATTTAGGTGGCCATAGAGCATTTTGATTTACTGTCAGCAATGAAATTAGTTTTCCAATGAAAAAAGCAAGAATTTCTATATCTGGATTTCCTACGGCACAAATAGAAGCTGTTGGTATGCACATATCATTACCTAATCTTTTGCAAAGTTTCTATTCCTGAGCATTGATGTCAAATGATCAAGAGAGTTTCACATCTCTTGTTCGTATCCCCCCACATAGAGTCGAATGGTCTCTCCGCCAGTCTCATTTTCAGGACTTCCCCACTCCATGACTTTTGACCTGGCTGTGGTTGAAAAGTCTTGGGACACAATTTCCATTGCCCTTTGGATTATGCTGGACAGCCAAGCTTTGCTGTTACTAGTTTATTTTTAATCCTAGAAATTATGTGTTTATTTCCACAATGAGCAAATGTGGATAAATCAATACACCGAGGCAGAGCTAACAACATGGTAAGATGTGGTGCCCCAGGTTTCCTTAGTTGAAGACAATTATGTGACTGTCACCCCAGGAGGCAAACAGCTGGGAAAGCTTCAGCGCCCTGTGCATTTCATTCAGAAGGACTGATCCACATCTCCCTGTGGCCCCCTGACCCCCAACTAGTCAGTGAAGGAAATGAGCAACTGGGACTAAATGACCTAAAAGCAGCCATGTGATGCTTTCTTTCTATGGGGGCAGAGAGGTAAAGGGCAGGGCCGTCAGAGAAGTGTACAGCCCCCTGCCTGCATACCAACACCCAGTGGTCCTGGGAGTCCCAGAGCCCCCCAGAGAAGTAGGACCACCTCATCGTGCTCTGGCCAGGTGACTGACAGCCCAACCGAGCTAAAATGGAGAGAGGAACATGGCATATTAACTATTTCTTCTTCCTTCTCCTCTTTGCTGGGCAAGTGCCCTTCAGTGAATCACTTGTCAGGAATTTCACCCCATCCTGAGGCATTAAACCAGAGAGAGGAAAAGTTCAGACTGACCTATAAACGCTGTGGTATCATTTAACAACCTTATTTAGTGAATTACTGGTTACTGGGCCTCGCTTTCAAAGTATAGAGTTATGCTTAGACCTTATTAGCCCTTATTAGAGTGAATAAATAACATCTAATTTTGGACACCCTATAGAGTACTTTGGGGCTTTCCATATGGCTTATACTTTAAATAAAATTTCTGACATCAAGCTTTTTCCCCACAAATCGGTGAGCAGGACCAGGATTTGTACACCTTATGGAGCTTCTTCTTGGCTTATCCATTCACAGGAAGTATCTCTTTATACTTCCTAATTACTAAGAGTATTTAGAGCGTGTGCATCTTCCCACAGAGAGCCCAAGCTAACTCTGCACCACGCATCTTGTAGTACATGCAGGGCATGTGTCAGTGCTCTATCTGATTTGCCATAGGCTGTGGTAGCAGAGTGAGCTCAAAGGTGAAATTAGCTCAGGCTAATTTAGAAACATTTGTTTAGCATATGTTCTCTATGTAAAACATGGAATTGCAAGCACAATGGTGAACAAGAAGTGGAAAATGTTAAAATGGCATTGCCTGGTATACCGCCACCTAGGCTGGGCTGGGAATTCGGATCGCTTGCCGATTCTAATTTGGCTGGGGGGTCAGCTAGTGTGACCTCTAGACCCACGTGGCAAGGTCTGCAGGGGCCTCACCCGGTCCATATGGCATAATCTCTGCATTGTTGATGCTGGGACCATGTCTCCTGACTCCCCCATTACTGAAATCCTTTGATTATTTTAGGGAGCTTCTGTTATTATGTGCAGATGCTTTCATCTTTGCAAATGAATTCAGATGAGAAAAAGAAGAGGTGTGTAGGGTTAGAGGCGGGAATCTTCGTAGAAACTTCCTACGCCTTATCTGCTTCTCATCATGGCCACCAGCAAAAGAAACCTCCCAAACATGATGTTATTATTTCAGGGAGAGGGACCTATTATGGATCTAGCTTAGGTGCTCAATAAATATATGTTGATTGAATGAGAACGGGGGAGAGACATGAGAAGGAAATGTGAATTAAAAAGTAAACTTTGGGCATCAGTAAAAGTTGACTCTGGATAGGAAAACCAATCAATCAGTGGGACACTTGAGGGAAAAGGGCAGACTGTATCTGTCTTTTCCACTGCTGTATCACAGTGTCTTTTACATATTGGTGCTCAACAAATATGTGTTGAATTAAATCTGTGTGTAATACACAGATATTTAATGTGTAAGGCACTGTTCTTGGCTCATTGGGAATCCCCTGCCCTCAGGTAACTTCTGCATTCTAGTGGCAGAAACAAACAACAAAGAAAACAACAAAACAAATACAACGTCAAGTAGTGATAAGGAACTTGAAAAATAAATATATACATCAGTTAGGGAGATAGAGAGTGAAGGAAGGGCTTGGTATTTTAATGAGGTTGTTTAGAGAAGTTCTTTGAGGAGATGACATCTCATCTGGTTCCGGAAAGAGGGGAGGGAACACATCATGCAAAGATCTGGAGTCTACATTCCAGGTGCAGCAGAGGCCAAGGAGAGAGCTGGCCTGGGGAGATTGAGGAAGAGCAGAGAGGCAGTGTTGCTGGAGCCCAGTGACCACGGGAAGGAGGGTGAGAGCAGGTCAAAGAAGAGTCCTGGGCCAGGCCAGGTAGGGTTCTGTCAGCCATGGTGAGGGGCTGGGGAGTCTTGTTCTGAGTGTAAGAGAAAGACATTAAAGGGTTTTGAACATGGGAGTGGCATAATATGACTGTGTTTTTAAAAATTACTCTGACTGCTACATGGAGAATTAGCCTGGAGCAGGGCAGGTTTGGACGTAGGGCTCAAGGGGACCAGTGAGGAACGATGAGTATATAATCCAGGTGAAAGGGGATGGGCCAGAACGATGGTGGTAGCAGTGAGGGTGATAAAGAAAAGGGGATCTTTAGAAAACCAGCCTGGCGGTCCAGTGGTTAGGACTCTGTGCTTTCCCTGCCGAGGGTGCGGGTTCAGTCCCTGGTCGGGGAATAAGATCCTGTGCAGCCAAAAAAACAAGAGGAAAAGAAAAGAAAACCAGCCTGAACTACTTAAAAGGTCCTGGAAAGATAGCACCAACCTGAAGGCCCATAAAGATAGCCTCCTCCCAGCTTCCTATCTGGGCTCCTTTGACCCTCTGGGAACCTCCCTCTTCACCACCTCTTACCCTGTGTGGTCGGCAGAATAATGCCCACCACACACACACACACACACACACACACACACCCACACACACACACAAAGATGTCCATGTCCCAATTCTCAGAACCTCTGAATATGTTACCTTGGCAGAGTGGATTTGGAAGATGTGATTAAGTTAAGGACCTTGAGATGGGAAAATAATCCTAGATTTTCCAGTGGGTCCAGTCTAATCACGTGGCTCCTTAGAAGCAGAGAACCTTTGCTGTCTGGAGTCAGAGGCAGATGTAACTATGGAAGAATAGTCAGAGAGATACAACATTGCTTGGTTTGAAGATAGAGGAAGGGGCTGTGAGCCAAGGAATGTAGGTGGACACTAGAAGGTGGAGAAGGCAACAGAACAGATTCTCCCTTCTCGGCTGCTTCGGAAAGGAACACAGCCCTGCGGACACTGATTTTGGTGAGAGAGCAGTATAAGACTTCCGATCTACTGAACTATAAGAGCCCAGGACCCACTGGCCCTCCTGGCCCTTGTAATCAATAGCTTCCTGCTCCAAGACTTGACAGAGCTCAAGTTCATATCCAGACTGAGCTCAATAAATCCTCTTCTTCCTTTAAACTTCTTCACACAGTTCTATAACATCTCTCCTATAATAGAAATAGTCAATAATAGAATTGAGTTCTCAAAGGCTTGTGAAGGCTCCCTGACTCTCTTCCTGGTCATGGACCCATCATCATTGTGGTTTTCCCAGGAACTTGAGTGTCTGTAAGCTTCGTGGACAACCTGAGTTCATATTTGGAGTTCTTACGCTCTCTAAATTGTGTTTCTTAATCTCATGCTTCTCCTTAAGCAGCAAGTGAGGTTATTTTGGAGTAGAAATGTGTTATTTGGAGAGGTTAATAGTTTGTAACAAGTTTATTCCATACTTTTATCTTTAGGGGATGATTTGCTTTTGTTTTCTTGCTATTGAAACTCTTTTTCCTTAAAGTTTGCACTCTCTCTGACCTTTCTTGGCTCTGGGGCTGTCACCCACTGAGGCAGGCAGGAGAGCAGGAACCCTCTCAGGACTTTGGAGCTTGTTGATACAATGGAATAGTTTCCAGAAAGTAGCTTACCAACTGTGACCTATTTTTTGCCCTTATACATGTGCATAGGAATCCAGATGGTTTGATTAAATATAGCCTCTCCTGGTTCTAAAGGGAACACTTTTCAGCATGGAGTATAGAGAATTAGCCACATGATTCCCATTAACATTAATGGGGGCTACCAAGGCATTCCCTGTATTCTGAAGTGCAAATGCAACCCTAATGTTTGCTAAAGGGGCGGTTCTATTTATAGACCATCTGGCTGGTAGTATTGTGCAAATGCATGAAAAATTTCTTGCCCCAAGAATGTGCATTTAGAGGCAGATGGACATAGTACAGCACTTCTCAAACTTTAGTTTGTATTAAGGACTATTTATTGAGTTGCAAAAATGGAGATTCCAGATTCCTGGGCCCATTTTTCAGGAATGCCACCTTAGTGAGTCTGGGGCAGGGCCCAGGAAACTTCATCGTTAGTACCTACACCATATGCACCATGGCCTGGAGTTTGGAGAAAGTCATTTCTCTCTCCTAATTTTTTTTAGTTGAAGTATAGTTAATTTACAATGTTCTGTTAGTTTCTGGTGTACAGCAAAGTGGTTCAGTTATACATATATATATATAAATTCTTTTTCATATTCTTTTCCATTATAGATTATTACAAGATATTGAATATAGTTCCCTGTGCTATACCTAGGACCTTGTTGTTTATCTATTTAATATATAGTAGTTTGTATCTGCTAACTCCAAACTCCTAACTTATCCCTCCCCACCCCCTTCCCCCTTCGGTAACCATAAGTTTGTTTTCTGTGTCTGTAAGTCTGTTTCTGTTTTGTAAATAAGGTCATTTGTATCATATTTTAGATCCACATACAAGTGATATTATATATCTCCTAACTTTTGATTACTCGTTTGATTGTAAAACTGGTAATGTCAGCATGATGAGTTCTTTTGCAAGATTCAATGTGATAAAATATGTGAAACACCCACAACAATTCCCTAATTTCGTTTTCCTTCTCCCTCCCATCCCATTGACCAAGAGATAAGCGCTCAGTGGGAAAGGTGAGCTTTCATTCACGAGTCTCCTCCTTGCAAGGGAAGGATCCAGGATCTTGTTAATACATCAGCAAAGCCCTTACTCTTTTGTTTTCTTGTCTTATATTCCAGTTAATAAGTGTAAATGTTTCAACATTTGATGGTGGTAGAAGAATCCTCTTTTTTTTTTTTTACTCAATTTTAGATAGTTTTGCCCACTTTTTTACCCTGCAAACCTAATGAACTGGGCTTCCCAAAGTTTGCTAATGAATGATGAATCCGATACACAAAACAAACTAAAAACAGGAAGGAAAGCCCTCAGCCTCTGCCCTTTGGTTGTACATCTTTTACTTCTAGAGGGCTTAATAAATAACTGGTACTGACAGGATGTTTTATCCTTAGTCATACCAGTTCAAGCCGTTGACTGATGAGCTAGCATGCTTTTAAACCATCCAAGTTAGTGAGAGAGAAGCAGAGTACTAATTTCATTCACAACGCACTGGAGGGATATGGCCATACTTAATGACGCAGGAAATGGTAATCCATAGGCACCAACCTGCAGCTTAACCAATATCATTAGCCCAACGAGGAGAAAGTGTGCGATGAACTGAGGAGATGGATGTGCTACAAAATGTACACAAATCTATGAATGGTCTGCGATATGGAGCTGGTAATTGACCAAGCTGAGTTCTCCTAACTCTTCCCTTGGGAAATTTTGTCCTAGAAAATGGTAGAAGATAAAATGGCAGGTTCCATTCTCCACAGCCTTCTAACTTTCTAGTGTCGAGAAGCAATGGGCAGACTTCTTTCCACTGGTCTCAGAGTAGTTCCTAATCTCCCTCCATGCTATTCAGGGTCTTTACCCCAAACCTAAAGATCACAAGGTGCAAAGGACATACTAAGTAGCCCCTTATTATCAAATTATTGTGAGCCCTGGGCTAGGAGTTTTAGGGTGATATGGTTGATGAGAAAAATGTGAACCTTGTTCTAGGTAGAGTTGGTCCTCAGGTACTAATAGACTGAGTAATAGTAATATTGGGTTCAGGCTGGCAAGCTGAAGAGTAGGTAGCCTGGAAATACAGCTCTTCTGCAGTTTTGAAAGAAAGAAATACCTGCATGTGGTGGCCCAGAAGAGGCATCCTTATAGCAATTTTTTCAAATGCACACTTATCTCAAATGAAGTTGAAATAAGCTTCATGCACCAAATTCTAGAAACTTTTTGAATTCAATCTTCTGGAGGAGCAAAAACCATAGGAATTCTAAATTCTTTATCCTCTCATTGTTAAAGTTTAGTGATGATATGATTTGATACAAGAATGACTCTTCTTGGGAAGCTAATTTGGGCTGTTTATGTTAAATGGGTTAAACCAAATAGATGGGAAGATTTGGCCTTGAAAATTTTTCAGAATGATTATTTCAGTGCATGCTGAGATCTTGGGTTTTTAGTAGATTTTTTTCTCTTTGCCTGGGACTTCCCTCAGTTAATAATTTAATGCTATAGAAATGCCATGCTCTCAAATCTTGTTTCCAGTGATGTATGAGGGGAAGCACACTGTAAATAAAAATTAATCCTTTTTCAACATCTAAGTGGCAGCTGAGTGCCACAGGGAGAATGAGTTACTGCCTTTGGTCCTAAAGAACATCACATAAATCATTTAAAAATTGATTTTGTAGCTACCAAGTTGCAAGCTTTTGATAAGGGCCTCCCTTCATCCCATGTAATCTTCAGGTCATGAACCTACGGGAAATAAAGTGTTCTGCAAAAATAGTAGAACTTTTCAACCAGTTTTATTATCTGCCCACCTCTCTCCAACTTTTCAGTTACCTTCCATTAACCTTCGCTCAGAGAATTTTCTTTCTATGTCCATAGAAAAAAATTAATTTTATTCCAAATCAAGGATAAGAGCACCGGGAAAGTCAGCTTTCTCCTGAAGACCTTACATCCACTGGGTGTTTTATTTCTAAGAAGCAGTGAGGATATCTATAAGGTAGTACAATAAGGATTGGCCTTAATATCAGAAGACCTGAGTTTGAATCCTGGACCTCTGAATAGTTTTTAATCTTGGGCAAGATAGGATAAACCAGATTTTGATGCAAAAACAGACAACTCCAAAAATGTCAGGGGCTTAAAACAACAAAGATTTCTTTGTTGTACATGTTGTACACCCAGCATCATTAGCAGAGGGCTCTGCTCTCCCTTGTCCTTACTTCAGGACACAAGATACTGGACGATCCTCCTTCTGGAAATCACTGTTTGTGGTGGCACAGGGAAGGGAAGGTGGCTTTTAAAGGCTTCCACCCAAAAGCAACACATGCTTCTCTCACGTACATTTCATTAGCCACGCGACCACATCAAACTTCAAGGAGAAGGTGAAGTGTAATCCTCCCCGAAGCCTAGAAGCACTGAAAGTATTAATGTTCTACCCCTTTAAGCCTCAGTTTTCTTAGCTACGAATTATATATATGGCTCTTCTCTGAGTGTTGTGATTAATGATCATTAATGAAATGTGTGTTCTATCTCTGTTAGATAATAACAACTAACACTGATTCAACTGCTTATATGTGTCACTTACCATGCTAACAATGCACTGTATTATTTTATTTTGTATTCACAACAACCTTATAACCTAGGCATTGTTATCACCACCCTACAGATGAAACTGATGCTTAGAAAGGTTAAGGAACTTTCTCATGAATCAATCAGCAAATAGTAAAGCCATGACTTAAATTATCCTTGTCAACCAACTCCCCAGCCTATGCTTTGAGCCTGTTCTGTAGGTTGTTCAAACTCCAGATCATTCGTTGAAGGGATATTCACATGGTAGAACCGCTTTGGATTTGGCATACCATGAAGCCATTTCAGTGCTTAAATATCTTACCTTCTTGGGAATTATAGGAGGGCCATTTGCTAAGAACAATGTTACTGCATGATCCCTGGGTACCTCTTCCCCACTTCATTCTGTGCTTCTAGATTCACCTCATCCCACTTTAGTTGGTGAGCGAGATGACAGGAAAACTAAATATGAACAAAATTTTAGCTAGCCTCTCTGGTCTCATATCATTTGTTTAGAGCAGTTTGGCCTAAAACTGCTATTTTGGCCTCTATGCCCACCAGTTCCAATCACAGCTGCATCACTACAGTGAAAGCTCCATGAGCAACCCATCTGCCATATTCACCATGAATCCAGAACCGTTCCTGGCACAGTGTAGGGGCTCAGAAAATATTTCTTGAATGAACAAATGGATGCTATTATATTTTTCTTTAAAATAAGACAGTTTTTCTATTTACAGCTTAAAATGGTTTATAAACCAGTTACACCAAAATGGTCTAGGACATAATAGAATTATACTCATTGGATATCAAAGTCAGATATTACTGGAATTCCCAATAGATCAAAGACCACCTTTACCAGGTAATCTCCATTCCACCACTGGCTTTGGTCATTATCAAGCCTCAAGAAAATCCTAACCAACTTCTCACTTGGAGAAGAATGCAAACCATTGGTTTAAAGGAGACGAAGTATTTATTTGTCCTTTCTTGCCGTGTGCCAAGAACTATAGTAGGTATTGGCAATATAGTAAGGAACAGAGCAGCCGCATTCCCTGTATTCGTGGAGCTTACAATTTATTTGTGGAGAAAGCACTAAACAGACACTTCACAAAGGAATTTGAAACTGTAAACTTTGATAAGAGTCATAAAGGACTGTTCTCTTATCTATCCCAAAACTTCCCTTGGTATCAATGATATCCCTTCCCCATCGTCATTTCTCTTCGTCTTAGGCAGGAAGACATGAGAGGAAAATGTTCGTACTTATTGAAAAACCCAGTGCAAAGACTGAGCTGAATTACTATGCAATGCTCACTCCCACATTTTCCTCTTTAAATAATTCATTCACATGAATTTATTCATGCACACAAATGAAGGCATAGTATCTTGTCATCCAGGATAGCATGGGATCTTCCTCAAATGGCTGATGTAAAAGCTGCCTCATATTCAGGGTCTACCTGACCTCCCATCCCAAACTAGCATTGCCTACATCTCTGAGAGCAGGAAATCAAGTCAACCAAGTGGGACCTTGGGATTCAAGTCACCCAAAACACTCTAAAACTTTTATCACATTTTGTTTGAGCACTTCAACCCCAGTAGAACCCCAGTGAAATACCAATAGATCAGTTTCTAATACATTCTGTTAGATTGGTGCCCCTGCTTAGTACCAAGGAGAAACCTTTTCAGCCAAAGGGGAAAATAACCAATAAATAGAATCTGAAGGGAGCTGAAAAATTATTGCCTCTGCAAGCACAAGCTGTTAGTGCACGTGCAGAATACTGATGGCTTGGGCTTCCCCTGTTTCCTAAAGAAGAGAGGCTCCACAGAGATTTTTGGGTAATTGATCTTGACACATGCAGTGAGCACATCCCAGACTGGCCTTCCAGTTAGTGTGATAGAACAGCCTGCCGTTCTATGGCAGAAGGTCCTCACAGTCAAGATTTCCCAAAGTACAGCAAGAGCCATTTTGACCTGTTTCTGTTGTAATCTTTATATACTCTACATATTTAGACGGTAAAGAAAAATTTATAGGAGTCCTTCATCTCTCTTCCTTCCTGTCTCTTCAACAAACTGTATTCCCAGCTGTGGGATATCCAACCCCCCCCCTTTTTATTTTGTGGATGGAAACAAGATGAAAAGTTCTTGAAAAAACTTTGATTTCTGAAATGTTTGCCACACACTCTCAGGTCTGACTATGAGGGAGAGAAAACGGTATGACTCTCTTTCTTGCCTGAACAGATCCAGATGTGTAAAATGAGCCACTGTGTTTCAGAGATTGTGCTTACATGTGGGAAATATAAATTAAAAAAAAAAAAACACAAAACTTCTTATCTCAGAAATGAAAAATAACATGGTAGACCATGTTACAATTGGGGTTAAAAGGATCCCAAAGTTATAATTTCAACATCTGCTTTACTGGAAGTGTGAATTCGTATTACCTTACCTCTCGTGACTATTGGTATAATTGATATAAATTTGACTGTCCCTGAATTTATTCAGCCATCAACTTTGGCAAGAGAGAAGAATTCTAAAAGGAAGTTCATTTATTTTGGTCTTTACGGCTAATGCTTTTGTTTTTGATCAGCCTAGGTCTATCAAAGTAGGTTGGAAGCTCATGGGACAGAAGTGTTAAAAATTGATTTGGTGAGGTTGGTTAAGAAGCTGTTCTTTATCTTCAAAGTTGACACCATGGACTTGCCTTCCACAGGCTGTAGACCTTTGAGTTGTTCATTCTGTAGCTGAGGTGGGTTTTCAGTGAGCTCTGTACATCTCTTACCTGATCCAACTTTATGGTTTGCCTTTGAGAAATAACTTTCAGAGTTAGATGAGCAGGTGGTGGGGATAATTCGCATTTGTATACAAAGAAGAGTGAGAGAGAGAAAGAGAGAGAATCAAACCTTTGTTCACTTTCTTGAGCTAAGGAAATGAGTCATTGTTGACATATAAATGGTTCCTTGGATTTCAGTAAAGTATTCAAATATAAGCTGTGAATACCCTGGTTTAAATTAGTCCATTGAGTTCTCTATCAGCTTTCTTAGGTATGAGACATGACACATTTTGGTGGGAAATATGGTTGGAAAAGGTCCTAAGTGCCATCCAATTGGGATTAATCTAGTGTAAGAGGGTCCCTTGGCAGCCACCAATCATCATGGAGGTATTGAATGCCTTGTGAAAAAATTAATAAAAGAAGATACATGGGCAAGAGGAAATTAGAGCTCATTTACTCTGTGTGCTAACCTACATGATTTGCCATATTTCGAGTAAAATGACTATTGGCCGTTTCTAAAAATTGAAATCTACCTAAATAAAATGAAGATACGATGATACTCAGTGACTGTCCAAACTCTAACAAAAGAGGATCACGAGAAGAAAAGGTACTCTTGTGGGTGTAAAGATTGAAAAAAAAAAAAAGGTGAAAAAAGAAGTGGGAAGGAATTCTTCCAATACAATGGAAAGAAATGGCTATTCAAGCAAGGCATTATTTAGAGCAGGGGTTCCCAACCCCCGGGCCACGGACCAGTAGCGGTCCATGGCCTGTTAGGAACCGGGCTGCACAGGAGGAGGTGAGCAGCAGGGCCAGGGAGGGAAGCTTCATCTGTATTTATAGCCGCTCCCCATCACTTGCCTTACAGCCTGAGCTCCGCCTCCTGTCAGATCAGCGGCGGCATTAGATTCTCATAGGAGTGCAAACACCCTACTGTGAACTGTACATGCAAGGGATCTAGGTTGGGTGCTCCTTATGAGAATCTAATGCCTGATGACCTGAGGTGGAGCCGAGGCCGTGATGCTAGCGCTGGGGAGCAGCTGCAAATACAGATTATCATCAGCAGAGAGGTTTGACTGCACGGAGACCATAATAAATCAATTGCTTGCAGACTCATATCAAAACCCTGTCAGTAAGTGGCAAGTGAAAACAAGTCAGGGCTCCCACTGATTCTGCATTATGATGAGTTGTATAATTATTTCATTATATATTACAATATAATAGTTGAAATAAAGTGCACAATAAATGTAATGTGCTTGAATTATCCCAGAACCACCCACCCCAGTCCATGGAAAAATTGTCTTCCACGAAACCAGTCCCTGGTGCCGAAAAGGTAGGGGACTGCTGATTTAAAGGGTAAGGCAATATTTAGAAGATAGGGGCTCTCCCTGTTAAGTGGATCTTAATGTTGAGGAAGGAGTGGGATGGGCTGTTGAAGACAGTGGAGATCTAAGTCTTAGGTCTTTTAACAGCCACATGTTTGTAATGGGAGGGCTCCTCATCCCCATCCTTGGAAGCATTCCAGTTTAGAATATCCGCAAGAAATCTCATAGACGAGGTTTTCCCTCATTAGCTGAAAAGGTAGATTAAATGACCTCTAGGGTCCATTTCAATGCTTAGCAACCCAGATACCTAATTTAAAGACTGCCTGTAGACTTTTTACAAAGTAATATTAGCACCTTACATCTGTTTCATTGGCTCCACACCTCTGAAAGGACGGCTCCTTGCAGTATTTCTCTCAATGTATAAGAATTTGTCCATAGAACTATGCCAAACTCTAAAGAAACTGGATTATAAAAGGATTAAAACTGTTTCCATTTCTTTTTCTTTCTGGTTCCATTATAGCCATTGGAGACATCATTAGGAAATTTGATTTTCTATTGAAAAGATCAAAACCCTCAAAACATAGTTTGACCAAGTCCAGGAGCCCAAACAGGGTCTTGGGTGAAGAGGGACAAAGAGATGATGTGTAGGAAGACCGTATTTGGTGCAGAAGACCATTTTTCAAGTTTTAGAACCAGTGTGACCCTAAGAATCCAAGAAGGAAATACGGATGTTGGTTATTTTATTTATTTTGAGGTCTGAAGGCAATTGGCATCCCATGCATTGAGAGGTCCTTTGCTCCTGCTATTTGTACGTCAGCTCTTTCTAACGGTGGCTAGAGCCCACCCCAAAGAACTGCTCAATTGATGGGAACAAATTGCCGAACATTACCTCTGACGCTGGAGATGTCAGTCTGCAGGCAGTCAGGGAAGCTGGGGTTGTAATTTGAACAAAATGTCACTGTTTTGAGATTTTTTTTAAATGTGCTTTTTCTGTGGTGATAAATCACAGGCCTCTGCAGGGGATAATAACACAAAATGTTTGACAGCTTTTCTTACAATTGTCTGGCATTCTGTTTGTCTAATTATTGTCAGCATCACCCACATGGGGAAATTGTTGTTGAAGAAAGCTCGGCAGTGACTGTCAGAATGTGCACCCGCCATTCTCCTGCCATCCTCTGGACTCCTGTCACTGTGGTCACAGGTGGGGCATCGCCCATCTTTGCTGTGCCAAAGGCTTATTTAAGCTTGGAGTCTTGTGTCCACGCAGAGACGTGGCTCTGCTCTCTGACCAGAGAGGACAACAAAGCAGACAAAGTTGATGGAGAATGTCTGAAAGGTCATATAAAGAGCAAGGATAATTTAGTTCAGTTAGGTTCTTTGGCATACTGAGAGAAGTGCGGAGAGATCACTTGCCTTATGGGCATGGATTGGAAAATTATCTATTTGTGTAATCATTCTACTTTGAAAGGCAAGGTAATTAATTGCTTTAATTAACTCCAGTGAAGACTAGATTGTTACAGGGGGAGTGTTGGCATAATGTGCTTTGCTGTGATCTGATATGCTCTTGAAAATAGTGGCTATCTCTGTAATCAGTTTCCTTTCTCTGAGACCTCACTGGTGATGTTCCTGCCATAATTAGGCTGCCTGTGAGGAGGGTCAAAAAAAGAAGAAAAGGTCACAGAAAGGGTAGTGAAAAGGTCACAGAAAGGGTAGTAAAAAGCTCATTTTCACAATTGTCATTGCTTTTTTTTTTTTAATATATATATTTTTTTAATTAATTAATTTATTTATTTATTTTTGGCTGTGTTGGGTCTTCGTTTCTGTGCGAGGGCTTTCTCTAGTTGTGGCAAGCGGGGGCCACTCCTCATCGCGGTGCGCGGGCCTCTCACTATCGCGGCCTCTCTTGTTGCGGAGCACAGGCTCCAGACGCGCAGGCTCAGTAGTTGTGGCTCACGGGCCTAGTTGCTCCGCGGCATGTGGGATCTTCCCAGACCAGGGCTTGAACCCGTGTCCCCTGCATTAGCAGGCAGATTCTCAACCACTGCGCTACCAGGGAAGCCCTGTCATTGCTTTTTTACAGGAGTTTCATTATCTTTCTTAGGTTTCCCCTGATTTGGGCCAATCTGATTCTCCATCAGTAGCTGATAGCAAGTGAATACAGTGAGTCAAATGTCATCATCTGTTTAGGAGCTGTGTGTTGAGAACTTGTTTAAGAGATACTCCCCGATGGTATATCTAAAAAGGTTTTCTGAAATACGTGGAAGCTCGCTGGTGTGTTAAGAAGCCTCCAAAGTACACTGGAGTTCGTTTAAAATGAGCTAATGACATCTGCAAATAATTTTCCCCGTGCTTTTGGCTAAAACATAGCTAAAAAGATTATAGCAAACTATAAGATGTAGGCTGAGAATTATGAATATATACATGTATTTATATACATACATATGTAATATATATACACATGTATAGTTTATATATATAGCAAACTGTAAGATTCAGGCTGTGAATTATGAGTCTATACATGTATTTGTATATATACCTATCTAATATATCCACATATATAGTGTATGTATATTATATATATATAATTTTTTTTCTGAACTCAACTCCATATTTTGGCAGGTGGAGCTGCAGAGGTTCTGGACTTGGGATGGGCTCATCTCTGTCCTCAGTTGCAGAAGCATTCCCTCCCCACCTCCCTAACACCATTACCCGCCCCCCACCCCCCGCCCGTGCCAGCTGCAGAGAGGGAAAGGTGCCAGAGGGTGGTGTAACAAGCAGGCGGCAGGTTGGAGGGATAGACCCAGCATGCCAAACCCTGTGGATGCAGGAAGTGCCTTTGACCTCCCGTCTCCAGTAGGCCTGGGGGGTGTTCTGGGGAAACATCTTGGGAAAGCCCAGCTCAGAACTTAGGATAGGCCTTTGGGCTTCTCTACAGATGTTTTGCTTTTCCCTGACTGCCTGGCCTCAGCATCCAAAAGTGTTGAATAATGTCAAAAACAAAACAAACAAACAAAAAGCTACCAAGCCCATTTATAAAGCAAACATGTGCTCCAGAGGGAACATATAATTTAATAGAGAGGATTGAAGAATACCAAATATATCCAACAGAACACTTTAGCTGGTAAAGGCAATCACTTCCATTATGAAGCATTTGAAAAATAGGATTGTCTTTTACATTCATTTTGGCATTTTTATAATATAAATATATACACATATTTAGGGCTATGTCATAACTAATATACATTCTCAGATTCATGAAAGTGTATCTTGGCCAACGAGCCTTGGTTTTCAAATGTATTAGGGTAACCCCATTAGAGTCCAAGCAGCCATCCCCAAAAGTGATTTTATATTCCTTTATCTCTCCTGTCTTCTTCCATAGAATTTTGAAGTGTCCTTAAGACTGTTATGACAAGACACTTATTAGGAGGAGGAGGAATCAATATACTTGGATGTTCATGTTAGGAATCAAAAATGTTGTGTATCTTGTGGTTTTAGAAGTCTCTCACAAGGCCACAAGGTAGCTTTTCATACAGATATTGCCATGTAGATTCCCTATCCTGTGGCTTCTGTTGGCTTTCAAAGTTGCAGTGTAGCGCCAGGAATAGTTCCCAAGGCCAGTCAGCCCTGCTTTTCCAGTTTGCAAACCGGGATGACTGTACCATGGCCCTAATTTCAGTTCTGATACATGGACACAAGGGTGGTACCAGTGAGGGCACCAAATGTCAATAGAATTATTGCCTCTGTTTTTTTAGCAGCAGGCTCTCAGACTCACAGTAATCACGTTTCCTCCGCTAATTGAAGGGAAGAGTATGGCATAGTCATGTTTTGGTAGTGCACTGATATTTCACTCCTAACATATACTGTCAACCAAATTATAGGAGACATACATCCTCAAACTATTTTCATTCTTCTTTTATTTCTGCACATATTTTCCAACAGAATCATGGAACTTTAAAGCTGAAAGCTCTCACTTTAGAAATGAGAAAACCAAACCCCAGAGAGGTAAAGCAATAGACCCAGTATTTCCTACTTGGAAAAGGAGGACCCTAAGGGCTGAGGTTCTCTGACACTCAGACCAGAACACTATCCCCTACACCACGTCAGCCTCCTTTTGTAGTGGAAGATCCTCTCTACACAAAATAGCTTAGAGAAATATTTTACATTTTACCTTTGAATGCACATGGCAAGAGATAGGCCAATAGCAGGGGGGCATCATGAGCTTCTAGGACCTCCCAGAAGCTGAGGATCTGGACCCCCGCCATGGGCTGCGTCTCCAGCTGGTTTTCTGCCCACTCACAGCCTGCGAGGGTGCAGATGGTGAGGATATCATCGTTTCCACCATGGGAGGGGGAGAGAAAAGAGACCCTGATCCATTACAGTTTATTTCGAATTCCATGTTGTTTGTCGTGTTCAAATTCTCTCACATTTGCAGATGTCAGCCAACAACTAGGAGGAAAGAATTCTTGTTTCAAGTGCAGCCATAGAGAGATGGCATTAAAAAAAAAAAAAAAAAGATCTGTCATTTATCGAGAGGGAGGGAAGGAAGGAAAGAGGAGAAAAAAAACAAAGGAGGAGGGAAATCTAGGAAGAAATACAAGTTGGAAGGAGACAAAATGGAAGAATCAATGACAGGGCTCAATCGCCTACTGTTCTTATAATTAAATGGTGCCTTGCACATCAGTCCAAATGTTCACTCTTTGATGTAATTGTCTCCTCATTAACATATGCAAATTTACAATCGCACAATATGAGCTCTCAAGTGGAGATGTCAATATTACCATAATGAGCCTGTCAATCTTGTGAAAATGAACAGAAACAAATATGCTGACAGACGTTCACAGTCTCCTGAGAATTTGGGGGATCTGATAAATTTACCTACTCTAGGGACCAACTAGACCGTATTAGGATGGCATTACCTTGAAGCATGTCTCCTGTAGGTTAAAACTCACAATTTCCTGGGGGTGAAATTTAAAAAAAAAAAAAAAAACTTTTAACCCATTTCTATAAAGAAAATGATATTTTTGAGAGTTCAAGACAGTAACTCTAGGCTGCATTTAGTTTCATGTTTTCTGGCGACCTTTCTGAAGAGGCTGCTTGATGCAGCATAACAACAGCCTGCAAAAAAAAAAACAAACAAAAAACGCATGTTTAACAACTCAAGTTAGGAGCAGTTTGATAGAAAAAAAAAGTTATTAATTCAATATGCCAACTCTGAACACTGACTCTGGGCTGCCTTCTTACAAAGTGGTGTTCGCTTTAACCCTTACAGTGTAAAGAAATGACTTAAGACCCCAATCTTGTTTCTATTTTTAATCTGTTGATGACTTAGCAGTTGGAAAAATTTTTTTCTTTTAATGTGTAACTACCAATGCTAACATTTGCCTTCTGATTGAGCGGAAACTTTCCAATGTAATAAGGGCTGGTTTGCAGTCTTACATTATCTCCCTTCAAAACAAGCAACTTCTATGATGACAGGTTTGAAGAGACACAGTGAAAAAGACATTTGCTTTTTAAAAAAATCTTGCCAACAAACTTATAGCTGTAGAAAGAACTGTTTTTATATCTTGGTTTTGTCAAACTTACCCATGCTCGTCTCAGACTCTGTAAAAGAATAAATTGCAAAGTTCAACAACTGAAACCAGATTCACATTCATAAACTATAAATTCTCTTTGTATGAATAAAGTCATATAGACACATGATAGAAAATTTGGACATGAAAAAAGACGGAAAAAAATAATAGTCCATAATTTTCACATCCATTATTATTGGCCATTAACTATTTACTTATTTATTGTTTGCTAAAGAGTTTTACAGATCTGTAATCATACTGTATATTTATTTAGTGGTGCAAAAACACAAAATTTTCCTCAATAAAACTTATAATGAGAGCATTTTTCTATACCATGCACTATAAACATTTTGAGGGATGGATTACGTGTAACTATACTGCATTTATCTATAATACCCTGTATGTGCTGATTGAATGAAGCTAATGAAGGGGAAATAATTGCATTTGGACATACGGTTGGATTAGATATTCTTCTAAAAGGGTAAAGAGATGTAAGTCATATGAGGCCTCCTGTGTGGGTATTTCATCATTAAATGGTGACCCCCGTCATGCAGACTCGGTTGCTTACTCTCTTGGTGAACTTCCAGGCATTCCCTCCTGCCTGGGAAGCACGAAATAAAGAGGTTGAATGTCTGAATGAAAAGATCCCAAGTCTACCTCCTCACACAGCTTATCAAAGTTCAAGGGGTAAAGTATTAAGGGAATCATGACACAATGCACAGGGCTTCCAAGCTTTATTTCCAAGTGATTTACTACAGTTTGACCTGGGTCAGCTAGGTTCATCCCTCAGGGACTCTGATGGCCCTCTTTGGAAGAAAGACTCTTCGATTCTTGTTTTTCTCCCTCTCTGCCTGCCACCTCTTCCTGCTCTTCTGAAAAGAAGCATGCCACAGAACAATGAAGAGGTTTTCCACATTAGCCTTATTGCCAGCCAGCCACTTCTCTTTGTTTTAGTCTGTTTACACAGTCTCCTTGGCAACATGAGGTAGCTGTGGACATTTTTTGTATCTCTGACTAGCAGGTTTGGTTTTCCCTTTGTCTGAAGCTTATCCACCTAACACACTGAGTTTTTTTTCTACTGAGGGTTTTTTTTTTTTAATTTTAAAAAGGGAATCATTTTCACACCCTAGTATCTTAGAAATATCCCATTCAGATATCCAATATTTTAAGAGGTTCTTTTTAAAAAACCTTCAAATTGAATACTGAATAAAACCATTTCTTGCTAATATTTAACTCTTCCTAGTAATTTCAGTAGGTTCTGTAGATCTGTACACACTCTCCTGCCCGATGCCTTCTTGTGATGATGGCTTAAGGGGCCAGGGACCATGAAGCAGAGAAAACTAAAAAGCCTGAGTGAGCATCAAACTTTTAATCCCTTAGTTCTGTGATCCAAGTAGTGGAACTACTTACTAAACAGGGATAGGCACTTTTTTTGCATACAGATACACTTAAGTATACTTAAGTTATACTATATTGTGCTGAAGTACTCTGGGAAAACATCCCATTTGTCTTTCCCCAAACCCCAAGTTAAATGTGAGGCTTGAAGAGACTTAAACCATATTGGTACTCTTGGCTAGGAGAAAGTTTCTTTAGTAGCAGACCACTGCAGTGATGAACCAATCATACCCCGTAAGTACATCCAATGAAAAGATTAAAATTAATTAGACCATTCGTTCTTAACCAGAGGTGTGCATCAGAATTATCTGGAGGGCTTTCTCCAAACACACAAGCCCCACTCTGGACTTAGATTCTCCTGTCATGGGACCAGGGCATGTGTATATTGAAAATTTGTCTAGGTCATTTTTGTTGCCAAGTGCCAATTAATAATCATTGATTTTGATGGCACTGGCAATGTTGAGCACCTGTTATTTGCCAAAGCCTTGGATTGTTTTCTCTGGTTAGTATTTATAATCTCTTTGTAATGCATATACTATTCCCATTTTCTTGATTAAGAAACTGAACCTCAAAGAATTGTCTAATGTCACATAGTGATAAAGCAAAAATTTTAACTCAGCCTAATTCCAAAATCCCAGTCTCCTTACACATTTTTAAATTTCTTCCCCTTAAATAATAAAGTAATACTTAAGAAACAGTTCACTGTATTTCCAGGCAATTTTCATTCTGTTGACATTTTTAATGTCTATCACAATATGCCTTTAACAAGTTTAGTTAAGTAATTGTTTTGTAGGTTGTTAAGTCAGGGTATAGAACAATGGCTTAGTATGAATTACTTAAAACATATCTCACACACACACACATACACACACACAAAGATTTTGAGAATAGATAACTAGATCAGTAGATTTGGATGTTTATTTCTTAATATAGCCTCCACACCTTTCTTTGAAACAACTATTGCTACTTATCAAAATACATTTTTTTCAACCGGAATCTACTAATTGAACATCAGTGAGTCATTTCCAGTGAAGTCTCCACCCTTCCTTGTCTTCAGCAGGTCTGGGTAGGTAATCAGACCAGGAAGCATTTTGAGCCACGTAATACATTATAGTTTGTCAATACTCTTACTATTTAAATAGTCCTTTGGCAATTGTTATTACCTACAACATGAGGGACACATTGCCAGTATTCAGAACAATGGTAATATTCACACTGACTTTAAGTAAAAAAAAAATTTTTAAGCCAGGTTTTAAAAAGCTTGAATATTTTTGGAGGAATCATCTAGAATAGTGCTTCTCAATAGGGTAGGAATAGAGGGAAGAGAAACACTTACTCACTCTCTCATCGCCTTGTTGGAGACTGTGGCGGGGTAAGGCCCAGGCCTCCACCCATTTGAGAAACACAAAGGGTTATGAAAATATTACGGAACATGGTGAATTATGCAAATTAGTAGACTGAATTTTGAAAACCACTGATGTAATGGGACATATTGCTTTATTTTTTAGCATTTATCCCAAGTAAAGCTACCCCGAATTTTTACAACCAGTGTTCTACTTATTTCAAAAGGTTTTGAGAATCTACTCTCAAAATGAACGGACATTTATTAGATCAATAAGCTTATTTTCCACTTGATAGATATCATAATAGAGGCATTTCTAATGAGCTAACGGCAGCCCTGAGAGGTTCAATAGCAAACTAATTGCCCTGCTTATGTTTTTAGCATGGTAAAGCAGCTCTAGCTTGGTCTCCTTCAACAGTCATTTTTTAAAATTCATCTGCTTATAACATCATGAAGAAAACTTGAAGGAGCCCTAATTCCATCTCCAGAGCAATGGAGTTTTGTGGAAGCTGTTATTCATCTTTGTTCGCTTCCTAGAAGGTGTCCCAGCAGGACACAGAACCCAAGGACACAATCCTGCAGCAGTTGACAGGATGATCACATCTTCAGCTCTGCTAGTCAACCTGTTCTCCCTGAAAGGTCCTAAAAACAAAATCCCTTTTCCCCCTGGTGATGTGGAATCAAAGTAAAAGATATCATTGGGTGTAGATTTTTTGTTTGTTTTGAAGCTGCTTATGACCAAAACGTTACTTTACAATGAATAGACTAGTAACACAACCCCTTCAAAAGCAGAAATGGCCTAAGGTTCTAAAGATTAGAACTAGTTCTCTCTAGATAGCCAGTAGTCCCATGTTCCGTCTTCTTCCTGGCTGCCATCAGCTTAATTTGGTTACAAACGCCAATCCATTTATGCCCAGACTAAATATCAAAGGAGATTTATTAAACCTAGAAAAAAACTGACATATTTTATTATTATCCCCAATAAGACCTCAGTAGGGAAACCCTAAAATAAATTTCAAATGACCATGGACAAATGCACCCTATAGTTGGTACTTTATTTTTAATCTACAATCTGGAACATTCAGTTCTCTTAATATGCCTTAATGTCCCCCAAAACTGAAATTTTTGTTTATTTATCCCCTGGAATGTGATTTTTCTAAAAAAAAAATCTATAAATGTTTTTGGTATAATAGCTAAGATTTTTTAAAAATCAAGCAGTCTGTTTTAATGGACTCAGAATTACTACCTTCCATCAAGTTTGAGGTCAGAGAACACATGCTTATTAAAATATTGTTGCAAAATTGTATTGAGAATTGAGCATAGCTGACATAAGTTTATTTTTGCTTCTAAATCTATTACAGGTGATAGTGGAAATAGCACTGACATGGAGTCAGAGAACCCATATTCTAATCACAGTTCTACCATTAATTTGCTATAAGACCTTGAGCAAGTCACTCAACTTCTCTGCATTTTGGTTTAATTCTTGACCTCACCTTTAAATGAGGGCTAGAGGAGATTATCCCTAAAGTCCATTTCTCTTAGAAAATCCAATTATTTATGCCTTTTTATTAGAATCCTATGTGTAAATTGGCATTTTCTACTAACATATTAACAACATTTTTAAGCAGAGCTAAAAACTGGAGTGATCAAAATATTTACCATTTGAATGCAGGCCAGTACAGCTAATGTGACATATATGCTCTGAGCCTTTTTCCCCTCATTTTTGTAGCACCATCTGGTGCTCTAGCTTATGGGAGAGTTTATTTAAATGATCACATTAGTAAAATCCATGCCTCAGACCCATCTCTACACACACACACACAGAGCAAAAAATACACATATACACATACACACATACACACCTTCAATGTGTTTTAAAGTTGCTTTGGTCAGGCTCCTTCCATAGTCTGAGATTAAGCATTTTCAATCACTGGGCAAGTGAAGTGAAACTAGGCTTCTCTGGATTTGTTCTAATCTGGAGTCTGACTGGTTAGGACCACAGTGGGCCTCAGCTCAGCAGTGTTCCCTTCCTGTACCTGCCATGCTCTCTGGGGACAGTGGGCCTCTCCATTCCAGGCTGCAGAACGCCAATGCCCCATGCCTGGAAATTGACCAAGGCTCAAAGCTTTAACGTAGTTAATAGTTGATTCTAAGCTACCAACTCCCACGTCTGCCCAGGAAGACGGCCAACTTCTTCTCTAGCACTAGTCTATAGAAAGTATGTTTGGCCTTTCCACTCCAGCGTGTTTTCACACTAAAATGACTATTTTCCACCATTCAGGTATTACATTTCAGGAAATGTAGGAAAAATGGAAGAATCTGAGGCAATATGGAAAAATGCTCATTTTGTTTGTTTGTTTGTTTTAAACAGCAAAACTGTTAGGTAGAAGCTTTGCCAGGCACTGGGAACTAGACTGTGTTTGCACAGCCCTAGAAGCAGCAACTTTTTTTTTTTTTTATAAAAGGTCTATTTGGAGGACAGTGTTGAAACATAACAGACTCAACTGGCAGATCTTAAAGGTGGGATGTGCAGAGGGATGGACTCTTGAGCCAATTGACCAGTCCAATGTCTGGGCTATGCTGCTGTTATATGAGGTTCGGCTGAGTGAAACTCAAGGAACAACTGCAGTGAACAAGTCTGTCTTGGGGACTGGCTGGAAGCATTTATAACGAACCATACTGAGTAAAGTCCAAGCGGAAAAACTGTTGCCCTATTTGACTCTGGCCAAAATTTGCATGATTACAGGGTAAACCCAATACAAGCAGGCATTCTTAGGTGGAGTCAGGACCACAGTCTGCATATTTCAAGTTTCCCCTCTTCAGAATATGTTTCTAAAGCTAGGTCTGGATGGATGGATGTCATGTGCTTGTAGTGTGGGTGTGACCACCCATAACCAATGAGTGCAACTATCAAGTCTCTATCTGGAGAATGTGTTTGTTTTGTTGTTTGTTTGTTTTGTTTTGTTTTCATTTGAACTTGTGTGTGGCTTAAAAAGTAAGTCATTGCCAAACCAAGGAAAGAAGCACTTAAGATCTGCAAAAACTCTTTTTTTTTTTTTTCACACACACACACTGTATTTTATTTTTACAAGAGATAAATAGACTGACACCAAGCATTGTACATGGATGGCCACAACAAAAGCAACAATGATTGCAATTACCAAACATGAAACACACTCATACTATGTCATAATATTGACATTCAGTCCAGTAATCCTCCACTGCAACAGCTCCTTTACTTTGCAGTGAAAATTGATTTGTATATTCTTTGCCTCTGAGTCCTTGTGGGATTTTTTTTTTTTTAATTCAGACAGAAAGTCACAAAAATTATACTCATCCTCATCAGTTCACTCAGTCCCATGTAATTAATTTTTTTTTTCATCTTGATCTTTTGTTAGCGCTTTTATGAGTTCATCAGTTTTTCATTAGAGTTCTGAAAATGCTTATTCATTCAGTTCAGCAGTACAGTCAGTTACCAGAAACCTGTACTTGTCAGAGTCTTTTCCATGAATTTCTTGAAGATGAAACCCTTGTATAGGAACATATTTGCAAAATCATCAGAGTACACCCAGAACTGTCTGTAAATGACAAAAGACTTAAAAATGACCATGGTTAAAGATTTGATGAAAGTTCATAATAATGCAGTTGACAAGTAGTTATTTCTGAGATATACATTTTAAAGTAATAACTAGGATTATTACTTATAACATTATACCAGAACATATAACTCTTAAAAGAGGTTAATTGAATAGTTATTTTATAAACTAGTCTAAGATAGGTCATATACCATAATGATTAAAATTATAGGCTGCTCAGACACACCTAGAGATCCCAGCTGAGCAACTTACTAATTGTGTAACCTTGGACAAGTTACTTGACCTCTGTAAACATCAATTTCCTCATCCATAAAATCGATTTTGTGGAATAAAATAAGGTAATATATATAAAGCATTCATAATATATAATTTTATATATATAATTATATTACATATTATATAATAATATATGATATCATTGTAGCTTAGAAACTGGACATAATGTCTAATTGGGGATATTTGGCATGATTTTAAAACCTTTTGTTTGCATTTATCACAGTATACATCTCAAGATAGCAGCAAATAGTGCAGGGAAGGAGTGATTTTTTTTTTTTTTTTAAAGAGTCAGCTTTATAAGTAAGATGAAACCAAATAAAAACATTAATGCAGTTACAGGATTGGTTTGGTTTGGTTTCTTCTGTTAAATTAGGTGGTTCAAGTAGGTTCTGTACATTAATGGTTCTTTTTCAGGCAGAAGCAAACAGGTACATATAGAGCGTAAAATCAGAGTGTGCAAAATTCTTACCTTGTCAGCTTCCATGCTTGCTGAATTGTCCTCCCACACTCTGTCCTCAGAAAATTCTATTAATCTACTCTAGATTTGCACATTGTTCTTCCAGGTGGACATTGGGCCTTTTATTGTAAACATTGTCACAAGGAGAAAATGTTTCGAACGTATTTCTTTGTTTACAGACACTTAATGTAACTACCTAATATGTGTTGGGAGTTGGAAAGGGGTATCAGAAGGATCAGGTATAGACCCGCCAAATAGAGAGAAGGGTGTCCTATCAGGGAGAGAGATCTGTACACAGAACAGCACAAAGGGTAGAATTCTGACCCTCTTCTATATGTCATTTCCATAAGACTGTGTCAGTCTGAGTGGGAGTGATTCTCAATTTATACCGAATTCCTCTTTGATTTTGTCACAGCCCGTAACATATGGTATGTATCATAGTCCATTTCAGCTCGCTCGATTATATTGGTTGCCTATTTTTTTTTAATTAATTTATTTATTTTTGGCTGTGTTGGGTCTTCGTTTCTGTGCGAGGACTTTAGTTGCGGCAAGCGGGGGCCACTCTTCATCGCGGTGCGCGGGCCTCTCACTATCGCGGCCTCTCTTGTTGCGGAGCACAGGCTCCAGACGCGCAGGCTCAGTAGTTGTGGCTCACGGGCCCAGTTGCTCTGCGGCATGTGGGATCTTCCCCGACCAGGGCTCGAACCCGTGTCCTCAGCATTGGCAGGCAGATTCTCAACCACTGCGCCACCAGGGAAGCCCCTGGTTGCCTATTTTTAACATGGCCATTTATGGAACTCTTTCAAGAGCCAGGAAGCTACCTTTGAAGTACATTGTCAAATGGTCTTGGATTTACTAGATCCCTTATCGCTTGGCAAATACATACAGCAGACGTTTTCCAGAGGATGATTACAGGGAGTCTTATCCTCCAGACATTCCTTCCCTTTGTTAAGCAAACCCACAGGCTTTGCTGGGACTCCAGCAACTCTTTCCTTGGTGGCTAGAAACCTCTGGATTCAGGAGTGACCCCCTGCGGCAGCTGTACAGTGTAACCGATCCTTTACTGATTTGTGACTGGCTGCCTGGGGTGGCACTGCCCAAAAAGCAAAAGCCCAGCTGAAAATTGAGGTAGAATCTGTTCATTTAAAAATACCCACCAGTAGGAAAAGACCTCAGTCATTCATAGGAAGACTGAAATTGACTAGTACTTTGTGTCAGTTTTTTGGGTGGGGTTTTTTTTTTTTTTTTTTTTTTTTGGTTTTTCATATCATGCACAACACTTGCCTACTCAGCTCCAAAAACAACATTCTCTCACAGCAATTGCCAGAGAAAAACATGAGGTGGAAAAATCAGAGTAACGTCTTCCCTTAGGGCGAGATTATACAGGAAAAAATCACTGGGCAACTCCCAGCCTGGGCTTCATAGGTTGGCAGGAAAGGCTGTCATTACCTTAGCCGTTGTTGGGAAATTTAAGGAGGTGATAGACGTGAAACGCTCAGAATAAGACTCTCCCATAGTAGGTGTTCAGTAAATGACAGCAGTTTGCCTGTGGCCCCTTTCATTTCCATTGACTCTTTTCTGGTCCACCTCCCATCACTAAATCCAAGAGCCCAGACCTTCTGCTTACTTTCTAACCCCCTGGAAAGGAGGTCTGGAAGGCTTCAACATTTCTACATAGGAAAGCTTAGAGGAAGCAATCTACTTGGAATGTAACGCTGGCAGCTACATTTTCACAACTTTCCATTAAATTACTCAAATGTTCATTTTTCATATCAGAGAAGGGGGGCTGCTGATGGAGAGTTGGCCCTCCAACTCTAGAACCCTCTGCACTCAGTCAATACTCAGAAATGTCATAATCTGCCTGAAAGCTGTCCCCGTTCTACCTGCTTTCTTCTTCTACTTCTCCTGATTCAGGTGTTCCTCTTGAGGTTTTAGAAATGAAGTTTGTTTATTCAGCACTTAGACCCATCAGAGGGAGGCACTACAGCATTCACATGGAATTCTTCCCCCACTTGAATGTTTTTTATCTGTAAGGAAAAAAAATAGATTCTACTATAAATGTGCAGCAGAATTTGTGCCTTCCACTGTGAATGTATTTTCAGGTACATGGGTCAATCCATCACAAAGGAAAAATGCAATACCTTTCAAAAAATATATGGTGCTGATGTAACATTGCCTTCCTTTATTCATTTTCCTAGTGTGAGGTTATGAGCTACAGGCCCCTTTTGAATGGACTTCTTAGCCTAAAACAGCTAAACCGACCCTAAAGCCATGATGTCACTACTTTTTTCAATGTTGAATTTAGACTTGAGAAATTTTTCTACCTTCTTAACTCCAGTAAGTAGTGAATTGACTTAGTCTAAAGATTTAGGGGCTTCTTTAATATCCAAAGCATCCCAGCTACTTTATGTAGAAGTTAAGGGCTTTGAAATGAGCCTTTGATGTCACTAGTCTGGCTCTTACTGACATTCAGTAGGCACTTGTATACATGTTCGGTGAAGAAAAGAATGAGTGATTTGTCATAATTACATTATTTATCTCCTCCAAGATCCCAGATTTAGAAAAATATTCTTAATAATCATGGAATAAAGAGCAGAGCCTCTAGATAAACAACAAGGACAGGGAATTATATTCAATATCTTATAATAACATATAATGGAACAGAACCTGAAAAAATATAAATATACATATGTGTATACATATAATGTATAACTGAATCACTTTGCTATACACCTGAAACTAACACAACGTTGTAAATTAACTCTACTTCAATTTTAAAAATGGTTAAAAGAAGAGCAGAGCCTCATTAGCTTTGCTTTTATAAAAGTGGGGATAGCACAAAGTACACTCTGCATTTCAAATTTCTCTTTTCAGTCTGGCTAACTTTGCTCAGAGGCACAAATTTAGTCTCTCTTTTCTAAGCAAGCCTGGAAAGTCTTCAAACACAAGTTTTGGTTGTATCGCTCTGTTCCCTGGAATTATCGAGTAATTGTAGGCACAGTATCTTCAAAACTCTGGTCCTTGGTTGGCTCCTGACAGGATGGATAAAATGATACCATGAGTAAATGTTGAAAGAGGTGCCCAGTGGCAGCTGTTTCCCTAATAGTTTTAGGCCTTCCACATTCAAAATGGTATCTGCACCATTCTGCTTCCTATGTAGAGCTTCACAAAGGGAGAGTTGAATTGCCGGGTGCAACCATTGTTCTTGTTAGTGGATGGAGATTTATAATTATACCCTTTTCTGCTTAGAGCACATGCCACAGGGGGAAGCTACATAAACAGAGGCAGCATGTCAGGGGGGGTCCAGGATGATAATGAGATTACGAATTACGCAAAGCAATTTCACCATTGATGAAATAAGCTTTATTTGCAAATGCAAAGCGAAATGTAGGCTTTTTACCCTTATGTTTTAGTTTATTTTCTAAAATGATATTTACAAAGAACTAGGCAGGCCTACTTAAACATATTTGACGTTTTCATTTCTGGATTGCAGTGAAATTCCAGTGGATTCATTTCTCCTAAACAATCTCATATGCATTCTTCCTCTCTCTCTCTCTCTATTGCTCTCTCTCTCTCTTTCTCTCTCTCTCTCTCTCTCTCACACACACACACACACACACACACACACACACACACACTACACAAAACATCTTCTAAACTGCTTAGGGGAGTCATAAGACATTGCTGCCATATATAACCATTGCTTGAATTGTAGAATTTTACATTATTATTCTTTTCCACTTTATTTTTTTATATGTTTTATCTCAGATATTCAACAACATAAATATCTTAATTTTATAATCAGAATAAAAGTACCTAAGTCTATCTGTCTAGTCTCACAAGATTTGAACAGATTTGCAGATGTTTATGATGAAAGAGCTCTCAGTCCTTACTGGATCTGAAAGGTGACAAGTCACTCTCAGAATCTGGTGGGGGGTGCCCATCTTTAGAAGTAGACGGTTTAGCATGGGTGTCACAGGCTCTGAATTGGGCCTCAGTGGACCACATTCACACCCTTCCTCCTCTACCATGTTGAGGGTGTTTTGCAGAATTTGGAAGGACCGAAAAGTTGTTCGTATCTCAAAGCTGGGGGATAGTGAGAAGAGATGTAAGGGGAACTAATATTTATGACAGACTCCTACAGCCCGTTTGTTTTTCTCATGCTGTGTTCTTTAATACCTGTGAGGAAGGAATTCATTATCTCTATTTTAGAAGTGACATGTGTGTATACACATATACATACTGGAACAGCATGCCTGGTACTTAGTAAGTGCTCAATAAATATTTATGGAATGAATTATTCTAGTAATAGAGATTTATACAACTTCACCTATCTAACGTATCTGTATATTTATACAAAAAAGTGTTTATATTGCACATTCATGTGCAAACATATGAACGACAGAGACATAGCTCCTCTGGGATTTGTTGAATATGGCAGGAATTTTTCCCTTCTCTAATACTACAGTGGAGTTCAATTCAAAAACTCCTCTTACCCAATCCAAATAATGTCATTTCCCAGCTGTGGTGTTACACTGGGTCCCATTCAAGTGCCAAAAGCTTAACGCAGAGGAGGCCAAAACAATCACATCTTGAACAGTGAGAGTATTTTCCACCCATCATCACTGTATGACACACTGTCTCAGGGGCCTCCTAGAGGCTGGAGAGCCCTTGGCCCTGCCGGAGACTCGGCTCAGAGCCTGGCACACCGGCAACCCTTAACGACAGTTACATAATAAGTACTCCTCTGTCTTGGGGAGTACCCATTTCCCAGTCATAATTTATGACCATGAGGGCTTTCTTTCCCCAAATATACTACCATAACTTTGTGCTCCAAATAATATACTGGAGCCCCAGCCATCATTAGATAGCTTTAAGTTAAGCCTCATGGATGTGTTTCCCAGGCTCTTGACTTGGAGGTGAGCAGTGTTTTCACAGTTGGCTTTATTATGAGCCTGGGACATTTGATGAGCACGACTTCAGAGTACAGAAGAGGTGCAGCAATGATTACAAATCAAGAAAACTTTCCCTTCTTTTAGTACATGAAGGTATTAGTTCGGTTTTCAAGGTACGAAGTAGTAATTCCCATGCAATCGATAGATTCGTTGAGGACATACATACTTTAAGGGAGAAGTGAAAAATGTATTTCATTTAGCAAATCGGAGTAACTCATTTGAAGGTAAAAATGGGCAATAAAAATACTCAAATATTCAGATATTGAAATTCAGAACTTGACGTCCTGCCTGCGTGGAAGTTTTAACCGGTAGTAAGGAGGGCTGCAATTCACAAGGCAGCATAGTGATTACGTGTGGGGAGGAAAGACAGGGACCTGAGTTGTAGACCAGCCACGGGAACTTTTATTACCTTGGATAAGTCACTCACCTTTTTTAGGCCTCAGTTCCCTCATCTATAAAGTAAGTGGCTGGAATAGAGGTCCTTTAGAGACAGATGTCCAGAGAGACAAGCTCTGAAAACATTGTTGCTGTAAATCTGTTTATCTCATAACAATAGAAAGCCCAAAGATGACTGAAACGAGGAAAAGTCTTCCAATAACTCACTGATTTCAGTAGGCGCCACCCAAGCAGCTAATACTCAAATATGTTTCAACCAACGATAGGAATATTGATTGAAAATGGGCAGTGTTAAAGATAAACCTTAGGGGGAAGGGTAAGCTGGGACGAAGTGAGAGCGTGGCATGGACATATATACACTACCAAATGGAAAATAGATAGCTAGTGGGAAGCAGCCGCATAGCACAGGGAGATCAGCTCAGTGTTTTGTGACCACCTAGAGGGGTGGGGTAGGGAGGGTGGGAGGGAGACGCGAGAGGGAGGGGATATGGGGATATAGGTATACATATAGCTGATTCACTTTGTTATACAGCAGAAACTAACCATTGTGAAGCAATTATACTCCATTAAAGATGTTAAAAAAAAACTATACTCCAATAAAAATTAATTAAAAAAAAAGATAAACCTTAAAGAGCTAGCATTTGGGTGCTTCACTTATCTTTAAATAAAGCTCATTTATGTTCCTTTTTGGATGCTTGACATTTACTGACTGTTGTTTTCCTTTCAGATGAATGTTACCACCATGTGGTTTTAGTCAGATTTTAGTTGCAAATTTCACTAAATAATTTAGAAACCTCCAGAAAATTATTATTATTATTTTTTTTTTACCTGCCACAGTTTCATTAAAATTCATTTGGGAAACTATACGGCCTCAATAACAGAATCATATCTTATGTTTTGGAACTGTTTCCATGGCAGCAGTGACAGGTGCGAGTGATGGTGTGTGTGTGTATGTTCATTTAAAAGGTTACTGCAATTATCACTGTAAAGATAAATTAATTGCAAATAACATCTAAGCACCTACATTGTTACTCTTAGGAGAGAATAGCTTCTATACATAATGACATATGTTAATTTCCTCCAGAAGGAAAAAGTTTTCATAAAAGACTTATTCATAAAAGCAAATCTTTGAACAATACTTGAGTTATTTTATATAATAGAATCTCATACTTAACTTCATAGAATGTACAGACTTAAGGAATTTCGAAGACTTACTCCATAGCTCTTACTTGGAAGATATTGCCACATAAGAAAAAAATGTTGAACAGTAACAGAAAGTTATTAGGATTGCTTCTACAAGTCCATTCTTTTTGAGGGTATGGATTAAATCTCCTTCTCTTAATCGGGATCTCCTAATCTCCAATCTCTTTGCATAGATAGATGCCATCTAAATAGCACATAACCCTGAATGTATAACCCTTGTCATTCCTTAAAAAAAGTTGGAAGCTCCCAAAATAGTAACCTATTAGCACACTCTGTAATCAGAGCATCTATGTGCCAACCAAAAGAGGACACACCTACCTAGATGCCCCTGATTTCCTTCTGTTATATTCCTACAACATGGGAGCCTAAACAGAATTGAGGGCTCAGAAGAAGACAGGTGAAAATAGTCATTTGGTCATGGCCAAGGTCTCCTCAGGGTTGGTTTCTGCTTCCACAAACCCCTAATTAGATTCTGACCCTTTGTCTACCTTGACCTTTAATGATCTACCACATCTCTTAAACTTTGCTTTACTCTTTGAACTGGACCCATTTCTTGCTAACCCCTTCCTGGCCTGCTGTATCTTAGGGCACAGCTTTATTCTATTAGATGGTAAGTTTCTTCATCTCAGGAACTTTATCTTACTCCTGTTTTCCACCCCTCCAGTCCCTAGTCCAGTGCCCCCCACATTATAAGCATCCCAGGCCAGAGCCCAGGGACAGCCAGACCTGGCTCTGGTGTCCCTGTCCTGGGCTGGATTCATATTCAAACAGGAATGCTGAAAAAAGAAGATTGTTTCCCAAAGTAAGTTGCTTTCACAGGTGGTAGTGAAGGTGGCTGCTATTGATGTAGGTGTTGCTGTCTCTTGATGAGAAATGCACACACCTCACAGCAGCTTAACCGGAGGAGCTTGTCTTTCAAGTGAGATTTACATGAATAATTGCCCAAAACTCAGGGGAGGAGATCCGTGGAAGGAGCCCTGGAGAAGAATTACTTTTAAGAGAACAGTGAGAATGCCAGATTCATGATATGGATGGGAAAACTCGAAGAGAGTCCTGGAAGAAATGAATAAGTAGTTTGACCTTGAATTGAGGAGGAAAAAAAAAAGAGGAGGTGAAAATAGAGGGCTGATACAGCCATTTTGAAAGAAATAGATAGCCATCCTTGCAAAGTATCACCTATGGAGATAAAATGGGAAAATTTGGAATCCTGAGCAACTATAAAGATCTACAGATGTATATTAGGTACATGCTCCCAAGTTAGATGTTAATGACGAAAGGGTAATGTATATTTTCCATTTCTTATATGTGTACATTTATTAGACTCATCAAAATGTAACTCCAGTTTTGCTTTATATCTTTCATGCCACCTTTTTCAGTTCAGGAAAAAATTGTGCCAAGAACCCCAACTTCTCTTGCATAAGGGGCATTTATCACTCTTCTAGAAACACTGAGTATTCCTTATATTGTATCCTAAGACGAAGCAGGCCAGGAAGATTTTAGCAAGCAGCAGTGAGTCCAGTTCAGAGAAGCAGTGGGTCTGGTTGAGAAAATCAAGCAAGGCTTGAGAGAAGTGGTCAAGCTTGATTTCTACACACCCCCTTGGTTTGGTGATATAGTTTGAGCATTTGACTACTTATGCATCAAAACAGATTTGTTTTAAACTGCTCCTAGCCACACTCCCTATTTCTGCTTCCCACATAAATGGCAACAGGTATGTGCCTGTGGAGAACTCCCTCCCATGTGAATTAAGCTTTGAAAAATAAGACAGAGGGGCTCTTCTAAATGGAGAGCAAGCAGAGCCATCCTTTTAATTTGTTTATGAAAGTACAGTAAATATGATAAAGAGCTGGACATGGTTTACATACAAAATTTGCAGTCAATTTTATATTAAATATCTATATATGATCATTCATTCTAAACAGTATTCAATTATAATTTTAATGGAAAATTGAACAGCACATAAACATTTTCCATTCACTGAGCCGTTCCTGTCTATCATGTTCCTATCATGTACATCCTTTGAGTGATCAAGTAAAAGTTGAGACATAAAGTTATAAATGTCTCACTTGTTGAACTAAGATTATAAAACAGGTGAAGGCAAGTGTTTATTTTGTTTTACATTGTGGATCTAAATAGTGCTTCTCAGTTGAATGAAGATGTAATGTGTGAGCTCTTAGGATAGAAGCCAGCCTCTGGAATGTGTACTAATGGAACTAGAATGAAGTGATGAGGGTCAGAGCGTTCTAAGAAGTGGGAAAGGTACAAAGGCAGAACAGCAAAAAGGCAGAAGTGTCCGGGATTCATTTGGAGCTGAAGATTTATATATAGAAGAACAGGGGCAGACAAAGCCAACCTAGCAAAAGCTGAGGCTTTAAAAGAACCCACAATGTTTCTGAACTGGCTGGAGCTCACGAGAAGCCAGTACCCTTCTCATAATATGATGAAAAGGCTTGCCTTTGAGCCGGGAGTCCAGGGAAAAGTTCCAAGCTGGGGATCTATAGAAATATTGTAGCCGCAGCTCAGGTGCCAGCTCTGGAACTTGTAAGGAATCAATTCATCCTTCTAGACCTCAGTTCCAAATCTAAATGATAAGAGTTTTGGTTTAGTTGATTCTAGGATCTTTCCCAGATCAACAACAACAAGTCCATCAAGTAAGACAGGAACTTACCTAGCTTTCGGGACTGATGTCATGGTCATTAGTAACTAAGCTCTCTTAGATGTACATTATTTATAGCTTCAACCAACATACTTTTTCCTAATACTCTTTCTTTTGCACGTGAATAACTGCTCCTTCAATAAGCAAATGCACACACACACACACACACACACACACACACACACACAAACCAAACACAGAATTCAATGGAGCAAAAGATAATGTGTATGACATACAACACAGATCTTGCCAGGCTGTTTCCAGAGCATTTTTAGAGAAGTACAGTCATCAGAGGGTCAGAGTGAACCTTTCCAGGAAAGGACATGGAGATGAAGCACATTAACAACAGTGGGCAGTGCTGTGGAAATAGGGAGAGCTCTAAGTATTTTGGGGGGACATTTGTCAATAGAGAGTCTTGCAAATAATCTCAACTCTTGATTGACTAAATGAATGAAGTTTTGCGAGCTGCATAGAAAAACCAAGAGAGATTAATGCGAGGACACATTCATTCAGCTTTGAAAGGAATTAAGGGGTTTCTCTGACAATTGATTTTTTGAAGTGTTTTCTGTTTAATTAATTCCTAAGTTGTGTGATTTGTGTTCTTAAATACAAATTTCTTTATGTACGAGAAAATAAATTCCTGTTGAAGTGGCATTTTTATTTTTCTATTTTTTATAATTATTAAAATAGTATTCATGCAACGTGGTGGGGTCAGAGGTCATTTGCTATCTCTGGCACCTTTTCTACTCAAGTTTTATCCCTGTTAATTGCACATGGAACAAATCCAATGTATTTGTGAACAACAGCCAAGTAAATAGCTTTTGGGGACAGAGTCTAAATGAAAGGTAATAATAAAGTTCAGCTTTATGGTTATGGTTATTAGGTTATGCATAAAAATAAACACAATTTTTTAGCACCTGAACATTTTAACGCATAACCATTATGAAATTAACCATGACTGGCGCATAGTAGCCTTTCAATAAATGATGGCTTGAATACATGAAAAGAACAATTGATTTCCCTTCCTTATGCTTAATAAAAAGGGAAACAATTTAGCAAAATACATTATTTGCAAGAACTGAAAACTGAGCACCTGTCACATAACCAAAATATTTAGCATATAATGTCCATAACCGTAGGTGTAGCTTGATTCCACACACTCCTCCCCCAATGGTTTGCAGATAAAATCTAGGTACTTGACTATTTGTGCCTCAAAACAGGTTTGTTTTAAACCACTTCTAACCACCCTCTGTGCTTTCCATACAGATGGCAGCAGATATCTGTATGTGAAAAGCTCCTGCTGCACAAACCTTTAACGAGGACTAGAATATGGCAGTAATGGAGTGGGCCCACAAGGAAGACCTAGGGGTCTTTTCATTGAGTGAAGCTCAGTGATGCCAGCCCACTACTGCCTGTGCCAGGCCTCACAGCAGGGCTTCTGACAGCCTGGGATTTGGGCTGCAGCCTTTGCTTCTGGTATCAGATTCCCCAACTTTGTTTCTCAGACAGCTGCAGCTGCCTCCAATTGGCTGTCATTCCAGTGTCGTTCCAGTGTAGATGGCAGCATTTTCCACAGCCTTTTCCACATCGTCATGTATGCCTAAAAGTTAAAGTGAACTCCAGCTTGCTGCTTTAGGTCTGTGAATTCTCATGTAGGCATATTTGGTTCTTGTTTGGTGTATACATGGTCTGTGCATCAGCATAGTTAAAGCTAATAGCAACTGCAGGAAGGAAGAAAGATATTGCATATATAATGCCAGTGCTTGGGTATCCTTTACGCTGAGAAATTATGTGAAGAATAACAATTATGTGAAGTTCTGTATTTCACAGCAGGGAACAGGGCTTTGTCAACAACTTTGTTTGCTAAGGGCAGTCATCAAGGCAAATTGGGTTTTTCTTGTTGTTGTTTTCTTTTTATTTTTTAAAATTATATAAATTTCAGGTCAACATCTGTAGACACTGCAAAGTGATCACCAACGTTAAGTCTAGTTTCCACCCATCACCATATAGTTGGCCCCTTTTACCCATTTTGCTTACCTGGCACCCCCCCCCCCTCTGGTAACAGCTAATCTAATCTTTGTATGTATGAGTTTGTTTTTGTTTTCTTTTGTTTGTTTGTTTGCTCTGGTTTTTTAGATTCCACATATGAGTGAAATCATATAGTATTTGTCTTTCTTTATCTGACCATTTCACTTAGCATAATACCTTCAAGGTCCATCCATGTTGTCACAAATGGCAGGATTTCATTGTTTTTTATGGCTGAGTAGTATTCTATTATGTATATATACTACATCTTCTTTATCCATTCATCTATTGATGGATGCTCAGGTTGTTTCCATATCTTGGCTATTGTAAATAATGCTGCAATGAACATAGGGGTGCATATACCTTTTAAAACAAGTGTTTTTATGTTCTTTGGATAAAGACTCATAAGAAGAATAGATGGGTCATATGGGAACCATATTCTTAATTTTTTGAGTTTTTCAGTTCAGTTATAACTTCTGTTTGGTACTTTCTTATATTTTCCCTTTCTTTGTTGAAGTTGTCACTGTGTTCATCCATTCTTCTGAGTTCAGCAAGCATCTTTTATTACTATTACTTTTAACACTCTATTGGGTAGATTGTTTATGTCCATTTTGTTTAGTCCTTTTTCTGAGGTTTTATCTTGTTAAAACCGTGGCCGTGGCTACTACTGCAACACGCTCGTGGGCAGGGCCGCTGCGGGGTGCTGGTGGGAAGGGCTCTTGCTCTGCTGGCTTTGAGGCCCAGCCGATGCTCAGGATTGGGCAGGGTGCTCAGTGGGGCATGCCCACTGGTGCTAACAGGTTAGAAGAATAAGTGGGTCCCCTTCACCTGTGGTCCATGTGTTTTTCAACCTGTTGTTTTTGTGCTGATTTGCAGGTCAAGTGAATCTCCATACAGGCCCTCTAAGAGTGGGTTTTCTATTTCCTGCAGTTCTAAGGTTTGCTTGGATGTATTCCCTGCTGGTTTTTAAAGCCAAGTGTTTTAGGGACTCATCTCTCTTGCCCAGGATCTAGGGGTTGGCGTGCCTAACGTGGAGCTTGAATCTCTCACTCCTCAGGGAAAAGATGCATACCTTTGTGATCCCTCCCAGTTATGGATCGCTGCAACTAGGTGGTGGTTTCTCCCTTGGGGAGACGCTCTCTCTGCTTCTCCTACGTGTCTCCCTGCTGTCCTTTAACCCTTTGCTGTGGAGGCTCAGTTCATCTAGTTTTCAGGTCTGTCTCCAAGAGAATTGTTCCCTATGTAGTTGTAAACTTGTTGTGTCTGTGGAAGGAGGTGAGTCCTGGATCTTCCTATGCCACCATCTTGAATCCTCTCTCTCCAGCCAGCAAATTGGTTTTATAAATTAGATAAATGATTGCATGTGGAAAGAGAAAAGTAATTTTAAACACATATGCTGATTGCATTTCCTCTTGGGGGTATTTATTCACCAGCAAGACTTGAATTCTGTGTATGTAAAATGTGAATAATAACCATTTCTAGACGCTAAGACAGAAGAACAAACAGAGTGTACACAACACGACTATTTCATTGGTCACAGATACTCAGTACTGCCCAGGCATTGTGCAGAGCCTGATGCTAGGTATAGGAAATGAGAGATAAAAGACACTGAGGGGCTTCCCTGGTGGTGCAGTGGTTGAGAGTCTGCCTGCCAATGCAGGGGACCACAGGTTCAAGCCCTGGTCTGGGAAGATCCCACATGCCGCGGAGCAACTGGGCCCGTGAGCCACAACTACTGAGCCTGCGCGTCTGGAGCCTGTGCTCCGCAACAAGAGAGGCCTCGATAGTGAGAGGCCCGCGCACCGCGATGAAGAGTGGCCCCCACTCGCCGCAACTAGAGAAAGCCCTCGCACAGAAACGAAGACCCAACACAGCCATAAATAAATAAATAAATAAATAAATAAATAATTTAAAAAAAAATCTTTTAAAAGCCTCATCAAGGAGTTAGTTGTTATTTGAATATGGTATGATTAGGGTGTAAAATAGGTAACAAAACACTCGATGAGATCACGGAATATGGGAGTCATTCAACCCCGAGGTACAGTTGGAGAGAAGGAAGAGAGTTAGGGAAGACATCCCATTAAAAATAGGGTCCCTGTTTTCTGTTGCTAATAATTTCGCTGTGGAGACTATACTGACACCCATAAAACAAAAAGCCATGCAACATTAAATGTTGACTTAAAAAGCATGGGCACCTTGTTATGTAGGAAGAGTTCAGAAAAACAATCACAGCTTTGACACCCAGTGAAAATAATCAAGACAGGTCCTATGGAAAAAGAGGGTCTTGAAGCACAACTATCCACCACCCCATTTAAAACTTGATGGTGAGCCCCACCAAGCAATGCCCCTGTTGCTAAACTGTTTTAGTTGTGTTCTAATCACACTAACAGCTAGTGTGTTTTCCAGCTCTAAATTTTTCAAGAGAGCTACTGTGATACCGAACAGAATTAGGTTTGTTTTGTCCACTTGTTTTATTATCCCTCCTGGCCATTACGTTAGCAGGATTACTTCAGTTGCCTCTATTAATAAATGCTCATTAGTGGTAGTTCCGTTAACTAATTTCAGGATTATGCTAAAAGCTACAAGCTAATCTTTTAAATCATTCGTGAACAGTTGGACACCTGCACTTGCTACTCTTACGGAGATTCAAGTGTAGACACATTAGTCAATGATACTTCCACTTCATCTCAGAAGGAAGCAAAAGGCAAGTCAGTCTAATGCCTACAGTGTTGGTTCTTCTCTGTCCCCAGAGTGGAAGGGGGTAAGGTGGGAGAAGCCAGGCCCTTTCTAGAACGCTGAGTGTCTATAACTGACTCCTCTATGGAGGAAGGATCCAGAGGCAAAGCCTGTGTACAGAAACCACATTATTCTCAAGTGCCTTGGCGTTCTAGGCCTTCCCTGTGCCTGAGCAGGTGTGTGGTTCCCACCTATAGTCTGTGATTTCCCCAAACCTCCATTTCACTTTCTTATGGACCACAAAACTGATGCTTGAAATCACAGAAATTTGTAGTACAGAGAATCCAGTTGGTATATAATGCCTCCAAACTTCCATCCTCTCTGGAGCCTGCGAGCGTTGTGTAACTACAGAAGAGCTGCATAGACCCAGCAAGGCTAAATTTGGGTAATTGTGTTGAACCAGGCCAATTTGCCATCCCTTGCCCTGCCTATCACCCAGCAGGCTCCCTGAGCTTGTAAAGTAACTGTCATATCAAGGGCTGACTTTTCGAGGGAAAACTATAAAACCAGCTGTCATCTCAGGTAATTTAAAATGGGTTAAGTTAGCCAGAATAATTGGAAGTGAAGCTGGCTTGTGAATTCATCATAAACCTGTGTCAAGAGAGCATTGTTTGTTGTCTTATTTGTTTGCTGAGCGACTGGAGCTCACCGATTATGTAAAAGCATCAGGATTGCCTGCAGAGAAGAGTATAAGTAGAGCAATTCTAACACCGAGGCTCACCATTCAAGTGGTAACCGTACTTGTCTACGTCTGGCAGCTCATAAGATTACACCAGAAGAATCTGTTTATCCAAACCAAGCCAAGGTAAAGTATGATGCTTGAGGAGTGGTATCACCAAGAGGCGTCTTCGGGAGGGGCTTTCACCTCCCCACCCCTGTCTCCGTCAGCCACCCCCCCACCAAAACACCTCCTAAGAAAAAAATAAAGGATTTGATAGCCAAAGGCGAACACGGCTTGGAGATAAGTCCCCTGTACCAACCTGACTCTTATATCGAGCCCCTTATATAGAAATTATGTATGTTCCACTGGGTATAAGAGAGATTCTTCACGATTCATTTTAATCTTTGACTGTATCCCATGTCTAGTGCCTTCTACCCCATCACCACTTTCTTTTGTTTAAAGAAAAAGGGAAAGCAGAGAAGAGTGGGACAAATGCCAGTATCTGGCCAAGGGAAGATTATTAGGAGCCAAAAAGAACTACTACTTGTGGAGTGCCTATTAAGTGCCAGACACTATTTTAACTCCCTTATATGTTTTTCTCATTTAATATTAAAATGCAATTTGAGATATTGTTTATCAGCCCTGTTAGACAAATGAGGAAACTGAGGCTTAGCATGGTGGCATGCCCATAGTCACACAACTAACCACGATTAAAACTACTGCAATGCCAGTTTCTGGTCTCTTTTCTGTATACCCTGCTGTCAGCAAATATATTCCTTGGTGTCTCTTGGAACAATCACTGAGGACATAGTGGAATACAGTTGGAAGTCCCATGGTTATCTACTCAAAACCATAGTGGAATACAGTTGGAAGTCCCATGGTTATCTACTCAAAACCTAAGACTTCAGTGTCCCAGGGAAGCTGTTGTATTAAATGGGAAAACTAAGGAACTGGAAATTATAGACCCGAGTTCTAGTCCCCTGAAATTGGTCAAATATGAACTTCACTTTCATCTTCTGGAGAAGATGGAATAATATCCCTGCCTTACAGAATTGTGAGAATTCAATAAATAGTTCTTAACCCTGCAGTGACTCAGAATCACTGTGTAGTTTTTAAAAAACTACACTTGCCTAGCACTAACCCAAAGCCTAAGCAAGTGGATTCTCTCGTGGGTGGCGGGCTGGAACATGTAGGCAGACTATGTATTTTTCACTTGCACGGGTGATTGAGATGCATGGCCATGGCTGGTAGTCATTGGATTGGACGAGGTACGTGAACCTCCTACCACCTAGCACAGTGCCAAACACATACTAAAATAGTCTTATTCTCCAGCTATGACTTCTTCGTCACCTTCATGGGATACTGCTTCTTTTCTCATAAAGTAATTGAGTTGTAGCTCTCGGTATCTTCCTGTTCTAAACAGTAAAGTTAATCAGAGGCTTTTAGGAAGACCTGAATCCCAGCAAATCTGGGAGAGGCAAGGTAACCCTTTGGCTTCTCTGACTGTTTCTTAAAGCTTTTTCATTAATAGAGTCTCAATCCTTTCAAACCTCCCCCAAGGACCCCGATCAGCCTCTGAGAGACAGCCTCGTCTTCCGCTAAGCCTATACCTTTGTTGTTCAGTTAAAAAGAGTATGGAGCGGACTTCCCTAGTGGCGCAGTGGTTAAGAATCTGCCTGCCAATGCAGGGGACATGGGTTCGAGCCCTGGTCTGGGAAGATCCCACATGCCGCGGAGCAACTAAGCCCATGTGCCACAACTACTGAGCCTGTGCTCTAGAGCCCGCGAGCCACAGCTGCTGAGCCTGCGTGCCACAGCTACTGAAGCCTGTGTGCCTAGAGCCCGTGCTCTGCAGCAAGAGAAGCCACCACAATGAGAAGCCCGTGCGCCGCAACTAGAGCAAGCCCGCGCACAGCAATGAAGACCAAACGCAGCCAAAAGAAAAAGAATACAAATGGGCAGGGTATGATTCTCAGTACACAAACTCAGAGATGCAATAAACATTTAAGAAAAAAAAGAGTAAGGAGCAACATGATCATTTAAAGTGACTCCATCTCACTAGACAATTAGCTATCATTTACCTACCAAATCATATCATGTCTGAGTCCCTACATAGTGGAAATTCTAGGCACTTTAGTATCTTTGTGGTGGATGTATTTGTGGCCAAACTATGCTGGGCCCATACCACTTAGGTGGTTACCTGTGTATTTTCTGGGCAAGACCCATTCTGATTCGTGAAGGCTCATTCCTGTTTTGTCTCTGATGATTATGGTGACGGGGCAAACCTCTTACTCATCCTTCCCCACTTCTCCTATTATAAATTAGAATATACTCACTTCTAATACACTGACAATCCAACAGATTAGGAAAAAAAGCTGTTCTTGTGATAAAAATATTTACTTCATTGAAATGAATCAAACAGGTATTTAATCATTTGTATCTATAACGCATCGTTTGCTGCTTGCTCTCTGGGCCAACATTTAGTCCATTAAATATTGTGATGTAGTTATCAGTGAAGCACCAGAGACTAGGTCTAAATGGGTCTTTTTTTTTTTTTTTCTCCAGTAATTTCCAAAACCTCGGGAGAGACAGAAAGAATATAGGGGTACAAGTATATAGTATATAGGGTTTTAATTTCCCCCCCTCAGAAAATAAAGCATTATAGCAATGACTCGTACGTAAGATCACTAAGGCATTCTCTTAAGAAAATGCTATTTTTTTAAACTATTAAGAAGAAGGGAGCCATTCCCGTGGTCTTTCCCTCCTCCATCCAGTCTGAGCCCGTTACAATCCTGCACAGTTCTTGTAACCATCAGGCAACCTGTCAGGAAAAGGATGAACGAAGAAGACAGAGCTGGGAAGAGTGAGATGAATGCACAGAGCTCTAAGCCAAGCAGAGAGTTTTCATCACCCCCGTATCCATGCCCTAAAATAGACATGAAATTGCACGCGCTTCTATTTCATTGACCAGGTTCAGAGTTAGCAGAAATTAATAGCTGAGTGCCTTTTTCTTAATGGAAGTACTGCTTTGTCAGGAAAAGAAAATAGAAGAGCTGTGAGGCTAAACCAGTCCCCAGACTAGCTGGCTAGCTGGCCAGCCTATGGCAAACCAAATGCATGAAGACCTGCGTCCAATGGGCTGCCTGGCTTGGGACCTTCCAACAAGCACCCAAGCGGTGATGGCAAAGCATCAAGCTTAAGTCAGACTCCCTCATGACCTCCTTCGGAAATAGTGCTGTTCTTCCCTCGCAAGGAGGTGAAGAAGCCAAGTTAGAGGTGTCTCAGCTGTCTGAGTTGGCACTCCCGTGGAAGCTCTGACAACTTAAATTCTTATCTCCTTCTTCCCAACCCCCTTCTCTCTTACCTCCCTTTCCCTTCCATCTTCTTCCCTCCACTGTTTCCCTCCTTCCTCCTCCTCCCTTGTCTTTTTCCTCTTCCTTTGTCTCTATTTCTCCTTTTTCTTCAGAGGAAAACCTATTAAGTCATAGCCACAATCATTCTTTCTCAATATCGTTGCCAGCCAGCTGTAAGGCTGGAGACTCAGAGATACAAGAAGAGCCAAGAAAGGTTGGCCTCATTTGCCTGAGATGAAAAAAATGAAACATAAGAAATGGTGATCTATGTCTCTCAAACAAGATAAAAATAATCTTATTTACTAGGTGCAATTTCAGTCAAATTCTGCCTAACCAAACTCTGACAGAAAGACATTGATTTGTTAAAAATCATCCTATTGTAAGGAAGCTCTACGAGGGCTAAATCACAATTTTCAAACCATCTCATGGATGGGAAACTGAATTATAATCACATCTCTCTTATGGACATTATAATGCCAATTAAGACACTGATTTGACTCCTTTATGGCTATTTCTAAAACTTAAAATAAAAGCATCACTGCTATAAGCTGAAGTGATTTTAGAAGACCTTTACTTGTTAGGTAGGCTAACGGCTTATTAGAATGTAAGGCTGAAGGGGGGAAAATACCTTGTGATTGTGGCGTTTGAGGCCTATTTAAAAATGTTGACAAGTTTTGTTATATATCTGAAAGCATCACTGAAGGAGCCTCCAAGGGCGTATTATTTCAATTCCATTTCTATTTTTTCTGCTTTGGAATACTTTACCAACATTGAATTGGACAGAGAATTTCTAATGTTTCTCATGATCTCTTATGGGTTGATGAGAAATTGAAGAAAACATTACCAATATTCTGCATCGTTTGGCAAGAATTGCCTGCTATCCTCTCCCCAGCAAACTTTGCCATGTGCTGACAGTAAGGGATGAGGCAATTGCCATGATCACTCCTTGGAGGCCTCAGCCAGTTTCTAAATTTTAATCCCACGCAGCAAGCCTACAAGGTCAATGACAGCTGCCCTTCACTTTCCCTTTCTCCTTGTTCTCTGCTATTGCTCCTCTGTGGATACACACACATCAGGATTTACCTCCACTACCCAGCCCCTCTCCTGCATCCCCATTGACAGGGGCACATAGATTGAGTCCCCCAAAACTAGGGAGGCCTACATGCCCTCTTCTCTCCTTAACTTCTCCCACCAAGATTTTTATGAATATGGTGATTATATCAGACCATGGAGACCAGTTGAGGATTGCAAGTAGAAATAAGACTTGATTTTGATAGTTATAAAGGGAAAGCCCAGTTTCCTCTGATGCAGTGGCAGATCTTGCTTTCTAAGTCACAACTTTAGTGTAAGTTAAAAAAAGCACTCAGGGGTAACTCCCTGCTACAAAAGCTGGGCCTGTGGCCAAGACACTGCGCTCTAGCCTCGGGGTGAGCCAAGATTCCCGGAACTCACCGGTCAGCATTTTTCATCCAAAGATGAGGGGTGTTCCGCTGAAACCTAAGATAGAAGAAACAAGGTTACCAGTCTCTGCACACAAGGAAATTAATCGGCTTTTCCTCCCGGAAGAATGTGTTCATCTTTTATAAAGCATTAGTGGCCCTAGATAAATGTGATCATCCGTAAAATCAGAAAAATACATAGGCTAAGGCCAACAGTATGCTTCCTCTTTTCCCCCTTCTGTTCCATATACATAAAATTCAGTCAATACAAATGTATCATGGTAATTTTAACCTACTTGGTCACACCAAATTTGTTGAGATTCAGAAACAGCCTTTCTAGCTGCTGATATTTTATTCAAAAATGTTCTGCCTAATTTATTGCCATTCCCTTTTTCACAATGCAGTAATTACACACAATTTGCAGTGAGTTTACCAAAACAAAACACAGCTAGCAGCGGGAAAAAGGGCATTTTTTTAAATGTAAGCCTAGTGGTCCAGGCATACTAATAGGTAGCAGAAGGGAGAAATACTGATAAAGTGAAATTTAGAACCAGAGTGGTTATTAATCTCAATTTTCATTAACAACAGTGTCAGAGTTAAATAGATTTTCAAGTTAAGTGTAAGTAGTTGAAATAGAATCTCCCATGACATTCTGAAGGCTGCATCCCTTTGCTACACCACTGAGACAAATTAGTTGTTCCCTTCCTCTTAATATTGGGCCTGTAGGCCTGGATGTGAAGCATGCCTTCATGCAACCTATCTACCACATGTTGATTTATTTCAGAATACAGCATTGTTCGCTATGAGGTAAAATACAAATTAAGTATATGGCTACTTAATATTTTTCACTTTTTAACCCCATTTCTGTTGCCATGCAGGTAAAACTTAGATGGGCTTATTTGTTACGTTACAAAACTGTAAGAACTTAGCACCGTGTGTGTCAATGTTGTGATTAAAATCTTCAAACTTGTCATTTCACAGACCGACAGGTGGAATCATTTTAGCAAAACCTTACCTTGTAGTTCTGTTTCATTGGCTTCTGCACGTAGTCTGGGATAGAGGTCGGGATCCCAGTTCACTCTAAAGTAGGAAGAATCCTGAGCTCAGAAGAACACCAAGAGCAGCGTTAGATGGCTTCCCGAAAGATGACCTCTCATTACCTAAACAGAAGGAACTTGAGGGCAGGGAAGAGAAGCATCTGAAAAATCATACAGGACAGAGGCAAAGCCTGATAGAAACTGAAGCCCAAAGGAGAGGTTCAGGTCAACAAGTAACATACACTAGGAAGGCTTATCTGTCAACCCACAGTCACCCATTACCACCTAAATGCAGGTTACTTTGTCAGGTGTCAGACCAGAACAGAGGAGTTTGGTAGGATTATGAAAAATAGGAGGGGAGCTCAATTTGGGTTTGGAACTGGGAGCTGTGAAATATGATTGGAATAGGTCTTGAGGATAAAAGCTAACATATACTGAGTTCTGTGTGCTATACCCTTATAAACACTTTAGCAGGGCAAGAGAGGGCAGCTATTGACATAATCATATGGATTACCATCCCCCCCCAAAATTAGGAAGATATGTCTAGTGCATTACAAAACTCATTAGACCCTGTCTTACTTTACAGCGTTCCTGAATTTGAAAGTAGAGACTGGCCCAAGCTGGTTCTGTGTTCCACAGGTATTGAGCCTGTCAAATCATGAACAAATGCATACAAACAAAAGTCAGAAGGTCAAAACTAAGCTCGCAGCCTGCACTGTGTTAATTGGAGAGGAAAGAGAAACAATGCATGCCTCGCTGACCTCTGAGTTCTCCCGTCCTGCAAAACTCACATCGCTGGGGCTCTTACCCTAACGTTAGAGGCACATTGTGTGGTCCTGGGCTAGGTTCTGTAATGAGCAGGTACTTGGGATGTCCATAGAAGCAGATGGACATCTGCTTTGGACCACCACAGTTGTAGGAGCTTCTGAAGGTGGCGTCCTACTTGGGATGAGATTTTCAGCCCCACACGCCCCTCCTTTTATGCACTAGCTGCCCGCTCAAAATGCCCACCATCTGTTATTCCTTTGAATGTTGGCCTGGAAATTCCCTATAAAATACTGATCTGTGATATGAGTTAACATAATATACAAATAGATGATCTGCTAAGTGACTTCTGGACCCCTCCTCGCCTGGAAAGTATAAAGGACAGCAGTTATATTTAGGGAGAGCTGAGGGGGTGAGGTCATATCCCAACATGGCTCACTGATCTGGAGGGAGGTGCCTCTTGGTTCCTGCTCCACTGGGCCTTGGATGATCGAGGAGGCACTGTGAGGGCACCTGGAGAGTGAGGAAGGAGTTGGGAAAAGCAGACTTCAGGGAATGCGAGAAAGACTTCCCTGGATTCATAGTGAAAGAGGCCATAATTCCTCTGTCAGCATCCAACAGTTGTGTGTTTTGGTCTTGAACATGTGAGGGTTCACATGTGCATGTGTGTGCCTATTCATACATGAAAAAGTACAGAGAGGCAGATGTAGAAGCAGATGCATGGGCCCATTCCTAAGACCCTCGATCCAGGCTTCTCGAGCCACACCGTCGTTATTCCCACCGCTGGTGGCCACACTCAGGCTTTCTGAGGATTTCTGAATATCTATGATCATCTGTGCCTGTTCGTTTTTTCATGGCCCATTTAATTGAAAGGTGATGCGGTTATTGTTTTTCTTTTAAGAGAGTGGAGTTTATTGCCCTGCCATCTCTGGAAATTAGCCACAGCTTGCAGATTTGGAACACCCAAAGCAAGCATGATAAATTATCCCAGGTGAAATATCCCCAGCACTTCTGCCAAAATAAAAAGGCTTGGTGGCCTGTGAGCATTGACACAGCTCTCTTCTCTTCTCTTCTCTTTTCTCTTCTCACAAAGCTGCAAAGTGGACTTTCCCCCATCCCGCCCTCCTCCCAAACCACAGAATAAAAGGATCACTTTTGAAAAGCATTTAAGATGGAGGGGGAAAAATTGCAGTTGGGATTGTTTCCCAGAGGCTGGGCTGGTGTTAAGCAAAACTGTGAAGAAATGAGGGGACTTCGAGCACCCCGTTTCCTCTGTGTCCCACTGCTTCCCTACTGCTACTATTCCCTACTCAGTTATTCATTTATCCGTGAACAACTGCCTTGTCTCTTACAAAGCACTTCAGGTAAGAGCCATCCATGTCATTCATGACATTCACCAGCTGAAACTGCACACGAAGCTCAATATTGAGTTGTTGGGGATGGCTTTGTCCCTTTGTGGAAGACCGCAGCACTAACTAGCGGGTACAAAGTTCTGGGAAACGCTTACTCCATCTGCTGATGAAAACCATTCTGCCCGGGAAAGGCTATTTTCCTGGGCTGTGGACTCTGTGTGTAAGGGGATGGGCTTGGAAGCCAGGAATGCAGTTCTAAGTATCTATCTTTGACCTTTAATGGTAGATTTTATTCCTGAGTCACATGGTGATCTTCCCAGCAAATTATCTATGGTTGCTGATATCACCAAGAACTGGAATTTGAGGCTGAATATCTGAAATAAAAATGTGCCATCCTTTCTGAAGTTCAAGGGGGTGGCCTACAGGGAAGAGTGAACTTGGTCATCTACTTGAGATTATAGAGATTTAAAGTTGGCACACCACAGTTGAGGTCTTAAATTCTGGCCTGTAGGGATCTGCAGCTACTGATGTCACTTCCGCAAATCAGACCTGAGTGTTCTATTTGGTAGCCTGTAGTCAGCTGCTTGGTCCTGATTTAGCTTTGCCCCTCTTGCCCACCCCCAGTCCCACCTCCATACATATGCTTTGTGGTCCCCAATGTATGGGTCCATCCAGAGGACTCTCCAACTAAGTTCTCCATGTAGCTGCTGGAAGAAGACAGCACTGTTGCATAAAAAGGAGCTCTGAGTCCAAGCCACTCTGCCCAAGAATTTGAAAATAATGTTTCCTGGAGGAAAGAAAAAGCCAGAAAGTCTTCACTCTTCAGTACGCCCTCCTTGCTTATTTGAGGTACTCATGATGCGTTCAAGATACTACATCTCTTCTGACTAGCACTTGGTGATAAGTATAAGATAGTCACCAGAAAAAGGAACTAACTATCTCTTGGTGTCTTCCCTTAGGTTGCCTAGTAATTATGTCCTCTCTTCTACCCTCTCTCTGGACCATATTGAAATGATCTTTCCTCCTCCTCCTCTTCATTGCTTATTTAAATTATATAAAATACTTATAGATTTTTAAAAATAAGACAAATGCATATACTGAAGAATATTTTAAGAATTCATTCAGAATTCCTTTTATTTCTGCTTTATACTCTGTTCATCAAATTTTGACTAAGTATAGAATCATGGTACTATATACTGTTCCATATTTTATTCATGTGTCACTTTTTTATGTTTTTCATGTTTTAGTCATGTATCGCTCCATCCTTCACTCTTTCAGAAAAATCATCTCTCCTTCTTTCTAAGACTAATGCTCCTCCTCATCTCCAGGATTCTCTCTACTCCCATTGAAATAACAGGGTTATTCGTCCCTTGGGACCTGGTTTTTTCACCCACAGCTTTGCTGAATCCACCCTTTGAGGATGACTGATTTTTTTTCCAAGTTCCATATCTGCAGTTCTTTTTTGATCCCTATAGCCCTGACCATTTGAAGTCCCTTGAAGATCTAGTCCTTTGACTTCCATACCACTTTCAGAAGTCTGCTGCTTATCTCTTTCCATTCCCCCTAATGGATCTTTTTATGACCTGCCTTTCTCTTCCCACTACCTAAATACGAAAATCTCCCAAGGTGCTGCTTGCTGCTATCAGCCACTGCTTGTGCCTCCAAGGATCTCTTTTTTCTTTTTTCTTTTCTTTTTTCTTCTGCAAAACCTACAACTTTCATCTCAGCATTGATCATTTTCCCATCTATCTCTTTGGCCCCGATCTTTGTCGTAAACTTTAGGTATACATGATTAGCTGTCTTATGGAAAAGCCCAACTATAAGTCCCACTGGCTCTTCACAATGACAAACAAATATCAAAAACTGAGTTTAAAAGCCCCAAAGTCATTACAACTTTTTATAGGAAGAACCTGTAGTTATTTTAGAGGCGCCAATCTACATGAATTGAAGATCTAATGAGTATACACAATAAACAAATGAAAAGGGCCAAGGCTGCGATGGTTGTTGTGAGATGATTAGAGAGACTCCCACTGGTGCCTGATTCAGAGTAAGTCCTCAGTCAGCGGCAGCCATTCATTTTATCATTGCACTTGACATAGTAATTATTTCTAGACTGGAAAGACAAAGGAAAGATCTACTTAAGAGTGGCCTGATTTTTCCAAAGGTGATAGACCACTTGAAAAACGAAGGTCTTGATAAAATCTAACAAGAGCTCTGTCATATGTGAGCTAACCCTGGTCATCTGTTTATAATCGTGTGTGACTTCACAGTGTTAATGGTCCTTCTAAACTTATACATGCTCAGAAACTGTAATTGACATAAAGGACAGAATGATGAGAAGACTAAGATCAGGTAAGAGAGAGGAAGGATGATAAAGGTCAACAAGCCTTCCAAGAAGTAAACTGAGTGGGAAGGAGAGTGGAGAGAGAACTCATGAGAAGCAATTCAGAAGAGTAGGGTGTTCTAAAGGTCAGAAACCGATTCCCAGTGTGGGTGCAGAAATGGCAATAAATGCTTTGATTACTCAGCATTCATTAAGTAGTACTAAATTGCTGGTGAAACAGAAAAGGCATTTGCATTTCAGATTTACCCCTTCTCCAACTTTCATTTTATGGCAAGAACCCTTTTAAGACGACTTCATGGACATTTTTCTTTTTTTCCCTTTAAATTGCAAAAGCAGGCATACACACCACATTCAGTAGTGACCAAGATTCTTCATTATCTCCTCAACTTCTTGAAATTAGTTGTGATTCTTTTGGGTACAGTTGAAAAGTCATGCCAGTTTATTCAAAAGAAAAACCCTGCGCATCTCCCTGGAACCTTTTGAAAAGAGAAGCCAGTAGGTGAAAAAGATATAGCCTTGAGTCGGAATGCAAAGAAGTAAAAGTTAAGTGGAAATCGAGTGAGAAGGTGTCTTCTTCCTGCTGCATTAACAGAGCTCATGTTTCAGACACTCAGCTGCAGCTTGGTACCCTTATCCTATAGCATGAATTCCCAAGAGCCTTAGTCATCACATCCTCTCGGTGCATGATATTTAGATAGGCATCCTAAATTGTTTTCCTTACTAGAGTGCTAGCTAATCTGTAATTGGTAAACTGTCCTCAAAGATGGAAGTTTAAAAGAAATGTTCTTGACCTCAGTTTACCAAAGGAGTAGGTGAGATTAGATCAGAGCTAGCAAAAACACGTTCTCGCATCTGCCAACTCAGATCAATCAATAGGGCTGCCTGGAGCTCTGGGTAGAGAAAGATTTTGATACCTGTGGGAAAGAAGACAATATTGAGTAGTAAGCGCTTGATGACGCCATCAGTCAATCTGTATCTCCCTAGTCATTCCAACTCCCACCATCCTAAGCTATTTCAGTCAAGCCTTTTCTCCACTCAAACGTCCAGTACCTCCCTTCTTCTGCCCCCACTCTCAGCTGGTGATCTTGCTTCCCAGCTCCCTGAGAAAAGAGAAGCAATCAGAATAGACTTTCCAAAGATTCCCACCACCACATCCACCCATCTGCCAGCATCTATAGTATACGCTCTGCCTTCCTAAATGTTACTATTCTGTTCTGAAGCACCCTCATCTTTTGCCTGGAGCTACAGTAGCCACCTGGCTACCACCCTTATCTCCACAACCTATTCTCAGCAGAGTAGCCAGAGTGATCCTCTAAAGCTTAAGTCAAATTATATCCCTTCTCTGTTCAAAACATTTCTCCCCAGGTGGTCCAGTGGTTAAGACTCTGGGCTTCCACTGCAGGGGGCGGGGGTTCGATCCCTGGTCGGGGAACTAGGATCCCACATGCTGAGCCGTGAGGCCAGAGAACAAACAAACAAAATTAAGACGTTTCTCCCCATTTTGCTCGAAGCAAAGTCCTTTTGAGAGTCTCTGTGGCCCACATGCATGACCCTTCTCCCCTCCACCCTGCTTTCACCCCTCACCTTTCCTCCTGGATCATTTTTTCTTCATCCACAGTAACTTCCTTAAACCATAAACAAGACTGGTATGCTCCTGTGTACTGGCCGGACCGACTGTCACCTCTGCCTCCCACCAAAATATGGCTGCCGAACTCCCTCACCTCTTGAAGCCTTTTCTTTTCCTTTCTTTTTTTGTTGATGTTTCAACTTTTATGGAATAGTTAGGAAAATTGAAACAGAAAATATAACTTTGTTTCTTGTTTCTCAAAGTCATACAACTAGTCAGCAGTGACAAATATTATTTCTATAGTTTATTGGATGCCTTTTTTATCAGAGGCATTTAGCATATATTATTTATTGTGATACATGTTTTAAACCCTTAAATGCTAACCTTTTCTTTTTTTGCCACCTTATAGTCGATTTACAATCTCGTGTTAATATCAGGTGTACAGCATGGTGATTCGGTTTATATATATATATTCTTTTTCAGATTCTTTTCCCTTATAGGTTATTACAAAATATTGAGTATAGTTCCCTGTTCTTGAAGCCTTTTCTTAAATGCCACATTCTCAATAAGGCCTACCTCCACCATCTGATTTAAAATGACAACTGCCACCCCTTCCGCAGCACTCCTTATCTCCCGAGCTGTCCTTTATTTGTTCCATAGCATTTCTAGCGTTATATATTTTAATTATTTATTATATGTATTTTATACATTTGTCTCACCTCAAGGAGAGGGCAAAGATTTTTTTTCTTCTTTTGTTTCATTGATCAAAATCCAGCCCCAAGAACAGTCTCTGGCACATAATTGGTATTTGTAAAGAATTGGTAAATGAATGAATAAATGAATGGTATGTGGCTTGGGTGTGGGAGGGAAGCATGGAAGCATTCATCTCCGGAATGAACAACATCAAAGGGCTCCCAAATTTGACATTCTCTGATTCGTTTCCCCTCAAAAATAAGCATGCATTAAGTGCTCAGAGCTCTGAATTCTTTAAGAAACATTTAAGTCTCAGTGGATATAGGAGAGGAGAAGGGGCCCTTATTGCCCTCTGGTTTCTCATTTCAACCATTCTTTGCTTTCCACTGGGGAAGAGGAGGCTGAAGGCCCCAAGGATTCCTCTGGTGCCCAAATTAGTCCACTCTTTCCTGTTTATAGGACCTTCCAGACAGAGTTGACTGATTGATGTACCAAAGGGAAAACTGTTGCCCTCTGTATAATTTCACTTCCAAGTGTAGTAACCAAAACCCCAGAATGATGCCCAGAAAAAAGGGTGTTCTGTTGCATTCCCAGACAAGCTGCCAGTCTCAGACACAAAGGGCCAAGGATCTCTCTCTGTTCCCTCCCTTTCTTGCCCAGTGGTACCTGAAAGATTAACATTCCAGGAATATTCACTTGACTTCAAGTGCACTCCCATTGACATATGAGTGCCTAGTGATTTCTAGGAGAGACTGTACATGAGATTTAGATCTGTTCTTGCCAAAAAGATTTTATAAAGGGAAGAAGAGGTGAGCCTTTGGAACCTTGACTAGGGAAAGACATATATAATGAGAAAGTGAGAGACACGGAGGAAAAACTTGATGAATTTGCTTTAATACTCACTGTCTTGGGGCCTAAATGGGTTCTTTCTACAAGCCACTCTCCTTTGTTGTTCCTGATCCTCCCTTCTTCCTTCATGCTCCCATCTCTTTCCTTGGCTGGAGGTGGATACACATATTTATAACAGTTCTCTTGGATAGCTTGGATTACAGGGAGAGAGGCAGTCCCTCCAGAAATGTGACTATGAAGGAGGTCTGGTTCATAAGCTTCAAGGTTACTTCCATCTGGCCAATCTCAAAGAGCTGCAGCGTACTTTGAAAAGAGACTCAGCACGTATTCCAAGGCCACGTCCCAAGAAACCCTCTAAATAAAATAAGTGGCAACTAGTGGGAACTCCAAAGAGCAGCGCCCTAATGATGCTGAACAAAAGGTGCGGGGAGAGGTTATGTTTTATCAACTTAACACGTTCTCTGGAGCTGGCCTTACAGATGATTAAACCAAACATTCCAGCTGGCATGAGTCCCATATTCTGATTTAGAAACTTGGATCGGCATCTATGATATGGGGACTTCATGCTTCATCTTTTCTCAAGCAATCATCTCATGTTATGTTCATCTTTTCAGTAAAGTGGATTTGTTAAGTGTATAAATATAATTTAGTTTGTTTAGCATGGAAAGTCATTCCAAGTAACGAAATTAGAAAACCAAGAAAAAGAGATCTTTTGTCTTACCTTGGATCACTTTTTTAGTTTAAGAAACTGTAATCGTGGTTTCTGCAGAGCTTATTAAAGGAGAATACTGTCATTTGTAGGAAAAATGAGACAGTTGCAGACCAAATCATCCAGGTCTTATCATACAGGGAGCCAACACCCCCCCTTCTCTCTCCAAGGCCATTCTTCCCATAAAAGGATGAAATCACACACCTCTGAGGGGTGATTGGAAAGTGGCCGGCCATCTGAAGATGGCTCCCATTGGATGGAACATGTCACTTGGGGGAATAAAAGCCCTAGGAAATTAAGGGGGTGTAGGAGTCAATATCGTTTTTACACGAATTTCAAACGTCATTGATTGTACGTCTTATTATCAACATTTTATGTACCAGCAACAAATGAACAATGCCCACAAGTAACTAAAACACAGTGCTTTCTTATCACCTAAAATTTTTATTTTATGCTTAGAGAAAGAGACTCTTTTAGTCTTAATTAGATTTTTTTCTTATTCTTTTTCATACATAATAAGAAAAATACATTTGAAAAAAATGGCTATGTTAAAACGTCTTCCCTTCAGAGTTCAGCTCTTCTGCACCACTTGGCAATTCAGAATCATTCAGGCTCATGTTTTTCCACATGAATTCACGTTTTGTGCCATCAAGAGCATCAGTGATGTAGTGCCTCTTAAAGGAATCTATGAAAAAACAAAAAACCATTGATGCTGGGCTCTTCAGAAGACTGTAGTTAGTCAGACATAGTGCTCACCTCCTTGTGAGCTCTGTTTCAGGAACATACTTGATTCTCCACTTCCTTCAAATTTGCCTCAACCATTTGGTTTCTAGGGGTGAAAAGGATGTTCTACAACTTTTGCCTCTGACATTTTATTTCAAGCCCTAATACTTATTCCACTGGTTCTAATGCTCATGCGTTCGATGATTGCCTTTCAGGATAATCAAAGGAAGTATTTGAGTCATTTGATGAGTTTTATTCTTAATTTTTATTACAACCTTTAGGCCTTCTCTGAATTTCTGATGCCTAGATATATCATTCAGATGACCTCTACCATTAGCTTATTCTCACTTTGAGACTGATATTCATGAGATCAGATAGGAAACAATTTCTAAAATGAAAAAGATGTAAGAACCCTTAAGGCTTAGCCTTCATTTTGGCTGACTAAAACTTGCATTTAATAAGCATTGAAATCAAGGCATGAGTAAGAAGTGAATAATGCAATCACTCTTTGAGTTAATAGGATTTTGTGACAATAGCTTGATCGAATAATTACATCCAGGACAGATTAAAATAAATGTCTCAAGGTGATGAAGTGACATCTTTTGATTCTAGAAGTAGATAGATGTTGAGCAAAGTGGCAGATACCCTAATTTTATGACTAAAATTCAATCATTTTCCACAACTCTGGTATTTGTAATAACACAGGCTTATTTACGCTCACGTTGCAGAAATCAGGGGAGAACACAGTCTAATTGGCTCTTGTTGGTTCTTCACAGCCCCAGTCCTTTTTTTGGTCCCATTATCGTTGTAAAGCGTAACCTTAGTTATTTATCCCCCATACATTTAGTGAACTCTCTGAAAACAACCTGATTTTCCATAATTTTATTTTCTCCATTGAAACCTTTTCATTAAATCTACTTAATTTCCAGGTCTCAATGAGAATGTTTATGTCAACAAATCATACAAATACAATCCATTCCTTTGCCAAATCGTGTTTTCCTATCTCTAGGGAGGAGAAAATGATCACTGTACCTGTGAGGCAGTTGTACACAACACAAATGAAGCAGAAAGTTAACAAAATTTTGGAGATTTAGTCAAACTCAAGACTTTCACATCATGCCTTAAGGTGCTTGATACACTCTGTAATCACTTACCTCAAAATGGGCCAACAGGCTAAACATTTGGGCCTTCTTCTGCCTCTAGCACTTTTTAGACCTAAAAAATTTATGTGTTTTTTGATAGAAATTGTTTTCTTTCATAGGGAGTAGGCTGGCTGTTACTCTTTTATCTTTAGGTTCATTCACCATTACAAAGGGTTGTATGTTCAGCTAATGTCCAGGTGTGAAAAGTGAAGTACTAAACTCTTGAAAAAGATCATGAGTGTGAACAATGGAAAGAAATGGAGTAGCAAACGCCACGATGCAATCCTGCACTGGCCAATACGCTAGCCACAAGCTGTCTGTGGCTACTAAGTCATTGAAATGTGGCTTATCTACTTTAAGAGATGTCATAACTGTAAAAGACATCCCAGCTTTCAAAGGTTTAGTATGAAAAAAGAATATAAAATATCTCATTAATAAATTGTATATTGATTATATGTTAAGATAATATTTTGGATATATTGGATATATAAAATATATTATTAAAATTCATTTTTCTTTTTACCTTTTAAAAAATGCATATATGTGGCTTACAGTCTATTTCTATTGCACAAATCTGTCTAACCTATTCAGAATGAGGCAACTTATCTAGTCTGCTCTGAAACAAGACACCATTAGCTCTGCCAAACGGATGGAGTCATTAAAACGGGGCTAATCCATGGTCTGTCACTGGTTGGGCTTTGCAAATTTAATTAGCTAATGGAGTGCTGGCTAAGACCAAGGTCCATATGGTTGTTTTCCCTTCAGTTAAGGGCAAAAATGTGTAGTCACTTCTGCTGAAAACTGAGGTATGTAGTTGTTATTGTGGTTACCCTTAATTGGGATGGAAAATAATCTGAAAACCTGTAGTTGATTTTCTTAAGGGATCATGGGGGGAAAATGATCAATTTTAAATGCCCTTATATTCCCTGGTGGCGCAGTGGTTGAGAATCTGCCTGCTAATGCAGGGGACACGGGTTCGAGCCCTGGTCTGGGAAGATCCCACATGCCACGGAGCAGCTGGGCCCGTGAGCCACAATTGCTGAGCCTGCGCGTCTGGAGCCTGTGCCCCGCAACGGGAGGGGCCGCGATAGAGAAAGGCCCGCGCACCGCGATGAAGAGCGGTCCCCGCACCGCGATGAAGAGTGGCCCCCGCTTGCCGCAACTGGAGAAAGCCCTCGCACGAACCGAAGACCCAACACAGTCAAAAAATAAATAAATAAATAAATAAATAAATAAATAAAAAGAAAAATCCTTTCATTGCCTTTCCAGGCTTGCAATTTAAAAAAATAAATAAATAAAATAAATGCCCTTATAGGCTTTTAGGAATTTCCAGATCTTGGAATTTTCTATAAATGTCGCACCTGGAATAATTCCACAGTTCTTATTAAGTAAGTGGTCTAAACCAATTGTAAAAGAGAACAATGTATCCCAAGTTTAAGATGTTTTCTGAACAGACCTTCAAGCATACTGCCTGAATAGAGACAGCAACAAATGGCTTTTAAAAGGATGCAAGCGTGTTTCAAATGTCATCTAGAGAACACACGGATCTTTCTGCATTTTTTGTCCTTCCTCTCTTAAACTTGGTTTGTAAAATTGTTTTTAACCCTCACCTTGTTAGAATGTAGGAACTTAGATGAAAGTAAACTCCCCCATTAGCAGCACTGAGTTTGTTCATCTTTTTCCATTTATTATTCTATTGGTTTTCTCCATGTGTTGTAATTATGTATTTTTGGCTAAGACTCCTCTGAGCTATTCTTACAGCTCTCTAGGGCAACTAATGGAAGTTTTAGTAGTAGGCATACTACGGACGGCATTTTTTCAGTCCAGTGATTTGGGAATAGCTCATAATGTAGACCATTTTCTGTTTAGGTTTTGCTAGCCATCAAACCAAGTGAATGGAAAGAGCCAATGGCAGTGCAGTGTTATGGGGAGAACAGAATGCCTCATTTCTAAGTACATGACAATGAAGTTCTTTAGCTGTAAACCACCCCAATCTTTTATGCCCTTTAATTTGTTTGTCTCTGGATATACTTTGAGCCTCTTTCCATTTGCTAATGAAAGTTGTGTCTCCAGGTTTATTACCTCCAGGGTCAGGAATGCAGAGTTTCTAATAAGTGACATTTGGAAGGAATTGCAAGTAAACATGCTTAAGGGGTCCTGAGCAAAGCGGCACTAACATAAGGCAATTGGTGAGAATGAGAGAAGGTGACCAGAAGTGACCCCTTTGCTTTACAGAATGTGAGCACTTGGCACAAACACAACAATCCTGTGTGATTGTCTGAGTGGCTTCAAGCGGAGCACGGCTGTGGAGTCACTGCGTTCTTTAATATAGCATGCCAGCTCTCCTGGCTCATCATGGGAGCACTTCTTAAAGCACGCCTCAAGTTGCTTACATAGATGCCATTCTGGTTGGCATCGGCTTCCTCCAGGACCAGCAGGGGACTCTACCTGGGCATGTTATTCATGACAGTTCCTTAGTCATGAATACATGCTTTCAAACCAAAGGGTAATTGCAATTCATGAACAGTGACTTCTTAATGAAGTGACATGTTGACTGTCCAGAGCCACGGTTCCTTTGACTCCTGGAGATAAACCTCTCCCTGCTTGCGTGGGTGTCCAGTTTAGCTCCGGTGTACTTCTAAACCTAGGGAATGTTGTCAGTCTCAGTGCTCTCTGCAAATGCTTTTTTAGAGTAAGGGGAATGGTGTTGGCCCAGAAGAAAAGAATATGTGTGTATATATACATATATGTATTCAATATATACATATATGTGTGTGTATGTGTATATATATATATAGCCATCATTATATATTCTGATTCAATAATTACTTCTTGATTGCTTTCCCTTCTCTTTAGAAATGCAAAGTTGCAGCAGATAGAGATTTTGTTCTCAAAGCATTTATAGCCCAGTACTGGTGATCAGACAGGAACAAAATCACCATGCAAATCAGAAAGTGGTATATGCCATGTGAATTTACAAGAAAAGTGTGATAGTAAATTCAGAAAAGAAAGAAGTAATTCTGAATGATAAATCGTAGATGGCTTTGTGGAGGAGGTGGCCTTAAAGGATTGAGTGGGCTTTGGGCATGCAAAGATGTGAGGAATGACATTTGAGGTGGGGAAAATTGCATCAAAAAGTGAATACAGTCAGATCCCAATGAGAACTTTAAACACCTGTTCGCCTGACTACACTGAGTTGACAGTATTGGATTCATGTCCATCCCTTGCTCGTTGCATGGTGCTGATATAATCTCTAAAACCTCATCGTCTGAAGGATAATACAGCAGCAGAAGGTCTGGAGCATACACACACACACACACACACACATACACACACACACACACACACACACACATATGCACTTATATATAAAATGTTCATCACTTCCTACGACCAAACAGCTTTCCATGTTCCAGACTGTATAACCCTTTGCTTTACATGATCCATATAAGCATAAGCTTCTTCAAACCAGAATATTCTGGAACCTCTAAGTTTACATTTCCAGAGCCAAAGCTCAGTAAAATATCATGCAGTCATTCAGGGAAAGTGGAAACATGCCTGTACTTTCAATCTGGATCCGTGGTTCTCCACTGGAGATGATTTTTCTGAGGTTGATAATGGATCAAGCTTTATTTCCATTTCTTTCCAAAATAAAATATTGATACCTGCCTTAAAATCTCTGGTTTGGAGGAATAGATCATCTCAAATTTACCACACAAAATGTCTATAAATTCATTTTTTTTTTGGTTATAGAGCCAAAGAGCATTGAATGAGTAGGAAACACTGATTATACCCCGACTTATCAGACCTTGACTAAGTCACAAGAAACCAAAAATCATACCCATGAGGAACAATGGCAGCATTTGTCTTACATGTCATAGTAATCTTGAAGGAGAAACGTATTATTTATGGATAATTTTTTGCTTTTTTTAAGGGAATGTGGTCTCCATTCAAGAATAGAATAATATGTCTGATATTTTGGTTTTAGAAATATACCCTACCTTGAGTCTTTTCTTTTATTTGCTTAAAAGGCAAAAAAGAGAGAATGAAATGAGAGGGAGTGTTGTGAGAAAAGAAATGCTAGCATTCCTTATAATACTAAATATATTAGCTGGCTTTACTAATCCTGTTCATAATCATTGGTTTAATCATAGGTAAATATCTAAGTGGGTTGATTTTTCCAATATGAATGTTTCATTAAAGAATTATATTATGGACAGTTAGAATCCTGAGGTCAATTAAGGGCAAAAATCTCCAAAACTGTCTTTCTTTAGGCTCATTGCAATAGTTTGGAGAGTTTTAGTGACGCGATCAACAAGGGATGTCCTCATTTGGCATTTGACCATGAGGTCAATTTACCTGAGGATGACTTTTGTTAGTGCCTTCAGTTCTTGGTCCCAATCCTATCCTCAAGGCCACAGAGGTTATAAAGCAAGTGGGAGTGCAGGAGACATAAGGGAGGAAGGAGGAACTAAGCTTCCAGAATTATGGTGTCCATGTGCTAAGTCCATATGAATTCTGCTCCTGGATTTGGAATTGTTATCTTCCAAGTTTCAAAGGTTCAATGGGACAGACAGTGCACATGTTATTCTTAAGCACTGGACCATAAATGAACTCAAGTTCATCAGGGCCCAAGAAGGAAAGGCAAAGAAAACAGGCAAGAAAAGAGCTCCAGCCAGTGAAATCTTTGGCCTTCTACCTACCACAAGAACAAGTACCTGTACTTTCCTCTAGGAATCAAAGAAATCACTAGAAAGGGTGTTTTATATTGCAATGACTTATGCTGCAGAGGGATGTGGAGATTTGTAGGTTGGGAGCCAGCTATGGAATGTTCTGAGAAAATCTTAACTCCTCCTATAGTGTGTGCTTGGCAAGTGCTCTGGAAAAATCTAGCTCATCCTCTCCATGACAGTATACAGAGGAACATTTGTGTGATCTATTTAAGAGTGATGTAAGCTGACTTTGTTATGAAAACCATGTAATTTTAACACTGGAATGACATCTGGTCTGTGCCACAGCTCTATCAGGATGAATGATAATAGTGGGGGAGAGAGACTTGCCTTTGCCAAATACGGTCACTGATGAGTAATGCTTTATTCCTCTCCTACTTCCCCTGTGAAGACTGGAACTAAGAACAAGAGCCTCATGCTAAGTCCTGTCAATTTCCAGGTGATCAGTTACCCTGTAGAATCAGCAATGTGTGTCAACATGCACAAACTCTGGGGCTGAATTTTTATAGCTGTGTTTTTCTAAATGAGGAGAGGAATTTTGAGAATGTAATTTCCTGGCAAGAGAGGTATAGGAGAATTTGCTATGCTTCCTTCCAGAATCCTAATTCTGAGGGCCTGTGATATACAAAGAAGGATATGCACCTCGAACAATTTTGCATAATTATTACAGCCTTCCTTTGTTGTCTAATCATTATTCTAGAGTAGTATCCATCCCTTAGAAAATAAATCCTACTGGCTGCCTGCGTTTTGATCACCTGTGATATAGTATAAGAGACTATACTTATGGAGGTCTATTCTCTGTAGTCTGACCATGATGGATTAAGAATATCATGTATTAGCCTAGAGACATGCTGCTTCAGGAGAACACACAACCCCTGCACTCCACGCTCTCTCCTGAGCAAGCCAGGGATCCACTGGTAACTCAGTCAAGGTTCCCAAAGTTCCATCACTGCAGTGGAGCTGTATAATGCAAATTATATTATTTAATTCCTCTGTTTTCTAGGATTCCGAGTAAGCCCCATCAAATACCCTAAATCTGATGACTAAATATAGGGAAATATTTTTAGCTCCACTTTCAAATGGGATCACGTTAATTTGGGGGGTTTTAAAATTGAACAACTTTCCATTATGTTAGCAGCCAATGTCTGTATTTGTTAAGTGCACTACCAAAGAATTTTCAAACGTAATGCTTTCCATCAGGAAACTTACAATTCAGAATCATGTTATGGGCCCTAGAACAGATCCTAGTTCAACTCCTTTGATTTTTTTTCCCTTCAATTGACTCCCTATAAAACTGCAATTCCTATGGAAGCTCAAATCTTTGAGCACAGAAAAACCCCTTCAACTTCATCTCCATAGTAAAAAAGAGTGACAGTTGAGTTGATGTCAATTTTGTCACCATAATAAAGGCCTGGGAACTACAATTCAGAGTCAGTCTTGGGGTTAGTTAGTGCCTTAAAGAGGAAACCTCCACAGTATCCAGCCGGTGTCCTCATTAACATGCTTCCAAACATGCTTTGGGTACAACTGCAGAGTAGATCAAATACCAAGGTCTCTGACTTTGGGTTTTATTCTCCTTATTTTTCATACCACTGTGGATGTTTTTGTTTTGTTTTGTTTTGTTTTTTACTGTGGGTTACATTCTGTGTTTACACTCTGGGTAGGATTTACAATACAGTCTTTTTAAAAAATCAATAAATAATTTTCTCATAGCAAATGAAATTAATAACATTTGAATTATTTTATAGAACTTAGATGAGTTAGTGAGATATGATACCAAGTGTTGGGGCATTTCAGACAGCTCATAAATATCTCATGTTGATATTTATATATCATCTTTCTAGGCTAAGGAAATGCAAATAAGAACTCTGGTTAGTAGCATTCCCTGAAAGATCGTCCAGTCAATTAACCTGGCATGCACGGGACTAATGCGCCATTTCAAAAACAGTTGTTTCCCAAGTGAAGAGGATATTTTGCTACCTTTATCTTCCCTACCACTAACTCCTCCTTTATTTCTAACTCCTGTGTTTTACCCATGTTTACGTAATTCCTTTGTACTTGTATCTTTCATTTAAACTACCACAAATTCATTTGAGAAGTTAACATAAACCCAAGTTTTAAAATTAAGGTAGAATAAATTTTAGTGATATAATTTCATCTTATATTTTCACAAAGAAATAGACTCAGAGATCCCCTATTTCCTTCTGCCCAATGACCTGACTAGAGTTGACAAGTCTTTCTAGAAGTCTGGAGCTGACCTAAATTGTGTGGTCCTCAGCTTCTCCCCATCTGGCCAGTTCTGACGGGCATTCATGGGGGTCCTTATGACCTGTGGTCAGTTTGGCACTAAAGGCAACTGAGAGAACTAAAATGCAGGAGAGGGGCACTGCTTTTTCTCCACAGAAGCCATCCCCAAGGAGCATTCTTGGGCAGTCCTTCTCTCCTGGAACTTTGGTCATAGATCTGGCCTTGAAACTCAGAGATAAAACCACTCTCTCGGTTCCACGGAGTTGGGGGACAAAAGATGTAGCAAGATGAGAAAATTTCCAAACAGGAAAGAGTCTTGGAGACAGTCAGTTTCACTCTGACTACTCAGTTCTCTGCCATCCTAAGAACACTCAATTTTGCTTGACAGACCTTATCTATAAAAGAGTTTGGAAAACAGAAGTGAACCCAAGAATACATCCATCAGAAAGCACTCCAGAGGAGGGTATGAAAGAGAGGTCTCTTGCTAAAGATGGAAAGTACCTCATTTTATCATAGCTGTCTGCTTAATTAAAAAATGCATTTCCTGGGCTGTTTTATTCATAAAAGTCAGCGTGTAGGTAAGGGAATAATTGATTGCTCAGAAATTGGCAAGTACTTCCTAAGGAACATTTTTCTTTATGATGTCTTTGGCATTTGTGGTTTACTAGTTCCATTTCCAGCCTTAGACTCTGCACCATAAAATTATAGCTCCATCCTGAGGCACCAGCTGTCACTTCTGCCAATAATCTCCGGGCTCAGAGAAAATAGCACAGTTACCCACATGCATGGAAAGTGGATCCCTCAGTAAATGCTAAATTTATCAGGAAGGATGTCACTATTGAAACACCCTGACAATTACTTTATTTGACCCCCAAATAGGAACTGGGGCAAATGCCTTTGCCTGGAGTAGTGCCAGACGAACTTGGTCCAATTCCACAGTAATAAATGCCAAGCTCCATTTTCTTTGCAGCCCGTGATGTGTGTGATATATACAAGAACATTTCCATGAGATATTCTAACGGACAATTATACAGGCTGCAGAACAAATCAGTCTACCATAAAGAATACCCCCTCTGCAGAATGTCATAGACTTAGTCATTCTAAGAGCTAATTTATGAATTTTTACCACTAATCAATGTACTGAGAATAGACTTGATGGAAAATGTACCTGCTACATTACAGTGGGCAGAATCTGCAAGGGCCCCAAAGAACCACCTTTTGCTTTTACCCTGAATAATAGGCAATATGATATCTGATCAATCTGGGAAAGTGTTTTGGAAAAAGATACATTTCATAAACTGTTTCAGTGTGGGAAGTGAGACATATATGGAAGACAGATTTTTTTTAAGGCGCTGTTCTTAATGATATTTGCTGTTGAGACTAGTAAAATATTTTCCTAAGGCCAATTGATGGATCATGGTCTTAGAATTATTAAGGGAGCTTTTCCTCACTATAAATTCCCCCAGTGAGCCTTCACCCTATGATACATCCTAGGTTCTGATTCTATGGTGAGAACAAGGAATCTGTATGTTTATTTTTAAAGCTCGGCAGGAAATTTTGGTGGTCCGCTGGATCGGAGGAACCGCTAGTCTGATATTATGATCCTTCCATAAACCTCAGGACTCAGGAGTTCAGAATCTGATTTCAAATAATGCCATGAGTCTTGTTTTCACTCAGAACCCATTTCTTAAGTTTTAATCCACGCTTAATTTTTCTCAGGCCACTTCCTAGGAAAGTCACCATTCATCACGACTGCTCCTGCCATATGCCATCTCATTCGCTTTCTCTTTGAGTGCACCAACAACATTGCTACCTCAAACTCTTGCCTTATCTCCCTTCAAATTACTACATAAATCGGCCCTTTGGCCTCATTTCCAAGAGTATCCTCTTGACCCAAACCGTGAACTCTTTTTTTTTTTCCCCTATAATTGCAGGTCTTCTGATTTTGCATGTTAAAGCCTCCTTCTTTAAGTTAAAGGATATCCTACCCTAAGCTTCAAGGACCCTGCAATTTCTCAGCCTTCCTGTGGTCACTGGTGCCTTGCTGTCTCTGGCTCTGGCTCTGGCTCGCTCTCTCTCTCTCTCTCTCTCTCTCTCTCTCTCTCTCTCTCTCTCTCTCTCACTTTCTCTCCCCTCTCATCTCTCTCCCCTTCTTTACACTATTACCAGAGATACTGCATTATTGGGTTCTACATTCCTTGCCTTTTTTTTTTCTAAAGTCCCTCCTTTGGAGAAAGTCTAGCAGCTCATATGAATGGCCTCAATTTCCATGTCAATATGCATGACAGATATATAGAGACTCCTCGTCTAGACACTTAATCTTCACTGAAGACCCATATTCCATACATTCTTTAAGACATTTCGCATCACAGCTTAGATTAAATATATCCAGACCAAAGTTTCTTATCTTCTCCCCACAAAATTTCTTAACCTTCCCCATCATGATGTTAACCATCTCCCATGCTTGGACCCTTGGAAACACCATTTACTTAAATATCTAATAGTTATAGATCATCATAAAGAAATACATAACCATACAGAAGATATTTGGGAAGAAACAGGTAGAAAGAGTCCAAGGAAAAGGCATGATGGTGGCTGCAAGTTTTTCTCCAAATACTTTTTCAGCCTTATCCCTTTCCTCCTATTCTCCACAAGCCAAGACTGATCCCGGCCAGCTTTCTCATCCCCACTCCACCCTGATCTTAAGTAGGAGGGATTTCAGAAGCACTGGCCTAGGCTTCTGAGCCTCAGCGTCACAATAAGCTCGTTGACCATCAGATTCTGACCTGTCCTCCAGTTCCAGTGGTCCAGGCTGTCATTTACCAAACACTGTGGAATTGCTATGCATCCTATGTATTCTTCCAGGCACTCAGGATAAAAGCAGTAAACTGCTAGATTTCTGAAATCGATCTGACAGTCAGGTTTGATTTCCTATCTGGTTTCTGCCTTCCTGTCTCGATTTCATGACTTCAGCTTATCCTAAATGAAGGCACATCCTTCCTACAGTCAGTTCCCTTGTAGGACTGGTGCCTCTCCCAGGTGACGACAGCGTTCTGATACACGATGCTGTATGCAGCCCTTTGTCCTTGGAACTCTTGATGTTGCTGTATCCTCAAGTCCACAATACTCAGCTTCATGTTTTCTTGCCCATCTGATTCAGTGGTTTACCTGACTTCCATCTATCCTATATTTCTATACTTTCCAGGTGCTGCTTTTTGCTGCTTTGGAACGGACCTCCTCCACCTTTGGTGGCTTTTTGTTCAGCCTCCCTCATTCCCAAACCCCTGCTCTAGTCCGGTGGGCAGATCGTGTTCCAGTCTCATCCTCTTCCCAGTCTGTTTCATCCCACTGTGATGAATCAGGCCTGGCCCTGGGACCTAACACGAAATGTTGCAGCTGAACCCTTGTTATCTCTTTTGCTTTCAACCCCTCACGGTTCCTATCTGCCTAACACAAAGAAGTGCTGGGAACAGATGTCATTGTATTCATGTCTGCAATCTTTTTACATCTCATTTGCCTCCCGTAGTAAATTATTATTTCTCACCATAGATCTCAAGACACTGTGTTCTTTCTATTTTCTCTCTCTCTTTCACTCTACACACACACACACACACACACACACACACACACACTGCCTGCTAAGTAGCCTAAGAATCACTTTTTCTCAGTGACCTCTCACTGTATCAGGAGAATGATATTCTTTTTACCCTTTCCCACACCCCAGCCTGTACATTTCCATTTCATTACATCATTTTGGTTGTGTTCTCTCCCCAAACCTCCTGCCAATACTGTATATGATAATGTAATGTGATAGCAATTTTCCATGTAATTCATTAACCTGGGACTTCAGTTTTTGATACTTTCTTTTAAAAACTTAATGTATACATCTAGTTATCGTTTTGTCGTAAAGCTTGCCAAAACCACTCACGGTTGATAAAAATAAAATGAAATATGTGCTCAAACCTGAATTGATGGTAGATAATTAGATTTTCTGTTCATGAAAACTAGGTCAGTTTCATAATCTGATGATGTTTTCTCCAGCAGAACTTGTATTTTACAAGCTCCATCTTGTTATAAGAAATTGATCATTGCAGGCAAAAGGAGGAGCTCAGAGTGACCCTTTCATGGAATTTCAGTTTGTTTTCTCTAACCCCCCAGACAAGTTTTCAGGAAGATGTAGTTGCAGAAGAGAAATTAAAGCAATTTCTCTCTATTTCTTCAGCTTTGACAGAGCTAGACTGGAGGCTGGGAGCCAAACACTTTCTCAAAACATGCTGCTGGGGGCGGGGGGCGGGGGGGGGCGGTCCCTGGCTGGATATTCTGGCAGGGACTTTAGGCTCTGCCAATCCAGGGGAGAGCATTTTCTCCATGGCTGCTTCCCCGGCCTTCTCCTTCACTTTTTTCTATTCTTCTACAACACAAGCTTTATCCCAGAGTTAGATTGATTATCCTAAAGGTCAAAATTGATCATGGCAGCCCATAATCAAGAAGGCCCATTGGCCCTTTATTAGCAAATGGTGCCCACATGACAGTAATTCTCCTGACCGCAATCTCCCTTCCCTGATACACCTTCCATCAACCCTCCTTCAGGTACATGTACATGGGAAACAGGAACGAGACAGCACCTCACCCTTCTTGATGTGCTTTTTCATTTCTCTGTGATTTGCATCATTTGTTTTTCTCTTTTTGTCTTTGAGCCTTCATTGCATTTCTGCCTGGCAAAACTCTATCCTTTCTTCAAGACCCAGTCCAATTATTCCTGCCATTTGTGAAGTTGCCCCCCGCTCTGAGCTCCCACAGCACAGAGCCCATGCTTATATTTAGCACATAGAGAGGTAGGCAATCTTTGGGTTACATGCCTGTCAGTCCTCTAAGCTGTGAATTCATATTCCTCTTTTTATCCCTGTCACCTAACGTGGGCCTGACACATGGTTTGATACCAGATAAAGGTTCGTGGAATGGCTGGGCAGAACAACATGCCGTAGGGACCTGACGTGTGCCTGATAAGTTCACTTGGCCCTTCCTAGGAAAGTGCAAGTCATGTGCTTGAATCATGTATGCAACACTCATTTTGTGCACTCTCATGGCCAAATCTATGCTAAGAAGCCTATCTTTTCATCTAAAAAATATGTGGGCTGTTTTTTACCGAGAAATCTAAAGACCTTGATGGATTGGCACAAACTCAAGTACAAATATGTACAGTGAGAATATCTGTGTTGATTACAAACGTCTATTAAGCAAACACCATGTCCTGGCACAGTGCTCATTGCCATGGGGAATGCACACAGAGTACCCAGGGGTGTCCTGGCCCTTGGTGACATGGGTGTCCTGGCACTTGGCACCATGGGTGCTGTTGAGTGTAGATGGCTTTGACAAAAGACTTTACATTATTGGAGCTCTGAAGACCCAGAACTGTGTTTTTATGGGTTCCTTTCATTTCCACCATCAATTTCACGAATCTTTGAATATCTGTATCAGGAAGTCTTACGTCATGAAAGACATGTAGTTAGAACTATAAAGTGAATTTTGATTATGCCAGAAACTCAAAGATAACTCAGTAGAGAAAGTATTCAGGACTCAGGAATATTACACCAAGACAGTAAGTGAATACAGAAGGAAGAATCCATAAATAACCTTTTAAGGGTTTTCTGGTCTAAATAGTAAAAATAGATAGATAGATAGATAGATAGATAGATAGATAGGTAGAAAATTCTCATTTCTACTGAATTAGTAGGATTTATTCGGGATACATAGACCTATCCTTGAGATGCACTCTTATTTCTCTCTATTTCTTCATATTATTAAATGAACCATATATTATGATTAATATAAGTCAAATCCAATTCTCCATGATTAAAGTTAAAAGAAGTGTTAAAATCCAATAGGACATATCTTAATAAATATTTACTAAAGTATTATTTCATGTTCTGACAGTCAACAGTATAGTGGCTATAAATTCTAAGTTTCAGTTATAAAAACATAAAATGTAACTCTGAAAGGAGATCCATGGAAAGGTGTCAGGTATTATTGCTGTTCTGTTCACACAATAAACTCCTATTGTCCAAAAATGAATATTGGAATATTATTATTAGTATACTATACATATTCTATACATATTTCAGAGTGGAACTGAGGAAGCTAAAATAGAAAGATTGTTATAATCAAGTGACCTAAGTTCCCTCAGTTGCCAAATGAGGAGATTAAGTTAGCACCTTGCACTTGAAAATGCTCAAAGTGTACAAACATTTTTCATATACATTATTTCATTTGTTTTTCATGTCAGTTCTCATTTTACATTCGATGAGATTGAAATTTGGAGAGAGAAAGTGACATGACCAAGGTCATGCTGCTAAAACCTATGTAAATATGTATGTGTTATATAAAGATAAACATATTTATAGGTTTCTATAAATGTACTTCTATCCTTATATATTTATAACTATATTTACAGCCAAAAGCTATAAATCTGTGTTGCAAATGCAAACCTAGATCTCTTATGTCCCCGCCACCTACAAGATTCTCTGAACGAAAGTACAGACTTTCTAGAGAATTTATGAAATAGCACAAATCCTAAAAACAATAACCTTTCCCTATAAGAAGATTATGTCTGCGTCAAAAGCTGATATAATGGCAAGGATTTGCTTTTTGAGCACTAACTGTGAACTACATACAATCCATAACAAAATCAAAAATCAAAAAATATTGTCAATCCGACTTGCAGATTTTCCCCTAAAATCAATGTGCGCTTTAAATGCAGCTCATTGGGATCCCTGTAGTTAATCCCAGAATTGCCCACCAAGTACTTTCTCACTGTGTTTGGTCTAGTGGTTCAATTTTGTTAAACAATGTCATTATATGCATTCTATAAACCTGCTCTGGTTCTATAAAGTCTAACCGGGGAAAACTTCCGTTACAAACAGGAAACATAAAAGGGAAAAAAAAAGGCAAAACACATTTTCAGTTCAAAGCCAATAAACTCCATTCTGTTTTTGGTTAATTTTGATTTTAAGCTTTAAATTGCTTGTATCCATAAGAAGCTTAATTGTCTTCTTGCTGATTTTCTCTGTGATGATTACCTATAAAATGCCTTGGGTCCCTTCTGTTAAGAATATGAGCTCCAAATATAACTGTCTGTGCGGTTTTAAACTAAATAGAATACCTGGAAAAGATTTAAACATCCAAATAAGTGCTGCCCTAAAAAGTTCAGTGTGAGTCCACAGTCAGTGAATCATTGTGTCCTGCAGACAGTGAAAAGCATAAGCAGAAAGCAGGGGGCCTATTGAGGCCCTTGATATTTTGCTCGTAATAACTTTTGATTCATAGTTTATATCAGTTTTAATTTTTACCTGTTTGTGATAGACACTCAGGAAATATTTCACCACATAGAGGCACACTAGTCAGAGCAATTATAGGCTTGCCACATGGCTGCAAAGCTATTTCCTTCCATAATTACTCCCTTTGAATTAAGCAAACGGGGTCTCTTTAAAATTAGAAGTATATTTTAAATGAAAAAAATACACACAATTATCGACCATTCTCATCTCAGGACAAATAGATCATCAGGTTCCTTATCTAGTGGTTGATAGGGACACACCATGGCTCTGGTTGAAGAAGGAAGGAAAGAGAGAAAAATGCAAAGATGGATAACTGGTAAACATGGTGCCCAGAAGACTTGGGATACAAATAAGACTATGGGTTAGTTTTTATTTATTCTTTATTTAGTGTTTCTGTGGACGTTGTAGATTGTTTTCATGTCAAAGACTCACCAGGTCATGACTCTGTTTGGCCATCCTCACTAAAGGAAGTCTGTGTTTCCATCGTATGGGCTGTTTAATTTATAAAGCATCCGTCAGCAAGATGGACAAGGATGAAAAGGCAGTGAGTTAACAAAGAAAATCATGCATCTCCTTCTGTTATCAGCATCAGTTTTTACTTCATTAAAAAGAGATGGGAAAGGAAAGGTTTTCTATGAAGAGTGGTGAATTGGATTTCAGCAACACCCAAGAAGAAAAACACTAGGGTAATTGCAGAGGAAACAAATACCAGACGTGGATTTCGAGTCTGAAGATGAGTTTTCATCCTGATTCTGGCATCCACCAGCTTTGAGGTGTGGGCTAATTTCAGTGAGTTTCAGTTTGCTCATCTGTATAATGAGAGATGAACCAGCAGATTTCTATGACCAGGGATTGAGAGACTCTTCTAGACGGGAGAGTAGAGCGTTTGGGAAGGCAGGGGCTGAATTTGAATGGAAAATGACTGATGCTATTTTGATGACAAACTTGGGAATGGGTGATTAGTAGAAGGACACTAATCATTGGTTTTTGTGAGTGATTTAAGCATGAGGAACTATGTGTTACATAATCAATGGAAGCTTAGCAAGGTAGCCAGAATGGCCTTCTAGGGAAACAACATTGGCAGATGATACTTGAAAATTTTTTCAACAAAACTGGCTAAAAGGTTAGGAATGACCAAGGAGAGAATTTCTCCTTTTAAAAATGGATGTATACATTTTCCATAGGGCAGAATTCAGACAAGAACTTATATAAAGACCAATAGAAGAACTAGAAGAAGGCGGTTACCATCTAGGTTAGGAGTCCAGGATAGGGCCCAAGCATGTAAAGAGGATTGTAGGGAAAATAAACATTCAGCTCTAAAAGACCTAATCCCAGGTAGCTCATCCATAAGAAAGCACCAAAAGTTCATAATATTTTTGGCGTGTTTTAGTTATTCCCCATCCCCCCTTACTCAAATATAGATCAGTCTGTTTAGATAGGGACAGTAGAGAGAAAAAAAATGAATGGCCCACAATCCATTATTATTATAATTCATTATCACATATAACTGTAAAAAATATAGTTAATTACATTATTGTGAAGACATTTCATAGAACATCTTGTGCCATTTTAAAGGAGAGTTTTTATATTTTTTTATGTCATGGGAAATGTCCAAAATATAACATGAAGTGAAAAATCATGACACCAGATTTCATTTATACACACCCACACATACGTACACACATAATGTGGTCCAAATTATGCAATTGTGTATTTTAAAAGCTAAAAGCAAACATTTTTAAATGTTAAATGGTAATCTCTAGTGGCAGGCATATGGGTGATTATTATTTCTTTTCCTTCGTTTCTGCATTTGTCAGATTCTCAACAGTGAATAAGTATGATGTTAACAAGCAGGAAGAACACTTTTAGAAAAATAACGCAAAAATGATCTGAAAGCAATTTATATTATTTGACTTGTGTTTAGTGAAAAAGAGCCCCTGAAGTACACTCTGGCTGATACTAACTTGTTCCTTCTGCCAATTTATGATGTTTCACATGAATAGGGTCAGAATCGAGTTTTGCCTAGGTTATCAGGGAAAGCAAATGCCAAAGATATACACTGAAAATTTGATTTAAAAAAAATCTGTGGTATTGATTTCTACTAACCTACCCCTTGATATTAGCTTTACTGAAATGCTTTAGTTCCTAGTCCCTTTCTTCCTTGCGTTCTGTGACAGTAATTGTGATAACCACTACTGATTGAGTGCTTCCTATGTGTCATGTCCTGTGCTGTTTTCCCATATAATCCCCTGAACAACCTCATGAGATAGATGTGATTATTTTATTTTTACTGATGAGGAAACTAAGGCACAGATTAATTCATTTGCACGAGTTACAGGCAGTTCAATCCCAAGAGTCTCAGTTCTTAACACAATATTGCTCGTGGTCATAGTAGACCTAGTTAATATTCATTTAGTACTTAATATATGCCAGGCTCTGTGTTAAGCACCTTATATGTGTTATCACGATTTATTTGCAGCAGTCAGAGATAAATACCATTTTTATAACCCGTTTATAGAGCAGGAGCCTTAGGAAGAGGAAGTAACTCACACAGGTTCATATAGTAAATGACAGTATAAGAATTTTGCAACCTGAGTCCCTTTCCTAAGACAGCATTTTAGGAGGTCGTTTTTCCCCACCAGTATTGTGGAACCACTCAGAGCCATGGTCATAGTTATAGGGACCTGATTAGTCTTAATAATTCTGTTATTTATGGAAATAAGTTAACATTGGAATAGCTTAATAGACTTCCTGGAGAGCTTCCTTCATAACACCTTCAGGATAAAGAAACCTGAACCCAATCTGTCTTTCCAACCTTATACCCACTGGGTAAGTAATTTTTTTTTTTTTTTTCTGTAAACCATAGGCCTCCACTGTGAAATACAAAACTAAAATCCAAACATATTTATAGAATAGATAGTGTCAGGGAGAATGAAACTTTTCCTCTACCCTTCTAGCTTCTTCTGGCTCGTCTAAGAATTAAATTGACATGAGACATTAACAGGAGAAAATCAAATTTAATTTCATACATACAGGAACCCAACATGCATGAGAGGGTCAAAGATCCCGTATACATGAGAGGTTCAGAAGCAGAAAGGTTAAATGAGATAAGTGCCATCCTGAACTAAGGAATGGGTGCGGGACCTGGGGCTTCCAAGGTCAGGAGGGTCGTTCATAGGACTGTTAGGAGAAGAACAGATGTTTGGTAATTAGATGTTTGCCCTGCCATACACATAACGCCACTTAGATAAAATTTATCTCTGGTAATAACTCTTTTTCTGGGAAAAATCGCCAATTTAATTTCTTCTAGGTAGTTAATGGAGGGACAGTAGTTTCTCTTGAATCCACAGGGTCTTGATTGCCTTTAGCTCAAAATAATCCTCATGCAACAGTGGGGAGGCTCATTCTGAACCCCTATAATAGTATGAAGACATAAGAATTGATTGCTTAATCGAATGTAAAATACCAATAAAATATTAGACATGGAATAGAAATGTGAGATATAAAAATCAGCATCAATTCATTAATTATCGATTTATTTTAGCTATGTTCAAGAAAATTCCTGGCATCCTGCTTTCAGAATATTTTATACAAATGCATGCAGAGAGAGATTGATTTGCCATTGAATATTTTGTGGCTTTGGAGAAAGGGAGGGAAGGAAGGAAAAGAGAAAGAGGATATGAATTAAAAACCTTAAGAAAGCCCAGCTTTATTTCTTGGTGTTCTATTTTTAAAGCTGGCCTCTTTTGGATAGAGATGCTTTCAGCATATTCTAGCTGCTGTCCTATAATGTTCTAAGAGTGAAATCTTTCCATTGCTTTCCAGGGAAACTCTTTACTTTGAACAAAGAATCTTGACAAAGGAGGAAGGACCAAAGGTATAAGTAATCTCTGGAGAGAGTCTAATGACAACCCAGGAATGTTGAAAATGTTCAAGATGAAGAGAGCTTTTGAAAAGAATGGAAAACCAACTGTTTCTTTGAAATTCAACAGCAGCAATTTCATCTAATTTCAAATTCTTATAAAGGGCAGTGGCAAATTGAGGACTTAACAGAAGTTTCTAAAACTGAACTAAAATGTTTATGTGTTCAGTTTGTAGAAAAGATACTCAATGCCCCAATGTACTCCTAACATTATCCTCAACTTTGAGGAATTTGTTAAAACAACTTTTTCTAGAGAATTTGACCTTTTTTGTTCCCTTTAAGGAATACAGTGACGATCTCAGATTACAAACAGTCCTAACAAATTAAGGAATCAGTTTAAAAGTTGGTGAGAATCCTCCATCATTTTGTTAAAAGTGCCTCTCTCATGGAACTTGCACAATGTCAGTATTATTAAACAATAAGACTAAGAGCCATTTTGATGTATTTCAACATGGTGACCAATGCTTGGTCCACTTTGTTTTTCACTAAATTGACAAATCGTCTCAGCGTGCACGTGTAGGTAACAAACCCAGGATCCTTATTAATTTAGCCTTCTTAAGACTGAAGTGTATTAGCTGCAGGGAAATAAAGCAATGGTAAGGTATAAATTTTATACATCACAAAATTATGGACATTTTAAAATACATCCATATCATTTTCTCTTAGCGAACTTTACTCTTGTGATTTCCATATTAGCATACCATCATAGGATAGAACCTTTTGGGGAGGGTGTTGGCTTCCAGAGTTCCCAGCATATTACTTATTGGAACAATAACTCTAGAATCTCTTTCAGGTGGTCAACCAGCATGTCTTCTAGGGATGGGAAGGTAGCTCTAAAGCTGACAATTGATTGCTAAAAAGAGATCAAAAAAGAATTACACTTGTTCCTATTTTGCATTTGAACAAATAAACTGGTTGCCATTCAGATTCAAAAGCAAGCAGAGGAAAATAAAATAGAGCAAGGTTCTGCTGGAAAACCCCTGCTCCAGTGCTCTGTGAAACTACCCTCTGGTATCCCCCAGAGAACAGCAGGATTTTAGCTGCCTCTGCTCCTTGCTCTGCTTGAAGCAATGATTTCAATGACCACTTGATAATGCAAAGAGATCAGTGCACGGATGACAAGTCCTCCTGGAGAATTACTTTGGTTCAGCTACTTTAGCAACTCTCATCTTCGGAGTCTATTTAAATTAAAGAATAGTACCCTCCGGATTTGTCAGGCTCTGCTTCATACCAGGAGCTCCAGGAAAAGTACAACTTCTGTCCCCTTTGTGTATCCAGCTAACGTGGTGAGTGGACACCTGTCAGGGCTGGGACTGGGAAGCTAACCAGTATTTCTCTTTATTTAATTGTAGTTGATTTAGAAAGTTGTGTTCGTTTCTGGTATATAGCAAAGTGATTCAGTTATATATATATGTATTCTTTTCCAGATTCTTTTCCGTTATAGTGTATTACAAGATATTGAATATAGTTCCCTGTGCTATACAGTAGAACCTTGTTGTTTATTTTATATATAGTAGTTTGAATCTTCTAATCCCAAACTCCTAATTTATACCTCCCCCCTTTTCCCCTTTGGTAACCATAAACTTTTGTTTTCTATAGCTGTGAGTCTGTTTCTGTTTTATAAATAAGTTCATTTGTGTCATATCTTACATTCCACATATAAGTGATATCACATGATATTTGTCTCTGTCTGACTTAATTCACTTAGTATGATATTCTCCAGGTCCACCCATGTTGTTGCCAATGGCAATATTTCATTCTTCTTTATGGCTGAGTAATATTCCAGTGTATATACATCTTCCTTATCCATTCATCTGTCAATGGACATTTAGGTTGCTACCATGTCTTGGCTATTATAAATAGTGCTGCTATAAATATTGGGGTGCATGTATCTTTTCAAGATAGAATTTTCTCCGGATATATGCCAGTACTTCTTACGTGTTTTGCATCTTTAAGTTTAGAGTTCTGCACCTGGAAAGCCCATTATGTGAGACGTGGTCCCAAGCTACATCTGAGAGTGAATTGGAGGGTATTGCCCATCACTCCATTGAGTATTTTCTGACCTCCAGCTCTCACCTGCCCACTGCCCCTTTGGGTGACTGGGTGAAAGAGCGAGTAAAAACTATAAAGTAAACCACTCCTTTTCAACTAATAACAACTCTTCCTAACATCTTACAGTCCTTTGCAGAATGATTTTGCATGCATTATATTATTTGACCTTTGCAATCACGTGTGCAGCTTTATTATCCACAGTTGATGAATGATGACACCCATTATCTGATCATCACGACACTGTGAATATTATAGTCACTGCGAAGTGAGTTTCCTTATCCGCATTTTTTTTAAATTATTATTATTTTTTATTTATTTATGGCTGTGATGGGTCTTCGTTTCTGTGCGAGGGCTTTCTCTAGTTGCGGCGAGCGGGGGCCACTCTTCATCGCGGTGCGCGGGCCTCTCACTGTCACGGCCTCTCTTGTTGCGGAGCACAGGCTCCAGACGCGCAGGCTTAGTTGCTCCGCGGCATGTGGGATCTTCCCAGACCAGGGCTCGAACCCGTGTCCCCCCGCATTGGCAGGCAGACTCTCAACCACTGCGCCACCAGGGAAGCCCCTTTATCCGCATTTGATAGATGATAACACTAAGGTCTAGAAAGATGCCAGAACTGGCCCACATATCTCAGCTAGAAAGTGGCAAAGTCAAGATACAAATCCAGGGTAATTTGAGTCCTAGTTTGGTGCCCTGGACAGTTCAATGAAGGAAACAGTAGGTTTAAGTCATGATCTAGTCCCTCTTCTATGACCATCTTAGAATGGAACCTTGAACAAACTCCCAAGTGAAGTCATGCCAAGAGTTCCTCACCAATAATCTGAAAAGGATGTAAAAGTATTATTAGAAATAATATGAAAAGCAGTCTGTTCTTATGCTATTTGAAATGTTAATTGGGGGGGAATTGATTTGGGTCACTTAATGGAAAATGTTGAGAATATATGTGTCGGTCTTCTCTGACTGCCCCTTTCTTTCTCTAATCACCAAGCAACTCACAAAGTCAATTTTTGAAGGAAAAAAAAAAAAGCTTAAAATGGGCCAGGAATTTAAGCCAAGTGATACAAAGGCAACACATAGCAAGCATATCTTTCCTTGTTGGTAGAGAGAAATCAATGCCGAAAAGAGCACTGGATAATGCCCTAGGTGATGTGAAGAGAGCTGTTTGCTTTGCAAGGGCAGCAGGCATAACCCACGATTAGAGTTCTTTCCTTTCCTTTTAAATGAATGCCGTGAAGGAAATGCTGCTTCTGATTTTTTCATAAGACTTTATACTCTGGGAAAAAGAAACCTGCCAAGGAAGCCAGGCCTGAGGTAACATCCACCAGAAATGCTTAGCCTGTCAAAGCACTACATCAATAGCCCTTGACCCTGAAGGAGGCAGTGAGTGTTCTGCCTGGGGAGAGGGACGGATTGAGGGGTGGCGGAGCTTCCGGTCACAGCAAGGGCACTTAGCTTTGATGCAAATGGTTTTCACTGTCTCAGGGCCATGCAGCACCCCAAGTTTTCTGTTTGGCAGTACTAACAAAATTTGAAACTTCTAACTGAAAATTCACCCCAAACATTCTCACAACCTTTTCTTACCCAAGGAAACAGCTTTTTCTAGACTACGATTTTATCCTGAAGTTTGTTTGTCGTTGCTGTTGTGTTTTGTAATAACAGCTTTATTGAGATATAATTCACATACCAGAGAATTCACCCATTTAAAATATGCAATTCAGTGGGTTTTATTATGTTCTCAGAATTGTGCAACCATTGCTATAATCGATTTTAGAATATTTTCATCACCCCCAAATGAAATCCCATGCCCATTAGCAGTCACCCCCATTTATTCCCCAATCCCCAGCCCTAGGCAACCACTAATTGACTTTCTGTCCCTATGGATTTGCCTATTCTGGACTTGTCATATAAATAGAATCATACAATGTCTGAACACTGGTGTCTGGCTTCTTTCACTTTAGCATAATGTTTTCAAGGTTCATCCATGTCAAAGTGCAGGGGAGGAAAAATAATTTTCCCTCTACTCTTTAGAGTTCTTGGCTGAGACCATGTAATAAAAGACAGATTAACAAGAGAAAAACAAACAAGTTTATTAACATGTGTACATGGGAGATACCCAGGGAAAAATGAGTCATTCTCTGAGGTGGCTTAAATGTAAGCTTGAATACTGTCTTAATAGGGCTCGGGGAGAGGGGATATTGGCTTCTTAGGGGAGAGTACATGATTTTTAGGAAAGATGAATGGACCCTTAGAAGAAAAGATGGGAGATATGACAGTTTGTGACAATGTTTGCCTGGTGTCCACTTCTAGTCTCCTCTCCTGTGATAAGAGTCACTTTCCCTGGTTGATGAAATTCTCAGGGAGGGAATTTATGACATTTGAGTTCCTTTTGGAACATCTGTCTTTAGGCAGATGGGAGAGGTTCAGAGACAGCGTCTCCCTGCATTTGCTATTTTTACATACCCTCAGCTCAAAATAATCAATGTACCAAAGCAGTATGTTTTGGGGTGGCATATTACGCTACTTTTTAGTAGCCTGTATCAGAATTTCATTCCTTTTTATTGCTGAATAATATTCCATTATGTGGATATATCACATTTTGATTATCCATTCATCAGCTGACAGACATTCAGGTTGTTTCCAACTTTTGGCTATTATTAATAATGCTGCTATAAACATTCATGTATAAGTCTTTGTGTAGACGTATGTTTTTAAATCTCTTGAGTTCCACCTAGAAGTGGAATTGCTGGGTCATATGGTAACTTGAGTTTTAAACTTCTGAGGAACTGCCAGACTTTTCCAAAGCCTCTATACCATTTAACATTTCCACCAGCAGCGTAAGAGAGTTCCAGTTCCTCTACATTCTCCACGCAACACATATTATTATCCGTTTTTCTGATTATAGCTATCTTGGTGGGGGTGAAGTGGCGTCTCATTGTGGTTTTGATTTGCGTTTCCCTGATGACACATGATGCTGAGCATCTTCTCATGTACTTTATTGGCCGTTGGTTTACTTTCTTTGGAGAAAAGTCTGTTCAGATCCTTTGCCCATTTTAAGTTGGTGTATTTGTCTTTTTGAGGAAGAGGAGTTTATCCTGAAGCTTTTAACATCAGGTGTACTGGGGATTCAATTTCAAACTTGCCTTACCTGATGACATCACTCAATGATCAGAGAAATTGCCAGATCTTTTCCCTTCAGATGAGATCGGTCCTGGGTCGCTTCTTTCTTGAGTCTGAATGTGGTGGCTTCCAGGTGGAAAGTCTCCAGTTCCACAGACATGGCCTTTGACTGACATGGCTCAGAGGCTCTCTGAGAGAAAGAATAGAAGACATTAATTACTGTCTTCTGTGGCAAATGAAACCCTGAGTTATTCTATTCTCCAAATAGAACCTCTGTTGTCTAAAAACCTAGCACCAGAATTCTTATCTCTCTGAGAAGGAAATCACTCTGCTGCCCAGAGGTTAAAGGTGTTTTCTCATCTATAACTATTAAGTTTGCTTCTGGAGACCAGCATTTCCTGAGAGGAGAAAACGACAACTTTATTTGCTCTCTATAATCCAGAAAAGAATACCAGTGAAGGGGGCTTCCCTGGTGGCGCAGTGGTTAAGAATCTGCCTGCCAATGCAGGGGACATGGGTTCAGGCCCTGGTCCGGGAAGATCCCACATGCCACGGAGCAACTAAGCCCGTGTGCCACAACTACTGAGCCTGCGCTCTGGAGCCTGTGAGCCACAACTACTGAGCCCGAGTGCCACAACTACTGAAGCCCACGCGCCTAGAGCCCGTGCTCCACAACAAGAGAAACCACTGCAATGAGAAACCTGTGTACCACAATGAAGAGTAGCCCCCGCTCACCGCAACTAGAGAAAGCCCGTGTGCAGCAACGAAGACCCAATGCAGCCAAAAATAAAATAAATAAATTTATTAAAAAAAAAAAAAAAAAGAATACCAGTGAAGGACAAAGTTAAATGTCTCTCCCATGCTTCAGCCTAGATTGCTAATTAGATCTAAAATTTAGTTTTGACCCTGACTTCCTCACAATGCTACCTATTCCTTATTTAATACATTTCTTTTAAACATCAGGCCAGACGTGCTGATTCTCCATTAGCCAGCTCCCAGCTACATTACTAGAATCCCTTGAAAAGCTTTTTAGAACTGTATTCGTGCCGAGGCCCCAAACCAGAGAGCTTCATCTCACTGATCTGGAGTGGGCTGAGCCCAGGCATTTAGAGTTTTCAAAGCTCCACACATGAATCAAATAGGCAGACGGTTCCAAAACATAAGCCCAATTACCACCAGCCTCTTCATTTATTATCTGTAATACAAGAACCCTTTATCCTGTCTAGATCAGCGCTTCTCAAACTTTTGCCTGCATCAGCATCATCTGGGGATCTTGATAAAATGCAGATCCAATTTGGTGGGTCTGGGGTGGGCCCTGAGATTCCACATTTCTGACAAGCCTCCAGGTGAAGCCAAGGCTGCTGGTCGGCTGCTCATATTCCTCAGAGTTGGGGAGCCCTCATGTGTTCATGGTGCTTTTCAGTTAATCCTAACAGGACCTTTATCGCCTCAAGGATTTACCTTTTTAAAGACAGCCATCATCGAATATATAATATGTGCTGCACTCCTTTTAAAAATATAATTGAAAATCTATCGTTGCTCATCCCGGTAGTCTTTGTTAACATAAAGATTAGACAATAAACCTGTATATTACTTCAAAATAATGATTCAGATCTTTTAAAGTGGTCATAAAACTACTGCACAGCTGAATGAATAAGGATGGCGTGGGTCACATGATTGAAAGATGTTGGTCTTTGGAGCCAGTTACAGGAGTCTCACTCTGTGACCTTGGAAGTTACTTAACTTCTCTGAGTCACTGTTTCCTCTGAATTGTACAAGTTGTAGAAGTCACTTCCAGGGCTGCTATGAAGATCGATCGGTGGATCGGTGAACTAAGAAATGCAAAATGCCCATCAGTCCATTGACCCCTGAGTACGCCTAGAAAGAGGCTAAATCTTAAAAATAAAATAAATTTTAAAGGAGACATTGTAGCATCTACATGTGTGAAATCCTCACTAAAATCTTTTTTATTTTATGAGGATTTAGAAAGAGTCTCTTCTTTTTCATCCTCCAACTCTTTTCCTCACTTCTCCCAATATCAACAGCAGTCTTAGGGAAAAGAAACCACAGAAGGACTAATTGAGGCTGAAATTTGAAGAGACTGATACGACTTTGGCTGAATAATGAGAGATTAGAATGTATTTTGAAGAGATTTTCTTTTTTAGCTCCCACTAGTAACACCATCTCTTTCTCTTCTTTCTCACAGTTTACCTGAGTCACCACCTGATATAAGAACTCCTTACTAAAATGTTTGAAGATGTTTGGTCCTTTGAGACCCATCAGATAAGAGACAGACTTGGAAATAAAGTATAGATGTGGGCTTAGTATCATCAAAGGAAAGGCACTGCAAAAATCAAAAGGAAAAACCTGTATTTTTCCACTAAATAAATTGATCTTTCTTAACCAAATGCTTTTTTTTTTCTAGAAATGGATCCAAAATGTATATCCATAAAAATTTTGGCCATCCTGAGAAATTATTTAATGTTTTAATGTTATCATGAGATTTGTAACTCGTTGCTAGTTTCTAGAAAACATAATTGTTATAGTACACTCTTCAACTTTAAAGTGATGTAAAACAGATCAAGTGAGAAATTCTCCTTACCTTCTTCATCATAATTACGGTAGCTGAAACTTGCATGACACAGTTTTCTATCTGTTCCTTATCAGTGTAATAATAGTGCGAGGGTTGTTGTTAGATGAAGGGCTGGGTCTACCTGACTATTCCAATCTTGTTTTGGTTAACCTGTTAATTTAAAGAAATAACAACACTACTGTATTGCACAGGGAACTATACTCAATATCTTGTAATAACCTATAATGGAAAAGAATCTGAAAAAGAACATGTTTATGTATATATACACACACATATATATAAGGATCTGAAAAAGAATATATATATGTATATAGGTATAACTGAATCACTTTACTGTACACTTGAAACTAACACAACATTGTAAATTAACTATACTTCAATTAAAAATAAAGAAAGAACAACAGCTATCTGACTGCTTCCTATTGGTAAATGGAACCAAAGTACAACACAACATGAATCTGTGTTCTCAGAGAGAGGGAGTCTTTGTGACAGTGCAAAAGCCCTGTGAATGTGGGAATCGGTGTGGCAATGGGGGCAAACTGGAGGACCTTTAAGATCCCTTCAGTCCTTGAGATATAATTTCCACTGCAGAACTGTGGGGAATAGAGAGGTATACTTCTGCTGATTAGCAAGCTAGTGGAACTGGGTTCTTCACCAGATAAACGCCCATCTCCTGTAACATCCCCAGTGATGGAAGAAGCAATGACAGTCCCTTTCCTGTATTAGTTAGGCTCTGGAAAGTGAGCAAAAGACATCCCAAGGATATGATTCTTTAAAATTTATATAGGTTAATTTCACCTTCTCTACCTTTGCTAAGGGGAGAAATAGTTCTGTTCTGAAGCAAAAAGTGAACATTACCAGTTCCTTCTGATTTTTGCCTCTTGATTCAGCGGGCTAATTCATAATGATTGACTTTATCTTGCCTCTTTAAATTGACTGAATTGTCCTTTAATAATCATGTTTCCTATTAGTAGCTTTACTGTGCAAGAGAAGCAAAATCAATATATAATTTAATGGCTCCTCCTGTCAAGGGCACTACTGATTGTATTACTAATGATTTTGAAATAATATGCCATTATGCAAATCCCATTCATTTTAGGCATCTTTGCCAAGTACCTACGGAGGTACTGTTTTCTTTCCCTTCATAAGTTGAATTTCCAGTGTCATAGTTATCCAGTACTGAAACGTTTTCTAAGGATTATGATCCCAGTGAATAGTGATACTCTGCTGATAAATTTTATGTGCTTATTTTATTATACAAACAAATTGGGTGGGACCCTGTATTTCTCACATTCATCAGCTACTCAGAGTGTAGAAAATAAACCTATCATAGCAATAGCAGATTAAATTCACCAAGGATAAGAAACACTATGTTATTTGGGTTTTTCTATTTATCTGTGAATAAGTGGTCATGTTGCCCTTTGGGAATGAAACTGGGAGCCTTTCCTAAACAAATGCTCGCCCTATTAGCAAGACTACTACAACCATCTCCACTGTGCTTTCTTTATTTCTACAATCTAATAAAATACGAGATGTGAGATAGATTGGAAGTACAAGATGGAAAAAGATAAGTCAAATGTTTTTAAGTAATATATGCAAGAGCATTGCAACATGTACCCTACCATGAAGTGCCTTGATAATGGATTTGGGGCCACTGGGGCCAGAAGACGATAGCAGGGCCCTTCTAATGCCCACCAATATTTTCCCACCCATGGTCATATTATGCTGGTGACTTTAGCAGAGATGTACAAGTATAATTTATGATTACAAGGCAGTAAGATGGAAATTAATACCTAAAACACATAAGTTGGATGACAAAGAGGGTAGACATTTGGCAGGTTTTTGAAGAGTAAATTTGATCTCACTTATAACATCAAATTCAGTTCTGAAGTTGAAAACACACGTATCATCATTTCTTACATCTTCTTGTGCTTTCTCTAACATTTTGTGTTTTTTGGATATTGAGGAATGATCAGATACCCTGATGTAGTCAGAGCAGGCTGCATATGTGTGTGTGTGTGTGTGTGTGTGTGTGTGTGTGTGTGTGTGTGCATAAAGTAAATGGGTGAATTCCAGAAAAATAGTTCTAGAAGTTAGACAGGAACTGTTCACTATACACATGTGGTTGGACTTTTGTCAGACTGTTGGTAGTTTTGTAAATATCTAATTGCTCTTAAAAAATGATTATTGCTTTAGTCACTGACAGCTGCTCATCTAGCCTTTGAGGACAGAGCTGAGATAGAAAGGCGCCGTCATGCGCTCCAACTCCTTAGTAGTGAGAAATGGGGATGTGAGCGCTCTGGGGGGTGTTCTTTAGCTGAGGAGCAGTGAGGAGGTTATGAGGCTCCCAAGAATCAGAAGCAATCATTTGATCTCACTTAGCATTAGGGGCTGGGAAATTCAGAGAATTCAAAGCAACTTCTACCTTTATTCTCCTTCATACGAGAAAAGAAGACTGGTGCTCTTTGGCTTGCATAGGTCTAAATGAAACTTGAGGGCTTTGATCAATATTGAAAAAAAAAAAGTTATAGACTAATTTCCTTCCAGAAGACCTAAAAAATTCCACCAAAACTAAATAATGTCCATGACATTAAGACTGTGTGTCTTTATAAACTCATTGTTTTAAAACCTTTAGTCAGAAATGTTCTTGGCCAATGGTACTGAAGAAAAGAAAATATTTTCAAGGACAAACAAGTGTTTGGGGGCTCTGAATAAGTTGTAATACATGAAGTGATTAAGCCCTTATTAATTAGAAGGTAACATTAAATTTCTTTTCAGAGTCATCAAGGCTTATGGGGAGTTGAGATTTGCATAATATTTGCATTTGTCCTACCTGCCTGTCAATCACAACCACAGGACGATAAGGCAAGAAGCGCTAAAGGATGGATTACAGGAAGAATTCTTAATGAAATGCCTTGGAGTATCGGTGGAGTTTGAAAGTAGGGTAGAGTGTATTTTGTCAAAGTTGAAGGTCAGCTTTGGGAGGGAAGAAAATAACTAGAATATCATGACTCCCCACCCCCACCTTAGGAGGCTTCCATCTTTAGAAAGACAAACAAAACATGAACAACTTCCCCTTGTGATCTAGGTGGAAAATCTGACTCATCTGAAAAAGAGTTTGAGTCTAGGACATTGGGTGGGGTAAGATAAAAGACTTTTATTTTGTGATGCTCTTATGCATTTATTATTTTAATAAAATTTTATGGTAAAAATGTTATGTTTGGAAATACAGTAAAGCTGAATGAAGGCCCCCAAAAATGACCCTTATGCCTGTTACTCAGATATAACCTGTGTTCATATTTTGATGTGGTTTACTGATTTGTTTCAAAGGGTTGAATTCCAGAGCACAGCTCAGACAATCCCGTGGCTAAGGCATTTACTAAATAAATATATTTTTCTTTTCTTATTATTGTGATCTATGTTTTTCTGCTTCCCATGATGATGATAAACCTAGTAGTATGAGTGCTGTATTTTGGCTGAAACAATTCTGTGGTCCTGGGCAGAGGAGCTGTGCATTGGGTGACCTTTCCACTCTCTCAGACCCATCCCACACCCATTCTGGAAGGACAGTCTCATGGTCCAGAAGTTTCTCAGTTGCCATTTGTCTGGAAGTGCCACTCGTTAACCTTGCTTTCCTCTTCTCTATGTTCCTTCTCTCCTATTTCCTATTCCCCTTGTTCGTCAATTTCTATTCTTCTCTGTTTCAGCAAAACAATATCAGTCAAGGTAATTGATGATGAGGAGTATGAGAAAAACAAGACCTTCCTCCTTGAGATTGGCGAGCCCCGCCTGGTGGAGATGAGTGAGAAGAAAGGTGGGGGAACTGCTCCAGGGCTGAGCCCAACAGCTTCTGCTGGCCTGTGCCACCCCTGGATGCCTGCACTCTTCAGAACGTGACTTACAATGCACACATCCCTCCACCTATGTAACGGGGCATAGATCTCCTCTGGGGCCACAGGGAGCCCAGCCTGGAGCTCCATCAGCCAGTTTGGGCCACTCTGCACATTGCAGTCTGAGCTACTCATTGTCAGTGCAGTCAAGCCTGAGAAAGTTGGTGCTGATGCTTGCTGCACCCACATAAAGCCGACTTTCTGATTTCTCTTCCTAATTTGGGATACCTCCTGACTGCTAATTGAAGCAGGAAGAATTTGTGAAAATGATGGATGGGCAGAGGAAACTTAACGGGGCCAGCTGAGAGTAACTGGATGCCCTTTTACATACTCCTGGAGGTCCATGTGTGGCCAGTTCTCCTTCCATAACATCACAGTAACATGCTGCTTGGTGAACACCTAGCATGAGCGTGTGACTCCAACCATTTGTTTTGCCTTTGTCTTGTGTTCCCACAGGAAGATCATTACCATTAGAATATTTGACCGTGAGGAATATGAGAAAGAGTGCAGTTTCTCCCTTGTGCTTGAGGAACCAAAATGGATAAGAAGAGGAATGAAAGGTGTGAGAGTATACAAAGACATACCAGCGAGAAATTATACTCTTCTCTCCGTGTCTCCTACTCTCACACTTAACTCTCTCCTCTTCCTCGGCTTCCAAGTACTATACTTCCTCTCCTTTGAAGCTTTAGCAATTTCATTTCCCTGCCCATATTCACAAATGCACCAAACAATGCCCCTTTTCTTCAGGAGATGCCAGCTCACCTTGATTGATACCAGATTTCAGAAATACTGGAAGAGATTTCTGTAATTCAGAAGGGATGACATAAAAGAATGATTTCTGGGTTTAGTTTTTCACTATTTAGGAATCATTCTAAAATTTGGTTCCAGCTATTAAATATCCCCTAAAATGTTAGTGACGGAAACTACTTAATACCCATTAGTCATGGTAGATGGGTCTAATGGCAACTAATAGGAAATTTCAGAAGAATTCAATAATTAGTCTTCTTTAGAGAAGCCAGTTTTCAAAAAAAAAAACAACTTAGAACAAATATCCTTAAAGAGTAGTGGTATCAATATCCTAGTATTCATTTTGGCAAAATATTTTTCATATCATCAGATATGATATTTAAAAGAGACCATATGTATGAAACCATGGTCATATCAATTTTCTTTAGTAGGAAGGATATGGTAGTTCAGTAAGAACTTAGCCCTTACTTAAGGCCGATCCTGCCTTATGCTTCAAAATCTTTTGATTCTTGTAGAATTAACACATTTCTAACATATAGAATTTTTTTCTAAAAATAAAAAATAAACAGCAGTATCCTTATAATTAGATTTTTGTGTTGATTTGTGTTTATATTTTTAGAAACTATTTGAAGAAAGAAGCCAGTTTCTTTGCTGTCTTTGATTTTATATCTATTTTATATGGCCTATATTTGAGAAGGAAGGACAGGAATTTTATATCAGCTTTAAAAATAGTTTTTTATTCTGAATTATTCCAAGGGCGTCCCATAATTACCCTCTAATAGTGGTCATTTTAAAAGCAATGGTATACATTTAATTATAGATATACAAAATGAGCATAGTACCTATTAATAGCTCTGATTAATTGCATTTAAACCATTGATGAGAGCAGTATAGATGATTAGGTGACCACTTTGCAAGAAATGTAAACTTTTACATGTAAAGAAAAAAATCAAATACAAAGGACTAATTCCTATACAGACCCAACATTTGGGGGAATTTAACTAATCCCACTTTTGTAAGAACTCACTGGCCTCAGAGTCCATCAGAAAACAAACAAAAAACAAAGTTGTCCTGACTTAATCATGTTCAAAAAGGTTACAGGAGCCTTTGGAATGATGGAGAAAGGAGCACTGGGGACCCATTTTAATGCAGCCTATTTAATATGCTCCACAGACAGCAGGCGGAAGAAAAAGACACTTTAGAAAACTGTGCAGATTTCTTACAAAGATGGGATCAAAAATGCCTCATTAACATACAGGAAAAAGCACTTACTTCTGAATGCATTCCTCCAAAGGACTGCCTTTTATCTTAAGGAAGAGCATCTTGGATACAGCTCTTTCAATTGTCATTTTGGTAAAATATGCCTTCATATAAAAGCAAATTAAAATTCCTTGATAGCACTATTTGCTTTTGACACCCAACAAGTGGATCTGTGTCACCATAAATAAAATTACTAACTTGTTTTATAAAGTATTCTCTAATGCCACTACCCATAGAGAGAAAACTGGTCCTGAAAAGGTAATTGTAACTTTCCCATCTACAACTCTGGAAGTAATTTATTTGATCCATTTAGGCAGGTAGCTTTCACCAGAATAGAGCGCTACAGCTCTAGGCTGGGTTTAAAGCACAAAACCTGAAAGACAAATTATGTATGTCGCCCTACACCCCACCTCTGCTGCCCCAGGCCTTCCCTCCCTGTCTTGTCAGTTTCTGTGGAATTATGTGTCCACGAGAAGCTATCTGGTTGTCCGATTATACCGTGCAGAAGTCATAGATAAGGACACACAAATAAGCGCTGATTCCTGGGACGCAGATTTTGAGGATTTAAAAAACATAAGCATTCCCTGATGACCAGAATATCAGGCAAATAGAACCTCCAGCGAGAGAACTTCACCTTGGGCCAAAGTCTCCTTGTGGGCGGGGCGGCCAAAATGGAATTTCCTAAGATGTTTTCTCTGTTTTCATTGAAAGGTACAATCCCTGAGATCCTGGATGCTTTAAGACTTCCATATGTTGAATTCACTAACTGCCAGGCAATTATTTCATGAGGAAGGCTCACTCAAATAAGGTTTAGGATTAACTTCATAAAATATTTCTACTATATTTGGCAAACTAGATATATGTATTGGGTGTAAACATATGATAGAAATGTTTTCTTAAATGTCAAGAAATAATATATAAAGTGAATTGTTTATATATATAGAATCAGTCACACACGTTTGCAGAAATTAGTGCTGGGATCATTTGGAAATACTCCCAATGCCACATTTACTTGGCGTGCACCAGTTTTTTAGTAGCAGTTCCCTACCACTGTAATCAGATCTGCCTCGATTTCTTTCTGCTGATATTCCTCTTACTTTCATTATTCATCTGGTCTCTTATTCTGTGTTTGTCTTTGTCTGTTTCCTTCACAGCCCTGTTATTGAATGAGCTTGGTAAGCATTTCATTTCTTGCATTTCCTTTCCATTTTTCTAGGTTAGTTTCCATTTCTATCAGGTGCTACAGTAGCTTTCTGACTTATCTTTTATTTCTATTGATTCATTAGCAAGATTGTTGTTTAGAGCCATTGGCCTCATAATTTTGTGAAGGTTGGATAGTTTACATTCCACTTTGGTTTCAGTATAACCTTTTAAAAAATCAGTGCTTTCTTGGGTATGCACAAGAATTAAATTTGTGCACTAAAGCTCATAATCTTGAAAGAGTGATTAGCGATTAAGTCATGAATGGATGTTTTCATATTTTTCTTAATTGTATATACAATTTGGCAAGTTTTTGTACTTTGGATGGGTTGTCAGGCGGTCTGATGTCACTGGTATTTGTTATTTAGAGTGTACATTAAATAAATTGTAACATTTCCTTTCTTTTTTTCTTTTTTAGGTGGCTTCACAATAACAGGTATGAATTTTTTAAGTCTAATGAACCAAATTTTATTTTGTACCGTGAGTTGTTTACATTTTCAAAAATTATTTCTCATTTTTATTTCCTTTTAATGAAGGAAAATACCTGTATGGTAAGACAGTTTTTTAATGTTCTTCATTTTCCCCCAAATACCCTTAAATATCAAACAAAAACCACATCTTATGTGCCCTGCATTTACATTTAGCTATGACACATGGTGTGCTTTTGCTGATTTTACACATTTAACATTTCACACATTAACAAGGTGTGTGCTGTGTTTACTTATAAGCAAATTTGTGTGGAGAACCTGTAATTGGTCATATTTTGACACTGATCAATTTACAGATGTTCACATAGCACTGGTGATGTGAGTGTACCTTGCTAGATGCTCCAGAGAGTACCAGAATGAATAAAACGATTGCTAGTCTCAAGGAAACATAGGAGTTGACATGCAAGCCCACTCCATGGCCCAAGCTCAGGGTCCTAATCGTAGATAATGCCCTATTGGGAGAAGGTAAAGCATGTCTTCCTCTCATCCCACCACACCAATCTGAGAAGTTTTAGCATTCTTAACATGGTAATGAGTACTATGTCTGCCACTTGCAGTGGATTACAGAGAGCTCTGTAGAAACTCAAAACGTCGGTCAAAAAGTTTAAAACCCTTAATTTCATAATGGTACCCAGCCGCTGTTGATTGCATTTTTTAGCCAGCACAACTCTAAAGCTATTTCCTTACATAGAGAAGAAAGATATTTCCTTACAGCATCCTCTCTTTTGACCCTAAATATTTTCTCACCCTTTCAGAATCATCTATGTAGATTTAGAGAGGGAGATACATATCAAATAGTAGGCCTGATTTGTCTGAAGCTGCAGGTTGAAGATGTCTCTGAAGGCCATCCTAATGGCCGTGGCATTTTCCAATATAATTATGCAGATATCAATATTCTAATTATTTTTTTCTGAAACCAGATAGCTAAACAAAATATTTAGAAAGGAAATATTTTCAAACATTCTAAGTTTGAAAATGTTATGGTGCGGGGTGGCATTAACTTAAACCACCATCAGTGTAAACTCATGATCAAGAAGTTTAAACATGATTCTGTCCAAAATGGAACTTTCTGAACGCGTCCAATTTCACATGGTCTATTGCCCTCCACTTCTTCTCTCCAGACACAGCATTTAATGACAAAATGATTCATAGACTCTCAGAGACATAGAAATTGAAAAGGATAAAAATGTTAAATAGAACAAGTGCTCAGAGAGGATTTCTTAAACCTGATTCACCTGACACTCTCCTAGGTCAAGTTTTCCAAATTCTGCACTGCCGAATATGCTATTTTTGAATCCGAGTGCAGGAATTTACATTTACTTTTAAAACTTTAATCTTCCTTTTTTCATCCCATCATTTTAACTTATTGAAATCTTTTTGGAGATATTCTGATTCTATCACCCAGTAAGTTAATGATCCTCGTGAGCTTTGAGGAAGGTAGAAATTTGGCAAGCCAGTCTTCATGGCTTCCTTGAAGTAATTTAAAAAAAAAAAAAGTCAACCATTTGAGGAATAGTATAGTATCTACAGCTCCCTCGGCCCTGTGCAGCCTGATAATGAGACCTTAACTAAAAACCTTTAGTGGTAGAATGCCTTGTTAAAACGCACTTATGTGTTTGGATAGCTTCCTGTTTTATCATTGAATATGTCAGGATTTTGCTTTTAGGGCCTTCCTTCCGTTGAAACATCTTCCTTTTTAGTAACTAGGTAATGGGACCCTAATTTTCTTTTCTCAGAAATTGTTCATATCAAGTTCTAAAATACCCCACCAGTAATGTCCAACATTTTCTGTCTCGGACACATCATGCATCCAAGAGGACAGAATCACTTCTTTCAGAGGTTTTCTATTATTTCATGTACTTCATTAAGCTCTTTCTTATAGATTGAACTTTAATCTTCAATAGCAATTTTTCTGTTTTACCACCTCTTCCCAAAACCCAAAATTGATGCAGTTAAAATGAGAGAAAGTTGCAGAACCCTCTGGGAATTTCCACATTGGCCTGTTCCTCTCACTTTACATGATCCTTCCTCTCCGGAACCAGGCCAGAATGCCTGGGATCCACTCTCTATAGATGCCTCTGGGGAAAGTTCTAGAATTTAGGTCTACACAGTGAAAACCAGCTGTAAGCCCTGGAGAGCTTTTCTTTGAAGTCAGTTTGAGGCTTTGAAGTCGAGGCTTTGAGATGCAGGGGCAGTAAAGGAAAATTAATCTAACTCTTGGACTTTGCCTGCAGCTTTTATGCAGTCTTGTGCAGCTAAGTGTGAAAATCTAAATTTGAAGCAGGATATATGGAAATTGAAAAAGTCGTTTGGTCCACAACCCAGTACCTCTATTTCAGAGATGTCATTAGTGATGGACAGTAAATGCTGGAGGTGCTTTTGGAATTTGCAAATCTTCACCTGTTGCTCTCAGACTTTGCCTCATTGAAAGGCCCTTGTTGGGACCTGTGATGTAATTCCCCCTTGACCCTCCAGGCACATAACATGATAACCCCCTATACATTATAGCTCATTAGAATTTGGAAAGCATTTCTTATTCATTATATCATTTAATCCTCAACCTTATGGAATAAGATCTTTTGTTCTCACTTATAGGAGAAGAAATGAAGGTTCAAAGATATTAATCAATCTACTCCAGTCACCCATCCAGGGCTCAGAGCCTGGCCCTCTAACTTTAAGTCCAAGGCCATGTGATGACTATTTTAACCCAGCACTTTTGGTTCCTTTCTCCCAACTTGTACATTCCTACCTGCATCTTAATCCCTTTTCCATCCAAAGCCTCGCTATGTCTCTGAAATACCATCAGTATGAATTCCAGTCAAATGAAAAATGAGGAGGACCCCAAAAGGGGGAAACTAGAGTACATGAATTTGGATATTTTTAATAAAATTAAGTATTCTGGCTCAATTTGGAAAGATAGAGGCATGTTTCTGTCCCCAAACAGGCAGCTAAAAAGTTCCCTAATTAATTAAAAGTATGTAACGGTCAGTATACCTTTTTAAAAGTTACTCTTCCAATCATATTACGCTTATCATGTGATAGTCTTCATAACGCACATGGCTTTTTCAGGAAGCCAAGCTATGAAAATTCCAACAGTTAAACACACTTTAGTCACTCCAGTACATAGGTTAGAGAAACAAATCCCCTTCAAGTTTGCCTTCATTGTACAATTGAGAAAACTGAATCCCAGAGAAAAGAAACACCTTGCCCAAGTTTAGACGGAAAGCACATGGCAGAATTTGCAGAGTCCCAATCTCATGATTCCAGGTCAGTTCTGGGATCTCTTGGTAGAAGTGAAAAGCAGGCAGTCAGTTGAACCAGGAGTTTCATGAAAACCCTAAACTAGGTAATCCAGCCAGTCACTGTGACAATGGTGAACCCTTGTGAAACCTGCCAGTGTATACAACCTTCTCCCATTCAGACTGCCCAGGAAACAAATACGCATGTTCCCTGATGTTACGTTGCTTGACCCTCGCACAGACCTGTGATATGGACAGAGCAGGCACTATTATCTCCATTTCACACACGGGGTAACTGGAGAAATGGCCTACTTAAGGCCATGTTGTTGGCACCAAAAGGCTGTAAATGGAGGCTACCTGTCATCACACCGAGTGCTTTTCATTGTTTCGTGATGCCTCTGGAAGCAGGAACTTGACGGGCATGGGTACTCCATCTCAGACACCTGCAGGAATCTGGCTGCACCCCTACTGTGGGGTGTGTGCTTTATTCACACAATCTGATTGGACTCCTAGAACACCTGCCCCGTTTATTTACTCGCTCACTTCTTCAACCTACGTAACAGTGACCTCTGACCACTCAGTCCCCAAACTAACATTGCTTGCGCTGTGTGCATCTGGGCGTGACATTCAGCTTACTAATTCCACAGAGCTCTTCTGGCAAACCAGTGCAATCCAGTCTGCTGATTTTCTGCCTGTCCTTTTGCTAGGCCAACCTGTCTTCAGGAAAGTTCATGCTAGAGAACATCCGATCCCCTCTACTATAATCACCATCGCAGGTACTCATTTCATCACGGTCCTTGAAAACCACAGTTTAATTGCCTTCAGGGGTTCTTTCGATCTTTCGACATTAAAGTGACACAGTTCACCCCCACTGCCTCTAAAGCATTGCTACACAATGCCGTGGCTTCTCTGCAGTTGTGGGTATGAGGAGTCAGCAACAAGACACCACATCGGCCCAGGACGGGACGCATGGTGGAGGGGGAAGCATGGACCTGCAGAGAAGATTGAGTCCAATAGCCTCTCAAGTTTCAGTATACTCCAGATTTCTTGCAAATCTCGCTGCTTAAACATGGGCCTTTCATTGCAAATGTCATGAAATGTCTTTAAAAGCAAGCTGCCTTTCTTCCCAGAGTCTGCCTTTCCTTCCTCCAGGCAACATGATGTTAGCCAAATATGCACAGATGACAGTACATTTGTGGGGTTTCTCCAGAGGGGAACATTGACAGGGTGACTAAAGGATGACAAAGCTATCCCAGATCGACTGTAGGATTAGAGCCTGGGTGTGAGCCCCTTGCCCTAAGTTACCAAGTGTCTGGATAAGGACACGGATACTCACTCTTCAGCTGTCACCATCGCCCATCGCTGGTCGTGGCTGCAGAAACACTTCTGCCTGCCTCAGTAAGACTTTGCTCGTTCTCGCATCCCACACCCCCATTCAGTAATCATGCAGCCCTGACTGCAGACTCGTTCCAGAATATTCCTCATGGAAATCAAGTACCAGTCTCTTTAGGTTCTAATCAAAGAGGCCAGCCAGGTGCTGAAAAACGTCAAGAGATCTCCGCTCTCAGACTTGTCAGCACAGATCTGAGTGAAGGATTAAAATAACCACAAGCAATTTGTCCCACCGCTGGCCTGGCACCCCTTTCCAAATTTTACATTGTTTGTTGAGACAAAAAAATTGCAAGTGCATTCAAGAATATCCACAGTAGCTCCTCGGGTGCAGATCTCCACGTGGGTTGTATTGTTTTCTAAGAGAAATCCGTGTTCTCAGCCCTTCACCTCTTACAGTGATGCGGCTTCAAAATGCAGCCTGATCCAGAAAGCATTAACAGCAGCTTTTTCATAATTCTGCTTTTCCCAGATCCCAGGTACCTAGTAGCTATTGTGATGTGTCATTTGCAAAATCAATTACTCAGGAGAGGGGAGGACCCCTACCGATGATTTCATCACAGGATTGTTTTCTGTCCTGTCAATGCTGATTTTAACCATGGCCGTTAATTATGCATTTGATCTTTACGTTGGGTTGGTTGGTTAAGACCATGATGTTATATAATTTATTATCAGCTCCTCAATAAAATATGATGAGTTTAAAAATATGTACATATATATGTACATATACAGATAAACAGGATTACACAGAGAATTTCCTCTACCTGAGAAGCAGAACTAAAAGCACAGCATATGCATAAATAAGGAAATGAAACTGACTTGGCCACAGTAAAATGAACTGCATTTGATCCAGCACTCAAAGTGAAAAAAAGATAGGTGATCAAAAAATATGCTGTTAAACGATTTCCCTATTCAATAAAAGATACCTAAAGAGAAGACACTTTAAAAAAAATAAGCTTAGCTCTCTTCTTTGCCAGTTTCAAAAATCTGGATCACAAATGCTAATTTATCTGTATCATTATAGAGCAATAAAAGGATTTATCCAGCTGTCTTCTCTCAGTTATATATAAGTATAATTATCTCTTAAATGTTCACGATGTTTATTAAGTGAAAATAGCCCTGACCCTACCATGACACTATGCCTTTGTGCTTTGACTTCTTTCTACCTGGAATGCCCCTCCTTCCTCTATTACCTCCTAGCCAGCCTTCCCACCACCTTCACCTGGCAAGCTCCTATACATGCTTCAAGGCCAATTTCAAACATCTCTTCTTTCCTGAAGCCTTCCCTGACTCCTTCGGTCAGAGGGAGCTGCTCCCCGACCCTGGACCTTCAGCCCCTACCTTGCTGTACTAGAAGTTGTCCCATCTATATGCCTCACTTCCCACTAGACCATGAGTTCCTGGAAAAAGAGGCAGTGTGGGAGGGGCCTCAGTGTGCTGACATAGTGTAGGAGTGCAATGACATGTGTGAAATGAACAAATGGTCTTTACTATATGCATAGAGCAAAGAAGAGGCTTGTCTAACAGTGAGTTGGACAGTCACATGACAAATACTTATTGGGCACCTACTACTTTCCATACATAGTAATAGGCTCTGAGGGATATGAGGACAATTCGAAGAGCAATGAGACATATTGTTCTATCTTGGTCAGTTTACATGCTGGATATTTGTATGTAAAGGTAGTTTAAATATTAAAAAGTAGTATATTAGAAGTGTCCATGTTTAATATGTACACACAACAAATATTCAGAATTAATTTAAAGTTAGAGTGGTCATTCCTAAATAGGTCAACTGAGGGATATTTCATGCGAGAAGAGGTAGGGTTTTGAAAGGTAAGTAGGATTTAGCTAGATGAAAATGGGGAAGGTTTTCCAGATGGGTAGACAATGGAATAAAGTGTGGCATTAAATTCAAGTCTAGTTTGGAGCAAGAATGTAGAAAGTGATAGAAACAAGGTGTCCTGCTTTTCTTTAGGTTAGTATGAAATCTGTTAAGACATGAATTCCTAAAATTTTGCTCTTTCTCATACCTCTTTTACAATATTTCCTTTGGCTGCATACCAACTATGCTATTATTTACGTCATGCAATTTTTTGCCTCATGTTTTTACTTCACTATATTTGTTTTTTAAAAAAAAACTTTAAGTCACTAACAGTAATGGAAAGCTGGTATTTGTCATATATAGAAAGTAAGGTTAAAATTTTTAGAATGAAAAAAGTTATTAACTTCTAGCTCAGTGCAGTCAAATGCTGTATGCCTGAGAACTATTTTCTCTTTCCTAAATGGTAGAAACCCTAATGTCAAGAACTAGTTACAGACCTGACAGCACCAAACTTCTTCATCAGAAGGACTAAAGGATGATTAAAAAGGGAATAACCTTTTCACTCGCTATGTGATTTGATTTCATTTACTACCATGTCCATTCATTTAATACCATGTTCCAAATCATCTCATTTTGTGAAATGCGGTTTTCAACAATGTCACCGCATCACCTTTCTTTCATAATTTCTCTATTTTTTTTTACCTGAATTGACTTGAATCCCATTAAAAGCAACTTCCCATTTATAAGTAAACTATTAAAAGGGGGACATAATAAATATTCTCCCCCAAATGGCTTTGTAATTCAAATTAAAATCTAAGTTGTAATAGTTTTTCTTCTGGAAAAATAATTGTTATTTGACGTAAGTCTCCAAAATATCCATGTTCAGCCAAGGTTATGAACAAAGACACTAATATAACCTGCTCCTATGAAAACTCTAATAACATTTTCCTGGGCTCAAGATCGGAAAGCAGTGGGAATCAAAATATGATTGATTTGAGCATTGGATAAATGGGACTTCACATACCTCAGCTCACCCCCTTGACTCTACACACTTAATTTCAAGGGCAAATCATGGGGACACCAATCAAAAACCTTTGCCTTCCCTTGGGTCATAACTTCCCAAGCCTACTATAAGAAATATTATAACTTTTACCATTAAAATTAATCTACTTGCACCTCTCTTTTGCATCTGCTAACACTTAGCAGATTTTGGCTAGTCCAAAATCACTTATTTTTAGTCTTCTTCTAATTTCTTTGGGGCCCTGTAATTACTGGGGATAGGAAAGCAGATTCTGAAATATACTTTTAGGAAGACACTATTGAATACATAATAAAGAATTCTTTGATACGCTACCTTCTGCTTTTGCCTGTTGCTTGGTTTTAACACTTGGTGTATAAAATGCTAGCAGTGCCTCTGGCCCAACTGCTCCGTGGCCCAGTAGTCAACAACTGGCCTAGGAGCTAGTCTTCTGCATCATTTGCTAGAGCATCAAATGAAGCCACCAAGGCAAGGTCCCTCAGCAGAGGGAAGCCATGTATGGGATGGGATGGGGTGGGAAATGTGGACTCCTGCAATAGCTGATGCCTAAATGCAAAAGGCAAGGAGTCTGGGCTAGAAGTCCCTCCCTTCCTCATCTCTCCTCAGTCAACAGACTCCTGTTGCAGGCAGTTTGCCTGGAAGGTTCTAGAAGCAAGGGCATCAGGGCTGCGGTCTTTCTATACCACCAAGACTACTTCCTTGGAGATGAGGTCCGTTCAGCTTGACTGTGAGGGGAAGTGGCCTGTCCTGTTCCAGCATCCTGAGCCTGAAGGACAGGAGGCTGAGTGGTGACAGGAGTACTGTTTGTCCTTCACATGTGCGTGGCCTTTTCAGTCTGGGATTTATCCTAATGACCTTCACACAGAGAGGAGCCATCTGTGAGCTGCCCCTCATTAATGGACTCTCAAGTCCATTAGCATTTTCTGAGCACCCACTAGCCTCTCCTGGATTGTAAGCTACATGGTGGTTCCGGAAACAATCACGCCCCCATGGTGAGTAAGTAGTAACTTCCCAAAGGCCTCACCCTCGCTCTCCCTGTTTCCTTTAACGTTAACATGGTCAAGGACTTCCCAGCCCATCTCAGATTTGCACCAGAGAGAGGCAGCTCTGGAGCGCAGGCATCTTACTGAACCGTGGAATTCGTGGATGTTCTGCTTCTTAACCTGCAGCAGGGGCTCTTGGCAAGTGAGAGGCTAAGATCAGAATTTCCCATCTATCATCTCTTTGGCCCTGGGGCATTTTCTTTGCCTCCAGAAAGTGGAGAGGAGGAGACCAGAGTCTTACATTCCTTGAGTCGCTCTGGAACTTTAATTGTGTTTCCTCTTGGTCATGTGCTAAAAGGATGTGTACAGACAGCCAGGTGAGCCAGTGTCCCGGAGGACAGCTGGCTGATTCCCTCAATGCAGACAACGTGTGGGCAGAGTCTTTACCAGTGATACGGCCCTATAAGTTGCTTTTCCTGATCTGCCCTTTGGCAGGTGCTTAGGTTGTGGGATGTTATGATCACTTGCTGTCACAGTGATCACTGCCCCACACGGCAAGCGTCTGTCCAACTCTCCCCTCCAGCCTTACGGCACAACCCCAGGGACTTTCAGTAGGTCATCAGGGCTTCCTTCCTTCTTGGTTTTCTTGTAGCAGGATCCAGGGATTTCCAAATAAATTTGAGTCCATTCTCACTCTCTCGCCCTTCCCTTTTGCAGAGGAATGTGATGACAAGCAACCGCTGACCAGCAAAGAGGAGGAGGAGAGGCGCATTGCAGAGATGGGGCGGCCCATTCTGGGAGAGCACACCAGGCTGGAAGTGATCATTGAAGAATCCTATGAGTTCAAGGTACGCTCACCGCCATTGCCCACCAGGGAGGCCAGGCCCACCTCTGCACCAAGACGGTTCATAGTGTCGGTCTATGCTGTACAAGAGGCAGATATAATTTCAGGAACTGGCTCGTTGATGGAGAGGCCTGTAGAGCAGAAATGGGAGTCGCGAGTTGGTAGGGAACCAAGAGATCCTGTAAATTAAACAGTGTCAGAACCAGGGTCTGGTGGGTGGCACTCATCACTGTGCAAGGTCAGAGGTGCCCTAAAGGGAGGGCTTTGGATAGCAAGGAAGAGGCAAAGATGGACTCCAAGAGACTGTTATGTGTGGAAGAAACCATGCTTTGTTTGAAAAAGCTAATCAATCTAGTAGAAGCAAAGCCTTGACACTGCTGAAAATGAGGCTTTTGTTTCAGAGGAAGGATGGTAAGCTTTCCCTGTGGAACATGCCGTTGACAAGCTCTCGTATATTATGCAGTCACCTTCTTAAGATCCTAGGACACTTGAACACAGTCAAACTGAAGGCAGAGTGCCTGCAACTGGAGAGTTTATAACTGGGCTGATGAAATTGGATTTCCAGTTCTCTAGATGAGGAAAGTCATTTTTCAGAAGTTAAGCAGATGGGCCTTAGGGTGAGCTTAAGACTTTGAAATGAACCTTTTCGACCATTCTTAGCTGCTCCCTCGGCCCCTGCCTCAGCTCCCATCCCTTTTCACTCACGTGGTCCTCACACCTAGAAGCCCCCGGGAGAGCCGCACCTGCATTCTGTAGTGGGACGTGAAAAGGAGCAGCCTCTCTCTGGTTTTCCAGAACTACAAGCCAGAGCACAGCAGCATTTTCCCCACTTATTTTTTTTTAAAGCAGATTCTGCTCCTGTTTGGAAAACCAGAATAAAAATTCCAAAAGGGAGAATCAAGTCACCAACCTAAAAGCCTCAGATCATATCTGGAGTTTTCACAGTAGTGGCTTCTTTGCCTTTTGCTGGGCCCGTTCAGTATTTTTCTAATTTAGTTCACAAATGAAGGTGCCTGAGAGGCGACAGGTGGAAAGAAAAATGTCTTTGCAAATTAAAGTGGCATTTAAAAGATAAAATCGCAATTAAACTTTCCCCTTCAGGCCACTGTGGATGGATGTGTTAACTCCTCTCACTCACTCCCGTAGAAAGAAAGAGCAGGGCAAACGCTGGGACTAGTGCTTTCTAGGCAGACCCCGACCATCAGAGCCCACCTGGCGTTTCATCCAGAACCTGGCTCGCTGCACACACTTGACTGGTATATGCACAAGTTCCCTGAGATTCCTGAGGCACGGATATCTGAGACTGTCCATTTCTGTGGACCAATCTGTTCCCGTCTCCATCTTCACTCTTCGTCACGCACCCCCTTTTCACCTGGAACCAGAGGGCGTGGCGCCACTTGCGACAACAGAGATTCTACAGCTTGGCATATTTATAAACTCTTGTCCCCCACCCCTCCCAGGACTCTCATGGGGAATGCTTGTATGCCCTCTTCCTTACGGGACCACCCCGAGCACTCCCCTTCCATGCATCCATGACCAGGAAGAGCAATCACGGTCCCTTCCTGTAGGAAGGGTATGGCAGGGCACAGTCTTCTAGGCATAAAAGTTTTCTTGTGTCCAAAGCTCTCTCTGGTAACCACTCCAATGATCCGAGCATTTGAAAGTCAACCACGTCTGTCTCCATAAGTCCAGTTGTTTGGGGTACTTATCTTCCTAGAATATCTGCCATAGACTGTTTCCTCCCATCTCCTCAAAGTTCATCAGGACAGTTACTGTTAACACTGAAGGGGACCTTGGGGCATGTTTCTGAAGTGCCCTCAAGCATCAATGTTGATATCATTATTTGTTTAAGAAATTTTTTCTAGACCATAGCTGTTTTAAAGAAATTGTTCAAAGCCCTCAGAACTGCATTAAAGACCCAAATCTGGCTGATACCTCACAATGTCCGAGTCTGCTTTGCCCACTGGCTTCTTGTTTACTATATTGTGACCAAGGGCTGGACTTTTCTAACACCCATGGCTGAGAGTGAGGTTAAAACTATTGCTGCAGACTAGCACCGTGAAGAGCTAATGACTGACATATAGGAAACCTCCAGGTCAGTGTCCATGGCCATGGTCAAGAATCAAATTTCAAATTCCTCCTCTCCTCCTATTGGTCCTCTCCTATTCACTCCTCTCCTCCTATAGGTCAAGAGAGGACACATATGTAAATTAAGTCCAGGGAAGAGCCCAGGCTATCTCATAGTCCGCCAGGGTTAACATGAACTAAAGTTTACAATCTACCCGAGGTTTTATATATATACATTATATATACATATATACATTTTATACATATACATTTTAAGTTTAGTTTATCTTAAAACTTCGTTCTTCAGAGATATTTTTTGAGGCGAGTCTGTGTTTAACTGTTAGAGCAGTTTCTCTCTTCAATTATTTAGCCCCCAGTTAATGGGATTCTCTGCCTTGGCTTTAGAGTAAAGAGGGCTTCTTTGGAGAGACCTGCCCCAGGTTTCCATCACTTTTAGGAAAAGTCAAGGTTATTTCTTGTTACAGTCTACACAGAACTTTGAATTGGCATCAACCGAGACACTCAGAATGCTTGATGAGATTGGCCAAGTCCAGAGAAAAGTCAGATGCTTGTCATGTGCCTCTGGCTATGGTGGCCAAGAGCCCTGATGGTTACAGCTATTATCAGTGGCACTAGCAGTTCTAGACACAAAGCTAGAGGCCGAAAGGTCACCACCATAAGGACAAACAATCTAGCAAAGGACGATGTTGAAAATACAGAGTGGGCCAGTTGGAGATGGGCCCTTTCATGTTTATTATCGTCTCAATGTTTCAAGTCAGTTGCAATGACGGTTGAACTAACACACTTGACATTCTGATGTAGCTTTGGCCTTCTGCACGGGCCCCTGGGATCACATTTTTCTTCCTCCCGGTTAGCTAATAACACGCTCTCTCTCTCAAACCTTAGTCAATTCAGGGACACTGCACTAAACATGTACAGATTTTGACCCAAGACAAATAATACGTGTTTTCTGACTCTTTGCAATAAGTGGGAATTCGAGGATGCTGTGACAGTAAGGGCGGGGTGTGTCGTGGGCTACTCGGTGTGGTAGTCTCTCTGGGAAGAGCAGCTTCACGTCCCGGAAGTGACCCTTCTCCCTGTAGTTGCTGCGATTTGTGGTAGCGCTTTGGGCGCATCTGCTTACTTAGTTTTCTTGTGAACGCTTGGCTGCTTCTGCTGTTGCATGAACTGACATTCATTTAGAAAGCTAAGCGTGCTGATCGTACAGAAGCAAGTGCCTAAAACAGGTCTTAGAGAAACAGAAAAATAAGAGGCTCAGAGCTCGTAAAGCAGGGGGAAATTCAGTGCAAGGTCATTGCAGTTTGCCCTGCACCATACAAATTGACCTTTTCTTGTCTTCTATTGTTTGCAGCAGGAGTCAGGTGAGATGAATTCTCTATCAGCCACCAGGCTGACAAAACCAGTAGCCAAAGAAAAATCCATTTATTAATGATCATACAGCAGCAGTCTTGAGGCTTTGCTGTCTGGCTGCATTTCATTGATCAACAAAAGTATAATAAGAACAGGTTTTAGTTTCGTAATCTCTCTGCCATTTCCAGTTATCCACCGATAGGTAGTGCTGAGCAGGGGGTTAATTCAGTTGCAGACACACACTCTAGATGAAGCCAGGAGAGAAGCAAGTTCATGAAGCATCCGAGGGGAAGGGATGGGCTTTTGCAGCATCCTCAGCTGTAACCGGTGAGGCTATTCTTCCTTGGCTATTAGGCAGTGAAGGAGGCTTGTATTTGCTAGGAAGAAGTTTCCATTTCACGATGTTTCCAAGAAAGGACTATGCTTGTTTGCATACTCGTAACAGTGTTTGATGTCAATACTGTTGCTCTGAGCCTAACATCTGCTACCTTTTAGATAACTCTGGGGTTTCAAAATCATCAAGGTCTGAGATTTCCCGAGGCCTTAACCAACCCGACAATTATTTTCTGATTCCTTTCAACCTCTCTAGAGTACCGTGGACAAACTTATTAAGAAGACAAACCTAGCCCTCGTGGTTGGGACAAACAGCTGGAGAGAGCAGTTTATCGAAGCGATCACTGTCAGTGCTGGTGAGTGCTTTTCTCTGCATATTATAAATGATAATGTCCCAAGCTTACTTTTCCTGCCATCACCACTTGGTCTAGGTCAAAGCACCAAAGACTCCCCATGATAAAATTAAAAGAGAAATAAATGTATTTGTAATGTATATGCACATTTTGGGGACGAATTTAGACATTCTAAGATGAAGCAAATGTCTTCAAACAGGACATCCTTCTCTGTCTACATTGCATCTTTCTCTCTGGAAATAGACAAGATAAATTTAAAGCCTACTGTGTCTCTTACTTATGGATAGCCAATCACAGGGTTTTATCTGGAAAATTCCCTGAGAGCAGGAGAAGTGACCAAGTGCAGGTCAGAAAGGAACCATCAAAATCGTAGGTGGGACAGGGTGACATTAAGACACTTCACCACCATCATCTGCATCATTTTTCACTCTCTTCAACAACATCTAACAAATAAGTGTTTGCACTGGCTCTGGAAGTGAAAATAGAATCACATTCTGTTTCTTCCTATACAAGCAAAGTGCGGAGTTTTATGTAGGAAGATCCTGTAAAATTAAGAGTGTTGCAAACTCAAGGAGCCAGACACCTGAGGAAATTAAATTCAGAAAGAAGTATCCCTTTTCTGTGTCACCAAACCTTGTCCACTCTCTGTGTGATTGTAAAAAGGCGGAGAAAAGCCCCTTTCAACGATTCAGGAAAGCAACACTCTCGTGGGATTTTTCTGGTTTTCAGTTCTTCTGTTTCATTTCCACTGGTTCTTTCTCTTTAAAGATCCCCGCAGGCTCATTTTCTACTCCTGCAGCTAGTGAATAAAACTAGAATTTTCTAACTAGTGATTCCCAGACTGTAAAATATGGAAACAGCGTCACTAGCGGTTGGGTCATGACTTCTAACACAACCCCCTCCTTCCAATCTGCCACAGAATAATTTGACAGATCTCCCAAGTACTGTGGGAACAGAGGGTGATAAAAAACATTTGTGCCTGTTTATTATTAGTGCTGTTAATAATCACACTTTGGTTTCTTGCAATAGAGTATACAGTGGAAATTCATGAACAGTAAATGATGAGTAATTGCTTAGGGGAGTAGATTTGAAATTTACACATAAGTTCTAATGGAGGTGGGGACTCCCTGCCTTAGCCCTTTTAGACTTCTATGACAAAATACCATAGACTGGGTGACTTGTAAACTACAGAAACTTATTTCTGGCAGTTCTAGAGGCTGGAAGTCCAAGATGAAGGCCCTGGTAGATTTGGTGCCTGGTGAGAGCCTGCTTCCTGGTTCATAATCTTCTCACTCTGTCCCCACATAGGGGAAGGGATGAGGGAGCTCTCCAGGGTCTCTTTTATAAGGGCATTAATCCCATTGATGAGGACTTGGCCCTCATGATCTAATCATCTTCCAAAGGCCCCACCTCTATATACCATCATATTGAGAATTAGGTTTCAACATATGAATTTGGGAGGGACACAAATATTCAGTCTATAGTACTCCCTCATTATGGCTTGTATTTTTTCTATAAATCTAAGATTAATACCTGAGGCGTGAGCTATATTCCTTCTTCATAGAGAGAATAAAAACTAAAGGGACAAAGATAACTTGAATAAGAAACTGTTGACAAGGCCAGTGGTAGAAAATATTAAAAAATAACCAAATTATTTTATGGGCCTTGACATACTAGAATTGAAACATTAAAAGCAGCATAAGCCTTAACAGACCATTTCTAATAGTTTCCAGGTTTCCTTTGGCTGCAGATATATGAGTATTTGTATGATGATCACGAGCTGGACCTCATTCATTCATTTTTCTGTATGTCAGTCATTCATTGTTCTTGCTGAGAAGGATATGACAGTGAATGAAAAAGACAAATAAGCCTGCATGAAGCTTACCATCTAATTGCAGGAGACAGCAAATAAGTAAAATAAGCAAGAAGTCAAATAAGGTGTCTGTATGATGGTGAGCTAGTCATGGAGAACAACAAAGCCATGGAGGGAGGCAGGAAGTGTGCACAGAGGCTGCATTGGATGGTAGCCAAAAAGACGCCATCCATAGACACATCGATGCTGAATTTGCTTTTCTAGCCATGGAGTGGTTTGTGCTGGTTCATTCACACATTTTTGTAACTTTCAGGGACCCAGGTAAACATTTTATGGCCAGTCTATGGCAATGGAAAAGAGTGGTTTTAAACGGCAGGAGTGATTATGCTGCAAACAAAGTTGTGTATTTGCTCCTGGTTAGAATAGGTATACAGAGAAACAACTCTAAAGATGCTAAGACTTTCTTACTTTAAAGGGGAAGATTTTGGTTGGCCAGCACTTTCTTATGTTGAATCAAATCCTCTCGAAATCTCATGAGGTCGGTATTATGATCATCCTGACCTTCTGGAGGAAGAATCTGAGCCTCAGCAAGGCAACTTGCCTTTGGAAGGTAGCCCAGAGCCCTGATCTACCAAATACTAGCCCAATGTGCTGTCCACTGCCCTTAAGAGAGAGAAATTTCCAAGTGAGGAAAATTGATCCTCCCGTCTGGCTCATGGAGTGACGCTGGCCTTGTCACCTCTCCTGGAGCCATGGTTTCAGCACTTACATGATGGGAATAACTCCCACTCAGATCCTTTGAAGAACTGTTAATGAACGAAATGCCAAACCTCTCAAAGGTTCTTATTTATCGTGCAATATATTCTGTTTTATGTTTCTAAGTGACTGCTTGGGAACAAGACAAAATTCCTCAGAAATTTACAGGCTGCTGGGTAAAACTGATCTTCTTTACAATTTTGAGACAAAATATCAGAAAAGCTAACCCATAGCTTATAGCCATTAAATTACATGAAGGGCAGTTAGGAAGCTCAGTTGTTGTCATTATGATTAAATTTAAGTCTCTAAAGAATGTTAGTATTCTTGGGTTGTTAAATAGACAATACAGTTTGTAAAGCAGTATTTCTTGAAAACAGACTTTCATTAGATTTTAAGATTTCATGGCTAAATAGTTGAGAATCAGAAAGAGTTGCCTTATTAAAAATGTTAAATTGCTTTTAAATGGCTCTACTGAGAGCCTTTTTCCTGTGCAATTTTCTGCGCAAAATTGAGACGATCTATCTTGCTAAACAAAAGTAATACTTTTATAAATAGGATTTTGCTTCTCTTTCCCACTGATTATATTTATTTAAGCTAATTTCAGGGTAACCCCCTGGCTGTCTTTTGGTTCTCTTGTCTTCTCTGAATTTCATAGCTCAGTCCCTGGGCCTCCTATGACCATAATGTTTCTGTAAACCAAGTTCTTATAGTTCAACATTTGAAGAGTTAAAGGACTTATGAGACTCAAGGGATTAGGAAGGGATTATATAGTCATGACCTGGCAGTTCTCCTTCTATCTTTCCCTGGGTAGAATACCAGGAGCGGTAGCCTGCAACAGTGAAATGCCTGTCAGAAATTTACAAGGCAAGTCTAGTACCATCAGGTGCTTTAAGATGCGCCAGCCGCCGTATTTCCAAGGGAAGCCAGCACTCACTGTGTGTCTGGTTTGAATTTCCCCCAGTGCCGCCATCTTTGTAGTGTCTCGGCTAGGGCAGAATGGAGGGTTGGCTTTAAGAAATTGTGGACCAGCTGGGCTACGAGGGAGAAACAGATGTTTCAGGGAAGAGGGCAAAGGTTAGCTGGGTAAAGAGAACCAGAATGCCAGTGCCAGTTCCACAGCCAGCACACTGTTGTTCTTCCCAGCAGCCTTGGGCGGTGGTGAGGTGAAGGACAGAGGGATGGCAAGCCTGGCTTTGGAGTAAGATGTGGATTTGTGTCCCAGACCTCCAAAAACTCCCTGGGTGACTCTAGGCAGATTACTTCCCCTCTAAATCTCAGTCCCCTTGTGTGTAAAGTGGAGAAAACTGTTCCTCACTCATGGTGTTGCTCTAAGGATTGATCAAGGCAACACGTATTTTCACAAGGACTGTCTGTGCATTGGGATAGCACAGTTGGTTATTTGAGAGGCAAACTTCTGGAATATTCTACGATAAAATCTAACCAAATTTTGTGGAAAGGCAGTCAATTCAGTTTAATTACTAAGAAGGCTAAGTGACTAAAAACACTGGTTGACCTTTTTGTTTTGTAGTATTACACATGCCATTTGATAGATAAGGAAACTGAGATTCAGAAGAACAATGTGACTTGCTCAAGATGCCAAAGCTGGTAAATGTCAGCGCTGGGGTACATATCAGCCTGGGATTCTCTTCTGTGTGGAAAGTGCACTCACTCGCTGTGCCTGAGTCCTGAGTACACACACACGGAACACCTGTATACATACATACGCAGATGCACACAGACATGTATGCGTGTGTGCAAACACATGAACACACAGAGACACACATACATAAACATATGTGTGCATACATGCAGATACACAAAACACAGGCACAGAGACAGGCGCCTTATATGGCCTGTATCTTTATTCGTTTGCATAACTGAGCTGCAGATTGAAATATGAAGGGTTTTTTTTCCCCTTAATATTTGTTAAATCTCCTTAAGCCCAGCTCATGTTTCCTTCAGGGAAGGTGCCAGTCAATTCTCTAAAGAACAGAGGGAAGTGTTTGTTTCCCTAGGGGCATCTGTAGTCTTCTCCTGCCTAGTAATTGGTGACATTCTTTCAAGAACACCATCACACTGCCCTCTCTTTTACCTGATCATTTTAAGTCTCCCGCATTAAGGCTTTTTCTCAAATTCTTTTACTTTTGACATCAATTTTGCATATCTGATATAGTATCTGTTGGACTTCTCATAATGAAGGAACACTCAAAAGTGGCCAAAAAAAAAACCTTTTTGTAGTCTTGATTCTGTCTCTTGTCAACTGCATAACTTGACAAAGTATTTAATCTTTCCGAATTTGAGTGTCACCATCAGTAAAACGAGAGGGTTGGACTAGGCGAGTTCTAAGAAACCAGCCAGTGTAGAACTTTGGGAGCTCTGTGGATGTCTGCTGTAGTTGTACAGCAGCCCCGATGGCATCATGTTTCATGGACCACCTGATTCTGAGCAATGGAAAAAAAAAATACACTCTGCCCACCTTCCTGGCTTGCTTATATTAAATATTCAGCACAATAGCAGCATGCAATTCACATCTATTCTCCTAGAAGGAAAGGGATGAGAAGATAGTCTTCCATTGTAAAAAAAAGAAACGGAGTGAGAGGATGATTCAAATATTTCTAATTTTCTTCCTGCTTGGTAATTGGAGCCCAGAAATCCCTGTGGAATCCTTGACAGAAGAAGGGCAGACATTCAACAGGAGGCCAGGATCTTAGACGTGACTGGCCTGTCCACCCTCACTACACTTCACAATAGATTAAAATCAGAGACACCAACACCAGCTAAATAAACAGGTGGAGTGGGTGTGGTCTCCTGAGTCTACCATTCCAGTACGGAGACGAGCTCAGTTTGGGGGATGCTTCTGTCATCGGTCTTTCACCCATGCATGTTATGTAGAGTAATAAGTGCTCTCAGATAAACTGAATTATTTAATAGCAAAAACTGTCACCTCAATGGTGCCCCTGAACAATAATTCACTTGACAATCCTGTCAACCCGAAGACTGATCCACTGCCGAAGTCCTAAATAATAAATCATAAAAATGGTACCTCAAATGAGTTTCAAGGGGTTGCCGTGCCATCTGGTCTAAGCAGGAATCTTTCCAGGATCTATTATCGAACATCATTACTATGGAGACACTCTCATTACTTAATGTGTAAACCCCTGGGTCATATGAAAATCCCATTTAAGCAGTTGAAAAAAAATAATCCTGCTAGGTCAGGTTTGACACAGCCTTCGTGTGACTTTGAGAAAATCAGAAAAACAAAGAGGGAAGAGGGTGTTAGGGATTGGGAGTTTTGATTTTGTCCTGTTTCTTGTGTGACTATAAAGATTCTTAATTATCCTTTATGTAAAAATAGAAATTGACTGAGGTTCATGAAGAAAGATGAGGTTTCATGAGAAATGGCAAGTACAGTTACCTTTAAGGAAGTTGGTCAAAAACCTATGTATAAAATTTCAGCCCGGGGCTTCCCTGGTGGCGCAGTGGTTGAGAATCTGCCTGCCAGTGCAGGGGACACGGGTTCGAGCCCTGGTCTGGGAAGATCCCACGTGCCATGGAGCAGCTGGGCCCGTGAGCCACAATTGCTGAGCCTGCGCGTCTGGAGCCTGTGCCCCGCAACAAGAGAGGCCGCGATAGTGAGAGGCCTGCGCACCGCGATGAAGAGTGGCCCCCGCTCGCCGCAACTGGAGAAAGCCCTTGCACAGAAACGAAGACCCAACACAGCCAAAAATAAATAAATAAATAAATTTTAAAAATAATCTGTTTAAAAAAAAAAGCAAAACATTTAAAAAAAAAATTTCGGCCAACTTTCTGCTTAAATAATGTTACCGTTTATTGCTTGTCTACTATGTCAATGAAAATAATCAATAAACAATCTATAAGAAGAAGAGAAAAGAGTTTTATCTGAGCCAAACTGAAGACTATAGCCTGCAAGACAGTTTCCCAGATTACTCTGAGAAACTGCTCCTGAGAAGCATGTTTTTCAGCACAGTTTTATATCTCGTCAGAACAAAGAACATTATACAAGTCAGGGATACATTTCTTCAAGGTTTCAAGAAAAAAAAAAAAAAAAAAACAGACCAGCATGTACACAGCAAGTCCATATGGCCTTGGCACCTGGGAAGAGAGTCTTATCATGCAAGGAGGACCAGCATTGGAGTTCCAGGAAGGGAGGCATTTAAGTTTTATTTTTAACATGGACATTCTTTACTTCTGCTCCTTCTGGTCCAATGTGCCCTTTTCTTTAATAATTAAATCAGATATACAATGTGTGTTTGTTGGGCCACAAACAGGTTAGGCCATTGGAATGGATGACCTCTGTTTTGGGAACATGGAACTACTAAAGGGTCCTCTGAAGGACCTTTCATTTTCAGCAATAAATGTCAACTTACTCTCAGTGGCACTGCTATTTGAAATTTAGAGCTCTGGCTTTAATCAAATGAAATATCTGCCTTAGAGTACATGTTAGATAAACTGGATAATTACACCAACTTGGCCAAAGCTCATTTAACAGATCTAATGCTTAACACACACTGTCTAATGGTCACGTTAAATTCAGTAGCTGCTCTTCCTTGCTTTGAATAATGGTATCAGGAAAGTAAAGCTTCTTTAACTTTTTATCAGAGCCCCTATCAAAACTGCTCTCACTGGATTATAAATTAATCATAATTTTAATTTTTACCTTTAAAGTATATTTGAAAAGTATTTTTATCTTTCCTTAGAGTTAGAGTTATTATTCAAGATGTCATTTAGTATATTTAAAGAAAACATGATAAATTCCTACTTTAGGTTTTGTTTTTTTTCAGCAAATTAATTTTTTTTTCAGTGTTTTCTTATTTGCTTTGACCATCAGAAAGCTTAGTCAATTTTTTTTGTCCAAGTATTCAGTGTTCACTAAACTTACATGTCTGAAAGTGTCCTTTATTTCTGCCTTCTTCAGATATTTTTTGGTCCTGTTTTATCTTAAAATAGTTTAACTTTATTAATAGGTACAGATCTGCTCAAGTCCTCTTGGAAGTAGAAAGAGTCTAAATTAAAATACTTTTTTTTTTAACTTTGGGTTTATTTATTTATTTATTTATTTATTTATTTATTTATTTATTTATGGCTGTGTTGGGTCTTCGTTTCTGTGCGAGGGTTTTCTCTAGTTGCGGCAAGTGGGGGCCACTCTTCATCGCGGTGCGCTGGCCTCTCATTATCGCGGCCTCTCTTGTTGCGGAGCACAGGCTCCAGACGCGCAGGCTCAGTAATTGTGGCTCACGGGCCTAGTTGCTCTGCGGCATGTGGGATCTTCCCAGACCAGGGCTCGAACCCGTGTCCCCTGCATTGGCAGGCAGATTCTCAACCACTGCTCCACCAGGGAAGCCCTAAAATACTTTTTTTAACAACAGCAAATCTGTCCTATTTACCACTATTTCGCTAGTACCCAGGACAATGTTTGACGGTGATAAAAATTTGTTGAATAAAGAGTGAATGAATTTAGGTGGGAATCAATGTTTTCCAATCTACATGTAACTGGATTAAAAGCCTGTTTTCCCTATATCATACTGCCATGTCTGATCTAGAAAAAAATCTATATATACAGATACATACCCTCATCCACACATATGCCATGTTTCAAAGCGTTTCAGACACATTTAATTCATATATAATATACACAGAATGTACAGATATACAAATGCATGTAATTGTACCCATATAATACATTTATTTTTGCATATGCAAATTGGATATGCAAATCCATATTTAAAATTGCATTTTCTGTCAATTTCCTTAGTGGAATTTTAGTGTTTTTTGGCTGGTTATTATGATCCAAAATGAGAAAGAGGAAAAGCAGAGGGCATCAGTAACAAAGAGGATGACGGTAAGTTCCATAAAGAAACTATTTATGGCAGATATTCTAGGGCCATATGGGTAGGTAGATAAAGCAAATCTAGGCTATCTATCAACTTTAAAATGTCAGTGGTAGCAAAATAAAATGTTGAATCAGGTAGCTTCAACTCTTAGTTTCAGAAAGAGGCAGGCCAGCCACACAGCGGTGAGAGAACAAGAAGGCGGGAGAAGCAAGCAATTATTTTCTGGCCCCTGGATATGCTTTAGCTAATATTTCTGAAAAGAATACTGGCTTGTTGGGCTGTTTTTCTCTTAAATTGCTTACTACAAAATCTTGAGGAAAACACTGTACCAAAGGCTTGGGAATGATTCAGCGTTCTTATTTGTGAGCCTGGAGTCACGTCTCTAATGCGGTTTAGAGGAGAGGCAGCAGCTCAGCTCTGCAAAGAATGCGCCATCACTGGATCCAGTAGCTCTTTTGTTGGCTTCGGCTGCTGCGATGTGAATACAGTTTTAGTTGTTGCTTCCAAATCAATGCACGAGGTATTGAGGGGGGGTTTCATCCCAAGGCGGAAGCCTTTGTACAGTGTTTCCAGTGGGGGAAACATTTCAGCATAATCCAGTGAGGTGGAAGGAGGAGAAAACATAACCAATCCCCCCCCCAAACACACACACACACACACACACACACACACACACACAGCACAGAGGCGGAGGAGCCTTGTGAAAGTGACTTGCAGCATTAATTCTTGCTGTTAACAGCCTGCTGTCTTGATAAAAACCTTGTCATTCTGACTCCTGCAGTGAAAAGCCACTTGCATGAACCAACAGGCTTTGACACCACCCAACAGCCCTTGCCTCTCTCCTGCCTTGCCTGTGCCTGTTCACATCTGGCTGGGTGTTGTCTCTTCTGTCCTGAGAAAGCATCTTAGACCAGAATCCTGGTGCAGACCTGAAAAGGAGCTTACTGATTAGCTAGTCCAACCTTGCTTTTTTTAATAAATAAGAAGCTGAGACCAGAGAGGGAAAGAATTCCCTCCAAGGTCACACAGAGGCTGTTTCAGAATCCAGGGTACTTGCTACACCACACAGCACCGCTCTCATTCTTCTTTCCAAGTTGGCATTTATGGAACCAGAACCTTTGCCCTTATTCCATGCCTGTCCCCTGATGTCACCTAAGGACCTCTGGGTTTCTTGATGACGTGATGCTTCAGGATTAAGTGAAGCAAAGACCACAACTTTCTTGGGCCAACAGTTTAGCAGCATTCAAAGAAGTATGAAATTAGAACACTCCCTAACACCATACACAAAAATAAACTCAAACTGGATTAAAGACCTAAATGTAAAGCCAGACACTATCAAACTCTTAGAGGAAAACATAGGCAGAACACTCTATGACATAAATCACAGCAAGATCCTTTTTGACCCAGCTCCTAGAGAAATGGAAATAAAAACAAAAATAAACAAATGGGACCTAATGAAACTTCAAAGCTTTTGCACAGCAAAGGAAACCATAAACAAGACCAAAAGACAACCCTCACAATGGGAGAAAATATTTGCAAATGAAGCAACTGACAAAGGATTAACCTCCAAAATTTACAAGTAGCTCATGCAGCTCAATAACAAAAAAACAAACAACCCAATCCAAAAATGGGCAGAAGACCTAAATAGACATTTCTCCAAAGAACACATACAGATGGCCAACAAACACATGAAAGAATGCTCAACATCATTAATCATTAGAGAAATGCAAATCAAAACTACAATGAGATATCATCTCACACCAGTCAGAATGGCCATCATCAAAAAATCTAGAAACAATAAATGCTGGAGAGGGTGTGGAGAAAAGGGAACACTCTTGCACTGTTGGTGGGAATGTAAATTGATAACAGCCACTATGGAGAACAGTATGGAGGTTCCTTAAAAACCTAAAAATAGAACTACCATATGACCCAGCAATCCCACTACTGGGCATATACCCTGAGAAAACCATAATTCAAAAAGAGTCATGTACCACAATGTTCATTGCAGCTCTGTTTACAATAGCCAGGATATGGAAGCAACCTAAGTGTCCATCATCGGATGAATGGATAAAGAAGATGTGGCACATATATACAATGGAATATTACTCAGCCATAAAAAGAAACGAAATTGAGTTATTTGTAGTGAGGTGGATGGAGTTAGAGTCTGTCATACAGAGTGAAGTAAGTCAGAAAGAGAAAAACAAATACAGTATGCTAACACATATATACGGAATCTAAGGAAAAAAAAAGTCATGAAGAACCTAGTGGTAAGACGGGAATAAAGACACAGACCTACTAGAGAATGGACTTGAGCGTATGGGAAGGGGGGAAGGGTAAGCTGTGACAAAGTGGGAGAGTGGCATGGACATATATACACTACCAAACGTAAAATAGATAGCTAGTGGGAAGCAGCCACATAGCACAGGGAGATCAGCTCGGTGCTTTGTGACCACCTAGAGGGGTGGGAGAAGGGGGGTGGGAGAGGGAGGGTGGGAGGGAGGGAGATGCAAGAGGGAAGAGATATGGGAACATATGTATATGTATAACTGATTCACTTTGTTATAAAGCAGAAACTAACACACCATTGTAAAGCAATTATACTCCAATAAAGATGTTAAAAAAAAACAAAAACAAAAACAAAGAAGTGAATGGCCCTGCTCTTGATGAATAGTTGTTTTGTGTTCACACCAGCCTCACATGGCAACCCTGTGCAGTAGGTATTCATGAACCTGTTTACAAGATGGGGAAACAGAAGTTGGGATTCACACTTGGACCCATAGGTTCTGGTTCCAAGGTTGGTACTCTTTCCATCTTGTCACACTTGTGCATCCCAGAATCTAATGCCCGTAGGCCACAAGCTTATTACTTTTATTCCTCATACTTTTCTCTTGCCTCAGGGCTTGTGCATAAGTTTTTTCCCCTGCATGGAAGGCTTTCCCTTCATGTCTGGATGTTCTCAGCATTAAGGTCTCAGCTCACAGGTCACCACCTCAGAGGAGTTTCTGTACAACCCAGTTACTCTTTATTAAACTATCTGACTTCAGTGTCTTCAGAGCCCAGATCAACATCTGAAATGATGTTTGTTCATTCGTTTTACTTGATTACTATCAATCTCTCCTTACCAGAATGGACATTTTATGGGGTCTTATTTGTCTGCATTTTCAATGCCTAGAACTGTACCTGACACGTAAATGATGAATAAATATTCACTGCAGATAACGAATGGTACAAATAAAGTTAACTCTTTTAACCACTGCATTCCCTTTGAAGAAGAGGTTTATTGGTTATTTTACTAGGGATATTGGTTCAGGTTAGAGGTTCAGCCTAGGCTTATGGTACAAAACAGTGACCTGAAATACTTTTAGAGATCAGACCTATAGATGTAACAGCATTTTCTCCATGCCTTAACCAAATAAGGAAGCTAGGCCACAGACATTGATAATGAGAGGGGAAGGGATATTTTAAAGATGCTTTATATTAAAGAAAAGCATCAAACAGCTCCATTACAGGATTTTTTTTTTTATGAGAGATGAAAAAATCCACTGACGAACAGACAAATCTGATTGTCAACACCCACCTTAGGCAGCCTACCCTTTAAAGGAAGTGTTCACGTGCAGTCAGGGAACAGGACGCTCCATCTGAATTCCACTAAGGAGCTAATCCTCTTGTCCAAAACCGGTTTCACTACATATAAGATTCTCACTTCTCTTTAAAAAAGTCTCATTTATCTTTTCGACAGCACCAAAGAGAAATTTAGCTGAGGCTAGACTTTGTTTCCAGGAGATGAATCTGTGAGTTGCCCAAGAACATGGAAATCATCAAAGCCTCTTTGCTGTCAGTGCAGAGTCCTGTTTACTGGCATCTCAATGAAAATCACAACAGAGAGAAGAGAGCAGGGACGAGCAGATGAGGGGCACCCTGAATGACTGCAGTCACTTTGTATTGTGCAAACCGAGGCCATGATGAGATTTCTAGATACCCCACTTTCATCACCACTTTGCCGGCAGATCAACTCACAAACCCCAGGATCAGAAGAAAGTCCCTTCAAGTGGTCCTGAGACCAGGAAAGCAATCACAAAGCAGGGGAGTTGTCTTTGCCCAAGAGCTATCTAGAGTCCATTCCATTCTCTATGCAGAGAGATTGATGTTTGCCACAGTATGAAGAAAATCCCACTTCCCCCCAGGGCTGATATAAACCACTAGTAGAGGATTTTCCCAAAGAGTAAAAGAAAACCAGACTCTTTAGGAAGAAGAAAGGAAGTAGGACCATCCATTCATTCCCTGAAAGAGCATTCAATATTTTATACATGGTAGCATATGCAGGGGTTTATTTTAAGGAGGTAGGTTATTTCCCAATTACACTTTTCATAGAGTAATGCCAGATGAGCTTAGATTTTTATCAGATTGGATTGTTGCTGGACAAACCACAGAGATTTTTTTTCTCTGGGAAAAATGGGTCAAGTAATTGCAATAAAGTGATGGAAAGAGTATAAATCTCATCAGCAAGTCACTTAAACTGTGAGCCTTCGTTTCTTCATCTTTAAAATGGAGAAAATAATACCTACATTACCAGGTTGCTGGGAGATTGAGTGGAATGTGTGTATTGACCCATATGCATGAAGGTAGGCACTTAGTAAGTGAATCTGAATTTATAGTTGAATCGCAGAGCAGCATCTTAAGAGAATCTAGATCGTCTTTGTGCTCCTCTGCATGTGGGGCAACCTTTGATACACATCTACCCTTTATATAAATGTCAACATTTTCCTAGGACATAATGTTGATTTTTGTTGTTGTTGACAATTACAGGGTTATTGCTGCCCAAACAGTTCCTCCAACGCTCAGCTTCCCACACTCCAGGAGGCTAATTCAGACACAGCTGCTGGTATTTACAAAGAGTTATCAGAGCCCTCGGTCCAGTCTTGGAATCTAGTGTGCCCACGTACTACCCACTTTATCTAAACTAGCAGGAGGCATCTACACTTGCTGAGTATCACTTCTACTTTTTGCAAGTTTTATTTCTTAGGTGCTCCAGTCTGCAGGCAAGATGCTCCTCTATTGCAAGAGCCTGAAGTTCTGTTAATCCTACAATCAGTAAAGGGTAAGAGGACACTCTGAATTTCAAGACTCAACCTGACTTGGAGTGATTTTGCAAAAATAAAGCTTGGGGCAAAAATCACATGTGACTAATTATGTCAGCCCACAGTCGTTTAGAAGCCCTCAGCTCACATAGAGGAATTCTTTAAAAAGAAAGAGGCTAAGCAATCGAGTTTCAGCTTTAAACTGATTCATTTGGCTAATAATCAAACTTGCATGGAGCTAGAACTCCTTAGTGGATCCGTTTTTCATTTAGACAGTGGCCACATTTGCTGAGAAATATTTCTGTCACGTTAGATATTTCTTGTGCTGTGTTAACCATCCTAACAAGGTCCATAATGACCTAAACTATTAAGCACTCTGTTCTTTGTGGAAAATTTCACCCAGGGGTTCGTTTGTTTCCAACAGGGTTGAAAGTTATGCACAGAGAGTGAGTTGCCTTCAAGTGTCCCTTTCAGGATTGTCACACATCACCTGTCCCTAGCCGCCCAAGTATGGGCTGAAACTAGCACAGGTCCTGTGGGGCAGAATGGCCCATAGCTATCTCTGGCTTGGAAGTAGATGGTGGGGATGACTAACAGGGCCTGTATAGGTGTTCTCTCCATCTAAGAACAGGCCAGAAGTTCAAGTCACAAAGCTGCAGCAGTCTTGAACTCATATTTCTTACAACATGATGTTGATATCCAGTGCATCTCTCCAGGGAAATAGAATGAAAACTAGAGATCAGTCAAGTCTCTAGAATAAAGGACATACTCCTAGCTGTGGGTGTCTAGGTACCGTGGATTTTAGGCCTGGGGTCTCCACACTAATTCTGATCCCCACGACTTAGTAAAGACGGGCCTCTTGGTATATGACCAGGCTTGCTCTCAGGCCTTTGGCTGCAGGGGATGAGGGCAGTGAGACTAGAGACCATCAGAAGGGCCCACAGCCCGCCACCCCCAAGGACAACTAGCCACACCAAGAGACTTTGTCATAATCCAAATACATTTTAAAGAAGGCTTCAAGAATGACACTTCTTAGAAAGAGCTGGTATGATATCAAGGTTCGAGTTTTCTCATGACAAAGTTTTACATGGACTGAAAAGACAGTTAAGTAATCACTTCTTTTAATCACTTCCTATAAGGGTAGGTGAAAGATTGTACAATTGCGTCCCCCAAAATCAATTACGCTAGTGTGGAAAATGGAAGACATGACCTAGAAATGGCTTTGGAACAGTGGATTGTTGGTGTTGGTTTACTCGTATGACAATGTGTGATGTCAGTCCAACGTGTTCATTAACAAAAGTGCCCAGAATGAGGATGGCGAAAGATCTTCCCCGATGCAGGCAAATAAGCGCCTCTTGGAGTTGCATTCAGCTCCACGCACTGCATTCTAAAAAAGAAGGCTGTGTACGTGTCAGTCCCAAACTCCCAATCTATCCCTTCCCCCTACCCTTCCATGTACACGCTGCTCTATTTAAAACAGGTAACCAACAAGGACCTACTGCATAACACAGGGAACACTGCTCAGTATTCTGTAATAACCTAAATGGGAAAAGAATTTGAAAAAGAATAGATACATGTATGTGTATAACTGAATCACTTTGCTGTACACCTGGAACTCACACAACATTGTTAATCAACTATACGCCAATAGAAAATAAAAAGTAAAAAAAGAAGACTGCTCAGAGGAGCATGGCCAGACTGAACTTGGAGCGAGGACTGAGGGTGAAATGAGAGGAGCCAGCTTCAAGTACCTGAAGGAATGTCATGTGGAACACGATTAAACTTACTCCACGTGGCTTAAGGAATGGGACCCGGACAAATGAATGGACCTACCAGCCCAAGCTGACAGCCAGAGCTGTTAAAATGTGCATTGTGAGACTATGAATTCCCTAATAGCTGAGACTCTCAAGTGTGGCATGGGTGACTATTTGGCAAAGAGATTTTAAAGAAATTCACATTAAACAGGGAGCTGACATTGGCAAGCTCCAAAACCCTTCCAGTGCTTTAAGTTCAGGTATTTCTCTAATCCCCACACGTTTCATTTGATAGAAGCAAATGTCTGTATTCTTTCCCTGTGCTTTGGCAACTCACAGATCTAGAAATTTGAGTGAATTGTGTTTTGAGATCTCTGTTGATAAGGAATTATCTTGCAATATACTTGGAAGAAAAGTTGCTGACATCTTCTACTTTGCATCAGAGAATAAGTATTTGGCCAAAAAGTTTGCTCGGTTTTTTCTGTAAGGTGAACAAAAATTCATCAGTTGAACCAGTTCTCAGTTTGTTCTCTTAAAATTAGAAGGGGTAAAAAAAAAAAAAAAATTAGAAGGGGTAAATTAGCTGATTGCTAAAGTTTCTTTCATTTAAAATATTTAGTAACTTTGTAAGAACCTTTGAATAAGAGAAATGGAAATATACAACAGAAGAGTAGAACTTGATTTATAATTATTGTGTATCGGGTTGCAAAAAAAAAAAGTGATAGCTATGGAAGAGAAAGCCCATTCAGTAACAAATTAGCTTGTTAATCTGTTTGAAGAGAACAAATCTTTGTGCTTAGAAACCAAAGAGACACAAAATCAAATCAACCACATGGGAAAAAAGGAATAAAATTTCAGAAAGAAATTACGCCCAACACAATGTCTACAGAATGAGGAAAACCACTGTAGTGATCTACCTTGATGGTTATTGATTTGTATATTACATGAGGCTGCTGAGTAACGCTTACCGGGCTTAGAATATCACATGGAAGGCAGTGTGGTTGCCCACACATATCATCCTAAATCCATCGTGTCATACTCCCGGAAAGCATTCTAATCATTCTCATTATTCTCATAGTCTTGCAAAATAAAAATGGACTAATTATAAATAACTGAATATCTAGAAGGAATTGATAGTCAGTTTCTCAGATTAACAAGATTCTCTAAACTGCTTTCCATTACAGAGTTGTGATAATTTAGGCCAGTTTCCCAAATTCTAGAGTGAAGAGCTAGATGCAAACCAGGATGTTTGATTCAAATGATTAGCCTTTGATGACTGGAAATGAGAATAACTTGCCACACTCTAGAGATTCAAACTCAGCCGTAACCATGATGCTCTCCCTTACTGTATTGTCTTGTCTCCTGGGTTTAGGTGGTCCCCAGGAGCTCGAGAAAGAGCATATGGGTGACTGCCAAAAACATATCATATCTAGAAAGTAAATTAGAATACAAACATTACTGATGATGCAACATCATTTTTACAGTCCTACAAAAAGGCAACATTGCATTTCTATAGCATGGGGCATCAGAAGAATTCTCATGTTCAAACTTTGAATCAGTGTGTGACGATCGATGCTGTAGTCCTCCACTTGCTTCAGCAAGACATCATGGGAAGTAAAACGTTCCCTGGGCTGTTAGATCAAATCCCAACTCAGTCACTTACTGACTGTGTTATTATTTTATTTTATTTAAAAAAAAATTTTTTTTTAATATGAAGCTGATATCTCTGGTGATCTTTTTATAGTTTATTTATTTATTTATTTACTTATTTATGGCTGTGTTGGGTCTTCGTTTCTGCGTGAGGGCTTTCTCTAGTTGTGGCAAGCGGGGGCCACTCTTCATCGCGGTGCACGGGCCTCTCACTATCGCGGCCTCTCTTGTTGCGGAGCACAGGCTCCAGACGTGCAGGCTCAGTAATTGTGGCTCACAGGCCCAGCTGCTCTGCGGCATGTGGGATCTTCCCAGACCAGGGCTCGAACCCGTGTGCCCTGCATTGACAGGCAGATTCTCAACCACTGCGCCACCAGGGAAGCCCTGTGTTATTATTTTAGAAAGTCACTTAACATCTCTGAACTTCACCTGTACGATGGGATTAATGATGCGGTTATTGTAGGGACTAAATAAGATCAGGTATGTGAAAAAAGTTAGCTCAGTGCCTGACATTTAGTAGACACCCCATCATGTTCTCTCCCTCTGTTCCTTTCTTCCTTTTTTCTTCTTAAAACCAAGCAGCTCAGGGAAGCTGTAGTGATAACGGCTCATTCAAACAGAATATAGATTCTGTGCAATCAAGATGCTCAGATCATATTGATTTACTGCCTTTCTTCTGACAAATAACAATGACGGAATATAGCACATCTGTCTGTAAAGGGGTTTGCAGTTTGACAAAGGACTTGGACATTCCCTCTCCTGGTCCTCACAATAGCTCTGTGATGTGGGAGTTAGGAAGCTCTTCTGATGAGGAATTGAGGCCCAGGAAGGTCAAGTGTCTTGCCCCCAAACAAGCTATCAGAACCAGAAATTGACTTAAGTCTTCAGACCCAAATGTCCATTACACCCCAGCAGCCTCTATTTGGAGCTCTTAAAGTTCTCCCTGAGGCCAAACCCTGAGCATCTCATAGAAGAATACAAATTAACACCTGGTTTACTTTAGCTGCTGTGTACTCTGCAGGTGCCAAGCCCAGGGATTGCCTTTCTTGATCAATTAATTGTGCTGACAATGCCCTTGTTCTCATGCTCCAGAGCAGGGCCAGGGCAAGTACTATTATATCAGTAGTTGAAGGGAGGCTCTGTCCACTCTCTGTGGTTTTAATGATTAGACTACTTCTGTAGTTACATTTAGGAAGTCCAGTATGAATCAAGGAAACCATTTTAAAAGCCATGGGAGGGATTAATCAAATACAGCTTGTTTGTTATCTTCCCATTAGTGAAATCCATAAAGCTGAAAGGAAGGATTCTGGGATAAGAGGATCCTTTGTTTGGGATCCTATAAAAGGAAACCCACCAACCTGCCTGTTTCTTTGCTAATACATAAGAGAGACTTGAAAGAATTACATAGCGTCCAGTAACCCTGAGCTGGCAAACATACCAGCAAATTACTGTCATCTCTACCATCACATAAAAGATGCTCCAGGTGTGTGTGTGTGTGTGTGTGTGTGTGTTTTAATGCTCCATTGCTCTTTGCAAGGAGCACACTTTTTAGTCCAGATGGTGATGAATGAACATAATATTTCTTTGTCTGTCTCCAAGACAAGGTAATTGTGCATCATACATGGCAGTCAGGGGTCATTTTTAATATTTAAATAACATCTGAGTGGGAGATTAAAATTTATAAAGAGCAGTGAGATCCCAGGAAAAAGATGGGAAGCCACTTCTACTTTCAAATGCAATAAAACAGATGGGCCTCCCGGTCCAGACTTAAGCATTAAGATGTTTAATATTCCTTATAATGTTGGAAGCCTACAGAAGGAAATTCTCCCTCTCTCTCTCTCTCTCTCTTGCATGCACACACACACACACATTTTGCATTGTACACTTACAAGTCATAAAGTTAATTCCAGAGGGCAATATTAGATTTTGTTTTTAAAAGCCTAGAATGTCACCTTAGGACCCAGCATCTTGACTAAGTAATTAAATAATGATGGGGAAACACAGTAACAATCCTAAGTGGAGGAAAATAATGATAACTACCATGATAATCATTACCTTGAAATATCCTCAGACACTTTGCAGAGATGATCTAATTATTCCCCTGCACATCCCTCATGGGAAAGGTGTTATTATTTCCCTCTTGAAGACAAATACAACATCTACTCTCAATTTATAAGTGTCATTTCTTCTCAGAAGCTTCATTATTTGTTTTCTTGTTCGTCTCCACAGTATGAGACTTAGACACCCCAAATTAAGTAATTTTGTAGTTAGAGGCAGAATAATCTGTGTTTCTATGAATGATTGATTAAACTCTAGTGTTTTCCAAACTGTTTTAATCATACCTATGAAATTGTAAAATATTTACAAATATAGATATTTTGAAGGATCAGATACAAAATAAATATAACTAGAAAGTCTAGTGCTTTTTCTGAGCTTTCCTGGGGTACATGCAGTCCCCCCTTTGGATTGGGAAATAGGGAGAAAAGGAGGTAGAGAAATAATTAGCATGGTCCTCTTCTTCCTACCCCCCTCAAATAAGGACTGACAATTGCAGCTCTCACAGTGAGTTCCACCTGGAGCTCAAGTGGAGGGTAAAAGGGAAATGGGAAGAAAGGTGAAAGAAGTGAAACTGAGAGTCAAATCCATTCCACCTGCCTTCACTAATCAAGGCCATTTTGAGACTTGCAGGTCCTCCAAGTAGCTTAAACAATAAGAGGTTGGCCCAAGTTGTTTTAGGAACTTGGAGTCAGCTGTGTCTAGTTGGAACTGAGCTGGTTAAGGCTGGGTGGGACCGCTGACCCTCCAACTGGGCATGCGTGCGTGCCCGCTCAGTGACATTTTGAACGTGCTTAGTTACGCCTGCGCAGAACCAAGATTACCGCACCTTCTTCCAATCACCTTTCCCCATGCTCCCCCCACCCCAGACCACCCTGCTTCTTTATTCGTCATCCCATAAATACCCTGAACCCTCTGCTTTCATAGAGGGAGCTTTGAGATTTGTTCTCCTGTCTCCTCGCTTGGCTGCCTTGGGGAAAAACCCTCAGCGTTTTGGCTTGCTGTGCTTGGGGCAAAACGAACCTGGTTCAGTAACAGAAGGAAAAAAGAAGAAATGGATAAGGAAACAAGAAAGGAGTAAGTAATAGAAACACTGAGCGGCTGCTCCTATATGTTAGTGCTATGACATAGGATGCTTCCCAAGGGGCTGTACTAATTTGCTAGGGTTGCCATAACAAAATGCCCCAGACTGGGTAGCTTAAACAATAGAAATGCGTTTTCTCAGTTCTGGAGGATAAAAGTCCAAGATCATGGTTTTGGCAGGTTCGGCTTCTCCCAAGGCCTCTTTCCTTGACTTGGGGGAAGGAAGGGCCACCTTCTTGCTGTGTCCTCACGTGGTCTTTCCTCCATGTGCCCCTGCTATGTCTCTGTGTCCCACTTCCCCCTTATAAGGACACCAGTCAGACTGGATAAGAGGCCACCCTAACAGCCCCGTTTTCATTTAAGCATCTCTTTGAAGGCCCTATCTCCAAATACAGTCACATTCTTTGACTGGGGGTCAGGCTTCAACATGTGAATTTGGAGGAGATACAATCCAGTCCATAACATGGGCTTTTACTTAAAAGCATCTTCTACTTGCAGGCATGGATGATATTAGAAATATGTAATAATCATACAGCATGAGCACTGTAGGAAATGGTTGATGATAAACTGAGGCACACTAAAAGTTTTTAAGAGTTTATTTGAGCAAACATGGATTCACATCAGGCAGAACCAAACCGAAAGTGGTTAGGGGCACTCTGCCGATAGGAGCTGGGAACAGTCTCTTATAGAGCAGACTCAGAAGTGAAGCAAGGAAACTGAGTGGCTCTAGCTTAAGCAGTTGCCTTACTTAGGAGAGCCTAGGTGGGCTGTTTGTGAATGATGGTTCCTCGGTTTCATTTTCTCAGATACAAATGTATTTATAGGAATTGACTCTGGCTGAGGTTTCGGCTTGCTTACATTGGTTACTAAGGTGTTAGAGCCACTCCAGTCTAATGGCCTCCTTGGTCAATTACTTTAACATGGTCAACCGGGCTCTTTCACTCTAGTGAGACATACTTTTCCATCGGCTGACCTGAGTCAAGTCCTCTACCTAGTTCGTTTCCAAAGGTGATTCCATCCATCTGCTGAGGGCTGCTTCCCGAGAGCTTATTGGAGACCTTCCAGAGCGTCAAAGACGAGGCTACTTTCTCTGCAGATCCCCAAAGTTTATGTGCATAATAATTCTGACTGTGCACTCACTGAAGAGCGAACCATTGCCTCTTCCTTCGTCCTGTAAGATGACAGGTTACAAATCCAGACACTCGTGTTTTGTAAGAGGCACTTTTCCCTCAAAGCTCCTCGGATTTAAGAGGGTTTTCCCAGTTATGTGCTGCTCCAGATGGCCTCACCAAGGAGTGTCTCATGAAGAGTACGCACATTTGCCCCATGCTGGCAATCTAACATTGCGCAGACAGCTGGGAAGTGTGACAGCCTCACCTGCTGCCAGCTGCATTGGTTGGAGGAAGTGGATCCCTGGTGACAAGGTTCAGGGAGGTGGTAGTGGTGAAACAAAGTCTCAAGGAGAAGTTCTTTCCAAAATGGCTACAAAACACGTAAATATATACTAGCCACCACTTCAAGAAGAGGTGACATTCAGTAGCTCAATTTTAAAATATGTGAATGGGAATTATATCATTGTAAATGAAGTTTCTGTTTTAGAATACTATTAATTTCCTGGCTCCTTTAAGTAGTAAGCTTTGTGAATTTACTTGGCAACATTGTTATATGTGTGTGTTGTTATATAATTAAGTAGTTACATATGTGTATTATGTAATTAAGTAGTTACATAAAGTCAGTGGAAATTCATGCATGCATGCACATGCCTGCGATTAGACCAAACACTAAGGACACAAAAATGGACAAATTCCTGCCCTTGACAGGCTCATAGTCAAATGGAGAAGGAAAGTGCACAGGCACAATCTAGAGACTGGTTCTCAAATTGAGCGTGCATGAGAATCACCTGGAAGCCTTGTTCAAACACCTCCCACCCCACCCCCACTCCCCTAGTTTCTGATGCAGCAGGGCCAGGAATTTGCATTTCTAAAAAATTCCCTTGTTTTTTTTTTTTTAAAGGATGAAGAGGGAGGGATTAGGATATGCCAAGCACGTTTAGTTATAAAGGACAAAAGTAGGAGAAAGTACATTACATACAGTTTTTAAAAAATGCAAATAATTCCATTTGGCTGGGATAAAGTTTGAGTTTGAAGCAGTTGCAGGAGGTGAAGCTGGCGGAGTGTGCAGGGCCCAGAGGCCCCTGTTAGAACGTGGTCCTATACAGGATCATATGGCCATGAATCCCCAGAGCTAGACTCCAAGCTGGAAAGAAAGAATCCTGGTAGAAGAACTGTCAGTCATCTTTCATTAAAAGAGGCTTCTTTCCAAGCCTGGTACACAACTTTCCTGCCTTTGGGGAGAAATCCTTTTCATTTCTATGAAATGACAATGCTCACGGGAGGTGACGTGGGAGTAGAAAGTATGTGTTGATTGCATATAACCAAAACTGGTTGGGGCTTAAGGTTTTGCTATTGTTCGGTGAACCACAGCAAGGGGGCATGTCAGTACCTTAATAATGATTTGGTTGATTATGATTGACTCTTGGAAAACCCAAAACTTCACCCACCTCTCAAGGGAGGGCCAACAGGCCTAGGAAGGAGAAAGTGGGAGAGAGGAAAACCCTGATAGCACAGGTTTTGATGAAATGTTCTTCATTCCTTTCTCTCTAGGGGAAGATGACGACGACGATGAATGTGGGGAGGAGAAGCTGCCCTCCTGCTTCGATTACGTGATGCACTTTCTGACTGTGTTCTGGAAGGTTCTCTTCGCCTTCGTCCCCCCTACAGAATACTGGAATGGCTGGGCGTGTTTCATCGTCTCCATCCTCATGATTGGCGTACTGACGGCTTTCATCGGAGACCTGGCTTCCCACTTTGGCTGCACCATCGGCCTGAAGGATTCCGTGACCGCGGTAGTGTTCGTCGCGCTTGGAACCTCAGTGCCAGGTAATGAATACATCCCTGTGTGATTCCCCCAGGAGTGGAAGCCCATTTGCCTTCTTGACCCTTTTGTTCGTACAATTTCAAGTGCTGTGCTAACAAACCCGGCCTATGAAAGACAAAAGCCCAGAGCTGTGCATAATGTCGCTGCCAGAACATTGTCATGGCATTTCTCAAGGTTAGAAAACTGGTCGGTATCATCATGACAGGATAGCATTCCCAGAGGGCCTGCCTGCACAGAGAGAACAGATTGATTTGATGGATAGATTGATAGGTCAGCTTCCCATTACAGTTAGAACTTTCAAAAACACAACTACAGAATTATCTTCAAGAACAAAATTTCTGTCTTCTATGTATTTAGTCAAGTTTGGATGAAGTGCTGTATTTGTTGGGTAACTAAGATAAATACTTAAGACCTGATGATTCTCTTGACCCAAATATTAATGGGAGTAAATAAAAAATAGAAATGGATCAGAACAGGTAAAAGTTATCCTGAGCGAAATGAGCAGGCCAGGTGGACATCCCTTCATGCATTCCCGCTAAGCTGAATTTTTCTTCCAGCCTGCAACTGTAGCTTGTTATGTGTACTCGCTCCTCTGAGTAAGATCTCCTCCTCTTGAACATAACATTGAGAGCAGTAATTTTCAAACTTTGATGGGCATCAAAATTACCTGGGAGTTTGTTTTTAAAAATGCAAATGCCTGAGACCCACGACCAACCTACAGAATCAGAAGGTCTAAAGAAGGGCCCAGAAATGTGTTAAGCTCACAGGTGATTCTGATACACATCAGAGCTTATTGTAACTAAAGTTCTGGACCTACTTCCCATCACTAGTTGACATCCTGACAGATGTGTACTCTCAACTTAGAGCAACAAGACTTGCATCTCTACCAGCAGAAGGTCAATGACAAGGGTTGCAGTGGGCTTGGGAAAAGGCAGGAATTGAGGGGAAATACAGCCCTGCGGATGATGCCATTCCTTTCCCACTTTCCGACTTTGCCACAGCCTTAATGAAAATGCTGTGACTTCTACTAACACTTGCCGTAGTTGGCAACCCGGCTTTTGAGTCTGAAAACAAGCACCGTTTAAACCATGTGTCTCTTGCCTGAAATCACTGGCTGTTCTTCTCAGATGTTCATTATCTCAGTGACTATGGATAGATTACTTCTCTGAGCCTCGGTTTCTTCATTTATGAAATGGGGACAACCGTATGAACTTGCAGAATCAGGGTAAGGAGTGGAGAAAACGCCTATAAATGATACAGCTAGTAAAGCATCTGGGACGTGGAATTCAGTAAAAGAGCAGCTTTTGTGATTATGGTGTTGAATGGCTGGGGAGGATCTGACGAGTATGAATTTGGACGCCTCACCCTTGAGAAACGAAGGATGGATGAAGGGTCCAGATTTGTACCGGTCAGCCATGGCGCATGGTGTATTACAACTGATCGACTGTTCAGGAGTCCTGGTCATGCTGGGCCCAGCGTGGTTTTGGGGTCCAGCTGAGTTAATGGAGGAGCCGAGGGATTTCGAGAGTGTTCTTCCTCCCCGCCTTAGTGAGCAGGGCTGTGCAAAGTCTTCCGGTTCACTGCTCATCCTCCGAGGAGAGCAGATTCTTCCCCCTCAACCCCAGCTGTGTTCCAGCAGGTCTATAGTCAGTCTTTATTTTTTATTTTTATTTTTTTTTTAATTTTTTTTTTTAAGAGCTCCTGACTTATTTATTTATTTTATTTTTTTGGCTGTGTTGGGTCTTCGTTTCTGTGCGAGGGCTTCCTCTAGTGGCGGCAAGCCGGGGCCACTCTTCATCACGGTGCACGGGCCTCTCACTATCGCGGCCTCTCTTGTTGCGGAGCACAGGCTCCAGACGCACAGGCTCAGTAGTTGTGGCTCATGGGCCTAGTTGCTCCGCGGCATGTGGGATCTTCCCAGACCAGGGCTCGAACCCGCGTCCCCTGCATCGGCAGGCAGATTCTCAACCACTGCGCCACCGGGGAAGCCCTGGTCTTTAGTTTTAATTTTTTCCAAAAATGACCAGAAATGTAGCAAGCAAGAGGAAAACCTTAAAATATTCATATTAAGTTGCTTTGTTTAGGGAACATGTATACAACCACAGGAGCTAAGCATCGTCGTTAGCCATGGCTCTGTCAGAGGTTACTATAGGAAAATGTCTGGGGGAGTCTTCTTTCCTTAAGGCTTAAATCACTATCAAGCGGTGCCCAAGTTAGTACACACTCTCGGCCATGGGTTTAACCCTTGAGGAGAATATGTGCAAATTATGGTAATGAAGGCAAACTTAGGTCTCATGACAGTTATCCAAAATTAGCCTGCCTTTCTGAAAAGTCAGCAGTTGATCCTACCGAATGCATCTCTTGCTTTAAAAGGGATTTTTAAAATGTTTTTCCTACATGAAATCCTTGGGCCTGTAAATGTCTTGGGGTGCTTTTCTTTTTTTCTCAACTCGTCATGCCAATATCTCAAAACTGGCTCCTTTCTCTATATACCAATCTGCCAAAGTGGCTCTGTATCTCGTGTATTAATGAACTCTTTTGAACAGTATGGAAGCCGTATGATTAAAATTTTTTCTTTAACATGAAATGTGGATTATAGTGACCCTAGTGCTTGGAGTCATTTGTTCTGCCATTTAAAAAGCAGCTCAGAACCCAGGTAGGGGTATCAAGAGGTAAGAAAGCCTGAGGGCTAATACAGCGAGTCGTTAGTTGTCAAAATGGTTTCCCTACACTGCCGTAAATTCTTCCCATTGGGAAACAGATTTCTTTGCTCTGTTAGTGGGAGAATTCCTATAATTTGCTGCAGTATTAACTGTGTAGCATACTCCCGAAACAATATATTCACAGGTAATCTCAGATGATCATATCTATATAAGCAGACCTCCCCCCGCCAAAAAAAAGAGCAAATTGTTCATTCAGTATCTTGTTCAATATTTCTGACTTTATTCTTCAACCCTGATGCTTCAGAGCATTGCTTTATTATATCTCCTGACTTATCAGGGGGAAAAAAAGATGCTATTGTTCCCAAGTGACAAAGCCCAGTTGCTATAGGCAGAAGAAAAAAGAGAACTAATTCTCTTCACTTACCCCTACCATTCATCTGTATTGGTCCTGGGGCCAATAGCTCTTTGTTTAGGCTGACGTCTTGACAGTTTTCCTAAGGCAGAAGGGCTCCTGGCTAGTATTTGGTAAACTGCTGCCTCCTCCGAGGTGAGACTTAGATTCTTAGATTGTGATGGCCTTACGGGCATTGAAAACCTTCCCTATTAGTCCTCCTGCCTCAAGGCTGGATTAAATATCTATGTATCTCATTAATAGTATTTTTTTTTTACCATATTCAAAATCTTGGGAAAAAAAAGAGCTTATGACTTTGCAGGTGAGACAGAGCTTCTTCATACCAACTGGTAGTGCAATGTTCATTATAATCTACTGGCAGAAAAGGACTCCTGACCACCCTCAGGTGTGCCTATAAGAGCTTAAAGACCCACACCTGTTAATAGAGGAACAGCCTCTCTGCCTGAATGGCCCTTCTACAGAGCCGCCTGTCTGGAGAAGAGGACAGTCTCTTCCCACCTCTCAATGTTGGAGAGAGCCAGAGCCTGGTCCCCAGCCCTCTTCTTGATCCGTGCCCACCCCCTGGGCCATCATCCCAGTCTCCAAGGCTTAAATGCCATCGATATGCCAGTGAGTACCGAATGTAGATCCCCAGCCTCAACTTTTCCCTGCGTTCTAGATTCATATACCAACCGCCTTCCTATATCAGTGCTGGATGTGTAATTCACAGCTCAAAATTACCATATCCAAATAGAACTGTTGACTTCTACTGCCCAGCTGCCTTATCCTTCAACCAAACCTATTCTTCCCATACCTTGCCTTTCTCGGGAAAACAGTATTATCTACCCAGGTGTTCCTGATTCCTTTTTCCTCATCCCCAGTGAATCCATTCATAACTCCTGCAGATCTCTCCTCTACAGTGTATCTTGATCAGACCCACTTAGCTGTCTCTACCACAGCCATGCTGGTCTAGGCAGCCGTTCTCTCTCACTCTGACCCCTGCAGTAGCCTCCTATCTGTCTCCATGCTTCTGCTAGAGATGGTTTTAAGATGTAACTCAGACCACATTTCTCCTTACAGTTTTCCAAGGCTTCCTCTTTCACTTAGGATAAACTGCAAAAGCATAACTCTGGCTTACAAAGACCGATGTGATTTGGCCCCTTCCTGTCTTTCTGTTCTGTTTACCTCCTTGCCCACTGCTCTTCAGCCCCACTGGCCTTTTAATTGTCCTTCATGCACCAAGTTCATTCCTTCCTCAGGGTTGTGCTAGCTGCCCAAAGTGCTCTTCCCCTTCATTTGCACAAGACTGGCTCTGTGTCTTCAATTATATCTCATCTTAAATGTCACCTCTTCAAAGAGACCTTCCCTAACCACACAATGCAAAAAAGTGGTCACCCAGTTTTCCTGTATTATCTCACCCTATTTTAATGTATTTATAACTTTGTGGATTTTTTGGTTTATTTGTTTTGGAGCGTTATTATTGGCCAACCCTCCTCACTGAAATGTAAGCTTCATGGGAGCAGAAACCTTGCCCTTTTCCACTGTTATATCCCTGGCCCCCAGAATGATGCCTAGCTAACACATAAGTAATGCAGTTATGTTTGTGCATGTGTATGTGTATGTTGTATATATAAATTAATGGACAATCATTTACACATGAGTATGAATTGGTTTGTCAGATTGCTTTCTTCCTAACACCTTGTAGATTCAGCTAAGAATTAAAGTTAGAATCAAGGGAGATGAACAGCTATTTCTATAGTGTAGCTTATTTTTGACGAGTAGAGTATACCTGAGTAGGTTACTGTAGTAAGAAGGGTCAAAACTAAACTTCAGAGCACTAAGAGTCTCAGAGCAGAAACATTTTTTTCTCATTCGTAATTGTGTCTGTGGTGGGAACTGTGAGAAGCAAGATAGTATTTTGCAGTAGCCCGGCATAGGGTCATAACCATGTTATATCACATCGCTTCTCTGGAAAAACAGGCTCAAAATTCAAGAGAAAAAAAAGTGTAAGAAGGAACATTTGTAACCCAGCCTTTTCTGTAGTAGGGACCACCTATAATTGACATTGTTTTAGCATATAGTCATTTACTCGAGCAAAACTTGCGTGTATTAAGTCAAGCTTCTACGTCATATTCCAAATATGGATTTTTTTCCTTTCATCACTTGCTCCTTTTCAATCAAGTCAAATAGAAGTAAGCATTCCTTTTGAATTACAGAGAAAACTCTGAGATGTTGATGAGTTGGGAATAGTTTGACCTAAGTCCTGCCTTGGTCTTTCTCCGTACATCTTGGTTGGGCTTGTGCCTGAAGCTTGCCTACTGCCCACTTTATCTTCCCTTTACTGGTTGTTTACTCTTGGGACCAGAACAGTTTAAAAATTGGGTATTCTAGGCTGTCCCTTAACCATTGGCATTGTCAGACTTCTGTTTGCTTCCAATGTTTTGAATATGCTTTGAGTTCTGTCAAGTAGGAATTATTTCGCCCTAGAGATTTTAAGGCATGGAGGAGAAGGAAATAGACAATTTTAGGGGTTTTTCCCTATTTTGTATATGGAATCTTTTTTAAAAATCTTACTTTAGAGAAATTGTATGTCATTTTTAAGTTACCACTTCCAGACTTCTAAATACCATAGGAAATGCATGATATAAAACAGCCATACGAGCTGTTCCCTTTGCTGTCTGATTGCAGTGTTGGTGAATATGCACCAAGAGGGTATAGAAACGAACTTTAGAACTGAATTCAGGAAAGAGAACTTCTAACCATTATTCACTGTGTTGCTGGAATTAACTTCTTGACTCAGCCTTGCTTTTCTTGCCTGCAAAATTGCCATAATAACCCATGGCAATTTAAAGAGTTGATGAGATTAAGTAATACAGGTTTCAGAGCACTTTGTAAACTGTAAGTTGGTATAAAATGCAAGAAATAATTATCATTATTTACACGGAGATCAACTCTCAAAATGCCAGAAGGAATAGAAACCATCAGAAAATGAGAATGAAAAGTTTTATGACCAGAGAAGGAAATTTTTTAAATTTATTATGTAGCTCCAACTGTGTGCTAGGCATAAATACCGTTTATACATTATACATTATCTGTTATCTTGTTTAGGTTATATCATTAAGTTATTTGAAGTGATTTTCCCTCCTCCCAAGGGTTTTTGGTGCCTTAGACCCATCTCCTGAAAATGAGATTTTTCTGTTTGGCACTGTGCTAGAAAATATATTTGTTTTTGTAACAAAAAATTAGCAGTTGATTTCTTTTTTTCAGTTTTCAATTTCCTGGCTTCTAACACCTCTGAAAACGAAGATATTTCTTTGTTTTTTAGAGTATGCATTTCTAGAGTATGCTTAAGTAACATTTACTTACAACTTATGTCCTGCTGCTTCATCTCTAAGTGGATCCTGAAGTGATTTGCATGGTTGCACAGGTTGTAGGCTGCAATCTCAAGAGCTCAGCATCATCTAAATGATGCCCTGGAGGTGTACGGGGTACCACATCCATGGATGTATATAGTGGTGGCCCTGTGTAAAGGCTACTTAACAGCATATAGGAGAGTAAGCACCAGTATCCTGTTACATGAGAAAATTAAGGCTTATAGAGAAATGATTTGACCATATTTAGTCCAAGTTTATATCAGTGGTAAATGGTGGAATCCATATTATCTCTTTCTTATAATCTGGTATTTAACCACTCTATCATTCCACCTGGGATTTAGTTTCAAAGTAAGCATTGCATATACTCTTTCCCATATAGCTTACAATTTGGGGGAAGTTCCTCATTTCCCTTTTTGCCTTAATTTTAGTATTTTCCATTTTTAAAGCATGCAACAATGGATTATACTCAAGCTCCTTGAGGTCCGACACTATCATTATTCCCTTTGGCATCAAACACCTCATAGAGTCCATGCTTCAAAAAACTTCAGAAATGAAGAAAGACCTAATCTTCTACCCATAGATTCTTAGTGTTTCCATTTTTACATGTAGGAAATACTAAGATGACTGGAAACTCTTCAACATGTTCAACTCTGACCTAGCTGGTGAAAAATAGCATGCCAAGATAATCTTCATCAGTACAGCCATGGGCTGCTAAGCGAAACCACAAAGGGAGGTTAGGTCATTCCAGGTCTAGACCAAAGCTGCCTGTGATACGTGGCTGCCCGGGCACTGGGGTCAGTGGGGCCCAGGAAGGGTATATTGGGGATGCTCTCTCAGCAGTCACGTTCTGCAGAGACTTAAGGGCAACTTAGGAAATCAAGTTCCAGTATTCTAGCAGAAGTAGAAGCCCAGGGGGCAGGATCACTAGAGGTTACCGTCCAAAGCATCTAGCCACATACACACTCAGCCTGCCCCTGACCTAACCAAAGAGATGGGGTCAGAAGGCAACACAGCAGCACCCCACCCAAAGCAAAACTCTTCTCAGGGGATATTGTACCCAGTCATTCTGAATTCCCCCAGCCATCTGAGCTACCCTGGAGACAGCAGGAATCAGACTGATTGAATCACTTCCTCTCCATTCTGCTTCAAACAAATGCGGTGTTCTCATTGCTGGGCTCACAGGTTACCTGGTTAACAGTCTCAATCTCAGGAAAATTATGCAAAATCTTCTCTTAGTGCCATGTTAGTGAACATGCACCAACAGAGTGTAAAAGAACATGAATTCTAGATTCGGATAGACCTGAGTTCAAACCCACCCTCCCCCACTTACTAGAGGCAAATTGCTTAATTTCTCTCAGCCTTAGTTTCTTCACCTGAATAATGGGCACATGAAAATCCACCTCAGAGTTGAGGACTATATGAGAATGCCTTCATAAAGTATCCAGTGCAAGGCCCTGCATACAGTGGACGTGATAAAAAAATGTTAGATCTCTTTCCCCTTCTCCTTGAACGTACTGACAAATGGGTTTACGCTTCCCACGGTATTTTTAGCTCTGCTATATTGCAGCCATTGAAGAAACAGAAAGTCAAGAAAATTCTCAGGCTATTTTTATTATTTTCCTATGTTAAGAATTCTGATGAGGTGAACATCCCCAAATGTGTTCCTCTCTCCTGCCGTGCCACTGACTCTCTGTGAGCTTTAACCCCTGAGCGCTGGCATTTCAACTCAGCGCAAGTTGAAGAGGAAGTGCCACTGCTCCAGTGTGTATACATGTTAAATTGGATGATTAACATTTCACATCATCTTAAATGGGAATGAAAACAGAATTACTTTGCTCTGAGCCAAGATTTCCCACTGGCTATGGTGTCGGTTCTCCCAAGAGGACCCTAAAGCGCAGGTATATTTCGTTTTCAAATGCTGTAATACACAGTTTCTTTGCCACCAGGAAAGGTCAGAACTGCTGCAGACGGGCCCTCTGATCTGTAGTCAGGCCAGGAGGCAAAGCCACCCAGGGACACAGCCAGAGGAGCAGCCCTGGGCAGCCCCAATCCCTCAAATGTCTTTCCGTGGAAACTTAACCTCACACCAGTGAGGCGCTGTGGGGGGTAAAACGCTCTTGTACTTTCCAGCGCACTTTCCCACGAATGGGTGATGTCATTAAAATTGAAGGGACCCTACGTAAGCAAAACTTTACAAGGACAGAGCGAAATGAAGGAAAGCCAGACACCAGATTTCACAAGATGCGCTCCGTAAATGGCACGAGAAATGCCTATTATCCTAAACTAAAAATAGACTGTATGCAGCAAGCCCAAAAGCATTTAGTAAAAGCCAGTCTGGAAAAGACCCATTTCAAAATTTTCTTTGCATCCTTTATTCCTTCTGCAAAACTTAAACTCTACAAAAGAAGAGTTTGTATTCAATCCTTTTAAGTTTTTTCATTGTCGATTACAACCCCTCTGTTTTTCTCAAAGGGCAGCACTGCACGGGCACCTGGCCTTGAGCACAAAGCTGGGGAGGAAGCAGGGTGATAACGAGGATGTCATCTAGCGGGAGGTGGCCCGGGGAGCAGGGGTGCTCGGCGTGTGTCACGCCTCATCTGAAGCTTTGCAGGTTTACGATTAGTGTCCCAACCGCACGCCGGCCCCCTTCACTCAGTCCCGTAACAGTCACAGCGTAAGGGAAGGGGAGTTAAAAATATGTCATCCTACTCTTAACTGGGCCTTTTTATAAACTCTAGGTCAGCCAAAGCAAGGACACCTGGCAGAAACATCATGCTGTTCAGGGGCGTGTGTGCGTGTGCGTGTGCGTGTGTGTGTGTGTGTTTTGTGTTTAGAGACTTGGTATTATGGATGTGGGTTGTAAACAAATGTAAGCTTCCTCTTTTCTATCTCAAGGTGTATTCCAAAGGGAGCAAGCGTCAAGTGTAGGGAGAGCATGTTAGGTGTTTGCCTTCCTGGGGATTAGCAAGTGTGGGCCTTTACTGAGTGACCAGTAAACAATGCACAGGTGATGACTTTCATTTCTCCCTTTGCACATTTGAAAATAAGATAATGAAAATGACAGTTTTCAAGGGCCACTGTTTTTTTATTTTTTCTTTTAAATTCAAGCCCCAGCCTGCATTTTTAAGCAACTTTATTGAGGCATAATTTACATACCATAAAATTTACCCATTTGAAGTATACAGTTCAGTGATTTTTTTTTTTTTTTTTTTTTAGTAAATTTACTGTGTTGTGCAACCATTACAACCTGATCCAGTTTTAGAATGTTTCATAACCCCAGGAAGACCCCTCATGGCCATACATAGGTAATCGCTGTTTCTATCTCCAGCCCCAGATAACCGCTAATATACTTTTTGACTTGACAGATTCGTCTTTTCTCAATATTTAACAGGACCAATTTTAATGCAAAAATGTCATGGATTCTCTATGTGATAGTAATTATTACTTGTTATACATGATGTTAGGGATTTACCATGGATTCTGTAAGATTTAAAAATTTTTATTTCATCACAAAATCTCTACAGACGTTTACAGTCTACGTGTGTGAGATATTTTTCATCTTCACTGCTTTGTGCATATATGGATTTGCTCACCTTTTAAAACAGTCCCGTTACCCTCCCGCCAGCAGTAACCTTGGCTCATATATTAGGGATTGCTGGGAGAAAATATCACACAGTGGTACTTATAATTAGCACTATGAATCTTGGGGTAACACCTCATTTAATAGTAAAAAATAAAAACTTTAACAGTCCTTTAGTTAGTTTATCATAACACAGTACTAAGGAGGCAAGCTTCAGATGCTTATTCTCATCCATGGCCCCTGTGTATCACCGTGTCGGCCCTTGGATCAGTACAAATCCATGGAAACCATTAGGGACAGAGACCAAGGCCTATAGAACAGAGGCATGTGCCAGGACCTCCCCCCAAAGAACGATACATTGTTTCTAAACTTAAACAAAAACTGTGGGCTATAAAAAAGCATAATTTAATTTCCATGTCATGGGTACCGCATGAGCAACAAACAAATGTAAGGCCCATTGGTATTTTTAGAAAAGGCAAATGAGATGCTGACTCAATTTACAAGGCGAATCTTACATGTGACTATAGAAGAATGGTAATATCTGTTGGGGATAGTGTGTATTCTGGCTATGAAGTCATGGTGCTTGGCATTTATGCACGATGCCAGCTGGAACGCCATTGTTGTTCCTTAGCACACAGACTTCGCATCCTGCCTCTCCCCAGGAAGGAAACATGAGCTATGTATGACTGTTTATACCCTGCTTTATTCCAGAAAAGGATTTAAATCTATAAAATGCTTTATATGGTTCAGCCACATTTTCTGGCACATGATCCAGAAATGCCAGTTCTATTCGTGACCATTTTTGATAACCTTTGTTTAGCTCAGCACCTATAAATCCAGTATTTTGTGTACCAGGAGAAAAGAGCTTATATTGGTTCAGTTATTTACAATCAGGAAATTGTGTGGTGTTTTCTCTCCCCTCTCCCCTCCCCTGCCCTGCCCTCTGGAGCCCAGGGGGCTTTTTGACATGGTCCTCCATAAATTTCAAGCTATTATTAGGTTACCCCTGTAAAAAGAAACAAAAAAACAAAAAAAAACACGTGTTGAGATAACAAGCAGGGCTTGCTGTAGTTCCAAACTAAAATGATCCCCACTGGGGTCCACAAATGGGCCCAGCAGAGGACTAATTACACCTTTTCATTCCTGAGTTACAGGTGCAAAAGAAAAATAATCATAAATGTGCACCAGGATTGTGAAAATGTCCTGCTCTGAAGGATTCTAGGTATGGTGATGCCTCAGATGGTTGAAATATGGCAAACCAAAGCCCCTAAACTAACCCATGGCTGTTCAGAGGGCGTCGGCTCTCAGTGTGAGGGTGCATTAGAAGTGGTTCAGGCACTGCCTGCCCTTTCTTCTGAGCTTCTGGAGTTTCACATTTCGGGAGAAAGGGGGCAAACCACATACAAGAACCTGACGTCAGTAACTTCTGCCATACCAAGTGTTCTTGTCCTGAGAGTAAGAATTAAACCTGATCTTCTACAACTTCTACACCTGAGCTGAGTCTATGGGGGGATATTAATGACTAGTAATATTCAAAATTAAAAAACTGTTCTGGCAGGTGATACCGACGGCTAATGACGAACCCCCAAACTGACTCCCTGAGGCAACGTGGCATCTTTGATCCTCAAATACTCAAGCAGTCTTCCCTCTTCACCAGTCACTAGGCATGAAAATTTTTTAAAAATTAAAACAAAGGGAGCAATATGATACAGTGGCAAAGCACAGGCTTCCGAGCCGTTCTGCCTTCGTTTTCATTTATTTATTTTACAAATATTTAGTGAGAGCACACTAAGTGCTAAGCCCTGTTCTACACGGTGGAGTTAGAGGGAAATAGAAGACAGATGTTTAATCCCATGAAGCCAGATACTTAACAAAAATATGATAAAATTCAGATAGCAATGAGGATGAATATTGTTAAGAAAACAAAACAGGATCGTGGAATCGAGTGTGTGTGGGGATGGTATTTTAATAGGGTGGTATGACTCCTTATATCACTAATGGTTGGCAAATCACCTAATCACTGAAGCCTTTGGTATTCCCTTTGCAGACTTACCCAGACAGTTCTAGTCTTAGAAACTATGAAAAAGTATTGCATTCCTTGGACCCCCACTTCAAATAATGCCTTTGAGTTACCTGGTGTTTTCCTTCTCTCTGGTACCTAGTACTCTCTTGTCACTCCCACGCCATCTGTTCTGACCAGATAGGACCTCAGTGCCTTGAGTGTTTCTTCCCAACACCCTTTCTCCTCCCATCTAAATATTCTGGGTTATTGTTACCAACCAGGATTCTTGGCCCCCTTAATCAATAGAAATCGATCAGAGACCAGAAAAGAAATTCAGGCAAGGCTTTATTCGGGCCCCTGCTGCAGCAGCAGGGAGCAAAAGCAAGTAACAGGTTCCCTTGCTTGCTCACTCGCCAAGGGAGGGCAAGTTTGTTCCTTATACGGGGTGAGGGTAGGGGCGGGTCCAGGGGTCGGGCCGGAGGGGTGGCTTAGGTGTTCTGCCCACCCCTTTGGTGGTTCTGTGTGCAGGGGGCAGGCACAGTACCCTGCTTTTGCTCCGGGCTCTTCAGAAGTGGCAGTTGAGTTTTCTTGGTCTTTTTGTATCTTTTTGTCCATAATTTGCATCAACTGCACATGCATGCAGTTATTTTTAATCCCTTCTAGTTTCTTTGTATTTTGTTGCTTGAGGAGACGTTTGTCCAGGTGCAAGCACTCCAGTAAAGGGTCCCAGCCTGCCTCCTTATAGCTTCAGAATATGCAACAAATGATCCACACCAAGGTATTAATGATTTCATGAGGGTAGAGCATTTGCATTGAACACAGAACAGTAACTACATTTGCATAGCTTCATTGTTCAAAAAGTACATTTGTATAATTATCTCTTTGATATCCGCAGCAGCCTTGGGAGTTAGGCGATCTAGATGTGTTAGGTTCAGAGCATGGGGTAATATGTGGTGAGAACAGGATGTGATGAAGGATCCTAGAAACGAGACTGCAGCGTGAAGACCTGGGCAACAGGCATCACTGAATGTGGGTTCTAAGCTCACCTTCTGCACTCACAGCCCATCCACCCTAGGGAGCTTCAGTTCCCCCCCTGAAAAAATGGGGCTGATGGTACTGTTCCCAGCCACCCCCCACCTCAGAACTGTCAGGAAGAACAAATAGTATAACATCTGTGGAAGTGCTTTAAAAACTGTAAGATGTTGTAAAACTAAGAGCTATTTATCAAAAGACGTTTATGAAATACTAAGCTGTGTTGGTGCCTGGGAGAGAGACAAGGACAAAACATGACAGGAGAGCTCAGCCTCATCACATATTTGCAGCAGCTTAGAGAGAGCCCTACTCCTTATTCTCTGGTCTTTGCATAACAAATGACATTTCTAGTAAGAGCCCAAGTACAAATGATAAAAGACTTGGGCGTGACATCCCTTCCCAGACATGTCAAGGGCACAAGTCCCTTATCAAGCTTGTAAAAAGTATTTGTCAGGTCCAGTGAATATGCAAAGCAATTTTGTGAGTTGAAGTCAATAAAATCAACTGTTAGTAAATAAAATATGTTGCTGTAACACAAAATACAAAATTAAAAGAGGACTTTGGCCTCGCTCTACAGTCCTTCAGTGCTTGACAGGAGGGGTTGGAAGGAAACCAAGAGAGACATATCTCTTCCCTTCACAGCCGGCCCTGGGAATATTTTATAGTGGGTGAAATTTGTTTTTTAGAATTTTTGTTCCACTTTATGGCCTGTCCTGGGTACCTTCATGTCTCTGGGCTCTAGGCCAGCACCTAATGGCCAGGAAATATCCTCTTCATCTCTTCCACTCCCCCTCCTCACCCTGTGAAATGTACCTGCTTTGTGTATAGTATGTATGATGCCTTCCTTCCATCTAAAGATTTGACTGCCATATCCATGACTACTGAAAGAACGAGAAAAGGCTAAAAATCAACCCTCCATCCCTTCCCAGACAGACCCCATTATTTAGATGAGACTAAATACATTCTTTGTAAGTATAATAGGAAATATGAATAAGCAAAGAATACAAAAGAAATACAATCCCAACATTCATTTGCATTCTTTATTTTATATAGTATATTACATTTATTTTTCATTTGTCATTTTAGAGTATCCAAACAACCAGAGAATCTGAAATTAGATTTCTGCACACAGGGAAATTATTTTACCTTACATACTGTTCCCCTCTTGAAGGCGCCAGGGGTGTATGTGGTAAGAGTGGGACCAAAGACCATCTTGACTGAGGTTTCTGTATTCCTTTCTCAGTTAAATAACTGTATTGAATGAAGTTGATCTCTCAGTTGTCAGAAGCTTCCTTTCAAGGCCATGTCAGTTTTTTTCTTTATATCACAAAACGGGGTGCATGTTTGCCAAATTTGGTAAGGATAGTGACCAAATAGAAGAAAACGTAAACCATTCATAACATTGCCCCCTAGAGATAAACACTGTTAACATTGTAATGAATATTTATACATATCAACTGTATGCACTGAACTTTACATTGTTTTATGTTTTTTCTCATGACAATAGATTATTTTATGTCATTTAATTTTTTTATTGAATACCTCTTATAAGCTGTTATAAGCATAACTGATATATTTAATTGAAATATTATGTGTTAGGCATGAGAGAAAGTCTCTAAAGCCAGTTTGGACCTTCGTCTCTAGGTCTCCATATGGCCAATGATTAGGATAAACATCTCTTCACAAATATTTGACAGGATGCCATATTGTGTTATGGGTTATAATATCTATTGATTAAATGATTTCACGCTTAAGGCCTTTTTACCCAGTCATTTGTTAAAAATCAACCATGTGCCAGATATTATACCAAGTACTGAACATATGGAGAATAAAAGCAGCCTCTGCTCTAATGAACTTGCCCTTCAGTGAGGTAAATAAAGGTGTACCACAAAGTAGGAAATGACATAGCATAGGATATATGCTGTGGTAGCTCAGAAAAGGTAGCTCTTGTTTCCATTGGGTGTCTGGGAAGGTCTGTGGAGAGCTGGACTTTGACTTAGGCCCTGAAGGATGAGTAGAACTTGGACATGTGAGGTTGGGTATGAGAAAGTGAATGAAATGTAAATTATTGAAGCAGAGAGTATGGGGTGAAAGGGAGCACTAAATGGTTTGGTGTGTTTAGACAGAGAGTTCATGGAAGATTAAGAACACAAATGTGTATAAATTTGTTTCCATCATTTTTTGGTAATCTTATTTCAGTTTCTTTTAATCTTATCCAATTGTTTTATTCTTCATTGATGTATAACTTATTTACAATATTATATTAATTTCAGATATACAGCATAGTTATTCAGTATTTTTACAGATTATATTCTGTTAAAAGTTATTACAAGATAATGGCTATAATTCCCTGTGCTATATGATATATTTTTTTGTTTATTTTATACATAGTAGTTTGTGTCTCTTAATACCATATCCCTAATTTGCCCCTTCCTCTTTTCCTCTCCCCATTGGTGACCACTGGTTTGTTTTCTATATCTGTGAGTCTGTTTCTGTTTTGCATATACATTTATTTGTATTATTTTTAGAGTCCACATAGAAATGATGTCATACAGTATTTGTCTTTCTCTAACTTACTTCACTAAGCATAATATCCTCTAGGTTCATCCACGTTACTGCACTTGGCAGAATTTCATTCTTTTCTTTCTTTTTTTGTTTTTTTTTTTTAAATCAGTCAGCAATTTTATACACATCATTGTATACATGTCGATCCCAATCGCCCAATTCAGCACACCACTATCCCCACCCCACCGTGGTTTTCCCCCCTTGATGTCCATACGTTTGTTCTCTACATCTGTGTCTCGACTTCTGCCCTGCAAACCGGTTCATCTGTACCATTTTTCTAGGTTCCACATACATGCGTTAATATACGATATTTGTTTTTCTCTTTCTGACTTACTTCACTCTGTAAGACAGTCTCTAGATCCATCCACGTCTCAACAAATGACTTGATTTCGTTCCTTTTTATGGCTGAGTAATATTCCATTGTATATATGTACCACAACTTCTTTATCCATTCATCTGTCGATGGGCATTTAGGTTGCTTCCATGACCTGGCTATTGTAAATAGTGCTGCAATGAACATTGGGGTGCATGTGTCTTTTTGAATTACGGACTTCTCTGGGTATATGCCCAGTAGTGGGATTGCTGGATCATATGGTAATTCTATTGTTAGTTTTTTAAGGAACCTCCATACTGTTCTCCATAGTGGCTGTATCAATTTACATTCCCACCAACAGTGCAAGAGGGTTCCCTTTTCTCCACACCCTCTCCAGCATTTGTTGTTTGTAGATTTTCTGATAATGCCCATTCTAACTGGTGTGGGGTGATACCTCATTGTAGTTTTGATTTGCATTTCTCTAAAATTAGTGATGTTGAGCATCTTTTCATGTGCGTCCTGGCCATCTGTATGTGTTCTTTGGAGAAATGTCTATTTAGGTCTTCTGCCCATTTTTGGATTGGGGTGTTTGTTTCTTTAATATTGAGCTGAAAGAGCTGTTTATATACTTTGGAGATTAATCCTTTGTCTGTTGATTCGTTTGCAAATACTTTCTCCCATTCTAAGGGTTGTCTTTTCGTCTTGTTTATGGTTTCCTTTCTGTGCAAAAGCTTTGAAGTTTCATTAGGTCCCATTTGTTTATTTTTGTTTTTATTTCCATTACTCTAGGAGGTGGATCAAAAAAGATCTTGCTGTGATTTATGTCAAAGAGTGTTCTTCCTGTGTTTTCCTCTAAGAGTTTATAGTGTCCGGTCTTACATTTAGGTCTCGAATCCATTTTGAGTTTATTTTTGTATATGTTGTTAGGGAGTATTCTAATTTCATTCTTTTATATGTAGCTATCCAGTTTTCCAGCACCACTTACTGAAGAGACTGTCTTTTCTCCATTGTATATTTTTGCCTCCTTTGTCATAGATTAGTTGACCATAGGTGCGTGGGTTTATCTCTGGGCTTTCTATCTTGTTCCATTGATCTATGTTTCTGTTTTTGTGCCAGTACCATATTGGCTTGATAACTGTAGCTTTGTAGTATAGTCTGAAGTCAGGGAGTCTGATTCCTCCAGCTCCGTTTTTTCCCTCAAGACTGCTTTGGCTATTCGGGGTCTTTTGTGTCTCCATACAAATTTTAAGATTTTTGGTTCTAGTTCTGCAAAAAGTGCCATTGGTGATTTGATAGGGATTGCATTGAATCTGTAGATTGCTTTGGGTAGTATAGTCATTTTCACAATATTGATTCTTCCAATCCAAGAACATGGTATATCTCTCCATCTGTTGGTATCATCTTTCATTTCTTTCATCAGTGTCTTACAGTTTTCTGCATACAGGTCTTTTGTCTCCCTAGGTAGGTTTATTCCTAGGTATTTTATTCTTTTTGTTGCAGTGGTAAATGGGAGTGTTTCCTTAATTTCTCTTTCAGATTTTTCATCATTAGTGTATAGGAATGCAAGAGATTTCTGTGCATTAATTTTGTATCCTGCAACTTTACCAAATTCATTGATTAGCTCTAGTAGTTTTCTGGTGGCATTTTTAGGATTCTTTATGTATAGTATCATGTCATCTGCAAACAGTGACAGTTTTACTTCTTCTTTTCCAATTTGTATTCCTTTTATTTCTTTTTCTTCTCTGATTGCTGTGGCTAGGACTTCCAAAACTATGTTGAATAATAGTGGTGAGAGTGGACATGCTTGTCTCTTTCCTGATCTTAGAGGAAATACTTTCAGTTTTTCACCATTGAGAATGATGTTTGCTGTGGGTTTGTTGTAGATGGCCTTTATTATGTTGAGGTAGGTTCCCTCTATGCCCACTTTCTGGAGAGTATTTATCATAAATGGGTGTTGAATTTTGTCAAAACCTTTTTCTGCATCTATTGAGATGATCATATGGTTTTTATTCTCCAATTTGTTAATATGGTGTATCACATTGAATGATTTGCATATATTGAAGAATCCTTGCATCCCTGGGATAAATCCCACTTGATTGTGGTGTATGACCCTTTTAATGTGTTGTTAGATTCTGTTTGCTAGTATTTTGTTGAGGATTTTTGCATCTATATTCATCAGTGATATTGGTCTGTAATTTTCTTTTTTTGTAGTATCTTTGTCTGGTTTTGGTATCAGGGTGATGGTGGCCTCATAGAATGAGTCTGGGAGTGTTCCTTCCTCTGCAATTTTTGGGAAGAGTTTGAGAAGGATCGGTGTTATCTCTTCTCTAAATGTTTGATAGAATTCACCCGTGAAGCCATCTGGTCCTGGACTTTTGTTTGTTGGAAGATTTTTAATCACAGTTTCAATTTCATTACTTGTGATTGGTCTGTTCATACTTTCTGTTTCTTCCTGGTTCAGTCTTGGAAGGTTATACCTTTCTAAGAATTTGTCCATTTCTTCCAGGTTGTCCATTGTATTGGCATAGAGTTGCTTGTAGTAGTGTCTTAGGATGCTTTGTATTTCTGTGGTGCCTGTTGTAACTTCTCCTTTTTCATTTCTAATTTTATTGATTTGAGTCCTCTCCCTCTTTTTCTTGATGAGTCTGGCTAATGGCTTATCAATGTTGTTTATCTTCTCAAAGAACCAGCTTTTAGTTTTATTGATCTTTGCTATTGTTTTCTTTGTTTCTATTTCATTTATTTCCACTCTGATCTTTGTGTTTTCTTTCCTTCTGCTAACTTTGGGTTTGTGTGTTCTTCTTTCTCTAGTTCTTTTAGGTGTAAGGTTAGATTGTTTACTTGAGATTTTTCTTGTTTCTTTAGGTGGCTTGTATAGCTATAAACTTCCCTCTTAGAACTGCTTTTGCTGCATCCCATAGGTTTTGGATCGTCGTGTTTTCATTGTCATTTGTCTCTAGGTATTTTTTGATTTCCTCTTTGATTTCTTCAGTGATTGCTTGGTTATTTAGTAACGTATTGTTTAGCCTCCATGTGTTTGTGTTTTTTACGTTTTTTTCCCTGTACTTGATTTCTAATCTCATAGTGTTGTGGTCAGAAAAGATGCTTGATATGATTTCAATTTTCTTAAATTTACCAAGGCTTGATTTGTGACCCAAGATGTGATCTATCCTGGAGAATGTTCTGTGCACACTTGAGAAGAAAGTGTAATCTGCTGTTTTTGGATGGAATGTCCTATAAATATCAATTAAATCTATGTGGTCTAGTGTGTCATTTAAAGCTTCTGTTTCCTTATTTATTTTCATTTTGGATGATCTGTCCATTGGTGTAAGTGAGATGTTAAAGTCCTCCACTATTATTGTGTTACTGTCAATTTCCTCTTTTATAGCTGTTAGCAATTGCCTTATGTATTGAGGTGCTCCAATGTTGGGTGCATATATATTTATAATTGTTATATCCTCTTCTTGGATTGATCCCTTGATCATTACATAGTGTCCTTCCTTGTCTCTTGTAACATTCTTTATTTTAAAGTCTGTTTTATCTGATATGAGTATTGCTACTCCAGCTTCCTTTTGATTTCCATTTGCATGGAATATCTTTTTCTATCCCCTCACTTTCAGTCTGTATGTGTCCCTATGTCTGAAGTGGGTCTCTTGTAGACAGCATATAGATGGGTCTTCTTTTTGTATCCATTCAGCAAGCCTGTGTCTTTTGTTTGGTGCATTTAATTCATTCACGTTTAAGGTAATTACTGATATGTATCTTCTTATGACCATTTTCTTAATAGTTTTGGGTTTGTTTTTGTAGGTGCTTTTCTTCTCTTGTGCTTCCCACTTAGAGAAGTTCCTTTAGCATTTGTTGTAGAACTGGTTTGGTGGTGCTGAATTCTCTTAGCTTTTGTTTCTCTGTAAAGTTTTGATTTCTCCATTGAATCTGAATGACATCCTTGCTGGGTGGAGTAATCTTGGTTGTAGCTTCTTCCCTTTCATCACTTTAAGTATATCATGCCACTCCTTCTGGCTTGTAGAGTTTCTGCTGAGAAATCAGCTGTTAACCTTATGGGAGTTCCCTTGTATGTTATTTTTCGTTTTTCCCTTGCTGCTTTCAATAATTTTTCTTTGTCTTTAATTTTTGCCACTTTGATTACTATGTGTCTCAGCGTGTTTCTCCTTGGGTTTATCCTGTATGGGACTCTCTGCGCTTCCTGGACTTGGGTGGCTATTTCCTTTCCCATGTTAGGGAAGTTTTCGACTATAATCTCTTCAGATATTTTCTCTGGTCCTTTCTCTCTCTCTTCTCCTTCTGGGACCCCTATAATGCAAATGTTGTTGCGTTTAATGTTGTCCCAGAGGTCTCTTAGGCTGTCTTCATTTCTTTTCATTCTTTTTTCTTTAGTCTGTTCCGCAGCAGTGAATTCCACCCTTCTGTCTTCCAGGTCACTTATCCGTTCTTCTGCCTCAGTTATTCTGCTATTGATTCCTTCTAGTGTAGTTTTCATTTCAGTTATTGTATTGGTCATCTCTGTTTGTTTGTTCTTTAATTCTTCTAGGTCTTTGTTAATCATTTCTTGCATCTTCTCAATCTTTGCCTCCATTCTTATTCCGAGGTCCTGGATCATCTTCACTATCATTATTCTGAATTCTTTTTCTGGAACGTTGCCTATCTCCACTTCATTTAGTTGTTTTTCTGGGGGTTTTTCTTGTTCCTTCATCTGGTATATAGCCCTCTGCCTTTACATGTTCTCTATCTTTCTGTAAATGTGGTTTTTGTTCCACAGGCTGCAGGATTGTAGTTTTTCTTGCTTCTGCTGTCTGCCCTCTGGTGGTTGAGGCTATCTAAGAGGCTTGATGGGAGGCTCTGGTGGTGGGTAGAGCTGACTGTTGCTGTGGCAGTCAGAGCTCCGTAAAACTTTAATCCACTTGACTGTTGATGGGTGGGGCTGGGTTCCCTCCCTGTTGGTTGTTTTCCCTGAGGCAACCCAACACTGGAGCCTACCTGGGCTCTTTGTTGGGGCTAATGACAGACTCTGGGAGGGCTCATGCCAAGGAGTACTTCCCAGGACTTCTGCTGACAGTGTCCTTGTCCCCACGGTGAAACAGAGCCACCCCCCGCCTCTGCAGGAGACCTTCCAACACAGCAGGTAGGTCTGGTTCAATCTCCCCCGGGGTCACTGCTTCTTCCCCTGGGTCCTGATGTGCACACTATTTTGTGTGCACCTTCCAAGAGTGTGGTCTCTGTTTCCCCCAGTCCTGTCGAAGTCCTGCAATCAATTCCCACTAGGCTTCTAAGTCTGATTCTCTGTGAATTACTCCTCCCATTGCCAGACCCCCAGGTTGGGAAGCCTGACATGGGGCTCAGAACCTTCACTCCTGTGGGTGGACTTCTGTGGTATAAGTGTTCGCCAGTCTGTGAGTCACCCACCCACCAGTTACGGGATTTGATTTTACTCTGATTGTGCCCCTCCTACTGTCTCATTGTGGCTTATCTTTGTCTTTGGATGTGGGGTATCTTTTCTGGTGAGTTCCAGTGTCTTCCTGTCGATGATTGTCCAGCAGCTAGTTGTGACTTTGGTGTTCTCGCAAGAGGGAGTGAGAGCACGTCCTTCTACTCCGCCATCTTGGTTCAAGAAAAAACTCATTGTTTTCTATGGCTAATATCCCATTGTGTGTGTGTGTGTGTGTGTGTGTATGTATATATACATATATACATATTATATATATATATATATACACATATAATATACATGTATGTATATTTTATATATATCTATATATACCATTTTCTTAATCCAATCATCTGTTGATGGGCACTCGGGTTGCTTCTATGTCTTGGCTACTGTAAATAGTGCTGCTATGAACATTGGGGTACATGTATGTTTTTGAATTAATTCTTTTGTTTTCTTCGGATATATACCCAGGAGTAGAATTGATGGATCATGTGATAGTTCTATTTTTAGTTTTTTAAGGAACCTCCATACTGTTTCCCATAACAGCTGCATCCATTTACATTCCCACCAACAGTGTATGAGGGTTCCCTTTTCTCCATATCCTCTCCAACTTTTTGTAATTTGTAGACTTTTTAATGGTAGCCATTCTGCTAGGTTTGAGGTGATAGCTCATTGTTGTTTTGATTTGCCTTTCTCTATTAATTAGTGATGTTGAGCATCTTTTCATGTGTCTGTTAGCCACCTGTGTGTCTTCTTTGGAAAAAATGTCTGTTCAGTTCTTCTGCCCATTTTTTGATTGTTTTTTTTATATTGAGTGTATGTGCTATCTATATTTTGGATATTGACCCCTTGTTGGTCATATCATTGGCAAATATTTTCTCCAGCTAATTCCATAGGTTGTCTTTTCATGTTGTTGATTGTTTCCTTTGCTGTGCAAAAGGTTTTAAGTTTAATTAGGTCCCATTTGTGTACTTTTGCCTTTATTTCCTTTGCCTTGGGAGACAGATCCAAAAAAACGTTGCTACGATTAACGTCAAAATAGTGTTCTGCCTATGTTTTATTCTAGGAGTTTTATGTTTTCAGGTCTTACATTTAGGTCTTTAATCCATTTCAGTTTATTTTTGTGCACGGTGTAAGGAAATGTGCTAATCTCATTCTTTTACATGTAGCTGTCCAGTTATCCCAGCACCACTTGTTGAAGAGACTGTCTTTTTTCCATTGTACATTCTTGCCTCCTTTTTCATAGATTAATTGACCATAGGTGCATGGGTTTATTTCTGGGCTCTCTGTTCCATTGATCTATGTGTATGTTTTGGTGCCAGTACTATGCTGTTTTGATTACTCTAGCTTTGTAATATAGTCTGGGGTCTGGAAGCATGATAGCTCCAGCTTTGTTCTCTTTTCTCAAGATTGCTTTGACAATTCAGGGTCTTAGTGGATCCATGTGAATTTTAGGATTATATGTTCTAGTTCTGTGAAAAATGTCATGGGTATTTTGATGGCGATTACATTAAATCTGTAGATTGCTTTGGGTAATTATGGCATTTTAACAATATTAATTCTTCCAATCCAAGAACACGGGAGATCTTTCCATTTCTTTGTATCATCTTCAGTTTCCTTCATCAGTGTTTTATAGTTTTCAGAGCATAGGTCTTTCACCTCTTTGGTGAAGTTTATCCTAGGTATTTTATTCTTTTTGATGTAATTCTAAACAGGATTTTTTTTTTACTTTCTCTTTCTGATAGTTCATTATTAGTGTATAGAAAAGCAACAAATTTCTGTATATTAATTTTGAATTCTGTAACTTTGCTGAATTCATTTGCTAAATCTAATAGGTTTGGGGTGGAGACTTCAGGGTTTTCTATATAAAGAATCATGTCATCTGCAAATAGTGACAGTTTTACTTCTTTTCTTCCAATTTGGGTGCCTTTTATTCCTTTTTGTCTGATTGCTGTGGCTAGGACTTTGAATACTGTGTTAAACAGAAGTGATGAGAGTGGGCATCCTTGTCTTATTCCTTAATTTAGAGGGAAGGCTTTCAGGTTTTCACTGTGAGTATGATGTTTGATGTGGGTTTGTCATAAATGGCCCTTATTATGTTGAGAGATGAGTGTAGACCAACTTTGATGAGAGTTTTTATCATAAATGGATGTTACATTTTGTCAAATGGGCTTTTGGCATCTATTGAGATGATCATGTGATATTTATCCTTCCTTTTGTTAATGTATATCTGCAAATGGTGAACCATCCTTGTTTTACTGGAATAAATCCAACTTGATCATGATGTATGATTCTTTTTATGTATTGTTGGATTCAGCTTGCTAATATTTTGTTGATTTTTTCATCTATATTCATCAAAGATATTGTCCTGTAATTTTCTTTTTTGTAGTGTCTTTGTCTGGTGTTGATATCAGGGTAATGGTGGGCTCATAGAATGGATTTGGGAGTGTTTTTCCTCTTCAATTTTTGGGAATAATTTGAGAAGTATTAGTTCTTCTTTATATGTTTGGTAGAATTCCCCAGTGAAGCCATCTGGTCCTGGACTTTTGTTTCCTGGGAGTTTTCTTTATTAAAAATTCAATTTCACTAGTAGTAATCAGTCTGTTCAAATTGTGTGTTTCTTCTTGATTCAGTCTTGGCAAGTTGTATATGTCTAGAAATTTGTCCATTTCTTCTAGGTTGTTCAGTTTGTTGGCATATAACTTTTCATAGTATTCTCTTATGATTTTTTGTATCTCTGTGGTATCAGTTTTTTACAATTTTTATTGGAGTATAGTTGATTTACAATGTTGTGTTACTTTCAGGTGTACAGCAAAGTGAATCAGTTATACATATATCCACTCTTTTTTAGATTATTTTCCCATATAGGCCATTACAGAGTATTGAGTAGAGTTCCCTGTGCTGTATAATAGGTCTTTATTATCTATTTTGTATATAGTAGTGTGTATGTCAATCCCAATCTCCCAATTTATCCCTCCCCCCCTTATGTGGTATCAGTTGTTATTTCTCCTCTTTCCTTTGTTTTATTTTGCTCCTCTCTCTTTTCTTCCTGGTGAGCCTGTCTAAAGGTTTATCAATTTTATCATTTCAAAAAACCAGCTCTTGGTTTTATTGATATTTTCTATTTTTTTATCTCTATTTTATTTTTTCTCTGATATTTATTGTTTCCTTCCCCTGCTGACTTTGGGCTTTTATTGTTCTTCTTTTTCTAATTCCTTAAGGTGGTCGGTTAGGCTGAGATTTTTCCTGTTTCTTAAGTAAGGCCTGTATTGCTATAAACTACCTTTTTGGAACTGCTTTTGCTGCATTCCCATAGATTATGGAATATTATAATTCCAGTTTCCTCTTTGATTTCTTCATTGATCCATTGGTTTTTAGTAGCATGTTGTTTAGTCTCCATGTGTTTGCTATTTTCCCATTTTTTTCTTTCTGTAGTTGATTTCTAGTTTCATTCCATTGAGGCAAGGAAAAAAAAAAGCTTGAGATAATTTCTATTCTCTTAAACTTCTTGAGACTTGTTTTGTGGCCTAGCATGTGATCTATCCTGGAGAAAAATCCACATGCACTTGAAAAGAATGTGTATTCTACTTTTTTGGATGTTGTGTACTGTATATATCTGCTAAGTCCAACTGGTCTGTTGTGTCACTTATGACTACTTCTGCCTTATTGATTTTTTTTGTCTGGGTGATCTCTCCATTAAGTGGGGTGTTAAAATCCCCTGCTATTATTGTTATCAGTGTCTCCCTTTATGTTTGTTAGTATTTGCTTTATATATTTAGGTGTTCCTGTATCTGGTGCATATATGTTAACAAGTATAACATTCTATTTTTGTGTTGACCCTTTTATCATTATATAATGCCTTTCTTTGTTTTGTTATAGCCTTTCTTTTAAAGTCTATTTTGTCTGATAAGAGTATTGCTACCCCCACTTTGTTGTTGTTTCTGTTTGCATGAAATATCTTTTTCCATCCCCTCACTTTCAGTCTGTGTGTCTTTAGCGCTAAAGTGAGTCTCTTTTTTATATCCAGTCAGCCACCCTATGTCTTTTGATTGGAGAATTTAGTTCATTGACTTTCAAAGTAATTATTTATAGGTATGTACTTATTACCCTTTTATTACTTGTTTTCTGGTTGCTTTTGTAGTTCTTAGCTGTTCATTTCTTTTTGTTTTCTTGTGGTTGATTTTTTTTTTATTATGTTTGTATTCCTTTCTTTTTGGTTTTTGTTATATCTATTGTAGGTTTTTGACTTGTGGTTACCATGTGATTCATATATGTTGACCTGTAATTATATCTGCTTGTTTTAAGCTTGTAGTCATTTAAACCCAAAAACATTCTAAGAGATCTACACTCCCCTCCTCCCATATTTTGTGTTTTTGATGTCATATTTTACATCTTCATGCTTATCGCTTAACTGTTTATTTTAGTTATAGTTGCTTTTACAATTTTTTGTCTTTTAATCTAGGTACTGGTTTATTTAAATGGTTGATCCTTAGCCCTTATTATATATTTCCCTTTCCTAGTGGGATTTTCCCTTTCCTATAGATTCTTACTTCTTTTCTATTTAGAGAAGACCCTTCAGCATTTCTTTTATGGTAAGTTTAGTATTGATGAATTATTCTAGTTCTTGCTTGCCTGAGAAGTTCTTTATCTCTCCTTCTATTCTAAATGAAAATCTTGCTGGATAGAGTATCCTAGGTTGCAGGTTTTTCCCTTTCAGCACTTTGAATATATCATGCCACTCTCTTCTGGCCTGTAAAGTTTCTGCAGAAAAATCAGCTGATGGCCTTACGGGGAATTCCTTTGTATATGACTCTGTGTTTTTCTCTTGCTGTCTTTAAAATTCTCTCTTTAACTTTTGCCATTTTAATTATGATATGTCTTAGTGTGGAGCTGTTTGGGTTCATCCTGTTTGGGACCCTCTTTGCTTCCTGTATCTGTTTCCTTCTTTAGGTTTGGGAGATTTTCAGCCATATTTTCCTCAAACACATTTTTGATCACCTTCTCTCTTCTCCCTCATGAACCCCTATAATGCAAATGTTAGAACACATTATGCCAGATATCTCAAATTGCTTTTATTTTTAAAAATTTGTTTTTCTTTCTTCTGTCCTGGTTGTGTGATTTCCATAATTCTATCTTCCAGATCACTTATGTGTTCTTCTGTATCACTTAGTCTGCTAGGCATACCTTCTGGTGTATTTGTTTCAGCTATTATTCATTTCTTATTGGGTCTCTTTTATATTTTCTAGTTCCTTGCTAAAATGGTCAATGATTAGATCAATTATTTTCCTTAATTCAGTTATCATTTTTTTTCTTTCATCTTTCTCTAGATCTTCTTTTAAATTTTCATTTTGAAATAATTATAGATTCACATTCAGTTGAAAGCAATAACACATAGAGATCCCACATACCCTTTACCCAATTTCCCTCAATATAACATCTTGCACAACTGTAGTATAATAGCACAACCAGGAAACTGACAGTGATACAATCCATCCACCTTATTCAGATTTCACCATTTTTACATGCACTCACTATGAAATGTTATCACATGTGCAGATTATGTGACCACCACCACAGTCCAGATAGAGACCATTTCCATCACAAGGATGCCCTGAGCTACCCTTTTAGAGCCTTAGCCACTTCATTCCCTCCCCCATCCCTGACAATTGCTAATCTATTCCCCTTATCTATAATTTTGTATAATTTAAGCTAGGAATCTTTGAGATGGGCTTTTTTTCCACTCCGCATAACTCTTTGGTGATTCATCCAGGTTGTTGTGTATACCAATAGTTCCTTCCTTTTTATTACTGAGCAGTATCCCATTGTGTGCATGGGCCATGGTTTGTTTAACCACTCCTGAAGGAAATTTTGGTTGATTCTAGTTTTTGGCTATTATGAATCAAGCTGCTCTGAACAGTTGTGTACAGGTTTCTGCATGAACATAAGTCTTCATTTCTCCGGAATAAATGGCCAAGAGTGCCATGTGGTATGACTTGGTTAGTTATGTAAAAAACTGACAAACCGTTTCAGGGGGCTACACCATTTTACATTCCCACCAGAAATGTTTGAGTTTCTCCACATTCTCATCATCATTTGGTGTTACCATTATTTTTTTATTTTAGCTGTCCTGGTGGGTATGTATTGAGCTTTCATTGTGATTTTAATTTCCATTTCTCTAACGGCTAATGATGTTGAACATCTTTTCATGCACTGATTTGCCATCTGTACATCCTCTTTGGTGAAATGTCTGTTCGTGTATTTTGCCTGTTTTCTGATTGGATTGTTTGTTTTCTTACTGTTGAGTTTTGAAAATTCTTTATATATTCTAGATGTAAGTCCTTTGTCAGATATGTGGTTTGCAAATACTTTTTCCCAGTTGATTGCTTGTCTTTTCATCTTCATACAGGGTCTTTCACAGAGCAAAAGTTTCAATTTTTTTCTTTTTTTATTGAAGTATAGTTGATGTACAATATTATATAAGTTATAGGTGTGCAATACAGTGATTCACAATTTTTAAAGGTTATACTCCATTTGTAGTTATTACAAAATTTGCAAACGTTTTTAATTTAATGAGATCCAATTTATCACATTTTCCTTTTATGCATCATGCTTTTTGTGTAAAGTCTAAGAACACTGACTAGCCATAGACCTCTAAGATTTTAGCCTTAGTTTTTTCCTAGAAGTTTTAGTTTTCTATCTAAGTCTGTAATCCATTTTGAGTTAATTTTTGTATAAAGTACAAAATTAGGTTGAGGTTCTTTTTTTCCCTATGCCTGTCCACTTGCTCCAGCACCATTTATTGAAAAAGCAATCTCTCCTCCATTGAATTTTTTAACCTTTGTCAAAAATCAGTTGGGCATACTCGTGTGGGTCTAATTCTGGTTTCTCTAACCTGTTCCGAACATTGATCTATGTACCTCTATCTCTCCATCGATACCACACTGTTTTCATTACTGTAGCTATCTAGTAGGTCTTAACACTGGATAAAATGATTCCTCCTATTTTATCCTTTTTTTTCAAAGGTGTTGTAGCTCAGTTAACATTTTTATTGCCAATGTTTTGAACTCTTTATCTGAAGAATTATTTCTGTTTTATTATTTTTTCAGAGGTTTTTCTCTTGCTCTTTCAATTTTGAGTAGTTCCTCTGCCTTTTCATTTTGCTTAACTTTCTCTGCCTCTCTGAATTTAGGTGAAACAGTTATTCCGGCCTTGAAGTGGCATTCTTATGTGGGAGTGTCCCTATACAGACTAAATGTGCCCAGTGCCTTTGGTGGGAGGGCTGGATTTGATGTAGATGCTCGTCACGTCTTTCCTCAGGGTGTGTTGGCAGCTATCACCTTGGGAGGGGGTAGGGCTGGAGATGGAGGGCTAGAGCTGATGCCAGGTGTGAAGTGGGACTTCCTCTCTGCTTAGTGGCCATCACTGCCTTGTCAGGGTCATGGTCTGATCCCAAGTTGCTGGAGCAGAAACCCTGAGGGCCGGGCTCAAGCTGACTCTCTTCCCTTAAAGAGTCTGTTTTTCCCTCTCCCTGCACCAGGGCCTTTGCCCCAGAGGGGTGTGCTAAAGCATGTGGGGCCTGTACGTAGACAGAGGTTCGATGCACGGCCTGTATAGGCATCTGCTACGCCACTCAGATGCAGCCTTGGGTGTGAATCCCCTTTGTCTCTCAAAGCCAATCACTGAGCCCTGCCTCCGCCACCCCTGCCCTATTGTAGAACTACTCTGCAAGTCTGGCAAGGACCTGCATGGACTCTCAGCAGGTACTGGCAGATTAGTCACGGTAGAGGGGCCTCTCTCAGTGATCTGGGTGGCTCCTGGTGTGCTGCCTGAGTAAGCGACAACACTGGCTACCGCTGCCCACCTGGGCTCCTCCCCAGGATGGGTCACCTTTGTGTCCCATGGTCTAGTCTTTTCCCTGGTCCTGGCTGCCCCAGATCCAGTACTGCCCTGTGGTGTGGAGTAAGCAGGGCCAGAGCATTTGTTCAGGTCAGGCGGGGAAGTGGACCGAGGCAGTCACTGGCAACCTGGCAGCCACTAGGATAGACCTCTCTCTGCCCTGCCTTGGGAGCTGGTCAACACGCTCATGCACGCTCCTCATGAGCAGTATCCAGGCTTCTCCAGCCTTTCCATCTGACCCAGTGTTCCTCCCGCCAGGCAAGGGGGCCTCTCTCCTCTGAGTAGGACCCCAGAACTGGGATGCCCAGTCTGTAGCTTGACCTGCTCACTGCACAGGTCCACTCTCGTAATCTCCCTTTTCCTCTGAGTCCCCTTCTAGGGTCCCAGGTCCTGAACTAATCACTTTTCTTCCTTCCTATGTGTGTATCTTTCTTACAGCCTTGGTTGTATAGGAGTCCTTCTACCAGTTTCCAGTTAGTTTTAATTGAGAATTATTCATGGGGGGATGGGAGTTCCATGTCCTCTTATTCCATCTTGATTTCCCATCTTTCAGATTTTAAAATCCTGGGATACATAAATAAATTGCACAAAAATGTGTATACAAAGACATGTCAAATATTTACCCACACTTTTTAATGGACTCATACTAGACATAGTTATATAACCTGCTTTTTCTCTTAGCAATGCATCATGAACATTTTTCTTTGCTAGTTAGTGTACCATTATGTCATTATTTTAACAATTACACAATATTATGTTATATGAAATTGCAATTTATTTTACCAAAATTATGGACAATTCAGTTGTTGCTAATTTTTCTCTGACATAAAAACTGTGCTCTGACCATCCCCATACATAAAACTTTCACACTTGTAAAATTACTTCTAAATTCCCAGAAGTAGAATTGCTTGACCAAAGATTTTGTGGGTTTTTAAGACTTTTGATGGACATATGTCTTTTTGCACCATATAATTCATAGGAATGAATTAATGGGAGAAATGTTACACCAAGTCAAGGAAAGGAGGAACCAGAAATGGGAGAATTGTCAGAACTTTCCAGAACCCCCTCAAGTCTCACCTGCTGCCTCCAGTGCTGGGTTGAAGTTGTATGCACTGGCCTTTTATGTTTATTGAGTTGCCTCCATTTGCCTACTTTTAATAATTTTTATGTTCTCCTGAGCTTATAATACACAAAGCAACCTCTTCAAAAAGAGAATTTCTGTGTAGAATAAAAAGCTGCATAGACACCCACAGGGTAAAAGCACAGGTTGAGTGTCTTCAGTGTATTGTCTAGATCCATAGACTTAGAATCACACCATATAGCCACCAGACAGGGAGTTTCCATTGTGACTCATTAAGGCTACCTGGAGGTGAGAGCAAGGGTTTCTGTTTTCATTTTTCTCCAGATTTTTCTTTCAGATCCTTCTCAGCTATATTTAGCTCTAGTGAGACTTTGGGGACCTTTCGCTTTACCATGTCTAAAGTAGGACTACAAAAGAGGAGGGAGAGGACTTGAGAAGATTCAGATGAGAGATGGATGTTCCCAAAAATAGAACAAAGCATAGAAGAAAGAACCAGTCTTCAAATGCAAGGAAGGTTAAGAGAGAGAAGGAGGGAGAAGCAAAATGGGGAACAATTTTTTGTGCAGGGCAGCTCTGGACTGTTTTTGAGGCAAGAAGGGAGTTTCAGTTGTATCTTTCTAATAACAAACCAACATGGCTTAGGAAAGTGACAATTAATTCAGCTCTGTTTTGGTCCCAATTCTGCCCTTCCTTTTTTCCTTCTGAAAATGTTGCTTGACTACATCTTACTGATTTTTTTACCCTCATGGATTTGGTATTATTAAAGCTTCATTATAAGAGTAAGAGAATTATGGCTAAAAATTCAAAATATCAAAGACCTTATTTTTTTAATGTAGATTCATTCAAACCCATTTTTATGGGTTAAAGACAGGGTAAATGTAATTCTGGGAGGAGCCAGAAACATAAGGAGTCAAAACAATTACTTTATCAGTCATTGATCTCTCAAAATGATCAGCAGTTTTAACACCATGTACTTACAATCATAGTTGAATGTGATGTAGTTTCTGTACATTTTCTTTGAACCCTTTGTCCATTTTCAAGTTTAAAGCATGTCAGTTATCTAGTCCTTACCAACACCCCATGGACTTGTGGTTAAGAACGTGCACTCCAGCTAGGGTCACACTCCTTTGGTCTGAATCCTAGCTTCACCTCTTATTGACTGTGTAACTTTGCTCAAATTTCTTAGGGCTTCAGTTGTCTCATCTGTTAAATAGGGATGATAATAGTACCCACATTAAAGGGCTGTTTGTGGATTAAATGAGAATCTATGTACGTATAGTGCTTCACATAGGAAGCCATATAAATGTTAACTATTGTTGTCCTTATCTCCTCTATCATTTCTGGACATCAAACACAGAACCACATTTTCCCATAATCCTGCATAAGGCCTATTAACCCTAAATCACCTGGCTGAAGGAAACCATAATAAAAGGTTTTAATATCATCATTTCCTTTATTATCACCAGAACAAAGATTTCTGAAATATAATAATAGGTAGTATTTGTTGTGCACCTACTAATTTCCAGACACCACACTAAGCCTTTTTGCATCACTTCTTTTAATTATCTTAACAGCCATACACATGAGGACTTGTATTTCACCTCTTTTACAGATGAGGTTTCAGAGGCTTAGGGAGGTTATACTGAGGTCACACGGCCAGTGCTTGGCAAATGTGAGCAGAACCAGGTCTTACTTAAGCTTAGGCTCCTTACTACCATAACAAGATATATTATGCTGGCCAGAGTTATTAGGACTGGCATTCTTCAGTAACAGTAATCGTTATCCAGAGTAACATAGACTCAGGTGACCAAACTGGCCACTCACAGTTGGCCTCAGCTTACTAAATTTTGGGTTGGCCAAACAGTTCATTCGGTTTTAAGTGAAAATAAAAGACATTTTTCATTTTCACCAAGAATATTATTGAACAATGTATTCACTAATGGAATGAACTGTTTGGCCAACCCAATATCTCCATGCTAAGCAGAACCATTACCTCACATGGACCAACTGGGAACTGTCGGACACCATGGTCGTCATCCAGCTGCTGGTTTACCAGAGCAAGGAGACTTCTTTAAAGTCAGTCAGCCTTGTACCCCTTACTTGATCAGGCATACATTGGAATGTCCACCACTGTAATCTGCATCAACATTTTTATTTGGGGAAGTAAACAAGCAGGACTCCCAGGGTACCACGCATACATAATCTGATCCACTCCAGAACCGTGTTAATCCAGGTCTCAAGAGACAGCAGGTCAGAACACAGCTTCTTTCCTCTACACCCAGCTAGTTGATTTAAGGTTCTTTTCAGGATCGAGAGTGAGAGGGGGGAACAGATGACTGAGAAATTGAAGAGCCCCGTCTCAGATAAACCATCAGAGTTCTTTGGAAGGCTCAAAGCGTTTTTACTAACATCAAAGAATTAGAATCACGGACTTTAGAAAATTTTAGCAAACGCCATGAAGCTAAGAGCTTGAACAAGGAAGGGGAACCTTGGATCCACTCTTGGACATTCATGAACGTTGTTCTGAAAAACAATCCCGTTATGGGACTATATGTTATGGGTATGTTTAAGAGTGGAGTGTTTACTGTGTTTGAGAACATGTATCAAATTAGTTTGGAAGGCAGGTCAAATAGCACTGCTGGTTATCGCTCATTCTCTTCTCTGCCTTGTGTTCCCTGATAAAAAAACCCCTATTATTTTTCTATTTTAATTGGAATTAATCTTTCTTTGAACTTGAAATATACCAGGATTTCAGATACATCGTAGGAAAATTAAGTCCCAGCGGTAACCCTGCAAAGTGCAAACATTCAAGTTAACATATCAGAATGAAAAATTATTTGATAACAAAATGTTGATTTTTTTTAACTTTTTATTTTATATTGGAGTATAGTTGATTAACAATGTTGTGTTAGTTTCAGGTGTACAGCAAAGTGATTCAGTTATACATATACATGTATCTATTCTTTTTCAAAGTATTTTCCCATTTAGGTTATTACACAATATTGAGCAGAGTTCCCTGTGCTATACAGTAGGTCCTTGTTGGTTATCTAGCAGTGTGTATGTGTCAACCCCGTACTTCCAATTTATCCCTCCCCCCACACCTTTCCCCTTTGGTAACCATAAGTTTGTTTTCTGTCCATCTGTTTCTGTTTTGCAAATAAGTTCGTTTGTATCATTTTTTTAGATTCCAAATAGAAGCGATATCATATGATGTTTGTCTTTCTCTGTCTGACTTACTTCACTTACTATGATAATCTCTAGGTCCATCCATGTTGCTGCAAATGGCATTATTTCATTATTTTTATGGCTGAGTAATATTCCATTGTATATATGTACCACATCTTCTTTATCCATTCATCTGTTGATGGACACTTAGTTTGCCTCCATGTCTTGGCTATTGTAAACCATGCTGCAATGAACACTGGGATGCATGTATCCTTTCAAACCATGGTTTTCTCTGGATATATGCCCAAGAGTGGGATTGCTGGATCATAGGGTAGTTCTATTTTTAGTTTTTTAAGGAACCCCCCCATACTGTTCTCCATAGTAGTTTTACCAATTTACATTCCCAACAACAGTGTAGGAGGGTTCCCTTTTCTCCACACCCTCTCCAGCATTTATCATTTGTAGACTTTTTGATGATGACCATTCTGACTGGTGTGAGGTGATATCTCATTGTAGTTTTGATTTGCATTTCTCTAATAGTGATGTTGAGCATCTTTACATGTGCCTCTTGGCTATCTGTATGTCTTCCTTGGAGAAATGTCTATTTAGGTCTTCTGCCTATTTTTTGATTGGGTTGTTTGTTTTTTTGATACTGAGATGCATGAGCTGTTTGTAAGTTTTGGAGATTAATTCCTTATTAATTAGTCGGTTGCATCATTTGCAAATATTTTCTCCCATTCTGTGGGTTGTCTTTTCATTTTGTTTATGATTTCCATTGCTGTGCAAAAGCTTCTGAGTTTAATTATGTCCCATTTGTTTATTTTTATTTTTATTTCTATTACCCTAGGAGACAGTCGAAAAAGATATTGCTGTGATTTATGTCGGAGTGTTCTGCCTATGTTTTCCTCTAGGAGTTTTATAGTATCAGGTCTTACATTTAGGTCTTTAATCCATTTTGAGTTTATTTTTGTATATGGTGTTAAAGAATGTTCTAATTTCATTCTGTTACATGCAGCTGTCCAGTTTTCCAAGCACCATTTATTGATGAGACTATCTTTCTCCATTGTATAGTCTTACCTCCTTTGACATAGATTAATTGACCATAGGTGCGTGGGTTTATTTCTGGGCTTTCTATCCTGTTCCATTGATCTATATTTCTTTTTTTGTGCCAGTACCGTACTCTTTTGATGACTGTAGCTTTGTAGTATAGTCTGAAATCAGGGCGCCTGATTCCTCCACCTTCATTTTTCTTTCTCAAGTTTGCTTTGCTTATTCGGGATTTTTTGTGTCTCAATACAAATTTTAGGATTTTTTGCTCTAGTTCTGTGAAAAATGCCATTGGTAATTTAATAGGGATTGCATTGAATCTGCAGATTGCCTTGAGTAATACAGTCATTTTCACAATACTGATTCCTCCAATCCAAGAACACACTATCTCTTTCCATGTGTTTGTGTCATCTTTGATTTCTTTCATCAGCATCTTACAGTTTTCAGAGTACTGGTCTTTTGCATCCTTAGGTAGGTTAATTCCTAGGTATTTTATTCTTTTTGATGTGATGGTAAATGGGATTGTTTAACTTCCCCTTCTGATCTTTTGTTGTCAGTGTATAGAAATGCAACAGATTCTGTGTATTAATTTTGTATCCTGCAACTTTACCAATTCATTGATGAGCTCTAGTAGTTTTCTGGTGGCATCTTTAAGATTTTCTATGTATAGTATCATGTCATCTGCCAACAATGACAGTTTTACTTCTTCTTTTCCCATTTGGATTACTTTTATTTTTCTTCTCTGATTGCCATGGATAGGACATCCAAAACTAAGTTGAAAAAAGAGGTGAGAGTGGACATCCTTGTCTTGTTCCTGATCTTAGAGGAAATGCTCTCAGCTTTTCACCATTGAGAATGATGTTAGCTGTAGGTTTGTCATATATGGCCTTTATTATGTTGAGGTAGGTTCCCCCTATGCCCACTTTCTGGAGAGTTTTTATAATAAATCAGTGTTGAATTTTGTCAAAAGCTTTTTCTGCATCTATTGAGATGACCATATGGTTTTTATTCTTCAACTTGTTGATATGGTGTATCACACTGATTAATTTGTGGATATTGAAAAATCCTTGCATCCCCAGGATAAATCCCACATGATCATGGTATATGATCCTTTTAATGTATTTTTGGATTCAGTTTGCTAGTATTTTGTTTAGGATTTTTGCATCTATGTTCATCAGTGATACTGGCCTGTAATTTTCTTTTTTTTATGGTATCTTTGTCTGGTTTTGGTATCAGGGTGATGGTGGCCTCATAGAATGAGTTTAGGAGCATTCCTTCCTCTGCAATTTTTTGGAAGAGTTTCAGAAGGATATGTGTTAACTCTTCTCTAAATGTTTGATAAAATTTGCCTGTGAAGCCATCTGGTCCCGGACTTTTGTTTGTTGGGAGTTTTTAAATCACAGTTTCAATTTCAGTACATGTGATTGATCTGTTCATGTTTTCTATTTCTTCCTGGTTCAGTCTTGGGAGACTGTACCTTTCTAAGAATTTGTCCATTTTATTGGCATATAGTTGCTTGTAGTAGTCTCTTATGATCCTTCGTATTTCTGTGGCTTCCATTGTAACTTCTTCTTTTTCATATCTAATTTTATTGATTTGAGCCCTCTCCCTCTTTTTTTTTGATGGGTCTGGCTAAAGGTTTATCAATTTTGTTAATCTCAAAGAACCAGCTTTAGCTTCATTTATCTTTTCTATTGTTTCCTTCATCTATATTTCGTTTATTTCTGATCTTTATGATTTCTTTCCTTCTACTAACCTTTTCCTTCTACAAACAAAACTTTGGGTTTTGTTTGTTCTTCTTTCTCTAGTTTCTTTAGGTATAAGGTTAGGTTGTTTGAGGTTTTTCTTGTTTCCTGAGATAAGATTGTATTGCTATAAACTTCCCTCTTAGAAGTGCTTTTGCTGCATCCCATAGGCTTGAGATTATTGTGCTTTCCTTTTCATTTGTCTCTAGGTATTTTTTAATTTCCTCTTTGATTTTTTTGTTAGTGAGCCATTGGTTGTTTAGTAGCATATTGTTTAGTCTCCATGTGTTTGTTTTTTACAGGTTTTTTTTTTTCTTGTAGTTGATTTCTAACCTCAAAGTGTTGTGGTCAGAAAAGATGCTTGATATGATTTCAATTTTCTTAAATTTACTGAAGCTTGCTTTTTGGCCCAGCATGTGATCAGTCCTGGAGAATGTTCCATGTGCACTTGAGAAGAATGTGTGTTCTGGTGCTTTTAGATGGAATGCTCTATAAATATTAGTTAAATCCATCTGGTCTAATGTGTTGTTTAAGTCCTGTGTTTCCTTATTTATTTTCATTTTGGATGATCTGTCTGTTGGTGAAAGTGGGGTGTTAAAGTCCCCTACTATTACTGTGTTACTGTCGATTTCCCCTTTTACGGCTGTTAGGATTTGCCTTATGTACTGAGGTGCTCCTATGTTGGGTGCGTGTATATTTACAATTGTTATATCTTCTTCTTGGATTGATCCCTTGATCATTGTGGAGTGTCCTTCCTTGTCTCTTGTAACATTCTTTATTTTAAAGTCTATTTTGTCTGATATGAGTATTGCTACTCCAGCTTTCTTTTGGTTTCCATTTGCATGGAATAGCTTTTTCCATCCCCTTGTTTTCAGTCTGTATGTGTCTCTAGATCTGAAGTGGGTCTCTTGTAGACAGCCTGTATATGGGTCTTGTTTTTGTATCCATTCAGCCAGTCTATGTCTTTTGGTTGGAGCATTTAATCCGTTTAAGGTAATTATCAATATGTAGCTCTTATTGCCATTTTCTTAATTGTTTTTGGTTCGTTTTTGTAGGCCTTTTTTCTTCCCTCCTCTTTTGTTCTCTTCTCTTGTGATTTGATGACTAACTTTAGTGTTGTGTTTGGATTCCTTTTTCTTTTTTGTGTGTATATCTATTGTAGATTTTCAGTTTGGGTACCATGAGGTTTTGATATAGCAATCGCAATCTGTATGTAAACAAGATTGTTTTAAGTTGGTGGCCTTTTAATTTCCAATGTATTTCCAATATCCTGCAGTTTTGCTCTCCTCTTCTCATGATTGCTGGTTTTGATGTCATATTTGTGTATGGGTAATTTCCTACCTTTACTATATGTTTGCCTTTACAGGTGAGCTTTTCCATTCATAATTTTCTTGTTTCTAGTTGTGACCTTTTCTTTTCCACCTAGAGAAGTTTAGCATTTGTTGTAGAGCTGGTTTGGTGGTGCTGAATTCTCTTAGCTTTTGCTTGTCTGTAAAGCTTTTGATTTCTCCGTTGAATCTGAATGAGAGCCGTGTTGGATAGAGTCTTCCTGGTTGCAGGTTCTTCCCTTTCATCATTTTAAATATATTGTGCCACCCCCTTCTGGCCTACAGAGTTTCTGCTGAGAAATCAGTTGATAACCTTATGGGAGTTCCCTTGTATGTTATTTGTTGTTTTGCCCTTGTTGCCTTTAATATTTTTTGTCTTTAATTTTTGTCAATTTGATTACTATGTGTCTCGGCGTGTTACTCCTTGGGTTTATCCTGTATGGGACTCTCTTTCTGTGCTTCCTTTCCCAGGTTAGGGAAGTTTTCAGCTGTTATCTCTTCAAGTATTTTCTCAGGTCGTTTCTCTCTCTCTTCTCCTTCTGGGACCCCTTTAATGTGAATGTTGGTGTGTGCAATGTTGTCCCCTAGACTGTCTTCATTTCTTTTCATTCTTTATTCTGTTCATGGCAGTGGTTTTCACCATTCTGTCTTCCAGGTCACTTATCTTCTGTTCTGCCTCAGTTATTCTGCTCTTGATTCCTTCTAGTGTATTTTTCATTTCCATTATTGTATTGTTCCTCTCTGTTTGTTAGTTCTTCTAGGCCTTTGTTAAACATTTCTTGTATCTTCTTGCTCCATCCTTCCATTCTTTTTCCAAGATCTTGGATCACTATCATTACTCTGAATTCTTTTTTGGGTAGATTGCCTATTGCCCCTTCACTTTGTTGTTGTTCTGGAGTTTTATATCTTGTTCCTTCATCTGGGACATTTCCTCTCCTGTCTCATTTTGTCTCACTTTCTGTGATTGCAGTTTCCATTCCACGGGCTGCAGGATTGTAGTTCTTCTTGTTCCTGCTGTCTGGCCCCTGGTGGATGAGGTTGTCTCAGAGGCTTGTGCAAGTTTCCTGGTGGGAGAGACTGGTTCCTGCCCACTGGTGGGTGGAACTGGGTATGCCCCTCTGGTGGCCAGGGCCATGTCAAAGGGTGAGTTTAGTGGGCAGCTATATGCTCAGGAAGACTTTAAGCAGCCTGGCTGCTGGTGGGTGGGGCTGTGTTCCTGCCCTGTTGGGTGTCTGGACTGAGGAGTCCCAGCACTGGAGCCTACAGCCTGTTGGGTGGGGCCAGGTCTTGGTGAGAAAATGGTGGCCTCCCCAAGGACTCACACCAATGAGTACTCCCCAGAACTACCCCTGCCAGTGTCCTTGTCCCTACAGTGAGCCACAGCCACCCCTGCCTCTGCAGGAAACCCTCCACCACCAGCAGGTAGGTCTGGCCCAGGCCCTTATGAGGCCACTGCTTTTTTCACTGGGTCCTGGTGTGCATAAGACCTTGTGTGTGTGTGTGCTCTCCAAGAGTGGAGTTTCTGTTTCCCCCAGTCCTGTGGAATCCCTGTGATGAAACCCTGCTGGCCTTCAAAGCCAGGTTCTCTGGGGGTTCCACCTCCTGTTGCCAGACCCCCCAGGCTGGGAGCCTGACATGGGGCTCAGAGCTTTCACTCTTGTGAGGACTTCTGTGACATAATTATTTTCCAGTTTGTGGGTTGCCCACCCAATGGGTATGGGATTTGATTTTATCACAATTGAGCCCCTCCTACTGGCTCACTGTGGCTTCTTTGGCTTTGGATTTAGGATAACTTTTTTGGTAAGTTCCAGTGTTTTTTTTGTTGATGATGGTTTTTCAGCAGTTACTTAGTTGTGATTTTGGTGTTTTCATAAGAGGTGAGCTCACGTCCTTCTACTCTGCTATCTTGTCTCCACCCTGTTGTTCCCAAAATACTGATTTTGTTGACCTACATGTCAGAGCTATTCCATGCATTATCTCAGCTAATCCAGGGAAGGTGCCGTTGTCCTTACACAGAGGGTGAAGCAAGGGCTCTGAGTAGTTGGTTAGTGGACCTCAGTCCGCTTGGGGAGCTTTAAAAGATGCCAGTGCTCAGACCGCATTCCAGACCAAGGAAGCAGAAACTCAGAGTGGACCTCACAATTTGGTATTTTTCAAAAGTTACCCTGGTGATAAAAATGAGTAGAAACAGGTGTTCTGACCTGCCAAAATGAGTCCTCTTGAGCTTTTCATTTACCTCTTTTCTTCTCTTCTAAAAATAGGTGTCATTGTCTCCATTTCTTTTTCAGGGACAGTTTTTGTGGGCAGAAATTTTAAGTGTTTTTCCCTTTTTCAGTTTTTACAACTCGTCTCCTAACTGGTCATTATTCAGTCAAACATCAGTAATTCCCTGACCTCTTAAACTTCACTTGGATGCCAAACAAGGTTTCTTTTCGTTTGAACGAGTGAAGGGAGTATGTGTATGTAAGTAAGAAAGTGTGGGTTTCATACTTACTGGGGTAAATAAATATCACAACCAAAAGCAAAAGCTTTTAAGGTTCTTAGTGACAGGAATTAGTACATAAATCAAATTTCCATTTGAATTCTCAAAGAGGGAAACAAAAAGTGCATAGAAGAGAGGAAAGAATAGAGAGGAATACATGCGTTGTTTAAGCAAAGAGGTCTGCCTTTCAGTCACTAGTAAAATAATTCGGGCCATAAACCAGATCTCTAATGTCTTTTTTATGACTTATGTTATATGGAATTTTCAAACTGAAAATCTCTTTGATTTTAAGAATAATTGTATTTTCTACCACATTTTTAAATACCTGGGACCATGAAGTTAATATGTCTTAAAAGGGTGTTATAACTCCCCAGAAGTTTAGAATCATTACAGGAATTCACAGTTCCAGACCACTTATGGATTCCCTTGGGAACTGGCTCTGTTGTCTTATAAAAATAATTACTAATATTGAGCACTCATTAAGTGCCAGGCCCTATTCTGAGCGCTGTTCATGTTAACTCATTTCCCTCAAACCATATTAAACCATATTAAAGTAGGTAAGCTTCTTACCTGGCAAGTGAAAGAGCCAGAATTCAACTAATTTAAGTAAATTTCACTCTTTCCTTGGCCTTTTATAGTTGCCATGCTGGAATGGTTTTTTTTTTCCAAAAAAAATTAAGAGTATAGCACAACTTGAGAGTGGGAGACTTCATGGTCAAGCAGTCCCAGCGCCTCCACCAAGCTGTTTTATGAGCAAATGACCACTCTATCAGAGGGCATCACTGTCTCTCCTCAATTAGCTGCTTCCCTGAAACTCAAACATCTCTTCCTGCCAGCAAGGCCCCCCCAAACTGTGGGCACTGGGAGTGGTAGCTTCCATTTCCATGCCTGAGAGCTGTGGTTCTTGAACCTTGGTGTAAAAGCTAGCCACCTCAGGCACTTATTAAAATGCGTATTCCTGTGTCTTTTTCTCAGAGAGTCTGATTAAGTGGGTGAAGGGTGGAGCCCCAAATCTTCATTTTTTTTTAACTAGGCTCTCCCAGTATTTCCAGTGCCAGTGATATGCACACTTGATTGACATGATACACAGTATCTGAAACAGTCATCACTGCCACCAGTTATTGCATGGCTACACTCATATAAAGGGTCATGTGACTTGAAGTAAGTAACCTTGCCAACATTTCTTACCTATTTTTACCCATTTTTTACCTATTTTTATGACCCTGTGCTGTGTGGTTCAACTCCATAAATATTGCCACAGTTTCATCACTGGCAAGATCTTCAGGTCTAGAGATCACTTTGACTATTTCATCTAGGTCATTTATTCTTTAAAATGAGATATCGTCATCATTCGTCAATTTGAAGGAAGGTGGGTGGTCATGTACAAACGCCTGCAAAAAAGAAAAATCCCACCAAAACCATATATATGAATTTAGTCTCTTGATGTATTCTATGTACCACCCAAACAGTAAAGTTAGGAAACCAGAACCCCCCCCAGAGAGTGAGTGTCTTGCCCAAGAACACACTGACTGACAGAAGAGCACAGAGGGTCCCCTTGATGAGACTTCTCCCACTAGCGCAGCAGGAAGCTCTGAACCACCTGGCCTGTCCCCTGCGTCATCAGTAATTCACAGGTGATGGGAGGCAGCTACCATGCCCCCGTAGCAGGCTGGGCTCCAGTCAAAATCTGCTCCTGAGCGCGAAGCCCTTGAGAGTCGCACAGCTGGCCCCCAGCACGTGCTAAGAGTCAAGACGAAGATAAACCACGTGGGCTGGTACTCTAGGTAATACGTAACCCTTCCTGTGACCTGCAGGGCTGTAAGAACTATCCTTTTCACAGAAGAGATGTTTGAGGCTTAGTCTGTATGCAGCGATCAAGTTTGAGAAGTTCAGTTAAAAAATCATTTCTGGAGGAAAGGGGAGTGTGCTGATATCTAGTCAATATTACTGCATATTGACTAGCTGACTTAGCCGCCAAGGTTAGACGCAGAGAACAATTATGTCCTGACTCTGTAACATGTGGCTTAATTCCAGCCACACTGCCTCCCAAACAAATCTTCCCTGTTAGTGGGAACCAAGGAGGCAGGACCAAAAGTCTAAAACTCTACGACTAATTTATTAGAATTCAGGGGGCGCGGGTTTGATCCCTGGCCAGGGAACTAAGGTCCTGCATGCCTTGCAGTGTGGCCAAAAAAAAAAAAGGAGTATAATTTTAGCGCTTGCATTTCCGTCAAGAAGTTTACAGGGGCTGATCAAAGGGCTCAGAATAGTGACTAGTTCATGTGTCCAGCCCATCGATACTTGCCAAGATTATTCCTATTTGCCTAGAATATTCCTACTGTGAATCTTATTAGATAATAAAAGACATTGCAAATAAATTATAATATGGCTGAGCAATGACTAGAACTGAAGTTTGAGAATAAAGATGTTTATAAGAAAGGAAAAATATAAAAATAAAATTCATTAGAATTCAAGGTGGGAGTTAGAAGCAAAAATTACTATTAGAATACTAACCTGAAGTATATATGTAGGTATAGATATACACACATATGTACATGATTATCAACATAACTTAGTTTGTACCAATCACAGTGAAAATCTGATTCATGTATGTTTGTATGTAACGGGCCAAGTTCTGAATATGCTTACGCCATGTCAATAGTCCTTGTCTGGACTTCACTCTGGGGAATGGCATTTGAGTGGCTTTTGCCTTGTTCAGCCATAAGCAGGTTGCGGACTTGGCATTCAGGGGCGGGCTTGGCAGGGCCTCGCCTGCAGTCTGTGGTCTGCTGCTCTGTGCACTAAGCAGTGGTGAGAGAAGGTAGTTTGGGGAGATTCCATCACACTTCATTTGGAAAACAGAGTTGTCTCTGTTGCAGTTAAGGCTGATGGTTTGGATTTACTTGTGTTTCTACAATTTTTCTTACACAGCTTTTGAATTGAAAAGCAAAGGTCTGCTGTGTAACCCAGGTAAAAAAAAAAAAAAAAAAAAAAAAACCTCCCTGATTCAGAGGCCCGAACATGTTTCATTTATGTGAGGAGCTAATCACTTTGGCAACTAATTTTCAGAGACTCCAAAGAAAGGCATTTGTAAACAGGAACCTATTATTACAAGAATTCTCATGTGCTATTCACATTAATAGGCTATTGAAAAATGGCTTAAGGGAGAAGAAGTCCCTGCAGACCCAGGAGGGCCCAGTGAATCTTTGAATTTGTGCCTCATTCCCTTCTGGGGCGGCAGCAGAGATGCCATCCAGAAAGTCCAGGGTTTCCGAGTGGGGATGGGGCACCCAGGAAGTCTAGTGTGCCGCATACAGCGTGCCGGGGGAGGTATGCATGCGTATGCTGTGGAACATGCCAGGTCCCCGCCCCTGCAGCATGGGGGGGTGGGGAAGGCACCCCCCAGTCACTAGGCGCCGCCAGCAGCCATGTCAGCACAGAATAACATCTCAGGGGGTCCTCAGCAGCAGCTGAGCTGTAAGTGGCTTTCTCCTGCTTTACACTCTGTTCCTTTACTTTCCTCGCTGACCTGACTTTGCTCGAAAAGTCAAAGCAAAATGACTTCATTGTTTTTGAGGCTGCTGCTGTGTCAGGTCCTAACAACTCTTAATAATGAACAGCAAGAGACCGTGAAGATCGTCTCACTGGGCTTTTACTCAGCGGCCTCTGTTGTGATAGTCCTGAGAGGGCAGCAGTGTGTGATCGATCATGAATGCAAAAAGGCAGCACCCCATCCAGCAGGGCAGGTTAGCAAGCTGCCTATACCTCCTTCAGTCTTTGCTCTCACTGATACAGGAAGGAGCTGCTTCAGGGTTTCTGAGTGGAAGGAACAGGGCAACCTGAAATGGACCGAGAGGGAAGGAAACCTTTAGCCTTCCTAGGAGGGGCAGTGAGGTCTAGGGTGAGAAGGGGCTCTGAAATCAAACAGATTTGGTTTCAAAATCCTTGCTTTGTTGACGGACACCCTGTCCAAGAGGCTACTATCACAACATCACTGTTTCCCACATTGTAAAAGCAGAATAATAACATCTACTCTCTAAGGTTGATAAGAGGGTTGAATGAAAATATCCGTGTAACATGCGTAGCACAGAGTAAGCAGTCCGCCTCTTTATAAAACAGTGACTAAAATCTGCTTTCCGTCACAGACAGGTCAGAATCAGTGAGATGGGCCCTCAAGGTTAACCACTTCCCTTTCAGAAAGAATGTGACACCACAGATCCAGTAGCCTCTCAGCACCCATGGTAAAAGCACAAGAATCTACAGGCTGATAGAAACGTACGTGCTTTATGTATCATCCTCATTGGAAGTGGCCACGAATAGCAACAGAGGGGAGAGAGTAATCCAGATATCACACAACTACACGCACGCTCAGAGCATAATGCCTTGTAGTAACAGCATACCTGCCTTTGCTGGCTTTCCAAATGTGAGTGCAATTTGACAGTTACTAATATCTACTCTAAACCAACTGTGCAACGTATTTTGCAGAGGTAACTGAAAGGACTTTGATACCAGTAACTAGGTGAGCATATAGAAAGGAAGTTGAATATCTTACATGTCCTGTTCACATTCTTAATAAAGGGAGCTATTTCAGATCCAGCGTCAACTTTTAATAAATGGATCTAGGCAGCTCCATTCACATTGTCTTCCCAAAGCAACAGAAAGAGCTACTCTTGCTTTGTACAAAGAAACGTTAGCATTTTACATATAATAGCTCAATTTAACAAAAGCACTCTGAAGTGGGCATTACTATCCTCATTTCACAGATTAGGAAATTGAGTCTCAGAAAAATTAAGTAATCTGCCTGGGGTCACACATGCAGTTGTGCAGGCAGAATTCGACACCCTCTGACTCAAGTTTGCACTAAGCCCCTGTGCTCTACTCACCCAGTGTAAGTCAATCTTGTCCTACTCCCTGTAGAGAAAGGAAATGGATTATTTTCCCAGCTTCAGAGAAAAGATGCATACAGGATTCTTGGTGAACAGAGAGCTGTGAGGATGGCCATTAACACGCCAGGCCAGGGAAGGGTGAGATGGAACCATGAACAGCATTTGCATGAAGGCAGGAGGCCTGAGCTCAAGCCTTAACATGGCTTCTTCCTTGCTGTGTGATGTTGCACCTCTCTGAGCCCAGTATCCTCACCTATAACGTTTCCTCTCCTCATAGAATTGTTGTCACCATCAACACAATAACATAGGTGAATCTGCTTTCCTATCTGTAAGGCTCTAGGGCAAATGTCCGTTGTTATCATGGGTCAGTTACTTTCACTTCCACCACTGACTGACTTGCTCTTGAATCTTTGGAAATAGTTCCTGACCCCTGCACCTTCTCATCTATAAACTAGAGCTGATGCTACAGCAGCCCTCAGTAATACCCTTCAGCAGCCATTCTCAAACTTCACTGACCTAGAATCTTTTGGCATGTTGTAAAAACATGTTCCTGAGTCCCGGCAGCTATGATCTAGCACGGCTGGCCGGAGTCTGGTAATATTCATTCTTAAGAAGGACCCGATCTCTGGGCTTCCCTGGTGGCGCAGTGGTTGAGAATCTGCCTGCCAATGCAGGGGACACGGGTTCGAGCCCTGGTCTGGGAAGATCCCACATGCCGCGGAGCGACTAGGCCCGTGAGCCACAATTGCTGAGCCTGTGCTCCGCAACAAGAGAGGCCGCGATAGTGAGAGGCCCGCGCACCGCGATGAAGAGTAGCCCCCACTTGCCGCAACTAGAGAAAGCCCTCGCACAGAAACGAAGACCCAACACAGCCATAAATAAATAAATAAATAAAATTAAAGGGAAAAAAAAAAAGGACCCCATCTGATTCTGATGTAGATAGGCCGTGATAACGCTCTGAAAAATGCCTCCCTGCAAACTCAGTGTTACCAAGAACCGTGGTATCTGTGGGTAAAGAACTTGACCAAGGTCACCTGTAAGTCAGCAAGTCCTGATACCTGGATCCTGTCGTTCTGCCCCCACGACTGGGACTCGAGGGAACATCGAAGCTCGGTCCTGGTCACGGGGTTTCCGTCGAGGGTTTGAGTCCAGAGTACACAGCGGAAGCTGCCAGCACTCCACAGACCTCTTTAAGTGGCTCAGTGTCATCGCCTTTTTCTTCTTTCTCCACAGACACATTTGCAAGCAAAGTGGCCGCCACCCAGGACCAGTACGCAGATGCATCCATAGGTAACGTCACAGGCAGCAACGCAGTGAATGTCTTCCTGGGAATTGGCGTGGCCTGGTCCATCGCTGCCATCTACCACGCGGCCAACGGGGAACAGTTCAAAGTGTCCCCTGGCACGCTAGCTTTCTCCGTCACTCTCTTCACCATCTTTGCTTTCATCAATGTCGGGGTGCTGCTGTATCGGCGGAGGCCAGAAATCGGAGGTGAGCTGGGTGGGCCCCGGACTGCCAAGCTCCTCACATCCTGCCTCTTTGTGCTCCTGTGGCTCTTGTACATTTTCTTCTCCTCCCTGGAGGCCTACTGCCACATAAAAGGCTTCTAAAGGAACAATCAGATGTAGTAAATTTATATATATATACATATATATACATAAAAAATTATGTATAACGAACAGAAGAAACTGACATTTGTCATGTCCACTTACCTGCTGATGGAATCCAGCTTCACGAGCAGACTCTGTACTAGGGCCGGAGTGAGAAGGCATCACCTCCTGTTATCAGGGGCCTCGTCACGTTGAACCAGGCGTGGAGGCAGGGCCATCTTTGCAGCTCAGCCTCTGAGGGCTGTGTGTTCTCCCCGGCTTCATAAATCGTTAAGTCTTTGATTTGTTTTCTGTTTGTTTTTGCTTGTTTTGGGCGGGGGTTTGGGGAGGTAGTTGATGTTAGGCTTTTGTTTTGTTTTTTGGGGAGGTTCAGGGTTTTGGCTTCTCTTGTGGGAGGTGATGACCCATCTAAATGCAAATGGGTTTTGGGTAAAAATGGAAATCATTAAGATTACTCTCCCTTCCCCCAAACATTTAAAAAAATTATTTTGGATTAAGAGAGGAAATGGGCATGGAAGAAGAAAGAAGCATGTCTTCACCATATAAACTAAATTTCATGCTCATCTCTGGGATGGGAGCAGAGGTGTGAAGCTGCCTCCAAGAAGAAACCTGGCAGCTGGAATGGAGCCCAGAAAAGTCATGGTCCTAGATAGATAGAGTCTGATAGTGAAAGATAGGAGGCCGGGCACTCTTGTTCACCAGGTACAGGAACATCGTGCCTAGATTCCCAGGAACACGCAAAATCCTTTCGTATCTCTTTAGCGCCAGACTGTGATTAGCAAGGCGCTTATATTCTGGTGTTCCAGCCCTGCTAACCCCCCAGGCCCCCCCATCCCAACCATCCTCCCCTCCTGCTCACCACCCCTCATACAAACAGGAAGAATAACCCCATTCCAAAAGCACATCATCCTTTTCCATTTGCATCAGTATGTGTCCCAGTCCCATGTTGCTCTTGCCTGGGGTCGTCCATCAGTTTTGTTTTCAGAAGCATCCATGGCCTGCACACTCCTGTTCCAGCCATGACCGAACATTTGCTCCTCCTTCATGTGCCTGTTTGGGAATGTTGTTGTGATACCTGTTACACAGTGCATGGATGAAACACAAATTCAACAAAACAAAGCGTATCTGTATATAGTAGAGTATAGCATATACTGTTCTCCCATTGGGCAACGTTGACTGATTGGACATTGAAGACATAAGTGAGTTTTCTTTTCACCTGAGTTGTAACTTTTGTGTTGTTATTGAGTTTGATTAGGGATAAAAGGAGAAAATGGCTTATTCATGGATCTGCATGTTCATTTCTAAGAAGCAATAACTGTTAACATGGGAAGTTAAAGCTATTGAGAGGACAGTAGGCAAACTACAAAGTGTCTTCATGGAAAATTAGCCACTTGGTACACATCAGAGCCTCAAAAACTCACCTGTTGGTTCAGGAAGGCCAAGGAGAACGGCATGTAGAGAAGGGGATGTGTTTGTTAGATGTGCCTGAGCTTTGAAAGCCTCCGTTCCCACAACACCCCTGCCCCCAAAGTATTTATTTCACATCTGCTCTGTCTGGCACAGATGGTAGATAGTGCTGGTTTGTTCATTTTATTTTTGTATGTAAAAGGCAATTTGGAGCCCTGTTTCTTTCACTGTCCAGACCCCTCTGATTGTATCTGCAGTTCCTGAGGAGGAAAGAAGCCATGGTGAGCAACAGGCCTTTAAAAGTGTATCTTCTCTGCTTAGGACTAAGGAGGAAGCAATTAAATGGGATGATTAGTGCCTCCCAGGAGCATTGCCCTGGGAGATTTTTAACCCTGGAAAAGGAATGGCTCTTTCTGTTTCACAGTATCAGAGAGTGTGGATAAACCCAACATTCCAAAGCCATGAGTCCACGACTGAGGTATAAATGGAATGACTTAGGTCCCCTCTCAGACACTTCTCTACCCATAAAGAATCCCAGGCCGGAGACACCCCTAAGCCCTCTGTATTGATTCAAAGGTACTTAACTCTCAACAATTTTAATTTGTATTTTCTTCCACTTAATAATCACGCTCATTCATCATTTAATAAACATTGGGTGACCGAATGAATAATTAAATGTTGGTTACCCACTCAATATGCCAGGTACTGTGCTACCTCTTGGGGACGAAACCATGGACAAGACAGCCCAGATCCCTGCCCAGAGGGGGTTAACACAGCCACATGGAAACAGTTTGATCTTAGGAGAAAAACACAATTCTGAAACCCTCTTGTCTAAATATCTAAGATTTTCTTTAACTGAGACAGTATAAGGCATAGGGTACGAAAAGCATTCTATGTATCCTTAGCCAATCTTGCAGATCTGCACATCTTCCCATTTTAAACCAAGTAAGGCAATTGTGTTGGTGATCCAGATCACTGAGAAGGCCCAATTAACCCCAATTTTTATCTTTGTTGGACAGCAGTACTTTTCTATGCCCCCCACAGCTCTACAATTTCTCCTCTCTCTTGGAGCCTCACCTCTACCTGTCATGGCCCAACACACTGGTGGCCTGACTAACTCCTTTGAGGGCAAACTCTAACCCTTTTTTTTTTTTTTTTTTTGAAGATTTATTAAATAGAAAGCTAGCCTAGAAACACCAAGTAAATTGTCAAGGGATATGAGTTGTTGAAACATTAGAAAGACTTTGCCCTCCTTTCTAGCCATATTTGGAATGTTAATAATCCCATAGCAAATTTTCACAAAGGACTTTAAGAAATCCTTGGCGCTGGTCAACTTCAATTTCAAAGCTTTTTGGTTTGTTTGCTTTTTAAATTTTCATGTTTTAGAGAAAATATGATTCTGGTTGTTCAGGGTTGTATTAGTAATTATAGTCGTGTAAAATTATTTTGTTTGATTATTTTGTGTGTATTATGCACAGCTTGGGGGGGGGGGAAGTGCACTAATTGTGCTGTTCCTTATAAATGGTACACACTATTGACACAGACAAATAAAGTTTCTAATTGTTTCTGATTTAATCACTAGTGATACAGCATATTCTGTATGGAATGTTTTCTCTCTTCTCATTGTCATCTGCTTCATCTTTTGTTTTCATGTTTTGAAGAAATAAAGACCAAAAAGGTATTATTGTGCAATTGGTATCCTCATCCAAAAGAAAGAAAACAGATGCCGAGTATTCGACTTGGCAAATGTCAACCCTTTGGTCGTGCATTGTTTCCTTTTAATGTCCCAAAGGAGCACAGGGTCAGAATATTGAGATAAATGATACTTTATGCATCTCATTGTCTTTAAATTTTTCTTTAGAATTCCTCATGTTATTCTTTAGAATTCCCATATTATATCCATATATGGTCATACACAGAACACTTTCCTATGGGAAGGTAATTTTCTTGGATCAACAATTAATGTGTCTCCTGGGACCCAATCTTTGGTTTAACACAGAATGAGCAGCCAACATCTACTTCTTTAACGGCAAAAGGAATAATTCAGTGACCAGAGTAGCCTTGACTGTTTAGCAACTCTTCAGCAAAATGCCGTGGCCCAATGATTCTAACCTCTTATAAGCTAATTTTATTCTTTCAAAGATTCCGATTCAAGCCTTCCACCAGTGAAGGTTTTATAGAGCTTTGCTCTGGTGGCTTATAGCATAAACACACTAAGTTTTTTCTTCTTATAATTTTTTCTTATAAAGCATGCTGTCTTCAACTCTGCAGCTATTCTGATAGGTGGCTCTCATCCACAATGAGACTTCCTAATGCAATACCTTCCCCCGCCAGTGGTCTCACGATTAATAAAAGATCATTGTACACATGGTCTTGTCCACAGGGGGCTAGATTCATTGTCGATTCCACAGCCCAGGGCCCCTGCTCCTAATCTGTCAAAGTGAGATTCACCAGTTTGGCTGCTTACATCTGAGAACACTGTGGGAGCAATCAGAAAAATAACAAATTTCCTCTGGTGGATGATGAAGACCTACATTCTCTAATGGTGACAAAACTTCACTTTCTCAAGAATGTAAATCAACTCCTTTAAGACTTCTTTCAGTGTTTCCTGGCTCAAGATGTGTCGTTTCTCTTTTGATTATGGTTTTCTGTCTGTGTCTGATTGTGGGCAGTTATATCCAGAGCAAGTCATGAGTATAGTTTCATAACTTCAAGAATATTTGGCCATTTCATGATCAACCATGTTTGACACTGGATCTTACAGTGACCTAAAAATGGCACTTGGCTCTTATAGTAATCACTGCACTTGGCCAAGACATTCCAGCTGTTGGTAAAATTGAGCCTTTCAATTGATAAACAAGCATATCTCGTAGAAGAGACATACAAAAATCATATTTATCTTACAAAGAAAGAAAGGTGCTGTGATGAGTGGATTCATTAACTTTCATTCAGCTCTACTTACAGATTTTGGTAATGGATTGCATTTCTGCTCTTCTTTCCAACCATTGTGTTCTTATCACCTCTAGCCACATTCATTGTCTTCCACCCAACATATGTCAAGTGTTGGTCGGTCCTGATGGTACTTCACCTGCAAAGATAGCATAGGAAGGGGAAACAGTTGTAAGAGACACTTAATTTTTAGAGCTTAATCCGGCCATGGTTAATCATCTCCCAAAGCAGAGAATGTCTTACCTATAGAAGGAGCAACCACTAAGTGGTGGGACTCCCAAGGGAGAGAGTGCTTCAGCATTCCAGCCAATGAGAAATGGGTGAGTATCTAGCTGTGACTTTTTCCCTGCCAAGATATCCAAAAAGATGCATTCAGAGGCTCTCCCAATTTCCATTTTGTCAAAGGTCCTCTGATTGAATCTCCTATGGGACTTTTAAATCAGTGGTCATTGTATAAATTTTCATTGATTGATTGATTAGTAGAACAGAACATTGTAACTTCAAAAAAGCAACATAACTTTGTAGTTAGAATTATGACCCATGTCTTTACAGGAAGAATTGCTTGCCCAGAATTGCCTGGTAATCAATACAGTGTTTTACAGATGCTTAACCTGCTCACATTCTTTAGAATCATGCAGTCTAACCTTTTCTCAAAGATCCAGAGAGGTGTCCCCTTGGGAATATGCAATCTTAGCCTTTTTTTCCCCCGATTTCCAACCTTTGTAGTTCTTCCATGGCTATTCCCATCATATTCATTACCCTTAGTAGTGTTTACTATTACCTCTCAGCAATGCGCAAAAGGTTCATACTAAAAATACTCTGGTCATGTTTTGTTGAAAGTGAATTTGTTATTGGAAAGTCAAATATAATGACGTTCCACCTGGAAAACAGTCATCCGACAGTGGTATCTCTATAAATGTTTAGGACAGGACTAGACCCTACAGCTACACACTGCAGCAGCACTGTTCATTTTGTTCCTCTCTGGATCACATGCTTCATGTTTTAGTGCCCACCTACCTAGCCTTTTATTCTATAAATATATGTAGGTATGGGTCGAGGATAAAGACCCCCACGTACATCTCCAAACGTGAAGTGTGTAACCATCGAAACACATCATATATAGCTTCCATGCCTCCAAGAAATATGAGTGGATCAAACGCTTCTCTGTAGTTATTACATTCATGATATGCAAATGGTAGGGAAATTCACATTAGTAACCAAACACACCAAGAGAGAAATTAGCTAACTTCAATGTTACTGAGTCAATTTTGACAGTTAATGCAGAGCCCAGCCCTCCTAATTTGTTGACTGCAAAGAGATCTACCTACCCAAATCCAGGAGTGTAGAAGGGAATTAATTTACTAGAATGGTTATACAGCCCTCTGTACTGGAAATTGTTTATTTGCCTGGAAGGATATGGCCTAGAGATTTTCAAAGACATTTCCCCTACATTCCCAAGTTGAAATAACCCACATTTAATTTACAGCATTTGTTATTAGACCTCTTAAAGCCACATGGTAGAGCAATAGATAAATTCTCCAAGGAGATCTTTCCTAAAAACATGATCCTAGGTTTGCAGTGACCCATCCTCCAGCGTGAAGCTTCCGTTCTTTCCAAGTGGAAGGAACAGTTTCTCTTAAATATATACCAAATATATAACCACTTTTCAAAATATTTCACCTAAAAAGACTGAATTATATAAATATTTAAGATAAAGCTGATATGGCCCATGTGTCTAGTTGTGAGAAAAATAATTCTCTACCTTCTTATACTCAACGTTAAAATTTGTAATTTCTTCCCAAGGAAGACATCTTAAAAGATTTTCCATTCTCATGATACTCATATAATTAAAGAACATGGCTAAAATAATGATGTGGGTGAGAATTATCTATGTGCTTGACAAGAACATATTTAAAAATGAGAGAATTAGCCAAAAGAAAATTGTTACGATCTCATCCCAGGCTACCCTTGTCTAAGATATTTGAAAGCCATTATCCTTACAGAAGATAGATTCCCAGTTTTTAGAAACAACAGTACAATTAACACTCTCATTCTCAGTTTTTATATGAAAATCAAAGCTGAGCATGCATAACCTTTGGCTCTGGCAACCAAAAAAAAAAAAAAAAAAAGTATGCTTTTGGCACACTTTTCTATACTGCTGAGTTACTTTGTGTAATGCACTGGACTTATACAGGTGTCTCATAAAAATGCCTCCAATAATTTCCATCCTCTTTTTTTAAGCCATGAAGTTTCTAAATTTCACAACATAATAACTTGATAATTTCATTTATAAAAGGCTGATTCTATTTTGATGTTATTTACATTTCAGAAATAATTTGAATATTTAAAATAATAACACATCAGATGGGATACTGAGCTTGAATCTAGCCCAAATAAACGATAAAGCTCAGACAGACCTATCAATAGTTAAAAGGCTTGTGAAACACTGACCTTTTCATGAACAGCAAATAGAAATGCTGTTTTCAACCTTCTTTTTATGGAAAGTTGCCATTTCAACCAGTGTAAAAACAAACAAGCAAAAAGATTTGAAATGCTAATTTGAAGATTATTTCTGTGAGAATCAGATACGGTTTCAGAAGTAAATCTCCTCTATCCCATCTCTTCCTAGAGCATAGAGATACATAAATACAAAAATAGATGATGTATGTCAAAGAACTCGAATGGCATTTTCAGATGTCTAGGATTGCCCTAAAAGCCCATGTCAGGGTGGTGTTCCTTTTTATCAGATCTCTTATAAATGGGAGAAGGGGGGGAGAGATGTGGAAGGAAACATATTCCTGAATTTTTTTTTCCTTTTTAGTTAAAGATGTAAATTCAAAGTTGTTTGAAAACTGCTTAGAATACTGTTAATTATATCTATCCTTCTAAAAACATACGTAGATTTTTAAAAGAAAGAAATTCATTTTTTTCTTTCCTCATTTGGCAAGAATTTCTGATAGAAAGTTTTTTGGATCAATTAGGGCTCTTTTCTGACTTTTCCAATTACCCTCTGTCTTTTGGGGGGTTTTGAATACAGCTCGTGAAAAAAAATCCTCATCTAGGTCAAATCCTGGGGGATTTGAGTGCTATATTTTCCTGGAAACATAGCACTGAGCAGATCAGCCCCCATACATTAGTTGATATTTTCTAGAAATGCGTTTTGGCGTGTTGGGACAAAAAGAATGGGACTCCCACCTAATTTTGCCACAAATACCTAATCATCTACTGACATGTAGATTCTCCACTAGCTGTAGTTTAGCTTAGATATTCTCAACTAAACCCACCCTCAACTCTCATATACACTGGTTGTCTTACCCTTAGCGTCTTGCTGCCAAGATCTTACTAACAGGCAAACTAGCCCTTTCAACCAGTTGGTACATGAGATTTCTCCAAGGGGAAGGATGTGGCGTGGGTACAGAGTGGGGTGTGATGTTCATGCCAAGTCACTGGAGCCTATTTAGTCAAATGCTTCATTACATATTAGACTCTGTTTGGGACACTTACTATCGGAAATATTGCAAGGACTTTATTTTATTGATATTTCCTCAACTAAACTTTTGTAGTATTGGATCTAAGCAAAGGATGGCATCATGCCAAAACGTAGTTATTTTTGTTAGCTACGTTATTGTTACAATTTGCAAGAAAATAATGTGCGATATTTCCACCTAAAACTCTAAGCACAGGTTTTTGCTGCCATCAGTAATCTGATAGGAAATTTGACACTCTGAATCTTCTTTGAGACAGAGGATGCTGTGGTAGATGTATATGTGAGGCTTAAAATATTCTTGATATTCTCAGGTTGTTCTCACAGACTCTGCATAGATTTACTTTTCTAAAACATTAATGAGTCTCTTTCTCATCAAAATGGATTGGGAATTTTCCCAATAAGCACCCAAAGAACCTGTGAGCATTAGGTTGCATCAGTGGCTCTACTTCAGTGCCCCCTTTTCCTACTTCTGACCCTTAATCCCTGTGCACATCTTTCAGAAACAACTGCGGACAGTGAGAGAAAGCCAAAAAAAAAAAAAAAAAAGAGTTGTCCTCCCTTTCAAAAGGAACTAAACCTGCTTCTCTTTAAAACTGTGACTGTTTCAAATGTTTAATATTAAACACAAAACCGAGAGAGATGCTTTTAAACCCCAGATCTGAAGCAAAGATTGCATTTTTGCAAAGCTATCAGGAGAATTGATGTTGATCATTGAGACATGGGATTTACTAACATCAGTACCCAACCACTGCCCTCCCCCATCCCGTTCATACAGTATCTAGAGGCAAAGAAGCAGTCAGGCAGGGGAGATGGATCACTATTAATATCATAATCACACCACCATTTGGTTACTAGATGGCGTCAGGAAGCAGGCAAAATAGATGGGACCAATCTGAGTCTTTGAGCCAGATCACCACCTTGCTCACCCCCGTGATGGATATGGTCTGTGAACATTAGAACAATGCAAGAAGGATTTTTTTCACTTGATGTGAATATTACCTGCAGAGATTCCTTTCTGCTCTGAGCCAGCATGTTGTGTTTGACTCAAACCTTTCCAAACAGAGTCATGCAGCTCCATCACGTACTTGTTGCCTGCTTGGAGAGTGAATCCCTCTTTCCAAACTGGTTGCCATGGAACGAATTCTTTAAAACACTGAGAAAGCAACAAACACTAAGTATTGGATGTAGTGGTGAGGAGTCTAAACTTGCATTTTTTCTTTCCAGCCAATGCACTGACACTCCAACTCCAAAAATCATTTCATTAGTAAAATGAAAATAATAGTTGCTTTGTCATTGTTCACGATTAATTGATACCTCTTCAGAGCTTGAAGCTTCCACTAACCAAAGTGAGATCCATGGGTAGTATTATTATGACTCTACCCAAAGACTAGGTTTGTTTTGTGAAGAGACCAGAATCGATTTGGGTCCCTTTAAAGCAACAGACAAGATATTTAATAACATTTGAACACAATGAAGAAGATTCAGCACAGGCTGCTGGGTTAGAGGAAGGCTGGGCTTCTGACAGCCTCCCTTAATGTACTGCTTTTCCACCTAAGGTTTTAGCTGTCATGGTTCCCAGTGGAATATTTCCCCACACTTACTCAGTGGGAAGATACTGACACAGCTCCAGACTCTGCCTTTTATTTCCTAATTCTCCCTGGAGAAACAGCCATTCCAGAGCTTGTGATATAAAAGAAAAAAAAAATGACAGGTGCCTCATTGGTTGATCCAGAAGTTTTGTACAAAAACACAGACCATTCTGATTGTCTCCATACTAACTAACACTGTACTTAGTAAGTGGCTTTGTTTTAAGTGACTGCAACCACACCAAAAAGAAAAGGTTTGAGGAAATATTTCCAACCCTTAATCAAAAGTCAGAAATCACTTTGATGACAGGATATCAAATGTCACTTTATCTTCCTGCCTGGTCCTCGCACATCAATAAGGATTGAAAAATGCAGAAAGTGTTTGGACAGTACTCACAAGTTCGAATTCAGATCTGGAAACTGGAGCTTGATAAGTATCAACTGACAAATTACCCAAGAAAGAGAATCAGAAAGAAACCAAAGAGGGCCAAAATTTAGCTAGTCTGTCCTCCAAGATCATCGACTTACTTTATACTCAGTTAAAACTTTTAAAAAGTCATCTATACAGCCAAGGCAGTGGAACAATTTTTAAATCAAATATCAGAGTCTATTTCATTTTTTCAATCATACAATTCCATAAACCTCAAGCATTTCTTTTGTGCAGAGTATTATACTAGGCACCCTAAGAAAGTATGAAGAATTCAAGACAAGTTAATTTCAAGAAAATTAGCACTAGCCCTGAATTTAGTCAGGACGAGTCCAGCTATGGCACTCTAATTAAATTAACCTTCCATTTTGGTCTAGAGACATCTTATCAATTTGAGACTGCTAAATGGAGCCAGTCTGAAACCCATCCAGGAACCTTCCTTTAATAGAAATAGAACTGCTAATTTTCTTAACTTCACATTCTATCTTTCACCAACGAGATAAATGGATACAAACTCAACCAACATCTCCAGAGTCTACAATGCAACAAAGCCTGTGTGAGACTGACATAGAGTGTTTTGTTTCAGCGTTTCAAGTTGGGATAAACTTGTTGCAAAAATAATTTGCCTTCCCATTACTGAATTTTTTTCTATTGGGTGTGGATATGAGTTCATCACTGAATTTTCTTAACTCTGCCTATTGTTCTTTGGACTTTGAGGCATCTGGCTGTATTTCAGTGAGTTACAACTCCAGCTGTCACATTTTAACAGCCAAAAAGAGAAGACCTCAGTCCCCATGGCTGAGTACACAATGTTCTCTTCATTTCAACATCAAAAAGTCACCAAAGAGGAGATCTCAGAGGCTTTCTTCTTTTGAAAATTAGAATTTAATTGTTTCAGAGGATTGTGAATCTTGAGCTCTCTCTGGACTTGAATTTCCTCATCACTAAATGGAGGGGCTTCACTTTTAACTTGGTCTTCCAGAACACATGAAGACCTGGCATGATCCTGGTATCAACCCAGTGGGTATGGGTTGAAGGTGTTTTATGTTGGGAACCAGTTGGTCCTCATAACACTCCTCATAATACTTGATTACCAATGTAAGCCTGAAGCCAATAAAACCACATTAAGTCTGACAGGAATTTAAAGACTTATTTTGAAACAATTCTTTATGCACTGCTGAAAAACTTTCCCTTCCCTAACTGGAGTGAAAAGTTTCTCCCTTTGTGGGATGCCCAACAATAGAAAATTTAATGAGATAGGAATGCATTCCACCTCAGTGACTTCCTAAGGTTGAATCTGCTATTCTTCTAAATGTAAATTTTGAGTTCACACAGTTTCCTACAATAATTCCACTTTTATTTTTTAATTTTTATACTTAGTGACAGCCTTTTAGGAGAAAGAGACAGCCAGCAGTGATTTTATACTAAAGTGTGTGAATACAGACAGGATGCACACTGACCAGGAGAAAGATATTAAAAGATATAAGTATTCTAAAGGAAGATGAAAAAAGGATTGCATTTGCTGCAGATTCAACTGTCTTTTCAAACGCCTCCCTTGTTATGGAGAAAATGACTCCTCAAAAAGATTTTACAGAAAGACTTAAATCCCATCCCTAGCAATCATCTGGTTTGCCACAGCCCAAATGTCTCATTAGCAATCTGAAATTGCACATGGTTGGAGAAAATATAGCAAGAGGATGTAGACATTGCCATGGGGAAAAGAAAGAAAAAAAGAAAAAGCAACCATGACAAACTCTGCTTATGTAAACAAGGAATGTTTTAGTGGAATAAATGTAAGCTTTCTCTTGAAGGAATCCCAGTTAGAATGTCATCAGAAATGGCAAAACCATGGCAACATCACAGCAGTAAGATATTCCAGTTTTTTTAGCACTGAGGCAAAAAGCCAAATCTGTCAGGGGGGGAAAGGTAAACAAAAATTCCTGGCATTGCAACAGATGAAGAGATCTTGTGAGCCTAGTTGTTGAGAGAGAAAAATTAAAAGATAGTATTTTTGTTCTAACTATAGTACTGTCTAACTTCCATATAGGGAAAAAATTACTTTTCCTTCTCTCATTATATGTCTTTATGTAGAGCTGCTATTCAGTTACGGCAGGCATCATATTTTTATATTCCCGTTAAGTCCCTCATGTTGAATGTGACCCTCATTTCACATTTGATTAGGAAATCCTAAATTGGAAAGGTAGATTTTTCTGCCTTTTTTAAAACAAATCTGTGCATAAGCATTTTCTAGAGGTGACTGCCTTAAGCCATCCTGGTAGCTCTGTCAATCTTCAGTAGGTGCTTGGTTTAAGGCAGAGAACCCGTAAATAAATGGAGCTTTCCTTCTGCACCGGGAGTGGCCCCTTCACACAAACTCATGTCTGTTTGTCCTCAACTCCTGTGCCAGTCCAGCCTCTTGATTGACCCAAGTCCACCTGTCAGTCAAAAGAACCGCCAACTCTGATTACACGTGCTGACAGCTTGTCGAACTGAATTCCTCATCAACGGGATTTCATGGAGTGGTCCTTGCTGTTCCTGCTTACTCTTTACTCTTTTACGTAGGTCCTTACATTTGGTAGGCTGTACAAAGGATTTTACTAGAAAAAGTCAACAGGCCTTCGTGTTCAGTGAAGAAACTACGAACAAATTTAGCTGTTATCATATTAATCCTCCTGAGGTCTCAGGGAGAATATCACCTGTGTGGCGAGAGAGACTCTTAATGCTATTCCTAAAATAATACTCCCTGAAGAAAGGCCGTAGAGTCTTCCGCAAATAGCCTTTGGGGACTCAAATTTAATGATGTATAAAAAACATATTCTCTTCAGAGGGAGGTCATAGGTTAGAGCACGAGTTTGAGTCATATTTTACTTTTGGGTTTGCTGTATATGCTAATATAGGACTTAAACTTCTGCACCTCTAGTTTCTCAAGAATTAAACTAGCACCAATTGAATCTGTCCCTTGCCTACATTATAAGAATGCCTCGGAAAAAAAATCCAACACTGACCTTCACATTCCAAATGGAAAAGCTTTGTCCTGGGAGTGCAGTTAAGGTGACTGAATAACTAGTGTGTTTGAGGATAAGCTACTATAGTGGTTCGTAACATTTGGTCCGCAACAAGCCAGCATCAGAAGCAACTTTGCAGTCTGTTGGGTATATAAATTCCCTGTTCCCACCTGAGACCCCAGCCCAGACCTATGAATCAGAAATTCTGGGAGAGGGCCCAGCAATGTGGGTTTTAACAAGCCCTTGGGATGATTCTGATGTACGTTCAAGTTTGAGAACTACAAACAGTGCTCTGAGTGGTCAAGAAAAGTTCATGTCACCCACTGTTTAACTCTGCTTCCTCACAGGAAAAAGCTTAAAAGCTTAAGTGATAGATTCCATCTAGGCCCAATACATTCTGATATATGAACAGAAATGTCCACCATTCAGACATAAAATATAATCTGAAGGAAAATTAATCCTTACAAACATTCTTCACTGGTGTAACTGAGCTTCAGGCAGGATCTCCAATCAGAAAGATTTCTCATCAGCTCTTCTAGTTCTTTTAAAAAGCCAACAGCTAATCCGCTTTGCCTGACTGCCCAGGGCCTAGAGAATGACCTTGGACACCTTTCTCTTAATTGATCAGCTCTGGCCCATTTACCTTAATGCTAAGCCGTCATGTAACAGAACTGAGTTATATTTAATGACATGGTCTATTGGTTTGAAGAATGGGTGTGGACTGAGCTAAAATGACTAGTGGTTCTAAGTGTGTTTGGGTTTTCAAAGATAGTGTCAAAGGCTCACATAGCTCATAAAACCTGGAAACCACAGACAATGTAGACATCAATCCCAAGACCCCTGGGAGCTTTTTTCTAGGCTCATTTGAATTGGTGCAGAACCAGAGTGGAAGGCCAGCAAGTAACTTGGCTTATAAAAATGGCTTAGGAAAGGGAATTTACGATTGTGGGCTATATGTGTGTGTGCATGTGTGTATGCTTCCTTAAATCTAACCTGAAAATAACACATTTACAGCTACTTAAAACATCCATATGTATTTTGACCCCCCCCTTTTTTTTTTAAACCTCTTTATTGGAGTGTAATTGCTTTACAATGGTGTGTTAGTTTCTGCTTTATAACAGAGTGAATCAGCTATATGTGTACATATCTCCTCCCTCTTGCGTCTCCCTCCCACCCTCCTTATCCCACCCCTCTAGGGGTTGACCCCTCTTTTTGATGCAGAAAAGTAAATTCAGAGTAGGCGAAAGGAGGCCTAAAATGGAACCTCAACAATGATATTCTGAAGGAAAATGCTAAACTATCCCCCCAGGCCTTCCTTTGAAGGAGCCAAACTTGTCAGATATCTTGGAATGACTGCTCTTTTTCAGGAATTACTGAAAAAGAATAACTGATGTATCATAATGTTCTACCTTCTTCTCTAAAATCTGTGTTGCATTTGGGTGTCCCATTTTCTGTCTCTGACAGCATTTTCTCATTGGCTCTTTCCCCAGCTGTGACCTGATCACCACACAACTCCAGCTAAAGCACCGCCCCCCCTTCCTCTGTCTCCACCATTGTGTCCATCTCCATCTGCATATTCTGTCTTTTACTCAAAGTTAAAGCCTCACTAAGAAGATACTTCTTAGAATAATCACCAAATGTCAAGGTGCTTGGCGATGGAACATGCACCTTTGCAGGGGAGGGGCTGGATCAGACTGGAACTCACTCAGATCCAGAGCCTTGACCTCCCTTCCGGACCTTTGTAGTCCACAAGGCAAAATTGCAGTGCTGGCTTGGCTTTGTCGACAATCCATGGTTTATGTTATGGACTCAAGTCTTGAAATCTTGAAACAAACCTGGATTAAAAATTTCCCTTGGAAAGTTTAAGAGAAAAAGTTACATGTTCTAAAGCCCATTAACTTATGCGACACATTAAAAAGGCCTTGACATTACAAGGTAACAGATAGTTGCTTTAATCTCCCAACAGTTTCTGCCTTTCAGTGCCACTCATGGTGATTTTCGTAGGCCAGGGGTGCAATTCGATATTATTCTAATAAGCCATAAAAATAACTGTTGGCACAACTGTTATTCCAACAGGGGCTTTACTGGATTTCACCTATTAATTTTTGTAGGCAGTAGGAAGGTCACACTGAGGAGACATTCTGAGCTTCCTAGAGGAGGGCAAGAGAAGGAACTAGCATCTTGTACACACTATTTATCTGCACAAAACACTGCTCGGTCCCACTGGGAGTGTTCCCCGCGGGGCAGGCGAGATGGAAGAATTCAGGTAGGAAACAAATTTAGAATGTCTCTCTCACCTTTGATGGTTAGGATGGCAATTCATTCCTACCGAAGAAGCTTGGTAGATACTTTTGATAGTAAACTGAGCTCATAGGCAATCCATAAAGAAAAGGGAGGCAAGATCACTGTGCCAGAAACCCTCTCTTCCAAAGAGGCAATCATGAATTCCCCACACAGGACAGAAAAGGAAAGACCAGCCGATTCACATCCTGTATGCACAGTTTAAAGGACCCACCAAAAATAGCCTCCAAACACAGGCTGCGGGGGGGCGGGGGAGGGAGTGGAAAGAAGAGAGGCCAAAGTGGAGAGAAGGAGTTCGTGTCTCGAAAAATGAAGTGAGCAATCCTAATGTTCCTCTAGTTGATCCTGAAGATAGTCACCTGTCTAAAGCTGATTTTTAAATAATTTCACCGCACTTTGAAATTCCTGAGTAGTGGTATGTCAGTAATACATTTGGCTACTTAACTGAACTTTTCAGGTTTTATTCTTCCATGCCAATGAATGTAATCTCTAAGACTTGCCATTTTTAAGTACACACACACACACACAAAGGTAAATGCATTATATATTACTCATTTTGTGGGAAACACAATGTACTATAATCAAAAAGATTCCAGTGGATTCTTTCAGTGTGTTTCAGTGATAATATTTTGTATGAAATAAAGGTATTCAGACCCTCTCTTTCCTGACCATATGGTCAAAATTACGAACTTAAGCAGCGCTGTTAGAAATGCCTGTGTGAAATAGCTTCTCTAGTATCAGTGAGTCAATACACTTTAAATTTAACTTTCAAAAAGAATATGTGCTAAACTTAAATATTTTTATATCTGTGGTGTTTTCCTATTAACCTATAGTTGTAAACAAGTCAGCTTACAACTGATATCATCACAAAGGAAAATGGCCTACACAAGACGTTAAAAGTAGAGGAAGTTATTTATAAAGTGTTCTGCCAAAGACCATTTAATGATCTGTAAAACGTAGATTAACTTCTTTCATCATGAATGTGATTGTAAGAAATGCTCACCCTCTCATCCTCTGTCTTTTGAAAATTAATATTTTGTATTTCTAAGGACCAAGGAAAATATTTTTTAAGCCAATGTAATACACAGACCCCTTGGAAATGAGAGGTATTGATACAGTGACTCAGATCAACCATGTAATGTTAGATTAGAAGTCTGACATCCGATGGTAAATTTATCAGTCTTTCCTATAATTCTTATACTGCACTAGATTACATTTGGGAAATTCAGCTAATCTCTTCAAATTAAAGGCACCAACATTAATGGTGGATCTCATCAACATGGAAGGCATTAAAGTACTCCCTTTCAAGCACCTTGAGCAGATGGAAATTACCCCCTAATTTTCCCACCTACCATCTCACGTACGTTAACTCAGAGGTCCAACAATGTTGCATAGAAGGTTAACAGACTATGTACACTGAGGATATTTAATTTGTGCAGTTAGTAAGAACTAGCCATTTAAAAATATATTCAAATGTTTTGTAAATCAAATTTTTGATTCCTATAGTTTTGTTCAAACTACTATCTTTTAAAATAATTAGATATTATTTGAATTTTAAAAATAATCTATTATAAGTTAGATGTTGCTTTATTGACTCTGTGATTCAATGTACACTCAGCCATATTCCTGTGGGGAAACATCAATCTTACTTTCTTGGCATAAGCCAAATCTTCATAGATTATTTAAGGACTCTAAATATGAGATGAAAAACAAAAAACAAACAAAGAAAAAAAACACCAAAATTAAATGCTAGTGAAGAAATTAGAAACCTGTTGTATAAAATGTATTTTTAAAATCTTAAGATATATGTGATTTACACTGCCTGTTAATCTAGTCTCTTTGTGAAATAACCACAGCATAATATTTGTTTAGACTCTGAAACACCAAATATTTGTGATGTTTGCATAGCACCATTGTTATAATATGTGATTTCAAATGGTAAGCATCTTTGTTGTAATCATGTGACTCCACAGAAGAATAAATTCCTGCTGTTAATGTACAACCAGCTCTCAGAATTCAGATTTCCTGCAGCTGCTGTATCACCAATAAATGAGAATTAATTGTGAAAACAATTTTTAAAGAATTGAGTTTATCATCACTGTGCATTTTCCTGATGAATGAATTCAGAGAGTTTTATTTTTACCAGAAATGCTCTCTCTGTCAGTCAGTAAATACAACTGCTGATTCCAACCATACCATCATTTCAATGGTTCCTGTATGGTTGATCTAACTACCCAAAACTGGAAGCTTGTTGCAAGATGTGTCCTAACAAATGTACAATAAATGACTTTTCCTGCATGCTGCCTGAGATATACTGTAATTTGAAATGTCTTATCCAACAAATTATATATTTCGTAACCCAAAATTGAACTGGCAATATTTCTCATGTTTATAACTAATGGTATGTTAATATCAAAATCAGAAGCACTGTCATACATGTATGTTACATGTGACATTTAACGTGTTAAACTGTAATCAGTGAAGTGTTCATTGCCTGAACTAGTCAATTCTGTACAAATCATTGTCTTAACTGTTTTCCGAATCTTACCATATTTCCTAACACTTAAATATAAATGTTTGTAAATTAGTCATTCATTTTTTAATTGACTTTTTGTGTATCTTCAGTGTGACTCCATTAACTAACCCAAACAAAGGAGAAACAAAATGTTCCCCTGTCATAGTTAAGTCCAGGCTCAAGGACATTTTAGCGATGGCAAAAGTTCATTCATTCGTCTGACAAATATTTATTGAGTATCTGCTGTGAATCAGGCTCTATACCAAATATTGGGAGAATTTTTGAGGACTAAAGTAATCACAACCCTACATCACACCCCGTGAGGACTTCTGAACTTTCCCTAAACCATTCTTCAGTGACTTTCACGGAATTAAGAAACTACTTTGTTTCTGTGTTATATCAAAGATAGAAATTATCCACTGAAGAGTCTTGGATTAAAATGCAGTACCTTTGGTCCAGGAAAATGCAACTATCACTCACAGAAGTATTGTCTTAAGGTCAAATTTAAAAATGAATTAAACTAAAACTCAATTTAAGAGATTTGACCCTAACTCCAAAAGAACACTTAAAAGGTCTTCTCTTGAAATTTATATACTAGGTCTGTTTTAAAGCATTATCCTTAAGGTTCTTTGCTACACATAAAATGTAGCATCAGATCACATTTCCTAAAACCATACCCCTGTGGGATATCAACGAATTCTGTAAAAGAGGAAGAAAATGTCTGTGAAAGGATAAATATTTATCTACAGAATAGCACAGAAGGGAATACACCCAGATGTTTTCTCAATGACAGATTTCCTTACATGTACCATATCCATTTACCACTTTTCAAAAGTGCTTGTACACACTCACAGCCAGATTCATCTCTCCCACCACATTCTCATTGTTCTTATTCAAGGAGATGCCCCAATAAAACCTTGTGGTTCCTGCCATCACGGCACTTAGGGTAATGAGGTTGATGAGTGTTTTATGTCTTGACTTTACTATCACAAATTAATTTTTGCAGCACTTGTCATTCCTCTGAAGCTGCTGGAAACAACTGCAACTTGCCATTTGCACAGAGATTCATTCATTCATTCGCTGTGAATATTTGCTAAGCTCTGGAGATGAGACTAGATCTTTCCATACAGCCACACGTGCCTGAGATGGAACAGTGTCCCCCCAGTACTGGCTGGTAGAGTCAGAAAACTCTGGATTTAGAGTCTAGCTTTGCCAGCTGACCTGGGTAATCTTGTTGAAATCCGTTCATCATTCTGAACCTCAATTTCTTTCTGTGTAAAATGAGACTAATTGTATCTGTTCTTTAGGGTTGTCATAAAGGTTAAATGAAACAATCACCATTTATGGAGTGCCTGATGCTCATAAGGCCGTGAATAAATTGTTGTTGGTATTGATGTCCTAAATATTACTTACGTCCCTTATACCAGTGACAAAGCGTTCTCCTTGACCAAACTTGAGTAAGTCTCCTTGGAGACCTCTTCTTGACTAGACCCTGACCTTGGGCTCTGTCCTTGGCCCATTTAGTTCAGTTTTGGCAAAAAATCCTGCTGGGTCAGTTGAGTGAAAATCCCCCCAACCTCTGATACTTGATCGCGTTTCCCATCCCCCACCCTTATCACCCTGTCCTGCCTTCAACAAGATTCCTGTTGAGTCAGACTAGCAAAAATCCACCTAGCTTTGATGTTTGCTTTTAGTAATTTTCCATCCATTGACCGCTGACTCTGCTCCTTGGCTTTAAATCCCCATTTGTCTTCATTCTATACAGAGTTGAGCTCAGTCTCTCTCCCCTACTTGCAGTAGTCCCCTTTTTTGAATAAAGTCTTCCTTACCATCTTTAACAAGTGTCTGAACAAGTTTCTCTTTAACGCCAGCAACATCTTCCGTGATGAAGGATGAAAAGACCAAATGAGCTAACTCTCTTCACCATAGCAGCTTTAGCCAAGATATATCAAGTGCTTGCTATCAACCAGGTAATGTACTAAACACTTGACTTGGATTATATCCCAAATCCTCACAAAAACCTTCTGAAAGGAGCATAATTTCTTTCACTTTTTACACATGAGAACTTGAATCTTAGAGAAATACTTGCCCCAAATCACACACCTAAGTGGCAGAATCAGAAATTGAAATCCAGTCTGCCCGACTCCAAAGCTTAAGCTTATGATTGTTGATAGAGAGAGGCAGAATAACACAATCTTGAAAGTATCTACTTGGACTGAGCAAGCTCCCAAGATGACATAAAATGATAACAATGTCTATCAATATATACTACCCATGCAATCACCATGATCACTAGGTGAGTCCAAAAATTTCATCAAAACTTGATATACAACTCCATGGTAACAATCCTATAGCATTACTATCATAGATCTTATAATTTGTGATATGAGATTATATAGAATGTCTTATCACTAAAGAGACTTTAGCAAATGTCCCCCAGATGCAAGAAAAGCACACTAAGTTTTTCATGCCTCATCAAAGTCACATTGGAAACATCTCATCCAACACCGCCTTCAATATTTTAGATAACCATGGAAAACAGACATATTTCTTTCTTGCTGTTTTGGTCTGCCTTATCTGTACACATCTGATTTGGGAACAAAAATAAACCTGATTTCACTCACAAACTTACAACGCAGCTCTTTCAACAAAGCAAGTTACAAGATAATCCAGAACAACAACAAAAATGACACGTCTGTGGTAGATAATCCACGAATGGGAACAACTACCAGTCCAAAAATGGGCTTGATTATACCAGGAATTCTCTTATTCCAAATGACCGTTTTGTTCTAAGACTGTCCATAGCACTAGCTATGTTGCAACACTATTTTCATCATCTGTGAACAGCTGTGATTCTCCAATTGTACATAGTCTCTGTGCTTATTGGCTGCATACCATGTAGTCACATACAGGGAAAGACAATATAAACAGATCCAGAGACAGGCCGGTAAACTCTTGATTTTTCTTTTCATTTAGAACCCAATCATTAAACATGTTTAAGTGCAGATTCCCAGGATCCTACCATTTACATGCTTACATAGGCAGAACTATTAGTAGCTCTTCCTAGGATCTGTGCTCACCCATTCAGTGGCAGGTGAAACTTCACCACATTTCAAGGAATAACAATGGACACAAATATACAATTAGCAAAAGGTCACATTCAATCCTTAGTTGGCACCTTAGCCAGATCCTTTTTAAGTGCCTCTGCTTCCATATCTCATCCACTGGTTGAAAGTGGAATGCCATGAAATATTTTCAGAAATTCTGAGATGATAAATCTGTAACATATGAAGGTAATCTACAATGGTCCCAGGCATATCCCATTTATTGAAAGGAATTCATTTCATGTGAGCGATAACGCTGGCCTTTATTACCAAAGATCTGATATTGCAAGGAAATTTTTTAGTTTTTATAACAATGAAAAATTATTAAATAGGCTATATGCAACAAAGGATTCATTCTGGGTTCTTGTTCCTACTATATCACTAAAAACAAGGTACAAGTGTAATAATAATCTAGTAACACAAACTAGGAAATTCGACAAAAGTCAAGCCCTCATCAAACAGCTGTACCTGTTCTGACAGCTCTGCTGGTTTTACTTTGTGAGAAAAAAAAAAAATGTTAACAACCTTCTTTGGTTACCATGAGAACTAGAGCACAAACAACCAAGCACATTTCCTAAAGGGAGTGGCCATCTGTTTCAAAATTCTAGCCAGCAAACTCCAAGTGTGTGTAAGTCCCAGCCCTAAAGAAGCCAGGACCTAAAGCTGCAAATGATAAAATTTTGTCCTTGATTAATCTGAGGGCAACTCATGTTTGGCCATAGTGCAATAAGAAATGAGGCAAAAATTATGGGTCTATTATTGATTACAGAAAATCTGTATTTTCTTGAATAAAGGTGCCATGATGCCTCATCCTTCACATATTCGTGAGGGTTTCTACTACGCCACAGTTCCATAAATCCCAAGGGAAAGATTAACTCAAAATTCCTATCTAATCTCCTTCTGTTGAGAAATCAAACATAGAGATTTTTTTTTAAACATCCTTCCCCAAAGGCTTTTCAATTCAATAGAAACAAATGATCAGAGTGCCTATGTCTTTCTGAAGATAATGTGAAGCATGGCCCAGATGTCCAAAAACATCCAGTTGTCAAAAAAGGGTTCACGCACATACTCACAATGGCTACAGGAAGAGCAAAGACAATTATTAGAGCCTTTTAGAATTGAAGAATGAAAGAGAAAAAATCCTAGGCAAATGCCAGACCCTTTCAGCTCAGTCAGCAAGAGCACTTCATTTTTACTTGAGTCAGAGGAAACTTGAGATAGAACATCATGTTTTTTAGTCATGGGAGGCACTAGAGCTTGACCTGCTATGACTTTTGAAAAATTGCTCTGCCTCTGTTCTCGCTACGTAGGGTGAATCTTATGAGTCTAAGTGTCACTGTATTTCAATTGCCTAACTCCCAATATTCCTCCAGAGGGGCACTAGAGAGTAAAGAGCGTAAATTCTGGACCTGAACTGCTTGAGTTCAAATCCTGACTCTGCTAAGCTAGGTGATCATGGGCCAATTATTTACTTTATGCCTCAGTTTCCTCATAAGTAAAATAGGGAGAATTATAGCACCTGTCTCGTGGAGTTATTGTAAAGATGAAATGAGTTAATACACACAAAGTCCTAGAGAGTGCCTGCCACAGAAGGAGTGCCAGGTAAATGTTATATACTATCATTGTAGCCGGTAGATAGAGAGCTGTGATTGGTTGCTTGCTATCTACCCATAGTGAAGTATGACTTAGATCTACTGTATGTTTAAAAAAAGGGAGAGAAACAAAAAGGAACAGAAGCAACTGAGACACAATGGGGAAGAGACAAAAAAGGAAAAATACAAAAGGAAAAGAAAGTGGTGACGGGAAAATGGACACTGAAAGGAAGCATTTTAATGTACAATAAGAAAAGGAGGGTGGAATAAGGAAGGAAGAGTGATGGGTTCAAGTACTGATACACTGAGTGATGCCTGCTAAATAGGCAGGGGGCAGGGGCACCCACCCTCCATGCAATCAAAAATCCGAGTATAGGGCTTCCCTGGTGGCGCAGTGGTTGAGAGTCTGCCTGCTAGTGCAGGGGACACGGGTTCGAGCCCTGGTCTGGGAGGATCCCACATGCCGCGGAGCGGCTGGGCCCGTGAGCCACAACTACTGAGCCTGCGCGTCTGGAGCCTGTGCTCCGCAACGGGAGAGGCCACGATAGTGAGAGGCCCGCGCACCGCGATGAAGAGTGGCCCCCGCTTGCCGCAACTAGAGAAAGCCCTCGCACAGAAACGAAGACCCAACATAGCAATAAATCAATCAATCAATAAATCTTTAAAAAAAAAAAATCCGAGTATAATGTAGAGTCGGCCCTCCATTTCAGCAGTTTCTCCACATCCACTGATTCAACCAACCATGGATCGTGTAGTACTATAGTGCTTACCGCTGAAAAAAAAATCCATGTATATGTGGCCCTGTGCAGTTCAAACATGTGTTGTTCAAAGGTCAACTGTACTCTAGAACTTCTGCTTTATTACTGTTTTATAAAAAAAAGAAATAATATCAATAGTTCACCTTTATTAAGTACCAGCCACTGTTAGGCACTTAGTAACCCTCACCCAAAAATAAAAATAAAAATCAGTCAGGTATTATTATCACCATATTTCTAAACTTGAGAATTAAAGGGGTCCCTAATGTGTGAGGCTTACGTGGCTAGTCAATGCAAAAGCAGCCTGAGGACGGGCCTGACTGCAGAGTTTGTACACTCATCCACTGAGCTGCACTCACTCCCACGTAAGTGACAGGACACGGGGCTCAATTCTGGAAAAAGCCACATGTAGAACTGGATGAAAATGGTAACAGCTATAAAGAAACCTACTTGTGAAATTTTCTCTTCAGTACTCCTTGAGGATTTTTTATGATCTTGATAGTTTTATGCTGTGTAATTCCTCCAGTAGCAAAATAACCTCTTACTCCTTCATAGTCTTCGTGAATCTATGGATCTATTATTGCTGTCATTGTACATATGCATATTGCAGAACTAGGCTTCTGCTATGGGCAAAATAAAAGTAATTCTTACATGATGGGTCTTTTTTTTTTTTTAAAGTCCCACACATCAAAATATTAAAAATCGAGCCTAAGATTCCCACGTGGGGAAAAATGTGAAAAACGGTGTGACTGGTTTCATAACCACAAACGCTTATGCTTGATAAACTACTGCATTCCAGAAGACTGAACTGCATCAAGTTTTCTAAGCTGAGATGCATAAAGTTTTCTAAAATGCATACAAATCTTTTTCACAGGGAAACCAACTATTTAATTGCAGAAAATCATGCTGAAGTTGACACTGCGTCCTAGCATACTTGAAAATTTTCTTCTGAATTCTTTCATAGTTCCTTTAATATTTTTAGAGCAACAAGTCAGAAAGTGAAAGAAACTGTTTATTGTGATCAAAAACTTTACGCGGTGTGTTTTTGGAGAAAATTTTACAGAAATCTTTGAAGAACCCCTGAGAAAGATGCAGAGTCACTAATCATCCAAGGAAACCTGTACGTTGTCCTCTTCATTCCATTGTAATGACACTGTAGCACTGTAACCATGGGAGGCATGAGACAGCAATACACTGTTCAAAGTTGAGATTAATTTCCTCCCACTGGCAAGATGACAAATGAGAACTTACACACTGCATATGAGAATCTCTTGGGAATAACATGTGTTTAATTGGCAAAGTGCTTTAAGGGTAATTACTTTGCTCCAAAGACTGCCTATAAGAATTTAGGACTAAATCCACTATGACTGGGAAAGGGCACTTCCTTTTGATCTACTTATAATTAGAAACAGTTAATAAACTATTGTCTTTATGTCAGTGATTAAATGGAATTAAAAATGAGTGAGAAGGTTTTAGAACCCATAGAAGACATTATTTACTTTTTTCCCCTCATATGCCAGAATATAGAAATCTTTCTTGACTTCTTCTGGGGGTTAATTTTACTAAATTGCCATATTTATTCATGCAGGAGAGGTTTGGTAAATTAACCCAAAGCCTCAATAGCCATATGCTTGGCTTGGAGTTTGCACTCACATATTATATGGATGGATGGATATATGGATGGATGGATGGATGGATGGATGGATGGATGGATGAATAAATGGAAAGGCCAGGAATAGAGTCTAAAGACTGGATGGGACCACTGTGGTAAATCAGGTTCCTGGGGAAGATTTCAGTTCCAGGCAATTAAAGCAGTGGTTTTCACCCTGGCCAGACATTGACAAGCACCAGAGGAACACTTCAGATAAACACTTGGCTCAGGAACCCCCATAGGCCAATTAAATCAAAATCTTTACATGTGGGGGTAAGTGGTAGAGTATAGTATAGGTATTTTTCAAAAATTTACCAAGTAGAGTTACCAGGTTCTACAAATAAAAAGACAGGATGCTCAGTTCAAGCTGAATTTCAGATTAAAAAACAAGTCATTTTTTAGTATAAGTATGTCCCAGGCAACAGTTGGGATATACTTATACTAAAAAATTATTTACTGTTTTTCAGAAATTCAGATTTAACTAGGAGTTCTTATTAAATCTGGCAATCTTATCCCTCAAGGTATTCTAATGTACCGTTTTGAGAACCACTGAGTTCCATTAAGTGAAGTAGGTAGTGTGACATCAAGAAAATACAATAACAGCAAACTAGGCTGTCCAGAACACCCAGCATTTGGCAGCCAACAGCAGGGACACAGACCCAGAAGCAGTGCTCTATTCTGGAAAGACTAATGGAAGTCAAAGTAAATCCTCAGTTTCAGAGAAATTGGGGTATCAGATAAGAAGCCTAGGCAGAAACTTAAGTAAGTTTAAATGAACAAGACAAGGACCCAGCTCTTTAGTATGATATACTATGGCGTTTTCATGGTGAGAACACTGTTGTGGAAACAGAGAAAATGAGAAGAGAATTTACAAAAAGCAAGATCCTTCACAGCAGCACCAAATTGTGGATCCAGGACACCTGGTGTTTTCTCTGCTAAAGAATGAATTCATCTCAGAGCCTAGAGCGTGTAAGTTTAAGAGAGTTCTGAAGTGACCTTATTTCTGTGATTGGAGGTCTTTTGGGTTGAGGGCAGGACATTTCATTACAGCAGAATCAGCAAATAAGCCAGCACTCACATCAACAACTCTTAAATGTGTCTCTATTGACCAGTATTCATGTGAAAGCAAAGGCCAGACGAGAACAGTGTTAAGAAGATAAGCCTTGAGAAAGATAAATGTCAGTCACTACCTATAAGAGTTTCCTTTTTGTGAGCTGAAGATGACAAAATGAAAGTAGATTTTGACATTAATGGGACTACCCAAGAAAAAAGGTTTAAGGAGTCTTGCTCCGCCTTAGAAAAATCCAAAGATACTCTGGAAAAAAAAAAGAAAAAGAAAAGAAAATGTAACAGTAGAATATATCTCATTTGGAATACCAATTTTAAAATACAGTTGGCCCTTGAACAACACAGGTTTGGACTGAACGGGTCCACTTATATGAGGATTTTTTTCAATAGTAAATACCACAGTACTACGCGATCCATGGTTGGATGAATCTGTGGATGCAGAGGAACTATGTATGGAAACGAAGGGCTGACTATAAGTTACACGCAGATTTTCGACTGTGTGAGTATCAGTGCCCCAACCCCCATGTTGTTCAAGGGTCATCTGTATAGACATAATTGTAACAAGAAATATGTATAATATCTTTAAAAACTCCAATAACTTCTATGTATAAATATGAAAAAAAGAGACATTAACAGAAAAATGGACAAGAGTAGAACAAACACTTGCAAAACAGGCTATCCAAGTTGCCAAAAATAAACAAAACATAAAAGGCAATAACAACTTTAGGAACTAGAAAAATATATTAAAATTACATAGTAATGATACTACATACCCACCAAAATGGCCAGAATTAAAAAGACAATGTCAAGTGTCAGTAATAACATGAATAATTGGAACTCATGCACTGTTAGTTCAATCATTTTGGAAAATCATTCAGCATCATCTATTAAATGTATAACTTTGCATATCCTGTGGTCCAGCAATTTCATTCCCTAATACTCAACAGAAATGTGTGCAATATGCACCAAAATTCTTATGCATGTATATTAACAACCCAAACTGGAAAAAACTCAAATGTTCAATAGTAGAATGGTTCCATAATTTGTGCTATATTTATGCAATGAATACAATATAAAAATGAAACTCAACAAACTACAGCTATTCACAATCATTTAATGAATCTCACAAACATAAGGTGGAATTTAAGAAGGCAGACATAAAAAAAAAGAAAAAAAAATATGTATGATTTCATTTGTATAAAGTCCAAAAACAAGCAAAATAATTTTAATTCTGGAAGTCAGAACAGTGATTATTTTGGCAGAAGATGAGGAGTGGTATTAGGGAGGAGGTATGACTATTACCAAACACAAGTTCGTGTGCCCGATGCAAAGTGGGGCCAGATAGTACTGAAATATCAGAGTTTGGCGCAGAGAAAGGTTTATTGCAGGGCCATGCAAGGAGAACAGGTAGCTCATGCTCAAAACAAAAACAAGAACAAAAACCCAAACTACTCCTCGAAGGGTTTTAGCAAAGCATTTTTAAAGGCCAGGTGAGGGAGGGGCATCCCAGGGTAAGTGATCAGCTCATGCACAATTCTATGATTGGTTGATGATGATCAATCCTTAGGCACCAAAAGGTCTGGGGGCTACGTGCTCACGATCATCAAGTAGTTAATTTCTTCCATTTGGTGGTGGTGTTTAGCATCTGAAAAACTCAGGAAATATGCACGAAATACTCTTATCTGGGTACTTCAGAGAGGAGCTACAGCAGAGGATAGGGGGGAGTGGTCTGTCTCCAGGAAGTCCACATAGGGTCCTGCTCGGTTACATGACAGAAACATTTGAGATGCTGGTACTGTTCTATTTATCGACCTGGTGGTAGTTATGTGGGAATATTAACTTTGTGATAATTTTCTGGTCATTTTACTTTTCTCTATGTTTGCTATATTTTAATAAAGGTTTTAAAAATTAAAGACTTATGAAGGGATCTAAAAGATTTGCATAAATATAAATGCCCTATTTCTGTGTAGGAAAAGTCAAAAACAATGTCAGTTCTTCTCAAATAATCCCTAACTATAATATAATCCCAATAAAATACCAACAGCTTTTTAGGGTAAGTGGAGGGTCAGTAGATGATATTTAAATTCACATGAAAGGTAGAGAACAGAGTAGTTCAAGATATTTTAAAAGTTAAGAATAGTGATGAGATGATAGCTCTTCCCAGGTAATAGTGTCAAAAGAAAATGCAGAAAGCCTCACTTGATATGACTACTTTATTGACTGAGAAACAAACTGGTGAACAGGGAGACTTTAAAACCCAAAGTGGTAAGAAGCTAGGCTCTCAGCAGTTACAGCTCAGTTTATAAAGCATGAATGAAGAAGTACATTGTTTTCTGTTGTGATTGGTTACTACAAACTTATATTCCTTTCAGAGTAGTAGCACTGCACGATGTTACTTGCTTGTAGCCAACTGGCTAGGAAGTTGCAAGGTCATGCTGACGTGAAGAATGCTTAAATTTTAAGGTCAGAGTCATCATTTTAGTGAAATCAGGACAGTTTCATTTTTGGTTAGAAGGCTATGGGTGGTTGGCTTAGGGGTGTTCTGAAATTGTAGCCTCTGTTGTTTTTGTTTTGTTTTGTTTGTTTTGTTTTTAATCAGTAGTAAAACATTTGACAACTTAATAGTAAAATATAAAAATAAATATTAAATTTCTAAATATATTAGATGTATTATAAAATCACAGTAATATAAACAGTTTGGGACTTGTAAATGAATATAGAGATTAATAAATTGAACAGAATTGAGAGTCCAGAAGTAGACTCAACTACATGTGGAAATTTGGTAGCATTCTAACTCAGTGGAGGAAAAACTAGATTATTTAATAGAACATATTAGAACAACTGTACATTCATTCCAGAAAAATATAAGATTCTTGCCTCGCTCCCTGCAACAAAATATATTTCAGATACATTAAGAATTTAAATGAAAATAATATTAAAGCCTTAAAGAAAACCTATCAAAAAATCACAAAAGAAATATTTTCTAAGAAACATCAAATTTGAGTAATAAATTGGTATTTTGAATTACACATGAACATTTTTTAATTTGTGTGGAAACATACCATAAACTTCATAAAAATTAAAAACTGGGAAGAATATTTGCAGCAGATGGCAAAGGACTATATTCCTTAAAATAAAAAGAGCTCTTAAAAACCAGTAAGGAAATAGATGGAGAGATATACCATGTTCTTGGATTGGAAGAATCAACATTGTGAAAATGACTATACTACCCAAAGCAATCTACAGATTCAATGCAATCCCTATCAAACTACCACTGGCATTTTTCACAGAACTAGAACAAAAAATTTCACAATCTGTATGGAAACACAAAAGACCCTGAATAGTCAAAGCAATCTTGAGAACGAAAAATGGAGCTGGAGGAATCAGGCTCCCTGACTTCAGATTATACTACAAAGCTACAGTAATCAAGACAGTTTGGTACTGGCACAAAAACAGAAATATAGATCAATGGAACAGGATAGAAAACCCAGAGATAAACCCATGCACATATGGTCACCTTATCTTTGATAAAGGAGGCAAGCATATACAGTGGAGAAAAGACAGCCTCTTCAATAAGTGGTGCTGGGAAAATTGGACAGGTACATGTAAAAGTATGAAATTAGAACACTCCCTGACACCATACACAAAAATAAACTCAAAATGGATTAAAGACCTAAATGTAAGGCCAGACACTATCAAACTCTTAGAGGAAAACATAGGCAGAACACTCTATGACATAAATCACAGCAAGATCCTTTTTGACCCAGCTCCTAGAGAAATGGAAATAAAAACAAAAATAAACAAATGGGACCTAATGAAACTTCAAAGCTTTTGCACAGCAAAGGAAACCATAAACAAGACCAAAAGACAACCCTCACAATGGGAGAAAATATTTGCAAATGAAGCAACTGACAAAGGATTAACCTCCAAAATTTACAAGTAGCTCATGCAGCTCAATAACAAAAAAACAAACAACCCAATCCAAAAATGGGCAGAAGACCTAAATAGACATTTCTCCAAAGAACACATACAGATGGCCAACAAACACATGAAAGAATGCTCAACATCATTAATCATTAGAGAAATGCAAATCAAAACTACAATGAGATATCATCTCACACCAGTCAGAATGGCCATCATCAAAAAATCTAGAAACAATAAATGCTGGAGAGGGTGTGGAGAAAAGGGAACACTCTTGCACTGTTGGTGGGAATGTAAATTGATAACAGCCACTATGGAGAACAGTATGGAGGTTCCTTAAAAACCTAAAAATAGAACTACCATATGACCCAGCAATCCCACTACTGGGCATATACCCTGAGAAAACCATAATTCAAAAAGAGTCATGTACCACAATGTTCATTGCAGCTCTGTTTACAATAGCCAGGATATGGAAGCAACCTAAGTGTCCATCATCGGATGAATGGATAAAGAAGATGTGGCACATATATACAATGGAATATTACTCAGCCATAAAAAGAAACGAAATTGAGTTATTTGTAGTGAGGTGGATGGAGTTAGAGTCTGTCACACAGAGTGAAGTAAGTCAGAAAGAGAAAAACAAATACAGTATGCTAACACATATATACGGAATCTAAGGAAAAAAAAAGTCATGAAGAACCTAGTGGTAAGACGGGAATAAAGACACAGACCTACTAGAGAATGGACTTGAGCGTATGGGAAGGGGGGAAGGGTAAGCTGTGACAAAGTGGGAGAGTGGCATGGACATATATACACTACCAAACGTAAAATAGATAGCTAGTGGGAAGCAGCCACATAGCACAGGGAGATCAGCTCGGTGCTTTGTGACCACCTAGAGGGGTGGGAGAAGGGGGGTGGGAGAGGGAGGGTGGGAGGGAGGGAGATGCAAGAGGGAAGAGATATGGGAACATATGTATATGTATAACTGATTCACTTTGTTATAAAGCAGAAACTAACACACCATTGTAAAGCAATTATACTCCAATAAAGATGTTAAAAAAAAAAAAAGACACTATCTTGTTACCTTAGACAAGTTAACCAAAAAATACAGGAAATACAACTAAAAGCTAGATATTAATTCTTATTTCAGATAAATACATTTTACATAGTTGAATGTATTAAATCATTCCATATTCATTTCCTGTTTGAAGTATTTGTCTCCTATTATATTATTGTTTGAAAGGAAATCTTAGTTCTCCAATTCCATAATTTTTTTAAAAAAAGATTACATACCATAGTGCAATTTGACAATAAATGGATGATTTACTTCCAAAAAAAAAAAAAAAAACCCAATAAGGAAAAGAGCGTCAAGCCAGTAGAAAAAAATGGACAGAGACAAGAACAAACAATGCATATAGGGCTATAGGGCTATAAAACTATATTGATTTGTACGGTACTGGCACAAAAACAGACATATAGATCAAAGGAACAGGATAGAAAGACCAGAAATAAACCCACACACCTATGGTCAATTAATTTATGACAAAGGAGGCAAGACTATACAATGGAGAAAAGACAGACTCTTCAATAAGTGGTGTTTAGAAAACTGGACAGCTACATGTAAAAGAATGAAATTAGAACATCCTCTAACACCATATACAAAAAAAAAAAAACTCAAAATGGATTAAAGATCTAAATGTAAGACTGGATACTATAAAACTCCTAGAGGAAAACATATGCAGAACACACTTTGACATAAATTGCAGAAATATCTTTTTGGATCTGTCTCCTAGAGTAATGGAAATAAAAACAAAAATAAACAAATGAAACCTAATTAAACTTCAAAGTTTTGCACAGCAAAGGAAACTATAAACAAAATGAAAAGACAACCTACAGAATGGGAGAAAATATTTGCAAACGATGCGACCGACAAGAGATTAACCTCCAAAATTACAAAGAGCTAATGCAGCTCAATATCAGAAAAGCAAAAATGGGCAGAAGATCTAAATAGACATTTCTCCAAAGAAGACATGCAGATGGCCAAAAGGCACATGAAAAGATGCTCAACATGGCTAATTATTAGAGAAATGCACATCAAAACTACAATAAGTTACCACTTCACAGTGGCCAGAACGGCCATCATCAAAAAAGTCTGCAAATAATATATGCTGGAGAGGGTGTGGAGAAAAAGGAACCCTCCTACATTGTTGGTGGGAATGTAAATTGGTGCAGCCACTATGGAGAACAGTATGGAGGTTCCTTAAAAAACTAAGAATAGAGCTACCATATGATCCAGCAATCCCACTCCTGGGCATATATTTGGAGAAAACCATAATTCAAAAAGGTACATGCATCCCAGTGTTCACAGCAGCACTATTTGCAATAGTCAAGGCAGGGAAGCAACCTGTGTTCATTGACAGATGAATGGATACAGAAGATGTGAGAAATATATATATACATATACACACACACAGACACACACACACATACACACACACAATGGAATATTACTCAGCCATAAAAAAGAATGAAATACTGCCATTTGCAGCAACATGGATGGACCTAGAGATTATCATACTAAGTGAAGTAAGCCAGACAGAGAAAGGCAAATATCATATGATATCACTTATATGTGGAATCTAAAATAATTATATAAATGAATTTATTTACAAAACAGAACTAGACTCATAGACATAGAAAACAACATTTTGGTTACCAAAGGGAAAGGGGGGGAGGAGGGACAAATTAGGAGTTTAACAGATACACACTACTACATATAAAATAAACAATGACCTACTCTTCCTTCCTATAGCACAAGGAACTAAACTCAATAACTTGCAATAACCTATAATGGAAAATAATCTATGTACATATATGTATGTATAACTGAATCACTTAGCTGTACACCGGAACTAACACAACATTATATATCAACTATATTTCAATAAAAATTAAAATATATGTATGAATTCATAAATATATAATTCATGAATATATGAATTTATGTTTTTTACCATATTAACCATTTTAAGCGTACAGTTAACTAGTTTAAAATACATTCACATATTTGTGAAACAAATCTTCAGAAATACTGACTCCATTTATGAAATACAAATTAAAACTAAGTTTTCACCAGTAAATTGGTCATGATCAAAAGTTTGGTAACATACAACACTGATGAGGGAAACAGTTACTCTCATTCATAACTGATAGGAATGCAACTTAGTTTACTTTGAATGACAGTTTGGCAATGTCTTCCAAATTTTAAATGCATAGACATTTTGATGCAGAATTTACATTTGTAGCTATTTTTTTTCTGCAAGGATATATTTGTATATACACAAACTTATAAAATATATTTGGCTCAGCATTGTTTGTGGAACCTAAATATTGATAAATAAATCATGTCATATCTACTTAATGGAATCCTAAGTAGCTCCTACAAAGAATAAGCTTGATTTTTGTATAACGATCAGGAATAGCCTCCAAGATACATTAGAAGGTACAGCATTCAACAATAATATTTGTGTTAAAAAAAAAATACTGACAGGGGATAAACAATAATGTGCTTAGATATACTGAGAATTTCTCTGGAAGCGTTCACAAGACAGTGGTTTGAGAGTTACCTCTTAGGATCAGGACTGGAATATTAAGGGTCAGGAGCACATAAGACCAAAACATGTTTCACTGTAAACTTTTGTACTGTTTGAAAGTTGCTACATCCATGTCTTACTAAACCAACTCTAAACCAATGGCAGCAAAACAAAGACACCCTGAAACAAAATAACTCTCTTGTCTTTGAATCTGTGAGTCTTACATCAGAGCATTCTTCCCTCCAGCAGAAGAGGGATTCCTCCTAGCACCTGGACTGCCTGACTTTTCTCAAAGAAGGAGATGAGGGTAAACGTCATTGTAGCCTTGTGCTGGGTGCTATGCTGCAAAATGGTTTCAGAACTCTCAGCATGAGAGGGAACATTACTAGGCAAGTCCAATAGTCTTTGAGCTCACCTCACTGAAGTAGATTTGATCAATTAACCACTCCATACTTCTGTTTTGTGTTCATCTGCAAATTAGGAATTTTGATAATGCCTGCCTATAGTACGGAAGAACAAATCTGACTCCATATTAGATCTGTTTTACTTTAACCTTTGTGCTCTGTTGCCTGTGCTTAGTCATGCTGGCTTTGCACCTTTTGTAAAAGAATGTTGCCTATAGCCTGAAATATACAGGATAGCCTATTCTTAGGGCTCTGACCTTTAAGAGTCCATTCATATAGAGATAAAAAGTAAAACAGAGAATAACATTTGTCTTTTTGGAGGTTTACAGGAACATAGTGACCTGACCTACGTGGACAGCTACGAGAACAAAGGATCCAACACCAAGAAGTTTGCAACAACTAACCACCCGCCTCCCTCACCTCGCCTTTAAAAGTGCTTTGCTGAAACCCTTTGAGGAGTTCGGGGGTTTGGGGGCATGAGCCACCTGTCTCCCTGCATGACCCTGCAATAAACCTTTCTCTGCTCCAAACTCAAATGTTTCTGTTTTTTGGCCTCACTCTGCATTGGGCACACAAACTTGCATTCAGTAACAGGCCTACTTAACAGGTGTGTACGATCAGATGAAATCATGTCCATGAAAATGATTCATTAACAAATATTATCACGTATTTTATTCATTTAAGTCTCTGACATAGTTTTCATAAACATGAGCTTACTTGTACAACTGACATGTTATCTGACAGAAGTGTCACAGAAGCGCTTTCCTTGCTAGTGCAAATAAACCAAGACAAGTACAGCTTATTATCCTCCCATCTTCTGTTAAATCCAACCTGAGTCGTAACATTCTTAACTTTCAGATGGGGTAGGTCTTTGAGGATGATCGTGTCTCCCCCCTCACACCCAGTGAGAAATTTCATACAGCCTCTCAGAAAATGAGGCAGATGATTCATCCTATTCCTTGTATTCACTATTCATCTACCTCTCAGTTTTTCCCAGCGACAGTTATCAACAGTTTTCAGGCTGTTTCAGATTTGAAATGTGACATTCGTGACTAGCAAGTGCCCTAGAGAAAGGACTTGTGACATGTTAATATTGAAGTAAATGGAGGTGCAAGAAATGACCTGTTTATCTTGCTGCTCTCACTCCAGGCAGAGAGATCCTTCTAAAACTTACACTCTCTTCCTTTTCCTTTAACTCACACCAAGAACTATCTTTCCAGGTGCCAGTGGTCCCTCCTCGGCTTCTGCTGGCTCAACACAGCCCATACCTGCCTTTGTCCTAGTGCCACAGGCAGGTCACCCCAGGTTAATTCCCTACATGACTGTGTCCTCATACAGCATCATCCCTGCCTCTCCTCTACGGTGTGTACAGTTTTAAAAGCCGACTTTCATCAACTGTTCTTCTTGCCTCCCCTTGCCATCACAAATATTATGGTGAGGGTTTCTCTCCAAATTATCCCTCAGTAAAGAGGGGGTCACATTATCCACATTCTTAACAAACTGCGCACATCTATTAACTCTACTTGGAATAATGAAGTAAATGAAATATGTTCACCTGAAATACCCACTATTAATGTTAGTTTGATGTGTATAGAAGTCACATGATGGATTAGGTTGGAGACAATAAGGAAACAATAAATCGAATAAAGATGTAGGGATTATTCCTGGGGTATGAGCTCATAATTGCGAGTGCTGGATGCCATTGTAAACAAGCCTCTTAAAGATCATTTGAAAAATCAACATAATGACATGTTGTAGGTATCACAGACACACGCAAAAGAAATGAAGATCAAGGGTATTGTCTTTTGAATGAGTATTTGTGACAAGGGATAATGAATGCCAGTGAAAACATCCTACACAGACTCAAAAGGGACTAAGTTTCAAAAAACTTAAATAGAAATAAAGATGGCATACTCTGGAAAACTGTTAGGTGATTCAAAAGTGGCTCTATTGAGGATGATACTCAGGTTAAATATTTTATGTGTTCTAAATAAAATTACTTACAGAACATGAGGGTAGAAAACACTGTGTGACTAATTAATGCTTTATGAAATATGCTATCTTCATAAGTCTGTATAAAGAAATTAAAAATAAATACAATTTGATATTCATTTGCATTCTGAAAAGTTTACTTATTATAATTGAACTTGTTTTGTGTGCCTGCCATACTTCCCACTGGGAAAATGGGAGACCCCTATGTGGAGTCTCTTCATACTTGTGCTTGTTTATTAGTCATTTGGATCCCTCCCCACTCATGTATTCACAGGGTTAAGAAAACTGAGGCTCCAGGAGAGTGTGTTACATTCAAGACTCACAAAGAGTGGTTAATGGCACGTGTTGGGCTAGACCCCAGGTTTCTACGTAGGTCCCATGCTCATTTCAGTCAGAGAGGGAAAGCCCAGCAACATCACAGAGATAGGACCAAGTATGCTGGGAGTAGAAAGTAGTGAGGGCGGTAAATGGAGAAGCTCTATAGGATGACAGGAAGAGACCAGAAAAGTTACAAGACTTTCTTTTTCCCTAAAATAACTATATTCTTTTTTTTTTTTTTTAACTGAAAGAGTAATACATATTATGGTAAACATGTGGTTTGGTTGCCTTTCTTCTGAGGACTAATTCTTCCCACTCCATAAAGTATTGTCAGGGATCTCTACCATGGAATTGTGCCCTGTGACAGGAGAGGCACATGACTTGGTTGGATCCATGAGAGACTCCCCCTCTCCTGAACGTAGTTACAACTCTACCTGGGTCATGTGACCAGGAGGGGCTATAACAGGGAAGAACAAGTCTGACTCCATATTGGATCTGTTTCTTTTACTTTAACCTTTGTATTCTCTATCACTTTCGCTACAAGTTAATAACTAAAGGGATGTTGCCTATAGCTTAAAGTATAAATAATGGCCCATCTCTGGGAACCCTGCCTCCCATGTGTGAGTGTTAAGCTAAAATACCTTTGTTTAGATCACAGAAAACATCCTGACCAGGCCTACCTGTGAATGGCGGCAGGAAAGAAGAAATTAACACATCCCCTCTGGAGCCTGGCTGGAACCAGGAAATATTTGCAGCAACTTATTGCTTTTTTTACTCTTCACCTCTCCCTCTTTGTTCTGTAAAAGAAACTACCCTCCAAACCCCGGCAAGATGGTTCTCTGGGACACTACTCCACCATCTTCTCGGTCTGCTGGCTTTCCAAATAACGTCGCTATTCTTTGCCCCAACAACTCAGCTCTCGATTTATCTGCCTGTCATGTGGCAAGCAGTACAAGCTTGGACTTGGTAACAGGGCCAGTCAGAATCATCTGGAGAAACTCTCTTTCTCCTGGAGTTATGGGGTGGAAATAACAAAGAGTAGTGTTGCCATTGGCCACGTCTCCCGGCCACATGGAGGAAGAACATCTTCAGTGGGTGGGAAGGAGGCCAACACTCAGAGCGAAACAGGGTCAAGAAATCTAATGAAGGACAACACCCTGCTTCGACTCACATGTTCTGGTTGTTGCGGAAATAGTGTCCCTAGACTTCCCAGTCATATAAGCCACTAAGTTTCCCTTTTTATTCCAAATCAACCAACAGTCTTACAAGTATATCAAGGAAAAAATAGACAATCAAAAGAAGAAAATAGACCCACACACCTATGGACAATTAATCTTTGACAAAGGAGGCAAAAATATACAACGGGGAAAAGACAGTCTCTTTAGCAAGTGGTGTTGGGAAAGCTGGACTGCCGCATGCAAATCCATGAAGTTAGAACACACCCTCACACCATGTACAAAAATAAACTCAAAATGGCTTAAAGACTTAAACATAAGACAACAAAAAACTTCTAGAAGAGAACATAAGCAAAACATTCTCTGACATAAATCGTACTAATGTTTTCTTAGGTCAGTCTCCCAAGACAATAGAAATAAAAGCAAAAATAAACAAATGGGACCTAGTCAAGCTTATAAGCTTTTCTTTTTTTTTTTTATAAATACTTTTTAAATTTATTTATTTATTTATTTATGGCTGTGTTAGGTCCTCGTTTCTGTGCGAGGGCTTTCTCTAGCTGTGGCAAGCGGGGGCCACTCTTCATTGCAGTGTGCTGGCCTCTCTTGCTACGGAGCACAGGCTCCAGACGCGCAGGCTCAGCAACTGTGGCTCACGGGCCCATTTGCTCCGCGGCATGTGGGATCTTCCCAGACCAGGGCTCGAACCCGTGTCCCCTGCATTGGCAGGCAGACTCTCAACCACTGCACCACCAGGGAAGCCCCAAGCTTATAAGCTTTTGCACAGCAAAGGAAACCATCAACAAAACAAAAAGACAACAAACGAACTGGGAGAAAATATTTGCAAATGATGTGACTGACAAGGGCTTAATTTCCAAAATATACAAACAGCTCATACAACTCAGTAACAAAAAAACAAACAACCCAATCGAAAAATGGGCAGAAGACCTAAATAGACATTTCTCCAAAGAAGACATACAGATAGTCAATAGGCACATGAAAAGATGCTCATCATAGCTAATTATTAGAGAAACCCAAATCCAAACTGCAATGAGGTACCACTTCACACCGGCCAGAATGGCCATCATTAAAAAGTCTACAAATAATAAATGCTGGAGAGGGTGTGGAGAAAGGGAACCCTCTTTACACTATTGGTGGGAATGTAAATTGGTTCAGCCACTATGGAAAACAGTATGGAGGTTCTTAAAAAAACTAAAAATAGAGTTGCCATATGATCCAGCAGTCCCACTCCTGGGCATATAGCCAGACAAAACTACAATTCGAAAAGATATATGCACCCCTATGTTCATAGAAGCACTATTTACAATAGCCAAGACATGGAAACAACCTAAGTGTCCATCGACAGATGAATGGATAAAGAAAATGTGGTGTGTATATATATATATATATATATATATATATATATATACATACACACACACACACACAATGGAATATTACCCAGCCATTAAAGAGATTGAAATACTGCCATTTGCAGCAACATGGATGGACTTAGAGATTATCATATTAAATGAAGTAAGTCAGAAAGAGAAAAGCAAATACTATATATATGATATCACTTACATGTGGAATCTGAAATATGACACAAATGAACATATCTATGAAACAGAAGCAGACTCACAGACATAGAGAACAGACTTGTGGTTGCCAAGGGGGGTGGGGGTGGGAGGTACTGGGAGTCTGGGATGAGCAGATGCAAACTATTATATATAGGATGGATAAACGACAAGGTCCTACTGTACAGCACAGGGAACGATATTCAATATCCTGTGATAAACCATAATGGGAAAGAATATGAAATAGAATACATATGTGTATAACTGATCCAGTGCTATATAGCAGAAATTAACACAACATTGTAAATCAACTATACTTCAATAACATTTTTTAAAAGAGAGGAAGAAGAAAATAGAAATCAACCACAGTCATTACCCAGAATGAAAACACACACACACACTCACATGTAGAAATACACTGTTTAATAAAAGATTTTTTTTTTACTAACAATATATTGCAAATATATTTTCATAGGAGACTTCACTGTTTTTGTCAACTCTAATACTAACCAGCTGCGTAAGAATGAGCCATCTCTTAAAATCTCTGGTTATCAGTTTTTGCACCTGTCAAGGGAAGAATCTGGAAGTAGACTGCTAAAATCCAGCAAGGTTGGATAGGTAAGTGAGACCGTTGGATGAAATATTTTAAATGCCAGGTAGAGCAGTTTGGGCAGCAGTGAACTACGGCGGGCTCCTAAGCCACAGACCTTCTCAACTCCATTATTTTTTTTTTAATATTTAAAATTATTTATTTTATCATTATGCACATTGAAGGAAAGCATTATAGACAGCAGAGTTCTTTCCCACCATAAAATTTACAGCCATTTAATTAGCTAGAAACACTAGCTTGAAGAGGTACTGATCTGTTCCATTTGTAATAATTTCTCTACAGCAAACAATTGTCTTATAGTTGGAACATGTTGAAGAAAATATTATCTCACAAGTCTTTTTTTGTTCTTTGAGTCTCAGTCACCAAGAGTTCAAGGGACTTTGAGAGAATCCTGGTGTCCTGCATGGCCTGATGAATGCATTAAAATCAAGCAGTGTATTTGTATTCTGAAACTACTCTTAGCTCCATACAAATGTTACTTGGGTTGTGGAGCTAACGTTTCTCGTACTGGCACTATGACATTTGAAGAACATTTTGTCATGAAAGTTTCACACCAATTTTGTTTTGTTCTTTCTTCATTAGCCCCTGTGCTTCCTTTTCCATTTTCTTCCTTTGTTGTTCTGCTGCTCTCTTTTCTCTCTCTTCTGCTGCCTCAGAACTTCTTTGGCTTGCCAGGCCGCATCTTCTTCTTCTTCCCATGCATTGGTATTTTCCTGCCAGGTATCCAAGTCACCTAATTCAGGACACTGATGAATAAAAGGCATATCTTGTGTAACTGCTAGTCTACTAGAGAAACCCGTGCTACCATCTGGGATGCCAAAATTTAATGGTTCTCTCTTCTTAATAATGATTTTCTGGGTTTTCCTTATAGTTGGTGTCATGTCCTTAAAATAGTCAGGTTCCAGTTGTTCTAAAGCATTTTGCTGTGTTGCCACATTCCCATTCCCTCTTTCAGTCTTTACACTTGTGGGTGCATCTTCATCCCAGGAAGTCCACTCTTCAACATCTGTCTGCTTAGGAACTGATGAATAATCAACTGTAGTTGGCAAAGTTCTTTGGTCTCCACTTAATTTCCGTCCTCTGCCAGGTCTGCGTATTAATCTCTTTAGGAATGAGAATACTGTTGCTAGGCAGGTACAAACTTTAAATAACTGAAACTGTGTGATACCCATGGTGGGAATCAAAACCTGCCCCTCCCCCTCCCCGCCCGCCCGGCGGAGGCTCCCAGCTGATGCTGGCTGCGCGCGCACACAAGACGCGCGCACGCGCGCTGCTGGGCGCTTCCTCGAGCCTGCGCTCCGCCGGGTCAGTCCCAACCCCGCTCGTTCAAAGCTGTGCGCGCGCTCCGTCTCAGTCGCCGCTGCTGCCACGCAGCTGCCATAGCCGCCCCCTCGTCGGGAAACCCTCCCCCAGTCCCACCTCCTGCCTCTCCTCCTTCGCCCTCGAAGGCGGCTCTCGGTAGTTCAACTCCATTATTTTATATTCTTTTTTTTTTTTAAGTTCTTATAGCACCGTTTGAAATTTTAAGATAGTCCCCCAAACACAACTTTATTTTCTTCCTATCTTCCTGTCATTTCCTGAAAATAATACATTTGTTTTTCTTATTATGTGAAATGAGCCTTGTTATATACAAGCCACATATAAGAAGTTGTAGCCTCGGCTTCGGAAGAGTGGGAGATACGAAAACCCATGACTCCTCCTGCTTCCGTGGACTTAGGGCTCTTATTGAAGATGCTCCTCCTAAATCCTGTTGGCGGTACCTCACCAGCTGATACACCCTTGGCTTGCCTCGCATCTAATAATATCCTGGATCTGGATTTCCTTTCAGATGTTTCTAAATTTGATTCCTCTTCGTTTCAGCCACAGAGCAATCCCAGAGTAAAGGGCAAAGAAGGTTATGGGCCCTTTTCACCCCTGGGAATCTTAGAAACCTGAGAAGGGATTCTCCCAAGAAGGGACTCTTCAGGATAAAAGATCTCCCTGTGGGGAGGTGACTAAACCCCTTTATCTGGCGTGTGGCATTTGCGCCTTCTTACGGTAAATTCCTTTAGGGACGTGATTTCTAACAGCCTTTCCTGGAATCGGTGGATGCCGTCATGTACAATAGACAATCCGAGAAGAGCAATTCTGACACAGAACTGGAGTCCATAAACAAATGAGTCCCCGTGTCCCTCTGCCACGGTCTCTTCCCTATCTGTGTGGCGTGGTTTTACTTTGTCACAGGCCACGTTTCCTAACAAAAGTGGTTGCATTTGGGTTAACCTCTAATGTTCCAGTCTCTTCAATGACATCCCATCATCATCCTTAGACTAGCGGCTTCTAAACATGATTTCTTAGCGCTGGTCTGCAGGTCGACACCCAGATGTCCCGTGCTCTTCAACACTCAGTGACTCCCACTTAGGGAAGGTAAGAAGAGAACCCGTATTGTGAGCGCCCTCTAAGGGCCCAGGCACTCTGCTTGGCATTTATGTTTGCTATCTTACTTCATCATTATAACTATAGAATCTGTAAATATTATCACTTTTTTTTACAAATAAACCAAATCTCAGAGAAGTCACTTTCCTCTTGCACATCACCATGTCATGTGGGACATGAAAGAGCTACAATTAAAGCCCTCAGCTCTGACTCTTCCCAGATGAGACCAGAACCTTTCAGAGCAATCCCTAGAGGAAACAGGAGAACAGAGAAAAAAGAACTGTGGTTTTTTTTTCTCACAGAGTAGATCTGTCACAGCTGATGATTCACAGTTCGTTCTCAAGTACCTGTTGACAATCTTTTGCTCAAGGTCTGTTGCGAAAGATGGGATAAGTCGAGATGGAGGTGGAAGAGGAGCAGGGGATTGGGGAGCCTCATTTGAGCTTCTGGGTGCTGGTGGATCCTTCTGACCTATGACATACTATCCTGGGGGCCACTCTTCAAGTTCTTCTCCTGGGAGACTTAAAGACAAAGCTACTTGTCTGAGCTGAGCAGCTCTAGGCAGAGGAAGGACAGCAGGAATTTTGTCAAAATGCCAAATGGATGGCCAAGAGGAAAAAGAGGAAGATAGTAGTGATGGCATCCTCTGGAGATGGCTGGCTATTCACAGCCCAGCGTAGGCTTGGCTCTATTAGCTGTGACGTGGGGAGGGACATTAAGATACCAGTCAGCAGTGTGGCCCTGTGAAAGCCATTCTTTATGACTGAAGTAAAGCAAAAATTTGGTTTTGAATTATTATCATCATCCCCTGACTCCCCAGCCCCTACTACATACGTGTGCACACACCCATACACACACTAACACAGAAGCTTGATATCTTGCCTTTGGAATTCTCAGGATGCCATATCAACCCTGCTCTGGGTAGTAATACATATACCTCCAGAACTAGGAAAAGGGCCTGGTTTTTAGCCTTCAAGAGGTAATGGGGAGGTTTTCTAGCACAAGATAATAAGGTTTCCCTGCCTTCCAAGTCCTCGGTTGGCACAGGTAATCTTAATTCCCTACCCTCTCCCAGTCCCCTGGTGATACTCAGCGAGGCTGTGATGGCAGTGGCTGACCCCAGGTGGTCCCGGCTGCCTGAAGCAAAGCGTACTGCTCTTCTTCTCACTTGCTGGAGGTGAATGAAGAAAGTGCGTTACACACCAATATCAGGGGGAAGATTGACCTGAAGGGTAATCTATGATACAGAGGAGGAAGAAGAGATCAAATTTAGCTGGTGCAAACTGAGTTAGCTATATAAACGTGGAAGAAACCGCACAGCAGATCTTGAGAAGAAACAAAGAAGAGAAAAAGGCAGAATTATAAACCAGTTTAACCACAAGAGTGAGGATAACCAAGGACGCTGAGTGAATCAGACCGTGGAGGGGTAAGGCCCAGTTAAGGCTGCACTGGCCATCACACATTCACCTATTCTGATCGGATTTCAATGAGAAAAATTACATGTGAATAAAAGAAACAGGCATGAGGGAGCAAAGTGGCACATGCTGCATCTTGGAGACTGTTCTGGGAAAGCAGTCCTCGGAGAAGTTTGCAATGAAAACCAAGGTTATATAAAGGGGTTAACTTGCTCTCCGGAAGAGAGGCAGACAGTCAGTACCAGAGACCTGTTGTTTCTGCTGCTTTGGTAGAGGTCATGGTAGTAATAAGTCCTGTTCCTGCATCCTGGCTAGCTTCATGCAGCCTCCGACCACCTCATGGCTAGAAATCAGCCCTGAGGGAATGCAGATGTTCACCCTGCGGTGGCCTCTTGTCGTTGTCCTGGGGATCAGGGCCCTCCCAGAGTGGGGCTGTAAACAAGGAGTCAATGACTAGAACTGGCCAGTGATCACACAGCCCGGGGGTTGTTTGAAGACCCTCACAAAGAAAGAGACAGGTTGGAGTTGGAAGGGTTAGTGACTTCTCTCAAGTAAAACAGCAGTCTGAGCCTTTGCTTTGGTTGGCCAGGGCCACAGATAAGAGCCTTTCCAGCATCTGAGGTCTTAGCTATGGAATAATGATAGCTTAGCCTGTTGTAAATAACAAGGGAAGGACCAGACTTTAACAGCTGAGATGATTGCACCAGATGTGGCCAAAGCTGTCTTCAAACAGATATCACCCACTTAGTATGGATCACCATGTGAGTGGTTTTACGTGTACATTTTACCTTTACATTCTCTCTCTTAACCATCACAATAACTCCATGGAGCAGATACTGTTTATTTTATGGATTAGGAATTTCAGATCAGAGAGGTTAAGTAACTTCCTTAAAGTCACACAGCTATCAAATAGCAGAGTTAGGATTCAAACTCAGGACTCCAAAGTCAATGCTACTCCCCCGGCTGTGTCTCCCGTTAAAAACCAGCTATACCCTCACCCTTGCCATGCAAGACCCCAAGGGTCTGTAGTCAGTATCCGTACCTTGAGCCAGACCTGGCCTTATTCTAGTTGATCCACACTTCTTAGTATAGTGTGTTAAGGATCCATATTGCATTTTATTGACTTCTTTCATAGAGACAGTGGTGTGCAAACTTGAGTGCAGATCAGAATCACTTGAAGGACTGACTCATTAAAGCATAGATTGTTGGCGCTAACCCTACAGTTCCTGATTCAGCAGGTCTGGAGCAGGGCCCAAGAATTTTCCCTTTTAACAAGTTCCTAGGTGTTGCTGGTCTGGAGACCACACTTTGAGAACCATAACACTCAGATAATCATGCTGGGGTCGGGGGGGAGACAGAGGGGTTAGTGATGTCCTGGAGAGGCTGGAGGGAAGGCAAAAATTCAGGCTGCAGAGCCTCAAACTGTTGGGGAAATCCAATGCACATTGTAAATTTTTTTTTTTTTGTAGGTTTATTCCTAGATATTTTATTCTTTTTGTTGCAGTGGTAAATGGGAGTGTTTCCATAATTTCTCTTTCAGATTTTTCATCATTGGTGTATAGGAATGCAAGAAATTTCTGTGCATTAATTTTGTATCCTGCAACTTTACCAAATTCATTGATCAGCTCTAGTAGTTTTCTGGTGGCATTTTTAGGATTCTTTATGTATGGTATCATGTCATCTGCAAACAGTGACAGTTTTACTTCTTCTTTTCCAATTTGTATTCCTTTTATTTCTTTTTCTTCTCTGATTGCCATGGCTAGGACTTCCAAAACTATGTAGAATAATAGTGGTGAGAGTGGACATCCTTGTCTCGTTCCTGATCTTAGAGGGAATGCTTCCAGTTTTTCACCATTGAGAGTGATGTTTGCTGTGGGTTTGTCATATATGGCCTTTATTATGTTGAGGAAAGTTCCCTCCATGCCCACTTTCTGGAGAGTTTTTATCATAAATGCGTGTTAAATTTTGTCAAAAGCTTTTTCTGCATCTATTGAGATGATCATATGGTTTTTATTCTTCAATTTGTTAATATGGTGTATCACATTGATTGATTTGCGTATATTGAAGAATCCTTGCATCCCTGGGATAAATCCCACTTGATCGTGGTGTATGATCCTTTTAATGTGTTGTTGGGTTCTGTTTGCTAGTATTTTGTTGAGGATTTTTGCATCTATATTCATCAGTGATATTGGTCTGTAATTTTCTTTTTTTGTAGTGTCTTTGTCTGGTTTTGGTATCAGGGTGATGGTGGCCTCATAGAATGAGTTTGGGAGTGTTCCTTCCTCTGCAAATTTTTGGAAGAGTCTGAGAAGGATAGGTGTTAGCTCTTCTCTAAATGTTTGATAGAATTCACCTGTGAAGCCATCTGGTCCTGGACTTTTGTTTGTTGGAAGATTTTTAATCACATTGTCAATTTCATTACTTGTGAGTGGTCTGTTCATATTTTCTGTTTCTTCCTGGCTCAGTCTTGGAAGGTTATACCTTTCTAAGAATTTGTCCATTTCTTCCAGGTTGTCCATTTTATTGGCATAAAGTTGCTTGTAGTAGTCTCTTAGGATGTTTTGTATTTCTGCGGTGTCTGCTGTAACTTCTCCTTTTTCATTTCTAATTTTATTGATTTGAGTCCTCTCCCTCTTTTTCTTGATGAGTCTGGCTAATGGCTTATCAATTTTGTTTATCTTTTCAAAGAACCAACTTTTAGTTTTATTGATCTTTGCTATTGTTTTCTTTATTTCTATTTCATTTATTTCCACTCTGATCTTTATGATTTCTTTCCTTCTGCTAACTTTGGGTTTTGTTTGTTCTTCTTTCTCTAGTTCCTTTAGGTGTAACATTAGATTGTTTACTTGAGATTTTTCTTGTTTCTTTAGGTAGGCTTGTATAGCTATAAACTTCCCTGTTAGAACTGCTTTTGCTGCATCCCATAGGTTTTGGATCGTCGTGTGTTCATTGTCATTTGTCTCTAGGTATTTTTTGATTTCCTCTTTGATTTCTTCAGTAATCTCTTGGTTATTTAGTAACGTATTGTTTAGCTTCCATGTGTTTGTGGTTTTTACGTTTTTTTCCCTGTAATTGATTTCTAATCTCATAGTGTTGTGGTCAGAAAAGATGCTTGATCTGATTTCAATTTTCTTAAATTTACCAAGGCTTGATTTGTGACCCAAGATGTGATCTATCCTGGAGAATGTTCCGTGCACACTTGAGAAGAACGTGTAATCTGCTGTTTTTGGATGGAATGTCCTATAAATAGCAATTAAATCTATCTGGTCTATTGTGTCATTTAAAGGTTCTGTTTCCTTATTTATTTTCATTTTGGATGATCTGTCCATTGGTGTAAGTGAGGTGTTAAAATCCCCCACTATTATTGTGTTACTGTCAATTTCCTCTTTTAGAGCTGTTAGCAGTTGCCTTATGTATTGAGGTGCTCCTATGTTGGGTGCATATATATTTATAATTGTTGTATCTTCTTCTTGGATTGATCCCTTGATCATTATGTAGTGTCCTTCCTTGTCTCTTGTAACATTCTTTATTTTAAAGTCTATTTTATCTGATATGAGTATAGCTACTCCAGCTTTCTTTTGATTTCCATTTGCATGGAATATCTTTTTCCATCCCCTCACTTTCAGTCTGTATGTGTCCCTAGGTCTGAAGTGGGTCTCTTGTAGACAGCATATATATGGGTCTTGTCTTTGTATCCATTCAGCAAGCCTGTGTCTTTTGGTTGGAGCATTTAATCCATTCATGTTTAAGGTAATTATCGATATGTATGTTCCTATGACCATTTTCTGAATTGTTTTGGGTTTGTTTTTGTAGGTGCTTTTCTTCTCTTGTGTTTCCCACTTAGAGAAGTTCCTATAGCATTTGTTGTAGAACTGGTTTGGTGGTGCTGAATTCTCTTAGCTTTTGCTTGTCTGTAAAGCTTTTGATTTCTCCATCAAATCTGAATGAGATCCTTGCTGGGTAGAGTAATCTTGCTTGTAGGTTCTTCCCTTTCATCACTTTAAGAATATCATGCCACTCCCTTCTGGCTTGTAGAGTTTCTGCTGAGAAATCAGCTGTTAACCTTATGGGAGTTCCCTTGTATGTTATTTGTCGTTTTTCCCTTGCTGCTTTCAGTAAATTTTCTTTGTCTTTAATTTTTGCCGATTTGATTACTATGTGTCTCGGCGTGTTTCTCCTTGGGTTTATCCTGTATGGGACTCGCTGTGCTTCCTGGACTTGGGTGGCTATTTCCTTTCCCATGTTAGGGAAGTTTTCAATTATAATCTCTTCAAATATTTTCTCTGGTCCTTTCTCTCTCTCTTCTCCTTCTGGGACCCCTATAATGCGAATGTCTTGGTGTTTAATGCTGTCCCAGAGGTCTCTTAGGCTGTCTTCATTTCTTTTCATTCTTTTTTCTTTAGTCTGTTCTGCAGCAGTGAATTCCACCATTCTGTCTTCCAGGTCACTTATCCATTCTTCTGCCTCAGTTATTCTGCTATTGATTCCTTCTAGTGTATTTTTCATTTCAGTTATTGTGCTGTTCATCTCTATTTGTTTGTTCTTTAATTCTTCTAGATCTTTGTCAAACACTTCTTGCATCTTCTCGATCTTTGCCTCCATTCTTATTCCGAGGTCCTGGATCATCTTCACTATCATTATTCTGAATTCTTTTTCTGGAAGGTTGCCTATCTCCACACTTCATTTAGTTGTTTTTCTGGGGTTTTATCTTGTTCCTTCATCTGGTACAGAGCCCTCTGCCTTTTCATCTTGTCTATCTTTCTGTGAATGTGGTTTTTGTTCCACAGGCTGCAGGATTATACTTTTTCTTGCTTCTGCTGTCTGCCCTCTGGTGGTTGAGGCTATCTAAGAGGCTTGATGGGAGGCTCTCTGCACATTGTAAATTAATGTGTGTTTGTTGTCTACATTAAAAGTACCAGGACAGGGGCTTCCCTGGTGGTGCAGTGGTTGAGAATCTGCCTGCCAATGCAGGGGACACGGGTTCGAGCCCTGGTCTGGGAAGATCCCACATGCCGCGGAGCGACTAGGCCCATGAGCCACAACTGCTGAGCCTGTGCGTCTGGAGCCTGTGCTCCACATCAAGAGAGGCTGCGACAGTGAGAGGCCCATGCACCGTGATGAAGAGTGTCCCCCGCTCGCCGCAACTAGAGAAAGCCCTCGCACAGAAACGAAGACCCAACACAGCCAAAAATAAATAAATAAATAAGTACCAGGACAGATTCTTGAAACAAGTAGGTTTACCCCTGTACCCTCACAAAGGGAACTATTTTGCATCTTCTGAGTCAACCTCACATGAAAGTGGAGTAATTCTCTCACGCACTCACAACTTTTATAGTTCCGGAGTCCTGAGGGATTGTTTTGCTCCTAATGCCTGTTTCTCTTCCATCCAGCGTCATTCTTTAAGAGTCTGGTACCCTAGGAAGTGCCACTTAAATGCAAACATGTTGAGTAGGTAGTAAGCCTATAAGAGGCAGTGTGCATGGAGGTTAAGGGTGCAGGCCTTGGAGTCAGACATCCTGAGCTTCAATTTCCACTCTGCAACGTATTTATTTATCCTTTATCAGATAAATCATCTGCCAATGAGTAAAGCAAGAGTTACAAAAATACGGACCATTGTCTTACGGCATCGTGAGGTTAGAGTACTACTTTAAGAGAGCAGAGCATTCAAGGAGCACACAGGAGGAGGACACCAGAGGAAGGTAAATGATGGGGGCTGACGCAGGAGACATGCTAAATGTTAGACTCTGATGTCACAATGTTGCACAATATGCCTATAGCTGGAAGAGAGAACTCCTCTTATTTATGAATTAGACTAAACAATCCTGGTATTTATTTGTTTATGCTTTTCCTTTCTGGAATTGACGATCAATCCACATTAACTAAATCAGAAAGTTCTCAGATTTCTTTCCCTCCAAATAATATTTAGGTGAGTTAAGTGTAAATGAAAATGAAGCAGATGGATTAAATTGCCACTTAAGTACACAGAGGGTTGAGAAGCAAATGGAAAAGGCAATTAGCAAAAATCCCATTCTGAGTTCACTGAACCTGAAACACTTGAAAAGGTATTTGCCAGGTGAAACAACCCCCAAAATGCAGCTGCAGCTCTCCAGACCCCAAGCCCTCTGTCACTGGTCTCCCAGAGTCCCCACCTGCCATTCATCTCACTCTGCTTTCACCAAGAGCCATACAGACAAGCAGTAAACTTTCATTTTCATCATGAGAACATATTCCAATTATTCCTATTCTTTTAACAATGAAACTGCTCTAAAAATCCTCTGCTTTTGAAACTGGCCTTCAAGTCTTATAATTTTTGCCACTGAAAAGCACAGAAACAGATCAAGGTGAATGACTATATGGGTTTGAAATCCACTATTGATGTATTTATTCATGTAATTGGCAGGTATATACCAGGCAACTGCAATGTGGAATGAATGCATATGCAAGTATTGTGTCCTAACTCAGACAATCAGACACCAGGATGAGTGACATCCCTCAAAGACATTATACTTTAGAAAGGGAAGTAAAACTCACACACACACACACACACACACGCACACACACACACCCAGATGAAAAGAAAGATAGTATCAATTTGTAGCCAAAAAAAGAGATTACAGGAGTTTAGCAAGCAGAGTCCAGAGAGCAGCAAATTTAAGTAGAAACTATGAAAGAGATCTGAATTCTCAGCTTGGCCTTACCACTCACTAGCTGTTTCTGCCTGGCAAGTCACTCTGGACCTCGGTCTCCCCACCTATGGGTGGTTGGAATAGATTAATTTCCTAGCATTAGCACCCTTTTCATTTTTTGTAAATGAAATCTTAACACAGAATTCCAGTATATTAAATAAGTCAAAGCAGAGCTTTTCCAGGAGACCCTGGGTGGAGCCCCCTCTTACCATGTCATCCAAATCTGACAAAACAGAGGTGGAAACCTCTGGACTAGATGCTTGAAGGTAATATCAAGTCTAAAATTCTATAAGCCTGGAAAATCACTCCCAGATGAGGTGAACAAAGATGTCTTCAAAGGAGAGGCAGAAAACCGGATAAATACAAAGGAACTCATGGAAGGGGCACTTCCTCATGGTGTATGGACTTCCAAGCGGCCTTAACACCCAGCAGTAATGAGCTTGCCCACTTTCACGGAACAAGATGAGTAGGAGGAGCATTGGCTTCAAAGTCAGATGGCTGAGTTTAACTCATTACGCTATGAACAGAGCTGGATGACTGCGGACAAATCACTTTATTTCTCTGAACCTAATTTCCACGCCTTTAAAGTGGTTTCATAATGTCTATCCTCACAGGGTTGCTGTAAGTTTTAAGTAAATTTTATACACGCACACACTTTTTTTATTGTGGTAAAATAAAATTTACCATCTTAACCATTTTAAGTGTACAGTTCAGTAGTGTTAAGTATTATTCACATTGTTGTGAAACAGATCTCCAGAACTTTATCTGGCAAAACTGCAACTATATCCATTAAACAATTCCCCACCCCCAATCCCTGGGAACTAATATTCTGCTTTGTTTCTATGGATTTGACAATTTTCCTCATGTAAGTGGAATCATACAGTATATAACATTTTGTAATAGACTTATTTCACTTAGCGTAATGTTCTCAAGGTCGTCTGTATTGTAGCATGTGACAGGATTTCCTTCCTTTTTAGGGTTAAATAGTATTCTATTGTATGTATAAAACACATTTGGTTATCCATTCATCCACTGATGGATATTTGGTTTGTTTCTATCTCTTGGCTATTGTGAATAGTGCTAAGTGAATAGTATACAGTTAACCCTTGAACAACACAGGTTTGAACTGGGAGGGTCCACTTACACACAGATTTTTTTCAATAGTTAATACTACAGTACTACACAATCTATGGCTGATTGAATCTGCAGATATGAAACCACAGATACAGATGGCTGACTATAAATTACACGTAGATTTTCAACTGTGCAGAGGGTCAGCGCCCCCAACTCCTGCATGTTCAAGGGTCAACTGTATTTGAACAACCCTGATTCTTTAAGTATTGGCTTTCTTTGTTTTCTTGATATTTTTGTTTTTAAGCAAAGATCAGTATGCCTTGTCATTTATATTTCATGAATTTTGCTATTCTATCCACACACATTTCCTGTTCTTCTTGTAACCAGTAAAACTCCTTTATGACCAATAGGCCAGGGTAAAGATGTAAGGAGCAGCTCATAATAAAATATAAAGACCGAATTAGCCCAGCTGAGTTTTGAACCCATAACAATGACATCATGGTACAATGATTCAATTGAGCTTAGTAGCTATTGTCTTCTATTACAAAACTGCCTACTCCTGAACTAAAGCAGCAGTAAGAATTAGAAAGATCATCTCCAGTTTTCATTAAAATACTCTTGGATTTCTTACTTTGTTCCCCTGCTTCCCCCCCCCCTTTTTTTTTCCACCAGAGAAAGTCCAAACAAGCTTGCACGCATTTTGGAACTAGACAGATTTTGTCTCTGAAATTTCTGCTTTCCTATTCTGTGAGTTGAATGAAATATTCCAAAAATGAATCTAAAATTACCTTCATTTGTTTGATGTAAGTTAAAGCATTCCAGACAAAATTCTGCTTCCACACAAAAAGTGGTCATCCACTGATGACATGACTATTAACAGCAACTAAGACATAATTATTTTAGTGGTCACCCCGAAGATTATCTGCCTAGCACTCCTTTTTTGCTCTTTTTAATGTAATTGCTCTCCTCACTTTGACATGATCTGCGTTGATATTTTTCATCATACTTGAATTTTTTCAGCCAATTGCTGCAATTAGTTTGCTGCCTCCTTCTTCTAAGATTACAATTTTATGTGTGTTGGACCGCTGGGAATTATTCCACAGGTCACTGACACTGTGTTCACATTTACAACAGCTCTTTAAAATCCTTTTTTGGTAATTTTATCACCTCTTTACCTTTTTGTCTTGACTGATTTCTCTCTTGTTTATGGGTCACATTTTCCTATTTCTTCACCTAATAATTTATGACTGGATGCTGGACATAGTGAATTGTTAGTGTCTGGATTTTGTTCCTTTCTTTAAAAAGTACTAGTCTTAGTTTACCTCTGGATCATCAAATTATTTTGAGGCTTCTTATAAAACTTAGTAAGAATGGGTTTTTAAGTAGACTCTGGGAATTATTCAGCTTATAGCTCCCTAGTAATTCATCATTTTCCCAGCAGCTCTTCTTTGCCTGGCCTTGTGGAGTTTTCACTGAAATGTGTACAGTTTAGTAATTATCCAAGGAATTGAGGAAATCCCTATGCAGATTTCTATGCTTTTCTCTGGATATCTTCTTTCTCTAGTATTCTGTGCCACAAATTATAGCCACCTTAGTCCCTCAAACTCTGATCTCTGAAACTACTCAGCTCAGCAAGACCACTTTGCTCTACCTGGCTTTTTTCTTCCTGTGCAGAGTCTAGAAGTTGCCTGCAGGTAGGAAGCTGGGATGATCATATTGTTCACCTTGTTTTTCTTTTCTCCACCTCCACAGTCCTCTGATGTCTATGTCTATGGGAACAGTTGTTTTCAGATTTATTTTATAGTGAGAAGACTATTCAGGTACCAGGTATCCTGTCATGGCCAGAAGGTCAAAAGTTGATTAAAAGAAAAAAAAGCTGCAATTTTTGAGATTCTATTATGGACCATGGGTTTTACATACATTATCTCTATTCTTTACAACCGTTGCTGAAAGGTTGGTAGTTTATTTTCATTTTATGGACAAAAGATCAGAGGTTCTAAGAGGTACTGTCATTTACCCAAGATTGTATAGCCAATAAATGAGTTCTGATTCCAAAGAATATTTGAAGCAATTGGTAGATCATTCCTTTTTTATTTATACAGCTACACTGGCTTTATCATTTCTATTTTTCCTCCTTCCAGAATCCTTATCCACTGATATTTTAAGATGATACCTTCTTAAATGGAGACAACCACAACCCTACAGTTATCTCAAAGGACTAACAGGTTAAATTTCCTGGAGCTTAAATTTTATTTAATAGTAAGTGTTTTAAAACTTCACTTTTATTTTAAAACAAATATATATTATATTGATATGTATTTATATGTAACAAATATATATGTGTGTGTGTGTAACCTATATTATGGAGTAGAATTCATGGTCAACATGAATATTTAAGATTTAAAGACTTTAGAGGAATGTTGTTTTTCTCCAGGAGGCTGCACTGGGTTATTCTCTCAGAATCCCAGAAGTATAACTTCACTTTCTTCTATTAGGGGCACTTGTGAAAATTCTGTGACACACATAGGCATGAGGATATGTGCATCACATAATGGTTGAAGGGAGGATAAGAATGCAGGTAATAGATGTTAGAAATAAGAGGGTAACCCTATTCCATAATAGGATGGAGTACAGTTTTGACTCTCACAGTATTTTCTGGTCTCTAGTTTTATTTTATACTGTAGTGCATCCTGGTTGCATTTATGAAGGAACATTTTATCTCCCTTCTCTCTACCGTGGTGGCTTTCAAATTTACGAGTCTCTAAGACTCACTCAGGGAACTTTTTGAACATCCAGACTCGCAGTCCCCACCTCCTAAAGGTCTGATTCTGTGATCTGAAGAAGGGCTCAGAAATCCACAGCCCATCAAGCTCTTCATGTGATTCTAATGGTCCTCTGACCACACAGAGAACTGTGGTTCTTTCATATACCACAGGTGCTGTCCAGGGCTCATCCACAAGCCTGGGGAGGATATAAAACCTGCCCATACTTCTTATCAGTGGGCAATAGCTACAGGAAAATAATACCAACTGTTGAATAGAAATTTAGTTCAGTCATATTTTCGAACCTCATTATTTTAGTTGGCCAAGCAAAAATCAATTTATAAATGCTACAGAATTTCACCAAATGGCTCATGAGCTGGGATCTTAGACTACAAAAGCAGAACCACACATTTCCTAAACTCAAGCAGCTTATGTGCTAGTCAAAAAGACAGATGTGTGAGCAGTTAAATGACAGTGTAAATCTGATAAGTACTATTCCTGAGGTAGGAAGTGGGAGAATGGTGTACAAAACAGCTAACGGCTAGAGGGCACTCCGTAAAAGCTACATTGAATCAGTGACATTTAGGCTAGCAGTTGAAGGATAAGTACACATTTTCAGTAACACCAGGGGCAAAGAAAACGCACAAAATACCTAATCTGACCCTTCAGGCCTGTCCATGGAATGGCCAGAAGTTCAGTATGGCAGAGGACAGGGTGATGACATGTAGGGAGAAAAGCCCATCTCTTCAAACCATAACAGGTGGGTCTGTCCAAGAGCTAAAGACAAGGGCATATGTGGCAAGGAGTGGAAGGGGGTAAGGATAAAGTACAAAGGGACTGTTTAAATCCACTCAAGATGCAGCCCGGGGCCTACTCTATGCCTCTGCAGAGCCAGAGAGTTGTTTAAATGCCCAGAAAATTGAGCCCAGATGTTTTGACATGAGGACCTCATTTCCCAGGAAGTCAATTAGACACATTTTTTGCTTATCCATGGAGCTCTGGCCTCTGCCAGATTATTCCGCACTCCAGGGGATGTGTCGTGTCTCCCCAATGTAATTGTCATGTATGTGTCTGCAGCTAATTGATGCTTGCTTACTTTTTAATAACTAGTCAGGTGGTGGTAATAAAAACTGGACTGAAAAGAAAACAAACCTGGGCTGAGTTTCATTTAATGACTGTTTGGGTAATGAAAATTAATAGCAGAAGAATCCAAGCACAGCCTGCTTTGACCTTGTGTGCTAAAATGGAGGAGGGCTGAGGGGCGTCTACCTGAGATTCCCTCAGCCGTATTTCCCGCTGGGTGAAAGGGGTGGGGTGAGGAAAGGAGGCCAGGTGTGAGCTGAGCCTTTTTCAATTCCCTGGAGAAAGACACTGAGTAATCATCAGTAGAGCAAATAAACTTGTCTTAGAACATTCCCTTCTCATTTTTTTCACCCTTTCCTCACTCCTGGCACTTCTTCCCTCAAAATATTTTCATGTAGCCCTGTTTTACCAAGCTCCCCACTGGAGAATTGCACGAGGCCTGTCCAACCAGGGGGATCTCTGGGTACCACCTTGATCTACCACGTCCAACAGAAAGTGTTAATGGAGGACTGCAGCAAATGTATGACAGACAGTTCCACCAAAAGCCCAGAAACCTCTGGAATAAAAATTTAGATCACTTCATTAGACAAACAAACTGAATCAGTTGAAGCTTGGGCAAGAGGGAAAGAGAATATAGAATGGGTAATATCAGAGGAAATTCATTAATATCAGCTACACCCTTGCAAGTAGTTAGAAAATAATTATTTTAGCTCCTCTATGTATTCTTCTTGCTGTTTTCTATTCACCACTCAAGCCTGGGCCCCTGCACTTAACACTAGACTCTTTTATTCAGCTGACCTTGACATCTGCCCTTAGAAGTCTTATAGGCATCTTCAGCTTAAAGTGTCTAAAAACAAACTCTTTATCTGCCCCAATTCCTCCATCTCAATAAATGGCAACTTCTAACTTTCCATTTGCTCTGATCCAAAACCATGACATCATTCTTTATTCCTCTTTCTCTCACACTTCACATTTAATCAATTAGCAAATACAGTTGGCATTCTACCTTCTATAGAAGTCCAGAGTATAATGATTTCTCATCACCTCCCCCTCTGTCTCCCTGGCTCAAGCCACCATCATCTCTCCAAGAACCAGAGTCTTTCTGTTGGCAGCCTCTGAGAGTTACCTGCATTCAGGCTAAGAGATAACTTTTATTGAGCTTCTATTAAGTGCTAGCCACTGCTCGAAGCATTTCAAGAATAGGAATTCATTTGATCCTCATAACAACTTCATGAAGTCGGCACTGTATTTATCTCCAAGTCTCCAAATGAGGAAACAGAGGCATGAGAAGGTAATCATCTTGTCTAAGTTCACAGTCCTGCCCTGGTTACTGTCTGTCTTAAGGCCTGATTGGCTGCTTCTTCCTCTGATGCTGGGCACCAACAGTGTCCTTCCAATAAGTTATTATTAGTAAAGATAACTTTATTTTGCTTGCATCCAAAGAACCATCATATGCTGGTCTCACCCATCAGAATGTCCTTCCCCGTGTTTTTTTTTTTTTACCTTAAGGAAAGACATTTAATTAATTAGTGTTCATAACTGGTAAGTGGTATATCTATGTGTGTGTGCCGGAGACCTCAGAGGGGAAAACTGCACTTTCATAGAAGACTCCTATGTATACAATCCCTTAAGCCTAGAGGAATGAATAATTAACAGCAAAATTCCTGGCACCATGATAGGTTCATGATGGAGCTTTTGGGGAGGGGAGGGGGGGAAATCTGCTCATAGATGATTTCCCTGAAGTCACATCTCATCATTGATCCCTAGCCCTGGCAACAGCCCCTATGTTTAGCCTGAAGCCTCAAGAAAAGACTCAATCCCTCCCCTGCTCTCATACTGAAATTTTTCTGAAAACTCATCTGCTGGTAAAGTTCCATGATATTTTAAAAAAGGATTTAGAATGTCAGGTTAAGATATTTGGCAAACTAATAAAAATATAAAGAAAAATAATCCTATCATCCCTCACTTTTTTTTTTCCTATTTCTCTCTTTCCAATCTCCCTCCCTCCCCACTCCCAAACCCTATCATTTCCAAGAGGCTAAAAGAAGCTCTATATATCGTACTCAGGAGATTTTTCTGGTTTCTATTCGTTAAAATGCTCCAAAGGTAACAGTGGAGATGGACATTAAGTAGAGATGTTGATTTGTTAAATGTGGCCACTAATTTCCTCCCATAAGAAAAATATTAAAATGGCCTTTGGAGCCAATTTCTTTAGAGCTGTTTTCACATAGTTTAACAAAAGGACAAATTTGCCAACTGCCAATGAAACCAGCAGTAAAAATGAAACCCTCGGGAAATGCTTTAATCTAAACCACATTCAAAATGGATAGACTTATCAAGTATGCTTTTTAAAAAACTAACAGTTTTCCAACCACATACAAAGGGATGGAAGGTACTTTATGTTAGGAATTACTGGACAAACTCAAGGTTCTTCCAGATCTGATTGTGTCCAAGGTCAGAATAGTCAGTACCAGCAGAGGACTTACAAGGAATCAAACAATCTTGGTTACTAACACAAACAGATATCACATCTCCAACCCCTGTGTCCATCTCAGCTTATCTCGTACTCTGCAAACTAGCAAAATGAATTCAGAAATCAAATATAGAGAGGGAGAAACAACAAAAGGGATACACAGTCCTTAGGACATATATTAATTGGGTGGAGGGTGTGAATTATTCATACTGATGAATACTTGTTAAATTCATCTTTTCACTCAGCAAAGATTTCTGCTACATGTGCTGGGGAAACCATGATGAATGAGGGTCTCAACTTTAATGCTAGTGTGGAATACAGGCACTGCAGATGTTTTTAAAGGTGTGAAAAGTACTATGAAAAGTGCAGCAGAGGAAGCTGCAGAAGCACATAATGGGTAAAATTATCTGGAGGTCAGATTAGGCTTGTGTGAGGAAGGGACAACTAGTACTGAACACAAAGAATGAACAAAAGTTAGCAAAGTAGAAAAGCGTGGTGAAGAATGCTGTAGGAAACAGCATGTTTACACGTCTGGAGAGAGAGGAAATGAAAGATGCCCAGCGGGCAGCCAAGGGGCTACATGGAAGCAGGGTGCAATGGGGTTGGAAAGGTGAGCAGAGCCAAAGTGTTACTTAAACAAGGTTTGGATTTAATTTTAGGAGCAAATACATGCCATTGAAGGCATTTAAGCTATAACAACAGGAAGGGTAATATAATTAGACTCACAGTTTTCAAAGAGTATGTTGTATGCAGACTAGAGGCTAGATTTGAGAAAGACAAGAATGAATAATTTAATTCATTCACTAAATACCTATTGTACAACTACTGATGACAATATTTGCCTAGGTGCTAAGGATATGGCAGCAAATGAAAAAAAAGATAAACATAGGAACATCAAAAAAGGAGATTAATAAGGTAGTCCAGATGGGAAGTGAGGGTGCACGGACTAGGGCGCTGACTGTAAGACGATCTGAGAGATTTATGAGAGATCTTCCGTATGATTTAGTGATAATGCAGGACCAGAAGTGAGAAAGAGGAGTCACGGAGTGCCAAGCCTTTGTCTTGCACTGTTTATAAAATGCAATAGGAAAAAAAACCTGAGGGACACGCAAGTTTGCGGAAGGTGTCGATAAATTCAGTCTTGGACATGTTTCCAAAAGATCTTAAGGTGTGTTGGAACATCCAAGTGGAGAAATCAAATAAGAAGCTTTATACAAGTAGGTGAGGCTTGTCTAGGGTCAGAGACGGATCTGGGTAGTCAGTGAAACCATGGCAGTAGATGAGATGGGCTGGGAAGAGTATAGCAAGTGAAAAATAGAGCACTGTAGAATTCTAACATTTACAGGGTACTTAGAAGAAGAGCTAATAAAGGAATCTGAAAAGGAATAACCAGAGAAACCATGATAAGTGGAGTTTTGAGGAGGAAGAGTGGTCAACGGTGACAAATGTTTCCATGAGGTTAAATAAGGACTTCAAATTGTCCATTATATTTAACAATATGAAGGTCACTGGCAACCTTGATGAAAGCAGTTACAGAGCATTGGAGGAGGTAGAACCACATTATAATGGGTAGAGGAGTGAGTGTGAGATTGGAAGATAGAGATGGTCAGTGAGAACAACTCCCTTATGAAGTAGCTGGAAAAGGACAAAAAGTAAAGCAGGCAATCAAGATGCGATTTGGTCCAGGTAAAAAAAAAATTGGGGGCTCTTCTCCCAGAAAGGAAGGCCCAGCCAAAAACTGCAATATGAAAGATGCCCAGTGAGGGGTTTGCTCAGGCACCCTTCCAGAGCTCATCATGCCCCAGCACCCCAAAGATTTGGTAAACTGTACTGGCTTCTCACTTTCATCTCTACCCCATCTACGTGCTTTTTGTTTTTTCAAATGGGGGAAATCTAAGAATGTTTAAAAGCTGACTGGAATGAGTCAATAGACTTGGAGAAATTAAAGCTCCTGGGATTTAAGAAAAAGATAAGCTCCTGGAAAATAAGGAAGGTGTGCAATTTAAAACAGAGTGTAGGAATCAGAATTTTATAAGAGTAGCTTAAATTACAGCAGCAGATAAGGAGGAAAATATGATTGAAATAGCTGGATTTGTGAATTTGGTAGCACTAATTTGAGCAAGTTCCTGTCTGATCATGTCTATTTTCTGTACAAAAGAGGAGCCAGATCTATCAGCTTAATTGAAGGAGAATATATTTGGTTTGGAAGTTTGAGGATAGTGGGACAGTTTGAAATGGGAGAGTGGACTGAGAGATTGCTGGGTAGTATCATGCACTCAGATTGAGATGATGACCACAAATTTAAGACAGTGTCAACAAACACCCAATAAATCAGACACAGGCACATGAGAAAGTGGGTAGTTGGATTCATCCAGAATGTGGGGTTTTTCCAGGTGGGTGTAATTAGTGTGGGAAGTTAGGTTATTAGAAGAGAAGTTTGAAATGATAGAATACTGCAATATAGGCTAGATAAAAGTGAGAAAGGCAGGAGGTAGAGGAATCAATGAATAAGAAGTCCCGATGTGTGGAATAAGAGGGGTCACAAGGAGAATCAAGTCAGCAGTCTCCAAGCAATGAGTCTGAATTATGATTCTGGAACAGTTTTGGCTGATGACAGGCTCCAGACTATGGCTGTGTGAGGGTGAAACTGAATGGAGGAAGAGGTCCTTGAAGGGAAAGAAACTGAGAGGCCAAGGTATAGGATGGGTTGTTTACAGAGTGTGAAAATCCCCCTGGATGATGACTGGACCTTGGAAGCAGAGGCAAACCACCATCAGGATGAATACTCAGTGAGAAGGAGTCACTGGGTGGTCAGCAGATAATAGCAAAAAGGAGACATGAGAGGATGATGGGCCGAAACTCATGAGCCTCCAAGAAGCAAGATGGCAGGATCATGGTCTGGCAGCCTTAGGGAATGAAAATCACACCAGGCCATCTCGGAGCCTAGGATCAGCGGCGGGATGGAGCAGAATGAGCCCCAGGGGAAAGAGTATCCTCAGGTGGGACCCTGGTTTCTGCTACAACCAGGAGGTGCAGGGAGAATCAAATAAATAGCACATAGAAGGGAGTTTGTTCGTCAGTGAACAGGAATTCTGAGTGGCGAATGGAAGGGGACAAGGAGAGAAACTAGAGTGGAGGGTGACATCAGGGAAGAGGAAGCCCCCAAAAAACTACAGGAAAGGGAAGCTACAAACGCAGGGACACACAGAGACACACGGGATGGAGCAAGAGTAATGATGTGATGCCCTTTCAATCCTATTTCTGTAAGTATCTGTTTAGTGTTTACTTAAAGAGATTAGGGGGGAATCTGATTTTCTATTGATAAAAAAATCTGGATTTTTTTTTCGGCTTTTTAAAAATGAAGTATAGTGATTTTGCAATGTTGTGTTAGTTTCAAGTATACAGCAAAGTGATTCAGTTATACATATGTTTTTTCAGATTCTTTTCCATTATAGGTTATTACAAAATATTGAGTATAGTTCCCTGCACTATACAGTAGGTCCTGTTGTTGTCCTATTTTATATATAGTAGTGTGTATATGTTTATAAATGAGGAGTTTGGGATTAAAAAGTATCTGTGTTTTAAGTTCAAAATATGGGAAGTATTACTTGCATTAAGCACATGGAAGGACAATTTCCAAGATATGAAGTTTCTGTTTTCTTCTTCTCCTCGCCAATTAAGGCAGGCTGCAGACATTAAAGGAGGGACCCTCTATCCCCCTGACCTTATAATCCTGATTGACGAACTCCTGCTAGAACATTTACTGCCTTTCTGGCTCCTTTACCCTCCCTCTCCTGCCCAAGGGACAGTGACGTGTCTAATTGGTGAGCTCAGCGTGTGCTTAGCTTAGCGGTTTCCAAGTCTCCTCCCCCTGCTTTGTCCTGCCCTCAGGATGTGCACATTCTCTGCTCTCCGCCAAGGCGAGCACTCCCTGGAGAACGAGTTAGCAGAGCTCTGCCAGGGTCTGAATACATAAGCCTTTCTCACTCAGGGGTAAAGGATTAACAAGCCCACAAAGCACGCAAAGAAAAAGCCACTTTCTCAAATCCCCTTCCACAGTAGTAAAGCTAACATTCTAAATCTCCATCCTTCTGTCTCTTGTGTCTCATTTCTCAGGTGACTCCAAACTCAGGATGAACATACATAGGTTGCGTCTTATTTTCCTATTGCTATTATAACAAATTACCACAAACTTGGTGACTTAAAACACTGTCAGTTTATCATTTGACAGTTCTGTAGTTCCCAGGGTCCGGGGATGAGGACGTGGACATCTTCAGAGGCCACAGGTTACAGGCTGCCTGATACGCCATTTGCAGGCTCAGTGCTTCCTACTTTGAGAGAGATGGGGCAGAGCAGGAAGTAGTCTTAGCTGCGCTACCCAAGCCTTCCCAGATTTTGTTTCCAAAAGCCTATAGCCATTGTAGAGATTTTGCTAGGTGGCTTGGAAATTTAAACTGAACTTGAAGGGAAACATGAAGATAGAGGGATTCCCTCCAAATTAACAGGAGGTTTGGGGAGCTTGGAGAGGGGAAAGGAAGGTCGTGGAGTCAGCTGGGAATCTTTCCCCCACCTGTGAATATGGAACAAGCGGTGGTCAGGTATGTCCTTGGAGGCAGGACCTCAGCACCAGGGCTCCCAGACCGAGCAAAGATCTCCCTTCTGCATGGGAATGTGTGGGGCCAGAGAACCACCAGACGCCATGGTGCCTTGAACAGTGAGATCAAGGGCCTTCTCCGATTTTCTGCATCACTGGAGAGACTTGCTCAAAATAAGTACGACTTTCATCCTCCTTCCTTCATTTCAGAAAAGTTTCCATTTTTGTCCATGGTTTCCTTCTCCCCCAACCCCTTCCTCCTCCTTCTTCGTCAGTTTTCCCTTTCGACTTTCTAAACCAGATAATTTCTTGGAGAGCATACTAAATTATTTAGATTTTAAATAATGAATCACTCATTTTCAGTACATGGAACAATGCCCAGCATTGTTCAGTTTTTCTAGCCAAATGAGACACAACGTGCCAGCTGGCTGATCCTAAGGTAGACAGATATAAGGTGTAGACACAGAGATGAGATTGGTAGAAATGAAAAAATATATATATATATTTTTTAATGTCTTCACTGAAGACGCTGGGGGCCCTGGCTAAAGCGGGGCAAGTTTACATTTCCTGTAAGGAAATCCGAGTTAACTAGCCCCACATTTCCAACATTTCTAAGAATTCTGACCTGCCCCTTCTGACACGTGGAAAGCACAGAAGTCCAGAAAGGACAGTCTTCTGGAGGATGCCTGAGATAAGCAGGGACATGAAGCAAGGCGGCTAGGAGGATGGGAACCAGACCTCACTGAATCCATCCAGGGCTCGCTGCGGAGGACCCAGGGCTTTGAAATGGAGCAAGAAACTCCTTTGCTTCTTGGTTCAATAAAGAAGCAGCGGGTGGGCGGTTCAAAGGCACAAGCAGAAACCTTGATACCCTGCATGTGTGTGTGGGTAAGATTCCTCTCTGCTTTCCTTGACTGCATGCAGTTCAGGCTCAGCCCTGAGGTCAGCACTGCAGATGGAATCTCTTTGCTGGGCTGCTGGCTGCAAGACTCAGAGCACAGTTCAGATTTCTTCCCTCAAGTACTGTATTCCAGACTTTTGTTCCTGAAGATAACTCTGTCATTATTCTTAGCTGATTCAGCAGTCATTTGAAGACACTTATTGACTTGCTTGTGGCTGTCTAGCATCCTATCTCTATCCCTTCCAATTAGCATTCCATCTTTCCTTGGGGAGAATCACCCCATTCCGTGGAGCCCTGTGGAAGGGTGATTTCTAACACCGCCTTCCCCAGTAGGATCCTCCTTTGGAAGCTCATAGGACCTGTGGCCAGTCCATTGGATGCTTGCTCCTGGGACTCAGAATCTTGAGCGATTGTAACCAAGGCAAGAGGAAACTGAAATTTCAAATTGATTAGAAGTTGTGGAAGAGCAGTGGCATTTGGACCAAAGTGGCTTTACAGCATGACCCCGGCTGGGCATCTGGCTGCTCTGCTCCAAGCCTCCCTTGGTTTCCTGTCAAATTGCCACTCTTGGCTCTTGAGTCTCCTATAACTGCGGGGATCCGTCCCAGTATCCTGCTGGCCAGTGTCCTTTTTGTTAAGACAGTTTGCTTGCAATCAGGAACCCGACTATTGTATTTTTTATAGAGCTTTGAGCCCATCCGTCAAGATAGTTAAGAAACAACATTTAATATTCCCCCTTATGCCAGTAAAAAGTTGAGTTGGGATGGGGACAGAAGGAAGATGAGTACAGATCACTTAGAATTTGGACTGGTTCTATGCACTGTTTCTGTGAATAGTACAATCTACTCTGAGCACGGATGAGAACGAATGGCTGTATTGTGGAGGAATGATGAGATAGGGGAACCAGGCTGCTTCCTAGCATTCTTCTATGTCAGTGACATCATTATCTATGAGGAAATACTGAGAATTCCCAGAACTCCAGACACAGAAATCCCTAAACTTAATCACAGAATTACATTCCAATGCAAAATATATTCTTTCTATCATACTAACCACTTGGATTGTCTCAGATGATCATACACAATCAGCCATTTGGTATCAGAATTCCTAGGGATTAACAGTGGTACAGAATACTTGAAAAGTGAAATGGAAAAAAAAAATCCAAAAAACCTGGAACAGACAACCTAAAGGAACAGATATTTACACTCAAATTCTTTGGGACTCTAAGGCCATCCTAGGCACCACAGAGAGAGTCCAGTCAATCTGTCTCCTTCTTTCACACTGATAAGTAGGGCTCTATTTACTCATAAAATGTAAAATTTAGTTGATACTTTTTATTTAAAGAAAAGTACTCTAAAAGCTTAAAAAAAAATGTATACCCAACTTAAAGTGACAGGTATGATATCAGCTAACAAAAGGTCCACAGAGAAGAGGTCAGGAAACAAATTCAGCTGAAATATTCTAGAGAAGACACACTTCCTAGAAGTGGTAATAGAAGAGCTATTTGCTGGGGACTTCCCTGGTGGTGCAGTGGTTAAGAATCTGCCTGCCAATGCAGGGGACACGGGTTCGATCCCTGGTCCGGGAAGATCCCACATGCTGTGGAGCAACTAAGCCTGTATGCCACAACTACTGAGCCTGCGCTCTAGAGCCCATGAGCCACAACTACTGAGCCTGTGTGCCACAACTACTGAAGCCCGCGCATCTAGAGCCCATGCTCCGCAACAGGAGAAGCCACCGCAATGAGAAGCCCGCGCGCCGCAACGAAGAGTAGCCCCCGCTCGCTGCAACTAGAGAAAGCGCGCGCGCAGCAACAAAGACCCAAGGCAGCCATAAATAAATAAATAAATAAATAAATAAGCCATTTGCCAAATTAAATAACATGGCAATTATAGTTTTTCAATTAAGCCACCGCAAGCAACCGCCACACAGATTAAAAGTGAAATGGCACGTCCATCAAGGTAATGACATTGATTTATTAGTTCTAAAAGTACGACATGAAAGCTAAACAGCTCTTTACTAAGTGCAAAAAGATGAAATGAACATGTAAGTGACTGCCAACGCTAAGGAATTTTTGTAAATTAAATAGTAACAGGGACTGCTCAGTTATCCTATTCAAAGCCCCATTCCCACAGAATTCTGGGAACATAGAGCTTGAATCATTTGCTTACACAACATTCACTTGTATTTTTGGTTTTAAAAAGAAAATTCTTATCCAGTGTCAAATGTGAATGAAATTGTATGAGTGGTACATCAAGTGTCTGCTATAAAAGAATTCTAAAACACAGGAAGACCATAAAAAGCAAGCCCTAAGGAATCCAAGTTTATGACATTGGAACAGGTTAGCACTAGCAGTAATTCAAGCAAGTTTTTCATTTTGAGTGTTTTTCCTATATGTTATCTGTCTTTACCTCTCCTCCCCCAAATGGGGGGGAAAATGAAAGCATACATATCTTGAGAACCGGTAAAAGACTCTTAATTTCACCCTACCTCCTGCCCCTACTCAGCCATATCTGTGTGCAGTAGAATTGACTTATATTTTGAATTAGAAGCATTAATCTATTTAAGCTGCTGTCTGTCACAATACTCTAGAAACATAAAATGGAATAGAGATGCAGTATCTTCTGTCAAAGGAAAACGCGCTGCCTTGTCTGATCTCTCCAGCCCATCCTTCTGCTGTTTACGTCAGAGATAAATGGGAATAGCCACATTAATGAGAATAGCCTCCTGTGGATGTGGCTGAGACTCACCGAAGAGTCCCATTCCCTCCTCCCCAGTCCCATGCCCACTACCAATTCACTCTGCTTCTGGGGCTCCTGCTGCCAAAGGAGCAGAAAGCCTTCAGAAGGAGAAACTGGCCTCTGGCAGAAAAAGGCATGGCGCACCAAGCTGCAGGTAGAGGCGGTGGATGGGGCAGCATGTGATGTAGCTTTCAGCCGCCTCCCCGCTGGGCTGCCACCTGTGTGCCCCAGCTGATGGAAATGGTTGAGCCCGCAGCCTTGGCTGGAGGCAAGGTAGGTCCTTGATTTTAAGTCAAAGGAAAGGCAGGAGAGGCAGCTTGTTGGGTGAAGAGTTAGGAAAGATTTGAGACTGGCAGCCGCCAAAACCAAAATCCCAGTTTCTTCAATAGGTAGGAAGGAAAATTGCCACGCTTTTAATAAGCAGCTACATCTTGATTCCCCCAGAAATGCTCTGTATGGAGATTGATAACTACAGATTTATAGAAGTCACCAATATTATCACTGGTTAGCCACACTCATCTCAACATGGCTTTATATACAGACCCTTACGTAATTATATCATTCATTGGAACAGAAATTACGTGGAAATATTTTATGAACGCAATCTCTTATTTTTATAATGATGACTGCTATCCAGATGCATCTGGGGTTCAGTCCTCATGACAGTGTGCTTATTCCAAGTTTTATAATAATGTTCTATTGGGTAGAAATCGCCTGGTGAGGTTGAATAGTAAATATTTTCTTGATTTGTTTCAAATCCTGCTAATTTAGAATAGCTTAGGGAAAAAATGCTTTAATTTCTAAGTATCTTCCTTTGCTCCGAAATGAGTTAAGGCAGCAAGGTAAAAATAAATTAGAACTAAGTGCTGGAAAAACACCAAACAAACAAAACAAGTAAAATTAAAAATGAATACAAAGGTTGTAACCTTGAGCCAGGAGTGAGGCTGATTCGATTGCATTCTCCTTAAAGAGCCTGGGCCATTTAGCATGGTTGAATGCCCTTCCATCCACTCATTCTAATAATTAATTATTTAGTGTCTATGTACCAGACACTCCATGGAACTCTCCTCTTTAGCTTTCAGAGCAATGTCCTCTTACGATGGTCCTCCTCTCTGTTCTCTTAATTGGCCCCTATTCCTTCTGCTTAACTTGAGGAATCTTTTTTTGTTCTACTCTCAATCTCTTCAATTTTAACTTCTCAAGTAAGTGATTCCTAAATATAGGAGCAAACTCTTTCCAAAATTGGAATTCTGTATTTCTCAAAAGCTACAGGATGTTTCCACCTTAACAGTCTGCTGGTACCACAAACTTACAGGACAAAACTGCTCTGTGCTGATGGCCTGAAATCCCACTCTCCACAGTGTACTCACACACTACAGAGAGAAAACTAGCTCATTGTGTCCTTCACTTTACTAAGGTCCCCGCCAAACTGCCAGCCACCCAGGCATTAAACTGCGAAAGCATTTTGTCTCAGCCCTCACCAATCTCTAGCCTCCCCTCCCCATCACCCTGACAACCAGCACAAAGGGAGATGGACAGAATCAAGAACGTACTGCCATGTGTACTCACCTGAAAGAGGTAAGACAGGCCTCTGTTTATAATAGAAAGACAAGTTGGTGGAAAAACAAATTCAGGGAGGAAAAAAGGAGCAAAAATAGGCTAGCTTAGAAATAATAGACATAATCATGGTTGCAAAAGATTAAAATATTTATAAAACAGTGCTACATGCAACTTTGTGGCAACAAAGCCTCATGCATTTGATTACTGCCCTTAGTAAATAAACATATATTGACTCAACAAATAGCTTTCCCAATGCTATTATTTTAGATGAATAATTGATTCTGAATATAAACAAAGAACACGGACATTGAAATTGCTTGGGAGTACTTATATGCTTAAATTAATAATTTTGTTTTAGCTTTTAAATTTATTTATTTATGTATTTATTTTTAGCTGTGTTGGGTCTTCTTTTCTGTGCGAGGGCTTTCTCTAGTTGCGGTGAGCGGGGGCCATTCTTCATTGCGGTGCGCGGGCCTCTCACTATCGCGGCCTCTCTTGTTGCGGAGCACAGGCTCCAGACGCGCAGGCTCAGTAGTTGTGGCTCACGGGCCCAGTTGCTCTGCGGCATGTGGGATCTTCCCAGACCAGGGCATGAACCCGTGTCCCCTGCATTGGCAGGCAGATTCTCAACCACTGTGCCACCAGGGAAGCCCTGTTTTAGCTTTTAAACATCATCAGGCATCATACTTGTCATCAAAAAGCTATTGCTTTTTGAACACTTCTTTTGTGCCAGACAGTATTCTAAGTACCTCATATTGGTTGTCTCCTTGTACAAGTAAGGTACTGTTATAGATATGAAGAAACTGAAGCTTAATAAGATTAAGTTTTTTTTTTTTATTTTAAGGTCAAACAGCTAGAAAGGGGTAGGGCATGGAATGGAATCTAGTAAGTCTGATACCAGCGTTAGTCATGTTACTTAGAGCACTGCTTAACCATTAATTTAGGATATGCTATAGTTACAAAATAACCTACAAATCTTAGTGGCCTAAAATAATAATAGTTTCTTTCTTTCTCAAGTAGACCACAAAGTCCAAGCCGTTGAGCAACTCTCCAGGGCAGTTGCTCCAGGAGGTGACCCTGTGGTTCAGGTTGCTTACACTTTGCAGCTCTGCCATCTGACCACATCACTTCTGCAGCTGCTGTGACAGAGAGAGAGCTGGAGAGCTGCCTGCCGGCTTGGACATCCTTCAGCCTGGAAGTGACATCTGTCATTTTTGCCCACGGCTCATAGGTCAGACTCATCACATAGTCACATCCTAACTATAAGGGAAGCTAGAGAACATCTTCCAGAGTTCCCGAGAAAAGAAAAATGAAATGGGATTTGGTGTCTCTGCCATAATGCTCTCGACCCACAGCTTGAAAATTCTTGAAGAGGCTGTTTTATATACCATATGTAACTTTATTCAACAGAATGCCTTTTAGGAAGGGCACTGTCTGTATCTAGAAGGACAATTTCCTTAAGGAAATTTTGGGAGAACGTAAGACTTCCAAGGTCATGATCCAGTTCAGAAAGGTCATTAGCAACTTGTAATGAAATGAAAAGGAGAGAAAGTTGTTTTTCTTCTTAGAAGAATGATCAAGAACAGAGAATATATTTAACAAGGAATCAGAGTAAACCCCAGCCTAAAGAGACAGAGCAGCCAGTGGAGCCCATTTTTGCTGCAGGTAGAAAGAGGAGACACAGGAAAAGGTAAGATAGTCAGTGAGATGGCATGAGGCTGAAGGGTAATGTGATCTCTCCCTGGGACCCCAGTCTTTAGTAAAATTGAACAGATGAAATATTTATAATAAGTGATTTTTATTTTTTGTGGAAAATGATGAAAGAGCAAAAGAGCATATCTGAGTTGATGTGAGCTTCATCAGAGGCAGTAGATTTGACTCAGGAACCCAAAGTCAAGGCGGCCATGGGAAAGTAATTCCCTGGGAATCAACAGAAATCTGGAATTTAAATCCTCGTTTTGCTTTCTTTCTTTCTTTCTTAATCAAACTAAAGCTAATTATGAGCCCACATCCACAGTGGTGATGGAATAATTCACAGTCATTTCTGCAGGTCTCCCCCTCCTTAGAATTTTGGAAAAGTCCCAGAATATTATGCAGAGCCAAGCAGCAGGGAGCTCCCTTAGGTCATTGGTAATCATTGTCAGTCTGCACTGGTCAGTCACTCCATCCCCAGATGCCACTGCCCAGCAGGCTCGAGGCTTTCTGCAGGGCAAATCTGTTTTATTCTGTGCCTCATGCGGAGCTCTGGAAGCATTGGCAAGCCTTAGAATCCCTGTGCCTAAGGTCCAGTCTTTCTGGGATACCAACGAGTTGCTTTTCTAGCAACCCTCCAATCTTGGATTGAATCTCTTCTCTCTTGCTACTGTCAAGATGCTATAGACTGAATGTTTGTGCCCCCTCAGAATTCATATGTTAAATCCTAACCCCTAATGGGATGGTATTAGGAGGAGGGGCCTTTGGGAGGCAATTAGGTCATGGGGATGGAGCCCTCATGAATGGGGTTAGTGCCCTTATAAAAGACCCTAAGCAAGAGAACTCTCTGCTCTCTGCCATGTAAGCATACAACAAGTTGGTAGTCTGCAACCCAGAAAAGGGACCTCACCAGAACCCAACCATGCTAGCACCCTGATCTTGGACTTCCAGCCTCCAGAACTGTGATAAATAATTTTCTGTTGCTTATAAGCCACCCAGTCTATGGTATTTCATTATAGCAGCCCAGACTGCTAAGCCACCAGGGTTCCCTCATTTCCCCTCTTCCTCTAGAACACCCAGAATAATCTCTGCAACATTCTTACAAAAGACAGGAGGATGCACTAACTTCATGTACTGTCTACTTTCAGTTCTTTAAAACTCCCTGAGACAAGTAAATACTAAGGATAGAGCTGCTTTGAATGGTGGAGAAAAAGCAAGAAAAAGTCAAATTTCAAACAAAACAAAACCCCACCAATATACATGCATAGAATACACACACATACACACACAATGAAAAACCAATTTGGGGTAGGAAATACACCAGAATGTTGACAGTGGTTATCTCTGAGAAGTGAGATTATAGAATTTTATTTTCTCTATTTTCCAAACTTTCTGTGGTGAATACATGCAACTGTTATAATAAATCAACAGAAATCCCCTAGTCTGAGGTGACTTCTAGGACAAATTGTTTCCAACCTGCTGACAGCTCCCACCTGGAACACCTGATTTCCTCTCAGCCTCTCAAGCCTGCTCAGCCTTGTCTGCACCAGGAACTTCTGAGGAGTTTATGACCGCAAGGTCAATCCACAACTGATGGGGGCTGGGAGTCAATAAATGTCTCAACTCCCCATCCTCCAGTAGGACATCTGGCACATGTCCTACAAAGTACCTCAGAGAGTCCCAGTGACCCAGAGTGGGATGTGCTTGTCAACACATTTTACACTGGCTTTTCTCCCTTCCCTGTTTCACCTTCCCCAGTTCCTCAGCTGTGCTTCCTGGGATCACTTCCCAAGTAAACTACTCCTGACATAGTCTTCTTTGGGGAGGAATGTGAACTAAGACAGAGGGAAAGTCAGTATTTCACAATGTCACGCTTGTTCACATCTGTCTATAATGCAGTGGGCTCTACTGAGAGCTTCGCTGAACCAGGTGAAGAGGATTCCTACAACCAGGAACCCAAGGATTACCAGGCACCAGCCTTCATCTTTATCCCTGTACCTCTACATCACCTAACGTAGAGCTTTGCCTACATTAAGTACTCTATTAAATGTTTGTGGAATTCAATAGATTTTCATTTACCACAGCTCTGATGGAAACTTGAATGCTCCTTTCAATGAGCCAACACCAGCATGGATTCAAAACCAGAGTTTTGAATCTCTATTTGCAGCACAACCAAAGGGTGCTCCTTAAAGGGTACTGTGTGCTGTTAACAGGTCTTCTTTATAACTTGTCACAGTGCCCAGGAGCACAAATGTCTGAAGTCAATGATGTGAGCTTGCAAATCGGTTCAAGTGGGCGCTATTTCAATGACGGTCAATAGTGTACATCAAAAGGAATGTCACTTCCCCTACCCGTCCCTTCTAGAATAGTCACATCCTTTGCCGCCAGCAGTATCTCCACAATGGTTAGTTACCCTCAGAGAGTAAATACTGGCTTGCTGACATTCTCTCTATTTGAGCTCTCCACAAGCCATTGCATCCACGATTTGCTGGCACGATGAGAATTTCTATTCATGATAATGAGACAGAAGCACTAATTGCATGATCCTCAAAGGCTATCATCACAGAAAAATTGAATTATGTTTAATTGTATTATTCTTCAAAAATGGGCAGTCCATCTGTGGGCAACTAGTACCTCTCAGTTAACCAGAACAGTTTATTAATAGCAAGGTCCCACATGTGCTGAGCCCACAGGAATTCAGGAGTGTGCAGGACCCCATCAAACGACAAAGGACAAACATGGGACTTGGAATCACAGACCTCTCCCTCATCTGGAGTGTAGTTCAAAATTGAATCTTGCTGTGAGTCTTTCTTAGATGAAGACAGAGATTCATGTTTCATTTGTGTTTATGTTTGAACTGGAGACAAGATTTGGGGGCAGGGGGCAGTAGGTGAGGCCCACAGGAATTCATCACCTACATCACCAAAGCCATCGACTGCCACATCTGGTGCTGTTGATAGTCCTGTCCCTCTGCCCCATGACAAGCATGTAGCTCAAGTCTTTTACCTTGGCATCCTGAAAGCAAGGACAGAGGCTGAGCAGAGGAGAGAGGAGTCCATAATAACTTGGACTTTGGAATCAGATACAAGCCTATAATCTTTGTTTCCACTTTTAACCTAACTCATGATGACCTCATAGATATCTGACAAATAAAGGTGAGCATGATGTTCATGACCTTTTAAAATACCCAGAAAAGAGTCTCAAGTACTTGGTGGCATTTAAAACTTCCAGAAGATGCTCCTCATCCCTCACTGCATTTGAAGCCTAGGATTAATTTAGGACTGATCTTGCCAAAGGAAAAGTCAGCAAAGTTTCTCTTGTCGTCTGGTGCCCTCAGTTCCCCCACTCAGCCCTCTTTTCATTCTTCCTCTTGAGTGTGCAGGACCCCATCAAACGGCAAAGTACAAACGTGGGACTTGGAACCACAGACCTCTCCCTCATCTGGAGTGTAGTTCAAAATTGAATCTTGCTGTGAGTCTTTTTTAGATGAAGACAGAGATTCATGTTTCATTCGTGTTTATGTTTGGACTGGAGACAAGATTGGGGGGTGGGGCAGTAGGTGAAGGAGTGACAAAGAAGGTTGGTGGGCTCTTACCTGATGGAGTCATGCATCTTTGGACATATGTTCTCCTGGTCTCTCTTCTCTTCCTTCCTGCTCCTAACATTACCTCCACATTCTCCTAGTCTTACTTTCTCTATCTCTACTCCTTCCAAAAGATAAATGTGGAAGAAAGGAGATGTGAGGTATTTTCTGTTTTGTATTTACATTTAAGGATGAACCTATTTATTATGTGGCATGTGCCATTTATGACACTTTCTTATATAATACCTTAGTGCCTCTGTTTACATTCAAACCCAGTTCTCTTTCCTCTAAATGTTGTGTTATTTTCTCTACCCAAAATTATTCAGAGGAAGGTAGTCAAAGTAAACTAGTAAAAATGCCCTTGTACTTCTTTTGCCCAAGTACCCAGTTTTAGGTAAAACCCAAAGGCGACTATGAATTCAAGTGAGTCCAAAATGTATACAGTACATCATCTTCAATGAGCAACAAGAAATGGTTGAGAGAAAAGAACAGTTGACCCTTGAACAATGCGGGTTTGAACTTACACACAAATGTTTTTCAATAAATACGTACGGAACTACATGATCTGAGGTTGGTTTAAGCCACAGATGCAGAACCACAGATGCAGAAACACAGAACCACAGGGCTGACCATGGGACTTAAGCATCCACAGATTTTGGTGTCCACAGCAGGTTCTAGAACCAATACCTCATGAATACAGAGAGACAATTGTACGATTATAGTTGTGATTGGTACCCAGATAACTTACCCAGAATGACAGAATGGCTAAAATTTGGGGGGTTTTAGTTAGGTTACCTGGTTCCATTGTCCACTACTTAAACTTTCTAAGTCTCCATTTTCTTACCAATTACACAATAATTCTAAGCCTCAGCACTGGTAAAAGATTACATGAGATAATACATGTAAAACACTTAGCACAATTCTAAGACATAATAAACTACCCATAAAATAAGTTTATTCTGAGCACAGAGTTATTTCCTTTCTTTAAAACTCATTTTCCCTTCTCAATTTTCACTTAGTGTAGTTTCTATTTAGAATTAATAGCCTTCTTTCCTTCCTGATTTGCTTGTGTTCTCTGTGTGTCATCAGTAAGAATCTCAGCTATTCTGGGAAACATGGTCTAATTCACCATGGGAGTTGCCACTTTCATTGATAGTAATTACACTAATGTCAGTGGCCACTCTTGAAATTTAACTAGAGCTGTCTTCAAAGGCACTGACTGACTAGTTTTCTCCAGTCAGTGGCATATTGATTATACAACTTCCTGCCTCACTTGCTCAATATGGTGGTTATGAGCCAATACCCTCTAGCTTCCCTGCTCAGCTAAGCCAGCCTGAAATGCTGCCCAGCTCCAGCTCAATTTGAGAAATTAGAGGGTAATGAAATAAGGAGTGAGTTGGTAAAACAACCAAGGACGATGGAAAGTCTGACATGATTCACCCATAAAGATCAATGAAGAAGGTGAGTAGAAGAAACAGAACGTAGCCAAGACAGAGAAGGAGAGCAATTTTCTGTGTTGGGCTGTACTTTTAGAACTATCTTCACAATCCCAAAGGAAAGAAGTGAAACTTGCCAATGAGCATATGACGAAGTCAAATTTGGAGTTTGTTCATCATCCATTCGAATATTTATTGAAGTACCAACTACGTAACAGGCTCTCTTTGAGATGCTGTGATATAAGGCTGAACAGAACCCAAAAATCTATACCAGCAGAGATGTGAAGTGGGCTGCTTGCTAGCATTTGACCAACCTCACTTTTCTCTTCTAGTCCTGTGGGTCTGAGAATGTCATGGGTTTAAAAGAAGTCAAAGGACTTTCACTTCTCCTTTGTTGATTTTTTTTTTTTAGCAAGAGGCTCTTGAAGGAGCCACAGTAGTGAAGAAAAAGAAGTTAGAAGAGCTAGAGAAGGAAACATGTAGAGAGGTGAGAAAAAGGTCTTAAAAAAAACTAGAAGGCCCACAAATGCAAGCCCATCAAAACCAGAACATGTATTGATGATATTAAGTGAAGGAATCAGAGAGCTAAGCCCTTGGAAACCATTTCCAATGTTAAACATCAGTGTTGGGGTTACTAAAGCTGAAGAACCTAAGGTTAATTTAGCACTTTTCCTAAGCTAACTCAGTTAAAAGCCAGTAAGCCTCCAGGTGTCAATGTGGCACAACTGTTAGAATTTCCCTTAATGAAAGCAGCAGCCCATGGTCCACAGGTCAGAAACTTTATATTAGAACATAGAAACAAGAGTAATACAAGTCTGTCCTCTGATTCTCCACTGAATTGAGGAGAAAGTTACATGTCGACAGTGGACTAATTCTTTTTTTAAAATTAATTTATTTATTTTGGCTGTGTTGGATCTTCATTGCTGCCCAAGGGTTTTCTCTAGTCATGGTGAGCAGGGGCTACTCTTTGTTGTGGTGCGTGGGCTTCTCACTGCAGTGGCTTCTCTTGTTGCAGAGCATAGGCTCTAGGTATGCAGGCTTCAGTAGTTGCAGCACTCGGGCCCTAGAGGACACGGGCTTCAGCAGTTGCGGTGCGTGGACTCAGTAGTTGTGGTGTGCAGGCTTAGTTGCTCTGTGGCATGTGGAATCTTCCCAGACCAGGGATCAAACCCATGTCCCCTGCATTGGCAGGTGGATTCTTAACCACTGTGCCACCAGGGAAGTCTGACAGTGGACTAATTCTTTTTATTTTTTAATTTTTTAATTTTATTTATTTTTTTATACAGAAGGTTCTTATTAGTCATCAATTTTGTACACATCAGTGTATACATGTCAAACTCAATCACCCAATTCATCACACCACCAGCACCACCCCCCGCTGCTTTCCCCCCCCTTGGTGTCCATACGTTTGTGCTCTACATCTGTGTCTCAATTTCTGCCCTGCAAACCGGTTCATCTGTACCATTTTTCTAGGTTCCACATATATGCTTTAATATACGATATTTGTTTTTCTCTTTCTGACTTACTTCACTCTGTATGACAGTCTCTAGATCCAACCACATCTCAACAAATGACCCAATTTCGTTCCTTTTATGGCTGAGTAATATTCCATTGTATATATGTACTACATCTTCTTTATCCATTCATCTGTCGATGGGCATTTAGGTTGCTTCCATGACCTGGCTATTGTAAATAGTGCTGCAATGAACATTGGGGTGCATGTGTCTTTTTGAATTATGGTTTTCTCTGGGTATATGCCCAGTAGTGGGATTGCTGGGTCATCTGGTAATTCTATTTTTAGTTTTTAAAGGAACCTCCATACTCTTCTCCATAGTGGCTGTATCAATTTACATTCCCACCAATAGTGCAAGAGGGTTCCCTTTTCTCCACACCCTCTCCAGCATTTGTTGTTTGTAGATTTTCTGATGATGCCCATTCTAACTGGTGTGAGGTGGAGAGTTGTAGTTTTGATTTGCATTTCTCTAATAATTAGTGATGATGAGCAGCTTTTCATGTGCTTCTTGGCCATCTGTATGTCTTCTTTGGAGAAATGTCTAGTTAGGTCTTCTGCCCATTTTTGGATTAGGTTGTTTGTTTTTTTAATATTGAGCTGCATGAGCTGTTTATACACTTTGGAGATTAATCCTTTGTCTGTTGATTCGTTTGCAAATGTCTTTTCCCATTCTGAGGGTTGTCTTTTCATCTTGTTTATGGTTTCCTTTGCTGTGCTAAAGCTTTGAAGTTTCATTAGGTCCCAGTTGTTTATTTTCGTTTTTATTTACATTTCTCTAAGAGGTGGGTGTAAAAGGATTTTGCTGTGATTTATGTCATAGAGTGTTCTTCCTATGTTTTCCTCTAAGAGTTTTACAGTGTCCGGTCTTACATTTAGGTCTCTACTCCACTTTGAGTTTATTTTTGTGTATGGTGTTAGGGAGTGTTTTAATTTCATTCTTTTACATGTAGCTGTCCAGTTTTCGCAGCACCACTTATTGAAGAGACTGTCTTTTCTCCACTGTATATTCTTGCCTCCTTTATCAAAGATAAGGTGACCATATGTGCATGGGTATATCTCTGGGCTTTCTATCTTGTTCCATTGATCTATGTTTCTGTTTTTGTGCCAGTACCATAGTGTCTTGATTACTGTAACTTTGTAGTATAGTCTGAAGTCAGGGAGTCTGATTCCTCCAGCTCCGTTTTTTCCCTCAAGACTGCTTTGGCTATTCAGGGTCTTTGTGTCTCCATACAAATTTTAAGATTTTTTGTTCTAGTTCTGTGAAAAATGCCATTGGTAGTTTGATAGGGATTGTATTGAATCTGAGATTGCTTTGGGTAGTATAGTCACTTTCACAATATTAATTCTTCCAATCCAAGAAGATGGTATATCTCTCCATCTGTTGGTATCATCTTTAATTTCTTTCATCAGTGTCTTATAGTTTTCTGCATACAGGTCTTTTGTCTCCCTAGCTAGGTTTATTCCTAGGTATTTTATTCTTTTTGTTGCAGTGGTAAATGGGAGTGTTTCCTTAATTTCTGTTTCAGATTTTTCATCATTAGTGTATAGGAATGCAAGAGATTTCTGTGCATTAATTTTGTATCCTGCAACTTTACCAAATTCATTGATTAGCTCTAGTAGTTTTCTGGTGGCATTTTTAGGATTCTTTATGTATAGTATCATGTCATCTGCAAACAGTGACAGTTTTACTTCTTCTTTTCCAATTTGTATTCCTTTTATTTCTTTTTCTTCTCTGATTGCTGTGGCTAGGACTTCCAAAACTATGTTGAATAATAGTGGTGAGAGTGGACATGCTTGTCTCTTTCCTGATCTTAGAGGAAATGCTTTCAGTTTTTCACCATTGAGAATGATGTTTGCTCTGGGTTTGTTGTAGATGGCCTTTATTATGTTGAGGTAGGTCCCTCTATGCCCACTTTCTGGAGAGTATTTATCATAAATGGGTGTTGAATTTTGTCAAAAGCTTTTTCTGCATCTATTGAGATGATCATATGGTTTTTATTCTTCAATTTGTTAATATGGTGTATCACATTGATTGATTTGCATATATTGAAGAATCCTTGCATCCCTGGGATAAATCCCACTTGATCGTGGTGTATGATCCTTTTAATGTGTTGTTGGATTCTGTTTGCTAGTATTTTGTTGAGAATTTTTGCATCTATATTCATCAGTGATATTGGTCTGTAATTTTCTTTTTTTGTAGTATCTTTGTCTGGTTTTGGTATCAGGGTGATGGTGCCCTCGTAGAATGAGTTTTGGAGTGTTCCTTCCTCTGCAATTTTTTGGAAGAGTTTGAGAAGGATGGGTGTTAGCTCTTCTCTAAATGTTTGATAGAATTCACCTGTGAAGCCATCTGGTCCTGGACTTTTGTTTGTTGGAAGATTTTTAATCACAGTTTCAAGTTCATTACTTGTGATTGGTCTGTTCATATTTTCTGTTTCTTCCTGGTTCAGCCTTGGAAGGTTATACCTTTCTAAGAATTTGTCCATTTCTTCCAGATTGTCCATTTTATTGGCATAGGGTTGCTTGTAGTAGTCTCTTAGGATGCTTTGTATTTCTGCGGTGTCTCTTGTAACTTCTCCCTTTTCATTTCTAATTTTATTGATTTGAGTCCTCTCCCTCTTTTTCTTGCTGAGTCTGGCTAATGGTTTACCAATTTTGTTTATCTTCTCAAAGAACCAGCTTTTAGCTTTATTGATCTTTGCTATTTTTCTCTTTGTTTCTATTTCACTTATTTCTGCTCTAATCTTTATGATTTCTTTCCTTCTGCTAAATTTGGGTTTTGTTTGTTCTTCTTTCTCTACTTCCTTTAGGTGTAACGTTAGATTGCTTATTTGAGATTTTTCTTGTTTCTTGAGGTAGGCTTGTATAGCTATAGACTTCCCTCTTAGAACTGCTTTTGCTGCATCCCATAGGTTTTGGATCATCGTGTGTTCATTGTCATTTGTCTCTAGGTATTTTTTGATTTCTTCTTTGATTTCTTCAGTGATTGCTTGGTATTTAGTGACATATTGTTTAGCCTCCTTGTGTTTGTGTTTTCTACGTTTTTTCCCCTGTAATTCATTTCTAATCTCATAGCATTGTGGTCAGAAAAGATGCTTGATATGATTTCAATTTTCTTAAATTTACCAAGGCTTGATTTGTGACCCAAGATGTGATCTATCCTGGAGAATGTTCTGTGCACACTTGAGAACAAAGTGTAATCTGCTGTTTTTCGATGGAATGTCTTATAAATATCAATTAAATCTATCTGGTCTATTGTGTCATTTAAAACTTCTGTTTCCTTATTTATTTTCATTTTGGATGATCTGTCCATTGGTGTAAGTGAGGTGTTAAAGTCCCCCACTATTATTGTGTTACTGTCGATTTCCTCTTTTATAGCTGTTAGCAGTTGCCTTATGTATTGAGGTGCTCCAATGTTTGGTGCATATATATTTATAATTGTTATATCTTCTTGGATTGATCCCTTGATCATTACATAGTGTCCTTCTTTGTCTCTTGTAACATTCTTTATTTTAAAGTCTATTTTATCCGATATGAGTATTGCTACTCCAGCTTTCTTTTGATTTCCATTTGCATGGAATATCTTTTTCCATCCCCTCACTTTCAGTCTGTATGTGTCCCTATGTCTGAAGTGGGTCTCTTGTAGACAGCATATAGATGGGTCTTCTTTTTGTATCCATTCAGCAAGCCTTTGTCTTTTGGTTGGTGCATTTAATCCATTCACATTTAAGGTAAGTATCGATATGTATCTTCTTATGACCATTTTCTTAATAGTTTTGGGTTTGTTTTTGTAGGTGCTTTTCTTCTCTTGTGTTTCCCACTTAGAGAAGTTCCTTTAGCATTTGTTGTAGAACTGGTTTGGTGGTGCTGAATTCTCTTAGCTTTTGTTTGTCTGTAAAGCTTTTGATTTCTCCATTGAATCTGAATGACATCGTTGCCGGGTGGAGTAATCTTGGTTGTAGCTTCTTCCCTTTCATCACTTTAAGTATATCATGCCACTCCCTTCTGGCTTGTAGTTTCTGCTGAGAAATCAACTTTTAACCTTATGGGAGTTCCCTTGTATGTTATTTGTCATTTTTCCCTTGCTGCTTTCAGTAATTTTTCTTTGTCTTTAATTTTTGCCAGTTTGATTACTATGTGTCTTGGCGTGTTTCTCCTTGGGTTTATCCTGTATGGGACTCTCTGCGTTTCCTGGACTTGGGTGGCTATTTCCTTTCCCATGTTAGGGAAGTTTTCGACTATAATCTCTTCAAATATTTTTTCGGGTCCTGTCTCTCTCTCATCTCCTTCCGGGCCTTATAATGCGAATGTTGTTGCATTTAATGTCCCAGAGGTCTCTTAGGCTGTCTTCATTTCTTTTCATTCTTTTTTCTTTATTCAGTTCTGCAGCAGTGAATTCCACCATTCTGTCTTCCAGGTCACTTATCCATTCTTCTGCCTCAGTTATTCTGCTATTGATTCCTTCTGGTGTATTTTTCATTTCAGTTATTGTGTTGTTCATCTCTGTTTGTTTGTTCTTTAATTCTTCTAGATCTTTGTTAAACATTTCTTGCATCTTCTCGATCTTTGCCTCCATTGTTTTTCCGAGGTCCTGGATCATCTTCACTATCATTATTCTGAATTCTTTTTCTGGAAGGTTGCCTATCTCCTCTTCATTTAGTTGTTTTTCTGGAGTTTTATCTTGTTCCTTCATCTGGTACATAGCCCTCTGCCTTTTTATCTTGTCTATCTTTCTGTGAATGTGGTTTTCATTCCACAGGCTGCAGGATTGTCGTTCTTCTTGCTTCTGCTGTCTGCCCTCTGGTGGATGAGGCTATCTAAGAGGCTTGTGCAAGTTTCCTGATGGGCGGGACTGGTGGTGGGTAGAGCTGACTGTTTCTCTGGTGGGCAGAGCTCAGTAAAATTTTAATCTGGTTGACTGCTGATGGGTGGGGCTGCGTTCCCTCTCTGTTGGTTGTTTGGCCTGAGGCAACCCAACAGTGAAGCCTACCTGGGGTCTTTGGTGGGGCTAATGGTGGACTCTGGGAGGGCTCACGCCAAGGAGTACTTCCCAGAACTTCTGCTGCCAGTGTCCTTGTCTTCATGGTGAGCCACAGCCACCCCCCACCTCTGAAGGAAACCCTCCAACACTAGCAGGTAGGTCTGGTTCAGTCTTCCCTGGGGTCACTGCTCCTTCCCCTGGGTCCCGATGCACACACTACTTTGTGTGTGCCCTCCAAGAGTGGAGTCTCTGTTTCCCTCAGTCCTGTCGAAGTCCTGCAATCAAATCCTGCTAGCCTTCAAAGTCTGATTCTCTAGGAATTCCTCCTCCCGTTGCTGGACCGCCAGGTTTGTAAGTCTGATGCGGGTCTCAGAACCTTCACTCCAGTGAGTGGACTTCTGTGGTATAAGTATTCTCCAGTTTGTGAGTCACCCACCCAGGAGTTATGGGATTTGATTTTATTGTGATTGCGCCCCTCCTACCGTCTCAGTGTGGCTTTTCCTTTGTCTTTGGATGTGGGGTATCTTTTTTGTTGAGTTCCAGTGTCTTTCTGTTGATGATTGTTCAGCAGTTAGTTGTGATTCTGGTGTTCTCCAAGAGGGAGTGAGAGCGTGTCCTACTCTGCCATCTTGGTTCAGGGCCCTATCTGGACTAATTCTTAACATCCAGAAGCTTCATGCAGAAAAGACTACTTAGGAATTGAAAGATCAAATGACCTTATAAGCAGTTGTCAAGCGCATGGTATTTAATGAATATGAGTCACCTTTCTTCCTATTTATTACTACACAAAATAGTAACTGATGTCAGAAATTCTACTGTAACCAAATAATTTGAAAATATCCAATAATTTATAACTCCCCTCTTCTCTAGCTCCCAGCTCCTATCCCCAGACTGTATTAACTTTCATAACAATGAAAGCAATAATCCCTTCACAGCAATTATTATTTTTAGATTATATTTTTATATTGACTTGGATAATTATTTGACTGGCCTCTTTTCCCTCCCCCAAGTTATAAGTGGCCATGAGAGCAGAGACCAAGTCATATTTTTATTAATTACTGAATCACCGGCACCTAGCACATAGTAGGACCTCCATAAATATTTGCTAATTGAATGAACTTTCAACATTTAGGATTGTGGACTTGGTTATATTCCAAACACAATGTTATGATGGACAAAGCTGGTGTGAATAAGTTACGAGGAACTGGGGAAAGGGAAGCAGAATGAGATTATTTGTGATAAGCAGTGAATTGTGCCTGTGGGAAAGTCCAATTCAAAATTCCAGGAGAGGGCAGCCACAAATCCATGGGAATCAGATGTGCTGATGCCAGCTTCTTCAGCAGTTTTCAGGCTGATGTTGTCAATAGTCACTGTCATCATCATCATCATTATTATTTGCAGCTATTTCTGTGCTAGGCATGTTACATATATTATTCCTAATCACCAATAACCTGCTGAGGTGTGATTATCTCCATTTTACAGCTGAAGAGACTAAGGCTTCCTGAGTAAAGCAGTAGAGCCAGAAATCAAACTCAACCCTGATCCAAGTATACTGTACTTCCTCCCCCAAGACTGGCTCAGGATCACAATTTTTTTTTTTTTACCTAGCAGATGTCCTCCCCAAATTCACCATCTTAGATTTCTCAGCACACAGTTTTGCCTCTCCATCTGACTTGGTTTGACCCTACTGGTGGCCATTAGATACAGCTTGTTTTTTGCAAAGAAGATGTTTCTTTCTGTGATGTATTAGTTTCCTACAGAGTCCTGTTCTGACAGCTCTGGCTGCTCTAGCCAAAGAGTAAATGAGACAGTCCTGGGAAGAATACCCTATGGTAGAGGGCTGAAATCATCCATTTTTTAACTTGCAGGCTAGAGCCAGCTTGAGAATATCACTCTTTTCTCACCAGAAAGCCATAGAGTCTGAAAGAAGGGGTCCTTTGGTTAAAGTATCCTTTAAAACTCATAATTTGTTTTTTTCTTAATGGTTCAATAAAGGAAAGTGCCAAGTCAATCATATTTATGTTGTACTTTCCCATCTCTAGGCATAATTGTTTGCATAATAGAAATCTCATAAATGTTTAGTGAATCTAACTGGCTTTTTAACAGATCATCTATTCTAGGGAGAAAGGAAGATCCAGTTTGAAGATGAAAATGAAGACTTCAGGAATAGGCCTAATCAGACTTGATGGCAAGTAAATAGTGGAAATGAGTGGAATTATACAAAAGTATATGGTTCTACCTAGTCCATGACATGGCACCTTAGTGGACAGCGACCTACAATGCCAAGACCTGGAAGACCATCAGAGCAGGCTAGGAGAGACTAGAATTAAATATAGTGTGGTTTTTCTTTCCTCTCATTTACAGTTGTTTTTGGGAAAATGGATGATGTTTCTCAGTGACCCACATATACATGAAACTTCAGGTCCCCTATGGGTGATTAGATCAGAAAAATTAGAAAATCATGCTGGGTTCAATGCAAATAGCATTATGTTGACTAGTTTACACTCACTGATTGTCAAGAAAAATGTTCTCTTCGCTTTACTGGATCACAGTATCTGGCATGCTAAAAAAATAAAACCAAACTAGCTATACACCTTCCATTTTCCATCCAACTTCCAAATGTTTGGTCCTTTGCCAAAATATTGATAAATGTAATAAGTTAATGACCCGAAGGATAGAATCATCTCTTGGGCAACGTTTCAAATTAAGTACTCCTCAATTTAGGGAAATCCCATTTATGAAATTCTAAGATTTCAACCCAAAATCTGTATATAAATTATGGATCGAAGGAAGGAATGGAGGGTTTATTTAAATTACTACAATAATCTGTTCTATTCACAAGATTCTCAGGAGGCTTACTTTAAATGGTGCATTAATGCATTGAAAATATGGGTTAGGAATTTATGACACGGATGAAATTAATATAGTGTCCCAAGGCTCCTTCCTTCAGAGACTCGACCTTTGGATTCAATTCAACAAATTTACAAGGAGGGTTCAGCTCTGGTAAATATTGGACGCGTGGGAAGATGGTGCAGGACCAGTGTGTCGCCTCACCTCCCAGGGACACAAAAATACATAATTTCCCTCTGTTCCAAATGGTCTTGGATCCTCAGGCCAGCAACCGCAATTTAATAGAAGCCCCAGATGAATTAACCTTATTTTTTAATAAACTACATGGAGCATTCACTGACATGAAAGCAAAACTTAATTAAAACTGAAGCGTAGATGAGCTGGAACTGAAGAGAGAGGAAGTGCCATTAAAACCAAAGCTGTCTTTCCTCTCGTGCCCTCTACCCCCAGGCACACAGAATGAGCAGCAGAGTACAGAGGGGATGTCAGTGCCCTATTAGGGTAAAAATAATCGTGCTAGTACCAACACCCTGAACAATTATTATAAGATTCTAAAGCATTCATTATATCGAACTGTAGTGCTGATGATACCACAGTAATGACTACCGAAGTAAATCTTAAAGACTAGTTTTAATTATGAACAGTGATCATAATACAATTGAAATTGCTTCCCCCGTCCTCTGACAATGAGACATTCTCTCAATGGCAGGGATTAAGAGGACACATATTTAGAAGTCTGGAGAAAGACTTCTGAGGAGAAGATAAGGCAACCCCTTTTGTACCCCAGTGGTACTGATTATGGATCCACTTTCTCCCCAATACCAGGCTATTGAGATGATTTCCTGTGTTTTCTCACTTCCCCATCTACCCTTCCCATAAACACTCATCACCAAAATGTGCCCAAGCAGGTCACTGTTTCTTACAATCTGAAAAAGCATAGCCAACTCCCCTGGCTAATTCCACATCTGCCTAACTGCTCAAGTCTCACCCCACTGCTTTAAGAGATTTCAAGAAGGAAAGAGAAAAATTCACCTGCCACCTTTCCTCCACCACCTCCATTCGTGCATATCATCCAATGACATAAGGCTTCAGAGAAACCAAAACATTATATCTCATCGTGAAAAGATTAGGAATCCTTAATCTATACTTTCTGCTAGACCCCGTAATACATTATAGTCTTGGGTAAACGTGCCTGATAAGTCAGTCAGCAGTTACTCAGTGTCCTAATAAATCACCTTCTAGCTGCAGACCCAGCCCAACAAGGCAGCTCTGCACTGCAGTTACTTTAGGCATGTGGAAGAATGTGTCCCATGCCAAACCCTGTCCTACTTAGTTCTCTAGTGTATGGAAAATTCTGTACCCCTATATGTAAGGTGTATATCTCGTAAGCAGCATATAGTTGGGCTTTGAGTTGTCTTTTTTTTAAAATCCAGTCTGACAATCTTTAAATTGGAATATTTTAGCATGTTTATTTCAAATGTAATGACTCATGTATTTGAGTTTAAACTACCACATTACCATTTGCTTTCTGTTGGTCCCATCTGTTCTGTGTTTTTCTCTCTCTCTCGTTTCTCCCTCTACCTTGGCTTTATTCAGATTTATTGAATTTATTATTTTTTAACCTATTTTCCTCGTGATTATCTTGTTTTCTTGGTACTAGTCCTGCTTATGGCATGTATCTCTGGTTTGAAGGTTTTTTCGTCACTGCTGGAAAATTCTGTCCTGTTTCTCTTCAAATATTGTTTCCGTTCTATTCTCTCTCAGTCTCACCTTTTATTTTCTTGAAAATATTAAGCTTAGTTATTTTAAAGTTCAGGTCTAATTAATTCCATTATCTGGATCCCCTATGGATCTGGTTCCTTTGTCTCTTGTTTCTTTTGGTCTGTGGTGACAAATTTGTGTTTCCTCATACGAAAAACATAGATAAAATTTAAGGCTCTACAATATGGTATCTTCCTTCTAAGGAGTTTTAAATATGCTTCTAGATCTAGACAAGGGACACTCACAATCCCAGATCACCACAATTTAGTCAGGGTTTGACATGATTCAAAACCTATTTCCAGGAGAGGGTGTGGAGAAAAGGGAACCTTCCTATGCTGTTGGTGAAAATGTAAATTGGTACAACCATTATTGAGAACAGTATGGAGGTTCCTTAAAAAACTAGTATAGAACTACCATATGATCCAGAAATCCCATTCCTGGGCATATATTTGAAGAAAACCATAATTTGAAAAGTTATGTGCACCTCAATGTTCATTGCAGCACTATTTACAATAGCCAAGACATGGAAGCATCCTAAATGTCCATCAACAGAGGAATGGATAAAGAAGATGTAGTATATATATGCAATGGAATATTACTCAGCCATGAAAAAGGAGATAATGCCATTTGCAGCAACATCGATGGACCTAGAGATTATCATACTAAGTGAAGTAAGTCAGACAGAGAAAGACAAATATCATATGATATCACTTATATGTGGAATCTAATTTTAAAATGATACAAATGAACTTATTTACAAAACAGAAACAGACTCACAGACACAGAAATCAAACTTATGGCTACCAAAGGGGAAATGTGGTGGGGGGGAGTGATAAATTAGGAGTTTGGGATTAACATGTACACACTACTATATATAAAATAGATAACTAACAAGGACCTACTGTATAGCACAGGGAACTCTACTCAATATTCTGTAATAACCTATGTGGGAAAAGAATCTGAAAAAGAATGGATATTTATATATATATACATATATAATATAATATATATATATCTGATTCACATTGCTGTATACCTGAAACAGAACATTGTAAATCAACTATACTCCAATAAAAATTAAAAAGAAAAACAACTGTTTCCAATTTACTCTTACTCCTAGGGTTTGTCTTTGGGATCCCAACACAAAAACCTGAGGGGTTTAGCAGAGCTCCCTCCTTGATGAACCCTTAACTCTGGTGTTTCTCTCACCAGCCCTGTAAGGCTATTAAAGCTCTGTTTAATCTTAGCCTTTGAATCTCCTTCTACAGGAAAGCAGCCCCAAAGGCCAGCCTCATCTCTTCGGATTTCTTCCCCCAGAACTTTGATACGTAAGTTGTCACTGTATTGCTACTTTCTTAAGCCTTAGAATAGATGTTTTTTATATTTGATCCAGCTTTTCCATTATTCCCAACTGGAAGATTAACCTGAACCATCTAAGTTCACCATTACCAGAAGTAGAACTCCCAGGGCCTAGAATCTAACCATTGGAGAGTTGTCTTTGGCTGAAGGTTTTGCTTCTACTTAAAATCTAAATGTCAAACAAGAGCACATCAAGTCTCTTCACTCATTTACATTTTCAAGGAAATAAATACATTTATTATTTCCTAGGTGATGGGATTGGGGATAAAAAACACAGAAGGAAACGTTGGCTGCCTTAAGTTATAGTTTAGCTGGTGGGAAGGATTTCCAGAAAGTCTTGGATATACAGATAACAGGGATAAACTGACATACACATTAATCTACACACACATAGTTTTGATCCCGGAGTTTTATAGGTGCTGTTTAGATGGTTCTTTGCCACTCAAGTGCCACACTGAAAAGATCAATGTAAGGACAACAATCCATCCATCTGTGGCTGCCAATGGCAAGGTCAATCATCACTTGTACTGTTTGCCCTTAGCACGAAAAATCTGCTCAACCTTAGCCTGGTGAGCAACTCTGATGCCTCCCCTCAGGGAAGCACGGGCTGCTACTTGTGAAATGATTCTCTTAGTATTTCATAAAATTTATGCTCCCAGCCAATGGTGGGCATGGCCATTTATTTATTCTGAACCATTTTTTTAAAATGCACAAAGCACTAAGGTAGGTGATATGAAAGGTAAAAAAAGATGAATCTCAATCCTATCCTTTCATAAAACGACTCGTGATGCAACTATGGTTTTAAGAGTTTTATTGTATCCACCTTTATTGTAAGTCATTTCAAGTCCATTTTGAAAGCAGTCAAGGCATAAATAATTAATAAATCTATGAACAAATCTCTATCCCTGTTCTCAAGGAGTTTATGATCCAGAACTAACTCAGCTTACCGTGGAGTTAATTAGGATGGGTTTGCCCTTTCATGGAAGGTCATTGAGCAACACCGGAGCACACAGGGATGTTCCTGTGATGTGGACACTGTGAGTTACCTGCCCAACAACCAGTGCTCCCCCTCTTCTTCTTAACAGAACCCCAGTATTGTTCTCGTACTTATCCTCCCCACCCATAGTCAGGAAAGGGGAAGCTGACCACCCTTCCCTCCCCAACATCTCCAGAGGTGGGTGTGGTTGATCTAAATTAATCCTCTTCCACAGCCAGTAATTAGGGCAGTGGTAGGTACATGACCCAGTGCTGGTTCTTGAGATGCGAGAGCAAGTCAAGCCGCTCCTAGGACAAAGCCACAGAAAGAGGCACGCTCTCTTCTCCCTCCAGCTGTCTCTGTGATTAATAATGGCACCTAGAGCTGTGCTCGCCCTCTTGCAACAAGGCTGAGGATGAAGCCAACATGGAGAATGGCAGACTAGAGAGGGCAAGAACATGGCACTTTGATAACATCGTTAAGCCAGGGGGTCTGAACGTGTAAGTAATTCACTGTAGACATGATTTTCAAGAAGGAGAGAATATAAAGAATAAGAGTTTAAAAAAATGTGAGAGAAAAACACTTTTTGGTAAACTGGGTAGAGTGTTTTTTATAATGTCCTTTAACATTCCAAGGAAAAGGTGGTAGGATGAGGGACATGCTATCTGATGGATATATCTATCAGTCTCCACTGTAACACTCCCTGAAGGTTTTAAAGGCAATTTCTTCAAATAAGTACTTCATCACAATCAGTACATTTCTATCAGCTGTTCTCGATCAGATGTCCAGGATCAAGGTTTCCCAACCTCGACCCTATTGACATGTGGACCTGATCATTCTTTGCTGTGGGAGGCCTGGCCTCTGAAGAGTGCTTATCAGCATCCCTGGCTCCTACCTGCTAGATGCCAAGTAGTGCCCCCTAACCCTTGGTTGTGGCAGCTAAAAATGCCTCCAGACATTGATAAGTATCCCTGGAGGGGGGTGAGGGACTGCCTCAAGGTGATAACAATGACCTCGATAAAATCACTCTTTTAACCACCTCAGTCCAATATGAAGGCAAATATGCATTCCTTTTAAAAATACACCTTGCTTATTTTCTTCTTTAAAAAATTAACATTTTGGGCTTCCCTGGTGGCGCAGTGGTTGAGAATCTGCCTGCCAATGCAGGGGACACGGGTTCGAGCCCTGGTCTGGGAAGATCCCAAAGGCCGCGGAGCAACTAGGCCCGTGAGCCACAACTACTGAGCCTGCGCATCTGGAGCTTGTGCCCCGCAACAAGAGAGGCCGCGATAGTGAGAGGCCCGCGCACAGCGATGAAGAGTGGCCCCCGCTTGCCACAACTAGAGAAAGCCCTCGCACAGAAACGAAGACCCAACACAGCCAAAAATAAATAAATAAATAAATAAATAAGCTTTCATTTAAAAAAAAAAATTAACATTTTGAGTGGTACAGAAACATGTAATGTAAAAGAGAAACTCATTCATAATCCACCCCCCTCAAATATTAACAATTAACAATGTAGTGTATAAGCCTTGATATTTTCTATTCACGTGTTTACATATACAGAGATAATTTTGTAAATATAAATAGGATTGTAAAGTATGTTCTATTTGTTCAATTCCTGCATATCAATGTATATAGTGCATCTTTTCATATTTATAAATATATATTTATTTCCATATTTTATATATACATATAGATAACTCCCAACCCTATTCTTTACAATGGCTAAGTGGTATTATATTGCATGGATGTTCTACAATTTATTTATCTAACTATGTAAAGATGAACCTTGGGGTTATTTCCAATTATTTGCCATTACAAACAACAATGCAATGAGGATACTTGTACGGAAATCTTTGCATACACATGTATTTCTTTAGAACAAATTACATGAAGTGGAATTAATGACTCAAGGATCATAAAAGCAGCCCTTTTTGAAAGTGTAAGTGTATTCCAAATGTGGAATAATAGAATATAAGAACCAGGAGGAATCTATTGCATAACATTTATGCTAATTTATGTATAACAAAAATTTAACCTAGGGGGTTTGAGGGTAAATTACCTAAGGTCACACAGCTTTTTTGTGGCAGAGCCAGGACTAGAAACAAGGCCTCTTAAATCCTATTCTGGTATATTGCATAGTGAGATGTCTGTGGAAAGCCAATTTACGTTACTACAAGTTTCTTAGATATTAAGAAAAACTATTCTCCATTTGACTGCCTTGCAAAAATAAGAAACAGGCATTGAGTGTCATAGGGAAGTGTGGCTCTCAGCAGAAAGCGAGTTTGCCGCCCTCGACCCAGAGGACATTTGTCAATGCCTGGAGACATCTGGTCATTGTAACTGGGTAGGTGCTCCTGGCGTGTAGTAGACAGAGACTAGAAATGCTGCTGATTTCCTAGAATGCACAGCACAGTCCTCATAACAAAGAATAAAGGGCCCAAAACATCAATAGTGCTGAGGTTGAGAAACCTGCAATACAAATACAGAGAGAAGATTTTTAGATATAGAGAATGTAGACTGTTTTCCCATGTTTGGTCCAGGAAGAGAACTAAGGACATTGCCACATCCCTTGCCTACCTTACTCTACACATAGTCACACATGCAGGAACCACACGGAAGTCACCGGGGGTGGGAGATAATCATTAGTCACATCCTTCTCCTCTTAGTGATTTCGGCCCCATTTGATGAGATGCAGAAATTAGACAAATCACGATAAAAATGACAGCATCATTCCTGATAAGGCCAAACTAAAGAGTTGGGCTTGACCTATGGCCAGAGTTGAGCTTCCTAATCTCTCTCTCTCAAGTTGCATGTTGCCCCACAGTTGAAGCCTTCCCCCTCCCCCTATAGGGACAGGACCTACCTAGAAAGTGCATCACAGTTATGAGCAAAGAAGTACTGCTGAGAACAGGTCTTTCCAAGAGACACCTGGGCAAGGCTGAGCCTTCCGTGCTCAATCCCTTCATTTTCCACACTCCCTAATCCCATCTCCCCTGAGAAATACAATGAGCGTTCATGAGAGGCCACATGTATTCCTTCCATTTTTTTCCATGTTGGGGCAGTAGGGTACTAGTTTCTTCCTCTCTATGAAAACTGGAGGAAAGGCGGACAGCTCCTGCACTGCAACAGGGGCAGAAGCTTCGTTCAACAGAGGAGCACTTCTTTTTCACCTGGTTTATATTCCAATCTTTGTAGCATGTAAAACAAGTTGGTTTAGATTTTTAAAAAGACATGATAGATAGATAGACAGGGCTCATACACACATATACATGTTCATATATATGTATGTTATTGTGTGATAAGGAAACCAAACTTTTCTCAGTTAAAACAAAAATTTACTTACTGGAGACTCACATTTTTATTAAAGAAAACTCTGATGGAGTCAGATTATCTGTGCACATGACGAGTGATGACCTATGAAGTTTGCTTGCTTCATCACTCCTTTCCTTTCCTAGCTCATTTTTCACGGATTTTCCCTTTGTACATCCAACTATACCATCCACAGATAACAATTTATTCACTTATTAATTATTTATTGTAATGTAGAAACAGTTCCTTCAAGATTTTACTTGTATCTCAGCATTGCACCTGCTTCTCATCTCTAGCCAAAGCCTAGAGAGAATAGAAATGACTTGAATTGTGCTTCAGGGCAAATGGGGGAAAAATCAAATTAAACCCATCAGTTTTAAATACCTTGGTCTCATCTCCATGAATAGTAATACTCAGAAACTGCTCAAAATGAAAAGGCTCAGTTGAAAAGATGTCAGCTGCGCTCTTCAATTTATGGAGCACCAGCTCGGGCCCTCCTCACATTCGATTCACCAAAGGAAAGAGTCCCTGAGCCCAGGGATGGGTTTAGCAGCTCAAAGTTCTAATGAGGAAAAGTACTTTTGAGCCCCACTGCAGCTTCCCAGCCAAAGTAAATCCCCCTGGGAGGGCAGGTGCAAAATCGATACCGAAGGGAGCAGCTGACATGCACACAGGGAACTGCTGGCCAGAAAATGTTCAGAAATAATATTTGCGTGGCCAACCATCCTCGGTCTGAGGCTGACTGGAAGCTAGCAGAACTAAGAGCTCTCAGAGTCACACCAGATACATTTGGTATTTTCTCACATGAACCTCTAGTAGAGATGAAGGAAGGAAATAACACCGACTTAAGCTAAGATTTAATATATGCATTCGAATAGCACATTCTCTAATTCCCACTCTTCTTTTGAAATGAAACTTTTAAAATGAAAACTTTACACCCCAAATTAGGAGAATAATATAACAGGCCATCTGTGCACTCCCCAACTAACTTGAGAAATGAAATATTATAAACACATTTGAAGACTTTCTCCTTTGCATGACCCTCCCTTCCTCTCACCCACAGCGAAATACTCTCCTGGATTTTCTGTTTATCATTCTCATGCATGAAACTTTCTACCATATATCTGTAATCCATAAACAATATACAGTATTTTAATGGTTTTAAAGTTATGTAAGTAGCACCCTACTGTAAATACCACTTCTGCACCTTGTATTTTTTTTCCTCTCTCGACATTATGTTTTCCAGATTTAAGATTTCTGAGCAGAGGAATGATAAGATTTTTCCTCTTGTTTTGACTTAGACCATCATAGTCTTGAGACCAATCAGGTAGATAAATAATAACTGAAATACAGTCGGCCCTTTATACCCACAGTTTCCACATCCCCAGATTCAACCAACCATGGATTGAAAGTATTTGAAAAAATGAATTCCATAAAGTTCCAAAAAGCAAAACTTGAATTTGCCACACACTGGCAACTGTTTACATAGCACTGACATTGTATTTGGTATTATTAGTAACCTAGACATAAAGTATATGGGAGCATGTGCATAGGTTTCATGAAAATTCTACACCATTTTACAATAGGGCTTTGAGCATCCACAGATTTTGGTACTCACGGGGCGAAGGGGGGGGGCAGTCCTAGAAACAGTGCCCCCATGGATACCAAGTGATGATGGCAAATCATTCCAAGACCCCACCAAGGTTGTTACTGGGTCCACCTATAATGAGCTAGTATCAGCATTCTTCAAACAAGTGAAAAAAAAAGATTATTTCTCTTTCTTTATATATTTCAGACATCATTTCTCCTTTCGTAAATACCACCCCACCATCCCACACCCTTCTATTCTTTCTAATGCCACCATCCCTCTAAGACAGAGAAATATGTAGACACCAAAATACCTTATGGTAGGAAGCAATAGGTAAGATGAATTCATCATGCTTGATCCTAGAAAAATGGGAGTCATCTTTGAAGAGGTATGATAGGATGGGCATAAGAGACTGAGTCCCCAAGGCACTCAAAAAGCATTCCCAGTATGCTATAGTCCAGTTCATAGGTCACTGTCCCCCTGAAGTGAAAGCCCTGTGAAGGCAGGGGGTATGTTTCTACTTCTCTATATCCCAGGGTTCAGCATATGCTCTGCATAAAGCAAGTTCACAATGAATATTTCTTGAAAAATCTGCCAATGGTGGTGAAGATGACTGGGACCAAAAAAGTGCAACATTAACACAATGTCAGGCTTTAAATGATCAAGATTACTGACCTGTTGTCTTTTTATGTAAGCTCTCCTAATCCTTTCTAATGTTTCCATTATAAGCATCCTTTTTTTCGTGTTCTTTCAGTCTCATTAGTAAAAAAGGAAACCTTGCCACCTTTGAATACTAATTATCTTGACATTTTCATACCTGAGGCTAAATGTATCATCAATGAGCTTTAACCTTATCAGCTAGAGCCCTGTACCACTGTGCTGACAGGAGGGCCAGCTGGTTCCCAGGGGGTATTCTATCATGGCTACAAATCAAGATCTTCTTCAAGGAAACATCAAATCCCGCTTCATCCAGGCCATGGTAGGAAAAATGAACTTATACGTCAGAAAGCCAGTATATTACTTCACAACAAGAAATAAAGCTGTCAGGGAGAACAGAATATGCCAGTTGTCAAGCCTGGGCTTCCTCTTTCTCACACAGTTCTGGAGGCTTGTTGATGACATTTGTTTTCCAGAAGGTCACCCGCGTGTGTGCCTCTTTGCAGAGTTGCAAGGGTCCCCGTCATTCTCAGCCAGAGGGCATGTCCTGCTTGACCTTAACCAAGCTTAGCTTTCTCAGAGGTCTATCTTACACTCAGTGGGCTTCTAAGTAGAAGTGTGAATCTCTGCTCTCTGTCCCCTTTTAGTCCTTGCTTGTCTTTCTATTAGTCTTTCTTATTCTTAAAAAACTGATCTGATTAAGCCCTGGTCCCCAAAGCAAACCTCATAAGGGCACTGAGCAATGTGCATGTAAGAGTTGAGCTTAGTGCTATAAAATCCAAGGGGGTTCTTTCTATATTCAAATAGTCCAAACCAGATCTACTGAATCCTATCTGTACCTACATGCATTTAAAGGTTAATTAAAATATTACTATCTCATGAAAGAGGTACATGTCTTCAAGAAAGCTGTTATACAGTAGTTCACCAGCAAAGCTCTCAATTCTAAAATTTGTATATTAACTCATAATCTGAATTGATGAAGATATAGATGGGGAAATAAACAATATACACACTGAGAAAAAGAGAACTCAAATGACTTTAGTCCTCTATGACATTTTTGCTAACAGTTTATAATATCAGAATGTGAGCTGAAAAAAATTAAATAATGTTTTTTTAGCACAAATCTCACAATGGTGCTTAAATTGACTTTAGTCAAAATAACCAAACTATCACTGAACATTTTACCAGGACATTAGAATGTCTGAATCAAGCAATTATTTAGAAACTAACCATTGATATGGTCAAAAATTCTATTAATAGCAAAAACACTGAAGCTATCATATGAATGCCAAGTATACTCCAGCTTTACCTAGCCCCTCCCCACGAAAACCAGCATAACAGCTTTCCCATAATTCCGAGTCATTAACTATTTATGGATTTTATTTAATCTCAAAACCCATAAAAGAGAACTGGGATCCACTTGGATCATTTTTAGTAGGCCCATCATCTATTGATTTTAAAGCCATCTCAATAATTTGAGAAATGCCAAAGAAATTCTTAGCAAGGAAGTTAGAGCAATTATGAGTTTTGGCTGATGTGAAAGATCAATCTTGCAATAATTCCCTCCTGAACTGAATAAAACCTGAGCAAATGTAAACCAAAATTCTTTGACACAAAAATCCAAAGGTTTACAATGGATTTGTGCTTGAGGAAAAATGCATCATTTCATCATTGGAGGAGCTCTCCCTTCTAACTTCAAGGCCAGAATGTGAGCTCATGCATTGGCCTTAGATGACAGGGGTCCAGTGGCTGTCCTCATGCCAGATGCTGAGAGCCAGGCCACTACAAGTGTCGGGAGGTGGGGAGGTGAAGACCAAAGTAGCTTCAAACATTGTCCGTGCCTTGTGCAGTGCATGTAAAAGAGGAGGTAGAGAAGACAGCGGAGGAGTAAGACGTGGAGATCACCTTCCTCCCACAAATACATCAGAAATACATCTACATGTGGAACAACTCCTACAGAACACCTACTGAATGCTGGCAGAAGACCTCAGACCTCCCAAAAGGCAAGAAACTCCCCACGTACCTGGGTAGGGCAAAAGAAAAAGGAAAAAACAGACAAAGAATAGGAACGGGACCTGCACCAGTGGGAGGGAGCCGTGAAGGAGGAAAGGTTTCCACACACTAGAAGCCCCTTCGCAGGCAGAGACTGCGGGTGGCGGAGGGGGGAGCTTCGGAGCCACGGAGGAGAGCACAGCAATAGGGGTGCGGAGGGCAAAGCGGACAGACTCCCGCACGGAGGCTCGGCGCCGAGCAGCACTCACCAGCCCGACAGGCTTGTCTGCTCACCCTCCGGGGCGGGCGGGGGATGGGAGCTGAGGCTCGGGCTTCGGAGGTTGGATCCCAGGGAGAGGACTGGGGTTGGCGGCGTGCACACAGCCTGAAGGGGTTAGCACACCACAGCTAGCCGGGAGGGAGTCCGGGAAAAGGTCTGGAGCTGCCTAAGAGGCAAGAGATTTTTTCTTCCCTCTTTGTTTCCTGGTGCGCGAGGAGGGGGGATTCAGAGCGCCGCCTAAACGAGCTCCAGAGACGGGCGCGAGCCGCGGCTATCAGCGCGGACCTCAGAGACGGGCATGAGACGCTAAGGCTGCTGCTGCCGCCACCAAGAAGCCTGTGTGCGAGCACAGGTCACTCTCCACACCGCCCCTCCCGGGAGCCGGTGCAGCCCGCCACTGCCAGGGTCCTGTGATCCGGGGACAACTTCCCCGGGGGGAACGCACGGCGCGCCTCAGGCTGCTGCAACGTCATGCCGGCCTCTGCCGCCGCAGGCTCGCCCCGCATCCGTACCCCTCCCTCCCCCTGGCCTGAGTGAGCCAGAGCCCCCGAAGCAGCCGCTCCATTAACCCCATCCTGTCTGGGAACAGATGCCTGAGGGCGACCTACACGAAAGGCAGGGCCAAGTCCAAAGCTGAACCCCAGGAGCTGTGCAAACAAAGAAGAGAAAGGGAAATCTCTCCCAGCAGCCTCAGGAGCAGCAGATTAAATCCCCACAATCAACTTGATGTACCTGCATCTGTGGAATACCTGAATAGACAACGAATCATCCCAAAAATGAGGTGGTGGACTTTGGGAGCAACTGTAGACTTGGGGTTTCCTGTCTGCGAATGACTAGTTTCTGATTTTTATGTTTACCTTAGTTTAGTGCTTATTATCATTGGTGGATTTATTGGTTTGGTTGCTCTCTTCCTTTTTTTAAATTATTATTATTATTGTTTATTTTAATAAGTAAAAAAATTTTTTTCTTCTTTCTTTTTTTCTCCCTTTTCTTCTGAGCCATGTGGCTGACAGGGTCTTGGTGCTCCAGCCTGGTGTCAGGCCTGTGCCTCTGAGGTGGGAGAGCCGAGTTCAGGACATTGGACCACCAGAGACCTCCCGGCCACACGTAATATCAATCAGCAAGAGCTCTCCCAGAGACCTCCTTCTCAATGCTAAGACCCAGCTCCACCCAACAGCCAGCAAGCTCCAGTGCTGGACGCCCCATGCCAAACAACTAGCAAGACAGGAACACAACCCCACCCATTAGCAGAGAGGCTGCCTAAAATCATACTAAGTTCACAGACACACCAAAACACACCACCAGATGTGGCCCTGCCCACTGGAAAGACAAGGTCCAGCCTCATCCACCAGAACACAGGCACCAGTCCCCTCCACTAGGAAGCCTACACAACCCACTGAACCAACCTTAGCCACTGGAAGTAGATACCAAAAACAACGGGAACTACGAAGCTGCAGCCTGCAAAATGGAGACCCCAAACACAGTAAGTGAAGCAAAATGAGAAGACAGAGAAATACACAGCAGATGAAGGAGAAAAGTAAAAACCCACCAGACCAAACAAATGAAGAGGAAATAGGCAGTCTACCTGAAAAAGAATTCAGAGTAATGATAGTAAAGATGATCCAAAATCTTGGAAATAGAATGGAGAAAATACAAGAAACGTTTAACAAGAACCTAGAAGAAATATAGAGCAAACAAACAATGATGAACAGCACAATAAATGAAACTAAAAACACTCTAGAAGGAATCAATAGCAGAATAACTGAGGCAGAAGAATGGATAAGTGACCTGGAAGATAAAACAGTGGAAATGACTACCACAGAGCAGAATAAAGAAAAAAGAATGAAAAGAATTGAGGACAATCTCAGAGGCCTCTGGGACAACACTAAACACACTAACATTCGAATTATAGGGGTCCCAGAAGAAGAAGAGAAAAAAAAGGGACTGAGAAAATATTTGAAGAGATTACAGTTGAAAACTTCCCTAATATGGGGAAGGAAAGAGTCAATCAAGTCCAGGAAGCACAGAGAGTCCCATACAGGAAAAATCCAGGGAGAAACACATCAAGACACATATTAATCAAACTATCAAAAATTACATACAGGGCTTCCCTGGTGGTGCAGTGGTTGAGAATCTGCCTGCCAATGCAGGGGACACGGGTTCGAGCCCTGGTCTGGGAAGTTCCCACATGCCGCGGAGCAACTAGGCCCGTGAGCCACAATTACTGAGCCTGCACATCGGGAGCTTGTGCTCCGCAACAAGAGAGGCCGTGATATTGAGAGGCCCGCGCACTGCGATAAAGAGTGGTCCCCACTTGCTGCAACTAGAGAAAGCCCTTGCACAGAAACAAAGACCCAACACAGCCATAAATAAATAAATAAATAAATAAACCCAAAGTTAAAAAAAAATTACATACAAAGAAAAATATTAAAAGCAGCAAGGGAAAAGCAACAATTTACATACAAGGGAATCCCCATAAGCTTAACAGCTGATCTTTCAGCAGAAACTCTGCAAGCCAGAAGGGAGTGGCAGGACATATTTAAAGTGATGAAAGGGAAGAACCTACAACCAAGATTACTCTACCCAGCAACTATCTCATTCAGATTCAATGGAGGAATTAAAACCTTTACAAACAAGCAAAAGTTAAGAGAATTCAGCACCACCAAACCAGCTTTACAACAAATGCTAAAGGAACTTCCCTAGGCAGGAAACACAAGAGAAGGAAAAGACCTACAAAAACGAACCCAAAACAATTAAGAAAATGGTAACAGGAACATACATATCGATAATTACCTTAAATGTAAATGGATTAAATGTTCCAACCAAAAGACATAGACTGGCTGAATGGATACAAAAACAAGACCCGCATATATGCTGTCTACAAGAGACCCACTTCAGACCTAGGGGCATATACAGACTGAAAGTGAGGGGATGGAAAAAGATATTCCATGCAAATGGAAATCAAAAGAAAGCTGGAGTAGCAATTCTCATATCAGACAAAAGAGACTTTAAATTAAAGACTATTACAAGAGACAAAGAAGGACACTCCATAATGATCAAGGGGTCAGTCCAAGAAGAATATATAACAATTGTAAATATTTATGCACCCAACAAAGGAGCACCTCAATACATAAGGCAAATGCTAACAGCCATACAAGGGGAAATCGACAGTAACACAATCACAGTAGGGGACTTTAACACCCCACTTTCACCAATGGACAGATCATCCAAAATGAAAATAAACAAGGAAACACAGCTTTAAATGATACATTAAACAAGATGGACTTAAATGATATTTATAGGACATTCCATCAGAAAACAACAGAATACACTTTCTTCTCAACTGCTCATGGAAAATTCTCCAGGATAGATCATATCTTGGGTCAGAAATTAAGCCTTGGTAAGTTTAAGAAAATTGAAATCGTATCAAGTATCTTTTCCTCACAACACTATGAGACTAGATATCAATTACAGGGAAAAAAATGTAAAAAATACAAACACATGGAGCCTAAACAACACACTACTAAATAACCAAGAGATCACTGAAGAAATCAAAGAGGAAATCAAAAAATACCTAGAAACAAATGACAATGAAAACATGATGACCCAAAACCTATGGGATGCAGCAAAAGCAGTTCTAAAAGGGAAGTTTATAGCAATACAATCCTACCTCAAGAAACAAGAAAAATCTCAAATAAACAACTTATCCTTACACCTAAAGCAATTAGAGAAAGAAGAACAACAACAAAAAAACCCCCGAAGTTAGCAGAAGGAAAGAAATCATAAAGATCAGATCAGAAATAAATGAAAAAGAAATGAAGGAAACAATAGCAAAGATCAATAAAACTAAAAGCTGGTTCTTTGAGAAGATAAACAAAATTGATAAACCACTAGCCAGACTCAGCAAGAAAAAAAGGGAGAAGACGCAAATCAACAGAATTAGAAATGAAAAAGGAGAAGTAACAACTGACACTGCAGAAATACAAAGAATCATGAGAGATTACTACAAGAAACTATATGCCAATAAAATGGACAACCTGGGAGAAACGGACAAATTCTTAGAAAAGCACAATCTTCCGAGACTGAACCAGGAAGAAACAGAAAATATAAACAGACCAATTACAAGCACTGAAATTGAAACTGTGGTTAAAAATCTTCCAACAAACAAAAGCCCAGGACCAGATGGCTTCACAGGCGAATTCTATCACATTTAGAGAAGAGCTAACACCTAACCTTCTCAAACTCTTCCAAAATATAGCAGAAGGAGGAACACTCCCAAAAACTCACTCTACAAGGCCACCATCACCCTGATACCAAAACCAGACAAAGATGTCACAAAGAAAGAAAACTACAGGCCAAAAGCACTGATGAACATAGATGCAAAAATCCTCAACAAAATACTAGCAAATAGAATCCAACTGCACATTAAAAGGATCATATGGGGGCTTCCCTGGTGGCGCAGTGGTTGAGAATCTGCCTGCCGGTGCAGGGGACACGGGTTCGAGCCCTGGTCTGGGAGGATCCCACATGCCGCGGAGCAACTTGGCCCGTGTGCCACAACTACTGAGCCTGTGCGTCTGGAGCCTGTGCTCCGCAACAGGAGAGGCCGCGATGGTGAGAGGCCCGCGCACCGCGATGAAGAGTGGCCCCCACTTGCCGCAACTGGGGAGGGCCCTCGCACAGAGACGAAGACCCAACACAGCCAAAAATTAATTAATTAATTAATTAAAAAAAAAAAAAAAGGATCATATGGGGGCTTCCCTGGTGGCGCAGTGGTTGAGAATCTGCCAGCCAATAATGCAGGGGACACGGGTTCGAGCCCTGGTCTGGGAGGATCCCACATGCCGCGGATCAACTGGGCCCGTGAGCCACAATTACTGAGCCTGCGCTTCTGGAGCCTGTGCTCCGCAACAAGAGAGGCCGCGATAGTGAGAGGCCCGCGCACCGCGATGAGGAGTGGCCCCCGCTTGCCGCAACTAGAGAAAGCCCTCGCACAGAAACCAAGACCCAACACAGCCATAAATAAATAAACAAATACTTTAGAAAAAATGGCTCCCATGTATCCATATTAAACTGCTCTTTAAAAAAAAAAAAGGATCATACACCATGATCAAGTGGGGTTTATCCCAGGAATGCAGGGATTCTTCAATATACGCAAATCAATCAATGTGATACACCATATTAACAAACTGAAGGAGAAAAACCATATGATCATCTCAGTAGATGCAGAAAAAGCTTTCAACAAAATTCAATACCCTTTTATGACAAAAACCCTCCAGAAAGTAGGCATAGAGGGAACTTACCTCAACATGATAAAGGCCATATATGACAAACCTATATACACTACCAAATGTAAAATAGATAGCTAGTGGGAAGCAGCCACATAGCACAGGGAGATCAGCTCAGTGTTTTGTGACCACCTAGAGGCGTGGAATAGGAAGGGTGGGAGGGAGATGCAAGAAGGAGGGGATGTGGGGATATATGTATACATATAGCTGATTCACTTTGTTATACAGCAGAAACTAACACAACATGGTAAAGCAATTATACTCCAATAAAGATGTTTAAAAAAAAAAAAAAGAGGAGGTAGAAGAGCGAAATTGATGTCCATTGCATCAAGCCAGCAGGAAAAATACCACATATTACAATATATGGAATAAACTTCTAGTAATACTTCTAATAATTTTTACTTAGGTAGCACCTAATTATAAGCCAGCAACTGAGTTGTCCCCACCCAGCTGTTAGCAGCTATACCTAAAGAGCACCAAAGCTTTCCCTATACCATGTGCGGCAGGATACAGAACACAGCTCCAGGTCAATCCTGGATTTTCTGCCACTTACAAGCCTTCTGGTTATGAACCAGTTCATGCACCTCTCTGAGCCAGTTTCTTCTTGACAGACCTATGGCCAAGATCTGAAGAAAAGATGAGATAAAGATAAGCTATCAACACTTCATGAAACTGTACACGGCCTTTCTTGTCAGATAGCACAGTACAATGAGCACAGGCTCAGAGTTGGAGAGTTATGGGTTTGAATCTCAAGTCTGCTAACTAGTGCCATGTTACTTAGGAACAGTAGCTAACATCTCGAGGCTTTATTTTCCCCATCTGTAAAATGGGGATAATGATACCTCCACCTTGCTTTTTTTTTTTTTTTAATTTTTATTTATTTATTTTTATTTATTTATGACTGTGTTGGGTCTTCGTTTCTGTGCGAGGGCTTTCTCTAGTTGCGGCAAGCGGGGGCCACTCTTCATCGCGGTGCGCGGGCCTCTCACTATCTCGGCCTCTCTTGTTGCGGAGCACAAGCTCCAGACGCGCAGGCTCAGTAATTGTGGCTCACGGGCCTAGTTGCTCTGCGGCATGTGGGATCTTCCCAGACCAGGGCTTGAACCCGTGTCCTCTGCATTGGCAGGCAGATTCTCAACCACTGCGCCACCAGGGAAGCCCTCCACCTTGCTTTTTAAGAGACGTCTTCACAGTGAGTTTTGCAAGGGCAGGGACCGGCACTTGTAGGTAATCAGTAAGGGTGGTCATAGCAGTGGTGTTGCTGCTGTTGTTATTTTTACTATGATCACTGTGTTGGTTGATTGATCTGGGAAGGCTGTGGGATCGACTGAAAAACAAGGTGAAGAAAGAAGGGAGACAGAAGCAGCGTTGCCTGGACAGAAAGAAAGGGACTAGTGGCATGTGGGGAGAAGAAATAGGTTAAGAAAAATAGAAATCTTTAAAAAGCCAGGGTGGGAAGTCACTCCTGGGAGAAAGCCAATAACCACGTGAAAGTAGGTTGAGGGGAAGAAAAACAGAACTCATGGGGATGGCGGGGGTGCGGGCAGTTCTAACGAAAACTTCAAATAGATACGTGAGAATAAAAAGCTGCCCTGGGACATGGGACCACAGGTGGGCCCTGTGATCAGTATGATTAGAGAGATTCCTTGGAAAAAACATGCCATCACGACAGCCAGTTGAAAGGTGTGAAGGCTGCTATGTCGGCACCCAAAGAGAACTGCTTTCATTACACTGAGAGAATATAACAAACATATACAAATTCTATCAGGTGTTCACTCCCCTACTGCTTCCTAGTTTAAGGGAAAGAGGGTAACAAGGAAAAGAGCCTGTCAATTCCAGTGCGTAACTGAATAGCAGAAACCCTGTGGAGAAGGGACATGAAGTTACCACTGGCCTTCAGGACTTTAAGTACCAAAATAATAGCCCATCTCCAACCAGAGGACACCATATGTGTTTCAGGGGAAATTTCTGAGAGGGAATTTACTGCTACACAAATCACCCTTGCCTAACCACAACTAACCAATCAGATTACTCAAAGAAATCAAGGATGTTCTTTGTAAATATCACACTAGGATCCCTGATTTCCAGCACACAGGGGAGAGGCCTTCCCAGTTCCATCTCATGAAGGAATGGCTGAAGGTGCCTCATGCGAGGCCCTACCCTGTCTTCAATAATGCAGATTCTTCACCTCACCTCCAAGGTGCACAGCTGCCCAGTTACAGAAAGTCTCCAACAACCAGGAAGCTGAAGCTTGCTCACCACAGAATGGAGGGAAACTTGGTGACCTCAGCTTCTGAGGACTCAGAACACCTGATATTAAAAGGGCTTCCTGGGACTTCCCTGGTGGCACAATGGTTAAGAATCCTCCTGCCAATGCAGGGGACACAGGTTCGAGCCCTGGTCCGGAAGATCTCACATGCTGCGGAGCAACTAAGCCCGTGCACCACAACTACTGAGCCTGAGCTCTGGAGCCCGCGAGCCACAACTACTGAGCCTGCATGTCACAGTTACTGAAGCCCACGCGCCTAGAGCCTGTGCTCCGCAACAAGAGAAGCCACTGCAGTGAGAAGCCCGTGCACCGCAATGAAGAGTAGCCCCTGCTCGCCGCAACTAGAGAAAGCCCACGCACACCAACGAAGACCCAGTGCAGCCAAAAAAAAAATAAATAATTAATTTTAAGAAAACAAAATGGACACTCAATATTGAAAGAAAAAAAAAGGGGGCTTCCTGCTTCTCCTGGCCTCTCTGTTAAGGGGGAAAAAAATCGAAGGATTTCTTGAAACACTGGGAAATCTACTCAGCTGTACTAGTATAGGTTGTGCCTTTCTAGCAAAGACATGTCAGCCCAGACCAAGATGAACAGAACAAACCCCCAGATAGGTGAGCAGTGCATACAGACCCAGGTTGAACATGGAGAGAAACAGTGAGTGAAGGAACGTGGAGAGAAGAGCCATGAGAAATAGGCCAATGGCCGTCGTGGAGGACAGACAGGGTGATATATAGGGGATGGCAATGTGGTACCCATCCAAGGAGCTCAGGATAGGAGCAGGCTAAGGGTGGAAGGGCCCACAAGGAACGAGTATGAAACTGGCAGCAGAGAACACAGCGGGTGCAAGAGAGACTCTAAAACAAACGTTCTTTTTTTGCAGTCCCAGCTGATACCTTCATCATGGCTGCTTCAGGGAGGAGCCACAAAAAAGCTGTTTGTTTTTTATTTGACAGTGTACAGAGAGCCGCTGCTTGGCCGCATTTTACATGAAACCACGATTTCGGAGGCAAAAACGCTGGTGCAGGGTGAGAAAATTTATTCCTAGCATTTGAGTGGCTTCTTTCAAACAAAGGGTAAAAAGATGTAGGATTTATTCCGGCGCATCAGCTTTCAAACTGTCTTCATCAATACATATTCCCCCCAAAGCATACACAGGACAGAGCTCAGTAAGAAAACAATGTTCACTTTCTCATTTCCAATAGGTTTCAACATATTAAATTTACATCAAAGGACAAATCCCTTTCAAGCCCTGTGAAAGGAAAATGCTCACAAGAACAAAAAGAAGGAAGTGAACTCAAAAGTCCTCTTATTGTGTCTTCAAGTTGCTTGGTTATTAACAGTTTAAATACTCATTACTGGCCCTTTTGCAGAATTGAGCAGTCGAGATCTTTTATTGAATTATCATTCTTTAATAAAACACAATTCTTCAGGCAGATTTACCCATATCTAAGAAAATACATTCGGCTTGCAAAAATTAAATGCAACAGATGTTAATAACGCTATATAATTTAGCATTCGAGCTCAGAAAAAAGGAGGATTAAGTGATCATATTCCCCCAGCACCATGGCTGCCCCTGTGTCCAGACAAGCCTAAAAGTACCCAACTTGTCTGTTACCAATTCTGATAAACCAGTAGCAAGACTCTTAAGTACTAGGACTGAGGGGAAATAGATGCCACAGTGTTCAGGGATTTGTCTCTTTCTCCTCCTCCCCTTAATTCACAACCCAAGATAAAGACAAATGAGAAGAGGGAAGGAATAGAATAACAGAAAGGTTAATCCCAGGAAAAGAGAGAAAGATGAGGTTCATCTAGTGGTAGAAAAAGATCTATTTAAACACCTAAATACTCCACCCATTGCCAGGTTATCATTGACATTAGCCAACAGAATTACTGTATAATCAACTGGAGGGGAAAGGGAAAAGTTCCCACATGTGGACCAGAAAGCCTCCTCCACTGCATCTTATTGGCTGCTCTACTTTTCACTGCGGAAAGATGAGTCACAACATGCGATACTAGGTGATACAGGCAATTTATGACTGTCAGACCATCCTGGAATGAGGTCCAGGTAGTGCCAGTAAATCAGCTATTGCGCAAATATTCCTGACGTCTGATTCTTTGCAAGATATTTTAAACAAAATACAAATTATTATTGTGTTGTAAAATAAAACATGGCACGTGGAACCCTCAAAATGGTTTTGCTCTTCTAATATGGTCATAACCTTACTTTAGATGAAAGGGGGGCAAATACCCTTCACAAGTGGGGTTTATAAGCTAAAAAGATTCAGAGATATATTTTGCTTTGCTTTTTGTAAGTCTCTTTTGACTTCCCTCCACCAACTTTTGAAGCCTGCATGGGACCGTAGTCCCCAAAGAGAAGACATGCCGAATATTTGTTGTTTTTAAACATGGCCGGTTAGTCAATAAAATAATAATTCCTTCCGTTTATTTCACTTAAAGCCCGTGTGTCCTCGCTGTGTCCTTTCTACTACTATGGGTGTTGAGATCTCCAAGAGTGTAACCTGAGAGCCCCAATGACATCGTGATGATATCCACATGTAGGACTTGCATATTTAGGGTCAAGCAGACAGGGTGGCAGGCTACAGTAAATACTGGTTCCAAAAATTTAGAGGTAAAGTCATCCCTGGAGAAGGAAACTACTAAGATTCAACACATGATTTGGAAGTGGTTTGCAAACACACTGCTGATGAAGAACTGGGCAACAGTCAAGGTCGGCATAGCCTGCCAGTAATGAAAGAAAGTTTTAAAGGAATCCTTGGTCCAGTAACCCATCTGAAGAAAGATAGTGTTAAAGAAGTCAAGTGATCTGCACAGAGAGTTTTTCAATGTATCCCTTTGGGAGACAGTTTTCAGTCAATAGCAATGCCTTATCTATTGCTCTAAAATTGGATATAATATTTTTAAGGACAATGTGCTTGCCTTGGTTCTGACTCCATGATTTCAAAGCAATTTTATGATCATTTATTTGGTATGCCAAATAGCATGACCGCAAGAAGAAGATGCCCCAGATACTGAATACAGTACTCCAATTCCTGGAAAAATATTCACTCCACTGTAAATCACTATATCAACTTCCTGGTTTATCATGTATTTCTTAGGGGTTTACTGTGTGTCAACACCTAAGAGCCTCAGGAACTCTGGGAAAATTGAATCCAGAAAGCTGTCTCTTGTCATTAAACCGCAGAGTCTCCACCAAGGAATATCTAGTGAGGCTTTAATTGAGAGAACGCCAGCTTCGTTCGGCAGCATCTTTTTTTTTTTTTTTAAAGCAGAAAAGACACAGTGTTTCCCCTGCCTGGGGACTGTTCAGTCCTCCTCCAATAGCACTGTGTGCTCTCAACAGATCATTCAAATGTACCCCCCCCACCATCACGATGGTGTTTTGTTCTGGAGAACAGTAGTTAATGCAGATGTCAGAACAACCGGGAGTCATTTTTATTGTGAAGACTTGATGTGTAATTCAAACTTGTGAATGTGATAACCTCTCATTCTAGCACCCAAAGGAAATGTGTCTAGTCTAGCTCATCACGATCAAATGCCCTCCAGCACACTGAAAACCCATTTAGAAAGAACAAGCTACTCCAAACACTTGCAGCACCAGGGTTGGGTGCACATGGGAGATTGCAGCCTCCTGGAAATGGGAAATCACATAATTTCTCTGCCAAAAAAAAAAAAAAAAGTCATTATCTCTTTATTTACTTCACTGGAATGCTCTGAAGACTAGCTACCTTTTCCCCTTTCCCTGAGAGCCCTAGGCCCTTCATGAAATACATCATTTCCCAATGATGTACCTAAAATACATCTCTCAATGAGTGTCTAGATGGGTCAAAGCTGCATTATTTGTCGGTGTAGATGAGGCTTAAAATTTGGCTTGGCCTTAGGCGTTGAGGTCAGTAATTTAGAGGGTAGTCTTGAAAAGACTGCTGAACTCAAAAAAGAGTACAAATTATAGCTGGCACTTGCCTTGTGCCAGACACTACCTGGGAGCTTTTGACATGTTTCTAATTCTCCCCAATGACTTTGCAAGATAGTTATTATTCCAGCTTTTACTAATGGAGAACCTGAGAGATAGGAATGTTAAATAACATTCCCAAGGTCACACAGCCAGACAGTCAGAGAGATAAGTCCATCTGATGTCTCAAGACTTCTCCTTGAAATGCACTGGAGCGCTTCTCAGAACATCCTTGCTCAGTTCGGGATCAATGACTAACTTTAAACAATCAGCCTCTCTTTGCCTCAGTTTTTTCCCTCTATAAAATAAAGGTAGTACACTAAGTAATTCTGAGTTTCCTTGTTGCTTTAAATCTTATGACGCCATGTGAATTCCACAATTAAAGACCATACTGCCCAACACACAACGCAGTGACATTTCCCTAGGATTTGTAGAAGCCTTTGAAATTCTAAAGCACAAAATCTTGTTTATAATCTATAGGTTAAACACCCTGCTAGCAGTTACCTTCAATAGGCAGTTTCCAAAACTGAACGTGGAGGGCAACAAATGGTCATGGTCCTTCCTAAAAGTTTGATTGTGCTCAACAGAAAACAAACAAACAAATGTATGCCCCTCAGTGAATCTAACTATAGTCATGTAATTTTTATGGGGTGATCTTTGAGGGCTGGGCCTGCAGGCAACTGTAGCTGCCACAGTTCCAACAGTGTCTTTCATGTGCTTTGGGCTACGTTTGCCTTCGAGTAATACCTCTTCCATGTGTAGATATGAATATCTGAGAGCTGAAGCACTGTAGCTGAAGTTCTTTGCAAAATTCCAGGTTCGAATAATTCAGTCCATTGTAAGATCCCCTGTTGGTATTTGGGATTTTAAATTAGGCGAAATGGTTTTGTTGTAACTGGGAACTATTTCTGGGAATGTAGCAAAGTAGTTGAAGTCAGACTCAGGTGCAAGTCCTGTTCTGCCATGAACAGGCCGTGTGACAGAGGGTTAGGTAAAGAGCTGACTCACCTCCTCTGAGCCTCAACTCCTTACTGGCAAATGGGCATAATAATATCTACCTTAAAGGGTTGTTGTGGGGCAATATGAAGTGAGACCTTGGCTAATATCATACTTGGATTCCGGAAACAGCCTCCTAACCGGTCTCTCTGCTTTTATCCCAGCCCCCATAGACTTTTCTCAGCTCAGCCGCTAAAGGGATTTGGATAAAAACAGAAGTGAAAGAACTTGCTATCTCACTCACAGTAAAAGCCAAATACTTTCTGTGTCATAAGGCCCTCCAGGATCTGCACCCTCCCCCCCCCTCACCCCCTAGTTCTCTGTCCTTATGTCTGGTCACCCTCTGTCTTGAACAGTGTGGCGGCCACACTGGCCTCCCTGTAGGCTCTGGAGTGCACCAGGCACGCTCCTGCCTTAGGACCTTTGAACTTGCTGCTCCCTCTGCCTGAAATTCTCCTTCCCCTGGACACGTGCGTGGCTTATTCCCTCACTCCTATGGGTCTCTGCTCAAAGAGCACCTTCTCAGTACGTGCGTCCTTGGCGTCCTTTCCAAAATGATCACGCCTCTGTTCCCAAGACCTCCTTTCTCCCTTCTCTGCTATATTATTTTTTACTTTAGTATTTATTACCATATAACAGATTATAGATTTTACTTATTTGTCTTGTTTCTTGGCTGTTTTGCCCTCTAGAATCTAAGTTGCCAATACACAGATCTTTGATTGGTTTGTCCACTGCTATGACCCGAGTTTTTAGAGTTGTGTCTAGCATATTAGTACTCATTAAAGCAGCCGCATAGCACAGGGAGATCAGCTCCGTGCTTTGTGTCCACCTAGAGGGGTGGGATAGGGAGGGTGGGAGGGAGAAGCAAGAGGGAGGAGATATGGGGATATATGTATATGTATAGCTGATTCACTTTTTTATAAAGCAGAAACTAACACACCATTTTAAAGCAATTATACTCCAATAAAGATATTTTTTAAAAACTGTTTTGATAAAGAAAAGGAAAGAAGGAAGTCTTTTGAATGCAGTACTGTCCATAGTAGCAAAAAGCTGGAAAAAATAACTGTCAACAGATAAGTGGATAAATAAATTGCTGTATGACACACAAAAAATACTATTTAGGGGCTTCCCTGGTGGCGCAGTGGTTGAGAATCTGCCTGCTAATGCAGGGGACACGGGTTCGAGCCCTGGTCTGGGAAGATCCCACATGCCACGGAGCAGCTGGGCCCGTGAGCCACAATTGCTGAGCCTGCGTGTCTGGAGCCTGTGCCCCGCAACGGGAGGGGCCGCGATAGAGAAAGGCCCGCGCACCGCGATGAAGAGCGGTCCCCGCACCGCGATGAAGAGTGGCCCCCGCTTGCCGCAACTGGAGAAAGCCCTCGCACGAACCGAAGACCCAACACAGCCAAAAATAAAAAAAAAAATAAAAAAAATAAAAAATAAAAAAAAAAATACTATTTAGTAGTGAAAAATGAAGGTAACTATGTGAAAAACATATTGATACATGGTTCTTAGAAATATAATTTGAGTGAATAGTAAGTTGCAGAAAACTATAATACACAGCATAATACCAAAGCCCAATTATAAGAAAAACAAAACAGTATATTGTTAGGAATACATTCATAGGTGATAAAAACCACCTGCCTGTAGCTGTCACATATGTAAATCTGGCTTACCACACAAAACAGTGGACTATATCATTTAAATATACATATATAAATATATAGTGAAGGTAAGAAAATAAACAGAAATGTGATGTACAACTGCTTCAGGTTAACAGTTATCTCAAGAGAGAAGACCGAGATGAAATGTGAAGGGGTATCATTAACTGTATCTTTAATATTTTCTCCTTTCCTTCCTCAATTATATTCTTCCTTCCTTCCTCCTTCTCTCCCTTCACCTTCCATCCTTTCTCTTTGAGAGAGAGAGAGAGAGAGAAAGTGAGATAGATGGAGAGAGAAATGGAGGGAGAGAGAGAGAGAAAGAGAGAGAGAGAAAGGAAGGGAGAGAGATGGAGAGAGAGATCTGAAGCAAATATGACAAATAGTTAAAACCTAACTTGAGATTTTATATGATTCTGTTACATCATTTTCTATGTAAATATTTTTCAACAGCTTTTAAAATGTTCCAAATTTTAAAGTAAAAGTTATATAATATCATGAGAAAATTTATGTTAGTTAACCTGAACACAGAACAAATGAATAATTTTCTAAAGAACAAGTCATTTTTCAAAATATGATAATTTAAAAAAATAGACTGAAGACTGTTTAAGAAATGAAGTAGTAACTTAATATCTACCTACGGGGGGGTGGCCCCAGATTATTTTACAAACAAGTTTTACCTAATATTCAAGGAAGAGATAATCCCAATATTATGCAAGTATTCAAGATAAAAATGGGTGGATAAAAAGGAAATTCTCTCTAACTCTTTTTAGAAGGCAAGTAAATCCTGGATTCCAATAACAGACAAGGACCATAAGAAAACCATAGGAAATTATAAGATAAGAAAATTAAATAAAGGTATAAGATTTAGAAAAGAAAACCTCCCTTCATTGAAATTAAAATTGTAGATTTTAGAAAATTTAAAAGATTTCTATTCAAAATATTAAAACTAATGAGAAACATAGGAAATTTCCCAGATGAAAACTAAGTATAAAATAATTATGCTTTTATATAGAAATTTTTTAAGTAAAAATAAATTGGTAAAAAGATGTCATTTAAAGCAGCGGCAAAAACAATACATTTCTCGGAATAAATTTAAAGAGAGAGAATGAGAGATATGCCACCCTTCATGGACAAAATCATTTAAAAAATCATTAAAGGTCATTAAGGAGACAAATAAAGGAGATAAATATGTGGAAAGATATAACATATTCACTCATGGGAGAAAAACCCAACAGTGTGAAAGCGTTAAGTATTTCCAAATTAAACTATAATTTCCATGTAATTAAAAATTCCAACAGGATTTGGAGGAATCTGAAAAGCATGTAATCCTGAAATGCATATGGAAGAGCCAAGGGCCCAGAATAGGCATGAAATATAAAGAAGAAGAATATTAACAAGAACAAGGTAGGATTGCTCTCTGGCCAGATACTACAGCAACCGCCCCCCTCCTTATCTGCAGGGGATTCATTCCAAGACCCCTAGTGGTTGCCTGAAACCATGGATGGTACCCAACCCTATATATACGATGTTTTTGTCCCATGCCTACCTATGATAAAGTTTAATTTATAAATTAGACACAGTAACAGCTTAACAACAACAATAATAAAATAGAATTATAATATACGATGATAAAATTATGTGAATGTGGTCTCTCTCTCTCTCTCTCTCAAAATATCTCATTGTACTGTACTCACGTTTCTTGTGATGATGTAAGATGACACAATGCCTAGATGATAAGATAAAGTGAGGTGAATGAAGTAGGCATTGTGACATAGCCTCAGGCTACTACTGACTTTCTGACGAGTCAGCAGGAGGATCATCAAGCCATGACCTATGAATTGTTTATTTCTAGAATTTTCCATTTAATATTTTCAGACCATGATTGACTGTGGGTAGCTAAAACTGTAGAAAGTGAAACTGCAGATAACAGGAGTGGGGGTGGGTGAGGGGGTACTTTCAGCACAGTGGTTAATTGCACAAACTCTGGAGCCAGAATTCATGAATTTGAATCTCTGTTCTGCAATTTACTGCCTATGCGAGCTTGGTTGAGTTTTTTCACATGATTCTTGTTTAGATAAAATGACTTCATACATAAAGCCCTTCCAATTTGCCTGACATGTAATAAGTATTTTGTAAGTGTTAGATATTACTATGGAAATACTAAATTAGCAAAAGACACAACTAGACAATTCACTAAAGTAGAAACTTTAATATCCAATAAACATGGAAAATTGTGTCAACCTCACTAACACCTAGGGAAATGCAAGTTAGAGCAAAAAAAAAAAAAATCAGAAAAAATTTAAATGTCTGACAATACCAAGTATTAAGGAAGTTGTGAAGAAAAAAATAATTTTTTTAAACTACAACATCTTCAATAAACAATCTGGCAATATTTATTAAAGCTGAATAACACATAAACTACAATCCAACAATTTTACTCATGGTGAGTACTCTAGAAAACTCTCTGAAGTCTTGTAGAACATGACTTGCAGAGTATCAGTCATTACAGTTTTGACACAAATAGATCAAGATGTTGGAGTAGGAGGACATGGAACTCACTGTCCTCCCACAAACACATCAAAAATACATCTGCATATGGAACAATCCTCACTAGAAACTGGCAGGAAGACTCCTGTACAATCAAAGCTATAAGAAGGATATACATGGAATTGGGTAGGAAAGGAAGAGAAGCAATCAGGTCAGGACCTATGGCCCTGGGAGGAGACTCAGAGGAAAAGCGAGATTACATGGGCAGAAATTCACCCTGGGAGTGAGCAGTTCAAGCCACTTATTGGACACTCCATCCCTGACTCTTATATAGGGAAGACAAGACCCTTGGCTGGTTGGAGGGCTGCTGGAACTAACAGGAGGGCTGTGGAAAGCCTGGGCTCCACTCATAAGGAGTGTGTGCATGCTTCCTTGCCCCCAAAGGCAGAATGGAGAAGGCAGATTTAAGACTTCTCTGTCCAGTTTCCTATGACAGAGCCAGCACATGCCCCAGCCTGAGCTGAGCAAACACTCCAGCCCCTCTTACTCCATGTTACAGCTCTGCATTGGATCAAGAGCTGCCACGACTGAGAAGACAGGTTGGCCATGGGGCACAGAGGCAATTCAGACACAGGGTGGCATCTGGGTGGGGTGGGGGCAGTCATTGTTGGTGTGTACTCAGAAGCACATCAGAAGCAGCCTGGAACTCTGATGGTGGCCAGTCCACTACAGCCCATGCCCCAGTACATGCAAAGAGGCAACGTGGGTCCCATCTACCCTGCAGTACAGCTCCACAACAGGGTGGGGGGAGTTACTGGCTAAGAGGGACAAAGAGGACTTGGACTCAAGACCAGGGCTGAGCAGGGCAAGGGCAAAAATTGCTGGTATCTGCACAAACAGTGCATCAGAGGCAGCTCAGACCTTTGTCTGCAGCTGATCTGCTGCAGCCCATGCCCCATCATATCTAAGAACCTACACAGGCCCCCCTTATTTTAGGACTGCTCCCCTCTGGGGCAAGGGTCCCAGTGCTGGGAGAGAGGAAAACATACACATAAAGAAAACAGAGCCAGCTCAGACCCGAATCTCAGAGCTCTGTCTCACACCTGGCTCTAGATCTAGCTCCTCCATCTCCAGCCTCACCTCCTACCAAGGTGATAGCTGCCAGCATATCCTGAAGAAAGACATGACTTGTGTTCACGTCAAATCTAGCTCTCCAATCAAAGGCACTGGGCATAAGCAGTCTATAACCCACACTCCTACATAAGGGCACCACTTCAAGACCTCAACTGATAATTGTTGGACCTAAATTCATAGAGAGAGAGATAATTAAACAAAATGAAAAGGCAGAGGAACTGCTCTCAGTTGAAAGAACAAGAGAAAACCCCTGAAGAAATAATGAAATAGAAATAAACAATTTACCAGATAAAGAATTCAAAACATTAGTAACATGAATACTCACTGAATTAGGGAAAAAAAGTAGATGAACCCAGTGAAAAATTTAACAAGGAACTAGAAAATATGAAAAAAACAATCATAAATGAAGAATTTCATAAGGAAAATAAAAAACACACTGGAAAGGATGAATAGCATAGTAAATGATACAGAATAATGCATAAGTAATCTGTAAAATATAATAATGGAAATCACCCAATTAGAAGAGAAAAATAAAAACAAATTGGAAAAAAATGAAAATAGCTTAAGAAATCTTTGGGATGATACCAAGCGTACCAACATTCGTATTATAGGGGTCCCAGAAGGAGAAGAGAGAGAGGAGAATTGAAAATGTATTCAATGAACCCACACACCTATGGACAATTAATCTTCGACAAAGGAGGCAAGACTATACATTAGGGAAAAGACAGTCTGTTCAGCAAGTGGTGTTGGAAAAGTTGAACAGCCACATGTAAATAACGGGTGTTAGAACACACCCTCACACCATACACAAAAATAAACTGAAAATGGCTTAAAGACTTAAATATAAGACATGACACCATAAAACTCCTAGAAGAGAACATAGGCAAAACTTTCTCTGACATAAATCATACCAATGTTTTCTTAGGTCAGTCTCCCAAGCAATGGAAATAAAAGCAAAAATAAACAAATGGGACCTAATCAAACTTAGAAGCTTCTGTACAGCAAAGGAAACCTATGGACTGGGAGAAAATATTTGCATATGATGAGACAGACAAGGACTTAATTTCCAAAATATACAAACAGCTCATACAACTCAGTAACAAAAAGAAGACCTAAATAGACATTTCTCCAAAGAAGACATAGAGATGACCAATAGGCACCTAAAAAGATTTACATTTCTCTAATAATTAGTGATGTTCATCATCACTAATTATTAGAGAAATGCAAATCAAAACTATAGTGAGGTACCATCTCATGCTAGTCAGAATGGCCATCATTAAAAAGTCTACAATAAATTTTGGAGAGGGTATGGAGAAAACATTCCCTCTTACACTGTTGGTGGGAATGTAAACTGGTGCAGCCATTATGGAAAACAGTATGGAGGTTCCTCAAAAAACTAAAAATAGAGTTGCCATATGATCCAGCAATCCCGCTCCTGGGCGTATACCTAGACAAAACTATAATTCGAAAAGATACATGCACCCCTATGTTCATAGCAGCACTATTTTCAATAGCCAAGACACAAAAACAACCTAAATGTCCACTGACAGATGAATGGATAAAGAAGATGTAGTACATATATACAATGGAATATTACTAAGCCATAAAAAAGAATGAAATAAGGCCATTTGCTGCAACATGGATGGACCTAGAGATTATCATACTAAGTGAAGTAAGTCAGAAAGAGAAAGACAAATACCATATGATATCACTTATATATGGAATCTAAAATATGAGACAGATGAAGATATCTATGAAACAGAAACAGACTCACAGACAAAGAAAACAGACTTGTGGTTGCCAAGGAGGAGGAAGTGTGGGGGAAGGAAGGATTGGGAGTTTGGGATTTGTGGGTGCAAGCTAGTATATATAGGATGGATAAACAGCCAGGTCCTACTGTACAGCCCAGAGAACAATATTCAATATGCTCTGATAAACCATAATGGAAAAGAGTATGGAAAAGAATATATAGCTACAACTGAGTCACTTTTCTATACAGCAGAAATTAACACAAGACTGTAAATCAACTATACTTCAATAAAATTTAAAAAAATAAAAATAAAAATAAATTTATACCTAGATATACATTTTTTTAAAAAGAAAATGTATGTGATGAAATTATGGCTGAAAACTTCACAAACCTGAAGAATGAAATAGATATTCAGGTACAGGAAGCACAGAGAGTCCCAAACAAGATGAACCCAAGTAGACCCACACCAAGACATATCATAATTAAAATGGCAAAAGATAAAGATAGAATTCTAAAGGCAGCAAAAGAAAAACAGAGTCCTATACACAAGAACCCCCATAAGACTATCAGCTGATTTTTCTGCAGAAACTTTGCAGGCCAGAAGGAAGTGCCATGATATATTCAAAGGGCTGAAAAAGAAAAACCTGTAACCCAGGATACTCTATTCAGCAACATTATCATTTAGAATAGGAGAGATAAAGAACTTCTCAGACAAGCAAAAACTAAGAAGTTCATCAATACTAAACCTACCCTAAAAGAAATGTTAAAAGGTCTTCTCTAAGTAGAAAAGAAGTAAGAGTCTATAGGAAAAGGAAAATCCCACTAGGAAAGGCAAAAATATGGTATTTAATAAATAGCTAACAGATAAACAAGATATAAAATATGACATCAAAAACACAAAATGTGGGAGAGGAGAGTAAAAAATGTAACTCTTTTAGAATGTGTTTGAACTTAAATGGCTACCAATTTAAAACAAGTAAATAGAGTTAGAGGTCAACATATATGAACCCCATGGTAACCATAAATAAAAAACCTAGAGTAGATACACAAAAACTGAACAGAAAAGAACCCAAGCACTAGTAAAGAAAATTAGCAAACCATGAGGGAAGAAACAAACAGAGAAGGACTACACAAAAAAACAGAAAACAGGTAATAAAATGGCAATGACCACATACCTATCAGTAATTACTTTAAAAGTCAATGGACTAAATGCTCCAATCAAAAGACATAGGCTAACTGATTGGATTTAAAAGAAAAAGATACTCATCTATATGCTGCCTATAAGAGACTCACTTCAGAACTAAAGACACATACAGACTGAAAATGAGAGGATGGAAAAAGATATTTCATGCAAACAGAAATGACAAGAAAGTGGAGGCAGCAATATTCCTGTCAGACAAAATAGACTTTAAAACAAAGCCTATAGCAAAAGACAAATAAGGGCATTATAGAATGATAAAGGGATCAAGACAAGAAGGGGATATTACACACATTAACATATATGCACCCAATAGAGGAGCACCTAAATATATAAAGCAAATATTAACAGACATAATGGGCAAAACTGACAATAATACAATAAGAGTAGGGGACATTAACACCCCACTTACATCAATGAACAGATCATCCAGACAGAAAAATCAATAAAGCAACAGTGGTCTTAAATGACACAATAGACCAGCGGGACTTCCATCCCCAAACAGCAGAATACACATTCTTTTCAGGTATACATGGAACGTTCTACAGGACAGATCACATGCCAGGCCATAAAACATGTCTCAACAAATTTAAGAGAATAGAAATTATATTAAGCATTTTTTTCAACCTCAACACTATAAAACTAGAAATCAACAATTTAAAAAATTGGAAGAAGAACAACTATGTGGAGACTAAACAACATGCTATTAAAAAGACTGGGAGGTGGGGGGGTGGGTGGGATGAACTGGGAGATTGGGATTGACATATATACACTAATATGTATAAAATAGGTAACTAACAAGAACCTGCTGTATAAAAAAAATAAAATTCAAATTTAAAAAAATAAATTAAAAAACCAGTGGGTCAATGGAGAAATTAGAAAATACCTAGAGACAAATGGAAACACAAACAACACTCCAAAGTTTATGGAATGGAGGAAAAGCAGTTCTAAGAAAGAAGTTTATAGTGTTACAGGTCTTCCTCAAGAAGCAAGAAAAATCTCTAACAACTTTACCTACCACCTTAAGGAATTAGAAAAAAAATAAACAAAGCCCAACGTTAGCAGAAGGAAGAAAATAAAGATCAGAGAGGAAATATATAAAATAAAGACCAAAAAAAATAGAAAATATCAATGAAACAAAGAGCTGGGTTTTTTGGAAAAGATAAACAAAATTGATAAAATTTTAGCCAGGTTCGCCAAGAATAAAAGAGAATGGACCCAAATAAACAAAATAAGAAATGAAAGAGGAGAAATAATAATACCTCAGAGATACAAAAAAAAAATCATAAATGAATACTACAAAGAGTTATATGCCAACAAAACAGACAACCTAGAAGAAATGGACAAATTTCTAGAAACATACAAGACTGAATCAGGAAGAAACAGACAATTTGAAGAGATTGATCACTAGAAGAGAAATTGAATTTGTAATAGACAAATTCCCAGCAAACAAAAGTACAGAACTGGAAGGCTTCACAGGGGAATTTTACCAAATATATAAAGAAGAACTAATACCTATTCTTTTCTACTGCAAAAAACTGAAGAGGACAGAACACTCCCAAATGCATTCAGTGAGACCACCATTACCTTATATCAAAACCAGAGAAAAACACTACAAAAAAAGAAATTTACAAGCCAATATCTTTGATGAATATAGATGCAAAAATCCTCAATAAAATATTAGCAAACCAAATCCAACAACACATAAAAAGAATCATACACCATGATCAAGAGGGGTTTATTCCAGGGTCACAAGGGTGGTTCAACATGCACAAAATCAATGTGATATACCCCATTAACAAAAGGAAAGACAAAACCCATATCATCAACTCAATAGATGCAGAAAAAGCATTTGACAAAATTCAACATCCAATCATGATAAAAACTCTCATCAAAGTGGCTATAGAGGGAACATACCTCAACTTAATAAAGGCCATTTATGACAAACCTACGGTCAACATCATACTCAACAGTGAAAAGCTGAAAGCCTTCCTGCTAGATTTAGGAATAAGACAAGGATGCCCACTCACACTGCTTCTATTTAACATAGCATTGAAAGTCCTAGCCACAACAATCAGACAAGAAAAAAAATGTATCCAAATTTTAAGGTAAGAAGTAAAACTTGTCACTATTTGCAGATGACATGATATTCTATGTAGAGAACCCTAAAGTCTCCACCCAAAAGCTATTAGAATAAATGAATTCAGTAAGGTTACAGGATACAAGATGAATATACAGAGATCTGTTGCTTTTCTATACCCTAATAATGAAATATTAGAAAGAGAAAGCAAAAAAAAAAATCCCGTTTAAAGTTGCATCAAAAAAAAAAAAAAATCCTAGGGATAAACTTAACCAAGGAAGTGAAAGACTTATACTCTGAAAACTATAAAACATTGATGAAAGAAACTGAAGATGATTCAAAGAAATGGAAAAATAACTCATGCTCTTGAATTGGAAGAACCAATATTATTAAAATGGCCATACTACCCAAAGCAATCTACAGATTTAATGCAATCCCTAACAAAATATCCATGACATTTTTCACAGAACTAGAGCAAAGAATCCTAAAATTTACATGGAACAACAAAAGACCATGAATTGCCAAAGCAATCCTGAGAATAAAGAACAAAGCCAGACTTATAACCCTTCCAGAATTCAGACTATACTAGAAAGCTACAGTAATCCAAACAGCATGGTATTGGCACAAAAAGAGAAATATAGATCAATGGACCAGAATAGAGAGCCCAGAAATAAAAGTATGCACCTACAGTCAATTAATCTATGACAAAGGAGGCAAGAATATGCAATAGAGAATAGAAAGTCTCTTCAACAAGTGGTGTTGGGAAATCTGGATAGTTGCCTGTGAAACCATGAAATTAGAACATTTTCCCATACCATATACAAAAGTAAACTCAAAATGGTTTAAAGACCTAAGTGTAAGACCTGAAACCATAAAAATCCTAGAAGAGAACATAGGCAGAACACTTTTTGACACAAACCATAGCCATATTTTCTTGGATCACTCTTCTAAGGCAAAAGAAATAAAAGCAAAATTAAACAAATGGGACCTAATTAAACTTAAAATTTTTTCACAGCAAAGGAAACCATCAATAAAATCAAAAGACAACCTACAGAAATGAAGAAAATATTTGCAATTGATATGACAGACAAAGGGTTAATATCCAAAATATATAGACAACTCATACAACTCAAAATCAAATAAAGCAAACAGATGGTTAACAGGCACATGAAAAGATGGTCAACATTACTAATTATCAGAGAAATTCAAATCAAAACCACAATGAGTTATCAGCTCATACAAATCAGAATGGCTATCATCAAAAAGAACTCAAATAACAAACGTTGACTAGGATGTTAAGAAAAGGGAACCCTTGTTCATTGTTGGTGGGAATGTGAATTGGTGCAGCCACTATAGAAAACAATATAGAGGGTCCTTAATAAACCAGAAATAGAACTACCATATGATCCAGCAATTTCACTGCTGGGTATATATTCAAAAAAATTGAAACTGCTAATTTGAAAAGATACATGCACCTCAATGTTCACAGAAGCACTATTTACAATAGCCAAGACATGGAAGCAACTCAAGTGCCCATCAACAGATGATTGTATTAATTAATAAGATGTGCTGTGTGTGTTTATACACATGTATACACCATGGAATATTGCTCAGTCATAAAAAAAAAAGAATGAAATACTGCCATTTTTATCAACATGGATGGACCTAGAGAATATTATGCTTAGTGAAATAAGACAGAGAAAAACAAATACTGTATGATATCACTTATATGTGGAATCTAAATAATAATACAACCGAATGCATATACAAAGAGAAACAGACTCACAGATACAGAAAACAAACTTGTGGTTGCCAAAGGAGAGAGGTAAGTGGGGAGGGACAAATTAGGGGTATGGGATTAACAGATACAATAATATATGTAAAATCAATAAGCAACAAGGATATACTTTATAGCACAGGGCATTATACCCATTGTCTTGTAATACCCTATAATGGAGTATAATTTGCAAAAAATACTGAATCACTATGCTGTATACCTGAAACTAACACAATATTGTAAATCAACTATACTTCAGTTTTTAATAAAAGGTTGAAGAGGATGGAACACTCCAAATTCATTCTACAAGGCCACCATTACCCTGATCAAAACCATACAAAGACAATGCAAAATAAGAAAATTATAGGCCAATATCTTTGATAGATATAGCTGAAAAAACCCTCAATAAAATATTAGCAAATCCAAACCAACAAAATATTTAAAAGAATCACACACCATGATCAATTGGGATTTATTCCAGGGATGCAAAGATGGTTCAATATTCACAAATCAATTTATGGGATTCACCATATTAACAAAAGGAAGGATAAAAATCATATGATTATCTCAATAGATGCAGAAAAAGCATTTGAAAAAATTTAACATCCACTTATGATAAAAATCCTCAACAAAGTGAGTACAGAGGGAATGTACCTCAACATAATAAAGGCCACAGCTAACATCTTACTCAATGGTGAAAAGCTAAAAGCTTTTCTTCTAAGATCAGAACCAAGAAAAGAATGCCTACTCTCACCATTTTATTCAACATAGTATTGGAAGTCCAAGTCAGAACAATTAGATAAGAAAAAGAAAAAGAAGCCATGTATATTGGAAAGGAAGAAGTAAAACTGTCACTATTTACAGGTGACATGATATTATATATAGAAAATTCTAAAGACTCTACCTAAGAACTGTTAGAATTAATAAATTCAGTAAAGTGGCAAGATACAAAATCAATATACAGAAATCCGTTGCATTTCTAAACAAACTAGCAGAAAGAGAAATTAAGAAGACAATCCTATTTAAATTGCATCAAAAAGAATAAATACGCAGGGATAAATTTAACCAAGGAGGTGAAAGATCCGTACACTGAAAACTACAAGACATTAATGAAAGAAACTGAAGAAGACACAAATAACTGGAAAGATATTCTATGCTCATGGATTGGAAGAATATTGTTAAAATGCTCATACTACCAAAGCAATCCCTATCAAAATTCCAATGACATTTTTCACAGAAATAAAACAACCTTAAAATTTGTATGGAACCACAAAAGACCCCAAATAGCCAAAACAATCTTGGCAAAGAGTAACAAAACTAGAAGCATCATGCTCCTTGATTTCAAACTATAATACAAAGCTAAGGTAATCAAAACAGTATGGTTTTGGCATAAGAACCAACATATAGGTCAATGGAACAAAATAGAGAGCCCAGAAATAAATCCACAGATATATGGTCAATTGATTTACAACAAAGGATCCAAGAATATGCAATGGGGAAAGGACAGTCTCTTCAATGAATGACATTGGGAAAACTGGACAGCAACTTGATTAAAGACTTGAATGTAAGATTTGAAAGCATAAAACTCCTAGAAGCAAACATGTGTGGTAAGCTCCTTGACATCACTCTTGGCAATGATTTTTTGAATCTGACACCAAAACCCAAGGCAACAAAAACAAAAATAAACAAGTAGGGGTACATCAAACTAAAAAACTTCCATACAGCAAAGGGATCCACTGACAAAAGGAAAAGGCAACCTACTGAATGTGAGAAAACCTTTGTAAATTATATATCTGATAAAAGGTTAATATCCAAAATATATTAAAAATTCATACAACTCAATAACAAAAAACTCCAAAGATCCAATTTTTTAAATGGGCAGAACTAAATAGACATTTTTCCAAAGAAGACATACCGATGGCCTTCAGGTACATAAAAAGTTGCTCAATATCACTGATCAGGGAAATAAAAATCAAATTCACAATGAGATATCACCACGCACCTGTTAGAATGGCTATCATGAAAAAGATAATTAACAAGTGTCCACAAGGCTGTGGAGAACAGGGAATCCTTGTGTGTTGTTGGTGAGAATGTATATCAGTGCATTCACTATAAAAAACAGTATGGGGTTTCCTCAAAAATTAAAAATATTCCTATCACATGATCCAGCAATTCCACTTCTGGATATTTATCTAAAGAAAACAAAAAGATTAACTCAAAAAGACATACGCACCCTCATGTTTATTGCAGCATATTTATAATAGTCAAGATATGAAAACAACCTAAGTGTCCATCGATGGACAAATGGATAAAGAAGCTATCACACACACAAAGTGGAGCAGTGGAGTATTATTCAGCCATAAAAAGAATGAAATCTTGCCATTTTGGACAACATGGATGGACCTTAAGGGCATTATGCTAAGTGAAATAAGTCAGGCAGAGAAAGGCAAACACCATATGATCTCACTTATATGTGGAATCTAAAAAAAAAAACCAAAAAACAATAGAACAACAACAACAAAACCCCAACACAAACCAAACTCATAGAGACAAAGAACAGATTGGAGGTGGGGGGGGGTGGACAAAATGGATGAAGGAGGTCAAAAGGTACAAACTTCTAGCTATGAAATAAACAAATCATGGGGATGTAATAGACAGCATGGTGACTACAGTTAATAATAATGTAGTGCTGCATATTTGAACATTGCTAAGGGTAACTCTTAAAAGTTCTCATCACAGGAAAAAAAATTGTAACTATGTGTGGTGATGGATGTTAATTAGGCTCACTGTGGTGATCATTTTGCAATATATGCAAATACCAAATCATTATACTGTGCACCTGAGACATATTTTATATATCAATTCTACCTTAAAACATTTAGTAAAAGTATAAAAACATATTAGGGATGAATAAGCACCAAATTTAGAATAGAGATTACATTTGGAGGGAAGGGATAAAGGAAAGATATTGAGGGAGCATCAACAAGTATTTCTACTGTGCAACTTCACTAAAATATACGAAGCAAATTAAGCAAAATGTAACCATTCACAAAGCTTAGGTAATAGGTAAGTGGATATTTTATTATTGTCAAAACTTTCTACGTGCCTGAAATATTTCATAATTTTTAAAAAAATCTGTGTATCATTGAGTATATTGTTGAATATTGCATTCAGAATCACATTCCTTTAAAATAAATAAAATAAGCAGGAAGGAAATGGCTTTATACATGTATGTCGATGCATTCATGAAGGAAGATGCAGACAGACTGCTGACTGAGGCTACCTCTGGAATAAGAAATGAAAAGGGGAAGGAAGCAGAGAGAAGTTCCATGTTTTGCTCTGTATTCCTCTGTGTCATTTGAATCTTTGAGAATGTTCTACTTGAGTCATAATAAACACAAAACACAAAGAATTAAGCCCAGAGCAACACTCAGAGGCAAACCCCAAAGAACATAGTTTCTCACTATGTAGAAAAGCGAGAAACTTTCTTGAGGGAAATGTCTCCCCCTCTTCAGTACCAGTGAATTCCTTTATGAGCGCCTCAGAAGTGCTAAAGCATACGAGGCACTACGGGGGTGGAAATCACTACCACTGTTATCCTGCAGCTACACTCTCTGAACAGAAAGAGACAGAGTCTTAGGACGGCACAGTGATCATAACCGTCCTATTTATTTGTGCAGGACAATTGTTTCTAAGCCACGGAGTATTCACGAAGTGGAACCATCTTGAGTCTTATAGATTAAACGGGAAGACAGTGCTGGGAGGGGAAGGCCTTTGAGAAGCTGTTCTTCTGATCTCCAAAGATGAGGAAGCACAGCCTCATTAATCATAGTGAAATCAGAGCTCGGCAATAAAAGTGGCTGGCTTTAGAATGAGCTGTTTTCCAGGAGTCATTTATTTATTTGATGTTATGTCCCTGATAATCTGCGCCAACCATGATTAAGCTAAGTTTATTCAGATGCACAACACTGCCTCCTGAAACAGCTAAAGCCAAAGCCCTCGATCTTTGTCAGGGACTGCAAACTACTTGGGCAACTCAACAACGGGTCTCTGGTGGTAGCAACCAGCGCTTAAAATGTAAATTGTGCTCATCAAGGTACCTAAAAGCGGGGGCTTCCTTGGTGGCGCAGTGGTTAAGAATCCGCCTGTCAATGCAGGGAACACGGGTTCACGCCCTGGTCAGGGAAGATCCCACATGCCGCGGAGCAAAAAAGCCCGTGCGCCACAACTACTGAGTCCACGCGCTGCAATGACTGAAGCCTGCGCACCTAGAGCCTGTGCTCTGCAACAAGAGAAGCCACCGCAATGAGAAGCCCGCGCACCGCCATGAAGAGTAGCCCCCGCTCACTGCAACTAGAGAAAGCCCGCGCGCAGCAACGAAGACCCAAAGCAGCCAAAAATAAATAAATTAATAAAAATTTTTTTAAAAAGTACCTAAAAGCAAAGGGAAGGAGGTGTGGAGGTAGTGCAAAAGAGGGGGAATCTTTGCAGAATCATGTCAGAGAATCTCAAAGTCTGGAGGCGTGTCCTTCATTGTTTCTGGAAATTCGAATAATTGGAACAACAGATAATATCTGACATTTCTTGTGGACTAATCATATGGCCAGCAGGAAACTGCTATTTGTATCCTACTTCTTTAACCATCACAACCCAATGCAGGCTTCTGTGTCATCAGGCCATGCCCTCTGAACCTTCTGCCCACAGCAGGGCTGGGTATTAGCAGGCTGGTGTTGGTGTGAGTTGGGATGGAGTCCAGTTGTGGTATATCCTTTGGGCAAATCATTTCATTTATCTGAGCTCCAGATTCCTCTCCTTTGTCCTCATTAATGATAAAACAAAGTAATGAATATAGAAAGTTCTTGGAAAGTGTTCAGCTACTAATTCCTATAAAACCTAAATAAACAGTAACAAGGGGTATAGGATTCCTCCAGCATCCAACACACACAAACACACACACACACACACACACACCCACGCCTGTCCTCAATTTCACAGGCACCATATCATCTTCCCTTTTTTTTTTTTTTTTTTTAAGAAAACCATATTCTTGGACTCTTTCCTCAAAGCAATATCAAAACAAGAAACAGACCAAAAAAGAGGCTTCTCCACAATACAGCAATACATACACATACATTCCATTTCCCTATATCACACTGCCCATATTGCATCATGCTTCCAACACCCACTTCCCTTCCTATCACGCAAACACCAACCAGATCTCTTCAAGTGGGTGACTGTTTTCTTTTGATCCATTCTTGGAGACTTAATAATGTAGTTTCCATCTAAAGATGGCAAATCATTGTATAGCCAACAAAAATTACAGTGTAGTTTTATTGCTTTGAATTATTCAAATAAAAATAATGTCTTGCTCTTGTTAAATATATATATATAAGACTTAAATTCTCTTTAACCACTACCCCTAATTATTTTTATGCATTTATTGGCATAGACACACACACACACATACACATACATAAAATTGTTATATGTGTCACATAAATGATGTTACACTGTACAAATTCTGTAACTTGCTTTTCTGCAACAGTATGTCTGGACTTCTATCCATGTTAACTGATGTCCTGTTTACATAGACTCTATTCTATGGAACTTGATGGGATTGAGTGTATCTTATTATATTATTACTTAGAAAAAGTGAGGACAGTTTCTATTTCCAATGGAGAGGAGAGAGGAACAGAAAGACAAAACTGCTGGGCTGGTTTCAGGGACATTAGGTGTCCTGGTCCTCAGTTGAATGATTCAATCCACACATGATCTCTTATTTATAAGTGACAGTGTCAGGAAATCAGGCAAATCAGGATAGAAGAGCCAGTAATAGCTCCAGAGTTTCAAAACATAGAAGCAGATTTTTTAGCTGGAGGGGCCAGAAAAGAATTTTCATTTCAAATCCCTTCATTTACCGATAAGAAATCTGAGACTAAGAAATACTATCAATTTACCCAAGATTATAGCCCAAGGTGCCTGGCTTTACCCCTGTAATGGGTTTTCTTTTTTCCTACTTCAGCAGATCTGTCTCAAAGACCTCAGGAGTAATCAACAAAGTAGTCCATATTTTTTTAAAAAACAAACCCTTGCTGCTCACCAGCTATAAAAGCTGCTGTATTTGATTTGTTCTTTGAGCTGGGGCATGGTAGTAAAAATTAATTGATATTTAATCAATCAACAGTGATAATGACAGATTGCTTTCAGACATTTCTAAAGACCTAAAAAGTCAGTATTTGCTCAAGTGGGGCAACCACAGGACTTCCATTGGCCACAGATAATATCTGTGGTGAGAATTAAATTTAATTAAGTGATGCAAGTGATGCATTTACTTAGCACAGTTACATCAATGCTTCCTACTGGTAAGCATTTTTATTTAAAGACATCCTCTTTGCTGGAAATTCTCTCATTGCTCTGAAATGGAAGAAACTGAGGACCACTGAGTCCTGCTTACCAGCACCCTAGCCTAAGTCAGCTTTCCAATACTTGTTTTATTTTAACCAGAGAGGGGTGATGATGGTTTATGGTCTATGGTGTTTCGGTCAATTCCAAAAGAAAAATATCCTATTTCATTAGGAAAAGTGTCTTCCCATTATGGAAGCCAACACGTCTCCTACCTGGCATCCCTGCTCAGTTATGAGTGGAAATGGTTTCTAATCATCCTTCCAGGCCCCCTCGCTCTAAGTCTTTAGGCAACTGCCATGTGCCAGCTGGCAATAAGCACTGAAGAGACTCTTCTCAGGTTTTGCACATTGGCTGTATTAACAAGTTTACCCATTTGATCTTTTCCAAGACCTTCTTTCTAAATGAAAAGTAAACATGCCATTGCCCTTGGATAAGAGCCTCTGTGACCTTCTCTCTTAGCAGTTTATGAGAAGCTGATGCTATGTGGTTATAATTTGGGCCTGGGGAAACCCATCCGTGTTCTAATCATATACGTGTAAACCAGATGTCGGCCAAGGAATCCTGGCCCCTTGAAATGTAGAGAAAATCAGCTCCAACCCTTGTTCCATGCTCAGTGCAAGTCCAAAACAGCTGCCCTCCCTCCAAACTTTCTTTCAGATTCCTGGGCAACCTCACGCTCGTGGCCACCTCTGCTCCAGGCTCCTATTTCTCATAGGCTTGTTTTCTCCACTCAGCACTGAATGTCCCCAAATGTCAAACTTAGCCTTGTAAGCAATTTCCAAATCCATCAATCAGACATAACCCCAAAGCATGTACGACTGCAATTCAATGAACTTAGGATCTGGAGGGAGACAGAAGAGGCTGCTGCCATCACAACTTTTATGCATCCCTGTTCTTAAGATGTCTTTAGGTCACTTCACCATGGGGAATTTTCACTGGCTTCTCCTGAGACCAGCTTCACCCCATCTTTCTGGCTTCTTTCTTCTTATCCAAACTGTTTCATCTCTCTTCTTCATGCAACTCCAGATTCCTCTCTTTTGGCTGTGGAAAGCCATTCACCTCTCCCAAGACAAGATAGCAAAAGTCTGTCTTAGCTTACCTTCATTCACCAAACCCAGCAAGCTCTTCAGCAGGACCATACAAGCTCTGCCCTTCTTAGAGAGCAGTTGTCATAGCTAATGGAAGCTTGTCTATTTTTTTTTTCCCATTTTGTTGCATATAAATCAAGTTCTTGGTTGGGGATGGGACCAGAGGACAGGGGATGGTCATACTGAAGTTTGTGTACCCCTTAGAGTTGTGCGCTCAGATGCATAGCCATTTGCAGTCACCTTGAACAGAACCAAGTTGCAAATCAGTTGACGTTGTAGGAATTGACACCTTGGAGAGAAACATCTGAGACATAGGAAAGAAATGAGTTAGCAACTAAAATTGTGGGAAGAGAAAAGAATGTAAAAAAAAGAGTGACGAAATAAGGTGAGAAAGAATGAGAAACAAAAGGAGTAGCAAAAGAAGAAGAGGGGGCTGGTTTTATGACAAATGGCAAGAAAAGGAAGGAAAAATGTGAAAGAAGGGAGCACGGAAGTGGGCAGTGGGAAGATGGAGGTGACAGAGAAGAGAGGTTGCTCTGCCCACATTTTCTCCTGGCCCCATCATCCTTTTGATGTCACCCAGCCTGCAGGTCTTTGGCAGCGTGGTCTAACAAAGCAGAGCACCAGGCTTGAGCTCTGATCCAAGCTCTAATGAATGTCTATAGGCAGGTCATTTACCCTCTCTGGTCTGCTTGATTCACCTCTAAAAGACAGCAATTAAACTCAGTGTAAATGTCCCTTCTAGTGACAAGATTCAATGTCTCCATGAGACAGGAGAGTTAATTCCTCAATCTCCTACCCCACTGCACACTTAGTCGCTCCCTTCTTTACCCCCTCCCCTTCCCTCCTCCTTCTTGAGCTGGGCATAGTGAGCCAGAAGCCAGGAAGTCCACGCTGAGTCAGCTGTCCATCTACTGCCTAGGTAGCTGTTAGCTACCCAACAGCATTCCAGAAACAGTCAGAAGGAGGCACAATGTTCAAATGCATCTTTTTAACCATGATTCCAGCCACTTTTAAGTGTCATGTAAAATCAAGTGGTATCAAAGTAAACTGTTTTTTACTGTTTAGTAACTGGTATTACTGTTTTAAGATTTACTGTTACTGTTTGACCTAAAAGACCAAAATGCTGTGTGAATTTACATGCAGATTTATCTGCCTTGTTCAACACTCATCAAGTCCCAGAGTGTACAGACCTCTACTATGGAACTCTGGAACTCCCTATGGGAGTTTCTAGAATCAAAGTAATGTGGATTGGGGAATCAGGAGTGTCCCAGTCAAGGAAGGGTAGTGCTGGCAAGTAGGAAACAGGTAGATGATTCTGGCCCCAAAGCACAACAGCCTGTAACAGTCCTCATCAAAATTCCTACCCTTGCAAAGCCCTCTCCCTATAACCTTTCAAGGGAAAATAATTAGAGAATTAGAGCATCTAATTCATAAGATGCTATCAATGGCTAGAAGATACTCTTTCTAAGGCAATACTAATAAAGCTATATAAACGAGTTGTTAAGTATATCATTCATATCACGAAATGGGGCTAAAGAGAAATACAGATAGTTTTGAGCAAAGGTACCTTTTCTGTGCCTCTGAGATTATACTACACAGACTACATATTTCTCCACGTGTACATCAAGTTGCATTTTTCAATTTTAAGAATGTTTTGCCATGTACCGATACGAAAATGGAAAAAAAAAAAAAAAAGGAGAGAAAGGCTGGGAGATAAAGAAAGGGTAAAAAACCAATTAAGAGTCCTAGGGATGGAGAATCTCACTGTTATACTTGGAGCAGACTTTATTTATATAGAGCAAGCCTGGCTGTAGCCGATTAAGTGCCTGAGAATTAGGTCAGAGAATTGGCCAGCACTTACAGTTTTGAGAGTTTTAGTGGAAACCCTGAGAGAAGTTTTCCACTGTCAAATCTATTTGGGAAATGCCATGTTCTATACCCCTGTCTTTGATAGTCACAATACATATTAAAGATCATAGGTTTCTTGTAGGAAAAAAAATTATCTAACTCAGTAAGCTCAGCCTTGCCCAAACCCATTTGGCTACAGAACCCTTTTTTCACATAATGCCTACTAGAGCTAGTATTCCAGAAACACACATTGGGAATGACTGACACAACATCGTTCGGATGTTCATAATTAACCTCTCCTCTGTCATAGGAAGATGAAGCCTAGGAGCTATAGAGCCTTAAAAATAAAATAACCCAGATTGTGTTCACAGATGAAAGGCAAGTTGGGGGAGGCGGGTTTAAGTTCACCAGGTGGAATAAGATGCAGATTAACCAAAAAGCATTGAGATGTTTATCACCATAGGAAGCCTTTCATTTTTTGGCTGTTGCTCTGGACATGTGACGGACCCCATGATTTTGAGCTACATTTGCATAGCATGTTATCTGACCTTCCTCCCACAGATAGATAGTTTTCCTTCTTAATTCTTTAATGAAGTAATCTCACTTTGTCATTAATACAAAAGTGTGTTGTCGTCTTGCTTGTAAGAGTCACAAAACCAAAGATTCTTAAGACAAGATGTAGGTAACTAGCACCAGTACATGCAATACTAGGGCACACGTAGTTCAAAACTGTCTGTGAGAACTAGTAAGTACAATCTTGAACAAGGCTAGGCCACCAACTAGCTGCTGTGTGACCTCACCCAGACCACTTAACATTCGGCCATGACTGCCTCACTTTCTAAAATGAGAGGGTAGGAATTGATTCTGCTCAGAAATCTCAGTCAGCTTTAACATAACAAGAGACAAAAGAGTAGTTAAATATTCTGGCTTTAGAGTCAGAACAACCTAAACATGAATCCCAGCTCCACCACTCACTGCCTGCATGCTTGGATCAATTATGGAACTTCTCTTGACTTTGGGATAATAATAATCATCCCCAATTATCCATTAATAGGTAGTTGACCTAATACATGAGGCTTAAATACAGTTAGTTATATTAAAAATATTTACAGTCTGGATCTATAAATGTTGCTATTTTGATGATCATTAGTTTCCTATGTCACTGAGTTCTGGGTATCTACGTAACAGATTGCACCCCAAAAAAGGGCCAGACAGGGCCATGTGAAGTCCACAGACACATGTAGAATAGTTTGATCGTGCTAGCCTACACCATGTGCTAGAAATGCCTACTGCTTCCACATATAGAAAACAAACTTATGGTTACCAAAGTTGATAGTGGGGAGAAGGAATATAAATTAGGAGGTTGGGATTAAAATACATACACTACTACATATAAAATAGATAACCAACAAGGACCTACTGTATAACACAGGGAACTATAGTCAATATCTTGTAATAATCTATAATGGAAGAGAATGTTAAAAAAAGGATGTATTTTATATGTATGTATAACTGAATCATGTTGCTATACACCTGAAACTAACACAACATTGTAAATCAACTATATTTCAATAAAACTAAAAAAAAAAAAAAAAAAAAATCCCTACTGCTAGGTCACTCACTGAGAGCTTGAAATGAATTGATACCACAGTTGGCCCTCCATATCCTCAGGTTCCACATCCACAGATATGAAGGGCCGACTGTACTAGGCCACTTTATATAAGGAACTTGAGCATCCATGGATTTTGGTATCTGTGGGGGTCCTGGAAGCATCTCCCTCGGATAGGGAGGGACGACTGTATTTAAATCAGATACTGTCAATGCTCTGCTTAAAACTCATTAATGGCTACTGGTTTTATTCTATATCAAGAGTAAAATACCAAATGCCTATAGGTCCTGGTCCCAGCTGGTCCAGATTTCCTGTCCTCGTTACTCACTTCTCTAGCCACACTGCTCTGCCGTTAGGATGTGCCCCAGCCGCTGTTCCTGCCTGGGCGGCATCTGCCCTCATTCTCTGATGGCCTGTTTTTTCTCACCTTGCAGATCCCAGCTGAAATATTGCTTCCTCAGAGAGACTTGCCCAACCACACCATCGAAAGTGCCTCCCAATTTCTTCCACTTGCCGCGCCAAATCCCATATTTATTATCTTAGCGCCGTGTGATCAATTCATTTGTTGATTTATTTGGGTCCAGCTGCAATATCTCAGGGCCCATCTTAACAATAACAAGTTATGCAAGCAGAGAGGAAAGTTAGTCTGAAATTTTTAATCCTGATCTTTTGGCTCCAGTGTCCTCGACTCCCCAGTCACAGCCTCTATGTCTATTAATTAAGAACGAAAAAAAAAAAAAAGAGAATCTTACTGGTGCAGCTAAGTTTCGAGATTTATCCTTAGTCCAATTAAATATGGGAAGGAGGTAGATCCATGCCATAAAGTATGATTTACCATTATGGGAATGGGCTGGACAGATACCCCAAAACATGTCTGAACAGTGTTTAAGGTCCATGGAGCACAGTAGGAGAATCCAGCTCTGAGCAAAAGCTAGAAAACTTCTGCTTCTTTCAAGACCCACTCAGCATCTCCTTCACTTCTCCTCCTCTCCCATGAGGCATCCCTGACTCCCACGAAATCTTTTCCTAAGCAGCAATGACCACTTCCTCCTTTCCGAGAGCACCCACATTAAACATGTATCTCACTGCACTGTAATTTTTTTTGTGAATAAGTTTATCTCCCCCAATGAGCTGTAAGCACCTCGCAGAGTGCCTACTTTGTATTCGATGTTCAACAACTCTTTAATAAATGAAGAAATCGATGCATGAATGAACTGACTTATTGAAAGTTTACAGGTGACTATGACAGATCCAATAGATGGAGAGCAAAGAGTCATACCGAGGAATGTGGGGTCAGATGTTAGAGGTGTTGATCTATACATAGTCAAGGACGTATTGTAGAAAGAGAGATCATCTGTGTGCCCCAGTGACTGCCCCATAGTCAACCTGAGTAACTGGTAATTGTAATGATGATGATGATGACGATGATGATGCCGCACTTAGGGATGAGGTACATTTTTTCATTTCTGATGAAAAGGTGACAACTGTCCAGCACCTTCCTTCATCTTCTTTTCTCTCCACGTACTTTTAAAGGTCACTCTCTAAAAAGACCATTTCGTCCTGGCTCTGTGGGAGAATAATTTAAGTGAAAATATCCACATTTCAGAGGATGCCTTACACTAAACTGAAATTAAACTCAAAGAAATAATTCCATTTTTGTCCCAAACTTCTTGAAACTCTTTTGGTCTCCAGCAGGAGAGGGTAATCCAGTTTTTATCATTTGCTTTGCTTGAATACAGCTGCTTCCTTTTGCTGAAGCAGCTGGAATTTATCTTATTTCCAAAGTTTTGCTTCAGAACTTGGCTTTCCCCTTTTTTTTCCCAGGCCTGGTGTAAATAAGGACATAAGCTGAGAATAAAAGCATAAACTGAGACCAACCATCTAAGGAGTTTGGAAGTCTGTTTTCCTCTAAGCAATGCTGGGACTCCAATCCATCACCAATTTCCCAGGAATGTTTAGATGTTAGATGGGAGACCAATTACAGAAAAGCAGAAAGCAACCTGTGTCTAAAAGGATGGAGTTTTGGAGACACAGTTCCATAAAAAACTAATTGTGTATGTTTCTCAGAATGACGACCTTAATAATTTGGGTAATGTGAATTAAGACTGTTGAAGCATCACCCCATGGCCAATAACCCTGGCAATAAGCTAAGCTCACCGCTCAATGACAAATGAATATTGCAATATTGGACCTCAGTCATTGGCTTTACAAATTAAGAACGTTTCTGAGAGCACTGGGGAATGTTTGACAAGAGAAAAAGGTAATTGCTTTCTACATATTAATAATAATGATGGTGATTCCATGATATTAATAACAAATATCATTATTGATACTTTATTTGATAGCTTATAATTATAAATAATTGGGTTTGAATCTCAACTCTGTCACTTACTTATAGCTATGTGACCAATAAGTTGTTTAATCTCTCTTTACCTCAGTTTACTCACCTGGAGTATGAGGGTAATAGTATCTACCTCATAGAACTGGGCAAGGATTAAATCAACAGTGCACAGTACAGAATAAGGGCTCTATGAATATTAGCTCAATTATTATTGAGTTCTTACTATGTATCTCAACTTAGTTTGACACTGAAGTCTCTGACCCTAATCATTGTTCTATTCTGCCTTCTGCAGGTGGGGTGTGTGAGGAGGGTGAATGGATGGAAGGTAGAGCAAAGGAAAGCATTAACAAAGAGACTCCAATAAACCTTGTAAGAGCTCACTTTGTGACTCATATCACAAACTTACATATCACAAGAGAGACACTTATAAACCATGATCTACTCTAGAGAGGAGAGCATCTTGGAACAAATCTCACTCTATACTCTATTTCTTCCAGACCATAATATTTTCAATCAGGGAAAATCTGATTAAAATCTATTTAACAAAGGTTTACTGAACAACTGAATGAACCAAGGATAAACCTTGGGTAACGAAAAGGCAAAAGGTAATGGAGAAGATGTGGAACTTGCCAGAGGGCAAGCTGATGGTGGCTGGGGGGGACCAGTGGGTAGGTGGGGTTACCAGTGGAGTGGAGGGCATCCCATTTAGCCCTCTACTTTCCTGTCCTCTTGATTTACATGATGGCAGAACCTGTGTGAGCCCCAATTTATAGTCAAGTTCTGGGGGAAGCCGGCTCTGAAATGGAATTTACTGTGCAGAAAATTCACTAGAAAGTGTCCTCAGGATCAAGCCTGGCAGAAGGTGGGAAAAGGAAGCAGGACTGGCAGAGGGGAGAAGCTGTACTGTGAAGCAAGACCTGGGGCCTCAGCCGACACCATGAGGGGCTTTGGAGCTACCATGGCCATGAGGTTGATCTATGATGAGCCGAGTGCACCAGGCCTTTGTACTCCTGCCTGGATCAGTCACTGTTTTGGGGCTGGGGGCGAAGAGGCTTTCTGTGGCTGAAGCAATCCCTGAGGGGGCTGACAGCACCGCCAGCAGCGGGGGCGACAATCCCTCCTAGAAGGGGGATTTGGGAGAAGCACCTGGCTGGTCCTCACAGCCCCCAGGTCAGTGTTTCTCTACCTGTAGTCAAAGAAGCACCTGCGTCAGCTTCGCCTAAAAAGGGGCAGATTCCTGGGCCCCAACTCCAACCTACTGAATCAGAGTCTCTAGGGGTAAGGCCTGAGAGTGTGCATTTTAATGAGCTCCACAAGTGAATCTGGTTCACAGTGAAGACAGAGAATAGCTATATGTAAGAGAATTAAAAACAAAAACAAAAAAGGTTGTTGCCAAACAAAGTAGGAACTTGACAAAGAGAATTCCTAAATTCTGCTACTAATCCCACCATGTTCAATGTAACTGACAAAGTAAATTCTTGCCTAAAATAAATTTCCTCCAGCCCCCTAGGTGGCTCCTGTAAGAGGATTTTCCTCTGGGGGCATGGATGTGTTTTCTGTGGCCGGCCATCCATCCTGTATGTCTGCCCACAGATTCCCAAGAGGGACACAGGGCTTCCAATACATCATCTCGAGCCTGGCAGGCCTGGTGCTACAAACGCTGATTCATTGTGCCGACAGTCTACGGGCTCATTTGTGTCTATCTTCCACAGAATCCTTGTCGTTTCTGAGGAGTCCATATGTTAATAGTACAACCCAGCTAAATCACTACCTTGTATAAGGAAGCTTTGGGAGGTCATTAAATAAACTCCCAACTCCACACACCCTGAGCAGTAAAATATTTGGAGCGCAATTTAATCTCTGTCTCAAAACCTCCACTTTTCTATACTTAACTGTTCATCCGAAACCCATCCTCTGGGCACTGCCATGTTTACCCCTCTTCCTGCCTTCCTTCCAATAAGGTCTGGGGCTAGCAATGACATCAGCCTAAAGGCTTTAAGGCTAAACCAGCCAGACAAAATTAAACATATGGAAAACAGCAAAGTTTTCTTTATGAAGAAGTAAGTATTTGTATTTGTCCATATACATTGTGAAAATTAACGAAGTTCATATTCTTTGACTCCATAATTCACCTCTTGGAAGTAACCTAAAAAATAATAATAAATGTGGAAAAAGCACAAAGATGTTCATCATAGAATTACCCATAACAGTGACACAAATGGAAAAAAACTAAATATGCTACAAAAAGAATAACTGAGTATACATTACATGACATAGCTATTAAAATGTTTAGGAATAGTTTTGAATAACAAAGCCAAGTGCCTTCATTTACTAGTAAGTGAGAAGTGCAGGATACATAGTTGTTCACACAAAAAGAATTCAAATGTTAAAACTGCTTATAAAAAAAGACATTTACTAAAATGTTAATAGCAGTGTGTCTGGGTGATGGAAATGAATAATTTTCTTTGAAGAATTTAAACTTATACTCTAAGTTTATAACTTTTAAGAAACATAGGGGCTTCCCTGGTGGTGCAGCGGTTGAGAATCCGCCTGCCAATGCAGGGGACACGGGTTCGAGCCCTGGTCTGGGAAGATCCCACATGCCGTGGGGCAACTGGGCCCGTGAGCCACAACTACTGAGCCTGCGCGTCTGGAGCCTGTGCTCCGCAACAAGAGAGGCCGCGATAGTGAGAAGCCCGCGCACTGCAATGAAGAGTGGCCCCCGCTCGCCACAACTAGAGAAAGCCCTCGCACAGAAACGAAGACCCAACACAGCCAAAAATAAATAAATTAATTTATTTAAAAAAAAAAAAAAAGAAACATAGAAAACTTAAATCCTTGAGTTTAAGAAACATAAAAACTTAAATCCTTGAGTTTAAGTCTCATTCTCTGTATTATCATAGAAGTCCATTAAAATGTAGATTCCTAAGTATGAGGATAGTGTTTGCTTCCTAGAGATACCCTGTTATATCGGAAGTGTATTATAGAAGGGATCATTTGTTATTATAGGTATAATCAATCCATAGACTTGGGCAATGTTGTACTCTTTCATCTGTGCTTCCAGAAGAGTTTTATTTGTTGATAATCCCCCCAAAAACTGCCCTTCCCTGGTGATGCAATCAGCGCCACAAGCAGTCACCTCTGGAAAGGAGTTTATAGCTGCCTGTGCTGTACATGTGACATCTACAGGTTGCTTTGCTTTGTGCACCTGGCTGTCTCTATTGGAACCTCAGGTATTATTTCTGGTCATTCTGTATGGGTTATCACTCTTTGCTTGTCTTTTTCATGGAAAGAAGTAAGAAACTAGATTATATAATACTAAATTCATTTACATAAAAATTGAAAGCAAAATTAAAAGGATAAAAGTTTTAAAAGCAAATAAGCTGGGGAAATATGTGCCAGAAGTATAAGAGGATAGTCCTTTTATTAAAGGACAAATCAAAAAGAAAAATAGGCAGTTGCACAAAAGTAAACTAACAGAAATTCATTAAATAACTAAAAAGTTAACATTCAAGAATTTAAAACAAGTTATTTTTAACATAATCTTCAATGCTGGCAAGTGTACAGTGAAACAGACACTCCCATACACTGATGAGAGGGGTGCAATTGACAACGCTTCTAGAAGTCTGTAAGGCAATATGTATGAAGAACCTTTAAAATATTTATACTCTTACACAGCCTTTCCTTTTCTAGGAATCTATTCCAAGAAGACGATCAGAAATTTTTCTGGTTATTTATCACTGTGTAACAGATCTTCCAAAATTTAGTTGCTTAAAAACAGCAACCCATATTTAGCTCACAAATGTATGAATGTGGCAGGGCTCTGCAAGGACGGCTCATCTCTGATCCATGCAGCAGCAGCCAGAATACGTGGAGCAAGAAGGTCCGTGTCTATGGCTGCTAAATTGGGGCCAGCTGGGAGCTCAGATGGAGCTGAAGCCAGCGCTATGGTGGGCTAGAATGACACGTCAAATAATAGCCGAGCATTGCTCCTCCCCGTTAGTAATTACTGGTCATGCTCTCCAAATGGAGGACTGACCCTTGGTGTACCAGAAAGAACTGGGTCTATTGGTCCACATTTCTCTTCCCCCTCTATACCTCAGCTCACTCTGTCCTCACCACCTGAAAACACTCTTCCCCCAACATCCTCACCCACTGATATTTTACTTGAAAACTGAGCAGACTGACAAAATTATCCGAGACCCTGGCTGAGCTCTTTTCCCTCTGAATGCTTCTAGCTCCTTGTTTCCACCATAATTTTGGTACTTAATCCTTTTATCTACATGCCATTCCTCTCTTCTCCTCAACCGCTCAGATTAGATGTGGCTTCCCTGGCGTCCCCCCTATACCTAACCCCACCCAAAGCTATGCTGTCCTTTCAGTCGGCTCCTATGCGACTCTATGCTGACTCCTGTTTCGCACATCATATTAGAATTATCTGTCGATTGTTCATCTGAACAATAAACCCCACCCATTTATTAGTCCCCTGAAAACAGGAATTGTCTTGACCACTGTGTTTGTAGTAGACACTGGCTTCCTCCAAAGCCATTTGCAATCCCCTCTCCCTTGCCACAGCTCACAATGAAGATTAAAAAGTCAAACGCTTGTGTTGCCAGCCTTCCTGATAGCAAGGAGTTAAGGTCCATGAGACATGAGAGAAAGTCTGCTGTGAGGATTTTTATTAAAAAAAAAAAAAAAAAGCAATATTCTTCAGTGTCCTAGCCCTTTTCCTTTCCCTGTTATTCCTACCTTGAGTGGCATTATAATAGCTGGAGGACAGTGGTCATCCTATCACCATAAGGAAAAAAAACCAAGAAAATTTCAGACAGTGGCACTACTATGACTGAGATTCTAAAGCCAGCAGCAGCTACCTGTGGGCATCTTATTACCTGCGAATAATAAAGACCTATCTGTTTAGACCAGCAAACTGTGGCCCAGGGCCAAAACTGGCCCACCTCCTGTTTTTGTAAATAAAGGTTTATCAGAATATAGCCATGCCCACTCACTTTCGTATTGTCCATGGCTGCTGTTACAATGGCTGAAGTGAGTAGGTGCAATAAAGACCACATGGAAAAGCCTTACATATTTACTATCTGGCCCTTTACAGAAAGTTTGTTGACCCCTGGTTTCAGCACCTGTCGGTCACGGTTCCTGTTGAGTACATACAGCCGAGTGACTTTTTGATGAATGTCATATCCCCAATATCTAACACAGGACCTATCCTACAGAAAATGCTCAATAAATGGGTGTCCAAGGAATGGATGGGTCAATAATTTGAGGTCACTGGCAATATCTCCATTAAAAAAAATCTTCCCCAGTGCCAAGCAGCACCTTTCATAGTGGACACTTAATAAATGTATAGAGATTTGTACCTGGAGGTGAATACAAAAAAATAACTTCAAAACAATTAAAGAAAATTTAAATACTAAACTGTGTGGGCTTAAGGGTAACCGTTCCGAGAATGCTGAGCTATATGTGTGGGCTAGTGCAGTAAAATTAATTTTCATGGTGCAGCTGGGAATTTTAACAATTTTATTCCCTTTTCTTGGTGGAATTACATTCAAACAACTCACACAGCATTTGACCAATAAAGAAGGGGTTTTAGAGGCATACCAATCCAGGATGATTTAGAAAAACACCTCCTAGGACTTCTGGTCCTAAGGATTTGACAAGGACTCTGGCAGCTTAAGACACTAGTTGTTTAACTGAGTAGAACTTAGAGCAGAGGAGAGGGCTGGATGGGAATTCCAGATGGGAGGTAGAAGGTATTGGCATAAGAATAAAGAACAAAGGTAGAAAGACTATGGCGTACAAGATATGGAGCAATATTTAGCTTCTCCATTTATTCTGGAATGTTGTTTTCCTTCTAAACAGAAACAAATAAACGCTGACTTCAGGATATTAATGGGTCCTCTCACTTAGTAAATAAAAGTATTCACGGTCTCACAACTAGACGTCTCATCTTCTGAAGTCATCAATGATTTTAAACCACAATGAACAAAAGACCTATACTTTTACCTTAGGCCTATCTGCATGTAGGACAGTTTACTAAAATAATCTCTCTTCAGTGTGTGCCTTTAAACACTCAGGTGAGTGCATCAATAATCCAGAACTCTTCTGCATTTTAAAGTGATTCCTATCATAAAGAGAATGTGTTCAAATAAAGGTTCTACTTTTGATACACCCCTTCTGCCTATTTCAGGAAGGCTGGAAGCCTAATATTAAAGATTTTGTAACCACCGTGCCATCCTTACCAAGTATTGCCTGCAAAGCTGCCAGAAATCCGAACTAAGAACCTCCTAACTCCCAGTGAAGAAAGTAAATGAAAAGTACTTTTTTTTAGAAATGTAGAAGTGGTTTTATTGGAGGCGGGAGAGAAATGGAGATGAAGGAAACCTTAAGTTGAACCGAGGCAAATTCAAAACATAATAAAAATCACAACGGATCCACCAAAAGTTGAAATGAATAAATGAGTCAGGGAACCAAGGTTGGGGTAACTGAGTATATCAAGAGATGAAATGGAAGGATGCGGAGCAGGCATATATACCCCACTTACTGTGCTTCAACAATCTTCAGCTTGACTTAAACCCCACCCTTGCTTGATCTGCTGGAGCCCCAAAGGGAAGGCAAAAGGCTCAGTGAGTTTATTTCTCTAATATTTAGAATCCTTAACTCATCAGAGGGCCCATTAACAGGACTTCCAACTGTGCACACAGGATTGGCCAATAAAGGGCTTTTAGAAGTATATTGAGCCATGATGATTCAGACAAAAAATCTCAAAGGATTTCTGATCCTAAGGATTTGATAAGGAGCCCATTTCATCTAAAGACTCTCACACCTTAGGGGGTTCCAACAGCGCTTTGCCCTGTAGATATCCTGGGTTTCTTTTGTCTTTTCACCTACTTCCTCAGGCTAGTAAGAGAGATGAAACGAACATTATACGAAAATCAGACCTGAATTCTGACCAAGGATCTGCCACAGGTAGCCTATGGCTGAAGTCAAATCACTTAACCTTTCTGTGTCTTAATTATGTCTTTTGTAAAATAACAGTTCAGAGCTCTGAAGTCCTTTCCAGCAATATGAGCCCTGATGGTAACCCAAGATCTTGTCGCAATTATTATTCTGGATTGTAACTGCACTAAGCTTCTGTAGAAATAAATGTAAAGAGAGTACATTTGGGAAGATGGCAGAATGTAACAGAAAGTATGTGTATTTTGGAGTCAGATACCTAAGCTGACAGAAGGAAAAGAGCTGCTCTACATAAATACAATTTGCCTGACTTGGGGCCGGCCCCTCAACCTCTCTGAGGCTCATTGCCTATAAAGGTATCATGAGAATTACATGAAGCAACATATAAAACAAGTGGCAAGGTGCCTGATAAATTTCAAGTACTTAGTTAATGTTAATTCCACACCCTCTTTACCCCCATGATTCTAGATGAGGAAGAGAGGGAAAGAGACAGACAAGAGTTGAAAATTACAAAGGGCTTGACCAAGAATAACCAGCAGTATAGTGAATAAAATAGACAAGGAAATTTAGCAAAATAAAACGATTTGAAGGTAGAGAGAGTTTAGTTCTAGAAATATCAGTTTGAGATGAAAGCTAAACAACCTAGAAAAAATGTCCACTAGGCAGTTGAGAATGTAGAAAGTAAGACTTATGAGAAATGTAAGAGGAGATAAAAAATTTAAGTGTCCAGGGCTTCCCTGGTGGCGCAGTGGTTGAGAATCTGCCTGCTAATGCAGGGGACACGGGTTCAAACCCTGGTCTGGGAAGATCCCACATGCCACGGAGCAACTGGGCCCGTGAGCCACAACTACTGAGCCTGCGCGTCTGGAGCCTGTGCCCCGCAACGGGAGGGGCCGCGATAGTGAAAGGCCCGCGCACCGCGATGAAGAGCGGTCCCCACACCGCGATGAAGAGTGGCCCCCGCTTGCCGCAACTAGAGAAAGCCCTCGCACGAACCGAAGACCCAACACAGCCAAAAATAAATAAATAAATAAATAAATAAAGTAGCTATAAAAAAAAATAATAATAACCTTCAAAAAAAAAAAAAAAATTTAAGTGTCCAAAATGGATTAAAGACCTAAACGTAAGGCCAGACACTATAAAACCCTTAGAGGATAACATAGGCAGAATACTCTATGACATAAATCACAGCAAAATCCTTTTTGACCCATCTCCTAGAGAAATGGAAATAAAAACAAAAATAAACAAATGGGACCTAATGAAACTTAAAAGCTTTGACACAGCAAAGGAAAACATAAACAAGACAAAAAGACAACCCTCAGAATGGGAGAAAATATTTGCAAATGAAGCAACTGACAAAGGATTAATCTCCAAAATTTACAAGCAGCTCATGCAGCTCAATATCAAAAAAACAAACAACCCAATCCAAAAATGGGCAGAAGACCTAAATAGACATTTCTCCAAAGAAGATACACAGATTGCCAACAAACACATGAAAGAATGCTCAACATCACTAATCATTAGAGAAATGCAAATCAAAACTACAATGAGGTATCACCTCACACTGGTCAGAATGGCCATCATCAAAAAATCTACAAACAATAAATGCTGGAAAGGGTGTCAAGAAAAGGGAACCCTCTTGCACTGTTGGTGGGAATGTAAATTGATACAGCCACTATGGAGAACAGTATGGAGGTTCCTCAAAACACTAAAAATAGAACTACCATACGACCCAGCAATCCCACTACTGGTCATATACCCTGAGAAAACCCTAATTCAAAAAGACACATGTACCACAATGTACATGTAAGACAGGACATGGAAGCAACCTAAGTGTCCATCGACAGATGAATGGATAAAGAAGATGTGGCACATATATACAGTGGAATATTACTCAGCCATAAAAAGAAATGAAATTGAGTTATTTGTAGTGAGGTGGATGGACCTAGAGACTGTCATACAGAGTGAAGTAAGTCAGAAAGAGAAAAACAAATACCGTATGCTAACACATATATATGGAATCTAAAAAAAAAAAAAAAGGTTCTGAAGAACCTGGGGGCAGGACAGGAATAAAGACGCAGATGTAGAGAATGGACTTGAGGACACAGAGAGGGGGAAGGGTAAGCTGGGATGAAGTGAGAGAGTGGCAATGGACATATATACACTACCAAATGTAAAATAGATAGCTAGTGGGAAGCAGCCGCATAGCACAGGGAGATCAGCTCGGTGCTTTGTGACCACCTAGAGGGGTGGGATAGGGAGGGTGGGAGGGAGATGCAAGAGGGAGGAGATATGGGGATATATGTATATGTATAGCTGATTCACTTTGTTATAAAGCAGAAACTAACACACCATTGTAAAGCAATTATACTCCAATAAAGATGTTAAAAAAAAAAAAAAGGCCAGTGAATGCTAATAAGGGAAATGCAACATGAGCGAAGACCCCATCAGCAGAGGCAGGTTGCAGAGAGAAAGGCAGCAGCTTGGGGGAAAGAAAAAAAAAATTTAAGAGTGTCATGCATCGTTAACACTCTAGAGGGAAGTTTTTCAAATGTTGACTGCAAGCCATTTTAAGAAATACATTTGACCTTTATAACTAGTAGTTACAAAGTGTATATGCGTTTGTGCATGTGCACATGTGTACAGGCATGTAGCAAATTCTTCATTTAAAAGTTTGTGCCCTTATACCATGATACAGTTGTGTATTTTCCATTGCATTCTGGTCTATTCTACTCTCTCTGTTTCAGTAAGGAAAAAAAAATTCCGGTGACAACTCTAAATTGATTCCAGGGCCCAGTAATGCCGACAACCTACAGTTTGAAAGACACTATTTTGGAGGAAATAGAGTCATAATTTATAGCTATTATCTAAACCATCCACAAGAAGAATTCAATAATGACCTTCCAGCTTTCTCCACAAAATGAGAGCAATCCCTGGTTTCCCGAGACAAGGTAATGCCATGTGTCTGGTAATTTATTGGTTGATTTAATGTGCCCTTGAACAATAACTGACATGAATAAAAGCTTTTAAAAGTTTTAAACTGTGTTCATCTGGATTTGGGCCTTTGATCCTCACCAAGCCTGGTAAGAAGTCACATTGGTTCATTTGATTTGTGAAGAAACTGTGGTTCTCAAGTCACACAGCTGTGAGCGAGTCCAGATTTCCTTATTTTGGAGGTCGCGCCCTTCACAAGTAAACTTGCATAACTATTTTGTTTAAAGCACCAAACAAATTGATAAACTACAGACCAAATATTCTTACAAGTCAGTTCCTGCTACTGCTCAGCACAAGCTTCACCCAAAACACAGTGCAACGTGGACTTGGGTCTCCCTCCAAGAGTGTCCCCAGGTTGAGGGACTATTTCCATCAGTGTCACATCAAGGTCCTAGGCATCTGCCCCCGTCTGCAGCTAGGTTTCAGTGCTCTGTTGTTTCCACATAACAAGATGAGAGAGGATCATAATTGAGATCATTACCCTTATTTCTCTAATGAGTGGTTTCTATTAAACCAAGTCCCTAGCTAGTCTCAATAGAGAGGAGGTAATTTCCTGATACCGGCTCTTTTTATGACTTCTTATAAATGACTCAGTGGCGGTGGGGGGGAATGCTTTATCTCACAGCTCTTTGCCCTATAACAATTTTCTACCCAATGGAAAAATTAAAAAGAGGAACATTATATTATTTGTTTGCTTAGGTCTCTTTGATCCCTCCTCTCCCTCTTTCATATGCTTTGAATAAAATTAAGCTAAATCACCAAATAATCAATTTTTCAAATGGTTTTTCTCTTGAAATTCTCCTCCTTCAAGACCCACTCTAAATGCATCTTCTTTGCAAAGATTTCTCTGGTCATAATTAATGACTTCTAATGCCCCATAGCACAGTCTCTGCACCTCTATTTCAACTGTATCATTCTGCTTTTATTATTTAAAATTTATTTTTTTGTTTAAAATTACTTAAATCTCATAATAAAAATTTTATATTATTTATTATTATTTTGCTTATATTTTTTATAGGTTTATAACCAGACTCCTTCAAAAGTCTAGGTCTCATTTATGACTTGATCTCCATACCTTATGCGAAGGAGGTCTTCAATAGATAGTGAGATTGAATGATCCATAAGTTAGATATCAATGTAGTTTTTGCAATATTCTTCCCTGGTACTAATAAATATAAAAAGTTCTTACACTGATACTGTTTCCTCTCAGAGAAAGAAAAATCATAATTAAAACCAAGGATAGAGGGAAGACCTCTATGGACTACAAAGGAAGGAGGAAAGGCAGAGTCAACCGTGGGGAATCCCTGTTATTAAGCAGCTGAGAAGGTGACTGGGAACTGAAATAAAACAGAACAAAATACAGAAATGAATGAAAAGATATAAAATTATGAGATAATAATTGGAAGGAATGACCCAACATCGACTGTAAATCTAGTACATACCCTGGATATACACAGTGCCTTATCCAGTTCTCATGACACCTCAACAAAAGGGTGATCTTCTGTCTTACAGATAAGGAAACTGAGGCGCAGAGAAGTTAAGCAGTTTGCAAAGGTTACATCTAATAAGTATCTGAATCAGGATTTAAGTTTGGGTCTGTCTGATGCAAATCCCCCTCTTTTCCCCACATGTGACTGCCTGTCTAAAATGTTACTTTTTTCCTATTCCAGTTGATAGGATATATAAACATAGAGACAGCTATAAGGCATTAGAATTCCCACCCCTTAGGTCTTATTAGTTCTGCCTTTGTCCCAGGTAACATATGCCCCAGATTGTAATAATGGGACTGGCTTTATTTGCTTTTCCACAGATGCTTGATCATAATCCACTGTACACTGAAGATACTCCTTTCTATCAAGGAACAGGCAGAGCTGCTAACCTTTAACCATAGGCGTCTCAGAAGAAGCATCTTGAGGCTCTAATGAGGGAACGGCAGGACTGAGGGCCCCAGAAGGGACAGGAAACCTTGTTCATAGGCAACTCAAGTTACACACTCCATCAGTTCCAGGGGGAAGTCATCAGCATTTTGCATCAATCTAGAATCACTTTTTCCTCATGTGCACTGATTTTAAGAGTTGGACGATCTGTCTATCAAATGTTTAACAGAGTAACAAGCAGAACCAGCCCCTTAAAAGGCATTTGAATGAATTATTCTAACCCCTGCCCTTGAGACCTTAATGTCTGATTAAAAGCTAAACCTAACCTTGGCCAAATACAACAATAATCAAAGTCATAGAAACAGAGAATAGAATGGTGGTTTCCAGGGGTTGGGGGGAAGGAAAAATGGGGAATTCTTATTCAACAGGTATAAAGTATAAGTTCTAGAGATCTGCTCTACAACAGAGTAGCTGCAGATAATAATATTATATTGTGAACTTAAAACTTTGTTAAGAGGGTAGACCTCATGTTAGGTGTTCTTACTGCTAGGGAGGGAAGGGTAGGGAGAGAGGACTTATATTGTGGAGGGGAATAGCGAAAAAAAAAAAGAAATTTCACTGGTGGTTACCAGAGCAAAGGGAGGTGGGGTGGTGGGAGGTGAAATAGGTGAAGGGGATTAAAAGGTACAAATTTCCAGTTATAAAATAAATAAGTCATGGGTATGTAATATACAACATAAGGAATATGGTCAACAATACTATAATAATTTCATATGGTAAGAGATGGTTGCTAGACTTATCATGGTGGCCACTTGGTAAACTTATTTAGATGTCGAATCACTACGTTGCACACCTGAAACTAATACTGTAGTCAACTATACTTCTCAAAAAAAAAATCTCAGCCAGCGTTCAGGACACCAATTTTACACTTTTTTTTACAATTTTTTACACTTTTTTTTTACACTTTTTTTACACTTTTCTGTATTTATTTACACAAATGAGCAGATACAGATATCTTTTCCTATTTCCTTCTTACCTATACTGAAGAGCACTATATTACGGACACTTTCTGTACTTTTTCACTTAAACAATGTATCCTGAAAAAATCACTTCGTATTAGTTCACAGAGACCTTCCTCATTCTTTTGACAACTGCAGAGGACTCCATTGGATGGAGGTACTGTAGCTGACTCAGTCACTCTGCTATGGATGGACACTTAGATTTTTCCCATGTGTATTTTCCAATTACCAATGATAAACCTTGTGCATTTATAGTTTTCATATTTGGGAGGATGTATCTTCAGAGCAGATTCCGAGAAGTGAGATTGCAGGGTCAAAAGGTGAGCACAGTTTTGTAGGCATTGCCAAATAACCCTTAAGAAGAGCAGAGCCTCCCATCAAGCCTCTTAGATAGCCTCAACCACCAGAGGGCAGACAGCAGAAGCAAGAAAAACTACAATCCTGCAGCCTGTGGACCAAAAACCACAGTTACAGAAAGATAGACAAGATGAAAAGGCAGAGGGCTATGTACCAGATGAAGGAACAAGAAAAAACCCCAGAAAAACAACTAAATGAAGTGGAGATAGGCAACCTTCCAGAAAAAGAATTCAGAATAATGATAGTGAAGATGATCCAGGACCTCGGAATAAGAATGGAGGCAAAGATCGAGAAGATGCAAGAAATGATTAACAAAGACCTAGAAGAATTAAAGAACAAACAAACAGAGATGACCAATACAATAACTGAAATGAAAACTACACTAGAAGGAATCAATAGCAGAATAACTGAGGCTGAAGAACGGATAAGTGACTTGGAAGACAGAATGGTGGAATTCACTGCTGCGGAACAGACTAAAGAAAAAAGAATGAAAAGAAATGAAGACAGCCTAAGAGACCTCTGGGACAACATTAAATGCAACAACATTCGCATTATAGGGGTCCCAGAAGGAGAAGAGAGAGAGAAAGGACCAGAGAAAATATTTGAAGAGATTATAGTCGAAAACTTCCCTAACATGGGAAAGGAAATAGCCACCCAAGTCCAGGAAGCACAGAGAGTCCCATACAGGATAAACCCAAGGAGAAACACGCCGAGACACATAGTAATCAAAGTGGCAAAAATTAAAGACAAAGAAAAATTATTGAAAGCAGCAAGGGAAAAACGACAAATAACATACAAGGGAACTCCCATAAGGTTAACAGCTGATTTCTCAGCAGAAATTCTGCAAGCCAGAAGGGAGTGGCATGATATACTTAAAGTGATGAAAGGGAAGAACCTACAACCAAGATTACTCTACCCGGCAAGGATCTCATTTAGATTTGATGGAGAAATCAAAAGCTTTACAGACAAGCAAAAGCTAAGAGAATTCAGCACCACCAAACCAGCACTACAACAAATGCTAAAGGAACTTCTCTAAGTGGGAAACACATGAGAAGAAAAGGACCTACAAAAACAAACCCAAAACAATTAAGAAAATGGTCATAGGAACATACATATCAATAATTACCTTAAACGTGAATGGATTAAATGCCCCAACCAAAAGACATAGACTGGCTGAATGGATACAAAAACAAGACCCATATATATGCTGTCTACAAGAGACCCACTTTAGACCTAGGGACACATACAGACTGAAAGTGAGGGGATGGATAAAGATATTCCATGCAAATGGAAATCAAAAGAAAGCTGGAGTAGCTATACTCATATCAGATAAAATAGACTTTAAAATAAAGAATTCTACAAGAGACAAGAAAGGACACTACATAATGATCAAGGGCTCAATCCAAGAAGAAGATATAACAATTATAAATATATATGCACCCAACATAGGACCACCTCAATACATAAGGCAACTGCTAACAGCTATAAAAGAGGAAATCGACAGTAACACAATAATAGTGGGGGACTTTAACACCTCACTGACACCAATGGACAGATCATCCAAAATGAAAATAAATAAGGAAACAGAAGCTTTAAATGACACAATAGACCAGATAGATTTAATTGATATGTATAGGACATTCCATCCAAAAACAGCAGATTACACGTTCTTCTCAAGTGCGCACGGAACATTCTCCAGGATAGATCACATCTTGGGTCACAAATCAAGCCTCAGTAAATTTAAGAAAATTGAAATCATATCAAGCATCTTTTCTGACCACAACGCTATGAGATTAGAAATGAATTACAGGGGAAAAAACGTAAAAAAGAGAAACACATGGAGGCTAAACAATACGTTACTAAATAACCAAGAGATCACTGAAGAAATCAAAGAGGAAATCAAAAAATACCTAGAGACAAATGACAATGAAAACACGACGACTCAAAACCTATGGAATGCAGCAAAAGCAGTTCTAAGAGGGAAGTTTATAGCTATACAAGCCTACCTAAAGAAACGAGAAAAATCTCAAGTAAACAATCTAATGTTACACCTAAAGGAACTAGAGAAAGAAGAACAAACAAAACCCAAAGTTAGCAGAAGGAAAGAAATCATAAAGATCAGAGCAGAAATAAATGAAATAGAAACAAAGAAAACAATAGCAAAGATCAATAAAACTAAACGCTGGTTCTTTGAGAAGATAAACAAAATTGATAAGCCATTAGCCAGACTCATCAAGAAAAAGAGGGAGAGGACTCAAATCAATAAAATCAGAAAAGAAAAAGGAGAAGTTACAACAGACACTGCAGAAATACAAAGCATCCTAAGAGACTACTACAAGCAACTTTATGCCAATAAAATGGACAACCTGGAAGAAATGGACAAATTTTAGAAAGGTATAACCTTCCAAGACTGAGCCAGGAAGAAACAGAAAATATGAACAGACCAATCACAAGTAATGAAATTGAAACTGTGATTAAAAATCTTCCAACAAACAAAAGTCCAGGACCAGACGGCTTCACAGGTGAATTCTATCAAACATTTAGAGAAGAGCTAACACCTATCCTTCTCAAACTCTTCCAAAAAATTGCAGAGGAAGGAACACTCCCAAACTCATTCTATGAGGCCACCATCACCCTGATACCAAAACCAGACAAAGACACTACAAAAAAAGAAAATTACAGACCAATATCACTGATGAATATAGATGCAAAAATCCTCAACAAAATACTAGCAAACAGAATCCAACAACACATTAAAAGGATCATACACCACGATCAAGTGGGATTTATCCCAGGGATGCAAGGATTCTTCAGTATATGCAAGTCAATCAATGTGATACACCATATTAACAAATTGAAGAATAAAAACCATATGATCATCTCAATAGATGCAGAAAAAGCTTTTGACAAAATTCAACACCCATTTATGGTAAAAACTCTCCAGAAAGTGGGCATAGAGGGAACCTACCTCAACATAATAAGGGCCATATATGACAAACCCACAGCAAACATCATTCTCAATGGTGAAAAACTGAAAGCATTTCCTCTAAGATCAGGAACGAGACAAGGATGTCCACTCTCACCACTATTATTCAACATAGTTCTGGAAGTCCTAGCCACGGCAATCAGAGAAGAAAAAGAAATAAAAGGAATACAAACTGGAAAAGAAGAAGTAAAACTGTCACTGTTTGCAGATGACATGATACTATACATAGAGAATCCTAAAAATGCCACCAGAAAACTGCTAGAGCTAATTAATGAATATGGTAAAGTTGCAGGATACAAAATTAATGCACAGAAATCTCTTGCATTCCTATACACTAATGATGAAAAACCTGAAAGAGAAATTATGGAAACACTCCCATTTACCATTGCAACAAAAAGAATAAAATACCTAGGAATAAACCTACCTAGGGAGACAAAAGACCTGTATGCAGAAAACTATAAGACACTGATGAAAGAAATTAAAGATGATACCAACAGATGGAGAGATATACCATGTTCTTGGATTGGAAGAATCAACATTGTGAAAATGAGTATACTACCCAAAGCAATCTACAGAGTCAATGCAATCCCTATCAAATTACCAATGGCATTTTTTACGGAGCTAGAACAAATCATCTTAAAATTTGTATGGAGACACAAAAGACCCCGAATAGCCAAAGCAGTATTGAGGGAAAAAAATGGAGCTGGAGGAATCAGACTCCCTGACTTCAGACTATACTTCAAAGCTACAGTAATCAAGACAATATGGTACTGGCACAAAAACAGAAATATAGATCAATGGAACAAGATAGAAAGCCCAGAGATTAACCTACGCACCTATGGTCAACTAATCTATGATAAAGGAGGCAAAGATATACAATGGAGAAAAGACAGTCTCTTCAATAAGTGGTGCTGGAAAATTGGACAGCTACATGTAAAAGAATGAAATTAGAATACTCCCTAACACCATACACAAAAATAAACTCAAAATGGATTAGAGACCTAAATGTAAGACTGGACACTATAAAACTCTTAGAGGAAAACATAGGAAGAACACTCTTTGACATAAATCACAGCAAGATCTTTTTTGATCCACCTCCTATAGTAATGGAAATAAAAACAAAAATAAACAAATGGGACCTACTGAAACTTAAAAGCTTTTGCACAGCAAAGGAAACCATAAACAAGACGAAAAGACAACCCTCAGAATGGGAGAAAATATTTGCAAACGAATCAATAGACAAAGGATTAATCTCCAAAATATATAAACAGCTCATGCAGCTCAATATTAAAGAAACAAACACCCCAATCCAAAAATGGGCAGAAGACCTAAATAGACATTTCCTTAAAGAAGACATACAGACGGCCACGAAGCACATGAAAAGCTGCTCAACATCACTAATTATTAGAGAAATGCAAATCAAAACTACAATGAGGTATCACCTCACTCCTGTTAGAATGGGCATCATCAGAAAATCTACAAACAACAAATGCTGGAGAGGGTGTGGAGAAAAGGGAACCCTCTTGTACTGTTGGTGGGAATGTAAAGTGATACAGCCACTATGGAGAACAATATGGAGGGTCCTTAAAAAACTAAAAATAGAATTACCATATGACCCAGCAATCCCACTACTGGGCATATACCCAGAGGAAACCATAATTCAAAAAGACACATGCACCCGAATGTTCATTGCAGCACTATTTACAATAGCCAGGTCATGGAAGCAACATAAATGCCCATCGACAGACAAATGGATAAAGAAGTTGTGGTACATATATACAATGGAATATTACTCAGCCATAAAAAGGAACGAAATTGAGTCATTTGTTGAGAAGTGGATGGATCTAGAGACTGTCATACAGAGTGAAGTAAGTCAGAAAGAGAAAAACAAATATCGTATATTAATGCATGTATGTGGAACCTAGAAAAATGGTACAGATGAGCCGATTTGCAGGACAGAAATTGAGACACAGATCTAGAGAACAAACATATGGACACCAAGGGGGGAAAGAGGCAGGGGGTAGGGGTGGGGATGGTGGTGTGATGAATTGGGCGATTGAGATTGACATGTATACACTGATGTGTATAAAACTGATGACTAATAAGGACCTGCTGTATAAAAAAATAAATAAAACCAAATTCAAAAATAAATAAATAAATAAATAAAAGAAAATTCTGACATATTTCGTAACATGAAAGTTGAGGTTTTTATGCTAAGTGAAATAAGCCTAACACACAAAAAAACAAATATTGTATGGTTCAACTTATATGAGGTATGTAGAGTAGTTAAACTCATAGAGACAGAAAGCAGGGTAGTGGTTGCCAGGGTCTGGGAAGGGCAGGGGGATGGGGCGTACAGAGTTAATGAGTATAGAGTTTGTTTTGCTAAATGAAAAACTTCCCGAGATAGGAGGTAGTGATGGTTGCACAACAAAATCAAGGTACCACTGATCTGTACACTTAAATATGGTTAAGATGGTAAATTTTATGTATTTTACTGCAGTTAAAAAAAAAATGGGGGGTTTCTCTGGTGGCGCAGTGGTTGAGAGTCTGCCTGCCAATGCAGGGGACATGGGTTAGAGCTCTGGTCTGGGAAGATCCCACATGCCGCGGAGCAGCTAGGCCCGTGAGCCACAACTACTGAGCCTGAGCGTCTGGAGCTTGTGCTCCGCAACAAGAGAGGTCACGACACTGAGAGGCCCGCGCACGGCGATGAAGAGGGGCCCCCACTCGCCGCAACTAGAGAAAGCCCTCGCACAGAAACGAAGACCCAACACAGCCAAAAATAAATAAAAATGAATGAATTAATTAATTAAAAGAAAAAATTCTAAAAAAAAAAAATGGGGAACAAAATGCCCCTCTTTGACATGTTTATGCTTTTTGGCTTGAATTCTATTTTGTCTAATATCAAGATTACTACCCCTACCTTCCTTATTTTTCCACTTGCCTGCTATGCCTTAGTTTATCCATTTATTTTTAGCCTTTCAAAACTACTTAGTTTCGGGTATAGCTTCTATATACAGTATATATACAGTTAGTTCATGTTTTGTGAGCCAAATTAAATACCTTTTTCTTTTAGTACATGAGTTAAACTTATTCACATTTATTGATATAACAGATATGATTAGTCTTAACCGTGGCAAAATTTTTCATATGTATTTTGTTATATTTGCTATGTTTCTTTTCCTATGATATGTATTCTTTTTTTTTTTCTTTAATTTTATTTATTTATTTATTAATTATTATTATTATTATTTTTTGGTTGTGTTGGGTCTTCGTTTCTGTGCGAGGGCTTTCTCTAGTTGTGGCAAGCGGGGGCCACTCTTCATCGCAGTGCGCGGGCCTCTCACTGTCACGGCCTCTCTGGTTGCGGAGCACAGGCTCCAGACGCACAGGCTCAGTAGTTGTGGCTCACGGGCCTAGTTGCTCCGCGGCATGTGGGATCTTCCCAGACCAGGGCTCGAACCCGTGTCCCCTGCATTGGCAGGCAGATTCTCAACCACTGCGCCACCAGGGAAGCCCCTGATATGTATTCTTTGCTCTTTAATTTAAAACAATTTTTGGTATTTGGAAATATTTGTATTTTTGTACTGGTGATTACAGTTGTGCTTATATGTTTGTAATGCTTCTAATCTCCTGGGGTTGGTTGGTTGTTTGCTAGGCTGGTTGGATTTTACCTTTGGTGATCTGGTTTATCAGTTTTTCTTACCATACTTTACCGCCCATCTCCTGCTTATACAACTATCAATAAGCTTATTCTATTTTCTTCTTCCCTTTCCCTTTCCCTCTCACTTTTCAGTCACATTATTTCTATTTTGTCACAACATTTGTACTTTAGACTTCTACCCTCATCCCCACCTATCTTTATTCTTATATCTGTCATTTACATACTGAAAAATTTCACCTGCGGTTTAGGATTTTCAGCAGAATCCTTTGGTTGAAATTCTCTCCATCATTTCTTGGGGGGGATAAATTTTAACCTCTATAACTGACAAAATTAATCCAATAATAAACACATCTTCAACTTATTTTGCTATATAAATGTTATTCTAAAACTATGCTGTTGGGACTTCCCTGGTGGCACAGTGGTTAAGAATCCGCCTGCCAATGCAGGGGACATGGGCTCGAGCCCTGGTCCCGAAGATCCCACATGTCATGGAGCAACTAAGCCCATGTACCACAACTACTGAGCCCACATGCTGCAACTACTGAAGCCTGCGCGCTTAAAGCCCGTGCTCCACAGCAAGAAAAGACACCGCAATAAGAAGCCTGCACACCACAAGGAAGAGTAGCCCCCGCTCACCACAACTAGAGAAAGCCCATGCACAGCAACAAAGACCCAACACACCCAAAAATAAATAAATAAATTTTAAAAAACAAACAAACTATGCTGTTACTATTTTCTTTTCCTTAAACTACATTAGTGGCAAAATAACAACTCTGTCTCTCCTTCCTACCCTCCTCTGCTAGGAAAAAAAAATCTTAAGTCCATAGTAATGTCTCTTTCACATTGAGTGACCCATTTGGAAATATTGTCATTAAAAGTAACAAAAACATACCACACATCAAAAAAAAAGTCTTCCAAAGAACTTTTAATAACATTCCCGCTGGAACATTTAGATATAAGCACCAATTAATTCAATCTCTGCTAAAACGTATAACCTTAATAATGATGTTCAGTGCTGGCATCATTCCCAGTCAATTGCAGTTCTATTTATTCATTTGATGTTTTAACATTTAGTTGAATCATCTAACCAAAACATCCCAAGAAAAAGAATGGAGTAATTATATAAACACTTGGAGCAGAACAGTTATAAAGCAAGAGCGTTAACATTCAGCCAGGTTAGAGAGCTAATCTGCATATGCATATATTCTGAGGAGCAGGCACCGGTGGCCTTTACTATCTGTTTCATCATGTTGTTCTTTGGTTTCTGCATGTTTGTTTATTAATTTTCTTTAATTAGATGGCATAGAATGTTTTCCTCACTTAGGTGTCAATGGTCATATATGCATATACACAAATTCCAACTCAGAGGTGCCCAGGAGCCTTGGAAACATAGGTGGAATATAATTACAGGACACGGGAACATCAACAGGGAAGAAATAAACAGGGGAGTTTGGCTGGAGTTAGACCTTTGGTGCCCATGGTAGGCACAAGGTCTACAATTAAATTCCTAAGTGGGCCTTCAACATGCACATAAGCTCATCAGGAAAACCCCTAGCATTTAACTGTAAATGAAAATGTCATGTAATTTTAGAAGACCTTTTTGCAGCTCTGGGTCCATTTCATTAGCCTGAAGGGAAACCTTTAAGAAGGAGCAATTTCTCTGACCTTATTTTCTCGGTAGCCTTTTGCATCCTTTCTTTTCCTCCTCACCATCCCCTCACACAGCAACTATAAATATCTCTTTCTCGAACCCACTTGCTTAGGTACTTGACAGCTTGACTCAGCTCTCAAGGAAGATGTGGTTTTGATTCATCTGTGCCTAAATCACTTGCTTTAAAATATCACGTTTCTCAAGAATATACCACTTGAGTCCAAGTGAAGGCAAGGAATATTTCATGAAGCTTGGTAGAACCAAATTCTCTATGGGAGAAAGGAAAAAAATCTGGCCACTACAGAATGTCATTCTACAATGAAAGGGACTAGATAAATAGCCTCAGGGACAGAATGTGTCAGAACATGATATTCTGTACAGAGACATCAGAAACCAAGATGCGTGTCACCCAGGCAGGTTCATTGTCAATCCATTCACTCTATGTGCTCTAAAATAAGGAAATGAAAACCTTAAAGGCAGAACACATCCCTTGCTTTTATACCTCAAGAATTTCAAGGACAGGTGTGTGTGTGAACTTAAGTTTTGATGAGGTGGTTAGTGCACAAAGGGAACATAAATGACTCATTCTCAATGATTCACTCTCATTCCCTCCTTAAAAAAATTTTTTTAAAACAGCATGTAATTTCAAAGGTTCAAATTATGTGACCAATTTTTCCACGACATGTGTTAAGAAATCCCTCAGCAATTAAAAATATCCTGGGAGGAACGTTAGGATAGTAATCTGCTAGTATCTTTTTGATACTGATGTACCATTTTCTAAAATAGCTCAAATCTCTTTATGGATAATTATTCTCAAAGTTTTCAAATAGTATGATTTTTAGCCTTCTCCAGTCTAGCCAAAGGAAGTCCAGTAAGTGTACCTAGAGTGAAAATGATGCCTGACTCACCAGGGAAAGAGGCACAAGGTAGTGGAAAGGACTGAATTTAGGACAAAACAGTCAGGCACATGATACACAGTGAGACAGAGGTTTTTTGCCAAAAACAAACAGGTTGAAAGACATCTAGAGGCCTAGGGCTCCCTAGACATAACACCTAGATAAATCTGTCATGATGTGATTCTTACCATCAACTTTACAGGCCTACGCACCAGAGACTCAGACATGAACATACTCTTACTGATAGGGTCACGATAATGAAATTCACACGGAGACTCATATATAAACCAGAAAGCTAGTTTATGAAATTCCCAGTGGGGGTGTGGTAGCCATGGAGGTTCAAGAGAGAACCTGTGACAAGGAATGGTTAGACCTTTGGGGTCTGCCTCAACATTTGAGCCAAGGCTAAAAGAGATAAGCATAGCTCTTACCTGGCAGCCCTTGCCAAATACTGAGCCCAGCACTGAGCAGGGACACAATGGCTTGGCTATTACTTCCCAGTGCAGACTCTTTAATGGGCAATGCGCTAGAGCTTCGCTTCATTTGACAAATATTTTCTCAGCTTTGCACCATAGTCTAAGGCTCTTCATACCCAATCTTCCTGCTTTCCCCCTGAGACCCACATAGCAGACTGAAGTCTACGCCTGCCTTCCCCTGTTTCTCTTCCCTTTGTCTCTTACAGACATCACTCCCAATAAATCTCTTTTACTTCTCTTTCCTGGCATCCGCTTTCCGGAGGGCTTGACTGTCCAGAGTAACCAACTCTTTCCTGTAACTAGAATGTTATATCTACATGACATTGCCCTTGTTATCAAGGTACCAGAAGAACAGGCAGTAATCAGAAATCTGTTGAGTCTAGCAATGAGACGTGACTGTTTCCTTGAACTCGATCTTCCAATAGTTCTGACATGATTGCAGTTCTCTCAAATTCACCATGAACTTTTCTCCCTCTTCCCCTACCTTTACCTGGTTTGCTCCTGTTTGCACTTCAGGATCAAATTATGTATCTCTTCTCCTAGTAAGACTTCTCTGACCTGAGCTCTTCCATAGCTTTGGTGGTCCTATTTTGTTTCGAAAGGATTATATATGTATCCCTTTTGTACCAATTACACTATATTATCCAAAAATTACACAGCTATTTACCCCACTAGAGTACTATCTTGTGAGCAGGGACTATGTCTTATTTGTCTTTGTATCCCCAGTACTAAGCTCAGTGCCTGGTATTAACTAGAGTTCAACAAATGCATGATATGGAAGGGTTTCTGATTTTGGAATGAGAGTAGAATAAGATAACTTGAAAATACTCCTACTACAAATACATACAAATGCTAGATGAAACATAGGAAACATTATTTCAGATGCATAGCTAAGCTGACGATGAAGAAGGGAAATTCCCAAATGTTAGAAATGAAGGCAGCCCTGAAAACCAGACAAGTATGTTCTGCTAATGCTATAGCTTCCCTAGGAGAGTTTGGTGAGAGGTGGAGGGTAGCAATCTTGGTAAAGTAGGAGCTGGGGTTCCAGTGTTCATGCAGAAATAGGAGATTGAGGCCTTGGACCAGTGTGAAGGGAGGAGGGGGAATTGAGTTTGGATCCTTGAAGTGTTACAAATTTTATCGAAAGGTTTGACCAGAAAAGAAATTCCCACCAACACTCTAGGAGATGACAGGAAAATTTCTCTCTCTCTCAAGACTCTGGATAAAACAAATAAAAAATCTCTATAAAAGTTTAAAACCCAGGCCTTCACTTCCTTTGGGTTTCTAATTCAAATATGCATTGGCCTGGAATTTCCAAATCAACAAACTAACAGAAATTAAGTTCAGACTCAAGATTTTCCTGCAATTCTTGTCAAGAATACATGTAAAAACATACACATGAAAACTGTTCTGGAGGGTTCTGGTCTCAACCTGAGTTATAGCTTTTCATCTACATATGCACACTGTGATCTAAAACAACAAAATACATAACAATCCACTGTGAGCTAGAGACAGCGCAAGTATTCCAAAAACATTGTGCTAGAATGTCAACCTGAAAGAAAATATATTTAAAGTATACTTAAAAGTATTAAATACACTAATGGAAGAATCAAAGTCCTAAGGAAAGAATAAGACACCACAAAAAATAATGGGTAGTAAAAGAATCGGGCTACAATTAAATTCAGTAGTAGAACTTCAACAAATATTACACAATCTTAAAGAAAATATAATTGTTATCAAAGAAATAAACAGTAAAGAAGCTTAAGAAGAGACTGAGACATTATGTAAAAAATGAGGGAAAACTTAAACAAATCACCAATATAATGTCTCATAACAAATATGTAGGCATTGAAATTTTAAATAGATTACCCCTATCAAAATACCTATGGTACTTTTTACAGAACTAGAGCAAACAATTTTGAAATTTTTATGGGAACACAAAAGACCCCAAAGAGTCAGGAACAATCTTCAGAAGAAGAACAGAGCTGATGGTATCATGCTCCCTGGCTTTAGACTATACTACAAAGCTACAGTAATTAAAACAGTGTGGCACTGGCACAAAAACATACTTAAACATTAATGGAACAGAATGGAGAGGCCAGAAATAAACCCATGAACTTATGATCAATTATCCTATGACAAAGGAGGCAAGAATATACAATGGAGAAAAGACAGTCTCTTCAATGAGTGATGCTAGAAAACTGGACAGCTACATGTGGAAGAGTGAAATTTGAACATTTTCTAACACCATATACAAAAATAAACTCAAAATGGATTAAAGGCCCAAATATAAGATCAGAAACCATGAAACTGCTAAATGAAAACATAGGCAGAAATCTCTGATAAAAATCATAGCAATATTTGTATGGATCTATCTCCTATGGCAAAGGAAACAAAAGCAAAAACAAACAAATAGGACCTAATTAAACTTAAAAGCTTTTGTACAGCAAAGGAAACCATTGACAAAATGCAAAGACAACCTACTGAATGGAAGAAAATATTTGCAAATAATATGACCTATAAGGGGTTAATATCCAAAATATATAAACAGCTCATACAACTAACATCAAAACAAACAAACAAACAAAGACACAGCATAGTTAAAAGACAGGAAGAAGACCTGAATAGACATTTTTCCAAAGAAGACATACAGATGGCCAACAGACACGTGAAAAGATGCTCAAAGTCGTTAATCATCAGAGAAATGCAAATCAAAACCACATTGAAATATCACCTCACACACGTCAGAATGGCTATCATCAGAAAGACCACAAATAAATGTTGACAAGGATGTGGAGAAAAGGGAACACGAGTACACTGTTGGTGGGAATGTAAACTGGTGCAACCACTATGGAAACAGTATAAAGTTTTTTCAAAATAGTAAAAACAAAACTACCATATGATCTAGCAATTCCACTCCTGGATAAATAGGTGAAAAAAATGCAAACACTAATTCAAAAAAATACATGAACTCCAATGTTCATAGCAGCATTATTTACAGTTGCCAAGATATGGAAGCAACCTAAGTGTCCATCAACAGATGAATGGATGAAGAAGACGTGGTATACATACACAATGGAATACTAATCAGTCATAAAAAAGCATGAATTTTGCCATTTGCAACAACATGGATTCATTTGGTGGGTATTATGCTAAGTGAAGTACATTAGACACAGAAAGACAAATAATGTATGATATCACCTATAGGTGGAATCTGAAAAATAAAACAAACCAGTGAATATAAGAAAAAGAAACAGACTCACAGATATAGAGAACAAACTAGTGGTTATCAGTGAGGAGAGGGAATGGGGGAGGGGCAGGAAAGGGGTAAGTGTACAAACCACTATATACAAAATAAATAAGCTACAAGGATATATTGTACAGCACAGGGAATATAGCTAGTATTTTATAATAACTGTAGGGTATAACCTTAAAAAATTTTGAATCACTATATTGTATACCTGAAACTTATAATAATATTGTAAACCAACTATACCTCAAAAAAAATCAAATTAATCATACTTTAAGAGACTTAATGACTTAGAAGACAGATCTGAGGAAATCTAAAATAAAACACAGAGAAATAAAAAGTTATAAAATATAAAAAGAAAGTTAGGAGGCATGAAAGAGAAATGGGTAGTTCTAATTTACATCTAGAAGGAGTTCCAGAAAAGGAAAATAGACAGTGAGAGGTAATTTTAAGGAAGTAAGAGCAGACCATGGCCTAGAAAAAAGAGAAGGGAAAGACCTACAAAAACAAACCCCAAAAAATTAAGAAAATGGTAATAAGAACATACATATCAATAATTACTTTAAATGTAAATGGATTAAATTCTCCAACAAAAAAGACATAGACTGGCTGAATGGATACAAAGCCAAGACCTGTATATATGCTGTCTACAAGAGACCCACTTCAGACCTAGGGACACATACAGACTGAAAGTGAGGGGATGGAAAAAGATATTCCATGCAAAAGGAAATCAAAAGAAAGGTGGCATAGCAATTCTCATATCAGAAAAAAAATAGACTTTAAAATAAAGACTATTACAAGAGTCAAAGAAGGACACTCCATAATGATCAAGGGATCAATCCAAGAAGAAGATATAACAACTGTAAATATTTATGCACCCAACATAGGAGCACCTCAATACATAAGGCAAATGTTAACAGCCATAAAAGGGGAAATCGACAGTAACACAATCATAGTAGGGGACTTTAACACCCCACTTTCACCAATGGACAGATCATCCAAAATGAAAATAAATAAGGAAACACAAGCTTTAAATGACACATTAAACAAGGTGGACTTAACTGATATTTATAGGACATTCCATCCAAAAACAACAGAATACACTTTCTTCTCAACTGCTCATGGAACATTCTCCAGGACAGATCATATCTTGAGTCACAAATCAAGCCTTGGTAAATTTAAGAAAATTGAAATTGTGTCAAGTATCTTTTCCGACCACAACACTATGAGACTAGATATCAATTACAGGAAAAAATCTGTAAAAAATACAAACACATGGAGGCTAAACAACACACTACTAAATAACCAAGAGATCACTGAAGAAATCAAAGAGGAAATCAAAAAATACCTAGAAACAAATGACAATGAAAACACGATGACCCAAAACTTATAGGATGCAGCAAAAGCAGTTGTAAGAGGGATGTCTATAGCAATACAATCCTACCTCAAGAAACAAGAAACATCTCAAATAAACAACCTAACATCACACCTAAAGCAATTAGAGAAGGAAGAACAAAGAAATCCCAAAATTAGCAGAAGGAAAGAAATCATAAAGATAAGATCAGAAATAAATGAAAAAGAAATGAAGGAAACAATAGCAAAGACCAATGAAACTAAAAGCTAGCTCCTTGAGAAGATAAACAGAATTGATAAACCATTAGCCAGACTCAGCAAGAAGAAAAGGGAGAAGACTCAAATCAACAGAATTAGAAATGAAAACAGAGACGTAACAATTGACCCTCAGAAATACAAAGAATCATGAGGGATTGCTACAAGCAACTATATGCCAATAAAATGGACAACCTGGAAGAAATGGACAAATTCTTACAAAAGCACAACCTTCCGAGACTGCACCAGGATGAAATAGAAAACATAAACAGACCAATCACAACCACTGAAATTGAAATTGTGATTAAAATTCTTCCAAAAAACAAAAGCCCAGGATCACACTGGCACATGATACAAAATATAGCAGAAGGAGGAACAAAATATAGCAAAGGGAGGAACACTTCCAAAATATCACAGAGGGAGGAGGAACACTCCCAAACTCATTGTACGATACCACCATCACCCTGACAACAAAACCAGAAAAAAATGTCACAAAAAAAGAAAACTACAGACCAATAACACTGATGAACACAGATGCAAAAATCTCAACAAAAAACTACAAAACAGAATCCAACAGCATATTAAAAAGATCATACACCATGATCAATGGGGTTTATCCCAGGAATGCAAGGATTCTTCAATATACGCAAATCAATCAATGTGATATGCCATATTAACAAACTGACGGAGAAAAACCATATGATAATCTCAATAGATGCAGAAAAAGCTTTTGACAAAATTTAACACCGATTTATGATAAAAACTCTCCAGAAAGTAGGCATAGAGGGAACTTACCTCAACATAGTAAAGGCCATATATGACAAATCCACAGCCAACATCATTCTCAATGGTGAAGAACTGAAAGCATTTCCTCTAAAATCAGGAACAAGACAGGGTTGTCCACTTTCACCATTACTATTCAACATAGTTTTGGAAGTTTTAGCCACAGCAATCAGAGAAGAAAAAGAAATAAAAGGAATCCAAATCGGAAAAGAAGAAGTAAAGCTGTCACTGTGTGCAGATGGCATGATACTATACACAGAGAATCCTAAAGATGCTACCAGAAAACTGCTAGAGCTAATCAATGAATTTGGTAAAGTAGCAGGATACAAAATTAATGCACAGAAATCTCTTGCATTCCTATACACTAATGATGAAAAATCTGAAAGAAAAATTAAGGAAACACTTCCATTTACCATTGCAACAAAACGAATCAAATACCTAGGAATAAACCTACCTAAGGAGACAAAAGAACTGTATGCAGAAAACTATAAGACACTGATGAAAGAAATTAAGGAGGATACCAACAGATGGAGAGATATACCATGTTCTTGGATTGGAAGAATCAACATTGTGAAAATGAGTATACTACCCAAAGCAATCTACAGATTCAATGCAATCCCTATCAAGCTACCAATGGCATTTTTCACAGAACTAGAACAAAAAATTTCACAATTTGTATGGAAACTCAAAAGACCCTGAATAGCCAAAGCAATCTTGAGAAAGGAAAACGGAGCTGGAGGAATCAGGCTCTTGGACTTCAGACTATACTACAAAGTTACAGTAATGAAGACAGTATGGTACTGGCACAAAAACAGAAATATAGATCAATGGAACAGGATAGAAAGCCCAGAGATAAACCCACGCACATATGGTCACCTTATCTTTGATAAAGGAGGCAAGAATATACAATGGAGAAAAGACAGGCTCTTCAATAAGTGGTGCTGGGAAAACTGGACAGCTACATGTAAAAGAATGAAATTAGAACACTCCCTAACACCATACACAAAAATAAACTCAAAATGAATTAAAGACCTAAATGTAAGGCCAGACACTATAAAACTCTTATAGGATAACATAGGCAGAACACTCTATGGCATAAATCACAGCAAAATCCTTTTTGACCCATCTCCTAGAGAAATGGAAATAAAAACAAAAATAAACAAATGGGACCTAATGAACTTAAAAGCTTTTGCACAGCAAAGAAAACCATAAACAAGACGAAAAGACAACCGTCAGAATGGGGAAAATATTTGCAAACAAAGCAACTGACAAAGGACTGATCTCCAAAATATACAAGCAGCTCATCCAGCTCAATATCAAAAAAACAAACAATCCAATCCAAAAATGGGCAGAAGACCTAAACAGATACTTCTCCAAAGAAGATATACCGATTGCCAACAAACACATGTAAGGATGCTCAACATCACTAATCATTAGAGAAATGGAAATCAAAACTACAATGAGGTATCACCTCACACCAGTCAGAATGGCCATCATCAAAAAATCTACAAACAGTAAATACTGGTGAGGGTGTCAAGAAAAGGGAACCCTCTTGCACTGTTGGTGGGAATGTAAATTGATACAGCCACTATGGAAAACAGTATGGAGGTTCCTTAAAAAAATAAAAATAGAACTACCATATGACCCAGCAATCCCACTACTGGGCATATACCCTGAGAAAACCATAATTCAAAAAGAGTCATGTACCACAATGTTCATTGCAGCACTATTTACAATAGCCAGGACATGGAAGCAACCTAGGTGTCCATCGACAGATGAATGGATAAAGAAAATGTGTCACGTATATACAATGGAATATTACTCAGCCATAAAAAGAAACAAAATTGAGTTATTTGTAGTGAGGTGGATGGACCTAGAGTCTGTCATACAGAGTGATGTAAGTCAGAAAAAGAGAAACAAATACCATATGCTAACACATATATATGGAATCTAAAAAAATAAAAAATGGTTCTAAAGAACCTAGGGTCAGGACAGGAATAAAGACGTAGACATAGAGAATGGACTTGAGGACATGGGGAGTGGGAAGGGTAAGCTGGGATGAAGTGAGAGAGTGGCAATGGACATATATACACTACCAAATGTAAAATAGATAGCTAGTGGGAAGCAGCCGCACAGCACAGGGAGATCAGCTCGGTGCTTTGTGACCACCTAGAGGGGTGGGATAGGGAGGGTGGGCGGGAGATGCAAGAGGGAGGAGATATGGGGATATATGTATATGTATAGCCGATTCACTTTATTACAAAGCAGAAACTAACACACCATTGTAAAGCAATTATACTCCAATAAAGATGTTTAAAAAAAAAAAAGATGCAGACATAGAGAATAGACTTGAGGACACAGGGAGGGGGAAGGGTAAGCTGGGACGAAGTGAGAGAGTAGCATTGACATATATACACTACCAAACGTAAAATAGATTGCTCGTGGGAATCAACTACATAGCACAGGGAGACCAACTCGGTGCTTTGTGACCACCTAGAGGGGTGGGATAGGGAGGGTGGGAGGGAGATGCAAGAGGGAGGTGATATGGTGATATGTGCATACATATAGCTGATTCACTTTGTTATATAGTAGAAACTAACACATACCCGAAAAAGAAAAGAAAAGAATAGAAGCCAGAATAAAATCTTGGTGGAATGAATTCAAAAATAAGAGTTTGATTTAGGCCAGAGAAGACAAAGTTTCTATTTTGTATGCCCTCTTCCATCACCTAGTTATGTCCCCCTGGAAGGATTGTTATGTCTCTCTGGAAGGATTTTTAAATCTATTCATTCTCAGCAGGGGGAAAAAAAAAGTCCTTAGGGCTGTCTGTCACTGGCAGAAGAAATGTAAGTAAAGCTTCAGTGTGTGTGTGTGTTATCCATCCAAAATCTAGGCTATTGTAAGGCCCAGTGAAATATTATTGCCCCACAGCAGAAAATACCTTTCTGGGGCCAAAAAGTCAGAATAAATGCCATTATGTTTATTTAATGAGGCTGTTCCAAGAATCAAGCTAATATACATACAACATATCTTGTAAAAAAAAAATTTATATTTAATAAATGGAATGGCAATTCTGATGATAACACTGCTAAAGGGGTCTTCACCAACATCCTTTGAGTGCCAGGACTTGGGACCCAAACATGCCCCCTTCAACTTGGCAGAAGGAAGTTGATCCCTATGGTATGAAGACTGAAGGTGAAACTCAAGGGATCTAATACCAGACTGGCCCCAATTAACTCCACCTTCCCTGACAATGGCCTGGCATTTATGTGTATAGGTGTACAGCGTAATTATAGCTGGTTTTTTAAAGGCAGAATCCATTAAGGATATGAGTTTTATTACTAAAATATTATAGAGTACATAAAACTTTTTGGAACCTGGGATATATTTTCCCCCACGAGTAGCGTTAACAGAGAGCTTAACTCCCAAACCAACATAACAGACAAAAATCTACATTGTCCATGGTGAACAATGGAATACACATCACTGGGTACCACCTCACTGTGTCTTGTTCCTAAGGGAACGTCCACGTATAGATCCAATGTAAAATGGAAGACTCAGGACTACAAGACCACAGTCCTTTCCTCCAGCCATGGCTTTCCCCTTTCACCATGTGTCTACCAGCTCTCCTGCCCCTGGACACTGAGTCCCCCCAACCCCAAATTCAGAGGAGGTTGAAGCAGGATGAAGGGTTCCAATACTACCTGTGTGGGCTTAGTGAGAGTGAGCAAGAAATGGTTTCCTTTCCTGGAGACAGTATGAACATGCTTACAAGCTAAAAATTAAAAAAAAAAAAAAAAGACAGGGTGGCAGAGCCAGGATACTTCTAGGTTTGTCCTCAAGACATCAGTCTATTAATTAAACTAATTCAAATAACAATGTTTGAGATGTACTAAAGGTTTCAATAAATCAGGTAAGGCTCTGCATTAAGCACTTCATATATAGTATTTAAGTCTTCTTGCCTATGTGATAGGTATTATCTCCCCCATTTTATACAGGAAGAGACTGAGGCTTTGAAATGTGAAGTTACCAGTCCAGGGTCGAAGAGCTAGCCAGCCCTGGAGACAGGATTTGACAAGACGAAGATGAAGTCCGGCTCCAGCTGCATGTCTGTGAAGCATGCCTTCCCTGTCCAACCCCCTTAGGCTGTCAGGAAGAGCAATTACACACTGGTGTGGCAAATAGGTTTTAACTCATGCCAGCTCTGATCTATTTGTGATTGTTTTGATAAAGATTCCAACGCTGCATCAGGACTCAGTGAAAAAAAATGCTGTGCTCAGTTAGCAATGTCTGCCCTTGGTGAGAAAGAGGTCGAGGGACGCTATTTGCTACGTATTGGCCATCCCAGAGTAGTGAATTCTCTGGAGAGTTTCTATCTTTAATACTCAAGTTAGAGTTATAAGAAGAAAAATAACATTGACAATTGCTGCCACTCCTGATTTATTTTTTTAATGGAAAGACACCCATCTGTGATATAAAACTTAAAAATGGAATTTATGCTGCTAAATTTTTCTGAAGTCTGTATTGGGAAAGGTTAACCTCAAACACCACTGCTTCCAACATTCCATAATTTTTTTAAATGATAAAAGAAGTGATAATCCAGCAGCAGAGACAAAATGAAGTGGTATGCTTCCCCCCTCCCCCCCCAAAAAAACCCCAAAACAAACAAAACCCCTTATAATTGTCAAGCAACTGCCAGGAGTTTCATGAGTCAAGCACCCAGATTAATAAATCCCAGTTCCCCATTGACCCAGGGAAACACACAGGAAAATCACATCTGTCCATATATATGTCCCACCACTTCTCATCACCAGACCAGCAACTGCCATGACCCAAGCCATCCTCATCTCTCACCTGGGTGACTGATACCCCCTACATGGCCTCATGGCTTCTACCTTTATCCTCTACAGATTTTAGCACAGGTGCCAGAATGATTCTCTTAAAACATAAGTCAGATCCTGTCATTCATTCCTTTGCTCAAAACCATGCAACGTATTACATCCCATATTACTCGGATTAAAAGCCAAAGTCCATAGAGTGGCTTCCTTAGGCTCTAAGCTGCCTTTTTTCCCTTCCTATCTTCATCTCACCACAGTCCCCTGCCCCCCAACTCTAATGACACCAGCCTTTTCACTAGTCTGTAAACATGCCAGGCTCGCTCCATCTCAAAGCTTCTGTACTTGTGGTTCCCTTCGCCTGGAATGTTCTCCCCAGATCTCCCCACAAGCTCACACTCTCACCTCCTTCTTGTCTTTGCTCCACGTCCTTTTCTCAATGAGGCTTTTTTTTTTTTTTTTTTTTTTACCTAAAACTGCAACCCCACACCCTCTACCAGATCTGCCTTCTCTGCTTTTTAAAAAACGTTTTTGTCTGTATCCCTTACAACCATCCTACACATTACATATTCACTTTTTGTCAACTTTCCCCTTCTTACCACCCCCACTAAACTGTAAACTTCCTGAGGGCAGGGACATCTTCCGTTTTGTTTTCTGCTCTCTTCCCAGGGTCTACAATTGTGGCTGCTATATAGGAGACACTCCATGAGTGATTGAGTTAAGCACCTGGACTTATAAATTCTGTTTACTGCAAAACAGGGGGAAAAAAGTCAAATCAAAATTTCTAAGCATTTTTTTTTTTTTTACAACAGATCCAGAATGCAGAAAGATTCCTAAATGTGGCTTTATGTGGGAACCTGGGTCTATTTCTTAATAAAGATCCAATTTCTAGATGTCTTAGTCCCTAAGGCTCCACACTAAAGTGCTCAGTTCACAGTGACCATAAAAGCATATTGTGTTCTTACTGCTGCGTGTATAGCCAGAACTAATGAGTCATAATATACATTTTACCACCACCAACCCAGGTGATTCTTATGCACTTGAAAGTCTGAGAAGCACGATCCTGTGTGATGAGTTTCCAGCAGAGGGCTCTGAGGTCTTATCAATGGAAGCACAAGCCAGTCTTTGGACTCCAGGAAACCCAGGGGTTGCTTGTTCTTAGGTAACAGAGTTTTTTAAAAAAAAAGTTGACCTCAAAAGTCAGGCTTCCATTTCTAACTCCTGCATCAGCTACTTGTGAAATCTCCTAAACTGAAAGAAAAATCTTTGCTCAATGTACCATGCTGCCTTTAGTTAGCGTCACATGGCCAACATGCACCACACCTTAGCCAAGAAAGCATCATAGGAGGAAAGTGATGCCAGAGCTCTTGCACTGTCAGCCCTTTGACAGATCACGTTTTCCTCTTTGGGGTCCAGCTGAGTCATCTGTTTAGGTGGATAGGAATACAAACCCTCCCTCCCCTCAAAGATGTTTTGAGTTTCAGATGGGGTCTTATTTGCGAAAGTCCTCTGAAAGGATAACAGTGCTGTATAAGATGAGGTATTACTTAAGCATTAGTATTTTACTTGCCACTTCCTAACACATGCTTGGTTCATGCTTAGTGAGATGCATTCACGCCATATCACGATTAGCATTTGAGGACCAACTGTTGTTTGCTCTTGTGCCAGAAGCCATAGCAGCTAAGGTAGGACATCTTCCAATTCTATGGTTTTGGTCCTAATTATTTTGCACAGCACCCACACAGCAATACGTTTTCCCTTGCCACTGACAGAATTATAAGAAATAACTATCCTTCCTTCCTGAATCATCCAATCATTAAAACTGAGCTCCCCCACCCCAGAGAGTTCTCACCCTCTTTCCGTGCTTCAACCACCGGGTCCTTAGCAAATCTTGCCTCACTTTGAGGAGCAAAATAGCCTTGTCCTCACCAAGAAGGACACTTCTCACCCACCAGAACAAATAGTTGCTGTCCTTGGATCAACAGGCAGGCTAAAACATCTTGTAAATCTGCATTCCTATCAACTCCACCTTCTATTTGCCCTGGGTATTTGGATGTCATTCCCAACTCTCCCACTCTCTTCAACTTTTGCGCCTTCCTCTCTGACCTCATTGTTGCGCTCTGAATTCACAGGATTTACCCACCAGCAGTTCCACAATCCCCCAGGCCCCCCACTTGTGACCTTTGCCTATATGCTGCATCACCAACCAGAGCCAAAGTGCCTGGGCCTGGCCCCTTCTGAATTACTTGATTCCAAAACCACTCGAGAGCTAGTACTGGGTACCAACTTGCTGGTCCTTCTCATGAAACAACTCACTCTGCTTGGGCCATATCTGGGTGCCATTGCTATTTACAACCCACGGCTATTCTGTGGGACACTTTCCAAAAGCTCCCATAAGTTCATTTATTTAAAAAGATGAACTTATCCACTGAAGTATAATGAACATACAGAGACACACGAGTCATAAACAACTCAGTAAATATTCAGAGTGAACACATGTGTATGGTTTCCATTCAGATCAAGAAATAGAACATTTCCAGCACCCCAGAAGCCCCTTCATGTCCCTTCCCAGTCATTAAAATCCCCAAGATAAACATTTTCTCCTCCCAGTCATCATTCACCTCCCCTCCAAATAACAATTACCTTGACTTTTAACACCATAGGTTTGTTGTACCTGCTTTTGAACTTTATATATGGAATCATGCAGTATGGACTCTTGTGCCTGCCTTTTTCTACTAAACAGGTCTATGAGATTTATCCATGTTGTTGCATGTAGAAGCTTATTCTTTATTACTATAAAGTATTACAGGTTATGAATATACCACTATTTACCTGCTTTTGATGGACATTTGGTTATTTCCAGCTTTGTTCCATTGCAAGTAGCATTGCCGTAAACATCCTTATACATGTCTCTTCTGGTGAACATAATGTACACATTTCCTGTTGAGTTATAACCAGGAGTAAAATAACTGGTTGAGAGGATGTACATGCCTTCACTGTCAGTAGATGTAGCAGTTTTCCAAAGCTATTGTACACGTTTACACTCCCATCAACAGTATTTGCAAATTCCAGTCACTCTACATCTTTGCAAACATCTGGTATTGCCCTGTACATTTTAGTCATTCCAGTTATTGTGATTTAATGTAATTCCCCCATGACTGACGATTTCAAGTACCTTTCAGTATGTTTATTGACATTTTGGGTATTTGTAAGTGCCTGTTCAAGTATTTTGCCCATTTTTCTATTCACACATCTTTTTCTTATTGCCATGTGGGGTAAGAATATTTATGTTTGTAGGTAGTGCCAATGCCATCTCCCACTCTGCAATTTGCATTATCACTCTCTAAATAGCGTCTGTTAATAAAGAGACATTCCTAACTCAGAGTCCGGAAGCCAAATTTTTCCCTTATAGTTAGTGCTTTTCACATGTTCAACAATCCCAGCAAGTGACAGTCTGCCTCTGATGGATGCAAATTGTCGCCACCGTGGCATCTGTTGGTATGAAAATCACTCAAAATAGTCCATCTTTAAAGTCATACAAATGGCAAAATTTCTCAGGTTTTCCCTGAAATTGACTTTTCCCAAAACTGAGCCAAGGGCTGGCCTAGACCTTCGAGTCAACCACATACTGCTGATATAAGATTTATTGACATTGGCTTGAGAACTCCAGTCCCGAAAGATCCCCAGTGAATGAAGCAAAGACCTGTTAAAAAATGCTTACCTCATAATTATTTAGCAATCAATGTGGTAAATAAAGACAAAAAGTATTGTGTTTAGTTATACTGCCTTATAAAGAAAATATTGATCAGCATCAGACAGGACCATTAAAGCCCAGAGATGATTTAGGGCCATTTCATTTAATCCTCACCACGGAGAAGATAGTGTTTTATCTTTTACGGGTGAGAAATTTGAAGCACAACTGTAAGAAATTAGATAATGCACGAAAGTCCATAGAACAAAGCCTGTCACACTGACTAAGCAGTCAATAAATCTTGGCTACTGTTGCTGTTATTCCAAGTTCTTTATGTTGCAGTTGTAAAGATGAGGCCCACAAATATAAAGCACCCGCTTCTCAACTCACATGGCTTTCTTGTTCCAGAATTAAGACTAAACCCTATATAATCATATTCTCAGTCAACAGTCTCTCAGAATTGCCTACCTAAAATAGTTCCCGAGGATATTTACAGGGGAAATGGATTCATAAATACTTAATAACTGACAGGGTGCACAACTTCTTATTTTCATTTTCATCACTTTATAAATTATAATACCATGCTTATAAAGAACTGATCTTTTCGTTATTGAAACAACACTCATTCTATTTTTCAACTAAGATCATTTTTCATCACATATGAATGTTACCTTCTCCACCATAATACTATGATGAGTGTTTCAGTTAACTTTTGTTGGGTAACAAACTATCTCGTAATGTGGTAATGTAGAACAGTGATCATTTATTTTTCTCAGGAATCTAAGGGTCAGCAATTTAGGCTTTGCTTACCTGAGTGGTTCTGATCTCAGCTGGACTCATTCACACATTTGTGCTCAACTACAGATCAGCTACCCAGTTCTGCTTCTGGGGGTTGACTGTTTGGCCGCTGGCATGATGAAGTCCCCGGCCTATGTATCTCTCATCACCCAATAGGCAACCTGGGCTTATTCACATGGTGATTCCAAGATGGCAGATGAAAGTGTGAAAGCCTCTTGGGGCCTAGGCTCAGGAAGAACAAAACACTTGCCACATTTTATCGGCCAAAGCAAGTCACAAGTTGTTGGAGCTGGTCATCGAGAGGACATGACTGCTGGTTGACCTGGATAATTGGAGGCTCCTCATCACCTCACCTCTTCTTGGAATGGAGGTCCCACCTACTATTCCCATACTAGCAGCCACTTCAAGGTCAAGGATGCACCCTTGAGAAAGTAAGCTGTGGTTGAGACCATCCAGCTGTGGTTAAGGCCTCTACAGCAACTTTTAAGATTCCAGCGGTTGGGTGGGGAAATCTACTCGTCTTGCAGCCGCCTAAGACAAGCCACATATGTAAGTTCCCTTGCTCATTAAACCTGCCAGCTACCAATCTGGAGTGGTCTGCCTCTTTCTTCCATCTCTCCTTGCCCTCTGTGTATGGGAGCCAATCTGTGAACCAACACAAGTCCAACCCAGATCCAAGGAGTGAGGAAATGGACTCTACTTCTTGATGGAAGATTCTGCAGAATCACATTGAGAAAGTCGGATATGGTGAGGGAAATAATTGCAGCCACTTTTGAAAAACTTTACAACAATGAATATACGTAACTGTCAGATAGACATGTTAATTCTATCCTTGTTTGGACTAGAAGTCCTGTTATCTTTTAGCAAAATAAAGCTTTCTCTGCAGTCATTAAAATAAGGATTTGTATTTTTATATTTTTCTCCTATCACATGAGCAAATATTTAAAAATTATAATACCCGAGGCTGGCAAATTAGGAAGGAAATGGACACTCTCATATGTGTATGTATCAGAGTGCATACATTTTGAATCAGGAATTTCATGATGAAGAAGTTATTATCTTAAAAATCATGGATTTCACAAAGACATACCTCTCTGGCTATTTAACGAAGCATTATTTTTTTAATACTGAAACACTGAAAAAATTGATGTCCAACAATAAATAATTGTTAAACACATTATGATATAACCATATAATGGAATACTATAAAGTCATTAAAATGAAGATATAGTCAAATGTTAAATGATTTAGAAAGATAGTCACAACATATAAAGGTCAAAAAGATTATATATGGTGTTATTTGCTTTATTTGTATTTTTTGGTTATAACTATTTTCTAAAGATATTACAATTGGTATTTGTTTTTTTCAATCAGATGGATAGATGCCCATTGACAATAAATTTGTCAGTCCTTTCACCTGCTGCAAATTAGCATTTATAAAAAACAATCTACCTTTGGTGGTATTATCACAGGAGAACTTAAAATCTCATGTGAAGAGATTTTACTGTGAAGCATTGTTTAAACATGAACCTGTGCAATGAGTCATGAACCCATGCTTGCCAGTCATTTTCTGTTTTAATACTCCAGTAACTGGTACCGGCAGCACAATTTATTTGGAATGGAAGTCATAAAATGTTAACAGGTCCAGCTCTGCCAAGTTCTGGTTGAATGACTTGAAGAAAATCACCATCTCTTTTCGTTGCATTTTCCCATCTGTCAAATGAGGATATAATGGACCTTAAAATCCTTGAGAGAAAAAACTGACCAGGTCTTATTCAGCTTTGTGTCCTCAGCCTTGCCTGGGGATACATTATATGTGCCCCAGTAGCATACCTGCCTACTTCTCAGAGGTGTTTGCAGAGCCATGGAGGTTGTATGGAATATACCATCACTCTACAAGGAAGGTTTCCATAAGGAAGGAAGAAGAATCAGACACATCTTATGCACCATGTCATGCCCTCTTGTATTCACCTATGCCCAAGGCATTTGGCCACTTGTTCTAACCTCAGTGGCTGCAGTAGCTACCAGCTCTGTGGGAAATCTGACCAATCTCACTTGGGTACAACCCAACAGCATCTTACCACACACCCGTATTATGGAAGACTGAGACACTACAGGACCCAGTGGAAACCCGCACACATGCAATGCAAAATTACATAAGAATTAAGACTCAAGGTGAAACTCTGACCAGTGGACAAAGTCTTCTCCCTCCCTCCCCAAACAGACCATCCTGAGAAATGGTCATGTATAGGGCCAATGTCACCTGGGTAATGCATCGTCATGTTAGATTGTCCACCTTCTTTGCTTCACTTCCTCTTTCCCTCACTCCTGCTTCCTAGTATTCCAGGCCTGCCCACCTCAGGAAGGGCCTTAAAGGGCAGTGGTTAATGAAATCCTAGTGGGCAGAGCTGTGATCAGTATATTTTATCATTCACTTTGTATGGAGAAGTCGCCTAAAGTATAAATATACAAGGAATCCTGGGCAATGAATTGGCTGGCTGGTCAGGGGCCCAGAAGGAACAGATTAGAATATTGGGGAGAAAGAGGCCTGTGAAAGAGATAATGATGGACATTTGAGCACGGGCACAAAGTATGCAAAGGTTATATCTCACGTCCTCCAGAGAATGTGAATGTCCTCCAGAGAGCATTCACCATAAAGGAGACTCTCAAAGACCAGATGATAGGAATGACTTGTCCTGTGGATGTCAGCCAGGCTGTCTCCTTGAGTATCCCAAGGTGGCATGATGAGCCCACGAACAGAGCCATCATGGTGGTGGGAATGGAGGCTGTACAAGGACCCCTCAGCACAGACTCCCTCTCAGCAAGACTGATCCAGTTCTACTACTGCTGAATGCACAAACTGCCAGAAGGAAAAACTAAGGCTGAGCCCTCATAAGGCACCATTTTGGAGGGGACCAGCCAACTGTTTGATGACAAGTTAACCGTATCCATTCCACCTTAGAGGAGATAGCAATTTATCCCAACCAGAATGTGTGTCTACTCTGCATATATGTTTTCCTTCCCTGCTACACTACAGAGCCTCTGTCAATATCAGCCCCCGTGGACTTGCACAATGTCTCTTCTCCTGACATGACATCCCATATAACATTGCCTTGGACCAAGAGACCCATTTCTCTTCAAGAACACTCAACAATAGGTACATGAACATGTGATCAACTGCTCATCACCCAAAAGCAGTCAACCTAACAAAACAGGCTGTTAAAGGCTCAGCTAAAGTGCCAGGTTGAAGACTACTCTTATGGAGTTGAAGCTTTCTTGTCTAAAATGTGGTATATGTATTTAACCAAAAGGGCTGTGTTCCCACTATGTAGAATATGGGAGTCCAAGAACCAAGGGGTAAAAATAGGATCGGCCCCTTTAATTGTCACTCCTGATGACCCACTGTGGAATTTGTGTTTCTCATCCTATTTCCTAATTCAGGGTGGGGGTAGGGAAAAAGTGAGCAGTGTGAAGAACAAATTTTTCCATCATGTAACACATAATGGTTCCAGTGAATTCCCCACTGTAATACCATAGATCACTGACTTCCTTATGCTACTGGACAAAGAAGAGAATCATCCTACTGATAAAAGCACTCAACCCTGACTGCCATGAGGACCTGGGGAAGCTGCCACACAATGGATGAAGGAGGAGCACGTCTAGAGGCAGAGGATTCCCTAGAACATCCCTTGGTGCTTCTCAGTCAGTAATAACAGTAAACAGACAACCGTAGTAATCACAGCCTGACACAAACAACGCATAGAAAATATCAGGGATGAAGGTTTGAGTCCTCTTACTGGGACACACCAGATCTACTCAGGTGTTGGCCACAGTTAGGAGAAATCTAGACGAGATGGTGGAGGAGGGAGATGATACGTATCAATTAGCAACTGTCATTTGTGCCATTAACCTTCTTGTCTAAGTCTTTTCAGAGTCTGAGCTGCCCATTCCTTGAAAGATCCTCTGACTGACTGGACTTGTGCCCTCCCCTCCCAGAGAGGGCACCATTTTGTAGTATAGGAGCCAAATACAATGTCTGTTCTCATACCTGTACCATGTACTTCTTGCCTCCTGCCCAGGGTTTCCTGTTGTTACTAAGATGGGACATGCTGCAGAGCCCGTGTATGCACATCCAAGATGTTCAGAGGAATCAACACCCATGAGGTTAAATTTTGACCAAGGGCAGGCAGGGGCCAATGGATGAATTCTTCTCACTTCCTCCCTTGGAGGAAGACAGTCTTTTCTTGCAGATCCATCATTTACACAATCTCTAAGATGATCCTGCAAGACTCAGTTCCCAGTTGCTCTTGACACCAAGTGGTGGTGGGCTTAATAATGTACTTTTATACTGGCTTTCCCTCCTTTCCTGACTCATTTCCATTTTCCTTTCCTTCTGTTCCCTGGGATTATATTGTCTAATAAAGAAGTAGCACAGAAGCCTCTGCCTCAGGCTTTGATTTGGAAACCAGGATAAGACAGAAAACGATAGGCAGGCACAGCCGTGGTGTTCACACCAGGGAGAGAAACCTGTGAGGGAGGCAGCAAGCCTTCTAGAGGTGGGAGGACACAGTCCACTCTTCCCAGAAACAGGAGAGTCTTCATGAACTTCCCAGGGACCTGGGTTCAATGCCAAGATTAAGGCAAAGAATAGCCCTGTAGCAAACAAATGGACAGATAGTCCCCAAATCCCTTTCTTCTTCAGCCTTAGAACATATCTTTCCTGTTCTGATGGTGTTGACCCCATCTTCACCCCTAAGGATGGTCATGAGATCAAGCATGGCCTATCAAAAGCCCCCCACCTCCAGTACTATGATTGTTTTAGGAATTAGTCTCTGATTGGAGCCAAGCCAGTCAGGATCTTCTCTGGGATCTTTCTACCAGTTCTATAAGAAAAAAAACTGCTTTCTTTTTGCTGGGGCACTAAAGCTAGGAGGATGAGAGTCCTGAGCTAGTGGCCTTCATTGATGCCACATGGAATCTGCCCAGTAATGCAGCCAAAAAAAAAAAAAAAGCAGAACTTAGAGCTGCAAATAAAGACTTTTATTTATTGACACCACCACCATGGGTCCAGGTAGGACTATCAATAAATAAACACGCATCAGTTTCTAGGAAAGGAGTCAGGGTTTTTATGACTACAGTACTGACAAAATGAGTTGAGCCCTTATGAGCTGAGAATTGAAGGCTGTCAAAATGCTATTAAATCTAGCAGAAGCATAATGTCTAAAAGGTAGGGCTGGCTTCACCTATGGCTGGATCTGAGGGTCCAAACAGTATAACCATGACTACCTCTATTTTCAGCTCTGAGCTCTGCTTTTTTTTCTGTTGGCTTCACTATTGGGCAGATTTCATGTGCAGAACAGCCATGGCCTTGAGGCTCAGCGTGGCTATGGGAACTGCAGTAATTCGTGGTTGCAGTGGGCAGCTCTGAGAAGGGGAGCCGCAGGTCCATCCCCGCACTGGAAGTGAGCACTTGACAACCACAGCCAGGAGGACAGACGCTCCACCCGCTCCTGAATTCGGTGGAGGTTATAATGAAGAGGCAGGCCGAAATCAAAGCTGGAGTCCTAGGGGTCACTCTGGAAGGGAGCTAGGGAGAAAAATGGTGCTTCTGATTGGCACTTTTTTTCCCCTCTATAGCTCCACCTTTGTCCTGCTATAAGCATGAACCAAGTCAAATGTTAAGCAGGTGACATTTGACAGTCCCAAGAAAATATTTTCTCTTCTCCTTACCACAGCAACATTCCCCTGCACACCATTTGGATGTATCACTCTTGCTCAGAATTCTAACAGCTGAGTCACGAGAAGTGACAGACTGAGAAATAATACTTTCTTGATTTAAAAAAAATTTTTTTTTAAGTTAACATAAACATCAAACTGTAAAGGCTGAGCATATATGAAACTTAGTTTTGCAATTAAATAATTCCCAACAAAGTTAATTTCAGACCTCCTAAGACACACATAGATAGCATTCTTATGATGCCTAGGAATTAGCATATGAGTAGTTCTAAGAAATGACTAGTCATTGTTGCATTTTTCATAAAGTTAAATCCAACTGAGTCAGTTGTAGAGACAGGAAAGAACACAAATAGTTCCCTTAATCCTCTCCCACTGAGAAGCAATGCTGGAAGGAGCTCATCATTGTCCCAAGGACCCCAACCCTCATCTGGAATTTAGACTTCCCACCCTACTCCCAACAGCCAGGGCCAAGACAGTGGTCAGCTAGTAGCTTGTAGAACAGCTGGAAACTCCATCCAGACACTTGTGGGAACCTCAGTGGTGGTTTCATTTGCCCTGTGATTAATCCAAGAGATTCCAGGGCAGCTCCCTGTTTCTTTTAAAGAACACACAACATTAGACAAAGGGATTTTGAAGTTAGCAAGAAACTTCACATCCAAGATGTCTCATACAACAATTTTGCCAAAATAAGGGGTTTCCTGTCACCAATTCTTTTTGCTTTCTATAAAATTTTAGCATACACTGAGCTCAAAGAAGAGAGAGGACTACGGGCTGAACTGTCATCATTCCAGAAAGGCAAAGACAAATGAAGCAAGACAAATGAAGCTAATACTAATAGTTATTTGGAAGGAAATACATAATAAAATAACTGATGCTTTCCTCTAATTAAGGAAAGTAGACAATAACATTGTAAAACTCAAAACCAAACACCTGATCTCCTTGCACGCATCTCCACCAGACTACCACGTCTCTACCTGGAACAGTGCTGTGTGCTACCTGAAGGTATAAAATGGTGAGAAGAGGGAGAGAGACCCCGCCTGCCTATAATCAGTGAAGCGCAGGCTACGTGGAAGTGGTGAGAAGGGCCCCCTAACCCAAACTCTGGGGGTCAGAAAAGCTTCCTGCACAGAGTGGTATCCAAGCCAAAAACCAAATATCAAGTTTAGACACTGTGGAGAATAGTGTTTCACGAAGAGAAATGACATATGTTAAACCTGGGGAGGATAGAATCATTAAAAGAAGTTCAGGACAGTTCATTTATTCAAGGGCAGGAAGTAGGGAGTAGAGAATAAGGAAGAGATAAAAATGGAGGGAGGGAGGCAGAAGCCAGATCATGAAGGGTTTTAAGTCATGCTTAGGTGTTTGCAGTTTAACCTCCGAAAATGACAAGACATTGAGGAGATTTAAAATGGTGAGGGATCTGTACGTAAGTGTTTGAGAATCTTTATAATCCCAGTGTCTAGTATTGGTGCCCAACTCTCAACAGGTGTTTAATAAATGCAGGGGTGATGGGGTGTGGCGAGTACAGAAGAGATGACTAACCAATGAAAAGATGGGTTTTCTAGACTATTATAATACAAAGTATTTAAAAACATACTAATAATTTTAAGTGTATGCTATAAAACAGTCAACTATCATTAGATCACAGTCACAAACCAAAAACCATCACTATGTTTAGGGTGCCAATATCACTTCCTAATTATTAAAAGGAAAACCATGAATTATTTCATGAGTGTTTCCTCATTGCATAAATCCGGTAGTTTTTTGTTTTGTTTCTTTTTAATGTTAACATTAAGGAAATAGATGGCAAGAATGTTCTGGAACCTGGGGCGGGAAAAGATGATAGCATAACTATAAAGGGTATGGGCCCTGGTTTATTCTACCTACATTCAAATCCTGGATCCTAACAAGATTCCCAGATGTGGAACATTGGCCAAGGATCTCACCTTTCTGTACCTCAGTTTCCTCATTTGACAAATGGAAAGGAAATCAATTACCTCCGAAGTTTATTGTAGGAATCCAGTTACATAGTACCTGTAAAGCAACCACACCATGCCTGACAGGGTGACTGCTTGGTCACCATTCACTCCTCACATAGGTGAGAGAGGAAGGCTTTCAAGAACAACATTATGAAGACTTTAGAGACAGCATGGAATTCTTGAGGGTTGGAGGCTGCAGAATAAAATTTAGAAAGGAGGGTGCCAGAGAATGCGGATTTACTCTGAAATTATCTAGAGTTCGGCCCACCCCCTTTCTTGAGAATTTAGAACTGGGACAGAGTTCTGGTTCATCTTAGGTTCGTTCATTCATTCATTCATTCCACAAGCATTTCTTGAGCATCTACATGCCAGGCACTGCACTAAGGAGTAGAGATTTGGCAATGAAAAAAATAGATCAGAAACAAAAACAAAAAGGAAAACCAGGCGACCGGCATGTGAAGTACCTTTACAAAGAAGGTTTACGCCTACAAGAAAGAAATGGAGTGATTTAGGCTGGGGTTCTTCAGACATTTTGTGAAAGGTGAGCTTCTTTTGGCTTCCCTAAGCCTAGAGATGAAGTGCTAACAGTAAAAGCCCTGAGCAAAGTAAACACACAGCCAAGCAGAGGATGGAAACACTGATGGCCCAGAGATACAGCAGATACACGTGAGTGCAACCAGCAGATCCTGATGTACTGATTAAAGTCTCAGGCTTTAGCAGAGCTTGTAGGGACTTCCTGTAGAATCTTCAAGAATTGAGAAGAATTAGGGAAAGTAGAGATAGCACGTAGGAAGTTTTACATAATTTTTTTGTTAAGGCCAACAATAAAGGTCAAGGAAAAAGGAAGGGGGTACAGTACCTGCTCAAGAGATGGGGGTGGAGATGAGAAAGAAGGAACAGCAGCAGCTTCTTCAAAGGTACTAGAGAACTTAAAACTGTGTGTGAAGGATTTAGGATTGGTGAGTGGGAGCAGACTAGCCACAAAAGAGAACAAAAAAACATTTGTTGGGACCTCATTAAAAAGAGAAGGGAAAGAGAAAGTCATTAAGAATTGTAATTCACATATGCTGTTCAATAAGGGTTTAGAAGAACACAGCAAAAGAATAAAGCCTATCTTGTATTTAAAAAGGGGGGATGAAAACTACAAAGTAATTTGTTTTATCAATGTAACCAGCATGGTCTTTCTCTCTCATGTATCCCCATTCAACAAATGATGATATCTGAGATCGTTATTCCATTTGACTGGTTAAATCATCCCCAGGTATTCTGGACTCCCTGGGAAATATTTCACACTCTTCAAATCCATCTTGATTGTCCCCTGGCTCCAGGCTTCTATCTGTGGACCATCACTTGCTCCAGCATATATGACCTCCTGCCACCTCATCAGAGGTTTCCATCAGGCCACTCCTCTCCTTTAGACTGCTTCGTCTAAAACCTGGGTACAGATGCTTCCTCGAGTTCCAGTTAAAACAGATCAAATAAACAAAATTTTGTTGCTGTTTTGAGGATAATAGAGGAATTGAAGAAAAAGAAATAAAGTGGTCCAGCGGTTAAGACTCTGTGCTCCCAATGCAGGGGGCCCAGGTTCAATCCCTGGTCAGGGAACTAGATCCCGCATGCATGCTGCAACTAAGAGTTCGCATGCCGCAACTAAAGATCCTGCACACCGCAACTAAAGATCCCACATGCCGCAACAAAGACCTGGCACAGCCAAGTAAATAAATAAAATAATTAAAAAAAAAAAAAGAAGGCAGTAAAATTGAAACCACTTTTAGATATGGTGCCCACAAAACCTACAAGCCAAGACCCAACACTAATTTCAAGAGATCCGTAACTGTACCTCTCCCACCTAGACTATGCTTTAGGAACCTGCTTATGAACCACACATGTACGCTAGTGGAATGTCCTTAAACATATCCTGGTTTTCAATAAAACAAGTTCCTAATCCCAAGGCCCAGAAAGACAAAGAAGTTTATTTCTCACTTCCTAGTGTTCATTCCATGACCTTGGAGCAGCCTCTCCCTTTCAAGGGAAAACCTCCAAGGTAAGGTCTTGCTCTATGGCCTTCCTTTGAGTGAGCCCATAAATACACAAGAATTTGTACAGATTCCCAAGTCTGGATATTCACTTTTCTTTTTTAAGTTCCCTATGTTGTACAATATATCCTTGCTGTTTATCGAGTTTATACATAGTAGTATGTATCTCTTAATCCCATACCCCTATCTTGTTCCTCCTCCACTTCCTTTCCCCACTGGTAACCACCAGTTTGTTTTCTGTATCTGTGACTCTCTTTCCGTTTTGTTGTATACATTCATTTGTTTTATTTTTTAGATTCCTGGATATTGAGTCTTTAATGTAAAGATTTGGGACCTCAACAGTCTAGCGTGGGCAGAGCTGCACCAGACTCAGGACACATGAGGTAAAGATCATATCTGCACATGTTTCCAGCCATAGCAGGTCTCAGCTGCTTCTCTCCTATCAGCAGCAGCTTAAATACATATGAACTTATCTAGAGCAAAGGCAAGACTACATTGATACAGAGAAATCCAAATTTATGCATAGAAAAGCATATTCTAGGAAAAATGATCCCGAGATGCAATTCTGTTTGCTGTAAAGACACACTTTAAATTATAAAGTCAAACAGTTTAGCTTTGGGAGGCCAAGAAGCCTCAACCCTTTTGAGTCCAGAAAGGAAAATTTGCTCTGTCTTCAGCTCAAGGCCCGCAGGATGGGGGATGATGGTGTTCAGAATGAAGAATGATTATGAACCTCTGGTTAAGTAGGTGCTCTTCTGAAACTCTAAATTGAGCAGTTTTCAACTTCTACACACACTACTGTTAGGACTGTCACCCAAGACACTAATATATAACCAATTTGTGAAGCTTTTTTTTAGTACTGAAGCATTAACAGTACATCTGTATGTTACACGTTTATTTTTCATAATTGAAAAAAACCTGAAGGTCAAATATATGTGAAAAGGCTTTGACAAGTATAACATACTGCCTCAGCAACTGTAAGGGAGGTCAGTCTTTGCAAAGCTGAAGACAAAATAATTTGGAGACAACGCAGATTGAAATAAGCTCGAGACCTTGAATACCACAAAGAGAGTGTCATGTCTTCAAATTCTTTCATATCCTAAATTATATCCTTAGTACATTTTGAAAACCCATTGCCACATATCCCTGGCCAGAGGTCTTAGAAGCCATTCATCTCTTTGAGCCCTTAACTACTTTAAAATTCTTTGGTGCCAGAGAATCACTAATTAATCAGTTGCTTCTCAAACTACATATGCCCCTTAGAGCTAAAGTCCTCCTACAGAAATTGTGTATGTGAATTTTCCATAACACTGAATATCAACCTTGGGCTTCCAATTAAACATAACTTGAACACACATTTATTTTCACTTCCAACTCCACTGAGATCACAGTGAATTCATTTCAAAAGGCAGGGCAGGGACTTCCCTGGTGGTGCAGTGGTTAAGAATCCACCTGCCAATGCATGCAACACAGGTTCGATCGCTGGTCAGGGAAGATCCCACATGCGGCGGAGCAACTAAGCCCATGCGTCACAACTACTTAGCTTGTGCTCTAGAGCCCGTGAGCCACAACTACTGAGCCCACATGCCTAGAGCCCTGCTCCACAACAAGAGAAGCCACCATAATGAGAAGCCCGTGCACCACAATGAAGAGTAGCCCCTGCTCACCACAACTAGAAAAAGCCTGTGTGCAGCAACAAAGACCCAATGCAGCCATAAATACATAGATAGATAGATGATAGATAGATAGATAGATAGATAGATAGATAGATAGATAGATAGATAAGTAAGTAAGGCAGGGCAAATTCCTTAGGCTCAGGAATTCCTTGGAGGTACCAAGTGCCTCTGAGGTTATGGGAATTCAGTGAAAACCCACATGCTGAATATGAAATCCCTAGTTCTTTTCCCAATTTAACTCCTAAAAGGCAAAGCAGCCAGGCATATGCTCCTCAGCCAGAAGATTGGAGAATCATCCCTAGGAAAAACAACTAAAGAGAAAGACCTAAATATATTAATATTTTGCATCCACCACTCCACAATGAAATGTCTAGGTGACACCTGATCACAAAAGTGGGCAAGCCCCATGATCACATGAGACTTTCCAAAGAGCATTTCAATGCCCCACTCTCAAAATGCACAGCCAAGGACAACCAGATACTTAAGAAATACCTCTAAAATGAAGACAGAATCCAAAACAAATAGAAAAAGAAAAGATACAAGGAAGAGTCAGAGATAATGCAGAGAAGAGAAGAATCTTTGAAAAGAACTATTAACTATCATGCTCCAAGAGAAGATTTTTGGAAACATTACAAGAATGTGGTACTTGGAGGTGATATCAGCATCATGGTGGCACAAGATGTCCCTCATTTTTGTTCCCTTCCATACCCTGGCCCCCAAAATTCAGCATTCATCCATGGACAAAAGTGCCTTTGAGGGATCTGGATCCAGCACCATACACCAAGGGACCCAGGAAGTTTCACCTACCCATAAATCAAGTAACAGGTAGACAGACCTCAGTCTCACCTATGGACTTTGCAGTAGCCCATGACCTGATTCCAGATTTTCTTTTTTTCGGCCTATCATGCTTTATTATTTCAAGAAAGGTAAAAACGTAACTGAAATGCAAACAAAGATTTGTGCAGTGTATGGAGAAGGTGCTGTGACCTCTCAGCCATAGTCCAAGAGCCCCTGGAAAACACTGTCTTAAACACTCACCCATGGATGAGAGATTATTTGTGGAAGTCCAGGTTTCCAGAGGAGACGTTCCAGTACACCGGTGAAGCAAAAATAATATGAGTTTGGATGCATTGAAGTGGGTCAGAAAAACAACTTGACTTTACTCACATCACCCTTCCTCCAATATGGCACAGGTTAGGGCCAAGAGATCTTCTCTTGCCTGTGATTTCTCCTGCAAGAGAAAGAGAGAGTATGTGAGTGAGCAACAGGGTTCTCCAGCTATGCAGGATGCTGCCAAAGAGGTTATTGTCTCTCTCATCCCATCCAGAGTAATGATTTTGAGCTACACGACTGGGAGGTAAGGGGAGGGGGCAGAAGAGACTGGGAGAATGGCAGATATGTCTCTAGGAGAGCATTAAAGAAACTAACTCCATCAGAAACTTCATCAAGAATCCTGTCCATGAGCTGCTGGGAATGTCTCATCCACAGATCTCCCCATCTGGCCCATGGGCACCCCACAAAACTCTGCATGCCTCACCCACACACCCTCCCATCCTGTGGCTGGCTCCCTGTGCATGCTTCCAACAGTGGCAGCAAGAACAACATTTGGCAGACAGCTAGTGAGCATGCACAAAAAGCCAGTCCAAATCTACCAGACCCAGAGAGACCAAAACTTGAATTTCAGCATCATCTTTGGAAAAGCACAAGAGGCTGTCAGCACTCAACCTGGTGTGTTGCAGGATCTGGAAAAGTCATACCAGTTTAAGAGTTCTGCAACAAGAGGGAGGAAGCATGGAGCTGGTTACCCATAGAAGGTCTGAGATGGCTTCAGAATCTCTAGCAAAACTAATGGAAGTCATCTCTCTCCAGAAAGCAGAAGGTCTGAGATAACTTCAGAATCTCCAGCAAAACTAATGGAAGTCATCTCTCTCCAGAAAGCACTTATTAAAGACTAGAGGAGGTGACTGCTACTTCAAACACAAACTGCAATGCAAAACTTCAAGGAATATGAAAAATCAATATAACATGACACCAAAGCATCACAGTTTTCCAGTGACCAAACCTAAAGACATGGAGATCTGTGACTTCGCCATTAAGAATTAAAAGTAGCTGTTTTAAAGAAACTCAGTGAGCCACAAGAAAATACAGAGACAATGTAACAAAATCAGGAAAGCAATACATGAACAGAACAAGAAAAATCATAAGAAAGAACCAAATAGAAATTCTAGAGCTGAAGAATAAATAAGTTCAAAAGAGGGCATCAAAAGCAGAATGGATCAAGCAGAAAAAAAAAAAAAATCTGTGAGATACAAGACAGGAATTTGAAATTATCCAGTCAGAGGAGAACAAAGAGAAAAATGATAAGGAGTGAAGCCTATGTGATCTATGGATTACCATCAAAAGTCACAATTTTTTAATTATTGTAGTTCCCAAAAGAGAAGAAGGAGACGGGAGTAGAAAGCTTATTTAAAGAAATGATAGCAGAGAACATCCAAGTTAAGCTGATAGATCACCAAATAAAAATCAACCTAGGGCTTCCCTGGTGGCGCAGTGGTTGAGAATCTGCCTGCCAATGCAGGGGACATGGGTTCGAGCCCTGGTCTGGGAAGATCCCACATGCCGCGGAGCAACTGGACCCGTGAGCCACAATTGCTGAGCCTGCGCGTCTGGAGCCTGTGCTCCGCAACAAGAGAGGCCGTGATGGTGAGAGGCCCGCGCACCGTGATGAAGAGTGGCCCCCACTTGCCACAGCTAGAGAAAGCCCTCGCACAGAAACGAAGACCCAACACAGCCATAAATAAATTAAAAAATAAATTAATTAATTTAAAAAAAAAATCAACCTAAAGGGACACTCTTCAAGAACCATTACAATAAAAATATCAAAGATCAAAACGAAAAAGAATCTTAAAGCAGCAATCATGTAACTTACAAGGAAACCCCCAATAAGGCTATAAGCAGATTTCTCAGCAGAAACGTTATAGGTCAGAGGAGAATGGGATGGTATATATTCCAAGTGCTGAAGGAAAAAAAACAGCCAACCAAGAACATTTTACCCAGCAAAGATTTCTTTCATAAATGAAGACGAGATAAAGGCTTTCCAGGACAAACAAAAGGTGAGGGAGTTCGCCACCACTCCCAAGTGCTACAAGATCTGAACGGAGAAATAGACAACACTACAATAATAGTAGGGAATTGAATATCCCACTTCCAAAAATGAATAGATCAATCATACATAAAAAACGAAAAAATTTTGGATTTGAACCATTCTTTAGACCAAATGGACCTAAGAGACATATACAGACATTCCATTTAACAGCAGCATAATATACTCTTCTTAAGCACACACAGAACATTCTCCAGGATAGTTCATATGACAGGTCACAAAGTAAGTCTTAGGAAACTTAAGAAGATTGAAATCATACCAAGTATCTTTTCCCACCACAATGACATGAAACTAGATATCAATAACAGGAGGAAAGCTGGAAAATTCACAAACATACAGTTGTTCGCATTCCTGTACAACAAATGGGTCAGAGAGGAAAACAAAATGGATATCAAAAAATATCTTGAAACAAATAAAAATGGAAATACAACACCCCAAAACCTATGAGATGCTACAAGGCAGTTCTAAGAGAAAGTTTGCTGTGATAAATGCCTACATAAAGAAAAAAGATCTCAAACAACCTAACTTTATACCTCAAAGAACTAGAAAAGCAAGAATAAACTAAGTCCAATGTTAGCAAAATGAAGGAAATAAAGATCAGAGCAGAAATAAATGAAATAGACCCCAGAAAAAATAGTAGAAAAGATCCATAAAACTAAAAACTGCTTTCCTGAAAAAATACACAAAATTGACCAATCTTAACTAGACTAAGTAGGAAAGACCAAATAAATAAAATCAGAGGAGACTTTGCCACTGATATCATACAAAGGATCATAAAGAGACCATTATGAACAATTATATGTCAACAAATTGGAAAGCCTAGAAGAAATGGATACATTTCTAGAAACATACACCCTACCAACACTGAATCATAAAGAAATAGAAAACCTGAACAGACCAATAATGAGTAAGGAGAATGAATGACTGATTAAAAACTTCCCAACAAAGAAAAGTGCAGTACCAGATGGTTTCACTGGTGAATTCTACCAAACATTTAAAAAATTAACACCAATCCTTCACAAACTCTTCCAAAAAATTGAAGAGGAGAGAATATTCTCAAACTCATTTTATGAGGTCACCATTATACTGATACCAAAACCAGATAATGATACTATGAGGAAATAAAACTGCAGGCTAAAATACCTGGTGAATACAGATGCAAAAAATTCTCAACAAAATATTAGAAAACCAAATTCAACAGCATATTAAAAGGATAATACATCATGATCATGCAGGATTTATCCCTGGGATGCCAGAATGGTTCAACATATGCAAAATCAATAAATGTGATATTGGTATGGAAGGAACATACCTCAACATAATAAAAGTCATATATGACAAGCCTACAGCTAACATTATACTCAGTGGTGAAAGGCTGAAAACTTTTCCTCTAAAATCAGGAACAAGAGAAATGTACCCATTCTCTCCACTTCCATTCAACACAGTAGAGTGAGCCCTTCATATCCATGGGTTCCACACCCACAGATTCAACCAACAGTAGATCAAAAATATTTGGGGGAAAAATTCCAGAAAATTCCAAAAAGTGAAACTTGAATTTGCAGTACACTGGCAACTATTTACACAGTGTTTACATTGTTTTTTACAAAGCATATACACTGTATTAGGTATCATAATCTAGAGATGATTTAAAGTATATGGGAGGATGTACATAGGTATAGGCAAATACACCATTTCATATAAGGGAGTTGAGCATCCATGGATTTTGGTATCTGCAGGGCTCCTGAAACCAGTCCCCGTGGATACTGAAGGATGACTGTATTAGAAGTCCTAGCCAGAGTAATCAGGCAAAAAAAGAAATAAAAGTCACCCAAATCAAAAAGGAAGAAGTAAAATTGTCTCTGTTTGCAGATGATATCATCTTTTGTACAGAAAATCCTAAAGATTCCACACACAAAAAAAAATCCATTAGAACTAATCAACAAATTCGCTAAAGCTGCAAGATACAAAATTAACATACAGAAACCAGTTGTATTTCTATACACTAACACAAAATAACTGAAAAAGAAATAAAACAACTCCATTCACAGTAGCATCACACAAAAAAAACTACTTAGGAATAAATTTAATCAAGGAAGTGAAAAATCTTTATATGGAAAATAATAAGACTTTGTTGAAAGAAATTGAAGGCACAAACAAATGGAAAGATATCTTGTGTTCATGGATCAGAAGAATATTATCATGTCCATACCACCCAAAGCCATCTATAGCTTCAATGCAAACCCTAACAAAATCCCAATGGCATTTTTCACAGAAATAGAGAAAATAATCCTAAAATTGGTATGGAAACAAACAAAAAACCTCTGAATAGCCAAAGTAATCCTGAGAAAGAATAAAGCTGGAGGCATCACACTTCCTGATTTCAAACTTATCATACAAAGCGATAGTAAAAATAGTATGGTACTGGCATAAAAATAGACACACTAACCAATGGAATCAAACCCTCACATATACAATCAATAAATATTTGACAAGGGGGCCCAGAATATTCAATGGCAAAAGGATAGTTTCTTCAATAAGTGGTGTTGGGAAAACTGGATGATCAGATGCAGAAGAATGAAACTGAACTGCTACCTTACACAACTCACAAAAATTAACTCAAAATAGATTAAAGACTTGAAAACATAGGAAAACCACTCTCTTACACTGGCAATGATTTTTTGGATATGACGCCAAAAGCACAAGCAACAAAAGCAAAAATTAATAAGTGGGACTACATCAAACTAAAAAGCTTTTGCATAGCAAAAGAACCTATAAAATGAAAAGGTAACCTTACATAATAGGAGAAAATATTTGCCAATCATATATCTGATAAGGGGTTAACATGCAAAATATGTGAAGAATTTGCTGAATAGCAAAAACACAATCCAATTATAAAATGGGCAGAGGAATTGAATATTTTTCCGAAGAAGACATACAAATAGAAACAGGTATATGAAAGGGTGCTCAGCATCACTAAGCATCAGGGAAATGCAAATCAAAACCACAGTGAGATATCACCTCACACTTATTAAGATGGCTGTCATCTGAAAGACAAGAGATGAGCATTGGTGAGGATGTGGAGAAAAGATAGGAAGAAATATAAAATCATATACCCGTTACAGAAAACAATGTAAAGTTTCCCCAAAAAATTAAAAATAGAACTACTATAAGATCCAGCAATCCCACTCCTGGGCATATAGCCAAAGGAAATAAAAACAGGATCTTGAAGAGATATCTGCACTCCACATTCACTGCAGCACTATTCACAATAGCCAACATATGGAAACAACCTAAGTGTCCATCAACAGATCCATGGAGTATTATTCAGCCATGAGAAAGAAGGAAATCCTTCCATTTACAACATGGATTGACCTTGAGGTCATTATGCTAGTGAAATAAATCAGAGAAAAACAAATACTGTATGATCTCACTTACATGTGGAATCTAAAAATGCCAACCTCATAGGAACAGAGGGGTTGTCACCAGGGGCTGGGTGTGGCAAAAAAAAAAAAAAAATGGAGAGATTGTCTGGGGATCTAATGTACATGGTGATTATAGTTCATAATATTGTATTATATACTTGAAAGTTGCTAAGAAATAGATCTGAAATGTTCTCACCACAAAAAAGAAATGGTAATTATGTGATGTGATGGAGGTGTCAGCTAATACTATTGTGGTAATCATTTTGCAATATGTAAGTATCAACTCAATCTGGTGTATGCCTTAAACCTATACAATGTTATATATCAATTATATCTCAATAACACTGGTAAAAATCACAATGGCAAGAGCTATTATCAGTAAAGTTGATATGCATTTTAAAATGTGGTGAATCTAACTGTGAAATATTCCAAAGAAATATTTCAGAAAAGTAAAAATAAAACACTTTTAAAAGAAAAAAGAATGAGGTGCCTTAAAAACTAAAATGGGGAGCCCTGCGGCCATGTTTTCCTGGGGAAGCAGCGGGCAGGGTGGCGCAGCCAGTGGGGCCTGGGAGCCACCGCCACCTAGGTGGGGTGCTGAAAGTCTCCTCTAGAGCTCTGGAAGGCTGAATGGACTAAACATGAAGAGCTTGAAAGCCAAGTTCAGGAAGAGTGACGGAAAAAAGTCACAGTAACAACACTATTAAAAGCGTCCATGAGAGATCTTCAAGATGGCAGAGGATTAAGATGTGGAGATCACCTTCTTCCTCACAAATACATCAGAAATACGTCTACATGTGGAACAACTCCTACAGAACACCTACTGAATGCTGGCAGAAGACCTCAGACTTCCCAAAAGCCATGTGGCTGACAGGGTCTTCATGCTCCAGCCAGGTGTCAGGCCTATGCCTCTGAGGTGGGAGAGCCAGGTTCAGGACATTGGTCCACCAGAGACCTCCTGGCTCCACATAATATCAAATGGCAAAAGCCCTACCAGAGATCTCCCATCTCAATGCTAAGACCTAGCTCCACTCAACGACCAGCAAGCTACAGTGCTGGACACTCTATGCCAAACAACTAGCAAGACAGGAAACAAACTCACGCATTAGCAGAGAGGCTGCCTAAAATCATAATAAGGTCACAGACACCCCAAAACACATCACGGGACATGGTCTTGCCCAGCAGAAAGAGAAGATCCAGCCTCATCCACCGGAACACAGTCACCAGTCCCCTCTACCAGGAAGCCTACATAACCCACTGAACTGACCTTAGCCACGGGGAGCAGACACCCAAAACAATGGGAACTACAAACCTGCAGGCTGCTACAGAAGATCCCAAACACAGTAAGTTAAGCAAAATGAGAAGACAGAGAAACACAAAGCAGATGAAGGAGCAAGGTAAAAATCCACCAGACCAAACAAATGAAGAGGAAATAGGCAGTCTACCTGAAAAAAGAATTCAGAATAATGATAGTAAAGATGATCCAAAATCTTGGAAATAGAATGGAGAAAATACAAGAAATGCTTAACGAGGACCTAGAAGAAGTAAAGAGCAAACAAGCAATGATGAACAACACAATAAATGAAATTAAAATTCTCTAGAAGGAATCAATAGCAGAATAACTGAGGCAGAAGAACGGATAAGTGACCTGGAAGATAAAATAGTGGAAATGACTACCAGAAGGTGTCACAGGCAAATTCTATCAAACATTTAGAAAAGAGCTAACACCTATCCTTCTCAAACTCTTCTGAAATACAGCAGAGGGAGGAACACTCCCAAACTCATTCTATGAGGCCAACATCACCCTGATACCAAAACCAGACAAAGATGTCACACAAAAAGAAAACTACAGGCCAATATCACTGATGAACATAGATGCAAAAATCCTCAACAAAATACTAGCAAACAGAATCCAACAGCACATTAAAAGGATCATACACCATGATCAAGTGGGGTTTATCCTAGGAATGCAAGGATTCTTCAGTATATGCAAATCCATCAATATGATAAACCATATTAACAAATTGAAGGAGCAACACTATATGATCATGTCAATAGATGCAGGAAAAGCTTTTGACAAAATTCAACACCCATTTATGATAAAAACCCTCCAGAAAGTAGGCATAGAGGGAATTTACCTCGGTATAATAAAGGCCATATGTGACAAATCCACAGCCAACATCGTTCTCAATGGTGAAAGACTGAAACCATTTCCTCTAAGATCAGGAACAAGACAAGGTTGTCCACTCTCACCTCTATTATTCAACATAGTTTTGGAAGTTTTAGCCACAGCAATCAGAGAAGAAAAAGAAATAAAAAGAATCCAAATTGGAAAGGAAGTAAAGCTGTCAATGTTTGCAAATGACATGATACTATAGATAGAGAATCCTAAAGATGTTACCAGAAAACTACTAGAGCTAATCAATGAATTTGGTAAAGTAGCAGGATACAAAATTAATGCACAGAAATCTCTTGCATTCGTATACACTAATGATGAAAAATCTGAAAGAGAAATAAAGGAAACACTCACATTTACCACTGCAACAAAAAGAATAAAATACCTAGGAATAAACCTACCTAAGGAGACAAAAGACCTGTATGCAGAAAACTATAAGACACTGATGAAAGAAATTAAAGAAGATACAAACAGATGGAGAGATATACCATGTTCCTGGATTGAAAGAATCAACATTGTGAAATGAGTACACTACACAAAGCAATCTACAGATTCAACGCAATCCCTATAAAAACTACCAATGGCATTTTTCACAGAACTAGAACCAAAAATTTCACAATTTGTATGGAAACACAAAAGACCCTGAATAGCCAGAGCAATCTTGAGAAAGAAAAACGGAGCTGGAGGAATCATGCTTCCGGACTTCAGACTGTACTACAAAGCTACAGTAATCAAGACAGTATTGTACTGGCACAAAAACAGAAATATAGATCAATGGAATAGGATAGAAAGCCCAGAAATAAACCCACACACATATGGTCACCTTATGTTTGATAAAGGAGGCAAGAATATACAATGGAGAAAAGACAGGCTCTTCAATAAGTGGTGCTGGGAAAACTGGACAGCTACATGTAAAAGAATGAAATTAGAACACTCCCTAATACCATACACAAAAATAAACTCAAAATGGATTAAAGACCGAAATGTAAGGCCAGACACTATCAAACTCTTAAGGAAAACATAGGCAGAACACTCTATGACATAAATCACAGCAAGATCCTTTTTGACCCACCTCCTAGTGAAATGGAAATAAAAACAAAAATAAACAAATGGGACCTAATGAAACTTAAAATCTTTTGCAAAGCAAAGAAAACCACAAACAAGATGAAAAGACAACCATCAGAATGCGAGAAAATATTTGCAAATGAAGCAACTGACAAGAGATTAATCTCCAAAATTTACAAGCAGCTCATGCAGCTCAATATCAAAAAAACAAACAACCCAATCCAAAAATGGGCAGAAGACCTAAATAGACATTTCTCCAAAGAAGACATACAGATTGCCAACAAACACATGAAAGGATGTTTAACATCACTAATCATTAGAGAAATGCAAAGCAAAAGTACAATGAGGTATCATCTCACACCAGTCAGAATGGCCATCATCAAAAAATCTACAAACAATAATTGCTGGCGAGGGTGTCGAGAAAAGGGAACCCTCTTGCACTGTTGGTGGGAATGTAAATTGATACAGCCACTGTGGAAAACAGTATGGAGGTTCCTTAAAAAACTAAAAATAGAACTACCATATGACCCAGCAATCCTACTACTGGGCATATACCCTGAGAAAACCATAATTCAAAAAGAGTCATGTACCACAATGTTCATTGCAGCTCTATTTACATTTGCAAGGACATGGAAGCACCCTAAGTGTCCATCGAGAGATGAATGGATAAAGAAGATGTGGCACATATATACAATGGAATATTACTCAGCCATAAAAAGAAACGAAATTGAGTTATTTGTAGTGAGGTGGATGGACCTAGAGTCTGTCATACAGAGTGAAGTAAGTCAAAGAGAGAAACAAATACTGTATGCTAACACATATATATGGAATCTAAAAAAAAAAAAATGGTTCTGAAAAACCTAGGGGCAGGACAGGAATAAAGACGCAGACGTAGAGAATGGACTTGAGGACACGGGGAGTGGGAAGGGTAAGCTGGGATGAAGTGAGAGAGTGGCATGGACATATATACACTACCAAATGTAAAATAGCTACTGGGAAGCAGTCGCATAGCACAGGGAGATCAGCTCGGTGCTTTGTGTCCACCTAGAGGGGTGGGATAGGGAGGGTGGGAGGGAGACGCAAGGGAGGAGATACGGGGATATATATATATGTATAGCTAGTTCACTTTGTTAAAAAGCAGAAACACACCATTGTAAAGCAATTATACTCCAATAAAGATGTTAAAAAGAAAAAATAAACTAAAATGGAAAAGTATGGAACAACAGACAGTTTGTGGTAATTAAAAATCCTATATATACATATATATGTATATATAGTGTGTATATGTATATATATATATATATACACACACACACACACACACACACACACACACACACACACATATATACATCACAATTCAATGTCTCAGAAGATAACAGTTGAACAAATCTCCCAGGGAGGCAAGTAGCAGTAGTCGTCTTGGGGTGTAAGCCACTGGAATGTGCCCACACCAGCTGCTCCCGCTGGAGCTGTGCCGCATCAGGGGGAACCGAGCTTCCAGGGCACCATATAAATTTAGTCCCTCCTAAATGGTCTGAAGCAGACAGAAACTTTCCCGCTATTGTTCCTTCCTCCTCTCACACAGTGCCAAAGCATTCTTATCAACCAGAGCATTTACTTCATTAGATAGACAGTTGGAATACAGAATGCCAGATATCTCTAAATTCGGTTCAGTCCATATAGACACTGCCCTGAACCAGGGAGGAGGGACAATCCTCAGAAATGTCCCATTCACCGTGTAACATGCACTGCAAAGCAAAGGGGCATTTTCCCCCTGCGTTTCCTGCTTCTACAGTCAGTTCCAAATAAATGATTAAAACATAGGAAAACATGAGTCTTTGTCACCCATCACTGTGGGGTAATGATCACTTCAGTCATGAAGGAGTCTACTCCGCTAAGGAAACACACTGCCTGGAAAATGTAATGTTTCATATTCATGCATCTGTGCTCTTGCAAGTGCCTTCTTGGCACCACTGTATTTTGTATGATTAATTTTCCACTAGATTTACAAAGGAATAAAAATCCTTTTTTATGGAAGTTTGATTTGTATTTTCTGAGTAATTCCTGACACCAAATGCTGAAATTATGCTTTACCTTTCAGCAGAGAAAAAAAATGTTTCTCTAGCTAGACATTTTTATTTGGACGTTATCTTTTCTAACCTAACTCTATGCTTTATCAGATTTATTTAGCAAAAGCACATATTGGATATGCATGATAATATACTGAGTCTTCAGGCCTATTGTAGTCCTCCTAAACTTCCATATAGAAGGTCCAGGGTAAAACTCAGGGTCTCATTTCTCCAGCCCAGGACATACAGAACAAGCTACTATACAACCATCAGGGTACAATTCCAAGAGTGTAAACAGGAGAGCTCTGTAGGAGAACGGCATGACACTGAGCTGGGCTTGCTGTCCATTCTCAGACTGCAGAATAATCCCTCTTTTCTGAATCTGAGTCAGGGTCATGGAAAAGTAACAGAAACTTCAGTGTCCTATGTCAAATGAAGAACCAGAAAGTAAGCTGTACATCATAGGTGCCACGCATATATATCAGGAGGCACTATATTTTGTAGACAGTTTTTGTAGACAGTAAACGTAGAACAAAAACAAAGCAAAACAGACACAGCTTCCTCTCACATCCCCCTAACCCACCCTGCCCTGAGCAAATGCTTACAGACAAACCCACAAAATTAGATTCATTACATATAAGATAGGGCCCAAGAGTCTCTATCTCTAAAAACCCCCAGTGATAATCAACTAGGGGGCCACCTTTCTAAGTCATCATTTAAGTCCCTTCCAGGGCTTTGGTAGATAGAAGATATGGCCTGTGCTCTCCAGGAACTTGAAATATAGTTAGACAGTTAAGACAGAACAGAGCAATATGTGTTATATGAGCTATGTGAGTATCATATGTAACAAAAGTTCTAGGAATATAAAGGTTCAGAAGCTCATATCTGGAGGAGGAAGACCCCGAGATAAGTCTGAAATAATTTTTAGACTATGCAAAGGCAGGAGAGATGGAGGAGGCCATTCTTGGAGAGAGACACAAGAAGAGCACTGCAGGGTGGTGCGGCAGGCCCAGCGATACATGCAGGTGAATGCTGGCTCTGAGCACTGCCAGCTGGGTCTTGACACAACCACTCTCCCCTCTGGAGAGTTTTCACCCAGGTTGGTTTACCTTATGATGTCCTGCAGGGGGAAGAAGATGAGTACTCAGCCTACTACACTGATGTAGACAGCCTGGTGTATCTTTCAAGGCCTAATTCAAATCTAGCCTCTTTCATAAAGCCGTCTCAGGTCAACCTAAACCTATTATCTTTTTCCTCCTCTGAACTCAGCTAGAGATGAATTAAGAGCACTTAATCCAGCTCCCTTATATTACATAACATCATCCTGAAAGGTTCAGTTGGCTTGCCCAATGTCACACAGGTAGAAGAGCCAAGCGAAGTAGACCTCTGGTCTCTTGTTGAGAGCCCAATGTTCTCTGCAGTGGTTGCCTATGGTTGATGGAAGTTGGAGGGGCTAAGGGGTGATGGGGTATGGAGTTTTCTTCTGGGGTGATAGAGATGTTCTAAAATTGATTTTGGAGACAACTGTGCAATTCTGTCCAAAAGCCACTAAATTGTACACTTCAAATGGGTGAATTGTATGGCATGTGATTCATCTCAATAAAGCTGTTAATAAAAATAGGGTCAGACTTCCACTTTCGGGAAGATGGAGTAGACATACTTTTCCCTCTTCCTCCTGCCAAGTATAACTAAAATCCCTGGACATGGTATATAAAAACAACATAAGAAGACTCTGATAGGTAGAGAGAAGACAGACATTTGAGAATACTATAGATAATTCAATATTCTGAAAAGTTGTTCAAGTAACCCACAGAAAGGCAGAAAAAAGAATATTAAAAAAAAAACAGAACAAATCAAAAATTAAGATGGCAGATTTAAGCCCTAAAATATGTAAAAAGTTACATTAAATGGCCTAAATACATCAACTAAAAAGACAGACTGGCAGAGTTGAATTTTTAAAATGACCCAACTATATGCTCTCTGCAAAAAACTCCCTTTAAATGTAATATAGGCAGGTGGCAAGAAAAAGATAAGAATATATCATGCAATTATTAATATAGCTATTCTTGCTTTCCTTTGATATTAGACAAGTAGACTTTAGAGCAAGGAAAATTACCAGAGACAAAAAAAAAAAAGACATTATATAATGATAAAAGGGATAATCTACAAAAAAGACACAGCAATCCTACTTATGCATGCATCTAACAATAGAGCTGCAAAACTGATAGGGAAAAAAAGAAATCCACAATTATACTTTGAGCCTGCTGTCAATATAGATATAACTACTCAGAAAATCAACAAGGATGTAGAAGAACTTAATAACACATCAACCAACAGGACCTAATAAACATTTATAGAGCATTCCACCCAAAAGCAGCAGAATGTACATACTTTTCAAGCACCCACAGAACATACATCAAGATAGACCATATTCTGGACCATAAAACAAACCTCAACTCAGAAATTGAGTTGGTATTATATAGAGTTGCTATTCACAATGAAATCAAACTGAAAATCAATAGCATATAACATGAAAATCTCCAAACACTTGAAAATGAAATACTTCTGAATAATCCATGGGTCACAGAGGAAGTCTCAAAGGAAATTTAAAAATACATTGAACTGAATGAAAATGAAAATACAACATATAAAAATTTGTGGGACACAGCTAAAGCAGTGCTAAGAAGGAAATTTATAGCACTAAATGAACACGTTAGAAAAGAGAAGTCTCAAATCAACAATCTAAGCTCTTGCCTCAAGAACCTAAAAAAGAACAAGATAAACTCAAAGCAAACAGGGAAGAAAATAAAGAACAAAAATCAATTGAAAGTAGGAAAACAACTGTGAAGTTAATAGGAAAAAAACTCGTCCTTTGAAAAGATCAATAAAATTGTCAAACCACAAGCAAGACTGGCAAAGAAAGAAAACACAAATTATCAATAGCAGGAATGAAACGTGGTATCACTACAGACCCTGCAGACTTCAAAAGGATAATGAGCAAATGCTAGGAATATCTCTGCAAGCATAAATTCAACAACTTAGATGAAATGGACCAATTCCTCAAAAACAAACTATCACAACTCATCCAGTATGAAATACAAAACTTGAATAAGCCTGTAACTATTAAAGATATTAAGTTATAATTTTAGAACTCCCAAAAGAGAATTTGCAAGGCCAAGATGGTTTCACTGGACAATTCTACCAAACACTTAAAGAAGAGTTCACATCAATTCTACATAATCCCTCTCAGAAAACAGAATAGGAAAGAACACTTCCCAATTCATTTTATGAAGGTAATATTGCCCTGATACCAAAACCAGACAATATTTTTTAAAACCACAAATATGCTCATAAATATAGATGTAAAAAAATCCTTAACAAAATAGCATATAGAATTCAGCAACACATAAGAAGAATTACATGTCATTTATACCTCAATTTTGTAATTCTTTATTTTTTAAAAAAAGAGTTGTACACCATGACAAACTAGGGTTTATTATAGAAATGTAAGCCTGGTTCAACATTTGATAGTCAAACAGTATAATCCACTATATTATTAACAGTCTAAGAAGAAAAATCCCTGATCCTACCAATTAATATGCAAAACGCATTCAATAAAATTCAATATCCATTCATCAATAAAAAAAAAAAAGAAAGAAAAAGAAAAACCTCTCAGTAAGGAGAGAGAACTTCTTCAACTTGATCGATAGATTCTACAAAAACCCACAGCTAACAGAGTTAATTGTGAACGAATGACTGCTTTCTCCCTAAGTTCAGGAACAGGGCAAGGATGCTTGCTTCCACCACTTTTATCCATAACTGTACTGGAAGTTCTAGCCAGTGCAATAAAGCAAAACAAACAAATAAAAGGCACACAGATTGGAAAGGAAGAAATAAGTCGTCCCTGACTGCAGATGACACAATTGCCTATGTGAAAAATCCCCAAACATCTACAAAACAAAACCTTTCTAAAACTGAGTCTGCAAAGTCACAGAATACAAGGTAAACATACAAAATTGTCTTCCTATATACTAGCAATGAACACTTGGGACACTGGAAGTTAAAAAACAATAACATTTAGTGTTATTCAAGAGAATAAAATTTAAAAACAAACAACATGGTGTTAATCTAATAGTCTCCCCTGGAAATAACCCAGATGTCCTTCAACAAGTGAATGGTTAAACTGTGGAATACCTATACCATGGCATACTGCTCAGCAATAAAAAGGAATGAACTATTGAAACAACAGCTTGATAAATATCCAGAGGAATCTGCTGAGTACAAAGAGCCAATCCCAAAAGGTTACATACTGTCTAATTCTATTTAGACACCATGCTTGAAATGACACAGTCACAGAAATGTTGAAGAGCTCCGTGGTGGCCTGGAGTTAGGTAGGAGGCCGAAGGGGGAAGGAAGTGCGTTTGGCTGTAAAAGGGCAACATGAAGCATCCTAGTGGTAATGGGAAAGTTCTGTATCTTGACTGTATCAATGTCAGTTTCTTGGTTGTGATGTTGTGTTATAGTGTTGCAAGATGCTCCCAAAGGGGTAAACTGGGTGATGGGTATATGGGATCTCTGCCTTATTTCTTACAGTTGCATGAAAAGCTACTATCTTGAGATCCACAATCTCAAAATTAAAATTTTAATTGAAAAAGGTGGCATGCTTCATGAAACAACAGGCATACAATTTTGAACAAGCAAACTTTTTTTAAAAATTTAATCTAAATATCTTTTTCTGGATACTCATCCACCCCTCCAGCCTCATTGTTCTGCAGGGCTGCTAGGGGCAGCATGGTGGACAAAGGGTAAGGAAGGTCACACACCTAGAAGTCACCACCTGGCCTTGGAAGTCACTCAATCAACTCCAAGGTCGACAAAATGCCCCCCAACCCCCCACCCATAGACCTCACAGAGCTCTAACCAAGATAAGCAGGATGACGCCCGTGACAAGGATTGAATTTCTCAAGAGACTTATTAAGCAAGAAATCGATGTCTGTGGTGGTCATGATTGCAGTTTGAAGGAAAGGGAAGGTAATTCACACTAGGGATTTCCTGCATGCCAACAATTTGCGAGTGGAAAAGTGAAACAGGAATTGAAATAGAAAGGTGAGAAGGAAAGGTTTTAGTTCCAAATTGCATGGGACTAAATGCAATTTGGGACTAAAGCTAATTGGTGGGGAGACTAATTGCATCCCAGACCCCACCACCTACAGGCAGAGGACCTCAAGAAATCCCTTCAGGATGTACGTTGTCAATAACACAGAATCCAATTTCAATCATGCCGTATCTCCTGTCATATCAAATTGTCTCATCAAATCATTTTATATATTCTAAATTTAGCAAGAGTCTGCCTTCACACACAGCTTTCTCAATTTGAAAACTTTATCTTAGAGTCATTCCAATGCCAACACTACCCTCTAGTGGCTAGAACAGGCAACTAGGTGGATACAGCTGAACTTGCCTGTTTGGTCAGTTTTCTTTGTCATGTGGATAGCACTCTCTTCAACCAAAGCAGCTTCACAAAATAACTATTTCTTTTTGCTAAAAACTAAATATCCTATGGTATCATGGACAAGCGCGTTAGAACAGTATTCGTAAGAAGGTTAGCTAATGTGACTATGTTTAAGCCTCACTGAGTAATAGCTAAATTTATCCCAGATTTTAAAGATTTATGATAGGATTCTGTTTAAATATTCCTTATACATTTGCAATATCATTTTACAAAAATGAAACATTTGCCCACAACTCTAGGAATACCTATGGTATAAGCTGAGTATGTAGGTTTCCATTGCCATTTAAGGAAGAAAGGATGATTCTGCTTCTTCAGAAGGCAAGATGTTTAGGGAGTTGTGTGGAGTAAAGGACACATGGTTTGGAGGACCCCAGATACAAGTTTAGATCCAGCCCTGTTATTAGTTGAGTACCTTCATCAAGTCCCTCAATTTTATGATGCCTTAGGTGCCCCTTCTATAAAAATGGGAATAAAAATAATTACCTGGCTCACAGAGTGGGAGAAATTTTATAATTCCTGGCATAGAACAGCTTCTTAATAAATCATGTCTATCATTAGGTATAAGTCTGTGTCAGTTTACACATGCCGGAGAAACTCAAGCTATACATGAAAAGTCATTAGGAAGAATTATGAAACATAATTTCCTTTCCAATCTAATAACCAAGATAGGAACATAAGACCCTATCTCCAAATGCTGTATCTTTTAGTAATTCTTTGAAATAATAGCATTTACTGTATGATAACCACTGTTTTCAGTACTTTACACGAAACATTTAATCCTACAAATATCCTACCAGAAAATCAGCAACAGAAAGGTCAAGGTCACATGGCTTTATGTGGCCCAATGGGCACTTGAACCCAGACACTTAACTCCAACTGCACCCTGCTACTACTATGTGGGATCACCTCCCTCAGGCAACCCAAAGCATGTAGTGGGGAACGTTGACTTAAGATTTGTGTTATCACTGATGGCTTACTCTTAACAACACTTAAGATAAGGCTGACTGGTTTTAGAGGACAGAGAAGTGAGCTACCACCCAAGAATCAAAATATGAATTTCTAATAAAAAATTCTTCCTACCCACTCAATTTATTTGCTTGCCATGCATAAACCAGAAAAATGAACAAGCAAAATGTTTTCATTTGTTCAGCATTTTACGTTGAGTGGTTCCTTCCAACTCCTGAAGACTATTTCCATCCTCACAAGAATGCTGACACAGGAAAGTGTTATCCCTCACTTTAGAGACCCGAGGCCAAGATGGTTACGTGCATCATCCAAAATCACAGAACCAGGAAATTTCAGAACTATGACCCTTAAACCCCATTCTTCACTGCCAATCCTGTTCTTTTCCCCTACAAGGTCTCTGTAAATAAGGTCTCTAGAAAATCCTGTTTCTAAGTAGATCTTGAAGCCTACTTTCAACACTGGCAATGGAAAAGCCAGTCTTTATTAGGGGGGGAAATGCAAATAAGTTGGAAGTTGATCAGGCCAGAGTACCACATTTTTAAGGAGCCATTGTTGCCTTTTCCTGTTCTTAAGTCAGCCATGGCTCCTCCAAGCCACAGAGAGATTAGGACAGGGATAGCAGGTAGATGTGAATCCTCACATCTATCTTTAAATCCATCAGCACATAGAAACAAATCTTCACCTGCCAGCTCTCAGCATCAGTAACTGCATTGCTGCATTTGGAGAACACACATCCTACTTTGCCTTACAATCAGGAGGCAATGGAATTGCCATTTTCAGAACTTGCAGTAAAATCTGAAGGTGATGGAGAGACTCTTCCCAAAATCATCACATCAGTCTTCTAGTGGCTCATCCTACCCCAGTGTTCCTCAGGCCCACATCTATATATTCAAGCTCTATCTATCACATCCGAATACCTCATCTTCAAAAGATATTTCAGATGTTAAGTTGGAAGGGTCCAGTCCCTTGAAATTGCTATTCTGCATCTTGGAAAACCTATCAACTATCCATGTTTATAATCTTCACTCAAAATGAAACCATACTGAAGGGGAAAAAACCCTCTAAAGATATAATTGGCTGCCTGTGCCCCAGGTGCCATGATGTCTTATGGTGGAGGTGGGAAGCTTCAGTGGCTTTTCAATTCAAGAGGCAAAGTCACCCTCAAGCATACAGGGACAACGAAGACTACACTTTCCAAAGTTGCCTGGCAAATTATCTTGTCCCCTACTAAAAGAGAAACAAATCCCTACAGATATGTGCAGCTGCAAGCAATTACTCATCTCCATTAAACACTCACTTAAAAGACTAATTCAAACAACCCACTGCCTACACCTGTGGGAGGAAAGTAAACAAGTTATAAGGGGAAAGGGCAACATCTACATTAAAAAAAAACAACCTGTTTATAAAAGTCTGTAAATGGTCATTTCCAGAACACCAATATTAACTAATCAAGGCATCAAATAACTCTTCTTGTTAGTGACCTGCGTTACTCACAGAATAAGCAATCTATTGCTTCTGTTGCTAAATATTGTCAATTTCTTATTACTTAAAATACATCTCATGCTACTCTTTAAAAATGGCATAAAATTAACAATTTGGGAGAGATTTTAGGGCCCAGTAATAGCCTCCAACTTCCACTCAGGGACAGAAAAATGTGTGCTTAAAGGTTTCACAAGGCAACAAAAATCTGTGCAGGGCACGAATGTGAGATACATAGGTCTGGACATGACCTATGATCCAGGCAGTGTGCTGGGAACATTTCATGGGTTATTTTATTTTCACCACAAATATACAATGTTGTTAGTATCATTTTCAAAGTTCAGAGAAGTGAGGTAAACTGTCCTTGTTTGCACAGCTTGTGAACAACCAAACAGGACTTGGAATCATCTTACTCCCAAGCCCAAAGTCTTAATCACTCTGCTGGTCTACCTCAGGGGCTGAGTGTTTAAGATACAGAATCTCAAATTTGGCTGCATGTTGGAATCACCTGAAGGGTTGTTTTTTAAATACTAATATCTGGATTCAACCCCCAGGGAATTTGATTAAATAGATTTCAAGTCTGTCCTGGACTTTGGGGTTTTTTTCTAAAATTTCCCAGGTAATCCACTTGTGTTTGTGAATTGCTGGTGTAATATAACCAGTAGGGCTCCTGCATTTCTTTTCTCTTCGGGTGCTGGAAATGGAAGCAGTTTAGCACAGGGCTTAAGAGAATTGGTTTGGGGTCATTTGGATCTGGGTCTGAATCTCAGCTCTGTCACTTGCTGGTTTTATAATTTCGGCAAAATTAACCTCGCGAAACCTCGGTTTTCTCATCTGTAAAATGGAAACTCAGTTAATATGTGATTATTTAAGGGCTTGGCATGATGCCAGCAAGCAGTAAGAATTCCGAGAATGTCACTATTATTATTATTACTATCATCATCATCTTTGAAATATTATATAACTTATCAGTTTAGTGAGTTTGTAAAATCAAGATATGAAATTATGCATAAAATAACACTATTCATGTTGATAACCATCCTGGTGATTACCCATTGGAGTTTGTAAGATATATTCACTTATCACCTCATTTAATACTCATCACATCTCTGACATTATTATTCCATATTATAAGTGAAAATGAAGTCCAGGGGTACTAATTTCACACAGTTCCAAAGGGGCAGAACCAGAATTTGAATCGACTGTAAAGATGCTTCAGGTTCAAGTAACACTTCATACAAACTGAAAGTGGTATTTTTTTCAGAAACATCAAAAAGCATGTAAGAGTTTTTCTTCAATGTAGACTCCTTATTCTAAACAATTTGAGGTTATCTTTTGAACTGCCTGTAGAGCTAGTTTTCAAGTACAACATAAAGCCACTCTCACATTGTTCTTTATTTTATATGCTAAGTATTAACCAGTTTGATTACTCAATCCACTGTGCTTACTTTTAAATGATATTTCTTTGAATATGGATTTGTTTTCAGAAAATGGACAGAGTTTTCAATCAATGAGCAAGTTCAAAGGGATTTGCCTCAGATTCTGCAGGTAGTTTCAGAAATGGAATATCAAAATTGATAAAGCTATAATAGCATCCTACCAAAATGATTGGAAGAGATTGAACATCTTCGGCTGGACAATGTCTGGTTTGTTTGTTTTTAATTCAAGTTTCCTCATTTTATTGCAGCAGCTTATATATGTCTAGAGTTTCTAAGAAGGCACAAGTTAGACCTCAGGAAATTACTATTACAATCCAATGACTAGGATTGTTACAGGAAAAAAAAATCCAGTTTTATTTTCACTTTGGATTCCAGTCAGTCCAAAGGCCCAAAAATCTTTTTCTTCCACTGGGAGACATTTTTCCCCTGATGCACACAGATGAAATCACCTGACTTCATTTTTCTTTGATTTTATAGAAATGGCCTCTGTAAGGATATCCTGGAGGTTTACTAATTCTCACAATAATTTTCTTTATATTTTAATAGCTCCTTCTAAAGTTATATAACTATATTTCTATCAAACCTGTAATCTTTGTGAAATTGAGGATATTCTAAAAAATGCCTGAAAACTAATCTCAGAAAGTTGCCCCTAAGTAAATATGTATGAAATACATTGAAAGAAAAACTAAGGACCAATATAGGCAGCAAATGGAAATTATGTCCAAAGACTATTATAACTAGAAGGGGTACTAGAGATCATCCAGTCCAACTCACCTACCCCCACCCATGAGTTAAGCTGAGCCTGAGAAGTGTTGCAGGACTTGTCTGCAGTGTCTTGATTAGCAGTATGTGGACGATATAACTCTTAAAATGTATCTTCTGACTCTTAGGGTCGGGCCCTACATCAATGTTTGCATTGCTCCAAACATTAATAATAAGACAGCTCCTTCAATTACAACAAGTTTTGAAAACATGATCATAATGAGATATGACAAGGATGAGGAAAAAAACACTAATGCTGAGTCCAAGAAGTGTTAAACTCCAGGGCCTAGAGAATCAATAGATTCCTCTGGTTTAGAAAGGGACTTGGAGATCATCTAATCCTCAGTTACTTTACAAATGAGGAATCTACATGCAGAAGAGATGGCATAACTAAAAAGTAACAGTAATAGCATACACTGACTTCTGCTCTGAGTTGAGCGCTTTCTTAAGCCACTGATATGCATATTCTCATTTTTTATCACATCAGCCTCATCAGGTAGGTCCTATTAGTAGCCCTGTTTGTAAAAGAGGAAGTTGAACAAAACAGTTCCATTACCAAGGTTGCATGGCTGTTGTGGTAGGCGGTCTTCTGAAATGGCCCCCAGTGATCCCTGCCCCCTGGTATTCATATCTACTAGTGACTGATTTCTAACAAATAGAATACAGCCAAAGTGATGGGATATCACCTCTGAGATTAGGTTACAAAAGACTGACTTGACTTAATGGCCTTCTCTCTCTAGTTCTTCTAGCTTGCTCGCGCCAGTGAGGCCAGATGCACAATGTGAGCTGCTCTATGGAGAGTCCACAAGGCATGGGACTGAGGGGTGGCTTCTGGCCAAGAGCCGGCAGCAAACCGAGTCCCTCAATCCAACGGCCCAAAAGAGACTGAATCCTACCAACAACCAGGTGAGCGAGTTTAGAATTAGAAGCTAATCTACCTTCAGTTGAGTCTGGAGATGACCACAACCCAAGCCAACACCTTGATTGCAGAGAGTGAAGATGCAAGTAAGGATTCGTGATACACAGAAACTGAGGAATAATATTGTTTTAAGCCACTAATGTTTGGGATAATTTGTTATGCAGCAGCAATTTGATAAATAACACATCTACAAAATTGAAATCTCAGGATTTAAGCTCAAGGGCAACTGACATCTCCCATTTCTTAGCTTATACAATAACATCACAGGATAGTTTATGGAAGATCATAGTCAACCTCAAGTATCGTGGCTAATTCATGTCTTCATTCATTAATTAATTTTAAAAACATTACTGAACCTCTACTAGGGATAAGAAACACCTAGATTCTATGATATGAAGATGTCTAAGACAAGGTTTCCAATCTTATACTGTATAATTTCTATTAGGGAAGAAAAACATGCAAACAAGTAAACATTTAAATTGCCACTCAAATTCGAATTACACATACTTATTTTTATGACTATATATGCAGTTCTGGTCTTTCTAGATTTTAGTATAGATATCCACTGAACATCTAATTCCTACTCTTAAGAGTTTTTTTCTTTTTTTTTAGTAGCACTGGGATTAACCCTATTTTACACATACACAATGTTATTTAGTATAAAACCATTACCCACTTCTATCTCTTCGTTCAACCTCAACACATTAGTATTTTAAATAATGCTTCCTGAAATTAATACAAGAAGCAGACATACAGAAGATGGGGTATTAAAAAAGGAACCTATGGGGAAAGAAAGTGAGGTATTTAGAAGTAAAGCACCAAGTAGAAAATAAGGAAATATTTTAGGGAAATAAAATGCAAGGGTGACAATAAACTTGACAGAAAAGAGCTGATAGAATTATTGATTGCTGGCTGTAGCTCACCCAAGTGATGACTTTCCTGCTTTCCTCTTAGGTGCAAATGAGGAGAGTTTGCACTAAAATGATAATCCATGGTTTATTTGAAAATGTGTCTGACTTCATTAGCAGAGGATGACAGAGAGGATAATGGCCCTGAATGCTGACTTTGGGTTCCTACTGGTTTTCAAGAGAATTTGTCTCAGTTTGGTTGATGAGACTGACAGGCTATGAAGTCAAAGTAGTGACAGAATAAAAAATGTGTTTCTCCCTCAAGCTATTGGATAAAGAGCTAAAGATATAGATTTTTCATGAATTTACATTTTAATATCCATAAATATTTCTTTCTGCCTCAGAGAGCTTACACAGTCTTTTCTTTTCTCATCTTTTACACTAGCTTTGGCTTACTTTTTGGTTTTACATTTTTATTTTCTTAACTGCACTAATGCTGTGTGTTCCACCATACAAATGACTTTTATGGGAAATAAAGCAGTGGTGTTTTTTTTTAATTCTCTAAAGTGAAAGAAGTTCCTACACACTAAATTAGCCACACCCTCATCATTCCTGCCAGACTGTGTGCCTAACAGGTAAGTGTCTTCAAGGGAATTATCCACCAAGAACATGAAGACCCCACTGGAGTTTCTGAGTGCCTGTCTTAGCTTAGGCTGCCAGAACAAAACACCATAGATTAAGCGGCATAAGTAACACATTTCCCATGGTTCTGGAGCCTGCAAGTTCAAGATTAGGGTGCCAATACAGTCAGGCTCTGGTGAGAGTACTCTTCCTGGCTTGCACATGGTTGCCTGCTCCCCATGCCCTCGCATGGCAGACAGAGAGCAGCTCCAGTCTCCTCCTCCTCTCCTAAAAACACTAATCCATCCCATCACTGGAGCTCTACCCTCATGACCTCCTCTAAACCTAATTATCTCCCAAAGGCTCTACTTCCAAATACCATCGCATTAGGGGTTAGAGCTTCAATAAGTGAACTTGGGAAGAAACACAAACATGCCGTTTATAACACTGCCTAATATCTTCCCTTTAGGACACTGGGGCTGATGAGTCCACAGTAGAATGAGATGCTCTGCTTAGCCTGTGGGGCTGTGGTCATGAGCCGCTAAGGGCAGACAGTCGGGCCAAGCTTGACTATCTATGAAGCACAAGCACAACGAATAGAACCACCTATGTATGAAGAAAACTAAATGGGACAATTTTAAACAAGTATAACGAATACATAGAACTGACAGAACATAAAGCCAAATAAATGTTGAACACATAAAAGCAGGATAAAAGAATGGTAACGTCACTGAATTTAAGTTGGATATGGAAGTTGTTACATTGAAAACTCAGCACAACGAATTAACAGCAGAATGAACAAAGTTAAATCACAGATTAGTGAGCTGAAAGATTCCTGGGAGAGTTCCTCAACCCAAACATCATGAAGGACATAAGTACAGAAAAAGAAAACATAAAGATAAAAGATATGAAGGACAGAAGGAGTGTCCAAAAAAGAGAAAGGGGAGAAATTATTTGAAAAAATGATGGATAAGACTTTTCCAGAAATAAGGACAGACCTGAGGTCACAGATGGGAAGAGTTCAGACTACAAGGAAGTTTGAGAAGACAGTCATTACTGAGACCCATTCCAATTAAAAAAAATTAAGGCGAAGGCTTCTGAAGGACACGAGGGATGCAAATCTCCTTCCAAAAAACTCTGAAATTGATGTCAGATGTCTCAGCTGCACTGGATACATGAACACAACGTGCTAGTATCTTCAAACTGCTGAAAAGAAAGAGCGTTAACTCTAGAATATTATATCCTACTATGTTAGCATTTGAAAACAAAGACATAATAAAGACATTTTCAGACTTGTGAGATGTCAAAAAAAAAAAAACCATCACTGAAACCGTTTGAAAGATGTTCTACAGGAAGAAGAGAAATGAATGCAGAAGGAAGCAAAGAGATACGGGAAGTAAGCAAAACTAAAGAAATTCATAAATTTCGTGGTTTAAATAAAGAGGAGGAGCAGGAGGAGGAGGAAGGAAGATGGAGGGTGAGAAGGACGGAGGCAGAGACGGGGATGCAGGGGAGGACGATGGAAAGGGACAACAGGAAAAGAAAAAATACAATCATAACAATCTGGGAGGGGGAAAAACACCTTAAAATACTAACAAAGGAATTAAGAAATGGAGGTGGGGCAGGAAGAGACCATAGGAAGATGAGAGTGTGCTATAAGTCCTACCCTTGTGTTGGTTGGGAGCCATAAGTACTGACACTTTATAAAGTGACAGGGGAAATAACTGTAGATACAGCTTTCAATAACTTAGGAGTAACCAACAGAATAAAAATTAAAGCTCAACTTTCAAGCCTATCCAGAAAGAAATCTTTTTTTTTTTTAAAGAAAAAGCATAGCAAATAGGAATCACTGAACTAATTCTGATATTTTTGTCTTTCAGTCTGTGCAGTAAACCACATTAATAAATTTTCTGATGTTGAATCACCCTTCTCTTGAGAAACTATATTTAATCACGATGCATTAAAAATGCTATTAGATTTGTCTATGCACTATATTAAGATTCTTGTATCTGTGTTCATAAAGAAAATGGTCCTATAATTTTATTTTTCTTGTGTTCTTGTCTGGTTTGCATATCAAAGGTAATCTATCCCGGTACAATGATTCAAGCAGCTTTCCTTTTTTTTTTTTTTTTTTTTTTTAAACTATGTTCTAGAAACACTTAGATACAGCAAAGTCAACTTGTGCTTTGAATCACCTATAAAACCCTTTGTGCCTAGCCCATCATGTGAAGTGGTGGATTCTTGCCATTTTAACGTCTTTAATGGTTAACAAGGCCTCAAGGGTCTTTTCAATCTGGTCCATTTATATCTGCAGATAGATTATAAGAGGTAGAGGATGATATATGGTCCAGCCAAGCTAGCCTACTTATAGTCATATCAATGTTACTTTTTCCCCTCTCACTTCTTGTCCTTTGTATGTATTCTTTCTTCTGCCTGGAATCACGCACCTACAGTATCTGCTCAATGCCCACTTGCCTTTTATGCCTCAGCCCGGGCATTTCTCCTCCTGAACGCTTCCTCGATCCACCGTCCAAGGGTCCTACACTGGGGTCTTGTCCATTGGATGGAGTCAACTCTCACAAATACCCCATTTTCCATTTACACGTGTCCTGGTTTCATAGTTGACACATTTTCAAAGTCCTCTTAGGTCAAGACCCAAGCGTGGAACACACGCTCCCGCTGCAGCACTCCCGGTCTCTCCTGTTCTATGGAGCTGCACTGACCTCAAGATGGAGGAGCCCTTATCAGGCCTCAGCAACCTGAGGATTCTAAAAAGGGAATGTTTTCCATGGTGAATATCAATACATAAGAAACAGGTCAAACTGACAGAATCCATCTTTTACAGAACCATCACCTTTCCAGGATGTGCATTCGACCTGACAGAAAGCCTCAGGGCATGCTTGGGTCAACCATCCTTCATTGGCTCGAGCTCTCTGACCCTACCACCATGCCTCACAACCCTATGATGACCACTATCACGATTCTCCTTACGCTGCATTGACATTTGTCCACCGCTGGGTGTGCCACCAGCCTAGAAGTTGGTAAAGAGCAAACTAAGAGGCCCCTGGGCTGAAGCCAGACCTGGAATCTGAGGTGAGGTTAAGTCCTAGCTACACTCTTTACAAATTCGGTACCTTGGGCGAATGATTTTAGTGCTCTGCTTTACCATCTCTCTATAAAATATGCATGCTTATCTAGCTCACAGGAATTCCTACCATGAAAGGGATAAAATGAGATTTCTCTTATGAAAGTGTCTTATAAACAAAGAATTATACAGATATATTATTCAGTAAGCAAAGAATTGGTGGCTGGCCTTAAAAAGGGCTGCAGTATTTCATGGCTGGCTTGTACCTTTTATGTATTAAGTACAAGAGATAATTTTCTAAATGACAGTCTCCTGGCTTGAAACGTTCATCTAATTCCCCTAGCTAACTAATTAACTCCCCTAGCTAAAAACTCCCCTAGCTAAAAATTGTGCTGACTTCTTAGAGGAAGGACCAGATTTTTTCCATCTGTCTATACGTACAACAGGGTCAAAAAATTTAACTCACACAACTCAAATGTGCAAGGTAGACAAATAATTAGTCTATGATTAATATCATCTTTCTTTCAAGACCCTAACTTCTTCTCAGTCCACTTTAGACATAATCTGATTCAATAATTTAAATGGTTCCTCAGAATAGCATTCAGTCTCTCTAGGGAAGGATGCTCAGTGTCCCAGGTTGCCTCTACCTGCCTCTGCCTCTCTCCCCGACTTGGCATCAAGGTGTACGGGGGAGTCAAGTATTTGAGTCCCTGGGGACATCGTGGGGGGGGGGGTCCCCCGATCTTGTACTGGGGTTCTGTGGGCATTGGCAGGCCTGACCTCTAGAACAAGAGTCCTAGTCGGCCTAGGTGCCCCTGGGCTCTGCTGGCCTTCCCTGCTGAAGTTGGTGTCATTCAGGCTCATTCTTCTGACTCAGATGGTGCTCTGTGCTGACTCACTATAGTTTGGCGACTATGGGCTGCAGGCCATGAGCTACTTACCACATCCTCAGTCGAGGGTCACCGCTGCTGTATCAGCCCCCTTAACGGACCCACTCGCTCTCAATCCTAACAGAGGAAGTAGGGCAACTCAGGAAGGCTCAAGTACCAGCTTCTCTATGCTGAGCACTCGGGATGCTTTCCCACAGCCGTGCTCCAGAGAAACAAGGAAGAGGGAGCTTTTTCTATCTGGCATTAGCTTCACTTACCCCACATACCTGTTTCTCTTCAAGCCTAAACCTGGTGAAGGAAAAATGAGCAGCACATGTCTTACCACCTTCCTCCTCCCTTTTCTCTCTATTCTCTGCTCAGTTTTACAAGACAGCAGACAGAGGCGGCATCCTCTTTTCTTTTTTTTTTTTTTTTTAAAGGATTTTCTTTTATTTATTTATTTATTTATTTGTTTATTATTTTTGTCTGTATTGGGTCTTCGGTTCGTGCGAGGGCTTTCTCCAGTTGCGGCAAGCGGGGGCCACTCTTCATCGCGGTGCGGGGACCGCTCTTCATCGCGGTGCGCGGGCCTTTCTCTATCGCGGCCCCTCCCGTTGCGGGGCACAGGCTCCAGACGCGCAGGCTCAGCAATTGTGGCTCACGGGCCCAGTTGCTCCGTGGCATGTGGGATCTTCCCAGACCAGGGCTCGAACCCGTGTCCCCTGCATTAGCAGGCAGATTCTCAACCACTGCGCCACCAGGGAAGCCCCCTCTTTTCTTTTTTTTAAAATTTTTATTGGAGCATAGTTGATTTACAATGTTGTGTTAGTTTCAGGTGTACAGCAAGGTGAATCAGTAATACATATATCCACTCTTTTTTACATTCTTTTCCCATATAGGCCATTACAAAGTATTGAGCAGGGTTCCCTGTGCACTACAGTAGGTCCTTATTAGGCACCCTCTTAATTCTCCTGCATCCTGTCCTCTCCACCCGCCTCAGAGGAGCCAGCTGGTGTGAACAAACAAGGCACCTTCCTCACACCTAGAAGGACTCGGCTTATTTGTTGATCCATCCAGTCTTATGTGTGAATATTAAGGGGAGATGAGGGAATGGAAACATTTCTCAAGACCGTATCATGGCTCACAACCTATTTTTAAATATCAAAATCTGAGCATGCCCTTGCTCTTTCCCTCAGCATCCCTTTCGTAATACATTCTGTTCCCCAGCCCATCCCTCTGCCCCATGGCTTCCTGGGGAAGGCTGAGCTAGAGAGCTTGTATCCAGAAAGGGAAAAGCAGAAAGCAAATTAAAGATATTACCCCTGTGACAGACAGGTACATACACTGTGGAGACATACAATGTTTTCATGGAAGGATGAGGAGTGGAGTTCAGACATAGACCTCCATCTGGAAGTCTGACTTCCTGAGACCTCTTGAGATCTCAGAACAAGGGATTCTTTGATATTCAGGGAGCCTGGAAGATGCAACCTAGAGAGGGTCCAGTTCTTCAGAGTGGTCAACCCTAGTATCAAACTATGGCCACTATCCCAAAGGCTCCTGATGGTGATGCTGGGGAAGCAGTTGACGAGGGCTAGCCTGAACCCCCATATTTGTAGCAAGCAGGGGCCGCAAACCCAGATGTTCACAGGCAGCAGGCTGAGAGCACATATGTCTGAAGCTGTTGGCTACAGGACATTAGAGGGTGGATGGGGCTTCCGGGGCACTACAGAGTAGAGACTTTAAAAATTTTTTTAAACACTGTTTCTTCCCCACCCAGCTGCCAAAGCATTTAAGGCCAAATATAGCTGTATTCCAAATTTTGCATCTTTGGGATTTACATACAATTAAAATAATCCTAAATGATTGGTGTCCTCAGAGCAGAGAGGGGGTTGGCAGCATTGAGAGTAAAAAAAGCATCTCAGAAACACATGAAGTGAGGAGTTAGTAACTTGCTACACTTCATGTTAAACTCAAATGACTCTTTAGAGTAAATCTTATTTTATCTATATTGATGGTGAAGAGGGTGTGAGGTTATATAGTGGGGAATCTATTTCTATCATGATTGATCTTAGAAAAGTATACTTCAGTCAGGAGTCACAAATCCAAATGGCCACAGGGCTCATGCAGGTCAGACCACTGTGTGGGGCAAGAGGTGGACCACAGGATTGGGGGGCTGAGAAAACCTGGAGAGGCCTGTCTGCCGACATTCAAACGTAACATTTTAAACTAATCCTGAGTGACAAAAGACATCTGCTGCATCTCTGGGGTCGGCAGGAAACCTCTTGAGAACTCTGGTGTATGTGAACAACTCAGGTATCTCCTGAAGAAGTGGAATTGGTTTCTATTTCATAGAACAAGATTATGTGTGAATTAAATTTCTCCTCTGTATGTGTATAAGTGCACATGTGTGTCTGTGGTCCCAACACAGAACACGGGTCTGTGACCTTTGAAGAGGTTCTGTGTGAAAAATCAGTGAGATGGCCATGAAGATACAAATGTCACAGGTTTCAAATCTTTCTCCTTAAAAGAAGGGCTGAGAACCTCATTCCTTCTATATCTTTTCACTATCTTAATCAAAGGCAGCCTGAGTTAGAGAAAACCATGGCTTGGTGGGAGGGAATATGTGGAGAGAAGATAAATATTAAGAGAAAGCCCAGGCTTCTTGTGTGTTAGTCCTGCAAGCCCTCTCTCGCTTTACAACACTGGGTCTTTTTATAATGACCCAAATCAGTGAAATGTGCCTGCAGACATATTTCCTTGTGCTTGTCTAGTGCTTTTAAATACTTGAATTATTTTCCATCCTTTAAGAGTTAGGAGACTTCAGAGATCCCAGCAGTACTTGAGCCAACATTCTGCCTGAGCTGAAGAGAGGACGCCTCCCTAGACAGGACTGTGCTCCCCGTTCACCACACTCCCCACCACTCCCTTTCGTCTTCCCCGTCATGGAGCTTGCCTTTTAATGCCATCTTGTGCTACTATTGTATTTTTAGATACCTGATTACTTATGTTTCCTGCCTGGCGCCACGGGCAGTGGAGTCCACAATCCCTCTTCTAGAGTTCCCATCCCCCTCCCCCTGACCCGCTGCCCGCCCCCCCAACACCAGGTTGTGATCAGGATTGCCCCCATGCTCAACACTTTGCCTGTGGACTCGAGGGAGTGGCAAAGAGAACAAGATGCAAAGCGCACATCCACAGAAGTGTTTTGCCTACTAGGGAGTAACTGCTTCAGAGGGATAACCATGACTAGGCTAATCCTGACTCTAAGTGGCCCAAGACAGACCAGGCTCAGAACTTGAGTAGCAGTGTTGGACAGCAGCCGGCCCAATGTAGGGGGGAAGATTCTTGCATGCATTCCTAAAGTGACTTGTTCTAGTGGTTACCATACATGAATTTCCTCTTTCTGGAAAAGAACACACAGATCTTACTGACACTTGCTTAATAGTCATAGTTTCTCCATTTTATCATCATCTCAGAAGAGAAAATAAGCATCATTAAACCTGATGATTATTAGAAGGGTGTGAACAAGCTGTGCTTGAGATAGAAAAACAGGAAAATTCCATCTTTAAGTTAGTTTTCTGTCTGTGTGTGTGGAGTTATAGAACTTATCAAGATCTTGTAAAATTAGACCTACTCAAAAACCTACCCTTCTAGCTTCACCAATTGCAGTGATTCATCCCGCTTTTGGAAACATCTGTGTTCTCGGCAAGCATCTGACTGCCCTGGATGTTTAGCCTGTAATTCAAGGTGTAACATTGCCATGGACCCTCTAAAGATCTCATGGGCTGATGGCTTCTCTTCTTCCTCCCAAGCAAAGGCTAAGCCTAAGAGGGTGAAAGAGGTCGTTTGTGAAAAATAGGCGCCATATGTGCTGGGAAAGCAAGCATGGGGTTTGGGGTGGCAGGCAGGAAGAAGTGACAGATTTGTGACCAAACGCCATTCAGAATCTTTTTAAAATACTTCCTAGCATATTTGTCCTTCTTGGTAATTGTTCTTTCCCTGCAGCCATTCTATTTTTGCCCCAGAGAAGAGGAGGGGCAAGTACCACCTGGGGCAGAAGGAAATGTAGGGGCAGTTCCTGTCAGTCAAGAACAGGAAACAGGAAATCCTCACTGTGAGGGGAGAAGTAGCTGCAAGACATAGAAAGGTAACTTGTGAGCAGTCAGATAAGTTTCAGCTTGAGGAATAGGGAGTAACTTTAAAAACCTAGTTGGCTACCAGGTGCCAGGTCAAGGCATGTCCAGGCCAATTTTGTCAGTAATAAAGCATTTTATCCTTATTTATTTTTTAAATCCTATACCATTTTAATAAGTTTTAAATAGAAAACAGATAAGAGGGGTGCTGTTTATTAATTCCTCCTAAAACCCCAATAAGTATCAGGAAACTTTTACGTACAGAATATTAGCAGTTCTCCTGAAGTGCAGCTTTGATTAAATTCTTACATCTTAAACAATGATAGAGGTAAAATGGGCTGCTGAATCTGGTTAAGGATCATTGTCAGCCTTCCATAGGAAATGGAAAGCAATGAAATGAAACTGCACTGTTACACAGAACGTAAAATTGAAAGGACTATGAGGGATGAGGCAATGGAAAAAAACTTCTTGGTTATATAACTAAGATTTTCTTGAAGGAATTCAGTGTCATTAAACCCAAACTAGACTCTGTTCTTCCTCCCAAGTCTAACAGCGTGAAAGAGGTCATTTGTGAGAAAGAATAGGCACACATAGCCATTAAAAAATTATACCGCACAAGAGTCAAATATCACAAGGCAAGCCATGTACATTCACGATGTTAGCATCAGAACAGAAGGATTGAAAGATGAAACATTATTATTCCTATAGATAGATGACAGAACAGATGGTGATGTTCTGGAACAACTACTCCATTTCCTGTGCCAGAAAGCCTGCATAGAACAGGACAAACTATGAAAGAGCCAAGGTGAAAGTCATTGTGAAGGTCAAAAGGAGACATGAACGAACCAGAAGACATAACCCTGCACTTCCTCCCTTCCACTCCTGCAGTGATATCCACAGACGAGACCTCGACCATCTCTACCTGTGAACCACACATTCAAAGAACTACCCATCTCCTTCTTCAAACCTCAACATTTAGGTCAAAGGGGATTTTCTCCTCCACCAGCTCCTTTAGGCCTCTATCGGCATACCACTGAATTGGAGATACAGACAAGATGATGGGTTCCCGCAGCGCTTTATGCCTCATGACTTGAATCTTTATTTCCTTTTTCCATTCAGCTCCTCAAGCCAGCTTTTCTACACCTTCCAAACAAATTTGCTCTTCTGACTATTTGCTCATGTCACTCTTGCCTCTGGGGTTCTCCAAGGCACAGCTCACTCCGCAACTGCATTCTCAATTTGGCCCAAATTCCAGTCACCCATCCCTTGGTGCCACCCCACCCCCAAATCACTAGGCTTTTTACTGTGTTTTTCAAAAACCATCACATTCTATATTTTTTCACTGTGAACTACTGGACAAGAAATTTCTAGAATTTACTCTGCCTAAATATTCAAATTCTAGGAGCTGCTTTATTCACAGAATTTTTATATCATCTGCAAGCCAAAGGGTAAATGAAGTTTATACAGGTAGTGATCATTCTTTTTATTAAATTAGAGGCCCCTAGAGGGTAGGGAAAAATGTTGTCTCTAATATGTTACTTTTCTCCCAAATTAGGTTATTAATGCTTTTAATAATGAAGATGAAATTCCCCACGACACTGGTTTCATTCTTAAGACAAAAAAAAGGGGGAGGGAGGGGACAGGGAGAGATCACCTCATGCCTATTAAGCTGGCTGCTTTCAAAAACAAAAACAAAACAAAACAAAAAAAAACAGAAAATAACAAGTGTTGGTGAGGATGTGGAGAAAAGGGAACCCTTGGGTACCATTAGTGGGAATGTAAAATGGTGCAACCACTATGGAAAAGAGTATGGAAAGTCCTCAAATTTAAAATACAACTACCATATGATCCAGCAATCCCACTTCTGAGCATATATCCAAAAGCATTGAAGGCAGGGTCTCAAAGAGACATATGCAAACCCATGTTTATAGCAGCACTGTTAACAGAAAAAAGGTGGAAGCAGCCCAAATGTCCACCAACAGATGAACAGATTAACAAGCTGTGACATATACATAGAATGGAATATTATTCAGCCTTAAAAAGGAAATCCTGTCACAGGCTACAATATGTATGAGCCTCAAGGACATTACGCTAAGTGAAAGAAGCCAGTCACAAAAAGACTGTAGGATTCCATTCATGAGGTATCTAAAGTTGTTCAAGTTATAGAAACAGAAAGTAGCATGGTGGTTGCTAAGGGCTGCAGGGAGGGGGGAAAGGAGTTGTTTAATGGATATATATCAATAGTTTCAGTTTTTCCAAGATGAAAGTCTTCTAGAGATCTGTTTCATGAAAATGTGAATACACTTAACACTACAGAACTGGACACTTAAAAATGGTTAAGATGGTAAATGTTACGTGTTTATCACAATAAGAAAAAGTAAGTGCACTCAGCTTCATGTTTAAGTATTACCTGCTGAGTTCTGATGTTCTGTGTACTCACATCTAAAACCTGCCAATTCAATCCATTCAGTAAAACATCTTATTGAATCAAAGTAAAATGAATAGCTCAAGCTAGTTTTCACACTGGATTAACCAAGATCTCCATGTAGGCAAGGTCTCAGGCATGTGAAGGTATGTTTCATACAGTATATGGCAATAAACAGATTATTAATAGCATCCCTATGGTTAGGAACTCTGCCAAATAGTGTAATAAAAAGTACTGTAGGGCAAGCCTGAACCAAGATGGTGGAGTAGAAGGACGTGCTCTCACTCCCTCTTGCAAGAACACCAGAATCACAAATAACTGCTGAAAAATCATCGACAGGAAGACACTGGAACTCACCAAAAAAGATACCCCGCATCCAAAGACAAAGGAGAAGCCAAAATGAGATGGTAAGAGGGGTGAAATCACAATAAAATCAAATCCCATAACTTCTGGGTGGGTGACTCACAAACTGGAGAACACTTATACCACAGAAGTCCACCCACTGGAGTGAAGGTTCTGAGCCCCACGTCAGGCTTCTGAACCTGGGGGTCCAGAAACGGGAGGAGGAATTCCTAGAGAATCAGACTTGGAAGGCTAGCGGGATTTGATTGCGGGACTCTGACAGGACTGGGGGAAACAGAGACTCCACTCTTGGAGGGCACACACAAAGTAGTGTGCGCATCAGGACCCAGGGGAAGGAGCAGTGACCCCAGGGGAGACTGAACCAGACCTACCTGCTAGTGTTGGAGGGTGTCCTGCAGAAGTGGTGGGTGGCTGTGGCTCACTGTGGGGACAAGGACACTGGCAAGAGAAGTTCTGGGAAGTACTCCTTGGTGTGAGCTCTCCCTCAGTCCACCATTAGCCCCACCAAATAGCCCAGGTAGGCTCCACTGTTGGGTTGCCTCAGGCCAAACAACCAACAGGGAGTGAACCCAGCCCCACCCATCAGCAGTCAAGAGGATTAAAGTTTTACTGACCTCTGCCCACCAGAGCAACAGCCAGCTCTACCCACCACCAGTCCCTTCCATCAGGAAACTTGCACAAGCCTCTTAGATAGCCTCATCCACCAGAGGGCAGACAGCAGAAGCAAGAAGAATGACAATCCTGCAGCCTGTGGAACGAAAACCACATTCACAGAAAGATAGACAAGATGAAAAGGCAGAGGGCTCTGTACCAGATGAAGGAACAAGATAAAAACCCCAGAAAAACTAAATGAAATGGAGATAGGCAACCTTCCAGAAAAAGAATTCAGACTAATAATACTGAAGATGATCCAAGACCTCAGAAAAAGAATGGAGGCAAAGATCAAGAAGATGCAAGAAATGTTTAACAAAGACCTAGAAGAATTAAAGAACAAACAAACAGAGATGAACAGCACAATAACTGAAATGAAAACTACACTAGAAGGAATCAATAGCAGAATAACTGAGGCAGAAGAACGGATAAGTGACCTGGAAGACAAAATGGTGGAATTCACTGCTGTGGAACAGACTAAAGAAAAAAGAATGAAAAGAAATGAAGACAGCCTAAGAGACCTCTGGGACAACATTAAACGCAACAACATTTGCATTATAGGGGTCCCAGAAGGAGAAGAGAGAGAGAAAGGACCTGAGAAAATACTGGAAGAGATTACAGTCGAAAACTTCCCTAACATGGGAAAGGAAATAGCCACCCAAGTCCAGGAAACACAGACAATCCCATACAGGATAAACCCAAGGAGAAACACGCCAAGGCGCATAGTAATCAAAGTGGCAAAAATTAAAGACAAAGAAAAATTATTGAAAGCAGCAAGGGAAAAACGACAAATAACATACAAGGGAACTCCCATAAGGTTAACAGCTGATTTCTCAGCAGAAACTCTACAAGCCAGAAGGGAGTGGCATGATATACTTAAAGGGATGAAAAAGAAGAACCTACAACCAAGATTATTCTACCCGGCAAGGATCTCATTCAGATTCAATGGAGAAATCAAAAGCTTTACAGACAAGCAAAAGCTAAGAGAATTCAGCACCACCAAACCAGCTCTACAACAAATGCTAAAGGAACTTCTTTAAGTGGGAAACACAAGAGAAGAAAAGAACCTACAAAAACAAACCCAAAACAATTAAGAAAATGGTCATAGGAACATACATATCAATAATTACCTTAATCGTGGATGGATTCAATGTTCCAACCAAAAGACACAGGCTCCCTGAATGGATACAAAAACAAGACCCCATGGACATATATACACTACCAAATGTAAAATAGATAACTAGTGGGAAGCAGCCGCACAGCACAGGGAGATCAGCTCGGTGCTTTGTGACCACCTAGAGGGTGGGAGAATGCAAGAGGGAAGAGAAATGGGAACATATTGTATATGTATAACTGATTCACTTTGTTATAAAGCAGAAGCTAACACACTATTGTAAGGCAATTATACTTCAATAAAGATGTTTAAAAAAATAAAAAAATAAAAATTAAAAAAAAGGAAAAAAAAAAAAAAAACAAGACCCATCTATATGCTGTCTACAAGATAACCACTTCAGACCTAGGGATACATACAGACTGAAAGTGAGGGGATGGAAAAAGATATTCCATGCAAATGGAAATCAAAAGAAAGCTGAAGTAGCAATACTCATATCAGATAAAATAGACTTTAAAATAAAGAATGTTACAAGAGACAAGGAAGGACACTACATAATGATCAAAGGATCAATCCAAGAAGAAGATATAACAATTATAAATATATATGCACCCAACATAGGAGCACCTCAATACATAAGGCAACTGCTAACAGCTATAAAAGAGGAAATCGACAGTGACACAGTACTAGTAGGGGACTTTAGCACCTCACTTACACCAATGGACAGATCATCCAAAATGAAAATAAATAAGGAAACAGAAGCTTTAAATGACACAATAGACCACATAGATTTAACTGATATTTATAGGACATTCCATCAAAAACAGCAGATTACACTTTGTTCTCAAGTGTGCACGGAACATTCTCCAGGATAGATCACATCTTGGGTCACAAATCAAGCCTCAGTTAATTTAAGAAAATTGAAATCATATCAAGCATCTTATCTGACCACAACGCTATGAGATTAGAAATGAATTACAGGGAAAAAAACGTAACAAACACAAACACATGGAGGCTAAACAATACGGTACTAAATAACCAAGAGATCACTGAAGAAATCAAAGAAGAAATCAAAAAATACCTAGAGACAAATGACAATGAAAACACGACAATCCAAAACCTATGGGATGCAGCAAAAGCAGTTCTTAGAGGGAAGTTTATAGTTATACAAGCCTACCTCAAGAAACAAGAAAAATCTCAAACAAACAATCTAACCTTACACCTAAAGCAATTAGAGAAAGAAGAACAATCAAAACCCAACGTTAGCAGAAGGAAAGAAATCATAAAGATCAGAGCAGAAATAAGTGAAATGGAAACAAAGAAAACAATAGCAAAGATCAATAAAACTAAAAGCCGGTTCTTTGAGAAGATAAACAAAATTGCTAAACCATTAGCCAGACTCATCAAGAAGAAGAGGGAGAGGACTCAAATCGACAAAATTAGAAATGAAAAAGGAGAAGTTACAACAGACACTGCAGAAATACAAAGCATCCTAAGAGACTACTACAAGCAACTCTATGCCAATAAAATGGACAACTGGAAGAAATGGACAAATACTTAGAAAGGTATATAACCTTCCAAGACTGAACCAGGAAGAAACAGAAAATATTAACAGACTAATCACAAGTAATGAAATTGAAACTGTGATTAAAAATCTACCAACAAACAAAAGTCCAGGACCAGATGGTTTCACAGGTGAATTCTATCAAACATTTAGAGAAGAGCTAACACCCATCCTTCTCAAACTCTTCCAAAAAATGGCAGAGGAAGGAACACTCCCAAACTCATTCTAAGAGGCCACCATCAATCACCCTGATACCCAAACCAGACAAAGATACTACAAAAAAAAAGAAAATTACAGACCAATATCACTGATGAATATAGATGCAAAAATCCTCAACAAAATACTAGCAAACAGAACCCAACAACACATTAAAAGGATCAAGTGGGATTTATCCCAGGGATGCAAGGATTCTTCAATATATGCAAATCAATCAATGTGATACACCATATTAACAAATTGAAGAATAGAAACCATATGATCATCTCAATAGATGCAGAAAAAGCTTTTGACAAAATTCAACACCCATTTATGATAAAACCTCTCCAGAAAGTGGGCATAGAGGGAACCTACCTCAACATAATAAAGGCCATCTACGACAAACCCACAGCAAACATCATTCTCAATGGTGAAAAACTGAAAGCATTTCCTCTAAGATCAGGAACAAGACAAGGATGTCCACTCTCACCACTATTATTCAACATTGCTGTGGCTAGGACTTCCAAAACTATCAGAGAAGAAAAAGAAATAAAAGGAATCCAAATCGGAAAAGAAGAAGTAAAACTGTCACTGTGTGCAGATGACATGATACTATACATAGAGAATCCTAAAGATGCCACCAGAAAACTACTAGAGCTAATCAATGAATTTGGTAAAGTTGCAGGATACAAAATTAATGCACAGAAATCTCTTGCATTCCTATACACTAATGATGAAAAATCTGAAACAGAAATTAAGGAAACACTCCCATTTACCACTGCAACAAAAAGAATAAAATACCTAGGAATAAACCTACCTAGGGAGACAAAAGACCTGTATGCAGAAAACTATAAGACACTGAGAAAAAAAATTAAAGATGATACCAACAGATGGAGAGATATACCATGTTCTTAGATTGGAAGAATCAATATTGTGAAAATGACTATACTACCCAAAGCAATCTACAGATTCAATGCAATCCCTATCAAATTACCAATGGCATTTTTTACAGAAGTAGAACAAAAAATCTTAAAATTTGTATGGAGACACAAAAGACCCCAAATAGCCAAAGCAGTCTTGAGGGAAAAAAACGGAGCTCGACGAATCAGACTCCCTGACTTCAGACTATACTACAAAGCTACAGTGATGAAGACAATATGGTACTGGCACAAAAACAGAAACATAGATCAATGGAACAAGATAGAAAGCCCAGAGATAAACCCATGCACCTATGGTCCACTAATTTATGACAAACGAGGCAAGGATATACAATGGAGAAAAGACAGTCTCTTCAATAAGTGGTGCTGGGAAAACTGGACAGCTACATGTAAAAGAATGAAATTAGAACACTCCCTAACACCATATGCAAAAATAAACTCAAAATTAGAGACCTAAATGTAAGACCAGACACTGTAAAACTCTTAGAAGAAAACATAGGAAGAACACTCTTTGACATAAATCACAGCAAGATCTTTTTTGATCCACCTCCTAGAGTAATGGAAATAAAAACAAAAATAAACAAATGGGACCTAATGAAACTTCAAAGCTTTTGTACAGCAAAGGAAACCATAAACAAGACGAAAAGATAACCCTCAGAATGGGAGAAAATATTTGCAAATGAATCAACGGACAAAGGATTAATCTCCAAAATATATAAACAGCTCATGCAGCTCAATATTAAAAAAACAAACAACCCAATCCAAAAATGGGCAGAAGACCTAACTAGACATTTCTCCAAAGAAGACATACAGATGGCCAAGAAGCACATGAAAAACTGCTTAACATCACTACTTATTAGAGAAATGCAAATCAAAACTACAATGAGGTATCACCTCACACCAGTTAGAATGGGCATCATCAGAAAATCTACAAACAGTAAATGCTGGAGAGGCTGTGGAGAAAGGGGAACCCTCTTGCACTGTTGGTGGGCATGTAAATTGATACAGCCACTATGGAGAACAGTATGGAGGTTCCTTAAAAAACTAAAAATAGAATTACCATATGACCCAGCAATCCCACTACTGGGCATATACCCAGAGAAAACCATAATTCAAAAGGACACATGCACCCCAGTGTTCATTGCAGCACTATTTACAATAGCCAGGTCATGGAAGCAACCTAAATGCCCATCAACAGACGAATGGATAAAGTAGATGTGGTACATATATACAATGGAATATTACTCAGCCATAAAAAAGAACGAAATTGGGTCATTTGTTGAGATGTGGTTGGATCTAGAGACTGTCATACAGAGTGAAGTAAGTCAGAAAGAGAAAAACAAATATCGTATATTAACGCATATATGTGGAACCTAGAAAAATGGTACAGATGAACTGGTTTGCAGGGCAGAAATTGAGACACAGATGTAGAGAACAAACGTACGGACACCAAGGGGGAAAGCGGCGGGGGGGTGGGGGTGGGGGTGTGATGAATTGGGCGATTTGGATTGACATGTATACACTGATGTGTATAAAATTGATGACTAATAAGAACCTGCTGTATAAAAAAAAAAAAAAAGAAGAAGATTCACATCCACAGGGAACCCACCCATCTGAGGGAGGAAGCCCAGCAGAGGCCATTGGAGTCTGATCAAGGAGAGAGGAGCCAAAGGGACCATGGGGATGTGGTGAGCCTGTGAGCCCACGGCTCCAGCTGGGGGGTGCACACCCACGTGGGTTCAGCAGAGTCTGGAGCAAGACTCAGAGGGCTGTGGTAGGAATGCTTATTCAGCTAAAAGCAGGGCCACAGAGGGAGTAAAATTAAAAGGTGGAACTGCCTCTCTAAACCTAAGTGTGACCCAAGGAATGGCTGGGGGAGAGGGGGAAGTGAAGAGGGTACTGAGAGTAGGAGATGTGCTATTTTAGGGATCGCGGTAGCCCAGAGGAAGGCTGGCCACAGCAGATGCAATGTCAAAACATTCAGAGGAAAGATAAACAGAATCCCACAAAGGCTCTCAAATAGCAGTCCTTAACCTTTTTTGGGTCTCTGACCCTTCTGAAAATATGATGAAAAGTACAAATTCTCTTCTTGGAAAAAGAGCATAAATGTACTCATGAGGGACTTTTATGGCTAAGAATCTCTGTTCCTTAACATAGTGTTGTAAGTCAATTATATCTAAATTATAGTTAGATAGATAGATAGGCACTTGCCATATATATATATATACATATATATATATACATATACATATATATATATGTATATATATATATGTATATATATATATATATGTATATGCATATATATATATGAACTGGAATGAAATGCCAAAAATAAAAGTACTGTAGGGATAGAGGGAGTCCCATTTTCCCTTCCCTGAGAAGCAGGAACAAAGCTTTCTTCCTGTGGTGTTTAGGAATCTGAGCTGGGAGTAGGGAATAGAGGCTGTAAGCTTTAATAAATGAAATCGGGCTTCCCTGGTGGCTCAGCGGTTGAGAATCTGCCTGCCAATGCAGGGGACACGGGTTCGAGCCCTGGTCCGGGAAGATCCCACATGCCGCGGAGCAACTGAGCCCGTGCGCCACGACTACTGAGCCTGCACTCTGGAGCCCGCGAGACACAACTACTGAAGCCCGCGCACCTGGATCCCGTGCTCCGCAACAAGAGAAGCCACTGCAATGAGAAGCCTGCGCACCGCAACGAAGAGTAGCCCCCGCTCACCGTAACTAGAGAAAAGCCCGCATGCAGCAACGAAGACACAATGAAGACAAAAATAAGTAAATAAATAAATTTATTTTAAAAATAAATAAAAAATAAATGAAATAAGGTAGATGGTTTGAGAGGCACTATCCAGAAATGAGAATCCAAACAGAATATTCATTTCAGGAGGAAGGAAAAAGAAGTAGAGTCCAAAGAAGACAAAATAGATGAAAGAGATCTGAAGTCTACCTTGACCTCGCTTCCTAGGCCAAACGGCCATATTTTATGCTCTCTTAAAACCACAAATTCTTCATAGCATTTCTCTCAATGACAATTATAATATCTTAAGTGTAAATACTTGACTTGAACTCAATAGTCTAGTTAGGTATGGCCTTACCAGAAGGGAGAAGAGTGATGCCACCTTGTGAATCATATCTCAGACCAAGAAATCATCCAGGATAAGTCATCATGGTGGGTACCTCTAACACCTGCATACTCTGCCCAACCCATGGCCCCCCATTTAGCCATGGGAACAGAGCTCACCTATCCACTTGAGAGTCCTTTAAATTTCCACTTGGGAGACTGAAATCAGAGGGGTAAAATGGGACATTAAGCGGGAATTGTTGATTTGTATTTTGTCAGGGTTGCTTTTAACCATTTAACAACTTCCCTGGAAAAAGGAGAAACCAAAAATGTCACACATTTGTGGAGATGGGAAATCAGGACAGACAGGCTCTTGTTAGAAGAATGTATTTCTTGATTTGGTTTCATCATCTTCGCTTCTTTCATAAAAATTTGAACACTGCTGAAGATTCATGAATTGGGCTATTTTTATGCTGCTTTAATATAGGATATTATACTTCAGAAATGGGAAGGGGATTCGTTTTTCAACCACAGTAAACAGTATGAGGTTGTTCCATATAAGCTCAACAAGTGTCAGTATATGTTTTCTTTCCTAAGAAGCCACCAAAAGCAACATCTATCCCGGTATGAAGAGTTTAATTAAAAATCAGTTTGCCTAGCTTTGAACTCCAGCTTTACTACTTCCTTGCTATGTGGTTCTAAGAAAATTACTTAAGCTCTCTGTACCTTCATTTTCTCATCCATGGGATGGGTATAATACTACTATCTACCTCATGGGACTCTTGTAAGGATTAAATGAGTCGATATACGTAAATGCCTAGACCAGCCCTTGGTATCTAAGAAGTGCTATATAAATGTTAACCCTCATTTCCTAATATTCCCCCAGCTGGTTAAAGCTGGTTTCATTTAAAATCTTACTACTTTGCAACAGCATGACCTAACCTCCATAAAATGAAGTGTACTCATCCAAAAATGTTGAAAACCCCGTGTTCCCTTCCGAGTTTGGTGAAGATTCAATGAGATGATCCATGAAAACCTTGTGCCTGGGACCTGGTCCATGGTAACTGCTCAGCTTTCGTTTGAGCATTCATATGGTCAATTCACAACTTTTGAAGGCTTTCTACTTAAGGCACATGGGCAAGAGTCTCTTGTCCTCATACTTATTCCCTTTTACTGAATAAAAGTACATTTACAATCATGACGTGGGAGTAGTGCCAGAAGAGAGGACAGCACAGATAGAGCATGGGCAGAGTACAGAGGAGGAAAGAAACTTCAGGAAAAGGCTTCACGGAGGAGCTGGGATCTGAACTGAACTTTAAAGAATGGGTAAGACTTGGAGAGGGAGAAACGATGGGGGTGGAGGGATAGCTGCATTTTCTGGGTGAGGAAATTGAGCCTGAGAGAACACAATTCACTTGCTCCAGGGCCCCCAGGGAGCAGGGGGCAGTGCCCAGGCCTGAATCCAGGCAGGTGGGATCATAGTCCACGCTCCCCCACCAGTTTCTCCAGGAATCTTCACTTCTCTTTCATAGTAAGATTTAGCAGATAAAACGTTTTCAACATTAGATAATTCAGATTAAACTAAAGAAAACTTTCTGGCCAGTTAACATCCTCTCTCCCATGGTTATAAGCCCTCTAGCTGGTCTGTCTTTCCTTGACGGGCGTGAGCCTCCATCACACCCCAACCCTGGGAGGGCCCAAGGGGTTAAATTTAAAAATCACATAGAGGAACTTCCCTGGTGGCGCAGTGGTTAAGAATCTGCCTGCCAATGCAGGGGACACGGGTTTGAGCCCTGGTCCGGGAAGATCCCACATGCCGCAGAGCAACTAAGCCCACGAGCCACAACTACTGAGCCCGCGAGCCACACCTACTGAAGCCTGTGCACCTAGAGCCCGTGCTCCGCAACAAGAGAAGCCACCGCCATAAGAAGCCTGCCCACCACAACGAAGAGTAGCCCCTGCTCGCTGCAACTAGAAAGCCCACACGCAGCAACGAAGACTCAACACAGCCAAAAATAAATAAATAAATATATTTTTTTAAAAAAGTAAAATCACATTGCATTTTGGGGGACAAGAGGCCTGCGGCTTTAACCTTGGCACTGTCTCTGCATTGCAGATGTTTATGGAGCTGCTCCTTATGGAGAGGGTCAAGACTCTCAGAAGGGCTGCAAGGGTGACAGGACAGCACTAACATTGAGTGACCCTGGGAGATTTATTTCATCTTGAGTTTTTCCTCCCCAAGTGGGAATGGTGATATTGACTATATATTCCTCACACAATGACCAAGGCCCAGGCTTATGAATATTTCTATTTATCTCAGGGAGGCACTGAAACCTTTAAGGAAAAACATTCTGGAGCTCTATGATATTTATTGGATGTTCATGATCCAATGGGGACCCACTGGTCACCAAGGCAACGACACTTCAGTAGCTCGCTATAAACCAAGTTAACTACCCAGGGTAATGGCCTGCCCTCTCCTGCCCACCAGGTGTCACATTCATTTACCTTCCATTGATTCTAGTTTTCTTCTCAGAGTCTCTTTCAAGTTATGGGTCACAGAAGACCTTGACTGACACCAGGTGCAATTAGATTTGCCAGAAGCTAAGAATTCAGAGGTAGTGAAATAGATTATTCCAGAGCTACATATTACAGAGAAGATGGAAAACCAAGATGGAGAAAGCTAATGGGAACATATCTTCAGGGAGGGATGGGGAACCAGAGGACTCTCCCTCCACAACATCTGTTAGTATCAGTAACTCCCACTGATGGGCCATTTCTGAGATGCTGGGCACTACAGCCACATGCTTTGCCATACCCCAGTTATTCCACACAAGAACGCTGGAAAATATATTATTGCTTAGATTTTACGGTTAAAGAGACTGAAGCTGAGCATAGTTAGGGAACTTGTCCAGAGTCACAGAGCTACCAAGTGGCAGATCTGGCATTGAAAACAGCTCTGATTCTGATCCTGTGACTGGTCCCCTGGAGACCCAGCCACTCTGGAAGCAGGAAAGGGGGATGGAAGGGACTGATTATAGCTAAGTAGGCATCTCCTAGGCCTCAACTGTTACAACGTTTGTTTATGAGATGAAGTTAATCATCAGGACACATAGAGCTGAAAGTGATGACTCAACCATTAGAGGAGCTATTGTAGAAGAGGCTTTAGCATGAGACAGACTCGGGGTCTATCCAGTCACAAATTATATGGCTTCTCTGAGCTTTTCTAAATTCCCTCCTGTAAAAGTAGAGCTAACACCACCTGGTTCACAAGGTGGTTATGAAACTGAGTTACTTAACATACATTAAATCATCTAGAACATAGTAAATGCTCAAGAAATGTTAATTCCCCCAACCCCTCCTCATAGCCCCATGACTCCCTTCTCTGTCTCCCAGTCTTGTAAGAGATGAGCATACAGCCCGACAGAATAAGCTCAGTCAACCAAATGTGTAACCTCGCCAGGGCCTGGGTTTCTCTTTTGCAATTTCTTTTTCTGACATTTTATAACTGACTGAAGAAACAAACATTTTGAATAAAAAGCTACCCTTAGCCAATCTATTGTCTTTATGTCACTCCCTTTTCTATACAAACCTCACATGTGGGAAACAAAATGTACTTGATAATATGCTTTCAAATATAATTTCCTTCCTTCCATCTTCCCTGTGGGCACAGCTCCCAGAGAAAGTCTTCATACTTCATAAAAAAAAAAAAAAAAAAAATCACTGACTTTATTAAGAGTTTAGTTCTGGCTAGTCTTTCTTGGTCCCAAAAGATCTGGCTGTTGTAGATTTTCCCCAAAAAATACCCGAATGGAGAATGACAATGGAAAAACAAACCTCCACAGGCAGGCTGTATGTAAATCTTATTACTGTTTAAGGCATTATGTTTATGACTTGCCACACTTGATAAACAAAGACACAACTTTAAGAAATACATGTGACAAAGAAATGTTAATTATGTGATGTGATGCCAGTGTTAGGTAATGCTACGATGATCATTTTGTAATATGTAAATGTATAAATCAACATGTTATATACCTTAAACTTATAGTGTCATGTCAGTTGTATCTCAATAACACTGGGGAAAAAATAATACATGTGACCCAATAGTTACAACCAAATGCTTTGAATTACGTTGTCCAACACAACAAAATCCATTTTCTGATTTGTATGAGATTATGGTTTACTTTTTGGTATTTTTATATTACTTTGAAATGCCCAAGTACTTTTTTTTTTAAAAAAACTATTCAACAAATCCCTCTCACACTCTCATGCTTCTAGCCAATCCTACCATCCTTTTAACAATACAATTTAATGGTATACCACTGATGCCTGGAAAGGATTCTAGTCCTTGGAAGGCAGATGCCACGTAATTCATTATGGTTCCTGGTTCAGGGTCTTGCACATAATGGATGCTCAGTAAGTATTTAAAGTCAATTGAACTACATCTTATTCATCCTTTGGATGTCAAATAGAGCCTAAACTATTACCAGGTATCTAGGTTATTTATATCCTTGGTTATTTTATTGAGTTTGTGGATTGTTAACTTCTTTAAGGCAGGCATGGCACTTTACATGGGAGAACACTGTGTACAATAAAGCATTCCCTGCATATTCAGTTAAGTGGGAATTAAGTTGAACATTCCATGTAATGAACAATTAGTGGGCTGGAGAAAACAGCTTGTGTCCTACTTTACCACTCTTATGGAAAACAAGTAGTTGATGTTAATTCTTATAGCAGAGAGATCAAGGAAGGATTCACTTAAAGTGTGAAAATGTCATTTCTCACTTTGATAAGGACATGAGGTTCTCCTAGTTGTAAAAAGGCTCTAATTTTGTGAATATTGTACTACATGACACTAAGCAATGTAGGACTTCAGCAGAGCAAAAAATGACCTAGATTTAAAGTGGGAAATACCTCTATTCTAGATCAGTTGTTCCCAACAGGGGGGCAATTTTGCTCCCAGAGGACACGGCGCAACATTCGGAGATATTTGATTGTCACAACTTGGGACAGAGGACAGTTTACAACTGGCATCTAGTGGGATAGAGGCCAGGGATACTGCCAAACAACCTACAATGCACAGGATAGTCCACCACCACAAAGGTTTCTCCACCCCAAAGTGTTAATAGTGTTGAGGCTGAAAAACCCTGTTCTAAATCAAGCACTACCACTTGCTGCTTGTGTGACCTTGACTTCGACGAAGTGACTTTCCTTAACTGTGATGTGGAACATGGAATTCCTTCCCTGTCTAGCTTGTAAGTGTTGTGAAGACCCAACACGGTAAAAAAGTGGTATTTGATCAACTAAGTACCTATATAAATATGTTGTTAGCATTAAAGCATATTTAAGAAAGCATAAAGGTTGCTAAGTCATGGGTAGCCTCGGCCAGCCAATGCACCTCACAATGAGCAGCCCCAAGGAGTCAGGCCAGGGACATAGCTTCAAACACAGCACTCTAGCAAGAAGGCCAGTTTTCCCTAGGATCCCAGGTCTACCTCAGAGCAGGCCTTAACCCCCAAGGCTATTCTAGAACAAATAGAATCCCTCAGAAAGCATCTAAGAGATGACTGGGAGAGCCACTAGGGAAGAGTACCTGTTTCCCTCCACCAGACCCCAAGGCAGTGACCAGCTAGCCTATCAGACTAGACTTCCAACTGTCTTCCAAGATAGACTTCCAACTAAAGACAACCAGGAAAGCCAAATTTGTTTCTGTTCCATTGGAAGTTCCTTAAATACAGAAACATTTATCGACTGAAAATCATTTGTCAAAGACATTCTACCAAAACTTGTTGATCTCAGACCCTGCAGTTTAGGGATTAGTGATGAGTCCAGGCACAGCCCAAACTCTTATAGAAACGGGGGCAAAGTAGTTCAGAAAAGCAGTTAGTATCAAAACATGTAAGATGGCCAGTTCTTTTTCAGCTGATGAAAACTCTGGCAGAGAAGTCGCTTTAAGCGTTTCTTTTTCTTCGTAGGCAATCCTTGGAGAAGAAGAAATTTTCTAGAACTGTCTTCACAAATCATAAGCTTACTTGATGGGGGGGGGGGGGAGAGTATAGGTATACCTCAAAGTTCAAATCATGTTTAATTTATTGTAAATCCTTGAAATTTAGGACATTTAGTGGCATGCCCCCAGAGCTGATGAACTGTACATAAAATGCTAAGATTTTTCTTTGAGGTTTAGCATTAGTATTAGTTCAGTCAGCCTGCATCAATCATTTCCTGTAATTTACTAACACAGAGTAAACCTCTATGGTTAGGCTCATAAAACAGATGTTAAAATAAGAATTAAGCTATGTGTGGATACAAATCTTAAAGAACTTAACATGGGAAAAAACGAAGTATAAATCATAGATATGTGTCACTTTTTTTTTTTTTGTCACTTTAAATAAGTTGTTTTCAGTGTGAAATTCAGAGTTAAGGAAAGTTTTCCAAATATGTATGGCCATGAATTATAAGGCATGAGGAAGGCATTATTTTCCAAATCCTAGGAAACAAAATGTTAGTGATTGTGGTACATTACTATTGGTCCTAGTAAGATTTTTTTCCTTTCAGAAAACTTATTAAAAGATCTGAGAATGAAAAATGTCGGGTTTTCCTACATTCTGCATGTAAAAACACACTAAATCCTAACTTTATTGAAATGTGCTTATTTCTTTCTCCTTAAGTGATCCCTGGACTTGGAGCCATAAGAAAAGATCAACAGCTGATGGGTTCTTCTCAAGCACCCAAGTGAAAAGCACTCTGTTGAGGGCTCTCAAAAATACATCAGATCTCATGAGGACACATCAGATCTCATGAGGTTCCTGCCCTCACTTCTTTTTTTTTTTTTTTTTTTTTTTGGAATGCTTAAATTTTCAGGTTTAATGAGGAAAATGAGAGAAAATGAAAAACATGATCATACAAGAGATTAATCTGTTCAATATACCATCATAAGAGATTTTATAAAGCAGAGTACGACTACTTATTCTGTACATAGTGTAAACTAAGAGCTATTAGAGTAATTACTGTGAATGGGAAAAACCTAGGAAGGCATCACTGAGAGAGAGATCAGAATTTTTCCGAAGATGAATAGGATCAAGGCAGTCAGAATAAAAAGGGAAGGTATCAATATTTCCTTGTGCCAAACGAAATGCAAAAGAGAAAAATTGAACAATTTGGCTGGGTTGAACAATTTGGCTGGACCAGAGAACGAAGACCAATTTGGTTGAACAATTTGGCTGGACCAGAAAAATTGAACAATTTGGCTGGACCAGAGAATGAAGGTAAGTCACTGGAAGGAAGACAGAGAAGCAAAAACAAAAACACCTACACACACAGAAAAAGGAGGAAGGGAGAGAGAAAGAAAACCCTCCTTGATGACTCAGTCCTGACACCAATGGCATAATCAAGACTATTTTTAATAAGATTAATTTAGTAGTAAAACATATAGTGCATCAGAAAAGGAAAAGCCAAGACTTAGATGGACCACGGCCAAAGAGGAGGTATCCAGCAGTTCTTCCAAAGTTCAATTTCTTTAGCTATCCAAAGCTACGTTCAGTAAGAATGACATAATACCAATTTTGACTCACCTACTAAAAGGATCGTTCATGTAAAAATAGCTGTCAATTATCTAAGTATGTTTTCTGCATGCCAATCAATATTATGAAAAATGAATCCTTCTCTTGTGGGTTCTACCACTCCAATTAAAACACTGCTTAATGAAAACCATGAACCACAGACTATCACAAAGGCTTAATTCAATTTTCTTATAATGGCTAAATGACAGAAACATTGTTCAAATTATGAAGCCTAACAGTCCTACTGGTTCCTACCCATCAGGAACATTGTGCTAAATTCTGGGGACCATATTTTAGGAGGACATTGGTTAACTCACCAGAATTGTCCAGAGTAGGGCAACCAAGTTGGTAAAGAATCTGAATATAAAGCCAAAGAACGATGGAAGGAACAATCCAGGTTCCTTACCAATCTGGTTGTCCCATTCTGATTTATTACATAATGTGTAAAATACATATTTTGCTTTCCCCACAATACACAAGAAACGAGAAGCAGAGTAACTTTCACCAAGAGTTGAAGAACCATCCGAAAGAAAAAGCATTCATCTGTACTACTCTGGATGTCAGACCATAAGCAGTAGATTGAAAATATAGTGGAGTAAATTTGGAGGAATATAAGAAAATTCAGACAACCAAACATAACCATTTGACAATACAGCAGACCTCCTCAGCATACAGTGACCTTTCCAACACCAGAAGTTTCAATCAGAAGCCACACCACCATCTGTCAAGGAGGCTATGAGAGTGATTCTTCAGTTTGGTGGGAAATCTAGGATTTAATACAACCCTTACATCTCCATCTTAGAATTCACTCCTCTCCTGAGAATCATTTTGTTTCTTTACCAGGAACTGAAACCTACTCAAACCAGCTTAAACAAAGGGCAAGTTTTACTAGAAGGCCCTAAGGGTATCTCATAGAATCCAAAAGGCAAGAAGAGTAGTTGGGCCATAGAAGGGACTAGAAACAGGGACAGAAGATGATCAGGATCCAAGAAGCAATCTGTTTCTCAGTCTCTCCCTCCCCAACCTCCTCTCCTCTTCTTCTTCCCTCCCCCGCCATCTCTTATACCTTTTGATTTATATATGTATATAAATATGTATGTATACCTGTGTATGTGTGTATATATATCTCAACATTCAGATGGCAGCAATACTTCCCATATATATGTGAAAGTCTCATTTGGATCCTCAGAACAACTATAAAGGTCAGCAGAGTGCATTATTATCTTCATTTAATTTTGAATCAGCTTTATCATCTATGAAATGAAGTCTACCAGTCTTAATTAATGGCCTTAATTAATGGCCAAACTGGGCCTACATCCAGAAAGTCCAGAGTCTTTTCAACTGCTCCTGCCACACAATATGCTGCCTCCCTTGATCAAATTTATTTTTTAATAAGTTGGTAGACTCAAGTAAGAATTACTTCACAGGAGGAGGAGAGAAGATGGCGGAAGAGTAAGACGCGGAGATCACCTTCCTTCCCACAGATACAGTAGAAATACATCTACACGTGGAACTGCTCCTACAGAACACCCACTGAACGCTGGCAGAAAACGTCAGACCTCCCAAAAGGCAAGAAACTCCCCCCGTACTTGGGTAGGGCAAAAGAAAAAAGAAATAACAGATACAAAAGAATAGGGACGGCATCTGCACCAGTGGGAGGGAGCTGTGAAGGAGGAAAGATTTCCACACACTAGGGGCAGAGACTGCGGGTGGCGGAGGGGGGAAGCTTCGGAGCCACAGAGGAGAGCGCAGCAACAGGGGTGCGGAGGGAAAAGCGGAGAGATTCCCGCACAGAGGCTCGGCGCCGAGCAGCACTCACCAGCCCAAGAGGCTTGTCTGCTCAGCTGCCGGGGCGGGCGGGGCTGGGAGCTGAGGCTCGGGCTTCGGTCAGACCGCAGGGAGAGGACTGGGGTTGGCGGCGTGAACACAGCCTGAAGGGGGCTAGTGCGCCACAGCTAGCCAGGAGGGAGTCCGGGGAAAAGTCTGGAGCTGCCGAAAAAGCAAGAGACTTTTTCTTCCCTCTTTGTTTCCTGGTGCGCGAGAAGAGGGGATTCAGAGCGCCGCCTAAACGAACTTCAGAGATGGGCGCGAGCTGCGGCTATCAGCGCGGACCCCACAGCAACAGGGGCGCAGAGGAAAAAACGGAGAGATTCCCACACAGAGGATCGCGCCGAGCAGCACTCACCAGCCCGAGAGGCTTGTCTGCTCACCCGCCAGGGCTGGCGGAGCTGGGAGCTGAGGCTCAGCTTCGGTCTGATCGCAGGGAGAGGACTGGGGTTGGCGGCGTGAACACAGCCTGAAGGGGTTAGTGCACCACAGCTGGCTGGGAGGGAGACCGGGAAAAAGTCTGCAGCTGCCGAAGAGGCAAGAGACTTTTTCTTGCCTATTTGTTTCGCGGCGCGCAAGGAGAGGGGATTCAGAGCGCCGCCTAAACGAACTCCAGAGACGGGCACGAGCCGCGGCTATCAGCGCAGACCCCAGAGACGGGCATGAGATGCTGGGGCTGCTGCTGCCGCCTCCAAAAATCCTGTGTGTGAGCACAGGTCACTCTCCACACCGCCCCTCCCGGGAGCCTGGGCAGCCTGCCACTGCCAGGGTCCTGTGATCCAGGGACAACTTCCCCGGGAGAACGCACTGCGCACCTCAGGCTGGTGCAACGTCACACCGGCCTCTGCCGCTGCAGGCTCGCCCCGCCTCCTCTGTACCCCTCCCTCCCCGCGGCCTGAGTGAGCCAGAGCCCCCAAAGCAGCTGCTCCTTTAACCCCGTCCTGTCTGGGCGGGGAACAGACGCCCTCAGGCAACCTACACGCAGAGGCGGGTCCAAATCCAAAGCTGATCCCCAGGAGCTGTGCGAACAGCGAAGAGAAGGGGAAATCTCTCCCAGCAGCCTCAGAAGCAGCGGATTAAAACTCCACAAACAACTTGATGTGCCTGCATCTGTTGAATACCTGAATAGACAACGAATCATACCAAATTCAGGAGGTGGACTTTGGGAGCAGGATATATTAATTTTTCCCCTTTTCCTTTTTTTTGTGAGTGTATATGTATATGCTTCTGGGTGAGATTTTGTCTGTATAGCTTTGCTTTATAATAGCTTTATTTTACTTCACTATATTATAGCCTCTTTCTTTCTTTCTTTCTATTTTTTCTCCCTTTTACTCTGAGCCGTGTGGACGAAAGGTTCTTGGTGCTCCAGCCAGGCATCAGGGCCATACCTCTGAGGTGGGAGAGCCAACTTCAGGACACTGGTCCACAAGAGACCTCCCAGCTCCACGTAATACCAAACGGCAAAAATCTCTCAGAGATCTCCATCTCAACATCAAGACCCAGCATCACTCAATGACCAGCAAGCTACAGTGCTGAACATCCTATGCCAAACAACTAGCAAGACAGGAACACAGCCCCATCCATTAGCAGAGAGGCTGCCTAAAATCATAATGAGGCCACAGACACCCCAAAATACACCACCAGACGTGGACGTGCCCACCAGAAAGACAAGATCCAGCCTCATCCACCAGAACTCAGGCACTAGTTCCCTCCACCAGGAAGCCTACACAACCCACTGAACCAACCTTAGCCTCTGGGGACAGATACCAAAAACAACGGGAACTACGAACTTGCAACCTGTGAAAAGGAGACCCCAAACACAGTAAGATAAGCAAAATGAGACGACAGAAAAACACACAGCAGATGAAGGAGCAGGGTCAAAACACACCAGACTTAACAAATGAAGAGGAAATAGGTAGTCTACCTGAAAAAGAATTCAGAATAATGATAGTAAGGATGATCCAAAATCTTGGAAACAGAATAGACAAAATGCAAGAAACATTTAACAAGGACGTAGAAGAACTAAAGAGGAACCAAGCAATGATGAAAAACACAATAAATGAAATTAAAAATACTCTAGATGGGATCAATAGTAGAATAACTGAGGCAGAAGAAAGGATAAGTGACCTGGAAGATAAAATGGTGGAAATAACTACTGCAGAGCAGGATAAAGAAAAAAGAATGAAAAGAACTGAGGACAGTCTCAGAGACCTCTGGGACAACATTAAACGCACCAACATTCGAATTATAGGGGTCCCAGAAGAAGAAGAGAAAAAGAAAGGGACTGAGAAAATATTTGAAGAGATTATAGTTGAAAACTTCCCTAATATGGGAAAGGAAATAGTTAATCAAGTCCTGGAAGCACAGAGAGTCCCATACAGGATAAACCCAAGGAGAAACACGCCAAGACACATATTACTCAAACTGTCAAAAATTAAATATAAGGAAAACATATTAAAGGCAGCAAGGGAAAAACAACAAATAACACACAAGTGAATCCCCATAAGGTTAACATCTGATCTTTCAGCAGAAACTGCAAGCCAGAAGGGAGTGGCAGGATATACTTAAAGTGATGAAGGAGAAAAACCTACAACCAAGATTACTCTACCCAGCAAGGATCTCATTCAGATGTGATGGAGAAATTAAAATCTTTACAGACAAGCAAAAGCTGAGAGAGTTCAGCACCACCAAACCAGTTTTACAACAAATGCTAAAGGAACTTCTCTACGCAAGAAACACAAGAGAAGGAAAACACCTACAATAACAAACCCAAAACATTTAAGAAAATGGGAATAGGAACATACATATCGATAAGTACCTTGAATGTAAATGGATTAAATGCTCCCACCAAAAGACACAGGCTGGCTGAATGGATACAAAAACAAGACCCATATATATGCTGTCTACAAGAGACCCACTTCAGACCTAGAGACACATATAGACTGAAAGTGAGGGGATGGAAAAAGATATTCCATGCAAATGGAAATCAAAAGAAAGCTGGAGTAGCAATTCTCATATCAGACAAAATAGACTTTAAAATAAAGACTATTACAAGAGACAAAGAAGGACACTATATAATGATCAAGGGATCGATCCAAGAGGAAGGTATAACAATTGTAAATATTTATGCACCCAACATAGGAGCACCTCAATACATAAGGCAAACACTAACAGCCATAAAAGGGGAAATCGACAGCAACACAATCATAGTAGGGGACTTTAACACCCCACTTTCACCAATGGACAGATCATCCAAAATGAAAATAAATAAGGAAACACAAGCTTTAAATGATACATTAAACAATATGGACTTAATTGATATTTATAGGACATTCCACCCAAAAACAACAGAATACACATTTTTCTCAAGTGCTCATGGAACATTCTCCAGGATAGATCATATCTTGGGTCACAAATCAAGCCTTGGTAAATTTAAGAAAATTGAAATCGTATCAAGTATCTTTTCCGACCACAACGCTATGAGACTAGATATCAATTACAGGAAAAGATCTGTAAAAAATACAAACACATGGAGGCTACACAATACACTATTTAATAACGAAGTGATCACTGAAGAAATCAAAGGGGAAATCAAAAAATACCTAGAAACAAATGACAATGGAGATACGACGACCCAAAACCTATGGGACGCAGCAAAAGCAGTGCTAAGAGGGAAGTTTATAGCAATACAAGCCTACCTCAAGAAACAGGAAACATCTCGAATAAACAACCTAACCTTGCACCTAAAGCAATTAGAGAAAGAAGAACAAAAAAAACCCAAAGCCAGCAGAAGGAAAGAAATTATAAAGATCAGGTCAGAAATAAATGAAAAAGAAATGAAGGAAACAATAGCAAAAATCAATGAAACTAAAAGCCGGTTCTTTGAGAAGATAAACAAAATTGATAAACCATTAGCCAGACTCATCAAGAGAAAAAGGGAGAAGACTCAAATCAATAGAATTAGAAATGAAAAAGGAGAAGTAACCACTGACACTGCAGAAATACAAAAGATCATGAGAGATTACTACAAGCAACTGTATGCCAATAAAATGGACAACCTGGAAGAAATGGACAGATTCTTAGAAATGCACAAACTGCCGAGACTGAACCAGGAAGAAATAGAAAATATGAACAGACCAATCACAAGCACTGAAATTGAAACTGTGATTAAAAACCTTCCAACAAACAAAAGCCCAGGACCAGATGGCTTCACAGGTGAATTCTACCAAACATTTAGAGAAGAGCTAACACCTATCCTTCTCAAACTCTTCCAAAATATTGCAGAGGGAGGAACACTCCCAAACTCATTCTACGAGGCCACCATCACCCTGATACCAAAACCAGACAAAGATGTCACAAAGAAAGAAAACTACAGGCCAATATCACTGATGAACATAGATGCAAAAATCCTCAACAAAATACTAGCAAACAGAATCCAACAGCACATTAAAAGGATCATACACCATGATCAAGTGGGGTTTATCCCAGGAATGCAAGGATTCTTCAATATACGCAAATCAATCAATGTGATACACCATATTAACAAATTGAAGGAGAAAAACCATATGATCATCTCAATAGATGCAGAGAAAGCTTTTGACAAAATTCAACACCCATTTATGATAAAAGCCCTGCAGAAAGTAGGCATAGAGGGAACTTTCCTCAACATAATAAAGGCCATATATGACAAACCCACAGCCAACATTGTCCTCAATGGTGAAAAACTGAAACCATTTCCACTAAGATCAGGAACAAGACAAGGTTGCCCACTCTCACCACTATTATTCAACATAGTTTTGGAAGTGTTAGCCACAGCAATCAGAGAAGACAAAGAAATAAAAGGAATCTAAATCGGAAAAGAAGAAGTAAAGCTGTCACTGTTTGCAGATGACATGATACTATACATAGAGAATCCTAAAGACGCTACCAGAAAACTCCTAGAGCTAATCAATGAATTTGGTAAAGTAGCAGGATACAAAATTAATGCACAGAAATCTCTTGCATTTCTATACACTAATGATGAAAAATCTGAAAGTGAAATTAAGAAAACACTCCCGTTTACCATTGCAACAAAAAGAATAAAATATCTAGGAATAAACCTACCTAAGGAGACAAAAGACCTGTATGCAGAAAATTATAAGACACTGATGAAAGAAATTAAAGATGATACAAATAGATGGAGAGATATACCATGTTCCTGGATTGGAAGAATCAACATTGTGAAAATGACTCTACTACCCAAAGCAATCTACAGATTCAATGCAATCCCTATCAAACTACCACTGGCATTTTTCACAGAACTAGAACAAAAAATTTCACAATTTGTATGGAAACACAAAAGACCCCGAATAGCCAAAGCCATCTTGAGAACGAAAAATGGAGCTGGGGGAATCAGGCTCCCTGACTTCAGACTATATTACAAAGCTTCAGTAATCAAGACAGTTTGGTACTGGCACAAAAACAGAAATATAGATCAATGGAACAAGATAGAAAGCCCAGAGATAAACCCACACACATATGGTCACCTTATCTTTGATAAAGGAGGCAAGCATATACAGTGGAGAAAAGACAGCCTCTTCTATAAGTGGTGCTGGGAAAATTGGACAGGTACATGTAAAAGTATGAAATTAGAACACTCCCTGACACCATGCACAAAAATAAACTCAAAATGGATTAAAGACCTAAGTGTAAGGGCAGACACTATCAAACTCTTAGAGGAAAACATAGGCAGAACACTCTATGACATACATCACAGCAAGATTCTTTTTGACCCAGCTCCCAGAGAAATGGAAATAAGAACACAAATAAACAAATGGGATCTAATGAAACTTAAAAGCTTTTGCACAGCAAAGGAAACCATAAACAAGACCAAAAGACAACCATCAGAATGGGAGAAAATATTTGCAAATGAAGCAACTGACAAAGGATTAATCTCCAAGATTTACAAGCAGCTCATGCAGCTCAATAACAAAAAAACAAACAACCCAATCCAAAAATGGGCAGAAGACCTAAATAGACATTTCTCCAAAGAAGATATACAGATGGCCTACAGACACATGAAAGAATGCTCAACATCATTAATCATTAGAGAAATGCAAATCAAAACTACAATGAGATATCATCTCACACCACTCAGAATGGCCATCATCAAAAAATCTAGAAACAATAAATGCTGGAGAGGGTGTGGAGGAAAGGGAACACTCTTGCACTGTTGGTGGGAATGTAAATTGATACAGCCACTATGGAGAACAGTATGGAGGTTCCTTAAAAAACTACAAATAGAACTACCATATGACCCAGCAATCCCACTACTGGGCATATACCCTGAGAAAACCATAGGTCAAAAAGAGTCATGTACCAAAATGTTCATTGCAGCTCTATTTACAATAGCCAGGACATGGAAGCAACCTAAATGTCCATCGACAGATGAATGGATAAAGAAGATGTGGCACATATATACAATGGAATATTACTCAGCCATAAAAAGAAATGAAATGGAGGTATTTGTAATGAGGTGGATGGACCTAGAGTCTGTCATACAGAGTGAAGTAAGTCAGAAAGAGAAAAATACCGTATGCTAACACATATATATGGAATCTAAAAAAAAACACAAATGGTTATGAAGAACCTAGGGGCAGAACGGAAATAGAGACACAGACCTACTAGAGAATGGACTTGAGGACACAGGGAGGGGGAAGGGTAAGCTGGGACAAAGTGAGAGAGTGGCATGGACATATATACACTACCAAACGTAAAATAGATAGCTAGTGGGAAGCAGCCGCATAGCACAGGGAGATCAGCTCGGTGCTCTGTGACCACCTAGAGGGGTGGGATGGGGAGGGTGGGAGGGAGGGAGATGCAAGAGGGAAGAGAAATGGGAACATATTGTATATGTGTAACTGATTCACTTTGTTATGGAGCAGAAGCTAACACACCATTGTGGGGCAATTATACTTCAATAAAGATGTTTAAAAAAAAAAAAGAATTACTTCACAGCCCAGTGAGTAACAATCTACTGCCTCTTACACATCTTTCCACAACATGCTGCTTTCAATTATTACATTAAATTGAACTTGGCTTTGAAAATATTCAAAGACTATTATAGACAAGCACAGATAGACAACTGCAGTTCTTTCTGTCTGGGTCTCTCCAACCTCCCCCCCAATATACATCTCTTCACCATCTCCCCCACTAGGATATAAGCTCCATGAGGGAAGTGTCTAGAATAGCACCTGATGCAGTGTAGCTGCATGATATATATTTGTTGAATGAATAAATAAACCCATCTCTCTGTTAGAGTCTATGGCCCTCCAGGAATTCTGGATCTCTTTACAATAAAATGAAAAAAATTTCCTGCAGCCTTTGCTTAGTTTTGCTTTGGAGAAACTTTATCCAACCCACAAAGTTTAATACAACCTTGAGCAAGAGAAGTAGGTGGAGTAATTTTCCAAGAACAAATAGGGTCTCCTCTGAAAACTGCCTAACCCAATAGAAAAAAATGAGGGAGAAAAAGGAAATAACAGACCCACATTAAGAACAGTAGACAAAGACCCATTAATGCTTTGACTGAGACATCAGAAGGGGACAAAGTAGTGATGAGTGGAGCTACTCAGAGAAGAGACCGAGAATGTGGGGCACTAGCACCCAGAGCAAAAGGAGGGCTGCAGTGGGTCAGGTAGGGATAGATCAGCTGCCATCTAGTTACATTGAGAACCTGACTTAGAACACTTCTTGCAAGTGAGGAAAACCCAAACCCAAGGCAACTACAAAGTCCAGGGTCCTGGTTTCAAGGACAGCTTTAAGCAGGGCTCAAGTAATGTGACCAGGACCCAATTTCTCTCCTTCCACCTCTCTGCCTTTTTCTGCCTTGGTTCTATCGTCAGATAGGCTTTCACCCTGGGACTGCAAGAGATTGCAGCATTTCTAGCCTACCTCCTTCCAACTTCAAGTTTAGCAAAAGAAAGAATGAATGTGCTTCAGTGAAGGCACAAACCCATATCCCAGAATTGAGTCTCATTAACTCTGATTGGCCAGACCTGGGTCAGACTCCATCTCTAACCCAACCACTGTGGCTAGCAGAATGGCATGTTTTGATTGACTTGTGCCTAGGTCTCACTCTCCATTATTAAAATCAATTATGGAGTCAACTTCTCTTGGAACACATAAACTAAGAGTGGGGAGAGGGAGGATTCCCCTGATGGACTATCAGGGTATATTTTTCCTAAGGTAAAGTAGATGCTAGAGGCAAAAAACAACTAGTGTTTACTCCATTTTCCAACTAAGCTCAAGTGTGGCTTTCACCTAGTTGGCCAAGGGTATGCTTTGATCTTGCATTTTCAGAATCTCTCAAAACATCAGAGGCGACAAATTTGGGAGGTAGACAAATGTGAATTAACATCTGGCTCCAACTTATATTCGCTATGTGATCTATAGCAAGTTACTTAACCTCACTGATCAATTTCTTATGTATAAGATAGGGATAATTTTTCCTCATAGAATTTTTAGAAGGACTTAAATTGTGTATGTAAATCTCTTGGCTCATGATGACTGACTAGTGAATCCCAAAATGGATAGCTGCAATGATGACGATAATCATGACGGTATTTAGAGTTGCACTACTGCCAGAAGGACTTAGTTATTAACCTATTTCTCTATTTCGCTATGGTCAGCATACTCAAGGAGACGTCGTTCACCTGAAGAAGGTGCCGTGGCCATCCTAACCCATGTGTTCTGCCTTTCTTTGATCTACCACCTCAGTTCTATGGGGCTAAGATTTCATTAGCCTTAATTTTTGACACCTTAATATATGTTAAAGCAAAAAGAATAGTTTCTCTCTCCCACAAAATAAAAGATTAACTAGTTCTACCTTTAAAAAGGCAGAACTTCATTACTGTAAAAAGAAAAATACCAAATCCCTTTGGAAAGCTGTCCAAACACTGAAAAGCACACTTTGCCTCTGTGTCACACTCTCTGCATCTGTAATTTTGGCATACTCTACAAAAATCCCTTTTCTTGGGCAATAGAAACAGTTTATCACCCCCTGTTGCTAGGGCTTAATGAAGCTGGTTCATCGACAGAAACAAGCAAATTCTCTCAATGTCTCTCAGCAGCTTCCCCAGGTTGAGGAAAATGGAGCTTCCATTTTGAATATAGAAAAGCTTCATTTCTGTTTTTCTTTGAACATGCCGCCTAAACTTCAGGCTCTCAGTGACACTGGGAAGGACCGACTTGGACCATTAGATGGAAGGCAATATTTCTCTGTACATTTTAATGGTCTGTATTTCTAATGCTTTCTCTATGTCCTTTCCTTGCCTTTCACTATGGCTAGCAAATCCTCAGAAGGCCTCTTGGCACTATCCGTAATTCAGCTTGTCCTCATCCAATTTGATTCTACTTTAGAATAAATAATAGCTCATTATGGTCACTCTTGTCACACGGTGAACACCTTTGACATCAGAGGAGAAACTCAGTTTTATCATTTGGGTCATAATCTGAAGTATTCTTAGTACATACTTTTTTTGGTATTAAATATTTGTACAAGAATTTACCACCTTTTTCCATGGGACATTTTTTAAAGTCTGGTTTTCTAACATCTTCTACAAGGAGGTAGATTGGTCACCAGTAGGCCACTCAAATAACATTAATTACAGCCTTCAGATTTACTATGGGAAATGATAGAGGGCAAGGAGAATTTTGTAGAGTATGTACACTCAAAAGAAAACTTCATATTGTATGATTCCTTGACAGCATTCAAGATAGTTTTTCTTCATCATTGTGCTCAGCAGGTATGAGTGTCCCACAGGCGAAAGTTTAAAAACAAAACAAAACACCAATGAGATTAATGGCAGCTGATTGTGTGTTGTCATGAGGTGGCTAAACCCAGCACACATTCTTTGCTAGTAAAAGAATCCTTGCATGAAAGAATATACAATGCAGAAAAGACAGCCTCTTCAATAAGTGGTGCTGGGAAAACTGGACAGCTACATGCAAAAGAATGAAATTAGAACACTCCTTAACACCATACACAAAAATAAACTCAAAATGGATTAAAGACCTAAATGTAAGGCCAGACATTATAAAACTCTTAAAGGAAAACATAGGCAGAACACTCTATGACATAAATCACAGCAAGATCCTTTTTGACCCACCTAGAGAAATGGAAATAAAAACAAAAATAAGCAGATGATGGGGCTTCCCTGGTGGCGCAGTGGGTGAGAATCTGCCTGCCGGTGCAGGGGACACGGGTTCGAGCCCTGGTCTGGGAAGATCCCACATGCCACGGAGCAACTGGGCCCGTGAGCCACAATTACTGAGCCTGCGCGTCTGGAGCCTGTGCTCCGCAACAAGAGAGGCCGCGATAGTGAGAGGCCGGCGCACCGCGATGAAGAGTGGCCCCCGCTCGCCGCAACTAGAGAAAGCCCTCGCACAGAAATGAAGACCCAACACAGCCATAAATAAATAAATAAATAAAAATTAAAAAAAAAAAAAAACCAAAACAAACACAAGAATGGCTTCTTTAAAAAAAAAAAAAATAAGCAGATGAGACCTAATGGAACTTAAAAGCTTTTGCACAGCAAAGGAAACCATAAACAAGACGAAAGACAACCCGGAGAATGGCAGATAATATTTTGCAAACGAAGCAACTGACAAAGGATTAATCTCCAAAATATACAAGCAGCTCGTGCAGCTCAATATCAAAAAAACAAACAACCCAACCCAAAAATGGGCAGAAGACCTAAACAGACATTTCTCCAAAGAAGATATACAGATTGCCAACAAACACATGAAAGGATGCTCAACATCACTAATCATTAGAGAAATGCAAATCAAAACTACAATGAGGTATCACCTCACACCAGTCAGAATGGCCATCATCAAAAAATCTACAAACAATAAATGCTGGAGAGGGTGTGGAGAAAAGGGAACCCTCTTGCACTGTTGGTGGGAATGGAAATTGATACAGCCACTTTGGAGAACAGTATGGAGGTTTCTTTAAAACTAAAAATGGAACTACCATACGACCCAGCAATCCCACTACTGGGCATATACTCTAAGAAAACCATAATTCAAAAAGAGTCATGTACCACAATGTTCACTGCAGCTCTATTTACAATAGCCAGGACATGGAAGCAACCTAAGTGTCCACTGACAGATGAATGGATAAAGGGGATGTGACACATATATACAATGGTATATTACTCAGCCATAAAAAGAAACGAAACTGAGTTATTTGTAGTGAGGTGCATGGACCTAGAGTCTGTCATACAGAGTGAAGTAAGTCAGAAAGAGAAAAACAAATACTGTATGCTAACACATATATATGGAATCTAAAGAAAAAAAAAAAAAAAAAAAGGTTCTGATGAACCTAGGGGCAGGACAGGAATAAAGACGCAGATGTAGAGAATGGACTTGAGGACACGGGGAGGGGGAAGGGTAAGCTGGGACGAAGTGAGAGAGTGGCATGGACATATATACACTACCAAATGTAAAATCGATAGCTAGTGGGAAGCAGCCGCATAGCACAGGGAGATCAGCTCGGTGCTTTGTGACCACCTAGAGGGGTGGGATAGGGAGGGTGGGAGGGAGACGTAAGAGGGAGGGGATATGGGGATATATGTATACATGGAGCGGATTCACTTTGTTATACAGCAGAAACTAACACACCATTGTAAAGCAATTATACTCCAATAAAGATCTTAAAAAATAATTTAAAAAAAAAAGAATCCTTGCATGAGATATTCACTTTATTAAACCTATCTGTACAACTGTAAAATCATAGGTTTTTGATATTTTCTTCTCTTTAACATAAATAAAACTTCTAGAAGAAACACGTCCAGGCTACACTCTCCTGGATTAATGAAGCCAGAACAGAGCATTTTCTTCCTTGATCATGAAAATGAAATTTCTCAAGTTAAATCTTACTAAGCAGGCGATCTGACAACACTAACACCCCCGTTCTTCAACAACAGCTTGTTTCCCTGGAAGACATCTGCTTTTAAGATATTAAGAAGTGTTCTGTTTAAAAATCAAATCCTATTTATGAACGCTACTTTTATTACTCCCACTCAAATTTTACCTTTCTGCTTTCAAAAGACAAAGATACATTTTGACTTCTTGGGATTTTATATCATCTTCCTTTCAGCCTTTCAGTCACTATTCTTTTATAGAACTTCTTAGGATTACAACGCTTGCTGGAATTTGAAGGAAACGAAAGTCCTGGGATATTAAACGAGGCTTCAGTCTACGTCAGAGAACATACTCCCAATTCACCTGTGAGAGTTCCAGGTGAGGGGAGAGGATGGTGGTAAAGTCGGTAACTACGCAAGACTCCCCCCTCTCTCTCCACACTACGTGCTAGCTTTCCTACCAGCACACCCTTGCTTGCTCCATGCTCATGGAGCTTACAGAAAAGAAAAGAAGCCCCTTCATTCATATTGCTCTGGGCCCTGACAGTCACTTGTCTAGTCTTGGCCATTACTTGTCATCCAGAATCAGACACTGGTTCTCCTCCTTCTTGGGCCCAGCCTGGCATCTAGAGCTCTCTTTCTCTGAAAGAGATTCCAATGACTCCGCTTGCTTCCCTTTCCTCTTTAGTACCACCACTGCGTTCTTTATTCCTGGGGCTTGCCACCCCAAGCTGGCTGAATGATGCTTAATGTATGGGCTCTCTGCTGCTTAGCAGACACCAGTGATATTTTTCATGTGATGGTCTGATAATGAACCACTAAGGAGAAACCAAAGTAATCAACATGGAGATGTTATTAAGTTACTAACAAAGCAAGTGGCAGACCACTTATACTCCAGCCCACCTGTTTTACCACTAGGGGTGGAACGAAAAATCCATCCCCACCAGGTCTGAACAGTGAAGCAGGAAAGAAAAGAATCTTCTTGGGTAACCAGCCTTTCTGTGGCTCACCAGACCAGATGACTCCCAGTTCTCCAGGCCCCTAAATCCCAAGCACAGGAACCTTCGGAGCATTTTCTCAGAGGGCAAGACTCCATGAAGACCCAGGAGCAAGAAAGGCAGGTGGGGTCAGAAGATGGGGCCCTCTGCTCTGTGAGATCTGGGCCACCTCTATAGGATACATCCTCTGATTAGGCTCATTTTGAAGAGAACTCTGGTGCTTCAAGAAGTGAACTTTGCCAAGCTCACACAGCTAATAAGTGAAGAGCCCAAACCCAATCTGCCCACCTCCGGAACCTCTACTCTTGATCGCTCTGCTGCACCACTTTCCACAACCCTCGTCTTCCAGGGCAGTTATTTTTTCCCTCCCCACTATTCCAAAGAATTTTTAGCTGCTGTGTAAATAAATGGGTGCAAGTAGAAACAAGGGGCTCGGCTCCCCCTGCCCTACTCACCAGCAGCTTCAGGTCCCAGATGTAAATATGCATTGTGGGTGAGGCACAAGCATAGCCAGTTCTAAGTGCCTGGGGAACCAGTCTGGGGACAGGATCGGGCACAAGCCTGCACCATGGGATGGGGGACAGGTCAAGGCACACCCTGTCCACTTTCCAGGGAGTGGCACTCAGGGAGAGAGTCCTTATAGCGAAGAGAAATGTTGGAGGAGAGGACATTGATCCACAGCCACAGCACAGGAAAAGCTGAAGGGAAGCACCAGGGACATGGCAGCAGTGAAAGGTTGTCACACAGAGAGGGGAGGAATTTTTGGCAGCTGCCATGAACTGGAAACCATGAAGAAAGGAAGATTGCTAAAGTTTTAGGAAGCCTTGTGTGTGGAAGTCTCCATAAAGTATCTAAATATCATACTACCTTTCTAAAGAAGCTTATGATTCAGACTTCCCTGGTGGCACAGTGGTTAACAATCCGCCTACCAATGCAGGGGGCATGGGTTCTATCCCTGGTCCGGGAAGATCCCACATGCCGTGGAGCAACTAAGCCCGTGTGCCACAACTACTGAGCCTGTGCTCTAGAGCCCACGAGCCACAACTACTGAGCCTGCCTGCCACAACTACTGAAACCTGCACCCCTAGATCCCGTGCTCCTCAACAAGAGAAGCTACCACAATGAGGAGCCCACGCACCACAATGAAGAGTAGTCCCCGCTCGCCGCAACTAGAGAAAGCCCGCGCGCAACAACGAAGACCCAATGCAGCCAAAAACAAATACATAAGTTAAAAAAAAACCTTGATTTTTTTTTAAATTATTTATTTATTTATTTATTTATGGCTGTATTGGGTCTTCGTTTCTGTGCCAGGGCTTTCTCCAGTTGCGGCAAGCGGGGGCCACTCTTCATCGCGGTGCATGGGCCTCTCACTATCGCGGCCTCTCCTGTTGTGGAGCACAGGCTCCAGACGCGCAGGCTCAGTAATCGTGGCTCACGGGCCTAGTTGCTCCGCGGCATGTGGGATCTTCCCAGACCAGGGCTCGAACCCGTGTCCCCTGCATTGGCAGGCAGATTCTCAACCACTGCGCCACCAGGGAAGCCCCAAACCTTATGATTTTAACAACAAAAAATTTCAAGTCTTCTGAAGTTAAACTGTTATTTCCTTGATGCAATATCAAGGTATACAGGGCCACATGAGACTTGGGGATTTTTAGAAGTTACATATAAAACAAATTAGCACCTTACCACCATTTCTACTTCTTTAGAAATGACCAGAAGCCTCTCTGATATGATTCATCCTACCCATGAATGCTGCCACTGACCATAACTCCAGTAGACACTGGTTTTTTGTTTTTTTTTTTTAAGTCAAAAGAAATTTTTAAAAAATACAAAACTCTACAAATTAGGTATTGGAGTTTTTGAAAAAGCACTTCAGGAGAAAAGGAAAATTCTGGCAAAACATAATCAGCTCCCTGAAGAGCAGAAAATAAACCATATATGCAATGACTAGATGTGTTACTTCCCAAGTGTTAAAATTAAGGTTTGATTATTAGGGATACCCACCTCCCTGCTGGGTCCTAATAGGTATCTCGATTCCAGGTGAACACTTTAGACCCTAGAGGACTCTGGGGGCATGTACGTGTATTCAGAGATAATAGTCCACTAAATGATGACTAATTATGCCAATTTTTCACCTTAGCCGAAGTCTCGGGTTAAGAGTCCATTAAATTATATTTGCTCTTTGGAGACTGACTTCCTGATCTACAAGGCAGAGTAATGAAATAGCTATACTCAACAACAGGAGATGAAATTAAGGAGATTATTTTCACCTTAGCAGGGAATAATTCACCCAGTAAACAACCTGGTAAAAAAATGCTAAAATGTCAGAAGAATCCTGATGTCAAGTTAACTCCCAAGCTGCTGAAAAGATGATTAAACTTTGTTAACAAAAACGGGACTTCTGGACTCTTAACGAAGCCATTCCCTGAAATGGTGGCCGGCTCCAGGAGCACAAGGCTTGGGGAACATTTTCTTCCTTGGATTAGAATCCAAGCCACTCCAGTGAAACTGGATCCTCCAGTAGACAAGGAACTCCCATAACTTTCACCCAGATCTTTCCTCACTAAGAGCAATGGTAAGTTATATGCTGTCATGAGATAGTCAGGATCCTCAAGAACAAAGCGTCCCAGGGCCCTCATTTTTTTTCCCATTCTTTTCAACTGAGGGAAAATTCAAATAAAATTCAGTGAATCACTATTTTTAAATACACAATTCCGTGGCATTTAGATCATTTACAACGTTGTGCAATCATCACATCTAGTTTCAAGACACTTTCATCACTCTAGAAGGAAACCCTGTACCCATTAAACAGTCGCTTCCCATTTCCCCTCCCCCCAGCCTCTGGCAAACAGTAGCCTGCTTTCTCTATGGATTTACCTATTCTGGATATTTCATGTAAGTTAAATCATATAAATGTGGGATTTGGGGTCCACGGCTTCTACTTAGCATAAGGTTTTTGAGATGCATCCAAGTTGTAGCATGTATTAGTACTGCATTCTTTTTCACAGCTGAGTAATATTTCATTGTATGGATAGATCACATTTTGTTTATCCATTCATCAGTTGATGGACATTTGTGTTGTTTCTGCCTTTTGGCTCTCATGAATGCTGCTGCTATGAGCTGGGGCCCTCACTAATACTTTATTCCTATAAAGCATTTTATAATCCTCAGCAATTTGCATATAATACCTCATTTGACTCTCTAATAAGATCCTCCCTATTCATTTCTCAGGATTATTTCTCAGATACTAAATCTATGTTTCAAAAGATGTAATTCCAAGCCACCCACTCTACCATCACTAAATGGTAGAACCCAAGTCCTTTGACTCTTAGTAGAGAGCTGTGTACCCCACACATGAGGACTTCTGGTCCTTAACTCTATATTATTTTCATCTGGGACCAATTTTCCTTGGGCAGGTGAGGCCATGCAAATTCATGCTCCAAACTCCATTCAAAACTGTGGCTAGAAAAACAAAAACAAAAACAAAAACTGTGGCTAGGGCTACCCTGGTGGCGCAGTGGTTAGGAATCCGCCGGCCAATGCAGGGGACATAGGTTCATGCCCCGGTCCGGGAAGATCCCATATGTCGCGGAGCAACTAGGCCCGTGAGCCACAATTACTGAGCCTGCACATCTGGAGCCTGTGCTCTGCAACGGGAGAGGCCGCGACAGTGAGAGGCCCACGCACCACGATGAAGAGTGGCCCCCGCTCGCCACAACTGGAGAAAGCCCTCACACAGAAACGAAGACCCAACACAGCCAAAAATAAATAAATTAATTAATTAATTTAAAAAAAAAAAAAACTGTGGCTAGATGAAGTTCCTAGAGAGTTGGGATTGAGTTTTCTCTTTATAGTCTACCATCTGATACAGCGTCTCTCTAGCACAGAGCGGGCACCAAAGCTTTGGAGGCAGCAGAAAGAAAGGGATGGAGAGGAAGAGAGAGAAGGACACACACTAGACAGACTCACAATGTCACAGTTGGGAGAATATTTGTTCCTGTGACTTCCTGAGATTGTGCCCCTTTTACACACAATGGGGACACGAGGACACGAGTCAGGGGAGTTTTGGAGAAAGTCCAGACTGTAGGTAAACTCAGTGGTGGAAAGTGCTGTGGTCAGATCCCCAATCAGCAAAGTTTCTGCCATAACATCAGGCCTTTTTCTTGTCCCCGTTTTGAAACAATTACACTATCTAAAAATAAGCTAATATGAAAACTAAGAACAAGCGCAGCAGCAAAAAATACTTCCTAAAGGGCATTTATTCCATCATCCCACCGCCAAGTTTGTATTGCCCAAACCATGGTCTGTGTCCAGGAGAAATTATGGCTCTGGGTACATTGTTCTTCTATCCAGGCAAGTCCTGGATTTATGATCCTACACACAAAGTATGATCCTCCACTTAAAGTACAGAGTTTCTAGAACACTGGACAGGTCCCAGAAGATAAGATTCTGATTCTTGAAGCACTCTAGAATCATAAAATCTCAGAAACCTGTCCAATTCATATTCCCAATCTTTTCCCCATAGCAGTATACATAAAGAACTATTTTCCTACAGTGTGTTGGGTTAAATGACTAGCTGCTCACAGCTGGAGGCAAGGGGTCTGGGCCTGCTAGCTGAGAGGGATGCGAAACTTTTTTCTTTTTAAAGAGGAGCCAAAAACCCAATCAACAAAATCAGCAACTGATCTGAGGATATCACCTTACGGTATTAACTTTAGTGCTTAAAATGTTCTTCCCTTTTTCTTGTTGGACCCTTCACATTAGCGTTATATAATCCTCACAATGACTGAAGTAGGTAGTAGTAGTCCCATTTTATAGATGGGGAGACTGAAGCTAAGTGTAATTAAGTGATTTATCCAGCTAATAAGATCTATGGCTCTGTTTAGACCAAGCCTAATTAAATATTGTTCATGACAGAATTTGTTCCCAAACTTGGATGTGCATCAGAGTCAGGGAGGCTTGTTAAAATACAGATTCCCAGGGGTGGAACCATGGGATCCGTGTTTCTGACATGCCTCCAGGTGCAGCCAGTCTTGGGCCCACATTCAGGAACCACTGCCGAGCTGACATCCCACTACAGCTGTCCGGAGAGCTTAAAGCTGACCAAGTGTTCACCATGGCCCATTAGTTACCCACTGACTTGGCCTGACCAAGCTTTCATCAGGCGTCTGTCCTCCCCACAGGCCTCTGAACTTTGGCTCCAAGCCTGAGCAAGAACTAAAATGCAGAACACTGAGCCCTTAGCAGCTCACCCTGCAAAGAGGCTGAGTACCGTGAGAAACACTTCCTGTCTCACCGCCCCATCCTGCTGTCTGTCTGCCCACCCCCTGCTCACTTTCCTGATTTCCCCTCCAAAGCTCCTCCTAGACCTGCTTCCCCCTCCCTAGAAAAGAAAAGGCTTTTCCTGTTTGGTTTTGAGATGCTTGTAGATCCTGAGATCTGAGCACGCACCCTCTTGCAACAGTCTTTTTGAATAAAGTCGCTCCTTGCTCGAATCCAGATTGGTTTTTACTTGACAAAGCCCCCAGCCACTGACTGAGCCTCAATCTTCACGAGCTTTCTCCACGGGGGCTGAGGGGTAATTTCACAACACCATTTTGGGTTCTTTTGTGTATGCAGCAAACTGGCTGTGAGTTTGACCCCATCACCAGCCTTGGGGTGCAATCCCAGGCTGACCTGTGTTTGTTTGCACTCACTGTGGATCTTTCTGACCTGAGCTTCAGGACTCAATTCCTGGCATTTGAACATCAACCCCACAGGGACCCTAAGATGAAACAACTCAATGAAGGTAAAAGTGTCTGCCGTGAAATACTTCTCTCCAGAGATGCACCAGCATGCTTGCTAGCAGCCTCCGGAAACGTTTCACAGAGTTGTCAAGGCTCCTCCTGTCAAAGTGATCTTGAAAGCTGACTGTTTTCCTCCAAGGAGCTGTCTCCCTTGGCTTTTTCTCCACTCTAGGTTGAGACACACACTTTACATAAACTATGACTAAGCAGAATCTAAACAGCATTAGGCTGCCTGCACACCCCTGCGTCTCCCGGCTGAACACTTGGCCTTGGCTTTGCAGAACTCTTGCCAGTAAATCCCCCAGGCTCCCAAGATGCAGATTTTATGGGAAGAGGAGAGTGCCAAAGAATGAAGTTAAAGGATCTTTCTAAATGTAGAATCCCTTTCCACCTGAATTAGAAAGCATTAGGCCGTTTCTAGCCTAATGATTTCACTTGACAGTTGTTTGTATAAATAATTACACAATTATGCCCTCTTCACACAATCCTATGATGTTGCCAACTTTGTCTTTCAAGCAACAGAAGAAATCGACATAATCCATATTTATTCTCTTCTTAAAGATTATGACAATCACAAGCAATGCTGCCTATGTAGTGCTACCAACACAGTTCTCAAGCTTTCCAAGAGGTAATGCTTTGTCTTTTCTCCTCCCCTAGAGACTCAAGAGCAAAGGTGATTAATAGGTTAACAAGCAGCAGCAGTGTGTTGGGAAGAAAAACCCTAGAGGGAAAACACCCAGGTTTCAATCCCAGCTCACCGCTTGTCTAAGGCAAGTTTGGTCTTAGGCAAGCCACTTAACCACTTCGAATCTCAGTTTCTTGATCTATAAAAGTAGGCACAAACAGCATACAACCCAGCCTACCTCCTCATTTGGTTGAGAAAATGAAGCAATTTGAAAGCACTTTAAACAGTAAAGTGTTTTAGAAAAGCAAAGCAATAAACAAAACACAAAATGCCATCACTAAGGCCTTCAACTCATCCCAGCATGATTGCTATGTACCCTTTATTTTACATCTCCAGAGAAAAGAGAACAATTCTCATCCTTGTATTATATCCCTAAGTCTTCATGAATGCCTTTGTCCAATAAAATGACGGTACAGGTAAACGGTGGTATGTAAACAAATATCAAAGTGCATAATGTATGCAAATCTTCCTAAGACAAATCTTAGTTAATATATACATTCAATTTAAGTACAACAGCACTCCACTTGTCTAAGGCCTCATTTGAACTCTTACGGGAATTAAGCAATCAATTTACATAACTCAGTAGAACTGGTTGTATACATAAAGGCGCAGATTATTGTCTTTCAAATGGATAAGAACCTTGCAATATTTTTCCAAACAAATCTTATCATGATGTCTCAAATACATTCTATTTCTCATGTTGGACCTACCATGGACAATTACTGTATTTCCATCACTTTAGAGAGAAGGAAACAGAAGCACAAAATAAACAAATCAGTCAAAAAGAGCTTTTAAGTATGTGTAATATTTCTCTAGTCCTGGGCCTGGAAAAGAAGTTGAAAGTTAAGTTTCTGCTTTATGTGAATTTACCTTGTGGGGTGAAAGTGTCGCCATGGCCTGGAGTGCTAAGGGAAGATTCTTGTGGCAGAGTAGAGTTCAGAACTGAGGCTTCAGAAAAAACTGTCACCGCAAAACTTCCAAAACAGAGCTAAGACCCAGCGTACCCGGGTCCCTCTTCCACCAAATCACACTCAACTTCAGCGGTGCTCGAAATGTAGCCCCGGGACTAGCAGAGACAGCAGAGCGTTAGCAGAACTGCACTGTTCTCCAGACCCACACCAGGCAGCTAAATAAGAAGCTCTGGGGGTGGGGTCCAGCAGTGGTTTAACAAGCCCTCCCGGTGATTCTGATGCACAATTAAGTGTGAGTGGCTCTGCTAACTTCGTGGTATGCTGGAAAAAGCATGATATTTCTGGTTTTACGGTGCTGTCCCTAATGCCTGAAGTGGTCCTGGGTTCAGTGCAAACTCCCTTCATGTGCCACTTTATATCATTTTTATCATAAGGAAAAATTTAAGTCATGTTGAAACCGTGGGTAACCCATTAGTCAAATCCATTTCACCTGCCTTTGCTAATCTAGGTCGTTTTTAAGACTTGCAGTTCCTCCAAGCTGCCCGTAGCCTAAACAATAAGATGTTTGCCGGAGTTGTTTTCCAGGAACTTGGAGTCAGCTGTGTCTAGTTCAGCTGAGATGGTTAAGACTGAAGAGGATCACCCACCCCTGCAACTGGGCATGCACATCTGCTCAGTGACCTTTTGATGTCACAGGGCAGAAAACTCCACCCTCAGATCATGCTAAGCGCCTCCACTTTTTAACGTGCAGAGGCCTGGGGCTTAGTTAGGCCTTAGCAGAAGGAAGATTACTGCACCTTTTTCCAATCACCTTTCCCCACCTCCTCATGCCCCTGACTGCTCTGCTTCTTTATTCTTTATCCTATAAATACCCCAGCCCCTTGCCTTCCTGGAGCATCTGAGACTGTTTCTCCTGTCTCCACGCTTGGCTGCCTTGGGAATAAACCCTCTCTTTGCTGCAAACCTCAGTGTCTCAGGGACTTGGCTTATTGAGTGTTGGGCAAAACAAACCTGGTTTAGTAACAATGTATTTTGAAAAAAAGAAGAAAAGGGAAATAAAGTAGGCGATGCAGGACAAATAGAACACACCTGTGATCCCACAACCCAGAAATAACCACTTAGGACTACCGCTTTGCACAGCTCCTGGGCTGTGTTTCACACAATACAACCTGAGTTATGTAACACGGCAGTCTTGACCACAATTCATATTTTTGTGAATATCTTTCAAATACATATATCCTCCAAATGGAATCGATAGTACATACCATTTTAGAAACTGCTTTTTTCACTGAAAGATATAATCATCTTACTTTCAATGGCAGCACAGTAGTCCTTTTATGAACATAAGTTATTGTTTTAATTGAAGTATAGTTGATATACAATACTACGTAAGTTGCAGGTGCACAGTATAGTGATTCACCATTTTTAAAGGTTATATTCCATTTATAGTTATTATAAAATATTGGCTCTATCCCCCGTGTTGTACAATATATCCTTGTAGCTTATTTCATACATTATAGTTTGTACCTCTTAATTCCCTACCCCTATCTTACCCCTCCCTCCTTCCCTCTCCCCACTGGTAACCATTAATTTGTTCTCTATATCAGCTCAGTGGTACTTTTTGTGGGTTTACCATAATTTAAGAAATCCTATATTTTTTATAATTTGTGTATTTACAGTTTGGAACCCTTATAAATATTACAATAAACAACTTACAGCTGTCTCTTTGTGCACACCTATGGTTATTCTTTTGTGATTAGAGTCTAAGCAGAGAAGTTAAGAATAAGGCTTGTCATTATTTGTAGTGTTATAATTCTATTCTTCCAGGTAGCAAGCACTAATCTCTACATTTTGAAATCTTCCTGTCTTACCTATTTATGCTTGCTCAATTAAATATAGTATGCTTTATCTATCTTTATCACAGAAGCATCTAGCTCAATAAAAAAATCAGTAAGAAAACACATAGTTTGGTCTGCATGCTGCCATGTTAAAGAGAATTGAGATCCTGTGATAGTTCTATTTTTAATGTTTTTAAGAACCTCCCTACTGTTTTCCATAGCAGCTGCATCACTTTATTTTCCCACCAACAGTGCACAAGGGTTTCAATTTCTCCACCTCCTCACCAATACTAGTTACCCAGCAATCCCACTCTGGCTATAGATCCAAAAGAATTAAAAGCAGGGTCTCAAAGAGATGTTTGCACACCCATGTCCATAGCGGCCTTATCCACAACAGCCAAGAGGTAGAAGCAGCCCAAATGTCCACTGACAGATGAATGGCCTAACAAGATGTGGAATACACATGGAATGGAGTATTATTCAGCCTTAAAAAGGAAGGAAATCCCATCACATGCTACAACATGGATGAACCTTGAGGACATCATTCTAAGTGAAATAAGCCAGTCACAAAAAGACAAATACAATATGATTCCACTTATGAGGGATCTAAAGTAATCAAATTCATAGAAACAGAAAATAGAATTGTGGTTGCCAGGGCCTGCAAGGAGGGGGGAAAGGGCAGTTGTTGAATGGGTAGAGAGTTTTGCAAGTTGTGCAAGATGAAAAAGTTCTGGCGATCTGTTTCACAGCACTGTGAATACACTTAATACTACTGAACTGTACACTTAAAAATGGTTAAGATGATAAACTTTATGTTATGTGTTTTTTACCGCAGTTAAAAAAAAAAAAAAAGTGCCCTCAGCTTCATGTCTAAGTATAACCTGCTGGGTTCTGATGTTCTTTGTACTCACACATAAAACCTGTAACTAGGGGCTTCCCTGGTGGCGCAGTGGTTGAGAATCTGCCTGCCAATGCAGGGGACACGGGTTCGAGCCCTGGTCTGGGAAGATCCCACATGCCGCGGAGCAACTAGGCCCGTGAGCCACAATTGCTGAGCCTGCGCGTCTGGAGCCTGTGCTCCGCAACAAGAGAGGCCGCGATAGTGAGAGGCCCGCGCACCGCGATGAAGAGTGGCCCCCGCTTGCCGCAACTAGAGAAAGCCCTCGCACAGAAACGAAGACCCAACATAGCAATCAATCAATCAATCTTTAAAAAAAAAAAAAAAAAAAAAAAACCCTGTAACTAGAGTCAAACTTAAGAGAAGCAGAGAGTACAGCGGTGGTTGCCTGGGCTGGGGGTTGGAGAAATGGGCAGCTACTGTTCAATGGTTGTAAAGTTTCAGTTAGGCAAGACGAATGAGCTCTAGAGACCTACTGTTCAACAACATGCCCATAATTAGCAATACTGTATTGTGACTTAAAAATTTGCTGAAGCATAAGGGAGACTTTTCCCCCACGTTCCTGACGCTCTTCACTCGCTAAAGTTCAGGTCCTTTCCGATATCTGGAATCCTCCAGTGGCCCTTTTCTTCCCTTCCCCCAGGACTGAACGGACCTTTAATCAATGTGCATTGCATGGAAGCAAAGCCACTCTGGAGGGAACGGTGTTCCTGTGCTCTCAGCACTGACGCAGGCAGACCTCAGCCTTCCAAGAAACCATCTCATAGCGGAAGGCACTTCAGAACCCTGGAGCGCTGGGATTACCAGCTCTGGGCCCGCTTTGGGCAAGCAGGGAAAATCCACCTGTCAGTACAGCACAGCCAGATCCCTGGTTGCAGCGCTCCAGTCATTTGGCTGAAAGCTGCAGAGTCGGCTCCAATGCACCAGCTGGGGAGGAAATGAATTGCACAATAAAACTGAGCAGAGCTCACCCCTCTGGTCCCTAGATGCCCAGCATGTCCACCGGGCCGTTATTCAGCTCACATGGGCTGGAGGGAATCTGGGTTTCTCCTTCCTCCGGGTTATCACTCGATCTGCTGTGTTTTCTTTTTCTCCAGTTATGGCAGATGCTGAAATATACATGGAGGGAAGCAGCACGGATCTAGGGAAGCAGGTGGCCGAGAACCATGTGGAGGTGGACGTCACCTAGGCCTCGTCTCCTCCCTCTCCTCTGATTCCTCAGTGGCCTCGCCTGTAAACAGGTAAGCGTGTCCGCTGTCCTTATCTCTCATATGTGGGCTCTCAGGCTGAGCCCGCAACCCCTGTCACTTATGAACTGCCCCCCACGCTCCACTCCCACCTTCAGCTTTTAGGGACACGCCCTGATATAGCGAGGCATTAATTATATCAGAATTTAAAAATTTATGTGGGCCTTGTTTGCCCCTTGAAATGGTCTCTTCCCACCGTCCCCTCTTTCTCCACCTACTTGATACTATTTACCCTTCGACATCCTTCCACGTCACCATCAAGCCCCCCTCAGCCGGCCACTGAGCTCTCTCTGACAGCCCGGTCTGCAGCCCACAGTGGGTTCTTACTTCCCAAGTCCCCTGGAATACTCATTGTCCCTCCTGATTCCTGGGGGCTTATACTTACTTGTATTATCCTTCAGTTTTTTGTGTATATGTCTCATCTCTACCACTAAATTGTAAACTCCTTAAAGTCAGAGATTATGAGGAATGCCGCCACGCACGTCCTGTGATGTTTCCCATCACGGCATTTATCTTAAGAAAATTATCACAGGCACTTACGATTGGCGAGTGGCAACCACTATGTCAACAGTAATAACCGCTCCAAAAGTTTCTTTTCTCCCAACAGAGCCTGAAAGAGCAGTGATAGTCTGTCCTTCCCTCACTTATCACTGCCCCCCTGCTTCCTAGTTCTCTACATCCCAGGACCCAATCCCCTGGCTGTTCTCTAGTTCTCCAAAAACTCTGGAGATTGCTGGACCAGGAGAGGGCAGGGTGGGGTTGTTGCTAAAATATCCCATAGGTGATAACGTTTTCGGCAAAATTCCAAACTGCCTCCAGTTTCTTTAGAAACAAGCGCAACGTTCTCCAAAGTTCTCAAAATCAGAACACTGTATTCTAGGGGGAATTCTGAAGTAAAATGAGTAAGGATGTTGGGATTCCAGGAGAATGGGGAATCACTGACCAGGAAGAAGCCCCCTCAGTAACAGAGGGGACTCCAGTGTGAATGGCAGGACTTGGTGGCAGGCAGAGGAGATGGAGGGGTGGGCTTCTCTACTGCTGTCTCCAGTGACCCCTAGGGGCTCAGTCCCTGTCTCCTCACTACTGTCTCCCATTTATTTAAAACTAGACAAAGCCTTTTGTTCTTCAATCAGAGATCATGTTTAAAATGCAAATATCCCCAGTGTTTAAATTGACATTAAGATGTAAATGGTTTGTGTCAGTTCCTTTACTTAATACAGGCTTTGACAGCAAAAAAAAATAAAAGGAGAGTGACTGAATGAAGAAGAGAATAGAAAAGGAGCAAAAGTCTCCCTTTTGGGCCAACAATGAATTTTTTCTCTTTTTTTTTTTAGCCCTCATCACATCTGCTCTAGAATAATAAAAAAATCAACAGAATCAAAAATCATAATTTACACTTATGGACTGTAGTCTACAAAATACCTTCATCGTCATTGCCTAATTTGTTTTCCAGAACAATTCTGTGACTTAGACATTGTTCCCACTTGACTGGTAAAAAAAAAACCAAGCCTCATGGAGGCAAAGTGAGGACCTCAAGATATCACAGGTTGACTCAGGTCTCTAGCTTGGTCCTAGGTACTCAGCAAGAATGATGAAAGACTTACTCCAGGCCAGACTTACGCCAGGTGCTGGGGATACAATTATATGAAAAACTCATGCAGACTGTCCTTAGGGAACTTGGAGCTAATTAAGGGGACAAGTGTTCAAGTAATAACAGAAATAAATGTAGCGTTACAGCTGTGATAAGAGGAATGGTGATGATAAAAGGAGAATTGGCCTAGAGCCAGCCTATGCATTCCAGAAATTCTAAGAATGCCAGCAGGGCAGCAGGCAGAGAGTAAAGTTGCGGATACTTTGGGTAGGTAGGTGGGAGCTAGATTAGCAGGAGGATGTCTGAGAAGTATCCATAATTGAAAAGCATTCTTGTGGACAATGGTATCATGTTCCCACTTGGAAATATGTCCAACTGAACTGAACATCTACAGTGGGCAGTGGAAAGCCATAGTCCTGCCACTAGCCACTGCCGTGCAGATCTGAGGGATCTGCACTTGACATAAGGCCGTTATCCCTTCCTCTTTCCATCCAACCAAACATCTCTAGAGAGCCCCCTATGTAAGGTTCTGGGCTGGACCACTCCAATGATGTCTCAGACTCAGACTCTGCTCTAGGAGAGGAGCCATGCAGACAGAGAGCTCGAGAACAATGTGGGGAGTGATGACTACCTCTTGATAAAGGGAAAGGAAATAATCACAGAATGACTGAGCTGCAGTCTTTCCTCAAGATTGTGAACACTTGGTTTTCATTTTTTTCTGATGTTTATTACTTCAGAGAAGTCAGAGGCCATGTTGACTCATTCTGTTTTATGCAATCTCTCTTTTCACTTTTCAGACATACGTAAGCTTTATTCCTATATCTTTGCAATTCAAAATTTGACTCTGAGTCAGGTCACTTTTCAGTGATTTTGCTGAAAATATAGATTGCTTTCAATCAGCCTATTTGAATCTTTTTTCAACTTAGGAAAGTTTTCTTTGAATATCTTGTTAGTTAATGCTTCTATTTGGAATGTTCTGGAACACTGTCGGATCATAAAATGATTAAGTTGGTTCTCTCTTCATATATATATATATATATATATATAAACATATATATGTTTATACATATATCTGTATGTAAACACATATGCACATACATTTACATACACATATGTACGAATGTACAAGTATGTATCATCTGATATGCATGTGTATAGAATAACATCTTATCTTTCACATTTATTAACTCTTTGTCCTTTTCCTCTGAATTCTGAGCTACTCTGTTTGCCTTCCACACCATTGATCTGATGTCCTGTAATGTCCATTCTTCATGTTACTGCCACTAATGAGAATTTAAATGCTACTTCATTTTTTATTTCTTTCATCTTGTTACATCAGTTGCCCTGATTACATCTCTGGTTGTTCTCTCCTTACAGTTTTCTGCTTTTATTTCATAGATACCATGTCTTCTAGCTTTTTATTGAGGCAGCTAAATAATTATTACATTTTCCCTGGTGGCCCCTCCAGTAAATAATTTTAATAAATCTGCTCCTCCTCTGAATTTTCAGGATGATGTACCATCTCACTTATTTTGCAGAAAGTTCTGCCTCACAGGAAACATATTCTTGTTGTTTTTTGTTTTATTTTTATTAAAACACAAAAGAGGAGATATCTATCCAGGCCTGCATTTACCAAGAGACAAGGAGTTGGAAATGTCCTTGACCCGACTCTCTGTTCCATCTCGACTTTATTGAAAATCCTTTCTCAAGTCCATAGGTGGTTGTGTGCAGCTCAGACCAATTTCCAGTCTTGAATGGACTTTTCCTCAAGAGCAGCTCTGCCAGGCTTCTGTGGCATCTTTCTCAACTCTGACTGGCTGCTTCCCAGTGTCTCGAACAGTTGGAGCAAATAAAAACCTCTCTCAGCACCTGCCTTCAGCCCATTACTCATGGGCCAGCACCAAGGCGGGCTTGTGAGCCCTACAAGTTCTCCCACCAACACCACTCCCTGCCCATGGCAGTCCCAACCTCTTAATGGAAGTGTCACAATGAAAGTGAGAGGGGAGATGACATTGTGGTAACACTAAATTATTAGCCATGCAGGAATGCAGATGGATGACTAGTTTTCTGGTTGATACCTATCTTGCATTTCACATGCAGGTGGCCCAGCAGAGTGGTTACAAAGGGTGCTCAGAACCTACTCTTCAGAAGGCAATCTTAGTTCATTTCTAAACACAGGTGGGCTACTGGTTGTGTTTTTCAATTCAGTTTTTCAGCTGTGTAGTTTGTGGAAATTTCTCTCAAGTTTGGGCAATGGGCTGTCAGTCATATTTCCCATATTTTTTTCAGTGCCTCTCAGGGTATTTTATTCAGAAGCTTAGAGAGGTTATGTAGGGACCATTCAAACCCTAATCAACACATGTTATTTTTAATAGAGGCTTCTCTTTAGCATCCGGACTCAACTACAAGAATTAACTCCAGGGACTTCCCTGGTGGTGCAGTGGTTAAAAATCCGCCTGCCAATGCAGGGGACATGGGTTCAAGCCCTGGTCTGGGAAGATCCCACATGTCGCGGAGCAACTAAGCCTGTGTGCCACAACTACTGAGCCTGCGCTCTAGAGCCCACGAGCTACAACCACTAAGCCCATGTGCCACAACTACTGAAGCCCATGTGCCACAACTACTGAAGCCCATGTGCCTAGAGCCAGTGCTCCGCAACAAGAGAAGCCCCCGCAATGAGAAACCTGTGCACCACAACGTAGAGTAGCCCCCGCTCGCTGCAACTAGAGAAAGCCTGCCCGCAGCGACAAAGACCCAATGCAGCCAAAAAAAAAAAAAGACCTAAATGTTAAGACCAGACACTATAAAACTCTTAGAGGAAAACATAGGAAGAACACTCTTTGACATAAATCACAGCAAGATCTTTTTTGACCCACCTCCTAGAGTAATAGAAATAAAAACAAAAATAAATAAATGGGACCTATTGAAACTTAAATGCTGTTGCACAGCAAATGAAACTATAAACAAGACGAAAAGACAACTCTCTCAGAATGGGAGAAAATATTTGCAAATGAATCAACAGACAAAGGATTAATCTCCAAAATACATAAACAGCTCATGCAGCTCAGTAGTAAGAAAACAAACAACCTAATCCAAAAATGGGCAGAAGACCTAAATAGACATTTCTCCAAAGAAGACATACAGATGACCAAGAGGCACATGAAAAGATGCTCAACATCACTAATTGTTAGAGAAATGTAAATCAAAACTACAGTGAGGTATCACCTCACACCAGTTAGAATGGGCATCATCAAAAAATCTACAAACAACAAATGCTGGAGAAGGTGTGGAGAAAAGGGAACCTTCATGCACTGTTGGTGGGAATGTAAATTGATACAGCCACTATGGAGAACAGTTTGGACGTTCCTTAAAAAACTAAAAATAGAATTACCATATGACCCAGCAATCCTACTACTGGGCATATACCCAGAGAAAAGCATAATTCAAAAAGACACATGCACCCCAATGTTCATTGCAGCACTATTTATAATAGCCAAGTCATGGAAGCAACTTAAATGCCCATCGACAGACGAATGGATAAAGAAGATGTGGTGCATATATACAATGGAATATTATTCATCCGTAAAAAGGAATGAAATTGGGTCATTTGTAGAGACCTGGATGGACCTAGAGACTGTCATACAGAATGAAGTATGTCAGAAAGAGAAAAACAAATATTGTATATTAAAACATATATATGGAATCTAGAAAAATGGTACAGATGAACCAGTTTTCAAGGCAGAAATAGAGATACAGATGTAGAGAACAAACGTATGGACACCAAGGGAGGAAAGTGGGGGACGGGGGGTGGGTGGCGGTGGGATGAATTGTGAGATTGGGATTGACATGTATACACTGATGTGTGTAAAATAGATAACTAATAAGAACCTGCTGTATAGCACAAGGAACTCCACTTCTCTGTACAGTAGAAACTAACACAACATTGTAAAACAACTATACCTCAACAACAAAAATAAATAAATAAAAAATAAAACAAAAAAAAAGTGCTGAAACAAAAAAGAACGTCTATGGAGAATTCTATACCCATCAAAACTTTCCCTCAAAAACGAGGCAGAAATTTAGACATTCTTAGCTAAATAAAAGGGATTTCATTACCTGAAATGAGGGAGTTCATTACCTTCCCTAAAAAAAAATGCTAAAGGGAGTCCTACAGGTTGAAATGAAAGGACCTTAGATAGTAACTCGAACCCATGTGAAGAATGTAAAGATCTCCAATAAAGATAAATATATGGTCAAATAAAAAAAAAAAGGTAAGTATAAGGGAGGGTGCTGTGTAGGTTATATGCAGATACCGAGCCATTTTTATAAGGGACTTGAGCATCCTTGGATTTTGGTATCCACGTGTGTCCTGGAACACAATTCCAGTGGATACCAAGGGGAAACTGTATATACAACTGTTAAACCCTTTGAACTGTATTTTTAAAATATGTTTGTTTTATTGTATGTAAATAATACCACAAAAAGAAAAAATAAACCTCAAGAATCATTAAAAAAAAAAGAATTAACTCCGAAGCCAAGAAGAGAGCAGAATAGGGAATGCGTGGGCTGGGAAAATGCAGTCCACTCCTCCCGGGTTTACACGTCTCAACCCCTGTCAAATGGAGGAACTATGGTGCATGAATACAGACTCTAACCCTACAGTGTTTGTCCTGCCCACCCTTGAAAGGATGATTCCGGGAGCACCAGACCAGGATCTATGCCTGAAAACTGATTGGTAATCAAACCCAAAATAAAAACAAATATAAATGTAAAGGTTCAAGTGTAAGCTAAGATCTCTAGACTCTGGGTCTAGCTCTGTTCCTATCTGCCTGTAGGACTTGGGGAAAATTCCTTGACTCTAAGCCTTGGGGTCACTCATTCATTTAAAGAGTTGCTGCTCTCAATGAGAGGTTCTCAAGTAGAAAAGATGTTACTAATAGGACGGTACCACATACATGGTGTGTGTGGAGGCAGATAAACAGCTGACAACCCTGAGATCTCTGCCCAAAGGGCCGCCAGGTCTAAAATCCTGCGGTTTTATGAAAACCAAATTTGGCCAATGAGAAAGTGAAGTTCTGGGTGATATTTGGTCCTACATCCTGAAGTCCCATAACTTCCCTGAACTGCCAGGAAATGCTCTTGCCAAGATCTCTGGAATGGCCTAGCCCAAGGTTGCTTTAGGGTTGGTGTGTGCTTTCCAAAGTGGTAATGTTCCTTACATTGCCAAACCAGTTGTGCTGGATTCAAACAATGAGAAATGATAAACATAAAACCCATTAAACCAAAGCAGGCATAAAGTAGTTTAGGCAAATGTGTATTGCACAAAATAGTGTTACCTTATTTTTTTTTTTTCTTTCCAGCAGAGTGGGAAGGGGAGAGAAAATCTAGAGCTCTTGTATTTCGACCTGAAGGGGGGACATTGAACCCTCTAATGGTGCCTCTACTGTGTCTCCTATTTCTATAAAACAGCACAGGACTACCTCACAGGGCTGTGCATTCATACAGACTTTAATGTGAATGGCATTCTCCAGATTATATGCTGCACATCCTAGACAACCATACACAACAAATCTGTACATACACATGTGAACATATGTATGGACATAACCAACATATACACATATCCGTACAAGTACACTAAACATATACTCACATACCAAGGTACATATACACACAGTACATACTACAAATATACCTATACAAACACTAATGTATGCATGCAAACACAAGTACAGCATACATCCCATGTACAATATGTGTATACCTAACATACACACATTCACATACATATATGTGGAACATATATATGGACATAACCAACATATACTCATATCCATACAAGTACACTAAACATATACTCACATACCAAGGTACATATACACACAGTACATACTACAAATATACCTATACAAACACTAACGCATGCATGCAAACACAAGTACAGCATACATCACATGTACAATATGTGTATACCTAACATACACACATTCACATACATATATGTGGAACATATATATGGACATAACCAACATATACACATATCCATACAAGTACACTAAACATATACTCACATACCAAGGTACATATACACACAGTACATACTACAAATATACCTATACAAACACTAATGCATGCATGCAAACACAAGTACAGCATACATCACATGTACAATATGTGTATACCTAACATACACACATTCACATACATATATATGGAACATATATATGGACATAACCAACATATACACATATCCATATACATACACTAAGCATATACACACATACCCAGGCACTTATACACACAGTACAAACAATAATATACCCATACATGAAGGTTCATGCATACATGCAAATACATAATACAGCATATAAACAATACACATATACCTAACATACACACATTCACACGCATAAAAGTGTATGTGCATCCACACATGTGTACACACATATATGCTCAAACATATACATTAACAATAAGCAAGTATATGCATACACATGTATGTACCACAAGCACATATACAAACATATATGCAAAGTTATGCCTATGTAGGTACATACACACACTGATTCCATGATAAATTATAATTAATCTATGAGAACAATAGTAACTTTATTGATTACTTTTTATGTGCCAGGCACCTTTCAAAATGATTCACATGTGTTAACTCATTTAAACCTCAAATAATTCAATGAGCTCTTATTTTTATCCCCATTTTACATGAACCAACTGCAGCGAAGGAAGTTTTAGTAACTTGCCTATGGTCATAAATCAAGTAAGAATCAGAACCATGATTTCAATAGGGTCCATAGTCACAGCTATATGAAAGCTAATCAGTTATATTTAAGGTATTAGGGAGCATTTCTGTGGAGAGAAGTATGTGATCTTAGTAAAAAATGGTATGTGATAATGTCTGTAAGCCCATAAAGTTAGACTGCAACGGCCTCTCACCAGCCCTTTGAAAATGTTTTATTCCTTTCCTGATGCTTTCTCTGTATCCACATCTTCCCTTACCATCCTCACCTCTATCCTCCTACACACACACACACACACACACACACACTCATTTTGGCAGTCTTCCAGATCTTCACCTTATATATCCACACATATATTAAGCGTAGTTATTTATATCTAACATTTATAGAGTGCCTAATATATAGAAGATGCTTTTCCTATATTTCTATACTATTTAATTCTCATAGCATTCCTGAAAGTTATTTAGTATTGTTCCTATTTATAAGAAGAAACTAAAGCACAGAAAGAAAGAAGTTTGCTCAAGGACCTGCAACTAGTAAATAGCAGAGCAGGAATGAAAACCGAGTGTTCTGGCTCCAAATATCATGCTGTCTTCCCTATATCACCCTGCTTATCTCTTTTCATTCCATAAAAATTGCTACCATTTCCATGCACAGATCACCGAAATTGTGAAGGATGAAATCTAGTGAGCCAAAAGATTTTAAGATTTTTGAAACATAATTGCTGGATTCAGTTGCAAATAATAAAAATCACTGTGGCCATGTTAGGGAGAAAGAAGTTTCATACAGGTGACTGGAAGCTTACAAAATTACCAAAGGCCTGGCACCTGGGCAGGGCCTGACCTCCAAATAGCACCGCAAAACGGGCCTGCCCGTGCAACTTCTACCTCTGCCCCAGGCAGGAATCTGCAATGAGGACGGTGGTGATCTGCTGCTGGCTGCCAGGTCCCACCACGCCTGCTGTGACCTGCACAGCAGACGCCCCTTTAGGATGGTTGGCCCAGAGAAAAGCCGTGCCTGCTGGGCTCTCATGAGCAAAATAGATGCCTCCTGTATCACCACCGTTCTCCCCACGGAGCTGATGTCTGAATTTAAGTCTCCTTGAAGTGTACCCAATTGATGGAACCCAAATCATATCCAAATCCCTACTGCAAGGAAGACTGGGAAAGAAAGTTGATAGTTTTCCGGCTGCAGTACAACAAGGCACACAAGAAAGGCTGAAACAGATGTTGAGAGACACAGTTCCTACCCCATCCTTTTTAACAGAAAGAAAGTGAGTCTCTAAAAGGGGAGTTTTTGAAAGTGTACATATTCAAGAGAGCCTCTCAGTCAGCCAGCAAATAGCCCATAAAGGAAAGCACTTGCTCTGTCCAATGGTAAAGCCAATCCTTTGTGCTAAAGAACCAATTTTGTCCTGGGAGCTTTGAAATATTTCACTGGTGACAAGGAGGACCTTCAAAGATTACTACCCATTAAAGGTATGACCAGAGCAGGGGATGATGGGCTGACTTCCTCCTGGTCTCAGACTTTGGGAGTATCTTTCCCAAGCCTGAGAGAGGACAGACGGAGCTAAGTTGCCCCTCAGCAGGCTGCAAGAGGTAAAGCACTTCCCAAGAGGTGTCATTTGCTGGCCTCTCACCACTTGGATCTGCCCAACCCTTGGCATTTCCATCTGGCACACTGAGGACTTGGCACGGAGAGAAGCCACCCCAGTCCAACCCAGGCAAAATGAAACACTTCCTTCTCCTAATTCTGAGGCCAAAATATTAAAAAGGTTGCAATGATTCCCTGCTTCCAAATCACCTTCATTTTAATCAGTCTGTATCTGCCTGTCTTTAGGTTAGATGGGCTGCAAACCATACGGGACCAAGTCAACACAACCAACCAGTTATTTGCATACAAGAGTGAACTTTTTTAGAGTAACTGTGGTTCAGGCATCCAGAATACAGCTGGCTGGCCATCGTGGACATGGGTTCAGACACGTTCCTTTATTACTGAGAACTTGAGTTTTCTAAACTGTGTAAAAGACTTAAGGACACCATCAGCCATTCTCAAAATACCTGCTAGCAGCTGCCAACTGCAACTTTATGCTTTCAAGGTCTCCTCTTGTAACCATGAAAATTTTTTCTTTTTTTTTAAATTTTATTTTTGGCTGCATTGGGTCTTTGCTGCTGCGCACGGGCTTTCTCTAGTTGTGGCAAGCGGGGGCTACTCTTCTGTGCGATGAGCGGGCTTCTCATCGTGGTGGCTTCTCTTGCTGCGGAGCACAGGCTCTAGGCGCACGGGCTTCAGTAGTTGTGGCATGTGGACTCTAGAGCGCAGGCTCAGTAGTTGTGGCACATGGGTTTAGCTGCTCCGCGGCATGTGGGATCTTCCCGGACCAGGGATCGAACCTGTGTCCCCTGCATTGGCAGGCGGATTCTTAACCACTGCGCCACCAGGGCAGTCCCCTTTTCTTACTATATGAGTGGCAAATAAGAGAGTTCAAGCTATAGCCTGCCAGCAGAAGGCACTAAATTCTTTAGCCAGAATAGAATTAGCTAATAAAATTGCTTTTTAAAAAGGGGAAAAAGAAGAGAGAATTTTTTTTAAAAAAGGAAAAAAATTTATTTTTGAATGTCTTCCATGGACCAGATGCCATTCTAGGCACTCTATGTTTTACTTGATAAATCCTCACACTAAATCTATCAAACAATTCTCACTCTCTCCATTTTCCACTGTTAAGTAATTTGCTTCAGGGACACAACTACTGAGCTATGGAGCTGGGGTTTGGACTTAAATCTCTGATTCCATAGCCCCTGTGGCTCCTAGTACATGGGTATTTCTCAGGCCTTTTTAGCCATGTCCTACCCCCAAAGCTTTGCTAAGCATTCCCTTCGGTAGCTTATATCACAAAAATAATAGGCACTCTTTTTACTTTCCACATATGAGTTATTATATTTCATTGTCAAAAATAGAATTATTGTATGGTCGTATTTATTCTTTCAAAATGCACATGCATCCCAACTTCTCCGCAGGTTATAATGATACACCATGTCCCTCACCATTGCTGTTGTGCCTTAAAGGATTAAAATAACATCAACCAAAGAAAAATAATAGAAAAGAAAGTGGAGGAAATTTCTAAACAATGTAAAAAGTCATGAAGTTTATAGACACAATCACCTTAGAATAAGATACCCCAAATTCAAGTTTCGATCTCTTGGGAGTTGGCGTCTTCATTTACACATTTGTGATATCCCACATACTTTAAAGAGTTGTGAGGATGAATTATAAACTTTATGCTATGCAAAATGCTTTATAAGTTGAAAGACTGTACAAAGAAGATAAAGTGTTCTTTTTGCATATTAAGACATCCCTAACCAAATTGATTCCTATGACTTGAGTAAACCAATACTCATATTAGAAAGCAAGTGCTTTCTTCCTTAGGTACAGGTGAGCATAACACTCTGAAAGAAATCTGGCTCAGATGTCTATGGACATAAATTTCTAGAGAATGGAGATTTTTGTTTTATTTTGTTTTGTTTGTATATTGGACCCAGGAAGTATGGCCTAGTGAAAGACAGAAGACACGTTTTGGAGTCAGAAATCCTGGATCTGCACATAGTTTCTCCACACACGTTTTGAGCAACATTAAACAAACTTGTTCTCTCTTAACCTCATTTCCTTATCCTGAAAATTATGCATTTACCTACATCACAAGCCTATGGTAAAAATATGGGAGACAAAGTATATGAAAGTTCTATACATGCATAGTAATTATTACCTTACATTCAATATATCAGCATCCCTGAATTGACCACGCATCAGAGAAAACACCAAGTTATCTTTTGATAAAGTTAATTTTTATTTAAAAAATAAGTGTTATATATCCGTGTTGTTTCTAAAGAAAGAAGAAATATCTAACCCACCCGACCAAGTGTATAATGCTTTTTGATGGCGATCAGACCTTTCAGTTCCCACATATTCTTCCCTGAAATAGTAAGATGAAGTTCTTGTATCTCTTTAGTTTCATTTTTGTACATTTACATCCCGATACTATTTACTGAGCGAAGATATAATTTTCTTGATGTTACATGTAGCCCTATTCAGCAGGGTCAGTAGCAAGAGCCGACTCTCCGCAGCGCCACCTAGTGAGTTGGGAAGCACGTGCACACCAAGCCTCTACAACCAGTGTGGTCGTTGCTGTTTCCCCAAGTTTCTGAGACACTTAATACAATCTTATACTGGCTTCTAAAAGGTACACTACACATTGAGGTATATTAAAGTGAGAAAGCTTAATTTATTTATCCACTTAATATATATTAAAGTGTAAAAAAAAAGTATTGATTTCTTTTAAAAATATTTAAAGAAAATACTTTTAACAGACGCTGCACCCTTAGAATATGAGAAAAGCATGCTTCTAAAAGTATTTAAAATCCTCTTTATACACATAAATCTAGGAATATTTGTGGGAAAATTAGTATTAATATTAATCATGAGGATTTTAGCAAATATTTCCCCCTCCCAAATGGCAAAAATTATATCCTTAGTCACCAATAAGATACGAAATGTGTTTTAGGAAGTGACAAAAAATATAAGGAAGATGCATATAACTTGATGGGGCGGATGGATACTGATACAAAAAAAATCTGAATAGTCATGAAGTGCCAAAGGTAAAAACGCGCGCACACACACACACACGAAACTTCAAGTTGTGTGATGTACTTCTTCTGGGGTTACAAATACAATCGAGAGTCACCTTCATCTACATTGAAGAGGTGATAGGGTAAAGGGAAGTATGTCCTGAAAGACCTGGGTAATTTGCCAATACCTGCCCTGGGCTGATTCTTTTTAATTAAAAACGATAATAGGGCTTCCCTGGGGGCGCAGTGGTTGAGAGTCTGCCTGCCAATGCAGGGGACACGGGTTCGAGCCCTGGTCTGGGAAGATCCCACATGCCGCGGAGCAGCTAAGCCCGTGAGCCACAACTACTGGGCCTGCGCGTCTGGAGCCTGTGCTCCGCAACAGGAGAGGCCGCGATAGTGACAGGCCCGCGCACCGCGATGAAGAGTGGCCCCCACTTGCCTCAACTAGAGAAAGCCCTCGCACAGAAACGAAGACCCAACACAGCCAAAATAAATAAATCAATAAATAAAAGTGAAAAAAATATATATTAAAAAAAAAAAAAAAAAAAAAACGATAATAGATTCATGACAGTCCCTGGAAAATTATCATGCAGTATCCTAGGACACAGACGCCCATCAAACTCCATTCCGTAGCTAACATGAGAATTCAGAGATTGGGTTTTTATTCTCTTCTAATAATTTTTAAGTCTGAAATATTTTGAACATATGGAAAAGTGCAAAGAATAATAAGCACATATGAACCCATGTGAACCAATGTTAACATACTGCCCAATGTGTTTCAAGTATTGCGTTTGTTTCTTTCTTTTGTTTTATTTTATTTTAAGGAATAAAATATTGCAGAAAGTGTTGAAGTCCTCTATTAACTCCTCTCCAATCCCATTTCCTTTCTTCCTACCCAGAAGTAATTGCAATCCTGAGATTAGTGTGATTCATTCCCATGCATATTCTAATAATATTAGAATTAATGCTGACAGTTCTCAAATAATATAAAAAGTACCTGGTGAGAAGAGTCAAAGACAGAATGTGTTGCTTTTGTTTGTTTATTTTACTTTACAGCCCACATAGACCTGCTTAAAGTCTACCCCAGTGTGGGGAAAAAATCAACTTTCAAAATTAAAACAAGTCAGTGTCTGTTAAATATGATGGCATTCTTTTCAGCCTGGGATAATTTTTTTTTCTCCAGGCACAGAAGTCTTAGCCAAGGGACTCAATACTGCCTAATTTCTTTTGTTCTAACAGCTTTCTTTGCAATACTTCCCCCGTCCCTTATGTAGTATTCATTATCCAGAATGTTCAAGCTCATATTAGCAGTTTCCATCATCAACCAATGGGATTTCTGAAAATGATAGCAGCATTTCAAATCAGTCTGCAGTCCTTTGCTAATACTGGCAACTCAGTGTCACTAAACATTTGGGCTGCAGCTCCCCATCTTGGGAGCTGCACTTCCTGAAGACTCTACCGTCTTAGAGCTATTTTCATCACCTCTATTGTTTTATCAAATGAATCACAAAATCTCTCTTCATTCATTTCCTTTCTGAGATAACTTTTGAAAGCATTATAATAGAATAAACTTTGAAAATCTTATGTTGCCTCTTGTTTCAAATTGTTTTCATCATAAGCTGAGCAAGAATTTTGTAATCAAATCTTCCTGGCTAGAAGTGTGAAATATGTAACACAACCAAACAGAAATACGTAGGGGTGCTGACCATCTGGTTTTGCCTTCACTGGGGACCAGGGTCTTGGCCTGCTATCAAATTCCCCATGTTTTTATATATAATAATACCAAGATGGAGTATCTTTAACTTCAGAACTTTATGGAGACAAAAAGAATTGTCAGAATGACTGAATTCACATTTGCTATGAAATTTTATAAACAAGTTACTATGCATATTTATATGTAACAACACTTAGGGTTTAGCAACTGGTAATAAACTTTGACAGCCGCAGCTAAGGGAACAGTTGTGGTGGTCATTATTCAACCTCTGTGGGGCTCTCCACCATTATTCTTTCCCTGGATGGTCTTAAATCCGAACCATTCTTGCTCTCACAGATTATTTGCAGCCTTCTATCATTTCCCCTGGGAGACTGCAAAATGCCGCCCCTCTCCCTCTCTGCCTCTGCACCCAGAGCCTGGTGTCTGCCGAGCAGCTTCTCTGCAGCTCTGAGATACATCTGAGCACGGTGCCGTTGGAGGGGGATTGGAAGCAGTGCCTTCCGTAGTAATGGAGCTACAAATGGATCCTACATGTGCATCGTACTGTGATACATTCTGTGCAACATCAATAGATATTCTCCAACCTCTTCATAAAAGTAACCTAGAAGGAACCAGGGCATTATGATTGAAGTACCTTCTTGCCCAGTCATTGGACTTAAGATCTCCTTTGACAGTCACGGGGAACCATCAGAAACAATTGATCTGTTTTGACCTTCTTGTCCTAAAATATCCTGACTTGTAGAGCAGAATCTTGGCCACAAAAATGAGCTGAAAATCATCAATACCATTATAAGAGTATCTTCATGGCCCTCTCTAGCTACAAGAAAGGGACAGCAGCAGAAATGGAGATTCACTGACTCAAATAGTAGAAAAGGAAATGAAGATATTATGGTCAAATCCTATCTATATTTCAATTCTACTTCTTTCACAAACCCTGAATCTCTCACCCTACTAGTTAATGTCTTCCTTCTTTGAACTCCTGCTGCATTTCATCTCTACCATATATTATCACATGGCTATACACTAAACTATATACTCGGCCACTGGTCCATGTCTTAGGCTTGACTCTGCAATCTATATTTGAGAGCAAGTGCTCCCCAATACACATGAGTCCCTCTCAGCCTCTACCCTATTTCTAGGCACATGTCACATGCTCCATAAATACTACTGTTTGATAACAGAGCAGTCATGATTCACTAAGGACATGACTCACTAGGATATACTTGGTATAACAGCCTTCCCAAAATAAGAGCTAACATGTCACAAAACCAGAGCCATTGTCATGCACTTCTTCTTGAAATGGAGTAGGTATGGGATGAAAGTTGGGTAGTAACCAGCAGACTGTTCCTCGGACCCCACTGCTTGTTAAGACCTGCTCTGCAGCTGTTGGTACTGGTATAAGTTAGTACTGGTCTAAGTGCAGAGCAGATCTGTATGACACCAATGTCAGAGTGGATATCACATCATCACTGCCAATCTCCGCATTAGAATGCCAACATCTTGCATCATCCTTGCCTTCCCTCAAGTCATGCCATGAGCCTTAATCAGGACTCTGCTTCATGGTGGATGTTCAAGGCAGATCACCCAATGTTCTGCTTTGGGGTGAAGAAGGGCTGACTCTAGATCATTTTCTCGCTTTCATAGATTATTTTGCAACTGCTGAAAAAGAACTGAGTTGTAGGGCCAACTTTGATAGAATGCTATTTGATCTGTGACCCTAACAGAGAGGAAAAGAGACTTGTGTGATCTGCGGTGCCAATGAAGCACGAAATGAAAGTCGATTCATTTTTTTCCTACATAACCCTAGAGCAAAAGTAAACCAACTGCTAGTTCTAACCCCCAAACCAAATGCCATTAGTATATAGAATCCCCCTCTTCAATGAATCTATAGCTCCTTCTCTCTATAACAACGCCCTTAAACTATCCAAGTAACATCTACTTAAAATTAAACCAGAATGCAGACTCTAACACAACAATTAGATCTCGATTTATGCATTCAGTCTGCAGACAATGCTTGGTACACATATAAAGTCATTCGTGAATCCTATATATTTCTCAGCCCCTAAGATGTATGGTCCATCTTGAGAATGACACGATTCATTTGACAAGGAAGTATTGGCCAAAAATGGGAATTGTCTTGAGTCGTTATATTAATTCACTTAAAAGTAAACTCTATAAAGAAAAAGATCTTGTTTGTGTTGTTTTGTTTTATCCCCAGGGCCTAGAAGAGTGAGTATCATAATAGGCATTAACTAGATAACTGTTAAATGTTACATGAATTAGTGTAATTTAATTTCATTTTTCACGTATTTATGGTTTCTTTCTCCACTTCACTTAGCTTTTCCTACATCTGAGTCCTACCTAGAAGACGGTCGGTCACATCTTAGGCTCACACTTCAATGCTCTGTCTCAGTAATTAACGTGGGAGTTTGGAGCATCATGCTAGAGCCCAAAAGGAGGCTATTTGGGTGTAGTGATTAGAGGAATTTCTTATGGCCCTCAAAATATCCTGTATGGGTGTCCTCCAAATGACATCACGTCTTTCCATTTAAAAGTTAACTTCAACAAGTGGTGGACAAAGCAAACCCTAGCCAAACAATGAGAACACAGAAGAAAATGGATCCAGAAAAAAAAAAAAATACGCCATGAGACTATCACACATGACTTTGCCTGGTTAGTCCCATAGACATTTGGAGTAAGGGGTGTGGAAGTGAGGAGTGAAGTAAAGGATGAGGGAAGGGAGACTTTCCAGCAGTCTTGGATATGCAGCTTCAGACTTAATTGAAATGGAAAGTTTAGGACTAAAAACCCCTTGAGCATCTTTGAAACAAGAAAGAACACTGAAGAACATTTAAATCATCTTTCCCTTGCAAAACAAACCAAAGAGTTGAGACATTTTTATGCCACATAATGGAAAGTCAGGTTTCAACCTTGCAGAAGAATAGGTGATTTTAAATTGCAAAATAGAGTTTGGGAATTAATAGTACCATTAACATTTAAAAATGCTGTCCTGAGCACATGCACTAGGAAATTATAACAACGTGAAGCTCCTGTATTTAACAGCTCACTGCTTCTATACACCCTGCTCTCAGAGCAAACACGCCAAACTGAAGAAGGGGCACATTGGCCCTTTGTCATTGTGACAGCCACAAGCAATAGGCTTTTTCCAATAGCCCCTATACAATCTTAATGATAACTGTGGTCCTCCCCCAGTTCCTACTACTCCTCCCCCAGTTCCTCCCACACTACTTCCTACTATGTCTTCTAAAACAAAGACCACAGCAGGACTTAAATATGAAATCTTTCAGAGATACCCACATTTTTTTCTCTTTTAAGAACATAACAAGACATTGCAATCAATTTCAATCTGTTTACATTACTCCATTGAGTTATACCTTTGGTCCTCAGGGGCAATCAAATCCAGTCTGTTAGCGAGTTGTTAATATTTAGATATAAGGAAAATATCAAATCAAAATGTAAACAGAACTCTCAAATCTCACAGTGCAAGTAAAATTAAAAAGAAGGCATGGATACCTATATTCTTCTAATATTTTAGCTTTGAATTTTCATCACCAGCAGAATCACCGAGGCAGGGGAAAGGGAGTATGCCTACCTCTCAGGCTCAACTTACCGCATTTGTCTTTTTCTCTTTGTAGCATTAAGGACATGCTTGGTCAAGCAGCAAAAAGATGCACATTTAATCATGGCTCTACCACCGAACAGCTGCATGGCTTTGAGCAAGAAATTCTTGGAGGTTTGGTTCCCCCGTTTATAACTCTATCCCAGACCGTTTCTTGAGTTCCAGATATGTAAATGCAACTGTCTTTCTGACATCTCCACCTTGACAATCCCAAAGCATCTCAATCTAACAAGAAACTAACCTGTGATCTCCCACTATGAAATTGGTTCTCTTCCATCATTCCTCACCCATCCACCTGAGCCAGCCAGGAATCTGAAACCCATGCCTGACATCACCCTCTCTTCTGATGTCCGATCTATGACCAAGTTTTGTTAAATTTAGACCTTTCATTTCTGCCCACCTCTGTCCATCTCCAGCACAGCACCACTCCCATTTAAGCCACCTTCACTCTCATCAGGACTACTGAGAGACTTCCTCACCAGTCTACCTCCATCTACTCTTGTTCCTCTAAACATTTGTCCATCTGATCAGTATTCTTTTTAAAATGCAAATCTGATAATGTCACCCCTCCACCTAAAATATTTCAGTGACTTAGTCTAGCTATTTGGAAATCCAGCAAGTCTCTGAACTCTTATCACACAGTCCTTCTCTCAGTTGCTTGCCCCCTATACCACAGGGCCTTTGCACATGCTATTCCCCTGCCTGCCATACTGCCTCCTCTCCAGCCAACATCTAGTCTTCCATCAGATCTCATCTCAATTCTCCTCAGAGAAGCTACTCTCACCTCCATATTATGTCAATTCTCCTAATAATTCATGCTTACAGTATTCTTACAGTTGTAATTTTTCATCTGTTTTGTGATCATTTGAATATTGCCAGCTTTCCCATTAGACCAGAAGCTCCATAAGGGCAGAAACCAAATCTCACTCTTCTCACGTGACATATGCACAATAATTACTTGATGAGCAATTGAATGCATCAATGAATATACATAAATTAATAAAGCTATGAAATTAATAAAGCTCTGACCACGAAAACCTACATCTATTATTTAATATCTCTGTGCAATCACTAGCTGCATTAAAATGAAGGAAAGCCATATAACTATAAGTCCAAAGTTGGCCTAATGTCAGATTTTACTGCTAGCATAAATAAAAAGGTCTTGAAAAAGTTCCTATATATCTAATCCTTGACAAGAAAGCAAACCATCTATCAAGACACTGCAGGAGGGCTTCCCTGGTGGCGCAGTGGTTGAGAATCTGCCTGCTAATGCAGGGGACACGGGTTCGAGCCCTGGTCTGGGAAGATCCCACATGCCACGGAGCAGCTGGGCCCGTGAGCCACAGTTACTGAGCCTGCGCGTCTGGAGCCTGTGCCCCGCAACGGGAGGGGCCGCGATAGTGAAAGGCCCGCGCACCGCGATGAAGAGCGGTTCCCGCACCGCGATGAAGCGTGGCCCCCGCTTGCTGCAACTAGAGAAAGCCCTCGCACGAACCGAAGACCCAACACAGCCATAAATAAATAAATAAATAAATAAATAAAGTAGCTATAAAATTAAAAAAAAAAAAAAAAGACACTGCAGGAAAGTTATACAGGAAGGGAATGTTTTGATGGAGAAGTTGAAAACAGGGAAGAAAGACTGGTCCAGACAAATGCTGACAAAGAGAACAGCCTAGATAAAAAATATCTGCGTGGAAAGGGGCAAGGGGAATATGGTATGGAGTACCCAAGAAGCATGAGCCACAGAAAGAGAAAAAGAGGTAGGAAATTATGAAATAATAGAGCTGAGTCATGTATCACCATGAACAACCTCACCTCACACAGGATCTGATTGGTCAGGTGCCCTGTAAAATAGTTCAGTTCTAAACGTTGAATTTTTTTGCTTGGGACAGCAGTTTTACTGCAATGTTTTCATCGTTGGCAGCCTGAAAGATATTAGAGCAATGATCGTCTCCTGCCAACAGTGTGCTATTTTGTTGGCTGTGCTGATGGCAAAACAGTTTGCTTCTGGCTGTAAACGAGTTTCTTGATTACCTGCATTAAAACCCTCGCTGCAGGTTCTATGGACAGATTCTGGGAAAGGACAGCATCAGAGGTACTTCAGAAGCTCCCAAGAGAGCCTAATACACACACACACGTACACACACACACGCACACACAGGGGCCTCTTAAGCACAACACAGAGGTAATGTCTACGGGGCTTTTTCACTGGACTAAAAAGAAGAGAGAAACATGTCACCCTTTATAAGAATAGGCACCTTTTGTAGAAAACCCTTTCCCAACGCTGCATCTACACAGCCAAAACTCTAAGGGGCTCTGTGATTGGCTCAAGACCCCACTCAAGTTTTTACATCTCCAATCCTCCAAATATTTTAGGGGATAGTTGCTATTCCTCCTCCTTGGTGACAAGTACAATAAGCCCCCAAATTTGTGGCCTTCCCATAAGTTTTAAGCTCTTAAGCTGACAATTGGGACCTAGACCTTTCTCAAGGGAGTTCCCAACCTGGCAGTGGACCGAGCAGCAGACTCAGGGCAGTACCTTGTCAGCCATTCCCTCCAGCCTTCTTGGCTCCTGGCCTTTTGCCAAGAGGTGGGATTCCACAGTTTTGGTGTATCAGAGCCCCAGAAGGGTTCTGCTGAGCCCTCTCCTTAACAATTATGTCATCCAAGACAAAACTCTTGAAGGGAACTTGGTCTGGATCTCTTAGGGTTGGATTAGGGACCCTAGTTTCTGAAACAGTTCATGTCCTCCAAGTCTTTGGGGCTTGGGGGAAGACACAGGTGTGCAAACTTTTCCTCAGCTCCAGGTGGTTTCCATATCAAGAGAATCTCTACTAGCAGTTCAGAAAGGAACCCATAATTCTCTCCTGGCAAATTCAAACTCAGGTCTTTTGGGGAGCTTATCCCCAAATCCCTCCCATATGTTCTTCCAATAAGACACTGGGATACATTTGAGAATTAGGATCAGGAAAAGAGTTTCCTAATATTGCTATTCAAGCTAATCTCCAAAAATATAGAGAAGATGCTATTATTTTTTTAAGGAATCATAGATTTAAGATGAAAATCATGCCTCTCCAACCACATACCATGAAGGAAGCATTATCTCAGAAAAAATGTTTGAGCAGAGGAAATAGGAAAAATATAAATTACTTTTAGTACCCAGATGAATCTCTGGCAAGGTATTGTGTTTAGTCTTTAGTACCTGACTAATTTTCATCCCTGGGAAAAATCAGGAAAATATGGATGTAAAGGAGAGCTTCAGAATACAGAATTGCCTCTATTCTTAAGTGACCCACCAAACCTTTCCAGTGATTGAGAACAATATATATGTTAGATTTAAGACAGCTATAAAAGTTGCCTAATAAACCCAATTACAAAATAATGGGAACATTAACAATACAAAATAAACCAAAGAGACTTGGTATACATTCAGGAAATTCTAAGCTTGGTTATTAATACAGATTTTATATCCAGTCTTAGTTTACATTGAGAGAAGCTACTATATTTCTATTTCATGAAAGCATGACCTGGACCATGAGAAGACAACAAAAGGAACAGAAGACAGAGGGAATGTTGCCTGACTCTAAAAGCTCCCAATATAATGCTAAGAAGCGAGCCATCATCCCTATGATTTATCTTTCATGCCCTCAAAAACCATCCTAAAATCTTCTAAACTGTTTGAAAAAATTTCCCCAAAAGTAGAAATAATATACTGATTGTTTATCTTGCGATCCTAGATTTATACCTTTGACTATATAAACTATGTATGAATGCCACACCAAGTTTAGGATATAATTCACACAATTATGGTTTCTTAAGCCTACATCGAGATATAAGAGGTAAATCGCTGCAGAGTTCTTTCATTTTTTTCCCTAATATCAAGCAATGACATCAAGAAGCATATGAAATGACTGTTCAAACTAGAGAAACGTTCAGTACCTCACCCTCCATGTTTCTGCTCTGAATGAAGAAAGTTCTTAAAAACTCAAAATAATTACTGTGTACTTAACAGCTTCTTGAGTAGCCTCTGAACATGTGAGTATAATTCTTTTCCGGTGCTTTCTACAGTAGAAAAAGAATCAAGTTGTTAAGAAACTAAATGACCCTACCTACCCAGTCCATGAAATTATACATACAGACGATGTATACAGGACACAGTTCCTCACGAAATGTTAGTTACTCACACCCTGATGGTAGCTCAGCCTATTGGCTCCACGGCTCCAGATAAAGGATAGGAGGCTCAGATTCTAGTTAAAAGTAATGTCAATTTTAAATTTTTCCATTACTGCAGAAGAGGACCCATTCTACGTCCAAGTGAGAGGAGAAAATCATCAAACTCAAAATAAAAATTTACCTCCTTACCCAAGTCCCCGCCCCTCGTGACATATGCAGGCATTCTTGCCCTTTGACCACAATTCTCCTTAGTTGTTTCTAGAAGTTTACAGATTGTCTGAAGCCTGCACGTCACATACGCCCATTTCTGGCTCCTTAGTGTTCACCTTATTCTCCACACACGCAATGGTGTTCAGGTATTTCCTTAATGTCTGGGCAGCTGCAGCAGGACCCCGTCAAGTACCCTGAGATATTGGGGCTTCAGCCATAATCCTTTAATGGGTTGGGTCCCTGCAGTCTTCACTGCTTTTCCTCTGTCCTTTCTCAAAAGTGTACACATTCATTTTCCTACACATACACCATAATATTTGTGTTAACAATGGTCAAGGATAAGCAAACTCGGGTTCTTTACAGCATAGGCCTGAAACTGGGACAGCAAATATGAGCCCAGCTGCCCATCTTGCTCCTCTGGCCAACCTCAGTGGGCACTGCAAGTAATAAGGTGCGAAGTATGACCTTTGCAAAAAAGACCATGAATGGATGCAGCTCCCTCCACCTTTTTATGGAAAAGTTAAAGGAAAACATTAACAGAAGAGGGTAAAGAGCTTGAGGCTGCCTACAGTTCAAAGCCCTATTTACTCAAAAGTCTGGCTAGATTTCTACAGATTTACTCAAAAGCCCAAATTCATTTGATGTTGTCACTACAGGTGGGTCTAACTACTCGGATTATGATGATTTAAGGGACCGACTTTTTACAGGTTGGGAGAGTCACCAAAGATAGCCCTTCTCGGTTTTTTGTGTGACTTTAAGAAACTATAGTCACCACGCTGTACATTACATCCCAGAACTTACTCATCTCATACCTGGAAGTTTGTACCCTTTGATGACCTTTCACCCATTCCCTCCACCCAACCCCCACCCCCAGCAACCGCCCATCTAGTCTCTGCTTAAAATATACTTGTTATATCCTTTCACTCTGAATGTTTCTGTAGCCCCATATTCAAGGTGTATCTCTTGTAAACAGCCTACATAGAGGTGAATTTTGTTTTTCAATCCAGTCGAACAACCTTTATCCTCTAGTGTTTTTAATCCAATTGCATTTGGTATAATTACTGATATATTTGGGTTTAAATCTACAAATTACTATTGTGGATTTTTTGGTCCCACCTGTTCTACGTTTCTTCTTTCCTTATTCTGTATTAAGTAGTATTTTATTATTCTATTTTCCCCTCTATTAGCTTCCCAGCTAGACAATACAATTCTTTTACTATCCTTGTAATGGTAACCATAGAAATTACAAATGCACTCTTGTTTTATCAAAATCTAATTTAAATTTGTAGTTTTATCCATTGTTGAACAATGCAAGGATCTTTGAACATATTAATGCCATTTACCCCTTCTGTCTTTTGTACTACTGTTATCATGTATTTTAATTCTCTCTATATTTTAAACCCCACAAGTCCTTACTGCCTTGGTAGCTCTCTGATCTGCATGCATACACACATACACACACACACACGCACACACACACTCAGCTTTTCTGGGGGTTTTTTTCCAATGGAAGAATTGGTCAGTAACCAGCTAGTCTCTCACTGTTGGATATGGAAATCCAAATAACTCTATCTTAAATGGGATTAGTAAACCATGATTTATCTGCTAATGTTTCTAAAGATCCCATTTGTTAGATCCTTAAAATACAGTCACAGATTTCATATTTTCATCAGCAGTTGACTATGGTTTCTTTATTTAATTCAAGGATTAGAGAACTACAGCCCATGGACTGTCAGGCCTGTTGCCTGTTTCTCTAAATAAAGTTTTATTGGAAAACAATAGCCACACCCATTTGCATATTGCCTATGGCTGCGTGTACACTACAGAGACCACATGGCACACAAAGCCAAAAATATTTACTATCTGACCCTTTACAGAAAAACTTTGCTGACCCCCTGATTTTGAAAATCAAGTCTTGTATCGATTCTCTGGTCTCCTTACCTCCATTATCTGTATTCCAACCTAATCTGGATATCTCTGGTATATTAATATTCCAAAACTCAGGTCTAATCACATCACTAATCACACAGTATTCTGCCTTATATGAGTTATTTGTATGAACTTATTTTATTTTCTTACTAAAATATTTATAGTATTCCTTTTTGAAAGCAGGATTTGTCCATCATAAAGTTCCTTTTTACTATGCCACATGTGATAGGTGATACATAATCAATATTTATTCATGTAATTGAATAACAAGTTTATTCATTGTTAGAAGACATAAAATGTTCTTTTTTACTCTACCGTCTGAACATTAATGTTAGGCATCTGACATGATACATATTATTTCCAACTCATTTCACTGCAATTTCACTTGAAAATAATTCACCACCACCTCCCATGGGCTGCTTCCCTCAATGCCATGCATCATCCCCCCATAGAACCCAGTTTTATCCTTCTGTCCCAGTCTCTTTTTTTTTTTTTTTAAGTTTTTGCTTCTTCTGATCTTTTTTTTTTTTTTTTAATTTTATTTATTTATTTATTTATGGCTGTGTTGGGTCTTCGTTTCTGTGCAAGGGCTTTCTCTAGTTGTGGCAAGTGGGGGCCACTCTTCATCACGGTGCGCGGGCCTCTCACTATCGCGGCCTCTCTTGTTGCGGAGCACAGGCTCCAGACGCACAGGCTCAGCAATTGTGGCTCACGGGCCTGGTCGCTCCACGACATTTGGGATCTTCCCAGCCCAGGGCTCGAACCCGTGTCCCCTGCATTGGCAGGCAGATTCTCAACCACTGCGCCAACGGGGAAGCCCTGTCCCAGTCTCTTACTCCCACTGGCCAGTTCAATTTGGAGTCCTCTTAGTCAATTAAACATTCCTCCTTCTGACCACATCCTTCTCAGTGTTCATGAGATGTGTTATTATTTGTCTTGTTCTTGGGCTCAGAAGTCATGATTTATCAGATAAATCCTGCTCTGCTAAACTATAGTAAGAGCCAGCCAGCTCACTTCCCCACTCTCGCTTCTAGTGTAAAGCCATAGGATTTAACTAGAAGCATAAACGAATATAAAACCTGAGCAACATTTCTCCTTTCTCCTTTATTTTCCTGTTCAGAGACTCAAATCTCTAAAGAACAGTATAGATGACTCCTCTAGGTGACTCAGCAGGTGTAGAGAAGTTTTGGGGTGGGCAGGACAAACTACAAGGCTACAATACACATCAAAACTTCATCCGAAAACGTCCCCAAACCAACTCTTTCTACACCCCTTTTTTATCAGAGACATATTTAACTCAGAGTTTTGCATAAATTGGCCTTTACAACATGGGTCTTCCTTGAAATGTTTAGCAGGTTGTATAAAAATGACTTCCTTCGTGATAAGTATGGGAAGTTATAAGTAAAATAGGTTTTTCCACTGCAAGTTTCTCAGAGCCTTCACTATTCTAATGGGCAGCGTGGATCTGAGAGGGATGGGTGGATACACAGCAAGTTACTTTCCCAAGCTCATTTCACCTCACTTTTGGAGATCAGCTATTAGTGTCTTGATGGACCACCAGTGTTCCCTCTGAAAACAGTTTAGTAAATGCTGATAGAACTCCCAACTCCAGCTAGGGCACTAAAGAAGATGTTTAACACCCAGATGAACTGTCTTCCTCTCATTACTGCTCTCTATTGAAATACTATTGCACTGTCAACTTGAACTCAGTGTTCCCACGAAAGCTGAATTTCTTACAGCATCGTATTCCCAGCAAGGACTAGGCTATCTGCCTATGAGCTTGCCGGGGGAGCTGTGAGGTCTAACATATCTCTTGATGGTGGCTTGATTCTAATTGGATAAATCTGAAGTTAAACAGCCACAGCAACTGAAGAAAACCTAGTCTGTAGTCTTTATACTTCTCTATATTATTATTTCATTTTATCTTGTATGTTTGGTTTGAAATCACTTTAAATGATATTCAGGGTCAAAAAGGAGAGCAAATTACAATTCTACCCCCTGATCCCTTACCTTATATTTATTTGCCTCTCCCCAACCTCTCCCTTGCCTGTTTTTTCCTTAAAAGAAAATAGTCCTGCCTGGTTTGCTATATGTTTCCTTTTCTTCTCTGGGTAAGATTATTAAATCAATTGGTTATTGGTTTATCACTTGGACCAGCTTGTTGTAGAAGCAATTTTTTCAAGCCTACTTCTCATCTTTAACACACTGAGGGAGACTGCAAGATTAGTTTATGAACAGATGCACACTGAAGCTTCCTCCGATAATGAAAGCATAGGAAACATGTTTAAGAAGCAATCCCATCAGTCCAGAAGCAGTTATGAAGCCACTTGTGATGATCAGAGAAGCCTGGTGGCATGCTAGTAAGACATGGATGACAGAGGAAAGTTATAGGCACTAAACTATTTCATGTTCTGCTGAATTTTTCAAAAACCACTTCCAAGCCTGTTATTTTACTATTGCTGTTAAAAATAGAAATGGTTTCCTCTCAGAAACTTGAAGTATTCTTGTAAAGGGTTGTCCCCTTGCAGAACTAGTAAGACACAAAACTGTATCCACATGCATTTCTCCTCTCTTCTCCTTTCCCACACCGTACCCCTTCTAACATGGGATGAAAAGGGAAACCTGAATATGATTATTCAGGCGTAATTTGATCACTTGATTCCCAATGACCCACTCATCTCAATCCTAGAAATGTATTCTAGAAAAACAGTTTAACAAAAAACAAGTATTATGTGCATCAATAAGTTGCTGTAATTTATAGCAGAAAAAAAGGATATAACATAAGTACTTAATAAGAGGGAAATGTTCACTAATTTATCTACAACATAAAATTTGATAGCCCTTTTAAAATGTAGACATAGAAATATTGTATATGTTAAATAGAAAGGCAAAATACATAAATCTTAAACTCTGAAAGAAACATACACACATATGGATATACTGAGAAAAGCAAATTAATGCACCAGGTAATTTTTATCTTATAAAAATTTACATCAGAGACTATCGCATCAGCTTCACATTTCCTTTGCATCCTAATTAAGGTTACACTTAGCCACTAAAAATACAGTAGACCAGGTAAATTTTAATTTCAGATTTAAAAGACAACTAAATTTTAGTACAATTAGTATAAAATATAATCTAATACTTTAACTTTTTAATATAGTACGCATGCAATTTGGGGACATATTTATACCCCTCAAATTTTATTTGTTAGCTGAAAATTCAAATTTAACTGGATGCCTCGTATGTTATCAGGCAAACCTACTCCAGTTTCTTCTAAGATACCAAGTCAAATGGAGAACTGGAAAAAGCGGTCAGTGTTTGGGAGAAAAAGATCATTTAAACTCTAGTGACCCATCTTCTTCTCATGTATGTCCCAAAAGAGAAAGGCTATGTTGGACTTGGTTTGTCACTATCAATGTGGAGTTCCCCACATTGGGTAGAGTTTCACACCAAGCCTCTCCAATGACCAACTAATCCTGGGATGTCTTTGACTTAAACATTGATCCTTAGTATGGCCAGAAATGGTGCACCATTTCTCCAAATATGGCACAAACCACAGAAATTTCATGCAGAAATAATATTTTCAACTGCTTTTCTCTAATGGGGAGTAACAGGCACTTAGACTTTCTGGAATCTTCTCCATGACAAAAGTTCCGGTGGAAAAAAAAAAATATAAAATGCTTCCATCATGTCAACCTGGAAAATTAGTATATCTATATGCAAACAAGATTTTTATAGCGATACTGTTAGCATACTGCTAATAGTAGGCAGAATGGTTTGTGGAAGTAGGATTTCAAATTCCCAATATTTTCCTTTACCAACCATAACAATAGTCTGGCTATCTGAATTTCTAATGAGAGAGTATCATAAAAATCTCCTCAAAAGTGTAGAAGACATCTTACAGAGTAGCCAGTAAAATGCCTCATTTTACAAATAAAAATGGAGATGCAGACAGGTTAAATAAGCTGTTCAAGGTCACATCTATGTCATGACTTCCCTTTAGGAAGAACGACTGAAATATTTCCATTATTTTCCCCAGTACAGAAAGGTGATTGAGGACCGACCATTAACAGCAGCAGGTTGATTTACTAGGACTAGGAGTTTCAAGTAAGCAAAAGGCAAAAAATAGGGCAACAGAGATAATTCTTGACATTTTGCTTTCGGCATAACTCAAAGATGAATTCAAGGATTATGATTAAATAAATATGTATTGATTTCTCCTAAGAATATAAAGAACTCTTGATTATTAATTACATCACTTTCCATTTTACAAGTCAAAACCTTTTCGCCATGGCAGCCTTCAACTCTGCTTTTAAGTGACTGTGTATTGATGGATGCAGAGAGGATTGTTGGGGTTAGGAGAAGTAACCCATCAAACAAATAATTAAAAACAAATCCCATGTCCAATTTTTGCTTCCACAGACAAGAGATCTATACCTCTCTCTTGAAGAAATTGTTAGCTTAAAATTGTGGAGAGTGACCATATGTTACTTAGTGTCCTTTGTAACAGCTTGACTATATATCAAAAGTTAGGCTAATAACAAGAATTCAAAGTAATAAAGCTTGTACACAAAATTGTGATCCACTGTCAGATAAGATGGAAGAGTAATGCTTCCATAGCCGTTTAAAAGACGTTTAGAAATTGCTAACAAGGAACTAGTTTCTTTCCTTACAGCAAATGCTACAGAACAAAATACAACGGCTTTTCCTTCATCCAAGATGAAGCTCGTTGATATAAAACTGAGCGAGATGGACTCATAAAACACTTGCATTTTATTTAGTTAACTTACTCTCTTCTTTTCAAGGGAAGGGTGGCATCTTGTGGTACAAACACAACTTGCTTCAATAAGCTTACTCTCCCTGTGAGCAGAACAGTTTGGAAATGGCATCTGGTTCTGAGCAACTATGCATATTTTAAAATTTCTTCTCCCTATGGGACCAGCCCCTCTCCTGCCCTTTGGTGGCTGCAGTTACTGTCAGGAGACCTAGGGCAGTGATTGGAAGGTGCTTGGTTTATTAAACACAATCTGACAGCCAAACCACCAAAACAAGATGCTTCTGGAACAGCTGCACTCACCCCTCCCCCACCCTATTCCCCTGGGGCAGGGGACCTTGATTTTCAAATTTCCTGAGATTTTTTTCTCCTCGCTTACTTAGCCTAAGCAATTAACCCTTCCTATAATTACAGTCTCGGGAATTTTGTTTCTAAAAGCACTTGGCCTATTTCTGGGATAGAGAATGGTGGCTATAGGTTTACAGCAATTCAGTGTTAGAGTTTTAATCACAGTGCCGGGAAGGAGGAAAGCCCAGCACAGTTGGGACCAGAAGGGAAAGAAGCAAAGATGTTCCAGAATGGTTTACTGTATTTCATACTGAATGAAGGCAGGAACCCTGACATGATAATGACTTTCGTGGGAGTTAACTTTCATTGTAAACTTTTGGCTTCACAGATTTGACTTGCCTGGAGGGATGTCTTCTTTCACTTGTCAGTGACACATAAGACTGAGGTCTAACTGTGTTTTCTCCTCACTCTGAAATCACGCCACTGGGTGTGGCAGACACACATGCACACGGCACGGCCCTCCATCCATTCATTTCTTCCATAGCTTGGATCACAACCTATCACTTTTGAAGCAGCATCGAAGGCTTGCAAAGATGTTTTAAACCATGATTACTTGTGCTGGTAGTTTCTAATTTCTCCCAACTCTTTTTTATAAAAATATCATTGCTGCACAATTGTTTCATAAGCAGATCATTCCAGTATACGTACTATATGTAAGGACATGTCCCCATGTCATGAAATTTAATGCCAACATATGATCTCTATGTAGATGTATTTTTTAATCCCCCCAATTATTAAGCACTAAGGTTGTTCTCCTTATAAATAACACTATGTAAATCTTTGTGCACATTTTCTATTATTTTCTTAGGAAAAAATTCCTAAAAGTAAAATTTCTGGGTAAAACACTATGCATATTTTAAGAGTTTTTAAATATATTACCAAACTGTCCGTCTAAAAGATTGTACCCATTTACATTCCCCCCAAGCAACATTTTCAAACAGCAGTTTGAGTTTTATCGCCTTTTTAAACCTTGCCATTTAGATAGGTGAAAACGAGTGTCTCAGAGCTAAAAGATGAATTTGTACGATTTCTAGTGGACAAAATACTTATTTATATATTTTTACTTCATATGAATGTCTTTGTTTTTATTCCTTCAAACTCTTTGCCTGTTTTTCTATTAAATTTTATATTTTTTTGGGACTTCCCTGGTGGCACAGTGGTTAAGAATCCACCTGTCAATGCAGGGTACACGGGTTCGAGCCCTGGTCCGGGAAGATCCCACATGCCGCGGAACAACGAATCCCATGCGCCACAACTACTGAGCCTGTGCTCTAGAGCCCGCGAGCCAGAAATACTGAGCCCACGTGCCACAACTACTGAAGCCCGTGAGCCTAGAGCCTGTGCTCCGCAACAAGAGAAGCCACCGCAATGAGAAGCCTGTGCACCGCAACGAAGAGTAGCCCCCCCTCGCCGCAACTAGAGAAAGCCCGCACACAGCAACGAAGACCCAATGGAGCCAAAAATAAATAAATAAATAAATAAAATTTTTTTGAAAATTGTGTATCTTTTTACAGTAATTGGAATAAACTTTTTCTGTACAAAGTCAACTCTTTATCATTTAAGTAAAAAATATTGTCCCCAATTTTTCAATTTTACCTTAATTCCAAATTTTTAAAATTCTGGTTCAGTCTGTTTATATCTCTTAAGTCTGCCAGTAGCCTCTTCTTTTCTTTTTCTAGCACACTTTAACTTGCCTAAGATTCATAGCTTTTATGCCTACCAGAAGTTGACTTTCTTCCTTTATCAGTCTAGCATTTGCAACAGGTTGTGTTTCATGTCTGAAAAGAATGGATTGATTATTCAATAAATGGTGATCAAACAATTGGATGTCTAAAAGGATATAAAACTTAGATTCTTACCGCATACCTCAGACATACACACAGGCGTACACAAATTCCAGATGAGTTCAAGATCAAAAGATAAAATAAATAATACGTGAAAATAAAATAAATAATAAAATAATGAATTAGAAAAAGGAATGAAAAGAAATAAAGGCTATTAGTCTCAGTAAAAAAATCTTGTGCAAAGTCCGGTATAGAAGCAGAGACACTGAGGACTTAAATAACAGGCATGTGAACAATATCCACGTGGATTGTAGTGCCCAAGGGCCAAACACACTGCTCTGCATAAGAGAACCTTCCCACATCCATGAAGGTTTAGGAGAAGAATCCCCATGATTACTGACCTTGAGTTTCTCATGACTGGCAGAGTGTTAGGAGATATGCATATAATCGCATTTAAAGAACATAAGGTAATGTAGCAGTTCTTACATGCCTGACTGGGGTCACAGACTCATACCTGATAGATAGATAGATAGATAGATAGATAGATAGATAGATAGGAAAAATAAAGAGATCAAAATCTAGATTATAGATACTTTAAAACTCCTCCAAAACCATAAAAAGACAGTAAAAATGGGTGAAGAATATAAAAAGAAAATTCACAGAAAAGATACACAAATGGTGAATACATGTGAAAGGATCTCAGACTCATTAAGTAGTAAGGGAAATGCAAATTCAAACAATTAGATGTTATAGTTTCATCTACAAAATTGCCAAAATTTATAACTTGATAATATCCAATCTTGGGAAAACTGACAAAAACCCTCATATGAGTGTAAACTGGCACAGCCCTTTTGGAAGGCAGTTTGGCAGTACTGACTCATGTTTTAAACGTATAAGCTCTTTGTCTCAGAAATCCACGGTTGTCTTTCTAGAAAAAATTTACACCTAAGTACAAATGTGGTAAAGAATTTTTTTTCAGCATTATTTTCCAACTTTTCAGTTTTACAGGCAAAGTTTCAATTAATGTTTTTGTAAAATTGTTTGTGCATATGTAAACATGTATTTCTATAGAATAGAATTTGCTGAGTCAGAGTATACACATTTAAGTTTTTATATCAGTGGACTAATTACCCACCAAAATGGTCTTACTAATGTGCTCGCTCACCAACAGAGTTTGAGAGTGCCTATTTTCCTGTTCTTGTGCCAACCTTAGGTACTGTCAACTTTAACCAAACAATGGGTAAGAAGATAATATCTCAGTTAAACAATGTGTATTTCCCTAGTTACTAGAGAGGTTTCCAATTTAAATGCTGTTGAACTTGTACACCTTCTCTCTAATAGCTTCTGAGTTTTAGAAATTTTTCCTAATGCTATTTAATTTTTTCACTTTTTTAAAATTGTGGTAAAATACACATAACATAAAATTTACTATCTTCACCATTTTAAAATGTACAGTTCAGCAATGTTAAGTATATTCACAGTTCTGATGCATCCAATCTCCAAAATTATTTCATCTTGTAAATCTGAAACTCTGTACCAAGTAAACAACAAGTCGCCATCAACCATCATTCTACTTTCTTTCTCTATGAATTTAATGACTCTGGAAACTTCACATAAGTGGAATCATATAGTATTGATATTTGCCTTTTGTGATTGGCTTATTTCAATGCAATTTATTTTTAATAATGAAAACTAGAAACAACCTTCTAGAAAATAGAATAGTTAATAAAGAATAATATATCCATGCTTTTTATAACATGCAATTATTTGTTTGTTTTATAAGAGAGATGTAGATGTATTGGCCAGAGGTAACTGTAACAGATCAAGATCACCATCTTGGGTGCAGGTGGTAAAAACTGGCAGATTCTGGATATATTCTGGAGTTAGTGCCAATAGTATATACAATTGGGTTGAATATGGGATTTGAGAGAAAGACGACACTAGTGTTTGTGATCTGCGGAAAGGGAAAATTGGAGAGAGTATTTCCTGAGATCGGAAAAGTGATTAAAGGAACAAGTTGGGACATGCAGGAATCAAGAGGTGACTTCTGGTCACGTTAAATCTAAGATGTAGAGTTGACATCTATAGTGCATATGCAGCTATAAAAAACCATTCATTTTAACTCACTGTCTCATGACTTGAGGTTAGACCAATCCATTTTTTTCAAAGGATTCAATAACTAACTGTATGGATTAAAATTTTTTTTCAACATTAAAAAAAATGAACACCATATGTAATTACAATATTTTTAGTCAAATTTGCATTTTAATATGGTCGCCTATTACACAATGCTACCACCTGTGTAAAATGAGTCAATCATAGTTTAATAAGACTTGGATACAGTGAAACAATTTATAATGTAAAATAGAATTATCACATTTGGTGATTATCAAGACTGCAAGCTGAATAAAATGAGAAGTTCCATCTGTTACTCTCTACCTTTCACCCCTACGTGAAGGAAATATAAAAGGGAAGAGTTATAGGAGCTTCTCCAAGTAGTTGCATAGAGTGAAAGTTCTCATTTGGCAGGGACTGTGTGTTATTCATTTTTGTATCACCCACAGCGGCTTGTGTGTAGTAGGCGTCCAATTAACATTTGTGGAATTTAATCAAAGCCTATTGAGCTGTAAAGAATAATGTCATGGTCATTATTCAATACATTTGCACAAGCATTTATTATGGAATGTTAAAAAAACAGCTTAACTTCTGGCAACTTCAATTATCCACGACACAGATAGTAACTGAGAAAACAAGTGAAACAGAACTAACTACCATAAAACCACCTGTACTTTACTATTGAAGAGAAGTCATCTTTAGGCCAGAGAAGAACTTAGAATTACAGGTAAATTAAAATTTATTGGTCTAATAACTTAAGAGTAAATTAGAAACAACAGATACAGTTATTTTAACTGAAATGCACCAGTAAATGATAACAAATGAAGGCGAGAAAACAGGATACCAATTATATTTATTTATTTGGTTGCTCCAGGTCTTAGTTGCAGCAGGCGGGTTCCTTTGTTGCAGCTCGCGAGCTCCTTGGTTGTGGCATGCATGTGGGATCTAGTTCCCTGACCAGGGATTGAACCCAGGCCCCCTGCATTGGGAGCGTGGAGTCTTAACCACTGTACCACCAGGGAAGTCCCAGGATACCAATTATAAAGTAAATAATGTAAATAATATATTGACCACTGGTGGCATTTTTCTCTTACAGCAAAGTGTCATAATTGATGTGCATGATGTGAAAAGATTCAGTTCCACAAATGTTTTGGTAGATAACACATAATCAGATGCTACGGGGATTCAAAAGTGAGTAAGACATAGACTTAGCTGCCAAAGGCCTAAAAGTCCCAAGGCAGAGATAAGAAAAGTATACAAGTATAAGCAAAGGCAGACTATGAAGTTTACACAACATTGAGAATGCAAAAGAAAGAGAAATAAGAAAGATGTGATTCAGAGGGTGTGGAGAAAAAGGAATCCCCCTACATTGTTGGTGGAAATGTAAATTGGCACAGCCACTATGGAGAACTGTATGGAGGTTCCTTGAAAAACTAAAAACAGAGTTACCATATGATCCAGCAATCCCAATCCTGGGCATATATCTGGAGAAAACACTAATTTGAAAGGACACATGCACCCCAGTGTTCATAGCAGCACTATTTACAATAGCCAAGACATGGAAGCAACCTGAATGTCCATTGACAGATGAATGGATAAAGAAGATGTGGTGCATATATATACAGTGGAATATTACCCAGCCATAAAAAAGAATGAAATAATGCCATTTGTAGCAACATGAATGGAACTAGAGATTATTATACTAAGTGAAGACAGAGAAAGACAACTATCATATGATATCACTTATATGTGGAATCTGAAAAAAATGATACAAATGAACTTATTTACAAAACAGAAATAGACTCACAGACATAGAAGACAAACTTATGGCCACCAAAGGGGAAGAGGTAGGGGAGGGATAAATTAGGAGTTTGGGATTAACATATACACACTACTATATATAAAATAGATAAACAACAAGGGCCTACCATATAGCACAGGGAACTATATTCGATATCTTTTAATAACCTATAGTGGAAAAGAATATGAGAAAGTATAGATTTATATGTATATACATATATGTATAACTGAACCACGTTGCTGTACACTTGAAACTAATACAACATTATAAATCAACTATACTTGAATAAAAAATTTTTAAAAATAAAGAAAGATGAGATTCATGGAAGGAGTCCAATGTAAAGGAAAGATCAGGGAACTTTACCAGGTGAGCCAAAGCATAGGAATAAGTTGGAGATTAATGAGAGATGTAAATGGAAAGATGGGTAGGAGCCATATTATGGAAGGCACACACACCAAGATGAAAATTTTTTTAATTAGTAAGGGTGGGTATTTGAGAGTCATAGAAGGATTTTGAGCAGGAAAATAAAACATTAGGAATTTTGGTAGTGAGAAAATTAACTTAACAATACTGTGTAGACTTTGCTCCTGCAAGTGTCGTTCCCAGACCAGCAGCACCAGCATCTAACCTTAGCTTATTGGAAATATATACCCTCAGACCCCATTCTAGACATACAGAATCAGAATCTGCACGTGGACAAGATCCCCCAGGGAACGTGTAGCACATTAAAGTCTGAGAAGAACTGTTTTAGAATAGCCTTAAAGGGAAAAATTCTGGAATTGGAAAGCCAATTAAGAGTTCTTTAATATAAGAAAAATAAGAGTTGTAATAGTACAATCAATAGATAATGAAAAGCAGAAAACTACTACTGCCATGCTTCACTTATGCAGAGCTAACCCTCAGATGAGAATGAGATGCATCTTAAGTAAATCACTGCTCTGTGAACATGATAGTTACTGGACATCTGGTCCTTTCTTCTTGACGCCCTAGACTGAGTCTCTAGTTCTGCTCAGTTCCATCATTTTTTCTTCACGTGCTGAGGTTAAGGGCATCACCTATCCCTATTCTCTCTCTCTCTCTTTCTCTCTCTCTCTCTCCCCCCCTCCTTCCTCCCTCCCTCAGGAACCTAATACATGGTAAAGATAATACCACAATTCAATGGTGGAGGAATAAACTGCTTAATCGTGCGTATTGGGGAGAGTGGTTCACAATGAAGAAAAAAGAGACTGGATCACCACCTGACATCACATACAAATGTGAGTACCAGATGAATTAAAGACTTCATGTGAAAAGAAAAAACAAACAGTAAATAAAGGCAGGGAGGGGGAGTGGTAGGGGAAGGTAAGGGTAGTAGAATATCTTTGTGACCAAGAGGCAACATACAGGCCATGAGGGAAGCAGTCCACTCAGTCATTTGTAGCATGGACAAACTTAGCAGTCAAATGACAAAATGGAAGGAGGTAACTGCAACTTTTAACACCAATAAGAGATTAATAGAATAGGAAAGGAACTACCACAAATCAAATTGGGGGGAAAACGAGTGATTCTCGACAGAAAAATGGGAAAGAATATGAACGGGCAATTTAGAGAAGAAAAAAAAAGATGACAAACATTAAAAATATCCAAATTAATTAGTAATCAGGGAAATGTAGATGAGAGCAATAGTAAAATACATTACGTTAAATGAAAAAGGAAGGATGCTAGACCATGTTGAATGCTGGCAGAGGTGCAGCTACGAAAGGCTCCACATGCACTGCTGGTGGAAGCAGAAGGGAGTAGCCATTCCCAAAAGCAACCTGGCAGTGCTTGGTCAAATTAGTATATGCATAGTCTATGGCCCAGCAGTTTTTCTCCTGGCTATATATTCCAAAGAAGTTCTCACATAGGTCTATTCGAGAACACCTAGAAGGCTAGTCATTGAGCATTATCTGATGATGAGAGGAGTTGGGGGCAACCTGGGAGAATGAATGAGCAAAAGGTGGAGGATGCACACCACGGAGTCCATGCAAGAACTTGATTCAAAGGACTCCCTGTAGGACTTCCCTAGTGGCACAGTGGTTAAGAATCCACCTGCCAATGAAGGGGACACGGGTTCGAGCCCTGGTCCGGGAAGATCCCACGTGCTGCGGAGCAACTAAGCCCGTGTGCCACAACTACTGAGCCTGCGTTCTAGAGCCCACGAACCACTACTGAGCTCACATGCCACAACTACTGAAGCCCGTGAGCCTAGAGCCTGTGCTCCGCAATGAGAGAAGCCACCGCAATGAGAAGTCCGCACACCGCAATGAAGAGTAGCCCTTGCTTCCCACAACTAGAGAGAAAGCCCACACGCAGCAACAAAGACCCAACGCAGCCAATAAATAAATAAATAAACAATAAAATAATAAATAAATAAATAAAACAAAGGATTCCATGTACATCATGTTTATATCACAAATTTTACCGCAATAATAATAACAATTGCTAGCATTTATTGACTGCTTGCTATATGCCAAGCATCATTCCAAGCTCTTTACATATGTTTATCCTCACACCAACTCAGGTATGTACTATCCTTAGGAAAGTAAAGCATGGAGAGGTCAAATAATTTGCCCAAGTGCACATAGCCAATAAGGAGCAAATTATGAACTCAAACTCCAGGCAATCTGGCACCAGAATCCATGCTATTAGTCACTATGCTACACAGCCTGCTCTGAGATATACTCTCGGAAGTGTTCCAAATTCTAATAAGAATGTCCATTGTTGCATGATTTAAAATAGAAAAATAGGGCTTCCCTGGTGGCGCAGTGGTTGAGAATCTGCCTGCCAATGCAGGGGACACAGGTTCGAGCCCTGGTCTGGGAAGATCCCACATGCCAGGGAGCAACTGGGCCCATGAGCCACAGTTACTGAGCCTGCGCATCTGGAGCCTGTGCTCCACAGCAAGAGAGGCCACAATAGTGAGAGGTCCGCGCACCGCGATGAAGGGTGGCCCCCGCTTGCCACAACTAGAGAAAGCCCTCGCACAGAAACGAGGACCCAACACAGCCATAAAAAAAAAAAAAAAGTCTTCTGTTAATCTAAATTTCCATTAATAGCTGTCCATATGCCCATCTGTTTGGCATATGAACTAGATCTTGCATGTAGTCACATGAAGATACCTAAAGACATAAGTGAAATATATAAGGAACAAAATATTGTGTATAATGTAATTTATTTTGTGTAATTTCCTTTTTCAAAAGAAATGAGTGTGTGTGTGTGTGTGTACACACATGTGCAAAATTGTGAGTATGTATATATGCAAAAATATTTGGGGGGAAATAATACCTAGGAATATGTTCACAGTAGTTTAAGTTGGAGAAAGAGTCTGGAAAAGAAATTTTTTACTTTTCATTTTTCCTCTTGGGATTGCTTAAAATTCTAACCACACACACATTACTTTGTTTTTTTAAACAATTATAGTTACCAGAATGATGAGATTGTAGGCCATTTTTGCTCTGTTCTTATATTTTTTGTACTAAAAAAAGTAATAAACACAATTTGAACAGATATGTAAAATTACCTTAAATCCATTGATGGCATGAATCACTGATGCTTTCATAATTGAAATTCTCACTCTATGTCTGCCATTGTTAATGAAGCACATTACAGAACAATCGTACAGAATGTAATCTTCATGGAGAAGAAAAGTAGCTTCTCTTCATAAAAAGCTTGCAACTCTAGCCAAATGAAATAGCTAGATATAGATGGCATATCTCCAATACGACAGCATGTGGCCTTTCAAATGGATTTACATTAGAGCTGAAAAACACCGTCTCCTAATGATAATATGAAGGAGGAGAACAGAGGGATCTAGATTAAGAATTCTTTGCAAATCCATTTAATGGAATTTAACATTTTACTTGCCAAAGACTTCTCAGGAAAATTAGATGTAAAGTACAAATGCTACCAAATGATCTGGATGATACCCGATGTCTAGGTAGTTTGCATGGTCAACAGAGTTATTATGGTCAATGGTTCCCAAGTAGGAGTGTTATGAGCATTACACTCAGGTACAACATTATGAAACATGAATTCAGGTGCAGGATCAGCACAAGACATGATATACTATTACCTTATACACTGTTACCTTACTATCTTATATATTTTTCATGGCACCAAGAAAACATTCTTTTCCTCTAAAAAATTTGAAAGGTGTTCCTCCATTGTTAACTAACCTTTTTTCCCTTAGGGGATTTTATAATCGTGGAAAAATTTTTAATGAACCTAATGCACCCTTTTTTTCAATGAAGTTTGAAAGAGGCTGATTTGAATTATTTAAGAATTGCTTTTATTAACTTCAACCAGTTAGCAGTTATACTAGAAGACTCCATTTTCAATAGCAACAAAAAGATAAATATAATATGCAATATATATATTAAGGAAAAAACTACTCCTAAAATAACCAAAAGATAAGTTGAAAATATGAAAAATCACATCAGTAATGATGGTAATTCTCCCCCAAGTTAATCTATAAATCTGAGACAAACTAACAACAACAACAACAACAAAAACCACCAACCACATCTTTGGAAGCCAATTAGGAAGATCTATCAAACTTTAAATGTACATTCAAATCCTACTTCTAGGAATTTATCCTACCAAAAAAAAAAAAAAAAAAAAACCTACTAATGCCATGATCCATGTTCAAGGTCATTCACTGTGGCACTGTTTGTAAAAGCAAAACCGCAAACAACCTAAGTGATCATCAATAGACCAGTTAAATAAATTATTACATATTTATCCAGTGATATAATATACAGGTAATAAAATATTACAAAGCTCTCAAACTATGACATGTTTTCTTATCAGTTATAATTTTCATTTTAACCTGAGAGCCCTCTTTCAGACTTATTTATAGAATATTATTATTTATCACTACTGGGCATACATAAAAAGGAAAATGTAAGTGAAATCAATTTAGAGATTCCTAAAACTTTTTCACGTTTGGAGTTCAACTCCCTCTAGGCTCAGAATTATAGAAATCCATATTTTGCCATGAAATGTCATCCTCTGGGCTCCATTATTATCTTCAAGATCATCTTCAAAAATGCTGACACATGTTATATTACCTTTGAACCTTTTAAACTTTTACTAGAAGAAGGAATTGTAAGGTTTTCAGTTCTTCCAAAGTGGTCTTTCCCAGTGGTCTATTGACTGAAACATCAAGGCACTGCAGTTGTCCAGTCTGTGAATTCACAGACAGTGATGATTGCACCACAACTGCTACTTGTTGATGATGGTTGTAAAATATCATTGAATACAAGCCTCAGATTAATTTAAGGCACTAAAATATGAAAAAATACGTGTCGTCTTATTGCTGAAATACATTATAAAGTGAAAGGAGCAAGATGCAAAACAATGTGTACAAACAAAGCCATCATTTGCTTTAAAAGGGGTTAAAGAATACATACATATGATTATGGATACATAAAATATCTCTAGAAGAACACACACACATAACTGTTGTCTGTTGGATGTGTACTGTGCTGCTAGAGATGGGGTAGGAAGGAGAACTTCATTGTATAGACTTTGCGTCTCTTGAATTTTAAACAATGGGAATGTAGTATCAATTCAAAAAACTAATACATTTTAAAATTTGCAGATTTGCTTTTGCTGTTTTAAAAATAAAATTAGAAGTGAGGTGTCATTTTATTTTTATCACAATCTAAAGCAAGCTTTCAATGCTATATAAAATATGTTTGCATAAGAAGTAGCTAAATCCATTGCTTTATGCAAGCAGTTACTTTCAGAGCAAAGAGACCCCAAAGGATCCAACACCACAAGTAAAATGTAAATGAAAGTACAAATTAGTTGATAAGTCATTCCTGGGCTGCCATTTATGTCCTTACTAGTTGAGTCCAAAAAGACATTTAAAAGCTTTGAACCACAGGGAAATTGAAAAATGCCATTCCTGTTCTGGTTTTGAGCTGTGTATATATATGCAAAAGGGATGATAGTCATTCACTCTGTAAACTACTTAGTGGCTATTATCATGGGACTAGAAAGACAAAAGTCCTGACAAAAGTTCTGGTAAGGGTAAAGGATATAAAAACCTATGATAGGACTCAATGCAGAATGCACACAATGCAATGGAAACCCATGAGAGTGTCTAGCTTATTTTAGGAGTATATAAGAAGACTTACTCTGAGAGTTGACACTCAGACTGAATCCTAAAGGCTCTTAACCCTAAAGTAAACAAACTCATTGGAAGATGTCCTCAAAATCTGGTCAAAGGATCAACTCACCCCTGCTCTTAAGCCCATCACCATCTGAAAATGGATTAACTTAATAATTCTATCAATTATCTCTTTTCTATCTTCAACCTCTCATTTCACACTAGCTCTTCTTCCTCAACATAGAAATAAGCTTTCTAACTATTGTCCTACCTCTCTTCTTTCCTTCACAGCCTTTTAATAAAACATGCTACATATGCTTTCTCTGCTCTCTCAGCTCCCATTCATTCTTCCTGCCACCTCACCAATAATGACTCTTGCCCAAGTGGACAATGATCTCTTGCCTGGAAAATTTATTTAATACTTTACCATATCTTACTTGATCTCTTTTTCTCCTTCCTTGGCGTCTCAAATCTTTCAATGACTTTCCATTGACTTTATTATAAAAATCCATGCCAACAGCGTGGCATGTAAGGACTTACATAGTTTGAAAAAAATTTCATTTCAGAAAAAAAAAAATGCCTACAGGAAAATAGATTAGGACACATCACAAAGAAGTCCAAAAAAGTTCATCATGGGACTTCCCTGGTGGCACAGTGGTTAAGAATCTGCCTGCCAAGGCAGGGGACACGGGTTCGATCCCTGGTCCAGGAAGACCCCATATGCCACGGAGCAACTAAGCCCGTGCGCCACAACTACTGAGCCTGCGCTCTAGAGCCCACGAGCCACAACTACTGAGCCCACGTGCCACAACTACTGAAGCCTGCATGCCTAGAGCCCGTGCTCCGCAATAAAGAGAAGCCACCGCAATGAGAAGCCCATGTACTGCACCGACGAGTAGCCCCCACTCGCCACAACTAGAGAAAGCCCGCACACAACAATGAAGACTCAATGCAGCCAAAAATAAATAAATTAATTAATTAATTAATTTTTTTAAAAAAGTTCATCATACTTAATCAGATAATCAATTGACATATACAATATAAGAAGCATGTGGCAAAAGTAATAGCTTCACCAGCATCTTTATTTCCAAGCTAAAGTCATGGTCAGGAGCAAACCAAAGTTCCTGATATCTGTAGGCAGCGAGTTCTCATGGAAAAAAGGAATAGCAAACTAGGTGATTTGAACTAACCCTCTCACTGAGAACAACTAAGAAAGCTGAACAAAAACAAAACAAACAAACAAAAAAAAAGACAAAGACAAAAACAAACCAAAAACCTTACAAAATAATGAAGTATTGTGAGACCAAGATTAGAAGGCAAGAACTGAGAAATGTAAGCTGAGGCACTTAAAGCTGCATTTTTTCCAAAGACATTTGCTTATCATGGAAAACAAACTATGAAGTTCATCTGTATTTTGGAGACCTCTTGAACCCAAAGAGACAGAAATTAAAGCCTGGACACTGCCAAGGGATGGGATTCTAATAAATTAATTCCCATTTTCAACTAAAATTATGATAATCATGTCATCAGGATAGGTGTGAACTGACAATAAATCAGCAATAGCATGGATTTGTACTCTAACCTCCAATCAGCTAGATGTCCAGGATTCTCAAGCTTTGAACCAACATGCAAGAGGTCCCAGAATGGGATCCCAAACAACGAGCAGAACCAAATGAAAGTCCTCTCTGGGAAAAGCACCATCATCCAAGGCATCAAAATATTTATCCAAATATCTTTTAAATACAATGTGAAGCATAGACTTAAAGATAACCAAACACACAAGGAAACAAATACCCTAAGGAAAAAAACAATATAAACAATAAGTAACAGAAATGACCCACAAATATATGATGTATTGAAATTATCAAAGACTACTAAGAAAAGCAAAACAACAAAAAACAATTGTGTTTATTATGTTGAAAGAAATAAAGACCAAGATTCAAATTTTAGGCAGAAGACTAAAAGAAAAACAAGAGAAAGTCTAGAAATGAAATACATAATTCCTAAAATTAAGAACTCAATATATGGTTTGAATAATATATTAGACACAAACAGAAAAAAATCAGTCTCTTGAAAGACAGGTCAAAAGAAACTATCCAGAATATAGCACAGAAAATTCAGAAAAGAAGGAAAGATATTTAGAGGATATGTTGAGAAGGTATAATGAATGTTTTGTCAGAGCTCCAGAAGAAGAGCAGAGAGAGAATGTGCTGGAGACAATATCTTAAAAAGAGAGTAGCTGAGAATAGTTGAAGACCGATCAAAGACATTAATCCACAGATTCAAGAAGACAAATAAATTCTAAGCAGGAAACATAAAAAGAAAACCACATCTAGATACATCATACCCAAAAGGACAGAAAAAACACACACACACAAAGGAAATCTTAAAAGCAGCCAGAATAAAAAAGCTCCAAAGGATCAAAACTGACTTTGGAGCTGACTTCACAATAGCAACAGTGAAAGCCAGGAAACATTGGAATATCTTCAGTGTGTGAGGAGGGGTGGAAGCAGAGAGAGGTGAGGGAGGGAATACCACTCTAGAATTCTATATCCAGTGGAAATATTGTTCAAAACTAAAGATAATGAAAAGATGCTCAACATTGCTAATTATTAGAGAAATGCTGATCAAAACTACAACGAGGTACCACCTCATCATTAAAAAGTCTACAAGTAACAAAAGCTGGAGAGGGTGTAGAGAAAAGGGAACCCTCTCATACTGTTAGTGGGAATGTAAAATGGTGCAGCCATTATGGAAAACAGCATGGAGGTTCCTCAAAAAACTAAAAATAGAGTTGCCATATGATCCAGCAATCCCACTCTTGGGCATATACCCAGACAAAATTATAATTGAAAAAGTTACATGAACCCCTATGTTCATAGAAGCATTATTTACAGTGGTCAAGACATGGAAACAATCTAAATGTCCATCAACAGATGAATGGATAAAGAAGATGTGGTATATATATATATGCAATATATGTGTATGTATATTTATACAATGGAATATTACTCAGCCATAAAAAAGAGTGAAATAATGCCATTTGCAACAACATGGATGGATCTAGAGATTATCATATTAAGCAAAGTAAGTCAGAAAGAGAACAACAAATACCATATGCTATCACTTATACGTAGAATCTAAAATATGACACAAATGAACGTAGCTACAAAACAAAAACAGACTCACGGATATAGAGAACAGACTTGTGGTTGCCAGAGGGGAGGAGGGTTGGGGTGGGAAGGATTGGGAATTTGGCATTAACAGAGGCAAACTATTATATATAGGATAGATAAACAACAAGGTCCTACTGTACAGCACAGGGAACTATATTCAATATCCTGTGACAAACTATAATGGAAAAGAACATGAAAAAGAATATATATATGTATAACTGAGTCACTTTGCTGTACAGCAGAAATTAACACAACATTGTAAATCAACTATACTTCAATAAAATTTTTTTAAATGAAGATAAAATATTAATACTTTCAACTTAGAAAAAATACTTAGTTATCACCAGAAGACCCATGTTAAAGGAAATTCTAAAGAATATACTTCATGAAAAAAAAAATTATCTGCGATGGAAGCTCTGAAATACAGCAAAGAATAAAGGATGAATAAGGTGGTAAAAATATGTGTAAATATGTAATAATATTAACTGTATAAAATAATGTCTTATGACATTTAAAACGTTAATGACAAAATTATCTGGAAACAATAGCATATTAGTTATGAGGATAATTAATAGAGATATAATATTCCAAGGTTCTTATATTTTCTAGGTGAAAATCTTCATTAACTTAGACTTTCACAAATTATTAATGAATATTTTTGATAATTGAAAATGTGTCTTCTAATTTTGAAGGTAATCCCAAAAAGAATAAAATAAGATGTATAATTTCAAAAATAATAGATTTTTAAAAGATGGAATCATAACTAAATCCAAAAGAAGGCAATAAAGGAAAGAAAAAGAAACAAAGAATGAGTGGAACAAATAGAAGACACATAATAAGATGGTAGATTTAAGTCCAAACACTCAGTAGTTTAAGTAAGTGGATAGAATCTCAGAATTAGAAAGCTTTCCTCACCTAGTCACAGGAAGTTCTGGAACGATCACAGGCCTCTCCCAGACACAGATAGAGGCAAGCCTCCCCATAAGTTTTGCAGCATGCAAAAGCAGAAAAAAATTCATTCTTCCTTGGGTCAGCTGGGTTCCATGAGAAAAGAGGAAGGGAAGCCTCTGGACTCTGCATGCCCACTTCCTGTTTCCAAGTTTACCAGGCAAATAATTCACTTTTCCCCTGAAAGGATGTGTGAGGGGGCAGAGAGGGGTCAAGAATATTATAATGCTTGATAAAACTAGGGAAAATTCAGGCCACCCTCATAGTAATATTTATTGTTCTAGTCTAGGCCACTGAGACATATTTGTTTGAGGGGTGTAAGAAGGATAGGTTAAGGAGGGAGAAGGTAAGTGTACAAATAAGGCAAATGTTTAAAAATAAAGAGCAATAGGAGAAGATAGAAATGATTGGGAGAGACAGGGAAGAAGAATTGGTTAATACAAAATTACAGATAAAATATAATTCCTTCACAGCTTTACCTTGAAGAATATCAGTTGCACAAAAGCACTTTTTATTCACTTTTTTAAAAATTTATTTATTTTACTTATTTTTTTTGGCTGCGTTGAGTCTCCGTTGCTGCACACGGGCTTTCTCTAGTTGCGGCGAGCAGGGGCTACTCTTTCTTGCAGTGCGCGGGCTTCTCATTGCGGTGGCTTCTCTTGTTGCGGAGCATGGGCTCTAGGTGTGCGGGCTTCAGTAGTTGTGGCACGTGGGCTCAGTAGCTGTGGCTCACAGGCTCTAGAGCACAGGCTCAGTAGTTGTGGCGCACAGGCTTCGTTGCTCCGCGGCATGTGGGATCTTCCCGGACCAGGGCTCAAACCCGTGTCCCCTGCATTGGCAGGTGGAGTCTTAACTACTGTGCCACCAAGGAAGTCCCCAAAAAAGTACTTTTTAAAAGTTGCATTTTTCAGCTAAAATTGGAGAGCAATTTCCATCAAAGGGCTCAAATAGAAACATCTCAATCCTTCCATCTTTAAAAATACTCCTAAACTAGCCACCTCAGAAAGATAAAAATATATCCTATATTTAAAGACCTCCACAGAAAGATTTTACATGCCATCTCAGTAACTAATTCCAGCACCTGACACAAACTGTTTTTATCACCTTAATTAACTATCATTCAGAACATTAATAGGAATATCTTCTTTAAAAAACTAAATTAATCTAACTTACAGGTTAAAGTTAAATTTTTTTTCCTCCAGGAAAATAAATATCATACGAGCTCCATAAGGCTGGTGGTAAGATGCTTTCTTGAACTCTCAAGCAAACCTCCCCACAAGAAGACTTACCAAAGCAGGAAGTTGCATGAAAATGAAAACAACAGAAAGAGCATCAGTCTTCATCATCATGGCTGGACAGATCTGGTGTAGGTGCAGAACTTATAATGCTGAATCGAATGGCTTGACTTTGTGGAAATCCAATGAGAGTAAAATTCAATTTAAACTTTTTATGAAAATGACAAATTTTAAGATGTGACTTTGCTGTTGTAGTAAATCATCAAGACTCTTAAAAACTACGAGACGTAGACCCAGAAAATCATCATTCAAGTACATAAATTATACCCTTGAAAGTAGAGTATTGGCCTTTTCAGCCTCATCAAGAAAAGAAAAGTTGAGTCAAGTCTATATACTACAGGCATACCATTCTATTCATGTCAGCAAGCTCCAGAGACAGGGATCGATATGGCCAAGGTAATTATACAGTAATATGCAACGATTATTAAAATTACTGAAATTTGGGAAGAAGCAGTGCTATACACTGTCCTTTGTAAACACAGTTATACAACTTGAGAACTGGTAATATTATAAAGAATGTACCCGTGTGGCATGACAATGAACTAGCCCAGATTGCTAGCTCCTTCTCCTGAACCCAAACCTAAAGAAGCAAACACCAAAACAAAGAAAAAACAAGCAAAACAAACCAAAAACCAGGAGGGAATCACATGCATTTTAAACACTAACATAAAACCCATAAGAGACTCCTGAAGATCTAGAAGGTGGTTAGGATCTTAAGTGGGGAGGAAATAGCAGTCTCCCCAGGAGGTTTACAAACCAGGACCTGAGCTTCAGACTCCTCTCCCTGGATACTCATTAAAAGTCAAGGTACACACACCTATGGCCAATTAATCTACAACAAAGGAGGCAAGATCATACAATGGAGAAAAGATAGTCTCTTCGATAAGTAGTGCTGGGAAAACTGGACAGCTACATGTAAAAGAATGAAATTAAAATCTTCTCTAACACCATACACAAAAATAAACTCAAAATGGATTAAAGACATAAATGTAAGACATGATACTATAAAACTCCTAGAGGAAAACATAGGCAGGACACTCTGACATAAATCGCAGCAATGTCTTTTTAGATCCGTCTCCTACAGTAATGGGAATAAAAAGAAAAATAAACAAATGAGACCTAATTAAACTTAAAAGCTTTTGCACAGCAAAGGAAATTGTAAACAAAACGAAAATGCAACCTGCAGAATGGGAGAAAATATTTGCAAACGCTGCAACCAACAAGGGATTAATCTCCAAAATATACAAACAACTCATGCAGCTCAATGGCAAAAAAACAAACAACCCAATTAAAATTTGGACAGAAGTTCTATATATACATTTTTCCAAAGAAGACATAAAGATGGCCAAAAAGCACATGAAAGACACTCAACACCGCTAATTATTAGAGAAATGCAACTCAAAACTACAACGAAGTATCACCTCACACCAGTCGGAAGGGCCATCATCAAAAAGTCTACAAATAATAAATGCTGGAGAGGGTTTTGAGAAAAGGGAACCCTCTTGCACTGTTGGTGGGAATGTAAATTGGTACAGCCACTATGGAGAACAGTATGGAGTTTCCTTTAAAAACTAAAAATAGAGCTACCATATGATCCTGCAATCCCACTCCTGGGCATATATCCAGAGAAAACCATAATTCGGAGAGATACATGCACCCCAATGTTCATTGCAGCACTGTTTACAATAGCCAAGACATGGAAGCAACCTAAATGTCCATTGACAGAGGAATGGATAAAGAAGATGTGGTATATATTGGGTTGGCCAAAAAGTTCATTCCAGTTTGTCCATAACATCTTACAGAAAAACTGAAAGAAACTTTTCGGCCAACCCAATATACACAATGGAATATTACTCAGACATAAAAAAAGAATGAAATAATGCCATTTTGCAGCAACATGAATGGACCTAGAGATTATCATACTAAGTGAAGTAAGCCAGACAAAGATAAATGTCATATGATATTGCTTATATGTGGAATCAAAAAAAAAAAGATACAAATGAACTTATTTCCAAACAGAAATAGACTCACAAACATAGAAAACAAACTTATGGTTACCAAAGGGAAGGGATAAATTAGGGGTTCGGGATTAACATATACACACTAGTATATATAAAATAGATAACCAACAAGGGTGTAGTCTATAGCACGGGGAACTATACTCAATATTTTGTAATAACCTAAAGGGAAAAGAATTCAGTTATATATATATATATATAACTGAATCACTTTGCTGTACACCTGAAACTAACATGATACTGTAAATCAACTAGACTTTGATTAAAAATAAATATAAAATTAAATTAAAAATTTAAGAAGTCAAGGTAGCAAATACCCACAGGGGAATATAAGTTCAGAAGGAAAAATGGCATTTGAAGAATATAAGTGCTAGGGCTTCCCTGGTGGCACAGTGGTTGGGAATCTGCCTGCTAATGCAGGGGACACGGGTTCGCGCCCTGGTCTGGGAGGATCCCACATGCCGCGGAGCAACTGGACCCGTGAGCCACAACTGCTGAGCCTGCGCGTCTGGAGCCTGTGCTCTGCAACAAGAGAGGCCGCAATGGTGAGAGGCCCGCGCACCGCGATGAAGAGTGGCCCCCGCTTGCCGCAACTAGAGAAAGCCCTAGCACAGAAACGAAGACCCAACATAGCAATCAATCATCAATCAATAAAAATAAATCTTTAAAAAAAAAAAAAAAGAATATAAGTGCTATAAAACAAAAGACAACAAACAGTAACATATAGCAAATAAAGCTGAATTATTGGAAGAAGCAGATCAAGAATGTAAAGTAAGCATAAGATCAAGTATTGGTTACATGATGAAGAAACAAGAATTTTAAAGAACCAATGAAGAACCATGAAGGACAATATGGATAGAGTGGAAAACTAACTTAGTTAGCTGGAAGATCAAGGCAAAGAACAAAGGATTCAGGGATGAATTAACAGGTGGAATATATGTGGGATATTACAAATATATTTAAAAGATATGAAAGTAGAGTGTTACCATCTGCATAATAGTATACAGTTGACCCTTAAACACATGGGAGGTAGGGGCCCTTACCCTCCACACAGTCGAAAATCTGCAAATAACTTTAGTCTGCTTCCATATCTGCAGATTCAACCAACCACAGATCATGTAGTACTGTAGTACATATTTATTTTTAAAAATCCACGTATGAGTGGATCCATGCTGTTGAAACTCATGTTGTTCAAGGGTCAACTGTAATGGGAGAGTAAATAAAAGGAAGCAAATATTTGAAGAATTAATGACTGACAGTTTCCCAGAATTAAAGATGAAAGCCCTCATTTTAAGAAGGCACATAGAGTACCAAGGGACAAACAAAAGAAGGAGAAGGAAAAGAATATCCAAAATCTAGACATCAATGGAGGAAAACTAAAGGACTTCAAAGTCTAAGAGAAAATTCTGAAAGCTTCTAGAAACAAAGAGCAATTCAACTACAAAGGATAAAATTCAGACAATTAGTTCTCTCAATAGCTACACGAGAGGCAATGAAAAAATATTTTTAAAGTGTTTCAAGAATATATAAAGTTAAAATTTTATGTACAGTAATTTTCATTTAACTATAAGAAGCCAATAAGAATATTCTTTGTATGCAAAGCCTCAGAATGTTTACCACACAAAGACCTGCTGTGAAAACACTCAGAAAAAGTATGCTAACAGAAAGAAAACAAACTAAACCTGATATAAAGGAAGTTAGGGTGAGTAAATAATTCAGAAAGGTTTATTTTGCCTGAAAAAAGCAGAAGAGAAAAAAATTAATACACATAATAATCCAGAGCTAAAAGGGGATGATACTAAGTGGACTTTCTTCAGAAAAGAGGAAAGTAGAGGTTGCCATCAGAAGTAAGACACCATTTTACAGATGAGGAAACTGAGGCACAGAGAGATTAAGAAACCTATACAAGGACACACAGCCAGTAAGAGGCAGTACCAAGATTCAAATTCAGGCAATATGATTCAGAGTTCAGTCTTCAAGGGGAAGATATAGATATTGATAAAATCAAGAACTATGAAAGGGAAAAATAAAATAAAATAAAATAAAAGTGGGTCTTAAGTTTGAGGTAACCACCAGACAAATAAAAATTAAAAATGTATACCTGTCTAAGCAGCATAAGAATATTTGATTTATTGAACGGAAGGAAGGAAGGGAAAAATAAATTAACCAAATGAAAGTATGATAGAGAGATAATATGAATTAGATGGTCTCAATAATTCTAAATATGACAATAACTAAAATAAATGTAAATCATTAAAATAACCAACAAAAAAGAAATAGGGTATCAGATTGGCTTAACAACAAACAAAAAATTAGATGCAAAAATAAGTTGTCTACAGAGACATGCTCAGATACAGAAAAGCTGAAAAGGAAAGGAAGGAAAGAGATGTAATAGGCAAGTGTGAACCAAAAGAAAGCCAGAGAAGCAATTTTAACGTCAGCTGAAAGTGAATGCCAGGCCAAAAATAGCAGTGAAAATATGAATATTATATATAGGTTAAAAGAATTTAAATCAAAAAGGTATTATGATTATATCCCTAAATGCACTTAACAACACCTCAAATAATAATAGTTCATGTGCATTTAGTGCTTATCATATTCCAAGCACTGTTCTAAGAGCTTTACATGTATTAACTCATTTAATCCTCAATAACCCTCTGGGGTAAATATTACCTCCCATTTTACAGAGGAGGGAACTGAGACACAGAGGGTTAAGAGGCTTACACAAGGACATGCTCAGACTACCTGACTCAGAGTTCATTTTCTCAACCTCTATTTTCTGCTACTATTCTAAATTATAAAGTAACAACTGACAGGTTTTTAAGGAGATAAATCAAGAACAAATTATAAATTTACTTGGAAAGTTTAACACACCCTACAGAAAATGATAGATCAGGTAGATAACAAGTAAATAAAGCAATAGAACATGGATCAGCAAATCCTGGCCTGCAGGCTGACAGCCAATTTTTGAAAATACAATTTTATTGGAACACAGTTATACTCATTCATTTACATACAGTCTATAGCTGCTTTTGCATTATAACAGCAGAGTTGAGTAGTTATGACAGAGACTGTATGGTCTGCAAAGCCTAAAATATTTACTATCTGTCCTTTAAGGAAAGATTGCCAGCACCTGCTATAGAAGATTTAAACAACAAAGTTAACCAGCTCAACCAGTGGTATATAGAGCATTTCATACCCAGCGAAGAGTCTACACATCTCCCTAACAGTATATCAAATTCATTACCTTAAAGCTCTAATTCCACCCTCCTTGCGCAAAAACAAAGATACCCAAAATATAACCCTAATCACAATATTAGAGAATAAAACAAACATAAGGACCAGGTAAATAAGATGAAAATCAGTGCCTTAAGAAAAGGCATTTGAATGTGACAGTCAAATGCACAGACCTTTAGTGCTAATTTAAATGAGTGAAGAGGAATAGAGTAGTAAAATGTCTCAATGCAACTGTGGACATTTGTCAACAAATTTAAAATAAGCATTACCCTACAGTTATTGAATCATCTACTGCACATCCCTTGAAGGAGAAAGAGTGAGTATAGCAGATGAGAGCCTGGGCATTGAGGTCTAGCAGCACAAATTCCATTCTCAGCTCTGTCCCTGAACACTGTGTGGTTAAGGAAAGTCACTCAACCATTCTGTGCCTCGATTTCCTGATCTGTAAGATGAGGTTAATAATAGTACCCATCTAACCATAGTGTTATTGAGAGTAATAAGTGAAACGATGTAAATGAAAAAGGCTTAGCATAGTCCCTAACATACAGGAAGTTTTCAATCTATTGATAATCGGGGATATCACTCAATTGATAATTTGAGAAACCACCATGACTCCAGAAACAGTGTATTATGAAATTACTTTCTTTTAAGTTTAAAAAAATTTTTTTCCTGTTGTACCATCTGTTGAAGCAGTAATATTTTGAGAACACAGGTTGCTGCTATCTTCTGTTCTTTCATTCACTAAGAATATCCAAGTTTAGAAGCAAGAGCATTGTGAGGAGTGGGCAGGGAAAGAGTCTGATATATGTACTGAGGGGGGGGAATAGATCCAAGATGTAAGGAAATCCAAGTTTAGAAGCCTATGTTTTGTTTAGTTCTATGAGTATCTCCTAATAATGACTGTCATAAAAAATGGTCGAGCCAGAGATGTTTTTATGATCAGTACCCTAGAAAGCAAGATGTTAGCACCAAGGTCCTCTCTGATAGAAAATCAATTTTAAGAACAGACGTCCAGGACATGGGTTCGAGCCCTGAAGCCCTGGTCTGGGAAGATTCCACATGCCGCAGAGCAACTAAGCCTGTGCACCACAACTACTGAGTCTGTGCTCTGGAGCCCGCGTGCCACAACTACTGAAGCCCACACGCCTAGACCCCGTGCTCCGCAACAAGAGAAGCCACCGCAATGAGAAGCCCGCGCACCGCAATGAAAAGCAGCCCCCGCTCGCTGCAACTAGAGAAAGCCCGCGTGCAGCAATGAAGACCCAACACAGCCAAAAATAAATAAATAAATAAATAAATAAATAAATAAATAAATAAATAGTATAAATTTTTTTTAAAAAAAGAAAAGAAGTCCAAAGGATATTTTCTCTTAAATCTACCTATAATCATGATGCTGTAGGTCAAAAAGCTCTACCTCATTCTTATCAGGGCTGAAAAGATACAGAAGACAGTGTTATCAGACTTCAAGAGAAATAAAGGTTCACCAAAATTTAGGTGGATTAATTTCTTATTGTACAGTCATCAGAAATAAAAGCAGAGCAAGAGAAACTGGCAAAGCTCATGACTCAAAGATCTGGTTTAATAGCAGAACTTGGATACAGAATATGTCATTAATGATGCTTTGGGGGAAAGTTTAACTTTGCATATCTCTGGATAAACCTTTTAATTTGAATATTTACTTTGTAGAATTAAACAAACCTCAGCTAAATTTGAAGCCAGGACAAGCCTGTAGGAGGAGCTCTCTTTGCCCTGCCTTGCATCATCAATTACTCCAAACAGGAAGAGACATAAGCCTACTTCTCTGACAGGAAGATGTCGCCTACTTTACTGTCCAGCAGGAAGAAGAAAACTCTCAGCCCACTGACAATCCAGCCAATCTGATAGCAGCCCTACAGATAAGAAGCCTCCATACTTTGGACTTGCAGCTTCTTTCAGTGGTCCCTTTGGTTATCACAGCTCTTCCCTACTCCTCCCTTTTCCCTATAAAAGCCAGTTTGCCTTCCTTGTTCTCTGGATTGCCTGTGGTCCAGAATAGTTCATGTATCCCAAATTGCAATTCCTCTGGCTATTTCTGAATAAACTTGCTTTTGCTGGTAAAATAACTGGCTATGATATTATTAACATTGACAACTCAAAGCATAACCACAATCTCTGTAACAGAGGAAGCCTAGAGAGGAAGACTAGAGTACATTCATCATTTTGGGTGAAGTTTCTTACAAGATTGTAAGTCTCTTTTTTGGGAAATCTCTAATTGAGAATATTATCATTTATATAAATAGGACTGTTGGATTCATGGCTAATTGTGTACCATGGGCTTCAGGTGATCTGAGTCCCTTTCCATAAAATGTGAGAATCTCTTAAGTGATAATTGGAAACCTCCAAACCAGTTTCTTTTCTAAAGACCTTTTTTTTTCTTCTGCCTGTAAGTCCTTATAGCGCAGCTTACCCTATTATCTCTTCAAGCCTCATCAATAATTATCACAGGGCTTCCCTGGTGGCGCAGTGGTTGAGAATCTGCCTGCCAGTGCAGGGGACGCGGGTTCGAGCCCTGGTCTGGGAAGATCCCACATGCTGCGGAGCAACTGGGCCCATGAGCCACAATTACTGAGCCTGCGCGTCTGGAGCCTGTGCTCCGCAACAAGAGAGGCCGCGATAGTGAGAGGCCCGCGCACCGCAATGAAGAGTGGCCCCGGCATGCCACAACTAGAGATAAGCCCTCGCACAGAAACGAAGACCCAACACAGCCATAAGTAAAAATAAATAAACAAATACTTTAAAAATAATAATAATAATTATTATTATTATCACAACTGGTCATTTTCATTTAGACTATTATTGAGAAATAGCCCCAAAATAAACTCTGAAAAATTAATAGCTTGAGTTGTAGCAGTGTTCTTGTCAAATGTTAGACTGGATGAATTAAAACTTGTATTTAAATAAATTATACTATCAACTCCAAAGGGAAAATAATTAGAATTCATTAACACTCCATCTACTGATCTGTCCATTCCTAGGATATATAAGAACAAGATTTTCTTTGATTTCCAAATTTTTTTATTGAATTAGGCCTAACCACGCACAAAATATATAGCTGTGTTGGTTTTCAAAATCATAGAAACAACACTAAGCAACTTGAAATTTGATACAGATTTTCTTCTGACATTTATTTACTGAAATATTTGTTTTTGATTTCAAAAGAAAGGAAGGAAGGAAGGAAGGAAAAAAGAGGGTATAATGTCACACACATCACAAAGCCTCATTTCTGTAGGCAATGCTAGTGTTAATGCAATCAAGCGGAATAAACAGGAAAAAGCTTATAAAAATTGTATCTGAGTGATGACTACTATTTTTAAAATTTGTTCCTCAGGTTGTATCTTATCACACTTCTGTTTACACTTAATCCAGGATGTAAGATTGAATGATTTGCCTCTGTCAGATGTTGAAGCCTGGGTAAAATAAACAGTTTTCATTTGATGTTATTAAACTTCAGCCTAGAAGGCCATCACAATAACTCAGGAAGATAAATAGAACACAGAGCACTCCAAACAGAATATTTTTTTTCTCCTCTCACTTCATAAAACCAAACTGGGCTAAAACCATGCAGCCATAAAACATCAGCCAGCCCTAGATGACCTCTCTCAAAGGCCCTGACCTCCAGAGACTTCTGTCTGCTCTGCGAAAAATTCTTAATATGCAAAATCTTATGATTATCAGTTGCCTTAAAAGAGACCATGAGGGGCTTCCCTGGTGGCGCAGTGGTTGAGAATCTGCCTGCCAATGCAGGGGACACGGGTTCGAGCCCTGGTCTGGGAAGATCCCACATGCCGCAGAGCGACTAGGCCCGTGAGCCACAATTGCTGAGCCTGCACGTCTGGAGCCTGTGCAACAAGAGAGGCCGCGACAGTGAGAGGCCCGCGCACCGCGATGAAGAGCGGCCTCTGCTTGTCGCAACTAGAGAAAGCCCTCACACAGAAACGAAGACCCAACACAGCCATAAATAAATTAATTAATTAATTTAAAAAAAAAAAAGACCATGAGAATCCCCATACATTGCTGTAGTTTGGCTAAAGGTGAAGCTGTGTCCCTTTTCATGGATATTTTTATGAAAGAACAGCCTTCTCCTTGATTTTCAGTGTTTTCTCCATTCCCTAGATGTGCACCACCTCTCACACCCCGCCCAAGTACATTTAAAAAGACTTTTCTTTAGAAAAATAAGCCAAGGGGTAGTTAGTGAAGAATTTTCCCCACGGGGCTCACTATAATAACCCTTATATTTAGTTGATAAGAATTAAATATCAATAATATTCAAGCCCTGGTTTATAGAGATCTTGGTATTTCTTTCAATAACTAGTTTTCTAAAAATAGAGTTGCCATATGATCCAGCAATCCCACTCCTGTGCATATACCCAGACAAAACTATAATTTGAAAATATACATGCACCTCTATGTTCATAGCAGCACTATTTACAAGAGCCAAGACAGGCTATTTACAATAGCAACCTAAATGTGCATCAACAGATGAATGGATAAAGAAGATGTGGTATATATATATAAGGGAATACTACTCAACCATAAAAAAGAATGAAATAATGTCATTCGCAGCAAAACAGATGGACCTAGAGATTATCATACTAATCAAAGTAAATCAGAAACAGAAAGACAAATACCATATGATGTCACTTATACGTGGAATCTAAAATACAACACAAATGAGCATATCTACAAAACAAAAACAGACTTACAGACATAGAGAACAGACTTGTGGTTGCCAAGGGGGAGGGGTGGGGGAGGGAAGGACTGGGAGTCTGGAATGAGCAGATGCAAACTATTATATATAGGATGGATAAACAACAAGGTCCTATTGTATAGCACAGGGAACTATATTCAATATCCTGGGATAAACCATAATGGAAAAGAATATGAAAAGAATATATAAATGTATAACTGAGTCACTTTGCTATACAGCAGAAATTAGATACAACGTAAATCAACTATACTTCAGTAAATTTTTTTTTAAATGACTAGTTTTCTACCATTGTCTCAAAAGTAATTTTTAAAAACCTTTCCAAAAGCTTACATAAAATTTAATAATTTATGTATATGACTTTTATCAATATCTCAAGCAATTAATTGAGATAAAATCTGAGGAAGATCCTTAGGAGAGACTAACTCTTATAGCTGTCTCTTTCCCCCTCCTTGCATTCCTGATTGGTGGGGTTTCCCTGGGAACTCACAAAACTGCTATTAGATCAACCAAAGTGAGCTGGACAGCAGAGAGTGACAAGAGTGGCACCTGTCACAAGTAAGAAAGGAATGCCCACTACTGGCTGTATCCCTTCCCTATTCTCAAATAGAGCAACATGTCACCATCATAATGTCCTTCTATGTCCAATCTTACTAAAATAAACCAGAACGCAAAGGGCACGGGGAAATCACATGCTTACTAACAGACAGAGGAACTTTCTCCCTGTTTTAGAAAGTGAGGTCCATGAGCTCGGACCTTTTCAGACTGGTTCACGACCATATTCCCAGCATCTAGAACAGGCATCATTATGTTTGAGAACCACTGTTTTTAATTCTGTACATTCAAACTGCAGAAAGTAACACCAGCTTTTGGGTTCCAAAAATTATCCACCATAAGATGTCTAATAAGAATATATGATAGGCAGGAGGACACACAATCTCCACAAAATCGAGGATCAACTCTTTTCCCCTTATCTGTGGCTAGCAGGTATAAACTTCACCAGCCCTTTGGGGAGCACACTTCGGTTACAGTACATATTCAGAAAATGAATCTAGTACTTAAAGTTAACTTCATTGTCGATAATGATCATTTTACCTGAGTATTTAAAGACGTATCGTGTCAAAAGTAATATCAGTGAGGTCTGCCTCCTCTACCTGATTTAAAACTGTGAGTCTTTCTCTTTCCTGTGCTCCTAGCCCTCCTTAACCTGTTCTATTTCTCAATAGCACTTTTTACATTCTAACACACCCCACATCTTATTTATTACCATGATGGGTTCTTTGCTTGCCTCCTGCAGCCCCCAACGAGAATATCAGTGCCACAGGGGTATTTTTAAAGACAGAGTTATTTGCTTTGTTCACTAATGTTCCCATATGCTTAGCTAAACTCATGTCTGGCACAGAGTTGATGTTCAATAAATATTTGTTCAATGAATAAATGTTATTTTTCATTAGATATGCCATTCTACCATGCTGACATTTATTACTGGAAATATAAAAACATAAATGCAAAACTGAGTAAAAATTATACACAACTTTGGTCTGTTTTTGATAGTCACATCAGGGAGTGCTTTACAGGAAATATCACAAACTTTTGCCATAGCAGTTATACATGTAGGCAAATAGTTATAGAGTTTTAGCCAGGTTTTCTGAAAAACGTTTCATCATGGGATTTATCTGCATCCAGTTTGAGTTTGGTCTACGATACCCTTTGTTTCAGCTCAGAATGCTTTTGTAAGCAGGTAATGAGAGAAGAGCCACTGTTAGGGGGATTAAACCATAACGACACTTATTGTTTACTAAACAAGAAAAAGTAGGCAGTCCCAGAGTTCAACAATGTTATTAAACACCCAGGTTCTTTCCAACTTTCTGCTTTCCCATTAACTTGTTGGGTTTTTTATCTTAATGCTTGTTGCCTCATGGTTGCAAGATGGCTACCATAGCATACGGCATCACACCAGCATTCAAAACAGAAAAAAAGAGGAAGATGCCATAGCATTAAGTTCTCTGGTATCTGTCTCTTTTATCAGGAAAGCAAAAGGAGTGCCAGAAGACACAGCAGAGATTCATTGGCCAGAACTAGGTCACATGGCCAACCCCAGAGATTAAAAAGCCAGGAATAGCAAAGATCTGGCAAAGAACAGGATTGCCTGACAATGGTTCTCTACCCTAGTGAGAGATTTTTTAATTGTGGAGGGGGAGCAGGAATCTGTATTTTTATTTTTTTAAGAATTTTTTTTTTCATGCCATTCTCTCCAGTTCTGTCATTTTTTTTTAATTTTTATTTTATATTGGAGTATAGTTGATTAACAATGTTGTGTTTGTTTCAGGTGTACAGCAAAGTGATTCAGTTATACATATACATGTATCTATTCTTTTTCAAATGGGAATCTGTATTTTTAAAAGCAAAACAGGTAGGACTTCCCTGGTGGTCCAGTGGCTAAGACTCCTGGCTCCCAATGCAGGGGGCCTGAGTTCGGTCCCTGGTCAGGGAACTAGATCCTGCATGCTGCAACTGAAAAGATCCTGCGTGCTGCAACTAAGACCTGGCACAGCCAAATAAATAAATATTTTTTTAAAAAAGAAAAAGAAAAAGCAACACAGGTGATTGTCACGTGCAGGCAGGGTTGAGAACCACAGACTGGACCATTCAAGAGTCATTGCTAGGATTAGCCACATCCATTGTCATCGCGAATGAAATCTGGCTTTTGTAAAAAAGGGGATGGGTTAGGAAAGCAAATGGTACCAGCCACATCCATTAACTTAATGTTATTACCACAATTCTATTTAAAAAGACTCACTCTGCTGTTCATTCCTGCATTCAGTCAGAAGACATTTATTAAGTACCCTCTAAGTGTAAGGCGCTGAGGACAAAAATGAATAAGTTCTTAACTTAGAAACTAATGAGGGAGATAAACATGTAGGAAAAAAAATCCATCAAAATCCAATATGCCAGGGGCTGGGGAGAGGGAGAGATGGGGGTGGGGGGGGGTTTGTTCAGTTTTATAAGATAAAAAGTTCTAGAGATCACTTGCACAACAATGTGAATATAGTTACTACTGAACTGTATACTTAAAAATGGTTAAGATGGTAAATTTTATGCTATGTGGTTTCTACCACAATTTAAAAAACAAAAGCAAAACAAAACAAAAAACAATATGGTAAATCCTAATAGAGGAATAAGACTAAAGAGCTTATGGGAGAACAAAGAATTTTTTTTCACTTATCAAAGTCTTTGCAAGTGAATAAAGCCTCTTCAGTAACCATCTGTCTCTATGCATCAATTTCACCCTTTATGACCTGGTCTTGGGACACCTACCTTGCTTAGATTGTGATCAACAAATGGTAAAGAGCAAAGGCTACACTCTGGGCCACCAAGAAGACACCTTAATGGGAAAGGGACCAGCAGGTCAGAAAGCCAGAACTTCAGACTCTGGGACTTGAAGTCCCAAAGGACTTTAAGAGTTGAACCCATGCATTTTTTTTTTCAGTTTTCTTTATAACAGACCAGTATCCCACTTATGATCCCATTCATGTATTTGAAGATATTTAAGGCTTTTTCTTAACCTTTCTTCATTTCAGCAAGCTAAACAATTTCAACTCCTTCTAACCTTCCACGTAAGATTTATTTTCCTCAGTTATTTTTCTCCCTAACCTTCTCTACTTTCATATCTATGTCAAAAGTAAAATTATTCTAATAAATGCCCTAAAATACTATATTAAGTAATTGTTAACAAATATACAATTTGTGGTCAGTTTGAGGTCCACTTTTAGTATTTAGGCTTATAACAGCTAAATTTGGATTAAATTTGTGTCTAGTCAGTGCTTCCCAATTTTTTTGCTTGCATTTGCCCCCATCATATTTATCTTATTATTGAGATTTTGTTTTCAAGTTTTTGAACATCTCTTTGACAGCATCTGGGTAGAGAGCCAACTGTAATTCGAAGAAGAGCAAGGAATTTCCAAATCAAGTTACCACCTAACACTGTTTTCAACAAGTTATATATGTGAATGTTTTAAATTCTATGTATACCCATTTTGAAATAACAAATACTATTACCACATCTGGGCCATACATTTAAAACATATGGGTGTCAAGTTTATCTGGAATTGTTTGGATTAACAGTGGTTTCCAGAGCCTATGTCTTCCAGCTGCCCTCACTGGGTGCTCAGTATCAAAGTTGCCTTCAAGGAAATCCAACTCTCAAAACTGTGACTGCTATTCTCACCCCACAAACGAAGAGCCTCAATATGCATTCAACAGCCACATTTCCACCCCCTCCCCACACCCCGTTCCCTAACACACACAGTCTTTCACAACTTTAGGAATTTGTTTTTTAAAGAATCCAAGTCCACTGCCACAGTTAAGAAAAGTGCTTCCAATTTAAAGAGTGTATGTACCCCAAAAGTCTAAAAAGTCTGGAAAATCTGCACTAGAATCTACATCCAATGTAGAAAGCTGATACAACATCCAGTACAAACCACGTACAATGTCCAGATAACAAATTTGAGCAATTCTGATTATTGTGATTAATCCATGTGCTAGTGCAAAACTAGTACTATTTTACATAATAATTTTAAAAGACTATAAGAAAATGATCACCCAAAACTACAAAATTGAGAATGTTGGGCCCAACCTCTGATTATAATCCCCATTAGTTAATCTGCCCTGGGTCACCCTGAGATTGCACTGTCTACACCTGTCAACAATAAGAAATAAGTATTTAAGAATTAGACACTTGGTTTATATAAAATCTATTGCTGCAGGTGAGGGATGAATTCAGACACTTAGGTTTTCCTTATGAGCTCTGCTCTGAGTTCTTGCTTCCACTGAATTTACTCAAAAGATAGCCACAATGCATGTAGAGGGTACATGCCCTTTTCCACATCAAAACATACTACTATATATAAAATAAATAACTAACAAGGACCTACTGTATAGCATAGGGAACTATACTCAATATTCTGTAGTAACCTATAAGGAAAAAGAACCTGAAAAATTCTATATATATATATATATATATATATATATATATATATATAAAACTGAATCACTTTGTTGTACACCTGAAACTAACCCAACATTGTAAATCAACTATATTTCAATTTAAAAAAAAGAAAACACTCTGATAACTTTGAATCCTAAAACACCTGAGGCAAAAAGCTGTTTCTGTCTATTTGTTTTACTGAAAGTTTGGGTACTTGAGAGGTTAAACATGGCAACACCAGAAACAAATTTAAATTGAGTACTGAAGATCCTTCTTAGAAGTCCTTCAGCAACTATACCACAGGCAACCTCTCACTGGCTGCTTTTCCCCACTGGCCTCAGCTTCCCACACTGCTATCCCACACCCCACTTTCCTTATCTGATCTCCCCCCATCACCATATTCCCTACCTCTTGTTGACTTCTCAAGCAGAATGGTTTAACTGTCTCTAGATTTCTCTGGTCGGTGACTTGAAGCCTCACTGAACTCCATCAAGGAATCTTCTTAACAAAGACTATTTTGTACCTAAGGTGAATTCTGAAGTCTGCCTTTAAGATTATTTTTCCCAGCCTGGCTACACTTAGATTTTGAAATTTGTGAGGCAGAAGACCTGTGTCATCTAAGCTGATCAGAGTGATGGGGCAATAAAACAAGATACACATAGTGATTAAAGATACAAATATTATTATCTGTCTAGGATCTAGAAGCTCACCCAGTGAGCTTCACCAAATAATTGCAGCATTATGTCCTATTCTGAAGGTATTTTATGAAAGACCCAAATGATTGCCTAAGCTGGTGCTACAGATTGCATCTTTCATTTTGTATCTATATTGTTTTTCTGTTAAGCCAAGTAATTAATGCCATTATTAAAAATTATAGGGGCTTCCCTAGTGGTGCAGTGGCTAAGAATCCACCTGCCAATGCAGGGGACACGGCTTTGATCCCTGGCTGGGAAGATCCCACATGCCGCGGAGGAACTAAGCCCGTGCGCCACAACTACTGAGCCCACAAGCCACAACTACTGAAGACCGCGCGCCTAGAGCCTGTGCTCCGCAACAAGAGAAACCAAGACAATGAGAAGCCGGCGCACCGTAACGAAGAGTAGCCCCTGCTCGCCGCAACCAGAGAAAAGCCCGCGCGAAGCAGCAAAGACCCAACACAGCCAAAATAAAATAATGAAATAAATAAATTTATTTTAAAAATTATGGCATTAAATGTAAATAGAATATCCTTCATTATTAAATCTAAAAATTTTTTTAAAGAATTGTTGGGAGACAAGCCTGATTATGTGTGGATACAGATCAGAAAGAATTTTCCAAGAGTGCTAAAAAATCCATTTTTCAAAGCAGCACAAAATGTCCATGGGCAGCAAAGAATTATCACCCTTCAACAAAAAAAAAATCGAAAGATATGAATACATAATAAAGTAAGTTTGCTTGCTCCACAATCCACTCTCAACTCTTCGTGACAACAATGGGAGAAAATTAACTGAATCAAGCTAACATTCTAATAAAATCTCCAGATTCTGTTCTGCCAAATACTATTCACGGTAAAACAGGGTGTTCTTTCCGTACTTTCGAGGAAATAAAATCTGGTTGTTTTTGTCTATTTGCAGATCACAGCTGCTTGAGTTTTAAGGTGAGTTTTTTCTTCAATGACCACTGATAAACAGGCAAAATAAACGGCCGTCCACTAGAAAGCAGTAAGACTTACAAGAAAATGAAAGGGGGAAAATATAAAAATATGGGTATCCTAGGTAGTTTGGGACATTTCTGGGGCTTTCTTTGGACTAGGAAATAGAAAGGTAGGTAATAGCAAACCTCTCAAGGAAAATAATTCATAGTAAACATACACATAAATGCAGCACAAGAAAAGGAATATTAAAACAGCAGTCAGAGTAAGGTGAATATAACTGCAAGAAGAAAATGGCTTTATTTTATTTAGGCAATATAGTTCACTCAAGCAAATTGAAGAAAATTGTAGATTCAGTCATTCGTTCAGTCAGCAAATATATCCAGAAAATAATTTTCATACTCTCTTCTAACTGGGACATTATAAAGGTCTATCAGATATAAATACGGTTTTATGGGCTCAAAATACATTTATACAAATAAAATCACATCAAATACCTTAGTGTCTTGAAATATGCATTAAACACTCAGCACGCTTTTCTGAAAAAGCACTGGATATACTAGGTTTTATTTGTACATCAAAATAATAATTTCATGCACTGCATAACTAAAGGAAGATAATATCTATAAAAGAATTGTCTCTCTAGATCAAAGCATGGCAGTTGCATCTTTTGAATTTTGATGCTACAATTAAAACTACAGTGATATGAACGCTAATGAATAAATAATGCTTTAAAAGCAGTATTTACATATACAATGCAATAATTTTCTGCTAAATTTTCTTTTTTTTTTTTTTTTTTTTTCCACACACACACACTGTATTTTATTTTTACAAGAGATAGATAGACTGACACCAAGCATTGTACATGGATGACCACAACAAAAGCAACAATGATTGCAATTACCAAACATGAAACACACTTATACTATGTCATAATATTGACATTCAGTCCAGTAATCCTCCACTGTAACAGCTCCTTTACTTTGCAGTGAAAATTGATTTGTATATTCTTTTCCTCTGAGTCCTTGTGGGATTTTTTTTTTTTAATTCAGACAGAAAGTCACAAAAATTATACTCATCCTCATCAGTTCACTCAGTCCCATGTAATTAATTTCTTTTTTTTCATCTTGATCTTTTGTTAGCACTTTTATGAGTTCATCAGTTTTTCATTAGAGTTCTGAAAATGCTTATTCATTCAGTTCAGCAGTACAGTCAGTTACCAGAAACCTGTACTTGTCAGAGTCTTTTCCATGAATTTCTTGAAGATGAAACTCTTTTATAGGAACATATTTGCAAAATCATCAGAGTACACCCAGAACTGTCTGTAAATGACAAAAGACTTAAAAATGACCATGGTTAAAGATTTGATGAAAGTTCATAATAATGCAGTTGACAAGAAAATTAGTTATTTCTGAGATATACATTTTAAAGTAATAACTAGGATTATTACTTATAACATTATACCAGAACATATAAGATTTTTAGACGTTTCCTGTAATGTCTGAAACATTTATATTAACATATTTCCATACATATTTCCATACAAATACAAATATAAGATTTTTAGAAATTTCATGTAATGTCTGAAACATTTATATTAACATATTTCCATACATATTTCCATACAAATACAAATATAAGATTTTTAGAAATTTCATGTAATGTCTGAAACATTTATATGAACATATTTCCATACATATTTCCATACAAATACAAATATAAGATTTTTAGAAATTTCATGTAATGTCTGAAACATTTATATGAACATATTTCCATACATATTTCCATACAAATACAAATATAAGATTTTTAGAAATTTCATGTAATGTCTGAAACATTTATATGAACATATTTCCATACATATTTCCATACAAATACAAATATAAGATTTTTAGAAATTTCATGTAATGTCTGAAACATTTATATTAACATATTTCCATACAAATAACCCAATGAAAGTTTAGTATTAGTTGTTTTGTTTGTTTTTTTATACTGCAGGTTCTTATTAGGCATCAGTTTTATACACATCAGTGTATACATGTCAATCCCAATCGCCCAATTCAGCACATCACCATCCCCACTTCATCACAGTTTTCCCCCCTTGGTGTCCATATGTCCATTCTCTACATCTGTGTCTCAACTTCTGCCCTGCAAACTGGCTCATCTGTACCATTTTTCTACGTTCCACATACATGCATTAACATACGATATTTGTCTTTCTCTTTCTGACCTACTTCACTCTGTATGACAGTCTCTAGATCCATCCACTTCTCAACAAATGACTCAATTTCGTTCCTTTTTATGGCTGAATAATATTCCATCGTATATATGTACCACAACTTCTTTATCCATTTGTCTGTTGATGGGCATTTAGGTTGCTTCCATGACCTGGCTATTGTAAATAGTGCTGCAATGAACATTCGGGTGCACGTGTCTTTTTGAATTACGGTTTTCTCTGGGTATATGCCCAGTAGTGGGATTGCTGGGTCATATGGTAATTCTATTTTTAGTTTTTTAAGGAACCTCCATATTGTTCTCCATAGTGGCTGTATCAATTTACATTCCCACCAACAGTGCAAGAGGGTTCCCTTTTCTCCACACCCTCTCCAGCATTTGTTGTTTGTAGATTTTCTGATGATGCCCATTCTAACAGGAGTGAGGTGATACCTCATTGTAGTTTTGATTTGCATTTCTCTAATAATTAGTGATGTTGAGCATCTTTTCATGTGCTTCGTGGCCGTCTGTATGTCTTCTTTGGAGAAATGTCTATTTAGGTCTTCTGCCCATTTTTGGATTGGGGTGTTTGTTTCTTTGATATTGAGCTGAATGAGCTGTTTATATATTTTGGAGATTAATCCTTTGTCCGTTGATTCATTTGCAAATATTTTCTCCCATTCTGAGGGTTGTCTTTTCGTCTTGTTTATGGTTTCCTTTGCTGTGCAAAAGCTTTGAAGTTTCATTAGGTCCCACTTGTTTATTTTTGTTTTTATTTCCATTACTCTAGGAGGTGGATCAAAAAAGATCTTGCTGTGATTTATGTCAAAGAGTGTTCTTCCTATGTTTTCCTCTAAGAGTTTTATAGTGTCCAGTCTTATATTTAGGTCTCTAATCCATTTTGAGTTTATTTTTGTGTATGGTGTTAGGGAGTATTCTAATTTCATTCTTTTACATGTGGCTGTCCAGTTTTCCCAGCACCACTTATTGAAGAGACTGTCTTTTCTCCATTGTATATCTTTGCCTCCTTTGTCATAGATTAGTTGACCATAGGTGCGTGGGTTAATCTCTGGGCTTTCTATCTTGTTCCATTGATCTATGTTTCTGTTTTTGTGCCAGTAACATATTGTCTTGATTACTGTAGCTTTGTAGTATAGTCTGAAGTCAGGGAGTCTGATTCCTCCAGCTCCATTTTTTTGCCTCAAGACTGCTTTGGCTATTCGGGGTCTTTTTTGTCTCCATACAAATTTTAAGATGATTTGTTCTAGCTCCGTAAAAAATGCCATTGGTAATTTGATAGGGATTGTATTGAATCTGTAGATTGCTTTGGGTAGTATACTCATTTTCACAATGTTGATTCTTCCAATCCAAGAACATGGTATATCTCTCCATCTGTTGGTATCATCTTTAATTTCTTTCATCAGTGTCTTATAGTTTTCTGCATACAGGTCTTTTGTCTCCCTAGGTAGGTTTATTCCTAGGTATTTTATTCTTTTTGTTGCAATGGTAAATGGGAGTGTTTCCATAATTTCTCTTTCAGATTTTTCATCATTAGTGTATAGGAATGCAAGAGATTTCTGTGCATTAATTTTGTAACCTGCAACTTTACCATATTCATTAATTAGCTCTAGCAGTTTTCTGGTGGCAGTTTTAGGATTCTCTATGTATAGTATCATGTCATCCGCAAACAGTGACAGTTTTACTTCTTCTTTTCCAATTTGTATTCCTTTTATTTCTTTTTCTTCTCTGATTGCCGTGGCTAGGACTTCCAGAACTATGTTGAATAATAGTGGTGAGAGTGGACATCCTTGTCTCTTTCCTGATCTTAGAGGAAATGCTTTCAGTTTTTCACCATTGAGAATGATGTTTGCTGTGGGTTTGTCATATATGGCCTTTATTATGTTGAGGTAGGTTCCCTCTATGCCCACTTTCTGGAGAGTTTTTATCAGAAATGGGTGTTGAATTTTGTCAAAAGCTTTTTCTGCATCTATTGAGATGATCATATGGTTTTTATTCTTCAATTTGTTAATATGGTGTATCACATTGATTGATTTGCGTATATTGAAGAATCCTTGCATCCCTGGGATAAATCCCACTTGATCGTGGTGTATGATCCTTTTAATGTGTTGTTGGATTCTGTTTGCTAGTATTTTGTTGAGGATTTTTGCATCTATATTCATCAGTGATATTGGTCTGTAATTTTCTTTTTTTGTAGTGTCTTTGTCTGGTTTTGGTATCAGGGTGATGGTGGCCTCATAGAATGAGTTTGGGAGAGTTCCTTCCTCTGCAATTTTTTGGAAGAGTTTGAGAAGGATGGGTGTTAGCTCTTCTCTAAATGTTTGATAGAATTCACCTGTGAAGCCATCTGGTCCTGGACTTTTGTTTGTTGGAAGATTTTTAATCACAGTTTCAATTTCATTACTTGTGATTGGTCTGTTGATATTTTCTGTTTCTTCCTGATTCAGTCTTGGAAGGTTATACCTTTCTAAGAATTTGTCCATTTCTTCCAGGTTGTCCATTTTATTGGCATAAAGTTGCTTGTAGTAGTCTCTTAGGATGTTTTGTATTTCTGCGGTGTCTGTTGTAACTTCTCCTTTTTCATTTCTGATTTTATTGATTTGAGTCCTCTCCCTCTTTTTCTTGATGAGTCTGGCTAATGGCTTATCAATTTTGTTTATCTTCTCAAAGAACCAACTTTTAGTTTTATTGATCTTTGCTATTGTTTTCTTTGTTTCTATTTCATTTATTTCTGCTCTGATCTTTATGATTTCTTTCCTTCTGCTAACTTTGGGTTTTGTTTGTTCTTCTTTCTCTAGTTTCTTTAGGTGTAAAGTTAGATTGTTTACTTGAGATTTTTCTTGTTTCTTTAGGTAGGCTTGTATAGCTATAAACTTCCCTCTTAGAACCGCTTTTGCTGCATCCCATAGGTTTTGGGTCGTCGTGTTTTCATTGTCATTTGTCTCTAGGTATTTTTTTATTTCCTGTTTGATTTCTTCAGTGATCTCTTGGTTATTTAGTAACGTATTGTTTAGCCTCCATGTGTTTGTCTTTTTTACGTTTTTTTCCCTGTAATTCATTTCTAATCTCATAGCGTTGTGGTCAGAAAAGATGCTTGATATGATTTCAATTTTCTTAAATTTACTGAGGCTTGATTTGTGACCCAAGATGTGATCTATCCTGGAGAATGTTCCGTGTGCACTTGAGAAGAACGTGTAATCTGCCGTTTTTGGATGGAATGTCCTATATATATCAATTAAATCTATCTGGTCTATTGTGTCATTTAAAGCTTCTGTTTCCTTATTTATTTTCATTTTGGATGATCTGTCCATTGGTGTAAGTGAGGTGTTAAAGTCCCCCACTATTATTGTGTTACTGTCGATTTCCTCTTTTATAGCTGTTAGCAGTTGCCTTATGTATTGAGGTGCTCCTATGTTGGGTGCATATATATTTATAATTGTTATATCTTCTTCTTGGATTGATCCCTGGATCATTATGTAGTGTCCTTCCTTGTCTCTTGTAACATTCTTTATTTTAAAGTCTATTTTATCTGATATGAGTATAGCTACTCCAGCTTTCTTTTGATTTCCATTTGCATGGAATATCTTTTTCCATCCCCTCACTTTCAGTCTGTATGTGTCCCTAGGTCTGAAGTGGGTCTCTTGTAGACAGCATATATATGGGTCTTGTTTTTGTATCCATTCAGCCAGTCTATGTCTTTTGGTTGGGGCATTTAATCCATTCACGTTTAAGGTAATTATCGATATGTATGTTCCTATGACCATTTTCTTAATTGTTTTGGGTTTGTTTTTGTAGGTCCTTTTCTTCTCTTGTGTTTCCCACTTAGAGAAGTTCCTTTAGCATTTGTTGTAGAGCTGGTTTGGTGGTGCTGAATTCTCTTAGCTTTTGCTTGTCTGTAAAGCTTTTGATTTCTCCATCAAATCTAAATGAGATCCTTGCTGGGTAGAGTAATCTTGGTTGTAGGTTCTTCCCTTTCATCACTTTAAGTATTTCATGCCACTCCCTTCTGGCTTGCAGAGTTTCTGCTGAGAAATCAGCTGTTAACCTTATGGGGGTTCCCTTGTATGTTATTTGTCGTTTTTCCCTTGCTGCTTTCAATAATTTTTCTTTGTCTTTAATTTTTGCCACTTTGATTACTATGTGTCTCGGCGTGTTTCTCCTTGGGTTTATTCTGTATGGGACTCTCTGCGCTTCCTGGACTTGGGTGGCTATTTCCTTTCCCATGTTAGGGAAGTTTTCGATTATAATCTCTTCAAATATTTTCTCTGGTCCTTTCTCTCTCTCTTCTCCTTCTGGGACCCCTATAATGCGAATGTTGTTGCGTTTAATGTTGTCCCAGAGGTCTCTTAGGCTGTCTTCATTTCTTTTTATTCTTTTTTCTTTAGTCTGTTCCGCAGCAGTGAATTCCACCATTCTGTCTTCCAGGTCACTTATCCGTTCTTCTGCCTCAGTTATTCTGCTATTGATTCCTTCTAGTGTAGTTTTCATTTCAGTTATTGTATTGGTCATCTCTGTTTGTTTGTTCTTTAATTCTTCTAGGTCTTTGTTAATCATTTCTTGCATCTTCTCAATCTTTGCCTCCATTCTTATTCTGAGGTCCTGGATCATCTTCACTATCATTATTCTGAATTCTTTTTCTGGAAGGTTGCCTATCTCCACTTCATTTAGTTGTTTTTCTGGGGTTTTTTCTTGTTCCTTCATCTAGTACATAGCCCTCTGCCTTTTCATCTTCTCTGTCTTTCTGTAACTGTGGTTTTTGGTCCACAGGCTGCAGGATTGTAGTTTTTCTTGCTTCTGTTGTCTGCCCTCTGGTGGTTGAGGCTATCTAAGAGGCTTGATGGGAGGCTCTCTAAATTTTCTTTTTTGACTGTACGTTCAAAGAAGCACCATTCATGATGATTACCGTGTGCATGTAAGTGGTTTAAATGGTCAGTATGTGACCAAGAGCTTTTCCCCAAACTGCTTTTGCCATTGCAGACATACAAATATATTGATTCTTTCACAACCTGCACTGACTTGGTTGGAATGTGTGTGTGTAACAGACTTCTGCGTCTGTATCTAAGGTTTTACCACAATGTTACAATTCAATTAAATTCTAAAAAATTTATAAAATCCTACTCTTTTTAAATTACTATGCTGGGCTATGTGAACAGAGTTCATCATACCTCCATGGGGCTTACCAACTACATATCCATCTTGGGGAGGTGGGTTTCTGAAGGCAGAGAATGTCCTGACTTGGCAAAGATGTGCAAAGGGAGCTGAGAAGCCACAGATGTGACAAGTGTTCACTCAACTTCAGAATAAATTCATTTGTTCAATCTTGTTTATAAAGTGCCTACTATATGCCAGGCCCAATTACTCTCCTTTCCTTCCCATATATCACACTGTATTGTCATGCTTTATATGTCTCTCTGGGCAATCCAGCACCATCGCATCACCTCCCATTAAACTGAAAGATTCTCAAAGGCTGGGACCTTGTCATATCAACTGATACATTGCCATGGACTCAATAAATATTTATGAAAGAATAAATAAATGGTAAATGTATAAAATGTTATGTTGTAAAGGCAGGGAAAGAGCTTCATGGAAGATGTGGCATTCTAGCTTAGCCTTAAAGAGAAGAAAGGGAAGAGAAGAGGGTTCTAAACAAAGGGAACAGTGTAAGCAAAGGCCTGGGAGTGGGGAAAGAGCAGGCATTTGGAGGAAGTCGGCAGTTGAATCGGTTGGTATATAGCAATGGTTCCTTCCTGGGGAGAAGGGCCCTGGCTTGTCACCAACCCCACTCAACTGTACCAGAATACAGGGGAGAGGGGGATGGCAAGCCCGACATATTGAAATGACTCCCCAGGTCATTCTGAGGAGGATTCCTGGTAAGGAAACATTATTTATAAAGCGTGGTGGGGAGAGGCTAGAGAAATGATGAGGCAGGGAGAAGTAGCAGGCAAAGTTGCAAAGAAGTTCATCTTTGGGGTCCTCCTGTCCCCTGAATTCCCTTCAGTGGTCTCTGTACTCTACTCTTATCCCCATGTCTCATTCGCAAAGGCCTCCACTGATATGGTGGTGATAGCAATCCCTTCTAGCTGAGGGGGATTTCTTTAGTGAGTGGCCTTCCATTTAGTCACGATTCCATCCAATTCAGCATTCACTGACCAAGAGCCCACCATACACACGCCAGCATACTCTCCTCAGATGCCCAGATGAATGACATCATCCCATCCTCAAGGATCTCACAGTCTAAAGTGTTTGCATTTTAATATCTAAGTACATACATCAAATGCTTTTAAGAACTAAAGGAATTGCCAATCGCACCAAAATAGGGAGAGATCTTGAAGCAAATAACCTTGCCCTAAATTCCTAAAACACCCCCAATTAAAAGTGTATCTGTTCTAAAATTGTTCCTGCCAACTGCCAACTTCCTATGTTAAACATGCAATATTCAATCAGCAAAACAGCTGGCTAAGCTAAACATCTATAGGGGTCAGTGGTTCTTCTTCAGTAGAGACATTTTTGAATGAGAAACAGAAGTGATGGAGGAAAATCATTTGCATAATAGGGAGAGAATTCCAGGCAAGTCTCCTCCCAAAAAACCAATTGTTTTCTCCCTAAAGAGGCAGCTCTCCACCTGTTTCATCTCATCTCAAGCATTGTGTGAAAGGCATTGTCAGAAGGGTTGTGCTGCAGCAGGGTCCAAGGGTGTGTAAATGCACTTGACCCCCCAACAGGAACAAGAGTGGCCCCTGACCTTGCTGACCAAAGGCTCCTGGAGAGGCAAAGACCACAGAAGAAGGGAAAAGCGGAAAAGGTAAGAGGAAGATTGGCTGTGCAGGCATGGTTTTGTCCAGGAGAGCATATTGCTGGCCAGCCTGAGGCTGGAGAAGTTATTTCTTCTTCTGCCTTGGGCAGCACTGCTGTGACCTGGTCCCTACCGACCTTTCTACCTTTACCTCTATCGATCTCAACTCATACAATTTATGCTCTGATAATACCTAACTGCCGTTGTGGCCTTCTGTCACTCACTCTCTGTCTCACACACACACACACACACACACACACACACACTTGCATCTGCTGCTCCTTCTACCCAAAACTACACAACTATTACAACCCTTCACCCTCTCCCCCATCCCCAGTGAGTCATTTAACTCTTACACAACCTTCATGGCTTGGCGCAGAAGTGATTTTCTCCAGGAAGCTCTCCCTGCTGCCTGTTTGTTTGTGCTGCCACAGCATCCTGGGTAGTCCTCACTAAATCAATCTCACCATCCTCTGAGCCCCTTGAAGTCCAGACCCTTACTTACTCATCTTTGTATCCTCAAGACTTAGTGTGGCATCTGGTAGGGAGTGGGTCTGGTACGTGTTGAACTGAATGGGATACCGTATGTCTGGGTGCTTACCATCTTGGGTCCAGAATGTAGGAAGTACTATGGAGGTTTCATGGGTTTCCCCAGACAGACTTGAGAGTCAGGAGCCTCAAAGTATAGAGGAGTTGGAATAGCTATGGCAACTGCCAAGAGAACAAGAACATAAGTCTGGAGGGAAAAAAAAGATTTCACCAAAATGCATGGGTCTGAGAAGAAGTTTTAGGACTGAAGCTTTGAAAAGCCCACGTTACCTGACTCCATAACAATTTTCATGGACTTCCCTGATGGCGCAGTGGTTAAGAATCCGCCTGCCAATGCAGGGGACACAGGTTCAATCCCTGGTCCGGGAAGATTCCACATGCCGCAGAGTAACTAAGCCCATATGCCACAACTACTGAAGCCCGCGCACCCTAGAGCCCGAGTGCTGCAACTACTGAGCCCACATGCCGCAAGTACTAAAGCCTGTGTGCCTAGAGGCCATGCTCTGCAACAAGAGAAGCCACCGCAATAAGAAGCCCACGCACTGCAACGAAGAGTAGCCCCTGCTCACCGCAACTAGAGAAAGCCCACACATAGCAACGAAGACCCAACACAGCCAAAATAAATAAACAAATAGATAATTTACAAAATTTTTTCATAATCCTGTCCTAGTGGACCATGATGTTGGGGAGGGGGCGGGACAGAGGGAAGGGAAGTCCATTATTCACCTTGGTGTCCCATTGTGAAGCGCATGAGACGTACTGGCTAGACAGATACACATTTAATAGTTCCTATATATCTGATTCATATAACCACAGAGCTAATTTAATGCTGTTCATACTATAATATGGCTTCTATGCTTCCCAAGTAATATATTCATTGTCAATTTAATTCATAGTTTAAGAACAAATCCCTTCAAATACTGTTGAGTCAATCAAATCAGGTGGCCCAAACTGGATGGTGTATTCATTACCCTGATGATTAACGTAGTGCAAGAAATGTGACCTGTTTCATGAACATAAAGACATTTTGTGGGAGCATGGGAAGTTCTGCTCTTGGGCCTAGGAATTCCCAGTTTGAGCCCAATGCTTGGTGAAGACAGAACCGGGCTCCTTACATGAGAAGAGTAGTGGGAAGAGATGGAGAGGAGGGGAGGGAGTTGGGAGGAATGGAACAAAACTCAGTATAGTAGATGCCAAGGCGGCTAGGTTCCAGCCTCAGCTGCACCACTAACTCACTGTCCCTTGGCCTCTCTAGGCATCAACTTCCTCAATCTGAAAAACAAGGCAGATGGATGAGATGATATTATATCTCCTTTCTAAAAAAAAACATTTCACGCCTTTATTTTTAAAAGTTATGTCAGAGATATAATTTGTTTTAAAACTATGCTAATGCACATCACGCTTGATTTTTATTGCCTATTTTTATTATGCTTATAGTCAAAGATTAAAAATAAGAGTACACGTTGCTGTACTCTTATTTGCCTTCTTATCCAAGTTCCAACGGACTTCTGATGAACTGTCTTCTCCGCGGTACAAGAGAAGGACCTATTACTGCGGTAGCTTTCTTTGTTATAGACATTTAAAGTGTAGCAGTTACAGATGTTACAGAGAAATCATTTTTTAAGGCTTTATTTTCCCATCTTAAACAAATATTTGATTTGAAAATATTTTTAACAAGTTACTCATCAAATTCACCAACAATTTATCAGTTGGAATAGGATTTCTCATTCACACATCTCGCTACTAGCACAAACCAGTAATCTTATCCATTACCTCACTTCGGGAAGAGAATTGGGGTGAAATCTAATGTATATTTCAAGCAATACATCAGTTAGTTCCTATAGTCTTTCACATTTTACGTTGCTTCCCTATAATCATCATTCATTTCTTTAGCACCACGAGGCCATGAGTATCAGAGGCAAAGATGTGTCATGATATCATCTGCTAAGGATCTAACAGATCGATGGCAGTCTTTATTCTTTCTGAAATAAACTCTGCCACCCTCTATGTGTGTATATATATATATCCTTTTTATATATCTCAATCATATCCCTTTTATACATCCGCTTTATAGATCCCAATCATATCCCTTCCACCTGTGATTGTAAATAATTCCAGATGCCTAATCAAGGAGGTTCCAAGCAGTTAACCTAGGAGACCCACAGGGCCCCTCCCAGCCGATTCCACCCTCCCGGGACCTTCCCGCCCGGCTCGCCTTTGGCGACACCCGGCCCTCCGCCCCCTGAGCGCCACCTCCGGGGCCGCTGCGCCGCGCCGCGCGCACCCGAGGCCACGTGACCCCGAGCCGCCATGGCGGCGGTGCCCGGCGGTCGCCGCTCCGGGCCTGCAGCGGGCGCCCGCTTCTTCTGCACCGCGGGCCGCGGCCTGGAGCCCTTCCTGATGCGGGAGGTGCGGTCGCGGCTGGCGGCCACGCAGGTGAGTCGGCCTGATCGCGCGCCCGGGCGGGAAGCAGGGTGGCCCAGTCCCCGCCCCGGGCCGTGGTGCCTCCCCGCCGGGGTCCGTCCCAGACCCGGGAAAGCGATGTGAGCCCCGCGCTCTCGGCCCGCGAACCCACGGAGGCGACGTCCCGGCCCTCGGAGTTCTGCTGGCAGGTCCTCTAATTACTGCCGGAAAGACCCGCCAGCCGTTTTTCCCTGCACATCTGTTACCGCGTACCCGTCACGGGTGAAGTTTTGTTAAAAAGAGGGGTTGACGCAAGTTACTTCATGGATTCTTTAAAAGAAAAGTGTTTGATAGTGCCTATAATTAGAATTAGACCTGTCAGAATCCTTTCTCCATCCTTTAAACGCAAATATAATCTTCAGGTTCAGCTGTTTTTGTCAGTTTCCCGACAATGATTATGTTTATCTCATAGGACTTTGGGGAGGATTAAATGATAAAGGGTGTGTAAAGTACACCTTAAACACGCAGTAAATAGTAGCTAGAAAAATTCTCTTGGAGGCCTCAGAGGAGGAAGTTAACAGTTGCTGGCATTTATACGCTGTTAATTTCAATGAAACGAAGAAGGTTTTAAACATCAGTTTAGGTTCTAGGACATGCTGAGCCTGGTTCTTGAAAACAGGAAAAGGATGTAATAGAAAAGTGCTCCAGTATCTTGATGGGATATATACGACAGCGTGAATGATGTGTTTTTGGGAAATGAAAGCTTAATGAAAGAAATTGACCACTCCACTCCCAGGACTCCTGCAGTGTTGAAGGTCCACAAAAGGAGTCTCAGTGATGAGGGGGTGGGGAGAGGAGGATAGAGGGGTCATGAAGAATGGCATCAGTCTTTATTAGACTATCTGCCATTTGTGGTTTTGGTCACAGAATGTCATAGAGTATTGAATGTAGCTAATCTAAAAAAGCAACCATAGCAACTGCTGACATGGATTAAGCATTTAATATGTGTCAGACACTTAATTTTCACAACTGCCCTATGTTATGAGGTAGGCTCCACATTTAACAGAAACGGAAAATGAAGCACAGGTAAAGTCCAATAAAATATTCAAGTCATGGAACCAGAAAATGGCAGAGCTGGAATTCAAACCCAGGCTGTCTGTGAAATCAGGCATGAGCATATTATCATGTTCAACCCAGGCAGGCTGGGACCTGGGTCCAGTTCCTTAAACACTGTGTGGCCATGACATCTTGCTGCACTGATTTTTTTTTTTTTTAATTATTAGCACCTTTAATTATTATTTATTTATTTATTTATTTATTTTTTGGCTGTGTTGGGTCTTCGTTTCTGTGCGAGGGCTTCCTCTAGTTACGGCAAGCGGGGGCCACTCTTCATCGCGGTGCGCGGGCCTCTCACTATCGTGGCCTCTCGTTGCGGAGCACAGGCTCCAGACGCGCAGGCTCAGTATTTGTGGGTCACGGGCCTAATTGCTCCGCGGCATGTGGGATCCTCCCAGACCAGGGCTCGAACCCGCGTCCCCTGCATTAGCAGGCAGATTCTCAACCACTGCGCCACCAGGGAAGCCCGCTGCACTGATTTTTTTAAATGTTAACGTAGAGTTCTTGGTATGAAAAATAGATGGCTTGACCCAGTCTGCGTATGCAGCATTATTAGAAAAATGTTGGTCTCTGCTTGTTCTCAGTCTTTGCCATTTGCTTCTCCGTGGTGTGGTTTCATATGTTCCTCTAGCCTCTATGTTTCCTGTAAATCGGAGTCCTGTAAGTTATAGCTAGCACTTGGTCACATTCAGGTTTGATTTTTTTTTTCTCCTGGTGGTGGAGCAAGCCTCTCTATAGGTTCCTGTGTATTTTTAAATATTTAATTTATAGCATATAAATATATTATGTACTATACTATGTAGTGTGTAGAGTACTTTAAAGAAATGTGTTGGGTAAAATTAAGCTTTACTTTGTAATAATGTTTAATGTGTTAAATACTATTATTTATTATAACAATAAAAGTAGGAACAGGGCTTCCCTGGTGGCACAGTAGTTGAGAATCTGCCTGCCAATGCAGGCGACACCGGTTCGAGCCCTGGTCTGGGAAGATCCCACATGCCGTGGAGCAACTAGGCCCGTGAGCCACAATTACTGAGCCTGCGCGTCTGGAGCCTGTGCTCCGCAACAAGAGAGGCCGCGACAGTGAGAGGCCCGCGCATCGCGATGAAGAGTGGCCCCCGCTTGCCGCAACTAGAGAAAGCCCTCGCACAGAAACGAAGACCCAACACAGCCAAAAATAAAAAATAAATTATTTTTTAAAAAAGTAGGGACAGTAATTTTGAAGATAGTAGAGGTGTCTCCAATGCCAGCTGGCCAGGAGGCCCTGTCAGTTGATTAATCACATAGCAAAGACAATTAACTCAGGTCCTTTTTTTTTTACTTTTTTGGTGGGGTCATAATGATAGAGGATAGTGGGGTACAGCTAAGCAGATAGTTGAGTTGTTTCATAGTTTTTCATTTAATGTAGTAAAGTATATATTTTTATTTCTCTCTTCTAAAATGATCCAAAAAAGCTCACACGCCACCTCAGTCCTTCACTTAGCACTTTAAAATTAATTCCGAAATTAAATGGCATCTGTAGAATTAGGAAAACTTTGGTATCTCCCTATATTACTGTACCTTACTTTTTTGCATAGGCTTAAGCTTTTCATCTTTGTGTCAGACTTGAATCCCTGAATTTTAAAAGAAAGGTAAAACTGCTAACTGCTTAGATAATGCTAGCTGATAACAGAGCTATTTTTTTCTTTAATAAAGGCTGTTATTTCATCTTCTGAAGTGTTAGACATAAAACCAGCTGGTTTTAGACAGTTTTTAATGATTTACTTCCAAATGGAAAAAACAGATTGGATATATAAATAAATTTTCAAGTAACAAATACTGGGATGAAATATTCTAAAATGCCACAGTTCTAATTATTGTTATTGAATATGATCAGTTACAAACAAACTAAAAAAAAACGAGTAATGGTAGCTTCACTGTTTGAAATCATAAACACCAAAATTCATTTCTCTACTACTTTGAGATACAATGTCTTTACAAAGGGTGAACTGTTAAAGTGCTTTCATATATATGATTGATTCTCACAGTGGCTGTTTTACGACTTCGTAAACTACTTCTGATTACGTGCTCATTTCTTGTAAAAGGAATGTAGGCCTAATGTTAATTTTTTAAATAGAATAATGTTGCTTTTGGTTTTGAGAATGTATTTAGCATTTTAATGCCTCAACACATATTATTCTTATGATTGGATACCTCAAATAAATTAAATGACCTTTTAGGTCCTCTTAATTAACTTTATTTTCAGTCAAGTCTTTTTAGTTTTTTTGTTCTCCACATCCCCCTCAAAAAAAGATATTTTTGGAGGAAGTTCATTATATAAACTGTTTCCCTTGATACTCAAGTAAATGAGAAAATATAAGATCTTTGTACAATTAAATAACTAGTGTCTAGACTACTTAGGTTAAAATCACTGGTCTAGATGTTTGCATCAGTTTGTTTATAAGACTTGGATCTTAAAACCATACATTTTCAGTAAAATATTTATTTCAGCTCCCCCAGAATCTTGACAAGGTATTTCATGTCTGTTAACCTGTTTTGTGATGGCTTAACATCAGCTATATTTTTAGGTCAAGTAACATAAAATCTAAACTTCTAAAAATTTACTTTTTAAAACTGTGTCTCCAGGTTCTAAGCACTTTTGAGGTATATATTTAGTTTTGACTTTAGTGGGAAGATGTCACCTTTGTAATGAGAAAGAAGTAAATTGTAGAAACCAGAAGTTCTTGTTTTAGTTACTTCATTGTCCCCTTAAATACTGATTCCTAAACATTCTTCTCATTCCCTTCTCCCTCCATCTCTCTTGGTCAGCCGCATTGCTGGTACCTAAGCTATTTGGGTTTTCTTTTTTATTTATTTGTTTTTCCAGCTCTATTGAGGTATAACTGACATACAACATTATGTAAGTTTAAGGTGATTTGATACATTTATATACTGCAAAATGATGACCACCGTAGCATTAGCTAACACCTCCATCCCGTCATATAAGCACCGTTACTTTTTTGTGCTGAAAACATTTAAGATCTACTCTTTTAGCAACTTTCAGCTATATAATACAGTATTACTAGCTGTAATCACCATGCTATATGTCAGAGCCGCAGAACTTGTTACTCTTATAACTGGAAGTATTGGGGTTTTACCTGTTATCAACCTAGGGCTTCCCCAGTAGAGATTCTTCTTCATCAAGCTAGAGTGGTAACCTCAGAAATTACCATCCCCAAAGCTTAATTAGACTAGGTCAGATCAAACATACAACAGTTGGAGTTCAAATTCCCATTGAATGGGAGCTACCTACACACATGGGATACCCCAAATTCCATGGTTGCCTCAGTCCTAGGAAATGACTTAAAACCATGTCAGTCAGCCCATGGCCACTGCTAAAAGGAGAATGCTGGGACTATCCGCATCCATCCTGAACTTGAGGGGGTTGGATTGACCCAAAAGGTTTAGGGTTCCATTGGCATTAAGCACCATTTGCTGTACCTCATTGGACTCTCTGTGAGTCAGTGCTCTTTTCATTTTCCGTTCTTCCCTGACTTTGACCACATAGCCATCCTGTCTCCACAGCCTCTTTCTGTTTGATGCATACTTCTTGCTTCTGTCCATTTTCCAGTTCCCACAGCCAAATGGTTCATTATTTCTTCCTCAGTAATCTACTTCTCCCTCCAGCATCACATTCAACACTCAGTCCTCTATGCCTCTTCCACGGTAATTTTTTCTGCCAGCTAATTTAGTGCTGTCATAGTTTTCATCAAAAGCCTATAACGCTTGACCGTTAGCAGCTGTGGTACTCGATGACCGTTATCAAGCCGGCCTGAGCTACACCATCCATCCACCTGACACCATCAGTCAGCATCACACAGCAAATGTTGCCATGCTGACTCACAGTTTACTTCAGCCAGGTTGTCACTCCCATCTGCGTGTTCTTGCCCTTTTTTCTTTTGTTACAATCCCTCTTCCCAAGTCTTATAGGATTCTTCCCCGAGACTTTTACTAACGATGGCTTCCATCGTTGGTGCTACTTATTGTACCTACAAATTACCAGTGCGTTTATTATGTTAAGTTTTTCGTTTTCTTCTGGGTTTAATGCAGGTTGTTGTCTTATAAATTTTACATTTTAATTTGTATGTCAGTGTATGCCTATTAGATTATTATTCATCTTTAAGATTTATACTGTATGCTTCCTTGTAGACCACGAGGTAGATGTTTAAGAAATACCTACTGATTATTTTAACCTTGGGCTAGACACCTCATTTGTCCTCTCCATTATACCTTTCCTTTGCCCACTCTTAACAGTTGTGTGAGATTTGATAATTAATGAGTATTTTGTGTTCTATTTTTTTAGTAGTGTGTGCACACACACACTTTCCAAAAGGTAACATAGAAAGATTATGATCTTGGTCACTGACTATGTGACTTCATACAAATTATTTAACCTCTCTAAGCCTCAATTTCCTAATCTATAAAATGGGGATGATAAAATCTACCTTAGAGGGTTGTTATAAGGATGAGGGGGGAAAAAAATGTATTCAGAGTGCCTAGTACAGTGTCTGATAAATAATAGATACTTCAGAAATGGTCATTTTTATTATTGTTAGTCTAGGTTCCATGTTTTAATTCATTAATATCTATTTTTTCTATCTCTAGGTTGAATATATTTCAGGAAAAGTTTTTTTCACCACCTGTTCTGACTTGAATATGCTGAAAAAATTAAAATCTGCAGAAAGGTTATTTTTACTGATTAAAAAGCAGCTTCCGTTTAATGTTTCTTCTGTAAGTAAAGGTACAGTGTATACCTATTGCTTTTACCCCCCATGATATATTGTACGCCAAAGTTTTCTGCTTGGTAATTAATATGTAGCCATTTCACATTTTTAAGATTCATTCAGACCCATGGGATCGTTAATTAGTTATTTTTCTGTATTTCCTGAACATTATCACCTAATTACGTCTCTTCTCTTTGCAATCTGCTGCCTTTCTTCTGAGATTGTAGTGTCCTAAGTCACATTTCTCCCTTAAGAATTACGATCAGACACCTTCTCTAGAGCTATGTATGGTCAGTGCATTTATTTAGACTTAGGAGCATGTGATAACCCAAAATGCGTTGATTTAATAAATTGGTCAAAACTGTCACCATCTAAATTTTAACTGGTGAGTGATATAATTGGAAAAATACTACATAGTAAAATTTCCTGTTTGGGGAACTTTAACTGTTTTGAAAAAACTTACACCCATTTATAAAGCATTGGAGTTAAAGAGGGCGTAAGAGATTTCTTGTCCACTCCCTAATTTTATAAATATGCTGCTGAAATAATGTAAAGATCTTGATAAAAGCAACAAAAAAGGATCAGATACATCTGGCTAAAACATTGCCTTAAACCTCATTTTGATTGCTGCTTGTGCACAAGAGACCATGTCATCATATAGTCTATAATAAAATGTGTCAAGAAAGATACAAATGGCAAGAAATCAAGACAGGGCAGAAAAATTGTTTTAAAGCAAATCCTAGGGTATTATATTGTGGGGTCAATAAAATTTCATCCCAATATTCCACATACTTTCATCTTTAGAAAACTACAGTAATTATTCTTGGGTCATTTTGATGGCCCTTGTTCATCAAGGAAAGGTTACATTTTATCGAGCATGGCTGGCAGTCCCTAAGTTATGAGTCGGCTGTATATCTCAAGTATAACTTTGTGGAAACTCCTTTTACGATCTGTGCTAATATTGTATGGTCTAAAATAGTCCCAAGATTCAGTTGCTCTGTTTTTGAGCTCTGTGTTTTGCAATTTATTCTGTTTTTTTAAACTTAATTTTTATAGGCAAGATCAGCATTATTTTAAAGATCAACACATGCTCTAGGTCTATAAGTATATTGAAGAGATGCATATGTTATCATAGGACAAATGATCTTGCTAAAGAAAATGATAACTTTGTAGGAATTTTAAAACAGTTTTGACGTTAAGTATGGAATATATGAATGAACTTTATTCTGCACAATATTCTTATGTTAAATTATATAAATTCCAGATGAAAGGGAAGTCACTATTCATGTAGCAATTTAATAAAATTTCTTATTTTAAAGAAATAAAGGTAATGGGATTTGGGGGTGATGAATAGCTTCAATAAAGGGTAAACTGAGATTTTATTTATTTAGGAAAAATACTTAATGAAATGCAGAGACTTACAAATGATGATCCTGAAAGTTGGTTGAATGCCATTTCAATTTGGAAAAATCTTCTTGAACTTGATGCAAAAAAGGTAAAACTTTCTCAAAAAAATGCTAACCCACTAAAAAGAAAAGTGGGAGAAAATGACATCATTGCTAAGAAACTGAAAACAGAACAAATGCAAGAGATACAAGAGAATAAGGAATGCCAACTGGAAAAACAAATAGAAGAAGAAACACTGGAGCAAGGAAATTTTACCACTAAAAGAGACAAATCTCAAGAAGAACTTCAGAACGATGTAGTAGAAGCAGTTGGTACTCATAACCAGAACGACTTAACTTTCAGAGTTTCCTGTCGCTGCAGTGGAGCCATTGCAAGGACCTTTACTGCACAGGTACACTTTCCCCCTCCAGAGTGGGTTACCATTTTCTAAAAGAATTTATCACTCTTTAGATCTAAAAAGAGGTGAAAACCTTTCTCAGAATACATAAACCAGGTCCAGACAGATAACTAGGCCTAATCTCATATAACTAAATCTCTTCTAAAAATGCATTTTCCTTCTTAACTGTACCTCAGATGCTTAAGAGGAATAGTATGCCATTCTATGTAAAGACTTCCTTTTACTTTCTCCCTAAAAGTTTCGTTAAACGAATAGATATCCTTTACATTTGGAAATCCTAATATCATGGTCTGAAGCTTTTTGGCTTTCTCTGTAGTTCGGTTCTGTGTTTATTGAATTGTTGCTCTGCACCAGGTCCTGCATGTGGGATTGTCCCAGGACCCAGATGCAAATACACAGATAGACGTAAAAGGAGAGCAAAGACCACGAACAGACCCTACAAAGTTCAGTAATATAAAGGGCATAAGCCTAGGTCCTTTGGCCAGTCTTAAAATCAGACAGACCCTTAAGTTTGAGCCTAATGCTATTGCTGGTGATTTTTAAACATATAGGATTGCCATAGCTAAAACAGTTAATCTTTCAGCTTGCATCTGTTTCCTAAAACCCAGAATGACCATATTTATCAGGCCATGATCTGGTTATTTCATGTATCTAAAATGACAAGAATAAAGATTACATACAAGTAGACGTTAATGCCATAGGATGTGTTGGGGGTGGAAGGGGTAAAATGTACCCTTTTTGCCTTGAGTAGAAAATGCTTTCGTGTGATATTTTAATATTGTAACCTTAAATTACCATCAGATAGTCTGATTGATTTTCCTGCAAACTCTGTTAGTTTTTGCTTACATTTAAACTTAAAATTTTCATTTTTAGTATATTCTTTTCTATAACCTGCTGCTTTTCCAGGAGGTAGGAAGAGTAATTGGAATTGCTCTCACGAAACAGTTTGGATGGAAAGCAGATTTGAGGAATCCAAATTTAGAGGTAATGAATGTTCATTTTATTTTATATGCTTATAACCTAATTCTTTAAAGACAATGCCAACTATTCTTTTTTTAAATTGAAATATAGTTGACGTAAAATATTATTTTTCAGGTGAACTACACAGTGATTCAACATTTGCATACATTACAAAATTATCACCATGTTAAGTCTAGTAGCCATCTGTCCCCATGCAAAGTTATTACAATATTATTGCAATGTCAACAACTTTTATTGTGCTTTTCAATTTTGCTTTAGAGTTTTGAAAATCATGTCTACATGGATCCAGCAGTCTGTTTCCTCTTTAGCAATAGAATACTGCAGATAATTTTGCTAGTAGTCTTCACTGTGAAAATGTCTCATCCAAATAGGACTTTTGGAATGGAATTGTTTAGTCACAGTTAAACTGAACATTTAACATAAGGTTGCAGAGATGCTCTCTATAATCACTATAATAAATAACAAGTCTGTATAATAAGAAATTCTAGCTAATGGTAAAAAAAAAAAATTGGAAAACAAAAAGGCCAATACAAAGTTAAATAGTATGTTAATCGTGGCTTTGTTAGGGTTTGGGGATTATTTTTCTTTTTCTCTATTTTCAAAATCAATTTAAGGAGGTTACACAATTTTTAATTAGAACAAAGTAAACACATGGGAAAACAAATTCTAGCTATAAAAAATATTCTTCACTATTTTTTGAAAGCCATCTCATAAATTTGACCAGTTTAGTCACTTTTATGATTCGTTAATTCATAAATTTATTGTTATATAGCTTTAAATGGAGTAATGGCTGGCCAAATCAGAAGATTTTGTGTTTTTCAGTTTTGTTATTTGATATTTTTTGCTTTTAATAAGTCGTACCTCTTTTATATTCTTTATTGCTGTTATGCAAAATATTTTGACCTCAAGAATGTTTTGACATAAGGGTGTCTTCCTTCATCTGCCCCTTTCCACTTTTCTTATCTTCTGCTCTCCTGGTTTCCTCCTCTCCATCTCTCCCTGACTCTATCTCACTGTCTCAGAATTATAGTTTTCTCATAGTTTAGCTCATAAATAAATATATCTAATTTAATTCCTATCATCCATTTAATGCAATTAATAATAGCTATTGGTAGAAATAATCAACACAAAACAAAATTGACAACAATAGAATCACACATAGTAAAATCCGTGACCAAAATTGACAGAAGAAACAAATCTTAACAAATTTTGTTCTGTACAGTTAATAGAAAAACCTTCATGGTGGGGAAAGCTATACCTGATAACATTTGATATATAAAAATATCAGTATATCATATCTTTAATATAACTTTTAAATAGAAAAGAATGAATCCCAATTAGTAGTTTTGCTAAAGTGAATAATATAAAAAATTGGAAAGTTTAGCTTCAGTAATCAAGGAATTAAACTGACTAAATGGAGTTCACTCCAGATTATTCTTTTCTTAATAAAAGTTTATCAATATTGGAATAATTCTGATTAAACTATATTAAAATACCTTTGGGGTGAAAGTATCAGGAATCAAATGTTCTTGAGGTCAAACAGCAGAATTAGAGAATTCCATAAGCCTCATCAGGCTACAGAAGGAGGGTTCTTTAAAATTTATGTGGGCTACTAATTATAACTTGAGATATTTAAATCCTCATCATGGCCTATCATGACGACTACAGCTGACACTGCTATACAACTTAAAGGAAGGCGGTTAAGAGAGTAAATCCTAGGAGTCCTTATGACAAGGAAAAAGATTTTCCTTTTTCCCCTTCTTTTCCTTTTATCTATATGAGAAGATGGATGTTAGTTGGACCTATTGTGGTAATCATTTCACAATATACGTGAATGAGACCTTCATGCTATATGCCTTAAACATATAGAGTGATATATGTCAATTATTTTTCAATAAAACTGGGAAAAAAATAACAAGGTAATAGAAAGGAAGAAGCTCCCTTATAAATAGTAGGGAGGGAAAAGGTCACCCTTGCTACAGTATATTTGGCTTAAAGAAAGTTTTCTGTTAACCATGGCATCAAGTCTTATTTAAGGCTAGAATTAGGGTAGATTTAGGTAGTTGTCTCTAACCTAAAATGATGAAAAATCTAATTTAGTTAAGGTAATTCAAAGAATCACTGGGAAGAAAGGTGACCTTGAGTTCTTCATAATATGATTCTCAATATAACTTGTATACAATTTGACCTCAGAATTTTTCTATGAGACGTACTTAAAATTTACTTTGCCTCTGCTCAGTAAAAAATATTATGGAACATTTTTCTGGATATGACAAAGCCTTGGAATTTCGTATTAAAATATAGGTTGTATAGGTTCAAAATGGAAGTTTTCAAATTGTCAGTCATTTGGTAATGCATTTCCTGTTCCATTTTAACTTCTGTTATTTGTTCTTTCAGATCTTTATACATCTAAGTGACATTTACTCTGTGGTGGGAATTCCTGTGTTCAGGTAGATATTGTTTCTAAGTTTCAGGTTTGTTCCTTAGTAGAGTTTGTAAAATTAAGAACTTTGTGCTTTTATTTATAGTATGAAAGAAACATTGATATATCAGAGGGGGCTAAAGGCAAAGCATTTGAGTTCTTTGCTTGAACCAGTAAAGTGTTTTCACGGAGCTTACTAGATATGATCTGATCGGACTAGAGCTGTGAAAGATTTGATCACAATAACCCACTGATTACATGATTCATACTGAAAATTATATCTAATTATTTCTATTATTAAATGATTTTCACAGGCCCATATTTAAGCTAAAATTTTTAGTCTGTTGGCCTCTTGGATTTTTTTATTAAAGTAGAAAATACAGCACAGTTCTTAAAAGTCACCTTAAACATTCTTCAAATTTTATTGCAGTTCTTTTTTTGTGGGAGAGTAATTCCAGGTTTTAAAATCTTCTTCAGGTTTTCTCCCTAGTTATGTTGGGTACTATATAATAATAAATGCAGTTGATTCCTTTTCTTATTCAGAAATACTTATTGAACCCTTATCATACGACAGGTCCTTTTTCTAGATGCTTTGGGAAGAAAGAGCTGGTTGGATGATGGAAATAGGGATTTGCAGTTTTTTGGGAACATGTGAATATTGTTGGCATCTTCAAAACATTTTATATGCAAAGCCCTGTTTACACAGTATAAGGTGATTTAGATACCCCTTCTCTCGGTGATTCTAGGCATGGAATGTTTTTAAAATCCTAAAAGTGCTATGGGAATACCTCACTTACCCTAAGCTCACATTTGTGCATGTGTAAGCCTGAATCAGGATGTAAAAAGGAATGCTGAAGGTCATTGTAATAGCGTTTATCAAATGGTGCACCATAGCAGTTGATTAGCACCATCCTGAGAACACTGTAGACGTTCAAGAAGTGTTGAATGATTGAGTTCCACTGTGTGCTAGTTATAGGGTAGGCCCCACTAGCCTCTAGATTACAAAAATCATGCATCAAATAATATTTCTTGTCACCTTGACACACACGAGGTCATCACATGCCTCAATGCCCTGTTGGTTTCCCTTGGCCCCCACCTACCCCAGTAGCCTACCAACTCTCCCAGATGAAACCTAACCCACTGTTTTATACCTACACCTACAAGGTGTCCAGGCTGCCCTACTCCAGTGCCTTTTGAAGTCCCAGGCCCTAACCCCTGCAGAATATTTGTAAAACTGGTTTTTGTTTTTGTTTTTTTTAGCAATTTTGCCTACCATGGGTTTTTTTTAATTTTATAATAGTCGACAGGAAAGGTGGGAGAAACTGAAAGATGGCCACATTTCAACCTGGTGTAATTATTGATAGTCACCAAGACAAGGGTAAGGAAGACTAGTAAGACAGTAAAATATGAAATATATTTTTAGAAGGATTCATAAAGCAGCTAAATATTCTTTAACACTTTGGCCCCTAAAAGGGTGAGCTTAAGTGTCTAGAATATTGATTTATAAGGAACATTTCATCCCCAGCAGGGCTGACTGATGCAGTATGAATGTATTTAGATTTTTGGCACCAAATAAAAGAACTCATTTTTAATTTGTAATCATATATAAAAATGCTAACTTTCATGCGCTTTTATTATTAACTTAACAAATAAACATATATAAGTTTTTATATGTGTTTTTAAAAGGTGTACAATTTTATTTAATGCTTGCTAGACACCCTCAAGAAGTCATGCTTATGGCATCTCAAGTAATAACTGGTAATTTAACCTAAAAGTTGACAAATAAAAGGTATGTATCTGAAAATTAAGGCTCAGACCCTGAATGAGCAGTGGCCGAAAATAAGATTGCATTAGACCCTCTGTGATTAGTCTGTTTCACTACCTCAGCGAAGGAAGGAAGCAGTCACGAAGTGTGTTGATTAAAACAATTCGCCATTGTGTGCGGCAAGGGAGGCGTATGAAGAACTGAAAAGCAGATAGCGGTGGACGAGAGAAGTGACGGTGGAGGTCAGAAACCGTAACCTGGTGACCCTGACAAGAGAAGAAAGTCAGAAGTGATGGAACAGAGGACAGAGCAGCCATCAAGTTTGAGGGACACACAAAAATGTGTATCTTAGTAGCACATCACCTGGTACAGTAAGCATAGTGGATAAGAACCATGGACTTCAGTTCCCCCTTCTCCACAAAATAACTCTGTGAGTTGGGGCATATTATCACATTCCTCTGCTATAAAATCAGGAAAAGGATGGTATCTGCTTCCTAGCTTTGTAGTTGGGATTAAATGAGATAACACACATGAAAATGAGATAACTGCTTTTGTGATAGAGTAAGTGGTGAATAAATTTCAACTATTCTATTTTTAAACAGATCAGCAACTAGGGAGGGAAGGGGAGAAGCATTTACCAGAGTAAGATTAATTCATTCAATTAATTTCAAGTGAAATTATCTAATGAGTACTTACTCTGTGCTAAGCATTGTGCTACATATCCAGTGTTCAAAGATGAGTAAGATGGTTATTAAACACAAGGAATTCACTCTAGTGGGAGAACAGATATGTGGTCAGTGCTTGATTGGAATTAGAAGAGGACCTAACTGATGGAGGACAGGTGAGCAAAAGAACACATAAGAGTATCACTCAGTGTATCACTTAAATGGAGAATAATAAGCAAGGATATCTCAAGTGGACGATATCTCAGGGCTTCCTCATTATAATAGTAAATATGCAATTATACTGTTTTATTTGATAAGGTATTTATAATTACCTCATTTCATTCTAAGATCTTAAGAGGCTTGCAGTAAATACACACAAAACAGGATAACTTAAAGTCAAAGAAAGAGCAGAAATAAAATGATGAAAGGAAATAGGGTTTGGAAAACACTGTGGCTTTGTGTAATGTTAGTAGAAGAGCCCCTTAGTGGCTTTGGCACAAGCCTACCCCCAAAACAACCAGGCACTGATTCTTGAAATCATACCTTAATGTCTTACCAACAAATTGTATACATGAAATAGAAAAGTGCATTGATATTTCCAAGGAAATGCTTGTTCATTGCATTAGAAACATAGAAGTAATATTCTGAAAATTTGTATCAAATCTGGAAACACTGATAGTAGCAATGATTAGGTAGAGGATAAAGTATAAAGTGATACATAATGGAGACCAGTGAACTCATTGGGGAGATGTCTGCTTCAGCCCTTCTTTCAGTATATGTGCTGCCGAAGCGAGCACTTCAGCCCTTCTTTCGATAAATTATCTTAGGCAATACAATGTCATGCTTCGTTCCATCTTTTGAGAAAGATGCAAATGAGCAAAAAGCAAACTTACAAAAGGGACCTTTTAGAAAACATATTTCAAGGGTTAGCATCCATTCAGCCCTGCTTCCTATACTACATCTATATCACAATGCAGTCTGTTCCTCTTGATGACTCCAGATCAGCAAGGAAAGGTCTAGTCCGTGTGGGAAGTCAGGGAAGTATATAAACACTTTAGGAAGATTTCCCTCATGTGATTAAATCTTTGTAAGTTAAACACATAAGGGTTTAAATTTCACTTATCTAAAAAATTTACCTTTCTGAAATACCACACTGGCTGGTTAGACAAGGTGCCAATTAAGAGAAGGTAATTTTGTAATAAGGTTAAATATTCTCTAACAGGAATTACTTTAGTGCATGTTGTATGAACTTGTTAAAATGAGGTACAGATATGAATGGGTTAATTATTTTTGTTTACATCATATTCTTTAACATACAGTAATGTTGGGTGTTCTTTTCTTTTAGGGTTCCTTTAGCCAGCAGAGCTTACATCAAGACAGCAGGACTGAGATCTACCATAGCGTGGGCAATGGCCTCTCTCGCAGAAATTAAGGTAAGGAAACTGTTCTCATTCTTATTAATGTAATAGCAGGGTCCCTTCCATAATTAACTTAACACAGTCTGTTATTGATAGTCATCTTTTCTCTTTAGTTCTTCTAACCTTTTTTTTTCTTTTTTTCTTTTTCTTGCCATTGCTCTTACAAACTGCAGTGATATGTTTTTATATACTGTTGAACTTCTGAGAGTATTTTGGCTATGAAAAAGCTGAGTCAAAAAATAGCTACATTTTATTATTCCTAATTTTTTGTCACAATCACATGGCCTGTACAACCTCTACTTCTTAAAATTTAACCAAGATCTTGATCAGTTTTTGTAAATATTCCATGGACATAAGAAAATAATTTTATTTTCTAGTCAGGAGATGGCCTTTATATCTTTATTTACTGTTTTACTGTCTGCTCAGTTCTGAAAGAGGTATTTTGAAATTTATTAGGTTATTACATTTTTTTAAGATTTTGCACTTTTATTAGTTGTTACCTCATTCAGCTGCTGTGTAGTTTGGTTTATACTCTTTTATGACTGTTACTGCTTCATTGTGAAGTGTGCCTCTTTCTTGTTATTAAAGTTTTCATTATCTTGATTTGGAAGTTTAAATTTAAATTTCACCATGTCTTATTAATATTTTCACTGTTTTCTTTCTCTTTGCATTTTCCTTTGTAGTAGTTCTTTGACACTGCTGTGTTTTCAACTTTGTTTTCAGTGTGTTTTTTTAATAAACACAGAACTCTGTTTTTATCCCACTCTGATAGGCTCTGTCTTTCAATGAGAGAATTCAGTATTATGATAGATACACCTGATTGCATTCCTCCTGTTTTACTCTGTTTGTAACTTCTTACAGTTTATTCTCTTTATTTTTGCTAGTTTAAGCAAGTTAATCATTTCGCTCTTCTCCCTGAGGTTGGATTTTACTTTATGTTCTACTCCATTAGCGGCTCCCTCTCCCAGCTCTCTTAATTAAACACATGGGACTCGATTCTAACTTTACAACAAGACATCAACTCTTTCTTTGCCAAGACACTGTTTTTACCACCAAGGCACTCTAATCGTCCCCCCTCTGTCCCCTCTTCCCTATCATAAGGTGAGACCTCCGGGGTACTTTTTTCTCTTCTCCTGCCCCACCTTTACTCCTCCCTACAATGAGACCTTTGAAACATTTCCCCCCCTTCCACTCCCAACTCCCAACTACTAGATTGAACTAAATTATTTATTATGTATCAGAATTTCCCTTAAAGCGTGTCCCTCTGTTTCAAAAGTTCTTATTCTGCACTTATATTACACAGCCTATCCTTAATCATTAAGATGTAATGTGTGTAACATACACGTTTCTGTATAAACACACAAAGATATACTGTGAGGTGCATTGCTCCTCGCTTTTGTTCTTCACTTTGAGGCCTCGGCTCAGGTGTACTTGTTGCTTGGTTAATCTTTTCTTAGCTACTTTCCTCAAATGTGGTATTGGGGAATATACTGTCTGGATTCCTATATATCCTCCAACTTCTTCCTTTCAACCTGGGTATCCCCACTTTGGCTAGGTATAAGATTCTTGAGTTGCAGTCCTTTTCTCTCAGAGGTCTGTAGATGCTATTCCATCGTCTTTTCACTTCTGGTGTTCTAGGTGAGCAGTTCACACCAGTGTGATTTTTCTTTTCCATTATGCCTATCTTGTCCTTTCTGCTTGCAAGCTTATAAGAGTTTTCTCTTTAATCCTCTAAAGTTCAGGAATATCACCAGGATGTAAATACTTATGTAAGAGTCTTTTCTGTTCAACCCAGAACTCAGTGAGTCTGACTGTCTGAGTTCTAATTCTGGCTCTACCACTTACTGGCTGGGAAACTTTAGGTAAGATAACTTAACATCTCTGTGCCTAAGTTTCTCATTTGCAAGATGAAAATAATAATCTCATAGGGTCATGTGAGGACTAAGTGAATTAGCATTTATCAAGTGATTAGAACAATGCCTAGCATATAGAAAGTATGTAAGTGTTGACTTCTGCTATAGTAATGTCGGGGAGGTGAAAACCTCCCCCCTGCCCTTCTTGAGTTCTTTTGGCTGGTCTAATAATTAAATTGACACAAGACAGATTAATAGGAGGAAAAAAAAATTTAATTCATATGCATGGAAGTCTAATAGAAACGGGACCCCTGAAGTGACCAAAGCAGGCTGTTTATGTATTATTTTTAGACAAAGAAACAATTATTTGTGAAGATTTAATGAAACAAAGGGGCTTGTGCTTGTGGTAGCAGACTAATGAAGAACTAACAAAGTTTGTTTATACAGCTTTCTTAGCCTTCAGTTCCCTAACTCTGGTGATAAGGATGCTTTCTATCTCCTCCCAGTAGTGGGAGGATACCTTCACAAGGGAAATTTAGTTCCTGCTTTCAGGGGGAAAGGAGGTGATGAGAGTGTCTTTTTCTTTCTTTTCCTTCTTTGTTAATATCATTTCTTTTTACTGGCTGTTTCTCAAGTAACTTTAATTCAAGATAATCAATATGCCATTGAAGCATATTTTGGGGTGGCCTGCCCTGGACCCCAACAGTAATAATAATCATAGTTATAATAATTATTATTTGGAATGTATAATTATAAAAATACCATTTTTTTCCTCCACCTCAGGCACTCTTCCGTGCATTATTTACTTAATTATTATTTCCTCAATTATTCTGTTTTAGTGTCTTTAACCTTAAACTACTTCCTTTTTTCTGCTTCTGGAATTCCTGTGATAAACATGTTAAGCTTCCTTTCTCACATGCTCTCCATCTCTTTATATTTTGGCTCTGCATTTTGAGTTATTCTTGGATATTTTCTTAGAAACTATAACAAGAGTCACAAAGATGTGCTCTACTTTATTTAGTGAAATGTTTAGCTTTAAAATCATGGTCTTTTTTAGCTTTGGAAAATTGTGTGTGTGTGTGCTGTATTTGCTATCTCTAGAAGCTCTTACTTTTTTCACCTATTTATCTGTTCCCTCCAAAAGTTTCGTTTCACTAGATGTGTGTTCTCTTTGCTCTATGTTCTCTCTAGGTTTTGAGGGACCTCCTCCCCTTAGATGTGTCATTATTTTTCTTCGTTGGCTCACTGGGGCTCAAGTGTGGTTAGTAAAGTATTTTAAATGGCTGGAATCCTGTAAGTGGTAAAAGGCAAGTGGATCTCTGGCCCCCCTGGGTTTGGTAGTGTAAGGAGACTGTCAGCCATGCTGAGGCACTCGGTGAAAACTCTTCTATGCACTGGCCTCCCTGCAGGTCCACAGATCTCTGAAGACCAGGTTTTTTCCCTGATGCCAGTGATTTCCCCTCTGGGTTCAGTGCCGGTCTCTAATCACCCACCCAGCCCATGGCGAGGAGACCTCGCACTGGGTCCTTCTCCCGGGACCTCAGCTGAGCCCGGGGCGTCTCCTAGCGCCGGTTGCCTCTGGCTCTAAGCATCAGTTGCTTCAGAAGTAAATAGCTCAGAGCTGAGAGAAAAAGGAGAGAGCTATTCCCATATTACCACGTTCCCAGAATCCATGATTTTCTTTTTTATTTGATTTAAATCTTTAGCCTAAATTTCTTTTAGTAAGGAGAGAGGGGTATGCTAACAGTTTATTTTTTCCCAAACTTCCAGTGATGTCACCACAGTTTATATTTACATAATAAATTTATATAACCACCTACACATTTGAAATGTTACCTTTATCCGATCTAAACATACAATTTTCAGAAATATAGAAAGTAAATGATCGAAGATATCCACAGATAATACTCAATGAAATTTTTCCCTTTTGTCAGTTTGTCCTGCTAGGACCGAACGTAAAAATTGTTTCTCTAATGTGACCACCAACAAAGAAGGTCTGTTAAAGTAGGTGAGAAATAGCGCAGCAGGGTTCTTCTGGGGGGAATGCAGTGATGACCCACCGTGTAAGTGATCCCAGTACCCAGCGTTGATCCAGGCCCCTCTTTGGAGCTTGGTACCCAGAGCAGTGCACAGGCAGCTCAACCTCAGGTAGGCCAGCGCCACGAAAAATGAAACTTAAGTCTGGGGTCGTTAGATATTTTTCATGTTTACTAGAAACTGTTCTTCCTGTATATCATAACAAGTAAGGAAAACCAAGTTCTATAAATCTCAGTTATTCTTTTAAGCATATGGAAATACTTCTCTGCTTCTGCCTGTGTACCCAGATGTCATGGCTAGAAAAGGTCCTACAGTAAAATAGACACTGAAAGATACTTAAGGTCAAATTACCTCATTGAACAGGGACCATGGGGGAGAAAGAACACAGTGTTTGGCACATTTTAAGATCTTAATAAAAATTAGTTCTCATACCACTATTAATCTTAAAGTTGCCATTTAAATCATTATTCTTTTTGTTACTCTCTGCCCCTTCATGGGAGACCCATGTGATACTCTCCGTAATTTCGTGCCAGGGGAAAGTCTCTCTCTTTCTTGAAGGACATTTTGTTTCTTTCCATCAGGTACCCCCTGGCTCTGACTGAAACCTGGCTGTCCTCTGAGCGTTCTGCCTCCTCTGTAGACAGACCAAGGGACTGCTGGGCCTGGAGGTGGGGTAGGTGTCCTGCTTGGCCTCGTCACCCCTTCTGCCCCAGATCTCTCACTGCCTTAGAAGCTCATGCCATCAGATTATCCCGGTGTCTACAGATCTCTTCCTATTCTTTTCTGTAATGGTATAGACCATTACTCCTGTCATAATTCTTTATGACCTCAGTGTCCGCTCTGTAGTCTGATCCCTTAGTGTCTTGGCTTCCCTACCTCTAATGCTCTGCCTTAGTCACATCCTAGACTTTATCATACCCAGAAGGGTATACCTTCCAAAATCTCAGATTCAAGAATCCTGCTGTTAACCTCCTTCTCTTTCCCACTCACTTCCTCTTGTGCCCTAAAGCAGTTCTTTAACCCCATGGGACCTCTAGTAGGTGACCCTACTCACCACCTGTCCTCAGCCCTCCTTCACAGCTTGGATTTTATGTTCTATCATTACAGTCATTTCTTGACCATACTTTTAATTCTCTTACTTCTTAATTGACTTAAATATTGGAATCAGAAGAGAACTTTAACATGTTCTCCCCACCAAGTTTACCGACATATTGGAATCTACACCCTCATACTTTGCCTTGCCATCATTATAATAAATGAACTGTCCTTGTTTCACTCCATTACTTGTGTACTGGATTCCATTCCCTCTTGCCTACTTAAGGACTTCTTTCTCTACTAGGTCATTCCCATCAGCATGTACACATGCTATGATATCTTGCAACTTGAAAAAGAATTAACCCTCTCCTGAACCCACATTCTCCATCAGCTACCACCCCCTTCTCTGCTTCCCTGTACAGAGAAACTTAAAACTAGTTGTCCATATTTGGTGTCTACTTCTTTTCTTGCCACTCTTTCTCGTGCCCGCTTCCCTCAGGTTCTCATCACCAGCACTCCACTGAAAGAGCTCATCTTGCTTAATCTACTAGGCTGTGGACACTGTCGTCACTCCTTCTTGAAATGGGTGTTTCCACTTTGTTTCAGGACCACTCTAGGTTCTGTGTCAGGATGTGCTGCTGTCAGTGTGCACTGCTGAATCTTCATCTACCAAATGTCTGTACTTAGGAGATCACTGGCGTCCAGCCCATAGACTGTTCTTTTCTAACTTCTCTTGCTTCCTAGATGGCTCATCCAGTTTTGATGCTTTAAATACCATTTATAAACTAACAACCACGGTTCCCAAATTTATATCTGTGGCCTGAACCTCTCTTCTGAACTCCAGATGCTTAAGTCCACTTGACATCCATGCTTGGTCTAAGAGGTATCTCAAAATGAACATGTCCAGAACTATACTCTTGTCTCCTTTGCAGCTTTTCCACCCCAACACTTCCCAGCTCAGTAACAGGCAGCTCGTCTTCCTGATGCTCAGGTCAAAAACTTCAGTCACTCCAGACCGTTGTCATTCTTTAACATGCCACATGCAATCCATCCTGTTGGTTCTACCTTTAAAATATACCCAGAATCCAACTACTTCTCCCCACTTCCACCAGCGTCACTCTTTATGCAAGCCACCGTTACCTCTGCCTGGATTCCCTAACTAGCCTCCCTGTAACACTCGTAGCCTTCTGTGATCCGTTCTCGACAGAGCAGCCAGAATGATCCCTTTGAAATGTAACATCATGTTACTTCTGCTCGGTTTCCCTCCAGTAGTTTCCCACCCTTCCACACAGAGCCAGACCCCTTATAACACCTACGAGATCTGACATGATGCGATCCCACCCCAGCCCCACTGCCCAGATGGGAGAGCTCTTAGTTTTTTCTCCAGATTTCCTGTTCTCCTCTCAGGTACAGCTAGGATGACACCTTCCTGGCCCCTTCAAATTGTGTGTGTCATGTGACTGGCATGCCTTCCCCAATTAAATGTTGGTGGAGATGATGTATGTCACTTCCAGGTGGCACCTTTAAAAGCCGGAGCCTGATTTGTCTCGCTTTCTTTCCCTCTGCCACAGCGGTGGCCGTGCTCCAGGTGGCGACCACTTCACTGTGTGACTTGCTGAGTGAGGAGCGGAAGCCCCAGGTGTCATTCTGTGGGCATGCAGCGTGAGCTACACGGTGTTTTAAGCCTGTAGGACTTGGTGGCTGTGACTGCACGCGGTGTCATGCAGCCCATCCTGATGGAGTAGTCTGGCCACCTCTCTGACGTCATCACCACCTTTCCCCTCCCGCTCACTGCGCTTTGGCCACACTGGTCTCCTTCCTAATCTTTAAATGTGTCAAGCATACCTGCCCTGGGGCTTTAACTACCTGAAATTCCTAATAAAGTATAGAAAGGAGTCTTTACTCTGAAATATGGATTCCTCAAGTGTTAGGTTTCTTTTATAATACCTATTATAATAGATTTAATGATAGCAAATCAACATTTCTGTCTGTAGGCTGGTGCAGTTGTTTTAGATCCAATGTGTGGACTTGGAACAATACTTTTGGAAGCTGCTAAAGAATGGCCAGTAAGTTCTAAAGTTTGGTAAACCAGGCAATGTTTTACGTTAATCAGTGTGTGTGTGTATTCACTTACCAATTATTTACAGGTAGACTGTCTATTTAGGGATTATTTTTTAATTATACAAGTTGCTATATAACTGAAATAAAAATAGACTATGAAGGGTTAATTAAATTGCTGTGTTATTTCTTTAAATACTGTGATAAATTTAGGAAAATATGATAGAAATACAGTAATTATTCATGACCTAGATTATATAAATCCCTAAATTCCTTAGACATTTGTAATTGTAAAATAGTATTAACAGTTTTTAAAATTTTAACAAAAACTTCTCAGTTTTTTGCCCATGAATGTCATATTAAAGAAATATTCTAAATTTGTTTTAACCTGAATTAACAAATCTATTAATTTCATTTTCATCATTGAAAATGCAAGTAGATTTTCTTAACTACATAAAATATGGGTTTATTTATACTTATAATATGAATTTCTTCCCTCATAGGATGTGTATTACGTGGGTGCTGATGTCAGTGACTCACAGTTGCTAGGTGCATGTGACAATCTGAAAGCTGCAGGCCTTAAGGATAAAATTGAGTTACTTAAAGTCTCTGTGATAGGTAAGATATTAAAAATGCAAACATTTGGGGGAAATGAACATTTGCAAATACATTGAGAATCATAATGTAAAACAGGACTCACTTTTCATATATAAAGGTTGAATTGTTTATACCCTGTAATATATCTGCGGCGCCAATACTCAGTTTACTTCCAATGTGATAATTGTAACCTTTTAATTTTTCAAATGATTCATGATCAGGAACAGTATTTATGTAGTTTCCCTAAGCATGTAAGTAAAAGCATGCCTTCTTAAGATGTGTTTGTTGCATCTGAACCATTTCTCACATCATAACCAGGGATCACTTAGTATAGGCATAAAATAAACAGAATAATAATAATAATAATAGCTCTGTGGTTTCTTTCAGATAAAGTATATGAAATGTTTTGAATTATCTTACCTTCTCCTTGCCTCATTGGACAGTACTCCTGTAATATAGGGAGTGAGGTGACCAACTATCCCAGTTTGCTAAACCAGTACTACTTTCAGGGCTAAAACCGGGGAAGTCTGGGGCAAACGAGGACAATTGGTCACCCTGTGAGGTAGAGGGAAACCATTACTCCCAGTTTGCTGATGCGGAATCAGCAGCAAGAAACATGACGAGGAATCAAGTCTGTGGAGTCCAAAATAATATTTCCCTGAGGCCCAAGGTATTTAGACTGTGTGAGAGAAGCCTCACATTCCTTCTTTTTTTCCCTTAGTGCACCTTTCTCCCTTAAAAGTGACCACATTTAATTCCCAGCTAAGAAAATCGTATTCTCTTGACATGAGAATGAGAGAATAGGTGGTAGATAAGTCCCAGTATTGAATCTGTAATCTAGAGGAACAGAATATTGTTTAAACAGATTTTTGTTATAGTAAAAAAGTCGTAGAGATGAGTTATTAACAAGAAGAAAATGTTAGGATAACTTTTATATAAATGCATAATAAAGCAGCATCACCAAACGTAAAATAGCTAGCTAGTGGGAAGCAACCACATAGCACAGGGAGATCAGCTCTGTGCTTTGTGACCACCTAGAGAGGTGGGATAGGGAGGGTGGGAGGGAGGGAGATGCAAGAGGGAAGAGATATGGGAACATATGTATATGTATAACTGATTCACTTTGTTATAAAGCAGAAACTAACACACCATTGTAAAGCAATTATACTCCAATAAAAAAAAAGAAAGAAACGATTAAAAAAAAGCAGCGTCAAAGAAGAAATTGTACTGTTGATTGAGATCTCATAGTTGTTTGCTATCAATGACTATCTTTTCAACCTTTCTGTCAAGGTTTTTAACAGGACTCTGTGCATAAGACACAATTTTCTAGAGGAAGCCGAGGGGTGATTAGACTGAAATCAAGTTTTCATATACCCTAATTTCTTTAAGAAAGCTATTTTTTTGAGACCTTCAAGAAAAATGGAATAGCTATATAAGTTGTTCCAGAGCAGTGGTTTTTCATACCCGGTACAGTCTCCAAAGTGCCTTAACAGCATGAGGAAGGAAGCACTGATTTGCCCATCAGAACGTTGCTACGCTCCCAACTCCACTTTCATCAGTTCTCATGTTTGGGGCACTTCCCATAAGATTTCACTTTAAAATCAAGTATAAGTGCTCAACTGTTATTAAAAGAACATTTTTTTAAGAAAAAAGTTCTCTATGATACCAAATAGCCAAATAAATCCTACTTTTTTAAAAGATCACTCTAACTGCTGTGTTAAGAAGAGACAATAGTAGGGCAAGGATTGAAACAAAGAGACTAGTTACAAGACTATTGCAATAATCCAGGTAAGAAATGGTGGTGGCTTGGGGCAAAGTGGTATTGGTGGAGGTGTTAAGTAGAGGTCAGAGATATGTATATATATTTTCTGAAGGTAGAACCAACAGGATTTGCTGGTGGATTAAATGTGAGGAAAAGAACAAAGATGAGTGAGCTTTCTGACTTGAGCAGCTAGAGGGTGGTGTTGCCATTTACTGAGTTGGGGAAAACCGCAGGCGGAGCAAGTTGGAGTTTGGGGCCTGTTCAGTTCCACATGATGATTAGACACCACATGGAGAAGATGTCAGTGTAGTAGGTCAGTATACAGATCTGGAGTTTAGGGGAGAAGATGGACATCACTAGTACAGATAACATTTAAATCCACGAGATCGCCTAGGAAATAAGTACAAATAGAGAAAAGAGAGGCTTTCTCTGAGGATGAGATGCTTAGCGTTCTGGAGGGTGAGAATCTAGTAAAGGAACAGCCAGTGATGAGAAGGTAAGAGAGAATCAGAGGAAGAAGCATCAGCTGTGTCAGATGCTGCCGGTGGTGAAGCAAAATACGGCCTGGCCGTGTCCGTGGAGCAGCAGGAATGCAGACCTGGCCGCCTGAGCGGGTCCTGGAGACGATGGGGGAAGGTGACCTGAAGGTGGCGAGTCCTGGTCATTCTTTTGGGCAGTTTGACTGGTAAGGGGCGCAGAGAGATGGGGCGGTAACAGAAAGTGGTGAGATTAGGCATCAAGCAGGGATTTTTTTGAAGATAGAATTCACTTTTTTAAAAAAGTACAACACGTTCTTATGCTAAAGAGAATGAACAGATAAACAGGAGAAACTCGACAGTGTAGGAGAGAGAGAATTGCTCATCTGATACACTCACAGCCCCCAAGAAAGGATGGGACGCAGCGCACAAGTGGCGGGACGGGCACTCCTGGTGACGGGAAGGCAGAGCACGTGAGGATGGAAGTTGTAACAGGTCACACCAGACCAGGTGTGGCCATTATAGTGCACATTCCCTCAACCTCTGCTGAGGCTGGATATTACCGTTCTATTACGATTTTTTAAACTCTTTACAAATCTGGTAAAAATTTGTAAAATTTACCTTTAATTACTAGTGAGATAAAACCTTTTTCACTTTATGTCATTTGTAGATTTTTCTTTTGTGAATTACTGGTTTTCAAGATAACTTTCTGGAGGGAAGAATAAAACATCTGTTTTAAATTATTTTAACATCACAGCCTTTTAATATGAAAAGTCAGTCTAGGGGGGATTATATATCTTGTGTACGTAGGGGCCAATATTAACTATTTAATAAGTACCCCTTCGTTGCATACCTCTACTTTAGAGGTGGACATTCTAGCTAGATATAAGTGTTTATTTTCTCTTTTTTTAACAACTTTATTGGAGTATAACTGCTTTACAATGGTGTGTTAGTTTCTGCTGTATAACAAAGTGAATCAGCTATATGTATAAATACATCCCCATATCCCCTCCCTCTTGTGTCTCCCTCCCATCCTCCCTATCCCACCCCTCTAGGTGGTGACAAAGCACCGAGCTGATCTCCCTGTGCTACGTGGCTGCTTCCCACTAGCTATCTGTTTTACATTTGGTAGTGTATATATGTCCATGACACTCTCTCACTCTGTCCCAGCTTACCCTTCCCCCTCCCCATGTCCTCAAGTCCATTCTCTACGTCTGTGTCTTTATTCCTGTCCTGCCCCTAGGTTCATCAAAACCTTTTTTTTTTCTTTTAGATTCCATATACATGTGTTAGCATATGGTATTTGTTTTTCTCTTTCTGACTTACTTCACTCTGTATGACAGACTCTAGGTCCATACACCTCATTACAAATAACTCAATTTCGTTTCTTTTTATGGCTGAGTAATATTCCATTGTATATATGTGCCACATCTTCTTTATGCATTCATCTGTCAGTGGACACTTGGGTTGCTTCCATGTCCTGGCTATTGTAAATAGTGCTGCAATGAACATATTGGTACATGAATCTTTTTGAATTATGGTTTTCTCAGGGTATATGCCCAGTAGTGGGATTGCTGGGTCGTATGGTAATTCAATTTTTAGCTATTTAAGGAACCTACATACTGTTCTCCATAGTGGCTGTATCAATTTACATTCCCACCAACAGTGCAAGAGGGTTCCCTTTTCTCCACACCCTCTCCAGCATTTATTCTTTGTATATTTTATTCATTAATTTGGTTTTACCTTTTAAAGCTCTAATCATAAATACAATTTAGAATTGTATTTCTACACAAGGATTTCACACCTCTTACTATAATGAGAGCACATATGAACTTCAGAATCAAATTGAGTATAAATCCTGGATCCACTGTTCTTTCTTCACTATGCGGCCTTCAGCAAAACACTGGACCTCTCTGTATTTGCTCATCTATAATATGAAGCTAGTACCTACTTCATAGGGCCGTAGTGAGAATTTATTACATAACTACATGGAGTCCAGTGTCTGACACACAGCATGAATTAAAGACTTCTGTAAGCATGGATACATCTAGGAACATTAGTATTCAATAAAACTCCTACCGTGATTTGTGCTTTTGCAGAATCACTGTCTTCATTCTCTGTATGCATTAATGGCCTTATTTTTTTCTACTTTTTTAGTAACATTCACTTTATCTTATAACCCTCTACTAATTAATATGAGATAATCCTTTAACATGCAGAAATTTTGCACGTGTTTATTCCTAAGTTTTGATCATCATGAAAATTTGGAACCAAATGAATATTATGTTGCAGGCTATCGTAGGAAATAATTAGTCATTGATTAGGCTTTTTTAAAATCTACAGAAACACTTACATTCTCAGTATAATATATATACAGATTTGAGCAAAAGAAACACACGAATGATTAACTAAAATGACAAAATTATAGGCAGGTGAATAAAGGGGAATGTTTTCACTCCTTCTAACTAGACATTCTGTGTAGCCTGTCACATTCAGTGAAAGAGTGTATAATAAGATTATTGGTAATAACTGTGCTTTGTTCTCAGTCACATCTCTGCCTTCGTCTCTACACTTGTAGATATAAAGCATGCTTTTTTCTGCACCCATAAGCTCCCCATAATATGGTGGTTGCATTTTCTTTCTTATTAGTGTGAGTTTTCCTCTAATACTAGTCCTGCCCCTGCTCACCTGGCCCTCGGTGTTCTACTCAGGTGGGTGTGGTCCACACCATACTCTGCAAGATTCATGAAGCTGCCAGGATGCCCTGGCATTTGGGGAGTCAGGAGGAAATGTAGGAAGTGATGGGTTAGGTGTGTGTGAAATATGTGTGGGAAATAGGGGGTAAGAAGCTCACCATAGAGAGTTTGAGTGTTTTTGCTACAATGGCTTTATGGTTTATCATATGGTATAAATCCCTTTTTATTATTTGGTAATGCTACTATTCTGTAACAGACTCTTTCAGCAGCAGTTAGGTTTGAAAAGTGCATATTTAATGAAAAAGTAAATACTGAGTTTATATTTCTCAAGAAAGCTGTTGATGAACAGATAACTTGAGTAAAATGTTTATTACCATTTATCATCCATTTTGAGGGCCATGGTGATAGCACTAATCAAATGAAACAAATCTGTTCATAGAAGCATCTAGCATTTACTTCAAAACTTAGTCATTATTTTAAGGAGACTGAGCTAAAATTAAGCATTTATCACATGCAGCTGAAAGAACTGCATTTAAATATCACTCTGTGAAGCATGACTTTTCATTTAGATCAAATGACCACTATTCTAAATTAATTTTGCTCATTTTCAATTCCAAATTTTCTTATGTACATAAATAAAACGAAGCTATAGCTATTAATATGTTGGCTCCATTAGCAGAAGACCTCTGCAGAAAGGTAAATGTTGCCATATTTGTATCAATGTTATCAGATGCTTCAAAGAGAAGATCAGCTAAGTCAATTCCAGTAGTGGTTTAGCTTTTTTTTTTCCTCCAATTCTTGGAAATTTAGGAAGTTTTTTCTCTCAGAGATGAAACATCTTTCATTATTTTGAATGCTACTGTAAATTCAGCTCAGCACTGCATGTGTGTCTGTTTATGCATTATTTGGTGGACCACAGCATCATGGTGAAAATTAATGTTCTTATTAAATAAAGTAACCTGTGAAGCAGAAATGTACTTGGAATTTGACATGGTACCTACATAATTCATAATTACCTCCAAACAAGCTGTGATGTTCTGAATTGAAATAGAAACTTAAGTTATCAAAATAACAGACTTTAAAAAAACTTTTTTTTAATATACGCAGAGTAACTGAACTGCAGGCTATCTGTGATAAAGATGGTTGAATGCAAAAAAAGTAATTCAGCATGACAGTACACGCTTTATTTGCTTGCCCATCATTAGGTAGGTTTAAAAATGTTTAAGCCTTTCAAGAATATAAAATGGGAAAAAGTCTCTTCAGCAAGTGGTGTTGGGAAAGTTTGACAGCTGCATGTAAATCAATAAAGTTAAAACACACCCTCAGAGCATGCACAAAAATAAACTCAAAATGGCTTAAAGACTTAAACATAAGACACGACACTATAAAATTCCTAGAAGAGAGCATAGGCAAAGCATTCCCTGACATAAATTGTACCAGTGTTTTCTTAGGTCAGTCTCCCAAGGCAATAGAAATAAAAACAATAACAAATGGGACCCAATCAAACTTACAAGTTTTTGAACAGGAAAGGAAACCATAAAAAAAAAAAAAAAAAGACAAAAAGACAACCTACAGAATGGGAGAAGATATTTGCAAATGATGCATCTGACAAGGGCTTAATCTCCAAAATATACAAACAGCTCATACAACTCAACAACAAAAAAACAACCCCATCAAAAAGGTGGGCAGAAGACCTTAATAGACATTTCTCCAGAGAAGACATACAGACGGCCAGTAGGCACACGAAAAGGTGCCCAATGTCACTAATTATTAGAGAAATGCAAATCAAAACTACAATGAGGTACCACCCCACACTGGTCAGAATGGCCATCATTAAAAAGTCTACAAACAACAAGTGCTGGAGAAGATGTGGAGAAAAGGGAACCCTCCTACACTGTTGGTGGGAATGTAAGTTGCTGCAGCAACGATGGAAAACAGTATGGAGGGTCCTCAGAAAACTAAAAATAGAATTGCCATGTGATCCAGCAATCCCACTCCTGGACATATGCTTGGACAAAAGTATAATTCAAAGAGATACATGCACCCCTATGTTCATAGCACTATTCACAATAGCGAAAACATGAAGACAACCTAAATGTCCAATGACAGATGAATGGCTAAAGATGTGGTACATGTATATACAATGGAATACTACTCAGCCATAAAAAAGAATGAAATAATGCCATTTGCAGCAACATGGATGCAACTAGAGATTACCATACTAAGTAAAGTGAGTCAGAAAGAGAAAGACAGGGACTTCCCTGGTGGTGCAGTGGTTAAGAATCCGCCTGCCAATGCAGGGGACATGGGTTCAAGCCCTGGTCCAGGAAGATCCCACATGCCATGGAGCAACTAAGCCTGTGCACCACAACTACTGAGCCTGCACTCTAGAGCCCACAGGCCACAACTACTGAAGCCCGCGCACCTAGAGCCCGTGCTCTGCAACAAGAGAAGCCACCACAATGAGAAGCCCATGCACCACAATGAAGAGTAGCCCTCACTTGCTGCAATTAGAGAAAGCCCATGCTCAGCAAAAAAGACCCAGTGCAGCCAAAAGTAAAATAAATTTATTTTTAAAAAAAGACAAATACCATATGGTAGCACTTATATGTGGAATCTAAAATATGGCACAAATGAACTTATCTACAAAACAGAAACAGACTCACAGACATAGAGATCAGACTTGTGGTTGCCAAGGGGGAGCGGGGAGGGAGAGGGATGGACTGGGAGTTTGGGGTTGGTAGATGCAAACTATCGTATTTGGAATGGATAAACAACAAGGTCCTACTGTATAGCACAAGGAACTACATCCAATCTCCTGGGATAAACCATAATGGAAAAGAACATAAAAAAGAATGTATATATGTGTATAACTGAGTTACTTTGCTGTACAGTGAGATTGGCACAATATTGTAAATCAACTATACTTCAATGTTTTAAAAACTGTTGAAGCCTTTGAAGAATTACTTTGTAAATCAGCCAGGGTGTCCTATAATTGTGCTATAAACTTTTTTAAATAAACAAGTTGCCTAATTGCAGTTGCATTTTTTTCAGAATTCATTGGAAATCTGTAATCAAAGAATTCAACAAATGGAGTGCCAAAAACCTTAAGTTTTTGAAAGTTTTGATGAATCGCAGTTATTAAAAACAAAACTGGCAACAGGACATTAAAATCTATCCCTACAAACACCAAGGAAGAAATGAACAAATTAAAACAGTGAGAGCTCAATTATGCACAGTATTCTGAAATTTGTAAATACACCTTGGGTATATTATAGGAAGAATCTTCTAATGGCTTCCTTAATTTTAATTCGTTAAATGTATATTCTAGAATGGAATGGAATGAAATTGAGAAGGCTTAGATTTCACATCCTCTAAATTTGGCATAACAATTAAAAGAATAATAGAGCAACTTATTTGCATTTTGTGTTGTGAAAATATTTGTCAAAGGCACTCTGAATGGAGAGACTGTGAACCAGAGGGCTGAGATATTTACACTTTCCCAATGAAAAAAAATAGAATTGAGAGTCTCCTCCATTTAGCAGAATTTACTCTGAGTTCTACCTTACTATCAACCATAAAAATGAAACTTTGAAGAATGTTGCAGGCAACTGTATGAAAATTTTTAGAAGTCCATATTTTTTAAAAAGTACTACCTTCTTCTGAAAAATGCCAGTTATGACATGGTGTTAGAGCTGATGCATCTAAGAACCTGCTCAGCATGTGAGTACAGAGTATTTCACTTATTTTTAATGTTAAATAATATTTTAAGTTTTTGTTTAAAAAAAAAACTTCACTAACACAACATTGTAAATCAACTATACTCCAATAAAAAAATTAATTAAAAAAAACTTCACTATGCCAGATATGTTATTTTTTAGGTTCACCATAATAATAAACCAATTTGTTAGACAATAAATATCTCAAAAAGTATATAATTTTATCTCTAACCTCTTTGTTCTCAAAAATGTTTCTGTTTGCTATAATGGAAAAGAATCTGAAAAAGAATATATATATATTCTTTTATATATATATTTATATATATATAAAAACTGAATCACTGTGCTGTATACCTGAATCATTGTAAGTCAACTATACTTCAATAAATAAATAAATAAATAAAGATTTCTGTTTGGACTATAAATTAAATGGTGACCAGATCCAGATGCCAAACTACATTTTGCATATTCAAGACTCATTATGGATTAAGAAGACAGCTTGAAACTTCAGTTTCATTGAAGTATTTGTATTCTCTTGTATTTAATGAAATCAGAAAAAGAATAGTGTAAATAAAAGGGAAAAATTTCACCAGCAGCAACCAAATAAGGAAAGCGCATAATCTAATGCAATAAACTTCAAGATCTAGCCATGATGGAAAGAAACAGAAAGTGGTAGAGCAATAGCCAGTGGAATAGTGGCGACTTACAAGGTTACTGAGGCAAAGGGGGACCCAGAAATATCACGCCCAACCAAGATGTCATTTTAGTATAGAGATATTTTCAAATATAAAAAAGTTCAGGCAACATTTCACTAATAAGCACTTTTGAGGGGGAAAAAATTAATAAGATCCAGATATTTAAGAGATGAACCAACTGAGGAATAGAGAAAGCCAAGGTAAAATGGTCATGAGGATTGAATCAAATATACACCTAATTTTGAACAACTGAGAATTACAGGACAGAATGCCATTGTTATAAACCTGGACGATGGAAAGAATAACAAAGTACAATTAAAGAAAATAGAAAAAGGGTGTGCCCAATTTTATAAAAGTGCTCAATTTACCTTGTCTCTTGTCTAAGTAGACACATAGAAAGATATCTTAAAGGCTCTTAAAACCTTTTGGAATAAAACATCTTAGGGCCGTAATCCTGGTTTTAAGCAGTTCTTACTCATTTTTCTCCCAGAAGGAGGGAGTAAGTAGGACAGTTTTTGTTCAAGACATACCAGTCTTTTAAAATTTTTTTCATGTTCTTGAATCATCCTGCAGAGATGTAAAAAAGCGATGATTTTTTTACTTGTTTGTTTTGAGTTCTGTTTCTATTTCAGAATTTTATCTCCTTAGTCACAAACTCTTTGTTCACAGGCAGTTTAAACATTTAATAATTTAAAAGATTTTACTGCGTGTTTAATCTTACGGGTCAAGTGCTTGTGATTTTCGGAGTTTCTGCATCAGAAACTCTGGAGGCGGGGCCAACAGTCTGTGTTCCACCAAAGCCCTTCAGTCGATTCTGATACGCACTAAATAGGTTTGGCTGGGGGCCCCGAGAGTTTGCATTTGTAGTTCCCAGGTGATACTGATGCTGCTTCCCTGGGGACACACTTTGAGAACCACTGCTAAAGGGAAGGTGAGTTGGAAAGAAGCCCATCTGGAAGTAGTTGCCCCACCTAGGCCTTTGAGGCGCTGTGACAAGGAATTGCGAAGTTCTGCAGAGCTTCCCTGAAGGATTCTGACCCACTGGTCTCCGCCTGGCTGTCATCTCCTTATACACCTCAGAGAGGACATTGTAAATAATGACAATAGCTGACAGTTACTGAGTGCTCATTACCTGCCAGGCACTGTTTTAGATACTTTCCGTGAGTTCCTCGCTTGTTAACCTCTGAGATGGGTAGTCTTATCCCATTTTACAGATGAGAAAACTGAAGCAGTAATTTCCCAAAGTCGCATAGCTAGTAAGTGGCAGAGCCACATGCAAGCTGTCTGACGCCAGAGCCTACACAACAAAAGCCACATCAACAACAGTTCAGATGATTTGATGTTCTACTGGAAGATGACACCACTCAGTTCTAGAACTTTGTACAAAGTTACTCTCTTCTATCTCAGTGAAGTTTATTCCTTCAGCTTCTAAAATGATTTAAAGCAGTTCAGCAAATTATATGATACAGAGTAGAAAAGTTGCAAATAAAAATAGACGCCAACCAGAAGGGGAAAAAATGTTACCAAATCTGAAGATGGGCAACTCACGTATGAGTGTGTGTGTAAGTAGACCAAAGACTTGGGCTCAATCTCAGGAGTAAGTTACTGCCGGGTTCCTCGTGTAGAAACGTTTGATAACCATGTCTGTTCATCGTCTTCAGTAGTTTCACAAAAAGTATAGTTAACAGTGTTCAAATGGATGTGTCCTATATCAGTAACCTAAAACCAAAGGCATGAAGTCAGAATGTGACCTGGAGAAAAGATTTCCTGCCTAGTCCGAACAGAATATTATCCCGTTACTTGTTTTCTAACAGCCTGCTCTTCTCCTAATCTCAGGTAAGGTCAGAACTAGGAAAGATTAGCAAGTGTTCATTAGACTTTCCCACATAACAGGATTTTTTTATTTTGTTTTTAAATTTCCCGCCAACAGAAATTTGTATTGTATTCGGAGAGTAAAGACTATTTAAATTCTATTGTGCTTCTATAGAGTTAGATGCTCTCCAAAATAAAAATGATTATCTAACTTAGTTTAGATGGTGGTGGAAGTAAAATAATTGGAAAGTGCAAAGTATACTCAGAAAATGTGGAAGTTAAGATTGGGTGTAGGTAAGATTACCTTATGGTAATCTGATTTCTGAGAATAAGATGTAAAGTTGAGAAGGAAATTTAGATTTGATAATCAAACACTATATTTCGTTTTAGAGACGATATTCATTTTGTTGATTATTGATTATTTAGCCTTTTCTCTAGTCTTAGGACTTAAGTAGATGTTCTTAACCCTTTGAGTCTCCTTTAAAAACACAATGAAAGCTATGGGCCACCTCTCTTAAAAAAACAAATAGATCAACATGCAAAATTTTATATATGATCATGAAAAGAAAAATGAAAGTTATAGGACGTAATTTTGTAAAAGGTCTTTCTAGACATCCTAATATATTTCTTCTTGGATCTAGTAATTATCTATTCATGTAATATGTTTAAAGAGTTGAATTTTCTGGTTAATTTAAAATTCTGCTTATGTCATATTTTATATCAATACCCAAAAAAATCACTTTTCAAAGAATGGAATACAACAGCTATGCCATCTATCTTTAGTGATTATGAAAGCCTTTCAGGATCTTGTAATTCCTTAGAAACAATATTAGCAACCCTAAATTTTATTTAATATGCAAAAATAATCCAGTGTACTTCAGTTTTTTCATATTTAGGTTGCAAATGTTTGAACTTACTGTAATAAGATTCTCTCATTTTTGTGTTTCAGAATTGCCATTGCCTTCAGAAAGTGTCGATATTATTATTTCCGATATTCCATTTGGGAAAAAGTTTAAGTTAGGAAAAGACATCAAACACATTATACAAGAAATGGAAAGGTAAGTTGTTGAATTTATTTCCATAATTTTTGAGCTATTGGGCATTTAACCAAAATGTATCATAGCTCTTAAGATTTGATTGCATTTTAGTAATTTCCCAGTTTTTATAGCTTAATTTTCTAAGGTTTCAAATCAGAAGTTTATAATTGAAATAGTTATTCTATATCATCATACTATAAGTTTATTCAGAAAAAGATATTAATTTTTCATTATTACCTGAAATTTGAATATCTAAAACAATGACATATTTCAGTCTCTGAGCTAGTTAATTTACATATTTACTTCTAATTCTCCCCAAAACCCTGCCTCCTATGTGTTAATCCCCTGCACGTTACTGGAGAGAACCTGGGACCCAAAAAGATTATCTTTCTCAAGATCACAGCGCTACTAAGCAACAGAACAGAATTTACATACAGAACATTCAGTCACATAGAATGGACACCTTCATTGTTGATTGTTAAATGCAAAGGTGCTATTCATGTAGTGTTTCTAAGGTCAACCTCAGGGAAAGTATTTCTTGGAGAGGTTCAAACAGTGAGGCCTGAATATGTATTTTCCTGATCATTTCAGTTGATAAAAGGGAGAACCTTTCACAGAGGAATGAAAGGACATGGATAAGGAGTCAGTTCATATTAAATTGTCTCAACTGAGCATTTGATGGTGCAGGATAACACACACGGTCAAGAGCCTGTCTGTAACCCTGTTACGCAGTTACCTAACTCATGACATCACCTGGCATCTCAGCACCTGTAGTTCAGACATTTCCTGAGCTCCTATATCCCCTTCTGCCTGACAGCACATTCCCCTCGAGATTTTGTAACTCTGACTTCATTTTAACATCATTTCAGGAGCTTCTGAAAAATACTGATGTCCATCCTCCACTCCTCCCCACCGAGGCTGACTTAACTGGTCCGGGGTAGAATCTGGGCGTTGGTATTTCTTAATGGCCCCCGAGGTGATTCTGTTGTGCCACCAGGGTTAATAACCACAGCCTTTGCTGGTGAGGTAGCTCATGGCTATGAAGCCAGCTCGTTGTGAGATACTACTCTGGGAGCATGTTACACTTAATATGGAAATTTACAGTTAACCTGAACTTTCCACCAGAGATGGTGGCTTAGCCTACCTGACGCTCTAGTGCTGTGTATTTTCAACATTTCCACAAGTCAGTGGAGGGCAGTGTTTGGAGTAGACAGTCTTTTCAGCTTTAGTAAAATTAGACCAGCCTCACTTTCTCTAGACCAGTTTTGGGTTTTGTTCTAGGTAACTGAAAATGAGGCAGTAATAGATATGACTGCCCTCACATTGTTTCAGGAAATTTAAGTTTTTACCTGAGAATCAGGAAGACATTCAAGATTTCCCACATAATTCAGGTGCCTCCATTGAATCAGTTCAAAGTTTATGTATTTGGACATGAGGAACTTTCCCTGCTCCTGTGACCAAGCTTCCTTGCCACCTGCCCTCAGCCTTTATCGTTTGGCCTTTGACTTTTCTTTTTTTTTTTTTTAATGTATGAGCTTAGCGACATCTGAATCACCCAGAAGGTGTGCTTTTTTTATTTTTATTTTTTAATTAATTAATTAATTTATTTATGGCTGTGTTGGGTCTTCGTTTCTGTGCTAGGGCTTTCTCTAGTTGTGGCAAGTGGGGGCCACTCTTCATCGCAGTGCGCGGGCCTCTCACTATCGCGGCCTCTCTTGTTGCGGAGCACAGGCTCCAGACGCGCAGGCTCAGTAGTTGTGGCTCACGGGCCTAGTCGCTCCGCGGCATGTGGGATCTTCCCAGACCAGGGCTCGAACCCGTGTCCCCTGCATCAGCAGGCAGATTCTCAACCACTGCGCCACCAGGGAAGCCCTTGGCCTTTGACTTTTCTGGTTTGAGGTTTCATACAGGCCGTGTAGTGTAATGTAGTGGTGAAGATCACCGGCTTTGGAGCCGGAACACCTGGGCTGTGATCTTGGCGCTATTACTCAGTAGTTCTTCCGCCACAGGCACGTTGCTGAACCACCCTGGGCCTCGTCTTGAAATAATAGAACCTGCTTCACAGCATCGTCCTGAGGAGTCAGCGGATTTAGAGCTCTTAGAACAGTGCTGGGCACCTACAAGTGCTAACTGTTAGCTCCTTTTTAGTGTAAACCATTTCCAATGCTTTGGGAAAGTAGATGGGGATATATAAAAATATATATAAGTACACATACCTTTTTTTCCCCGTGGTTTACCAATAGTTTAAGGCTCTAGATAGAAAATGGAAGGGAAGGGAGGGGGAATTTTGTTAGTAAAAATAAGAAAAAATACAAGAGGTCAGTAAACCTGTTTACAATAGGCAATAGAAATAGTTGGCCCTGAATGTAAAACAGCACTGGATTCTTCAAGAAAGAACATGCAATCAGAATTTTAAATTCCCAGACAGATAATTGCTCTGGTCAATTATTTCCTCCTTCAATTTATTTCAGCAATAACAATTTCATGTATGCAAAGCGCTTCAGAGAAGTATAATATTTGCGCTTTCCTCTCAAATATAACCATGTAAAACAGATGAGCAAAATTAGAAATTAAACTTGCTAAGCTTGAAGGAAGAAGTCACTACATCCCCAAAAGACTTGAGGTGGATTCATGGAAGAAACATGATTTCAATGAAATTTAGAAATTTGCAAAGAATAAAAAAGGAGACCGCACCATGTTTTATACATACAGATAGTCAACGAGTATTTCTTGAGTAAATAGTGAAGCAAAAAGCGTGTTCAAAAAACAGTGAGTAGGACTTCCCTGGTGGCACAGCGGTTGAGAATCCCCCTGCCAATGCAGGGGACACAGGTTTGAGCCCTGGTCCCGGAAGATCCCACATGCCACGGAGCAACTAAGCCCGTGCGCCACAACTACTGAGCCTGCGCTCTAGAGCCCGCGAGCCACAACTACTGAGCCCACGAGCCACAACTACGGAAGCCCGTGTGCCTAGAGCCCATGCTCCACAACAAGAGAAGCCACTGCAATGAGAAGCCCGTGCACTGCAACGAAGAGTAGCCCCCGCTCGCCGCAATTAGAGAAAGCCTGCCCGCAACAACAAAGACCCAACACAGCCAAAAAATTAATTAATTAATGTTTAAAAAAAACACCTCATTAAAAAAAAAAAAATGAATATACCAGACTTGGAACAGAGATTATTGGTAGAAGGTTAAGGCCTAATGCCTTCCAAGTTCAAATAATTTGGGTATTTGTATCAGCTACCCTTAGTCTTGCAGGTTCACATTGCAAAAGAGAAATCTCTTTTGTGTTGTTTGATACAGAGTTTCCCCCAACTTATTGACCGCATAATTCTTGTTGGTTTTTTTTTTTTTTTAGCAAGAATTAATCTCTCATACTACACTAGTGTTCAGAGGAATACAATTTGGGAAATGTTGCTTTATAATTTCTGAATAGCTTTCTTAGTAACAAATTATGTATATATGATCATGGCAAGTTGCCTAGAAGAACATTTATCAAAAATGTTCATCTCTGAGTAGCAGGATTTCAGGTGATTTTTACTTATTTTCTCCATTATGTGAAAAAATTTACAATAAATTAATTGGTGAATGTCCTGCTAGACATTGTTCCATGGACATACACACAAATAGATAACATGTTTTCAATTCTAGCCATACATAAATAGGATCATCCTTAATTTACTGCACTGTATAACCTTGTTTTTTTTCCACTCAAAAAATATGTCATGATAGTATGAGTGTGTTTCATGTTTGGTAATTGCAATCATTGTTGCTTTTGTTGTGGTCATCCATGTACAATGCTTGGTGTCAGTCTATTTATCTCTTGTAAAAATAAAATACAGTGTGTGTGTGTGAAAAAAACAAAAAACAAAAACAAAAACAAAAAAAAAAAAAAAAAAATATGTCATGAATCTCCTTTCTGATCAGTTGTTATAACGTACATGATACACCATTATGTAGCCCGTATACATAACAGGGATGAGCATTTAGGTGACTCCCACTTTTTCATTTTAATAAAGAACAACACTCTGAACATCTTTGCACCAAAAGTTTTTCAAACTTACTGTAATAACCAAGTTACTTAAAACCACAGTGCCTCAGCTTCTTCATCTGCAAAATGGCTGTGCTAACAGAATATACTTGAATTCTGAGGATTAAATGATATATAATACAAAGCATTTGACACAGTGGCTGGCACATAATAAGTACTCAGTAAATATTAGCTGTCACTGCCATTATTGTCACTGTTATTATACTACTGCTCCTGCTTCTACTCTTATATCTTAGAATAATTTCCTAGAAGTGAGATTGCTGGGTCAAAGGTAATGTACATTCCATATTTTGGATACATTATTGCTAAACTGCTGTCAAAAAAGTTATAGCAGTTTTTGTCTTTGGGAGTACTCATTTTCTCCTAATCTTGCCATCCTAAGTATGGTAATCCTTTTATTTTTGTTAATGTGGTAGGTAAAAAGTTATAGCTCACTTATTATCTTAATGACGTTTTCTCCTGCGTGTTTAGAGATACTTGTATGGCTTTTGTTTCTGTCCCCTGGCACAGCCATATCTGTCCTCATCTCGCCCCCTCCTCTCCCAGTAGCCTGGGTTTATCCCCTTGGTCCCTACCTCCTCAAGGATCGTTCTCTGCCCACTTCTCATTCTTATCTTCAACCTGTTCATCTCCTCGTTCTTTCCAGATCCAGCCATCCCTTCCCAGGACACTTTTGTGGCCTTGCATATCCACCCGCTGTACTAGGCACTGGGGCTTTGGCTGTGAACAGGACAGAGCCTCTGCCCACGTGGGGCTGGCACTCCAGCGTGGGAAGACAGATCATGAATGAATCAACAGGATAATTTCAGGTCATGATTGATACCATGAAGGAAACTAAAAAGGACATTTTTGCCAGAGAGTGACTAAGAGAGAAGCAGTGGCTACTTGAGATAGATGCTCAGGAAAGGCCTCTCCAAGGAGATGGTGTTTGAGCTCTGGGACCTGAATGATGAGAAGCGCACAAGGGAGTGGGTGTCAGTGCCACACGAACAACAGGGCTGGACGTCCTGAGGCCAGAAGGGAGGCTGGTGTGTGGAAAGCACAGTGGGCAAAGGGAAGCAAGCAAGTGGGAGTTGAGAGTTTCTTTGAAGTATAATGTAAGAGAGAGAGGTCTCGGGGATCTGCAGTTGTGTCCTGTGTGGAAACTGGGAAGGGGAGGTGGGGGAGATGGAGACGAGAATGGGAACCAGGCCTGTCGGGTTGCGCTAGCGCAGGAGGAGCCCGAGCATAGGAGGAAGTGGACGAATCTGTGACGTCGTTTGGAGGCAGATTCGTCTAGATGGTCTGACTGTTTAGATAAGGGGCAGCTCCTTCAGCTCCTGACGTCTTTGCTGGGTGTGGCAGGGGCTTCCCTTAAGTCTTGGTCCTCTAGCTGTGCCTGGTTTCCTTCCCTCTACAGCCGAGCTTCTTCAAAGAGAAGTCTACACTCGCCATCCCTGCTTCTTCACCTTCCCGCCCCCCCTTGACTCCGGCAGACCAGCATTGACTCCTGCCCTCGACTAAGATTGCTGCCCCCAGGGTCACTAACAACTTCTCATACCCTCGTCGCTTGTTAGTCCTGTAGCATTTGACGCTGTTGAGACTGTTCATGCCTTTCTTGAAACTCTACTCTTCTGGCTTCCATGACATCACCGTGGTCCAGACTTTCTCCTAGGCTGTTTCATGGGCTCTTCCTCCTCCCTTGAATGTTAAGTCTGTTCCTTGGCCCCTTGTCTCTCCTCTCTCTGTTCTGCCACCCCAGGTGATCTCATGCCCCATGATGGCTTCACCTGCCATTTATTTACTCCTGGAAACTGTGAAATCTCCACCTCGAGCTCTGGTCTTTCTCATCACCTCCAGGCTGGACGTCCAGCTGTCTGTCAGCCCCCAAGCTCGGCACATTACAAACAGGGCTTGTAAGGGCTCTTCCCCTCTCCCTCCCCCTCCTCCCGCCACCCTCTGACCTGCCCTTGAGCTGAAGTACCTTCAGTGCCGCCTCCTCTTCGCTGCGCCCCGTCTTCACTCCTTTCTTGGCCTCCAGCACCCCCCTTGCTCTAGTCGCTCCCTGCCCCTCGGCCTGGCCCGCACCTGCTTGGCCTTCACACCCACTGCAGGTGCTCTCATCCTCTGGGGGTTTTCCCCACACTCAGTGCCCGGGTGTGGGTCCCACCTGAGGTGCTCCCGCAGCACTTCACTCTCTAACTCTTCCCTTGCCTCTCTCTCGCACTGTTCAGTCCTCTCTTTAGCAACTCAGGGGACAACATGTCCTTCATCACTTTTTCCACAGAAGTACCATACAGACTTTGGTCAGATGGTTGAGAAAATGAATTCTCCTCCACAAGCTGACATTTCAAGGTCTTCCCTTCTTTTTCTGATCTTCCCTTTTGCCCTTTCTTTGTTCATGTCCTCACTCCTTCCTGGTGACTTTCTTCTGCCGTCAGCCTGCTGCCTTTCACATACGCCAATTCCTCAGGATTCTTTCATTTGCCTTTTCCTTTGTACGCTCATTTATTAAACTGTGACTACAAATTACTTTGAGGCTTGCCTTTTAAATAGAGTAAAAATAGATAATTAAAGCAGATTTGTACTAGTGATTTCATAATTACTATAATGAATATGCATTATGGAAGATACTACCTAATTATCAGAATCCTCGCATTTAAATAGATAAAATTAAATTTCAAATTAAAAACAGCAAGTATTTTAAACAAAGTGGGATTGTGTGTTGTCTACAAAGGGGGGAATACTCCTACCAATTACCATTTTTTTTTGTCACAGAGTGCTTCGTGTTGGCGGGACCATTGTGTTGTTGCTTAGCGAAGATCACCACAGGCGCCTTAAAGGTTGTGAAGAGAGCAGCGTCCCTTTGAATTCCAAGGGCAGCCGCACAGATAAACCTGGAAGCACAGAGTGCTTGAATCCTGAAGGAAAAGCTGCCATATCAGAGCCAGCGTCATCTTCACTCGCAGCCAGTAACCAGGAGCGCTTGGACAGAATGCCACCATTCGGCTCTTTGGTGCCAGTGGAACGCTACAGAGTTAGCCTTGGAAAAACAGATGCGCTCATATACAAATACAGGAAGTTGCACTCCCCTGGGCAATAGCAGGCTCGCTGCTGTAAGCCAGGTTCAAGTCCTTATACGTCAGCTGTACAGAGTGGAAGATGGTTGTCTCCGGAATCTTGACAGTGCGGGAGGCTTCCAAGTAAACAGACCCCCCTAAGACAGGGCCGTGGCTGCTGGACACCTGTTCTTAATAAGAGCTTCTGTTTTACACTCTAAAGAGTGTTTCTGACAAAGAACAGTTAATGGGTATTTGAACTAAAGGACTCTTAAACTTCGCCTTCTGTCAGAATATGAAAAGGTCTGCTCTGCTTGCACTATTTATGAGCAGAAAATTCAACTTCAAAGCAAAAGTTTTCAGAGGCTCACCATAAAGTATATCTCACTCATCACACGTTTAGTAATATTTTCACTGTCACATTTTTTGAAATGTAGAAACTTTTATGTTTTGATATCAACTTCTTTTGATATTAAACTTGATTTTTTGAACCTGTCATTTTCTTCTCTGTTGGAATGAAAATAACTTTTATTTGCAGTACATTTTATATGTCCCATATTATGTAAAACATCAATGGGAATAATAATATGAATTAAGCCAATATCCTCCAACATGACGGAAGATAAACTTTTTTTTGTGAAAGTATTAATAAATTGTCACCTCACTCTCATTTAAATTGAATGCATTCCTTGTGTTCACTATTTAAAGAAACAGGAAATGGATGAAAACTATGATTTCGTTTTTTTCAGTAGCCCGATGTAGTGACTTAGCTTTGTGGCTGCTTTAGTACCATTTGAACAACCTTTCCACACTGGGGAAAATTCTCACCTTGTGAATCCCACCTCTCCAAAATAGAAGCAAAAACTTGTTTTCCAGCTAGGGTGTGGCATGTAACCTAGGTCCAGTGTCAAGGTCCACTGGTCAGTGTGGGGCGAGTGCAGCACAGGTGATATGTGGTATTTTTACCTGGGAGCACCTCACAGTGGGCCCAGTGGGACTGTAGCCTATCACGTATTTATACAGTAAATATTTATTGCAAACCTACTATCTGCCAAGGCACTGTTCCAGGCCCTTGGAGCATATCAGTGAACCAAACAGATCCCTGCCCTCATAGGACTTAAATCTAGTGGGGGAGACAGGTAAGAAATGATAGACATAACAGGTAATTTATTTGATAGGTTAAAAGATAAGTGGAGGGGGCTTGCAGGGGGAGAGTAAAGCAGAGCAGTGATTAGGGGCACACAGGAGGATGGGGACAAGTGTTCTGCATTCTTAATAGAGAATGTGAGATTTGAGAAAATATGTGAAGGACATGGAAGAGTGTCCAGGCATATGGAACAGCCATTGCAAAGGCCCTATGGCAAGAGGGTGGCTGATGTGTTTGAGGCACAGCAGAGAAGCACCAGTGGCTGGAGTAGAGTGAGTGGAGAGGAGAAAGAGAGGGGTTAAAGAGGAAGTGAGTGGTTGGGGGCAGGGGGGCAGGTTAGATCGCATAAGGCCTTGAAGACTGTTAGAAGGCTTTGACTCAAAACCACTGTAGAGTTTTGAACAAGTCACAATCTAACATACATTTTACAGGATCACTGTGACCACTGTGTTGTGAATCGATTGGAGGGAGGCAAGGTGGGAAGTAGAGAGGCCAGTTGGGAGTTTTTTGCAATAATCCAGTTTTTTGCAATAATCTTGCCCCAGGGCAGTAGCAGCAGAGGTGGTAAGTGGCAGCTGGATTCTGGATATATTTTGCAAGTAGAACCAGCAGGATCTGCTGATGTGTTCGATGTGTGACGTGATCAGTGGAGAAGAGGCAGGAATGACTATAAGATTTTTGGCCAATCACCTGAAACAGTGGAGTTTCCTAGTCAACTGTTCAAGGGAAGACTACAGGAGGGCCAGGCTTGGTGGGAGATACCAGAAGTTTAGCTTCAGACTTGCTCACTTCGAGATGGGCATTAAACACCCAAGTGGAGGTGCTGAGTAGGCAGTTGAATATATAGTCTGCAGTTTAAGCCAAACGTCTGTTCTGGAGACAGGAATTTGGGAATTTGCAGCATAAAGGTGCCATGAAACTGGATGGGATCACCAAAGGATGGAGTGGAGGAAAGAAAGGAAGAGGAGCTGGGCCAAGCCCTAGGTTCCTCCAACAGAAGAGGGATCTGCAAGGGAGACTGAGAAGGAACAACCAGTGAGGCAGGAAGAAAACAAGAGCGGTGGCCTGGAAGGCAAATGAACAAAGAATATGGTGGAGGGAGTGACCAACTATTAAACGCTGCTAACCAGCCTAGTAAGAGAAGGACTGGAAATTGACCGTTGGATTTAGCAATGAGGAGGTCATGAGTGACCTTGACAATGGGAATTTTGATGGCGCGGAGAAGAAGCAAAACCACACTGGGTTGGGCTTCAGAGAAAATGGGAAAAGAGCCAGAGGTAGTGAGTATAGGCAACTCTTTCAACTAGTGTTGCTGAAAAAAAGGGAGCAAAGAATGGAGGTAGTAGGTTGGCAGGGGACGTGGAGTCGAGAGAATGACTTTCTTTTAAGATGGGAGAAGTAGCAGCATGTTTTTTTTTATGTTGAAGAGAATGTTGCAGGAAAAGCAAAAAGCTGATGAGCTAACACGCCAGAGCCATGTCCTTGAATAAGGGGATGAGTCCTCACGAGGAGGAATTAGCTTTCAATAACAGCGTGAATAATTTCTCCATGGTTACAAGTGGGAAGAAGCATGCAGGCATTTCTGCCATAACAGGATAAATGTGCTCCTGAACATTTTCTCATTCCCAAACTCATGCACTAAAAATAAAAATTTATGGAAAAAATAGGGTTGGGGCAGACCATTCCAAACCTATCCAACTTTGCAAACTGCACACTAGCAAAAGCACCAACAAACATAGTTTTCAAAAACTTTATACACCTAACAAATAAATGCATCAGAAAATAAAGGATTCCACCTTTCCAAGAAAAGGGCGAAGACAGCTTGCTAGAATTTGGTAGGAGGAAGGGTAGAAGCTGCTGAGTTACACAACAAGCACTTCCAAGACAGAATCCGTGGCCAAACCACCAAGACCTGGAAGGCGCAGTGAGCAGGCGTTACGTAAAGTACCTTATTCTTCTGCAGCTCCTCCATTCAGCTCATCCTATTGGTGTCCTTCACATTCGGCTGCTTTTATCTGGTGGAACAAAATATTAATGTGCTGGGGGAAAAAATCACTTGTGATCCAACCCAATTTCCACATTACAGTGACATCATCCCCCTACTTAGCAATAATATTTAATGTCCATTACAGACACACGCAGGGTAGAACAGAGTGTAAGTGGGAGCAGATGCTGGAAGGTGGGCGGATGTGGTGGTGGAAGGCTGTGGAAGTTCACTTCTGACTGTTTTAATTTTGTCAGTGAAAAAGCATGTGGTAATTTCCCCAGTTCCTGAGCCTGTAGTTGGAACAGTTCCCCTCGGCAATGAAAGAATCCGCACAGTGGCTTCCGAACCACGGGCTAAGGGTGTCTATTATTGGAGGACCAAGGTCACATACTCCCCAGGTTCCCCCTTCCTACCAAAATGGACAAACAAAAGCAACGCTGTCTCTTTGTATGAACCGCAGCTCTTAGTGCCACCGAGAAGAAAGAGGCACAGATGCTCAGTGGAGTGCTTTGGCATCTGAAGGCAAGCTATGTCAGCCTGGGGTCCGCTGCTTTGACTCATTTGCTTTTAATGGAGGCCTGAGCAGGGGAGGGCTCTCTGGCTGGTCCAGGCACTCCGTAAGCAGCTCTGCATTTTGCCAGCAGGACCCAGGAGATCTAATTATGCTCGGAGTGTCTGTGACCGGCCGGGATGCTGTGTGGAGCCAGCAGCAGATCCCAATAGGGAAAGTGCAGCTGCAGCCTCTTAGCTTTTGGAGCAAAGCCAAGCTTTCTTATGCAAGTAATTATTTTCCTCTTAGAAATAACTCTTGCTATGGAGGGCTTGACCACAGGAGACTGGGTGACCATGTGACCTAAACTGCCCATCTTGCAATTTGATCCACCAAGCCAAGAGTTCAGTGAGCCCAGCCCGGCAGCACGCCCTCGTCAGGTGGGAGTGGTATATATCAGCACTGGGGGCCACGTGGCGGACGGTGCCCGTGAGCTGCAGGGACCTTATCCTGCCAGGCGCCTCCTGCCTGCCCCTCCCCTTCCTCACAACCGTGGTCCCATGGGGGGAATTCCCAATGAGCAGTTTGCCAGAGGAAAAAAAGTCAAATCTGGTTTGGAGATGGCTCTGCCAGCTTTGCTGGCACCTGCTGAGGCATTTCAGCCCCACTTGGGGCCGAGGGACAATGGGGAAAGGAGATCGTCTCAGGGAGCAGAACTTGGAGTGGTCTGCATTGTACACTTTACCTAGAAGGAGAGATGACCTGGGAGGAAGGTAACCCACCATGTCATGGGCAGTGGCTACCACGTCGAAAGGATGGTCGGCGACATGAGAGGAGGTCTGGGGAAGAGGGATGTGGCTGGACATCTCAGAACGGGCCCCAGTGCGGGAGAGTCTTTGGGTCTTAACCACTGGAAAAGTCAAGAATGCCCACCATGCACGAGGTTCTAAGTGTTCAAGCGGCAGATTGCCTGCCCTGTGCCTTCTCCCCCTTTCCTCAGCCACCCTCGCTCAAAGGCCTCACGGACAAAGTGGCCATGGTTTCAGGGACAGAGATAATGCATTGGCCCAACAAGGGCTTCTCATCAAGGCTAACTGCCTGCTGCCCCCCGCTGATGAATTTTCAGCAGCAGTGACCAACCCCGAGACTTGTTATAATACCCCATCGAGGAGGGGGTTTAGAGTGGAGACCCTTCCCTTGCAGAGAGGGCAGTAATTTGTCCTCACTGGACTAACTGCTCCCTCTGGACTTGGATTCTCCAGACCAGACACACCTTTCATGACCTTCCCAAATTGCCTTATTCACTATCATTTGTTTCCCGGCAACAATGCTTTTCGCCAGAGTTCAGTTACAGTGGTGTGTGTGAGGCAATAGACCTAGGCTCACAGAATTTCTAGTCTTATAACATCTACCCATCACCTGAAACGTAAGGCCTGAGGGCAGGGTGGAATGGGCTACTCAACACTCAATTAACTGTGCCAGCAGAGAAGTCCTTGAGAGGCTGAGACGCCTCCCTGCAGGATGCTGTGTGTGCTATGACCCAGCGACCAGTAGATGGCGATCTTTCTCCAAAAGTCAGAAAAAAGGGACCAAGGGGTGAAAGTGGGAGGGATGCCCGTTACCATGTCCCTTCTAATGAAGCAGGCACCATGATGGAATCTACCTTCTGGAAGGGTGTCAAGCATCTAGCCTCAGGAGTCAGCAGGGACAGAGCGCAGCATTCAGGGCCCAAAAGCAATGGTACAAGCTGTGCTATGGGTACCCAGCAGAGGCTGCAGTGGGTCATTGTGACAACAGCCCTGTCATGTCAGTCGGATGGTGTTCCTGGATGAGTAGCCACCCAGACTAATTTCCTGCCCTCTTGAACACCTTAATATATTTTTTCAATGAACTCCTTTTCTGCTAAACTACCTAGAGTATATTCTGTCAATTGCAGCTGGAGACCCTGCCCCACACACCTGGGTTACTAAAGCCCACTCCTGTCCTCCAGGCACCGCCCATCTCATTCTCAGTAGTTTGTTCACATCTGTTTTGCATTTATCCTTTTGCCGAATTTTCCAGGTCTGTTTTATATTCTTTGCCACCTCCCACCCAAAATTGCTTTTAATGTGTTGGCCTCTCAAAGATGTTGAACGATACAGTCTTTTTCATTCTGTGCCTAAGCCTTACTTGAATCTTTAGGAGAAAAAAAATGTGTGAAGGTGGACATCTTGTGTGTGTAACCAAGATGCAGCAAATGGCAGGTAGAAAATGTGTTTCTTCATGGACTTGAATGACAGTGGTAGACATACTAAAAGGCAGTGGTTCTAATTACCTTTGCGTACTTGGCAGAATTAAATCATGGTTTCAGTGTCTGTTAAAATAGCTTTAATATCAAATGCACAAGACGATAAAGCTTTTTGAGAATTTTCAAAAGTTTGAGGATATCTTCTAGTTGGAGTATTCTGTAGTACTTTTCCCCCTTTGGCACAGGGTATGGCCACCAAGAACAGTAAATATTTCTTGGACTAAATTAAACTGGCTCCTATTAGAAGATAACAAATAGATGCCTGTGGATCTGAGGACAGTGAACCAAAGGGACACCCAGAGAGCCATGCGAGAGACAGCTGTCGGGGGAGACACCTACTCTCTACATAACCTGGAAAACTAAGCCTCATCAGGGATTCAAAATATATTGATTTTTCAAGAGGAAACACTCACTTGGATATTAGGTAAATATGATCGTGCAAGGAGCTATGCAAGAAAGCTTTTGGGCAAAAATTAGGTGAGATGCAAGTTCTTCACAGAAAAATCTTGGTAATACATCTTGAGGATTTTCACGCACGTTATACAAACACTACGTATTTTCAGAGTGTTTATAGCCTTTTCAATTCTCTTATTCTTTCGCTCATTCATTTGCTCCTTCATTCATTCGACTGCCAAGCACCTCTGGGAACTTGCTGCGTGTCAGGCTCTGGGGATGCTCGTTGGTAAAGCGGCCTTGCCTGAAATGCTGCTGGGACAGCTCTCTAGGTGAAGGGGCAGGCAGGGAGCAGGAGGGTGATAGCCAGAGGTCCCAGTGTATGACAGATAGGGTTATCCCCGACCTCTGGAAATAGAGGGATGAAAGCACCCTCTGAAAAAGCTCAACAAAGAGAGAAAGATGGACAGAGTCCAGGAAAGTATGAGAGTGAAAATGAATGGATTTGTGGGGAGTTTAAAAGAAACAACTGAAAACATGCCTAGGTGTGGTTAGCTTCGTCTTTTAGTTGCATCCTCTGAATTTAACATGTTCAAGAAAATCAAGAATTTGAAGTGTCATTTTGCCACCTGAATGCCACAATCATTTAACATTGTCAGTTTTCATCAAGTTCCTTCAGCAAGTAACTGCCTTCTCAACTGTGTAACAAATGAGAGCAATTACAACGGGTCCACCCCCTGCCCACCCCCTCCTCCTACACATTTTTTCCTACCATTGAGTGGCCATCCTTCGAGCTGCCCTTCTGTGGGCCAGAGGTTTTTTGGTTTTGTTCTTATGTAAGTCAGATGATACCACTCTCTTGCTCAAAACCCTCCAGTGATTTTCCATTTTCCTCAGAATACAACCCAAAGTCTTGACCTGGCCCCTGGCGCCCCTCTAACTTCATCTCTAACACACCCCCTTTCATTCTGGCCTCTTGCTGACGCTGGAATGTTGCAAAGCTCTGTCCCATTTCAGGCCTTCGGACTTGCTGGCCCTCTCCCTGGACATTTCCCCCTACGCCTACACAGCTCAGGCTCTCTGCTCAGAGGCCCGCGTATGAGCACGGCCATCCCTGGCCTCCCAACCTAAGCCGGCCACCACGGCACCCTTCACGCCTGGTCTCCTAGCCACTCCTCCGTTTCTCTTCATGTGGCTGACACGCTTGCCTGCTGGCTGTCTCCCAGCCGTTACAAGGGCCCCTCCATAAAGGCAGTGGCCTCTCTGATTTGCTCACAGTTTATCCCCTGTACTGAAGTCAGTCTCTGACACATACTAGGCACTCAGTGTAGATTTGGTAAATGAAGGCCCACGTGAAGATTCCCTTCCGTAGTCATCTGCCAACCAGACGAACAGAGCCAGAAAGGCCCCGGATGCTAGAGCAAGTTCCCCCTCACCCTAACCAAATCCATGACCTCCAAAAAAGAAAAAAATGTTCAACAGTTATTCCCCGCACGGAAATTTTTTTTCCCCGTTTTCCCTTTGTGACATTCGAACGTATGGGGTCATGCGGCACAGAGCAAGCTGCTCGGTCGTCACTAGGTAAAAGCCTGACATTTTCTGTGACACCCTTCTTGATTAGGTAGGCGTACCACAGCCCCGCAGGCTGATCGCTTTTAAAAATAATGAAATTGTACTAAATTTCACCTTAACCCATGACATTCTTCACTCCTCCGGCTCCCGCAGTATCTGTTGTGTTGTTTCGTTTGTTCGTTTTGACAAGGTTGTGAGAAGAGGGCGTCCACTTGTCCCGCCCTGCACGGCTCCACGCGACTCAGCCCCTCAGCCCATCCCACTCCAGCTCACCCACATTCTTCCCTCTCCTTCACTTCAGTTCTCTTGAAAACCATTTCCCACTCCTGTGAACCTTCTTTGAGCTGTCACTTGATTTGGAAAATTCTTTAAGAACTGGTTCATCCTTCAAATCAATACTGCATTAATCACTTGTGTCTTCTCCCCCAGATTACCTTTCACACTTGGTTTAGTTTCCATTCCCGAGTCCACTTTATCTGAGAAACATGGTGGCATGAGAGCGATTTACTGTATTCACAGCAGAGACATGTAAAGCACAGGCTGATGCTCCACCGACATGTTTGCAGGAATACAGATACCTACTTTGGTGACCTCGGAACCGCATTAGCTAACCTGCTGGGGGAGATTAGACACCTCTCCAGAGACTGGCTGAGAGATCCTGGGTTAATACTCAGAGTCTCAGTTTCCTCTGTTGTCAACAGGATGACAATCAGAGCCTCCATATACCTCCCAAGGCTGTCTTGAGGTTTGGTTTGGTTTTGTTTTGAAGTCACCATACAGCGACCAACCTCTCCAAGAGAAAATAGAAAATGAAGTACTCTCCTTGATTCATAATAAAAAACTTGGAGGATATCCTTATTTGACTCAACATCAGATGGCTTTACGTTATTGTCTGTGTAATTTCCATGCCCTATTTTCAAAATCAGTTCGCATTCAACTTGGATAAGTAAAAGTTTATAGAGGTATTCAAAGTATTTCGTGGGCTTCTCAAAAGTGTGGTTATTGAAAACATCCCTGGAGATCACATCAGCTCATGGATGTGTCCAGAAGTTCAGTAGAGACGACTGGCTTTCAGGACCACACATCAAGACGGTCACAAAACAAGGACTAAGATTCATGAGTCTCTGAGTTCCTATACTATCTCTAACCATATAGCCTCCTTTTTGAGTAGTTGCTTTTATTTAATAATTTTTAAAAAGCCATCAGGAATGCTTTCACAGGACAAAGGAAGGAGGACCTGCCCACTTAAATATTAATCTTTGAGCCATCCTGACATGGGAATTTCTCAAAATGTTCTGTCGGGGGGAGTGCCAAGAAGGTAATTAAAATTGCTGTCGTACCTTTAGGCTACTGCAGGGGACAGTGTCTGCTGAAGGTCACTCATGTAAGGAGAGGTTCCCTGCTTATAAAAATTCTGACATTCTTTACAGAATTACGAAGGGCAGTGTGTGCTCCGGTTTAGAAATGCAGCAGCTTGATTAAAAACTGCAGAGCAATAATTTCCAAGGGGAACCATGAAAAACGTGGGGGATGGTGAACCTATGTAGACGTATTAAAATTTTGAAAAATAAGCTCAGATGTGGTTAAAAGTGCACGATAGGGGTTTGTGCTGGGTTTCGGGTAGGTGACATGGATGTCATGTGGAAAAGTGGAAAGAGAAATGACTTTGGAGTGAGCAGGCCAGAATCCAAACCTTGGCTCGGCTACTTGGTACCTTAGGGAAGGTGATTTAACCTCTAGGAGCCTTAGTTTCTCCATCTATAAAGTAGAGGCTATAAAACCAAGATAAGGTTTGTAAGGAACACGGCCTGGAACAGTCCCTGAGGAAACTTAGTCCGTCCCTTCAGCGTCTCATCCATGTCGAGAGACAGAACTGGAGGGGACTTGAGAATCAGAGCTTTCTTTTCCGCTTCTCATTTATATCTAACATTTACAAGACTGAAGGAGACCTAGGAATTGGTAGGAACGGAACTCCAGCACCAGCCTCTTAGGATCAAGTGCTTTGAAAGTGGGAAGTGGTTTTCTGAGCACCTGAGAGGGTCCAGAACTAACAAATGGAAACCAGGGCTTAGGGAGAGATGAGAAAACCTCAACAATTCATGCAGGCGTCTGGGTCCCTTTTGTCCTCCTATGCTGAACAGCTTCGATCGGCGTGATGAGCTGTGACGGGTTTCACGTGTGGGGAATGAGTGTGAAGCCCGCTGGCGTCACAGCTGGGTGAATTTCAGTCCTGGCGCGGCCAGATCCCTAAAGCAAGTCTAGAAGTGCTCATCACAGTCAACTTGATTGACAGGCAAAGCCATGAGGGTAAAAATAAATGGCGTTTTATAATTCAAGAACTAAACATCCTGAGCGTGACAGCTGTCTGTGATTGTGAGGGACTTATTGTGTTCTGAGGGCATCTGTCAGCGGGGTCCCAGGCCCTTCTCGCCAGGATCTAGTGGAGCCTCCATGAACCCCCGATCCAGCAGTGCTTCCATGCATTTCCCAGAATCCCCAGAGGATGTCACTCCACATCTATGCAGCTGTTGAAGGAATTTACCTCTATGGTCCTATGTAGATTTAGAACGTTTCCTAAAGAGCCTGACGGTACAGTTCATCCATCCTCACAAACCCACACTCAAGGTGGTGGCGTCATCGGAGTTTTGGCCATCCAGAATGAGCAGGTGACGGGGCAGTGGTCTGTGCATTTTGTGCATGTCAGTAATGCCAGCCCTAAGACATGATGGAAACTTAAGGAAAGCAGGCCAATAGTCTCTGAGGTAGGATTTAAGCTGGGGGTGGCCAGGGCGTGACATCTGCCTTACCATTCACTCACAATCACTATATCCTTTCCTCTGTGGCTGGACTGAAATCTTCCCAATCACCACTAATTGATCAAGTTCACACTCAGACTGAATCCTATTTGCCAACCCTGGTATAGGCAGCTTCTGGAGAACAACTAGAAACCAAAGAGGAAGAGGCTGGCCATTGGATCACTTAGAGAGAAGGCGCATTAGGGTCATTGGACCGTATTCTCAACTACGGCTTTTCAATCCTGGGCTCCACTCAGTTAAGGATTTATCCTAACCTAGATGCCATCCTAGGTGACACTGGGTTTGCCATAAAACTTTGTGTTTTTTTCTTTTTTCAAATTATGGTATCCCCTTTTTGATACAAGAACCATAATTTCCTTAGTAAATAACCTAACTCTCAAAATTACTTAGTTGTCATCCTTGATATGTCCCTTCTTTCCCCGCTCCGTCCACTTCACCAGCACACCTCAATTCCATCTCTAAAATATATCCGCCCACTTCTATCTTCCTCGCCATCACATCTCCTGGACTCCAGCAACAACCCCTCCTCAATGAGCTTCTCCACCTCCTCCAGTCTTGCCTTCTTCTAATCCATTCTCCATCCAGCGACAACACTGACATCGTTAAAGTAGAAATCAGATCCCATTGTTGTCCTTCTTTAAAGACTCTTGTTGCTTTCCATTGCCAGAATGAAACCCAGTCCCCTTATGGAGGCCAGCCGGGCTCTGGCTATCCTGGAAATCTCGCCTACACCACTGCCCCCTTTGGCTCTTGCCACTCCAGCCCATGGTCTTCTCTCATTTCCTGTCTGCAGAGAGGCCCTGACAAAAGACCATGTGTAACCCAAGGTCTTACACATAGCAGGCAATATTTTACAGTACATGCTGACAAGAGAAAAAAATAGGAAATAAAGACAGAAAAGTATCTTACTTTTTAGCCAACCAATTTGTTTTCCTCTTAAGGTTGCTATAAGAAGACATGTTCTATGAGGTTTTATAACAATTAGAAATCTTGCTTTGAAGCATGGCAAAATATAGGTTGTATATGAAGAGGAAATATGTTGGATAGCCATGTTCCCAGTATGCAGTGGGGTGCCCTGAGTGTCTTCAAGCATTTGTCGTTGTCCTACAGCAAGGAGAACTTCCGGTCAAAGGACAGGGCCCTGGGGAAATTCAAATAATGCAATTTCAAAGGGTTAGGACTTCCCTGGTGGCACAGTGGTTAAGAATCCACCTGCCAATGCAGGGGACACGGGTTTGATCCCTGGTCCGGGAAGATCCCACATGCCGCAGAGCAACTAAGCCCGTGCACCACAACTACTGAGCCTGCACTCTAGAGCCCACGAGCCACAACTACTGAGCCCGTGCACCACAGCTACTGAAGCCCGCGTGCCTAGAGCCCGTGCTCCACAACAAGAGAAGCCCACGCACCTAAACGAACAGTAGCCCCTGCTCGCTGCAACTAGAGAAAGCCCACGCGTAGCAACAAAGACCCAATGCAGCCAAAAATTAAAACATAAATTAATTTTTAAAAATAAAATAAAATAAAAGGGTTCTTGGTCAGTATAGCGATTTGCTTTCAAAGGAAATCCTTTTTGAAGCACTCCCTTCAGAATTCCAATTAGAGATTTGAGACATATCGGCGCATAAATGGAACAGCTTTAAATTGAAGTGTAGAACAATATTGAGGTTACTAACATAATACTGTTTGAGCCATCAAATAAACATTCCACAGTATTTAATTCATAACACATTTCAAGTTATATCTGTGTTAGTGTGTGTTAATAGTCCTTTTAATTGCCAAGCTAGATTCTCATTCCATTTAGCCTGTTATGCTACCGTTTATTTTTTCATGGGTTCCCTAAAATTGGTGGTAAGGGAGTCAGTTCTGTCCAGGGCAGCAAATAGTTTGTCTCTGTGACTCTGAATTCATGCATTTCTTCCACAAAGGTTTATGAGCACCTGTTGGGTTCCAGGACTAAACCCTGGAGACAAAACTCAACCAAGACACAGTTTACACCTTGCAAGAGTCTCTGATCCAGTTAGGGGTGAGCAGGTGATTAGCATGCAGAGTGTAACTGGGCAGGAAAGGGGTTAAAGCAGGGCAGTGTGCTCAAGCCTGGCTTCTAGGAGTGTTGTGTTGAAGCTGAGACACAAGGAAAAGTCAGCATGAGCCAGGAAGAGTAAGGGCAGGTATCCCAACTCAGAGGAAACAGCATGAGCAAAGACCTGGCGTCATTAGCATTCCACACGCACTGGCCTCCACTGGGTAGGTTATCTTGACCTTGTGGCCCGAGTCTCCAGGATCCCAGGTCCCTCTTCATTCTTAGCTCAGGTAACCTTAGGAACCAGGTTCCTTAGCTCGGGTGACTGAGGCATACTCGTGCAGTACACCTTTGTGTTCTCAGATATCAGTTTCAACTAGGAAATCTTCGAGAGGCAAATGTATCCCCCACCACCACAAAAAAAAGTTAATAATGTACTTTTTATGTTACTGAGGATAGATTCAAATAAAATGATATGAAGTGAAATATACAAGCCAATGAAAACATAATTCAAAAGAAACTTATTTTTATAACTGGGTTGAACTACTTTAATCCGGGATTTATGAAATCATGTGGGGCTTGAAAGGGTGACTTGAATTTTTTACTTGTGTTGTACTGCATTTTACTAGAATAAGCTTCACAGGAGCAAGAACCTTGGTCTGTTTTGCTTCATGGATGTTTCCCAAGTGCCTAGAATACCACTTGGCACACAGTAGGAATTCAATAAATATTTGTTGAAAGGTACAAGGACTTTTATGGAGAAATTACATTCTGGGTAAGTTTCCTACATCCTGGACCCTTGATTATCAAGGGTCCACGGTGCTGTAAAGGAGGGGGTAGAATTCCCCTGGAGTGGGCAGCAATGTTCTAACATTGCAAATAAACCAAAAATGACATTGGTTAAAGGAGGGGCCTATGGGCCTATGGTTATCTCATCAAGGATTTGGGTAGAGCTCTCTTTTTTGGTAAATGGTAAATGTTGTCTATATATGGCAGACGGACATGAGTCTTAGTCTATAATCTCAGGTGTCCTGTAAATCCATTTACTTTCTATTCAAAGTCCTTTCTTGTAGGTTTAGGGGGAATTAGCCCTCATTCATTACTGCGGACACACACACAGCTGTACCAATGTCCCTGGACCTTCCAAGGGTCAGACTGGCTGCCACTGAGAAGCCCATTATTCCAAGGCTTGGTCCTTCCCAGCCCATTGATTCTGCTGGTCTGAAACCATGGTTGGGTCATGAGAGCCACTGTACCAAGGGCCCCAGTATCTCTGGACACCCCATATAGCCATCCTTGCCGAGGTCCTGATAACCTCAAGAAATGCATGGACCCAGCTAATCACAGGACTGCCATCCTTTTTCTCTTTCCAGTCTCCAGGATGCCCTTCAGCACTTCTAGCCCACAAAGTCAGTCCTCTGGCCTGTCCTCCCTTCTGGACCCACTGCATCCTCGCTTCAAGGAGATCAGCTACCTCTGCCTTCTGCCCTGCAAAAAATGCCTAAGGCAAAAACAAAACAAAACACAGCCTGGCTACAGGCATGCAACTAGAATTGGGACAGAGAAAACATAGGAAGAACAAACAAATTATCTCAACTAATTCTTCTGCTCATGCAGTACTGTGCAGCCATTTCAATCACTCCTCATTCGCAAGCCAATTAAGAAAACACCCCTAAGAGGAGCCTAAGGACTGGGAACCAAATGCGAGACTGGCAACATTTACACTCTGTGAAATGTAAATAGAAAGCAAGGAAACTTGCTCTGAGCTCACTTTGGCTGAAAGGCAGGGAAGCTCTGTTCTTGCCAACACACACTTGAATCCGAAGTGAACTCCCCTGGCTTCTGGGCAAATCTTTCTGGTGTGTGAACCCTTCAACCTTCTGTCATTCCAACGCTCTCTTCCCCTCACACCTCAAACCCCTGGGAAGCTTCTCAGAAACTTCAAAAGTCACTCACTCAGACGCTGCTTTGGTGGTTGGAATATAAATGCTCAAGTCTTGACATCTTCTATGGGGAATCTTTAAAGAAAACTTCAAAGAAACAGCTCTCCTGCTTTGAAAAGTAAGTAATAAATGCAAGTAATAAATGAAAATAATTGCTCCTTTCTATATGTCTCTGATCTCATCCAGAGGGATGGGTTTATTAAACAGGCCTGAGAGATTGCCAGGGAATACAGCCACAGGCCTTGGTGAGAGCTTGTGTGGTCACTGGGATCACCTAACCTCTTCCAAAAGGCTTATGTAACGATATGTGGACACCGTCACTTGGAAATCAGGCTTGATTTTTGGGTGGGGGTAGGTAGATTATCATTATCCTTTTACAAGTACCAAATCAGGCTTTATAATGAAGGGGAAAAAAGCATTTTTTATAAAATTAAAGTCTGAAGCACTATTGTACTTCTGGCATAGCACCTTCCCTCTTTTACAGACCATCTTTCTCACACGTTGTGCGTAGAATACAGGATAATGACGGAGTTAAGAGGAAAAGCGTAGAAGTTAGCTAGTGCCCACCCTTCCATTTAAAGATAAAGAAATACCATGGAAGGGTTTTAATTTTGTCCTATACCCACGCATAGAAAAAAATGAAGCAAGTGTTCTGAGTCTGCCCTTCAGCTTCATTATCAGTAAAATGGAATAAGAGTTACCTACCTGTATGGTCAGGCCACCCCAGATGGTTCTTCTCTTGCTCTCTGTACATTCTCTGCTCAACTCAACCAGTCCCTGTTTCACCTACACCCTTCTCACAGGAATGTGCTCGCCTCCTGACCCTCAGGCCAGAAGGGCTCCACCTGCTAGTTTATTAAAGGGAAACAAATGCCCTCGTGATAGTCTTAACCTGAGGGGCTGTGAGGGACTTGCCTCTGCTGCTGGTTTCCTTGGTAACTGATGAGCCAACCTGACATCAATTCCCCCTATAAATGGGGGAATTCCTCCTTCTCCCCCAAGTAGCAGACTGCTGCCATGTCCTGCCTGCCATCTATGGTGGGGTGTTGCTCCAGGACCTTTTGCTTCAGATGTGTAAGATCCCCTATCCAGTAAACAATTGATGTCTCTGTCGCTGTCTCTGGGTTCTTTCTTTGGTCTTGAGGCCGGGCATCCACAAGGCTTGCAGGCCTGCAGGGTGCAGCCCAACACTACCTCATAGAGCTTTTGAGAAGATTAAATGAAATTATACCTGGAAAAAACAGAGCCCAGTTGCTGGCACACAGTAAGTGCTAAATAAATATTAGCTACCAAGGACATAACTGTAGCTCTGACCCAGTACAGTGGCTCTAAATCCCAAATGCACATCAGAACTATGAGATTTTTTTTGGAAAAATACTCAAGCCCAGGCCCAGCTGCAGACATTCTAAGTCAATTGGTCTGGGGTGGGGCCCAGTTCAGGTACAGTTGAAGATGATTAACCAGGTGATTGGATTTGCAGCCAAGGTTGAAACCCACTGGGGTAGGAGGTCCAAGGATAAGGCCAGAGACTGTGAATCTTTATCAGTGGCTAAATACCAGGCAGATGGTAAACAGAGACGAAGAGGGAGAGAAGAAAACTCAAAATACTATGGTAAGGTTTTAAAAGAAGCTTGGAAAATGATATCTATCGTCAAGAGCATGTGTGTGATTGCTACAAGAGATAAATAAAAATGACCAACCCTGGGCTTCCCTGGTGGCGCAGTGGTTGCGAATCTGCCTGCCAATGCAGGGGACACGGGTTCGAGCCCTGGTCTGGGAAGATCCCACATGCCGCGGAGCAACTAGGCCCGTGAGCCACAACTACTGAGCCTGCGCGTCTGGAGCCTGTGCTCCGCAACAAGAGAGGCCGCGACAGTGAGAGGCCCGCGCAGCGCGATGAAGAGTGGCCCCCACTTGCCACAGCTAGAGAAAAGCCCTCGCACAGAAACGAAGACCCAAAACAGCCATAAATAAATAAATAAATAAAAATTAAAAAAAAAAAAAAAAAAAATGTTAAAAAAAAAAAAAAAAAAAAAAAAAAAAATGACCAACCTGAGATGAAGCAAGTCTCTTAAAAACAAGGAGTTCTCACCTGTCCGAATGGCTAGGGAGACCTACTGCCACGGCTGAAAGACAGGAAAACACACCCAGATGAACAAGGGGGCAGTCATTTAATGCAGAAATCCAGTTAACATAAAGAGACAGGTTGAACGACAGATAGGACTTCTAACAATACTGCATAGCATTACAGGTTAGCTCTTCCATGGTTGATCTGTTTCTCTTATGATTTTGATTCCAGTACAAAGATGGAGAAGAGACTTCAATTAAAAATAAATAAGGCAACAGGAGAATCTTCCTGTGACAAAAAACATCCACAAATAATGCACAAATATTTGGTGCTGACACAACAAGACACCATTAGGACAAGTTCTGAAGGTGCTGCATTAAATTTAACAAGCATGGTACAATGACAAGAAAATTATACTCGCTTTGTCATGAATCCTTTTGCAAATAGAAATGACTCTCGGGTAATTGTTATGTACAAACTTTCTGAAATAAATGGCAATCAGACAAATTTTTCCATTGTGGTTTCCTCTTTTTCTAAACCCAGAAATGTTCCATGGCACTGCTCCCTACTCTTCACAGTCAAAGCATAAATAGTCATTAAAGCACTTGAATCCACAGTAGTCTTGTCCTTAGAAAGGTATGGAGGTTTTGCGCGATTTGACATCAGTCATCCAGAAGGGGCTGGCAGGCAACAGGCTGGAATGTAAAAGACCGATTTTGTGCTTGGGATCCTGACTCAAACTCTGCTCCGTCCCCTTCCAGGGTCGTCCGCACTGTGGACGGGCCACCAAGCAGTGGACTTGAGTGTGGACAGTCATACCGTGGAGTCCCTGCCAGACTTTAGATGTGCAATCTTGGTCCGGCTAATAAATGGGTAAGCGATGCAGAGACCTCCAGCTGCCACAATAAAGCCTAAACTGCACCAGGCACAAAAGATAGACCAGCTGTAGCCGTGTTCCACATCATCAGGCAGGCTATAAATTAGCTTCGGGAGCCGGTTCAAATCATAGGAGATGCTGGCGGCGTAAGTGCAGAGGGAAATGGTGCAAAATATTCCTATAAATAATACAAAGAGAGCAGGATGATGGGTTACAGTTTTGCCTGCTACAAGGCAAATGCCAGACAGGCCTTCGTGAACATCAGATCAACAGATGAGATGACGAATCCAAATTAATAAAGGATTGACAATTCTTTCACTTGAGTTACTTCATTCAACAAACATTGGCAAAACCTTTATGTGCCAGACTGTATGCTAGGTTCTGGAGATACAGGAGTGAAAAAGATGGGAAAATTCTGATAACTTGAATTATTCAGAATTATCTCAATTAAACTGGTATGTATATTTGAATTTATTTTCTTAATTCTTCAAAACAACGTAGTAGAAATTTTAATTATTTTTAAGGAAAAAAAATCTATAATCACTCAAACCTAATACAAACAATTTTCATTTCCCTTTGTTCTATACCCGAGTTGACACAGTTTTAGAAAGTTGCAATCATCATACCAAGTCTTTCTTTTTCAATTACCATTATCATTAGTATTTATCATGTTGCCTGATAATATCTTAAATGAATTTTTACAAGTTTTTTTTTTTAAGGCACAGAGCCTGGCACATTCTAGGGCCTCAAAAATCTTTTTTTTTTTAATGAATGGATAAAAAGATTGTAAATCATATAAATTAAATCCATGATGTTGGAATTGTCGTAAAATAGCTGACATCATATATAGGAGATCTATAATTCAACCACTCAGAATGCAGGTAATTTAGGTAGCCTAAGGAAAATGAACAGACCCAAAATTATACTTTTTTATACCAACACGTTATATATAATTGTCCTTTCAGAACACTAAGATCAGCATTCTGATAAAAATGCTTCAAAAAGCCCAAAACACAGGACTTGTACTACTCAAGGATGTAGATGCTTCTATTTCATCACAGTGGACCCCCAAGGCTGCTCCTTTTGGGTGGGCATGGGATCACAATGAGGCAGTTGCTGAGCTGTTAAGGTGGGTAATAAATACAAAAACTGGCACCCAGTCAAGTATCAGAATGTTCCATTCGGTTCCAAGTTCTACACATTTCTTTTTCATACTTTGGTTCATCCCTGTGTACAATGGAGTTTACAACCATTTGCTGAAAAATTGCTTTGGTAACCTTAGGGATCTATGCAGCACCTCCATAGGAAACAGAAACACAAGAATTGGGAACTGAAAGGAGAGGGCTACAAGTAACAGATCTCCACACCCCTTTTTAATAGAACTTTGGGTATCAGAAACATTAGCAGAAAAACAAACTCAGAGCAGGCAGCAATTGGGAGGAAACAAAGATCACCTTAATGCCATTGTTTTTTCCTTAACGTCATTTTTAAGTGCTAGAATTCTGCCTGCACTCAAATCACGTAAGAACACATTGCCTGAATCCTTTTCCAAGTGTGCATTTAGAAATGTTTTAAATTAAAAGGACACTTGATCTGAGGTGATTTGATCTCTCCTACTCTTTACCTCATTCTACTTTTAGACTCTAAAGTGATTCTGTTTTTCTAAAAAGGATAAAATCTTGTTTTCTGACTTCTTGCTCTAAATTATTATGGTAAACACATCATTTTTTGAGCTCTCCCAAGAAAGATCATGATGGAAATAATTCTTTCATAAAGGAATGGCACAGTCAATAACAGAATACTCCTCTGCTTTTTTCAAACCTTGTGAACAGCAAATGTTCTTACATCTACATGAATGCTTTCACTGGCCAAAACAAAGACGGTTTATATATAACAAGGTCCTTCTAATGAATGCTGGTAATAGAACAATAAGGCAGTTAGAAAAATCTGATCTCTGGAGTATCAAGAGGTAAAATAGAATAATAGAACAATAACCTGTTCACAGGAAAAACAACTCTTCTGCATTTAACTGTCTGCACACAGCTGAATACCTAAAAGTGAAGCTGTTTACAAGCAACGTAGTTTTAATGACCTCTGAAAGCTTGAATTCAAACTAAGACTCTTAGGCATACTTTCGTGTCCAAATGCATTGGGCTGGGATGCAGGGAATATGTATGCTGGTCCCCAGCTCTACATCTAATCACTGTGTGACCTTGAAATTACCTAATCTCTCTGAGTGTCATCTAGGGGAAAAAAAAATGGGGGATTTGGTGCCTGAAGTCCCTTGCAGTGTCAAATTTCTGTGACTCTGTTATTCCATCATATGGCATTGAGCAAGGACATTTCCCAAAATTTCCTAGTGAATCTAGTACTTGGTATTATGCAGCTAAATAAAAAATTGAATGTCATGGATTTTTCTTTCTGCACATACTCTTTTTGATTTTATACTAAACACTGATTTTATTAGCACCTCTCCCCTGCCAACTCCATAAAATTGATTTTGGTGAAATGAATTTTAGCATAACAACACCAGTTCATACTGAATAGAAAAAGATAAGAAAAACCTAACCTGAGGATTTAACCTCAGGATGACTTTCTATGCCCTGAGTGTCATGAGTAGTTGTGCTTTCCCAGGGCACTTAGTTTGTGCTTACCTCATGGACACTGTGAATGATGTCACTAATAGAATGTCTTTTTTTGACCGAGTTGCCAGAGAGCTGAAACTCCCCTAAAGCTAAATTAGTGGCCCCCCGGGGCAAAAATTGGGGACTTCATGGCATGCTTTTTGGCTACTAATCTCACCCTTGGATCCATCTTGCCCTGCAAACCTGATTGCTCCTTTGTCTTATTTGTATTCCTTATTTGTATTTATTTTATCTTGAAATATTATATACATCTCTATGCCACTTAAGTTCTTTTAGGATTAGGGCATCGCCAAACCTTGATGAAAACCTGCTTTATTTCCTTCTGCCTTTACTCTCTCAGCTGAGATGGAGGGGTGGAGGAGGTCACGTGAGCCCATAAATATGCCTGATGTCTGCCCCTCCCCTTCCCACAAATGTCCCCAGAGACTGCTCTCCAAGGACATTTTTTCTCCCTCCAAGATGCTCTTGAAGTAGTTCTGAGTGAGAGAAAAGCAAAGATGAACCAAAGAGCATATCTAAGAATTTCCCCTTTCTGGACCCTCACATACCTAAGGAAGTTTGCAAATACAGAGCTGCCATAGCTGTTATCTGTGGGATGGGCAGGACTGTTTGATTATTACAGAGAAATGTAGGGAGAGGAGACAAAGCAGTGTTTCCAATGTATGCAACTAGCTTTTGTAAAAGAGGCCTATCCCATTCAAGATATCTTAATACGGGGAAAGAAGAACCCTTCTAACTTTGAAGACACTAAGGAAAAGTGTTTAAAGGATGAAGACATCTTTGTTGTAGCTAGCTTAGTAGTCATAGGTCAATTTTGATCCTGCGGAATTCTATTTTAGTTCCATATGCATGTCTTAGAGTCCTCACGTGTATTAGTTTGCTCGGGCTGCCTTAACAAAGTAGCAGCAGACTGGATGGCTGAAACAACAGAAATTTACTTTACCACAATTCTGGAGGCTAAAACTCTGAGATCAAGGTCCTAGCAGGGTTGGTTTCTTGCAAGGCTTCCCTCTTTAGCTTAAAGATGCTGGTCTTCTCCCTGTGCCTTCACAGTCTTCCCTCTGTAACTATCTGTGCCCAAGTTTCCTCTTCTTTATAAGGACACCAATCATATTGGATTACGGCCCACCCTAATGACCTTATTTAGTTTAATCACCTCTTTAAAGACCCTGTTCTCCAAATACAGTCACATTCTGAGGTTCTTGGGGCTAGAACTTCAACATATGAATGGCAGGGCGGGGCGGGCACACAATTCAGTGGATAACATTGTGTGTGTGTGTGTGTGTGTGTGTGTGTGTGTGAGACTTTGTGTGTATAGTCAATGTATGAAGTATATTTCCATCCCTTTTACAGGCCTAAGCAAGATTTTACTATTGTAAGTGTTATTTAATCAGTTATTCAAGAATTATTTATAAGCATCTACTACGTTCCAGACCCAGTTCTGATTATCTTAGAGGTAGTTAAGTTGAATGAGTTCTTGATGGCCACAGCCATCATTGCTTTGACGCTGACGTGATCAGGAACCCCAGGTGTTCTTTCCACTCACTTTCCAGCATGCATACCAGGGAAAAGGAGGAGAGACCCCTGGACTTCCTGTAAGTTCCACACGGAGCCTAATAGCACTGAGGACACGGAGCGTGCAAAACCTGCTGAAGAAAACCGAGTTCTGCAATACGGTGAGTTCCACACACCTAAGAACCAGTTCATCCTAAATTACCTCCTGTAGGATTTACCTAGATGGCAAGTTATTTCAGATAATGTTGCTTTCTTGTCAGTAGCAATCTAGTTAATGCAAGATATGGGATGAGGGCATGGAAAGATAAGGTACCAGCCTTGCATTTCAAAAGTTCAAAATCTAATGGTCATTCCTGAAAAGCCACGAGGAGAGAGGTCACCTCTCCTCCCTTCTTCTCTTAGACATTTCCTTCCCTTTCCCTTCTCCCCTGACCAGCCACGAGTTCCCTTGGGCTACCGCCACTGATACTCTTCAGCCCAGCTGGTGGCGCCAGGGTAGAGGGGTTTGTAAGTCCCAAACTCAGTCCTGGCTACTGCTGGTAGCATCTTCAAAAGGGTGAGTACTTACTTGTTCTGAAGAGCGCTGTATGCAGCGACTTTTCTTATAAAATATTAAAAGGTGTTCCGCCAAAGTCCTTAATTAGAAGATACAGTGATATCACAGAATTACAAGACCGGAAAGAATATTTTTGGACCAGAAGGGAAATAAAGTTATGCTGTCATCCCAGATCATCAACCTAATTTCCTTCCCTAAACTTCATGGTGCCCATGGCCAGCTGGTATGGTGTAGTTAGGGTAACGGCCCACTCTTTTGGCCATCCTCTTTTGATGTGCTTGAAAGGCGGAAAGGAGTGGAAGTTGCTTCACCCTGGTTAGCCTGCTTGATAAATAACATAGCTGCAACACCCAAAGACATAAACATTGATTTTTCTTTTTTTCACTCCTTCAAAAGATGGCCTGCCCATCATTCTGGCCTCTTCGCAATTCCAGAAAAAAACCACCTCACGCTACTTTTCACACAGATTGCTCAAAAAGCCATTGCTAAGTTGCCTTAACTAAATGACTGGGCAGGACTAATAGAGACAGACAACACTTTTTTAAAAAATCAAATACAAGACCCACAATCTGCAATTAACTAAATCCGAAAAACATCCGATCTTTTTCCGAAAGATTGCAGCAATCTCACTGATCGGCAAATCTGGCCTGACGTGACATAGGCTATTTATAGTCCTTATTGATCCCACCTAGTGTGAATATTCATGTGTTTGGCAGCAGAAATGTTAATGTATACTTGATTTCAGACCCTGCTCAGGGTATTAGATAATATAGAACACATGCACTATATTACCTTTCTAAAATAAAACTTAAAAATCCTGAATTCCAGGGACTTCCCTGGTGGTGCCGTGGTTAAGAGTCCACCTGCCAGTGCAGGGGACACGGGTTCAAGCCCTGGTCCGGGAAGATCCCACATGCCGCGGAGCAACTAGGCCCGTGCGCCACAACTACTGAGCCTGTGTGCCACAACTACTGAAGCCCACGCGCCTAGAGCCCATGCTCTGCAATAAGAGAAGCCACCGCAATGAGAAGCCCGCGCACCACAACGAAGAGTAGCCCCCGCTCTCCGCAACTAGAGAAAGCCCGCGCTCAACAACAAAGACCCAAGGCAGCCAAAAATAAATAAATTAAATAAATTTTAAAAAAAAATCCTGAATTCCAAAATGCACCTGGTCCCAAGGGCTTCAGATACGGCATTAAGGACCTGTAGTTTTAGGTCATAATCAGTGGATACCCTAGAGAATTCAATACACCTACAGAGGAGTCTTTGTTTTAATTTGAATGTATTGAAGCCAAACAATGGGTGGCCTAGCGTGGGTGTTACCGGTCCCTGAGCTTTGCCGGGGCAGCCTGGACTGTCTTTTCTTTCTCTACTGTCCCGAAGGCCCTGCCTCGTCGGCAGTGGCCACTCAGGGCACAGCCTATGAAGGGGAATGGAGGCCCCCATCAAGGGAGGACCAAGCTTTATCCAATTTTTGAGACTCCCAGTATATTAAAAGGTAATTAAAACCCTACTACGGAGACATAAAAATTGTATTTAAAAATATTTGCATTGAATAAATTAACCTTTTAAAATATTTATATTTCTAACAAATGATAATCATCATCCTAGCACAACAGCAATAATGCATCATTTATAGCTGATGGAAATACTCACTCACAGTGCCTGAAGGCACTGTGGTCTGGTAAAGGGCAGCCCCTCACTGTTGGATCATGAGTCTTACTTATTCCCTTAGTCCTCTGGGTATGCCTCCGTGACAGTGTGTGTGTAACTTCAGAGGACATGAGGTCAAAAGGCTACATTTGAGGCTCTGTGCCCCTGGTCCTGCTGGAGGACCCCTTGAGAGGCCCCAGGGAATTAGGGATGCGAAGTGACAGTCAGCAGCCCTGCTACTCCACGTGTGGGTAATCAAGAGCTGTCAGTATGCAATAAGGCATAAGGAGAGAGATTGTTTCCAGGTTTCCATTTTAACATCTCAAACTGTCACATCACTGATGATCTTCATTGAAGGTTTGGCTAATAAATTCAGGTAGAGAATGAAGATGCCAGCGCCTTAGAAGAGGCTAAGTTTAGCATCAAAAATCTGTGGGGTGATGCCGACTGCTGAAGACACTTCTGCTTCATTAAAATCAATTCTTTTAACCCTTATTTGCTCTCATCTCCTGCTGCTACGTGGGAAGGTCCTACAGCTAATTTATCTCATGCAATGGATTAACATAGTTATCTCGGTGTTTACAAAGGAAATGGAAAGGGATTATTTGTAGTAGCAAAAATGAAACAAACCTCCCTAAATCCCACAGTAAGGGAACACAGCGTGGCAAATCTACTGCATGGAAGAGCATGCAGCTATTAAAAGCTATTAAAAACTGAACACAGAACAATATAAGGCCACCGGGAATGCTTACGGTATGATGTTAAACGGAAGCCCAGAAAACGAAATATTCAATACTTTCCATGTGATGATGGTGGCAAACATTTTTTCTTTCCTTTTTTGTTGTTGTTGTTGTTGTTTTCTTTTAAATTTTTATTTTGAAATAATTGTAGATTCACATGCAGTTGAAAGAGATAACACAGTGAGATCCTGTATACCCTTCACCCAATTTCCCCGAATAGTAACGTCTTGCACAACTCTAGTATAATAGCACAACCAGGAAACTTACGATGATACAATCCATCCACCTTATTCCGATTTCACCATTTTTACATGCACTCACTCACTTGTGTGTGTGTGTGCACTTCGTTCCACGGAATGTCACCACGTGTGCAGATTATGTGGTCACCATCACAGTCCAGACACAGGTCATTTCCATCACAAGGATGCCCTGAGCTACCCTTTTAGAACCACAGCCACTTCTCTCCCTTTTGTTGTTTTTAGTGAGAAAAAGACTTGGGCAAGATTTGGTCCAGGATAAGGAAAATATTTTAACAACTAATTTTTCAGATGGTGAGATCTATAAGTGGGTTTTCCCTTTATTCCAAAAAAACATGTTGTTTGGGCAATCAAAAGCAAAAAAAAAAAAAAAAAGCCAGTGTTATGTGGTAGGTCTGTCCACCCTTCTGGACTGGTCATCAAACTTCAAGTTTATAAGTTTAGGGTGTTTTGGGGTTGCAATGGGTTTTTGCTACTGTGGCTATTGTTCTGCTTGTTTTGTTTTTAACAGTTGCACAGGGGCTTTTGATGATAAATCCTGCTGAGCCCTGAGCCAGTCTGGCCCAGAGTTACACAGATGGCTCAGGAATGAGGGCTGAGCAGGGGAAGGTGGGGCTGGCTTAGGAAACTCAGCTCCTAGCTCTCCTCTGAGCCAACGCAAGACTGAACTCCCACCCTCCTTTCATTTAAAACCAAACCAGCCCCTCTGCCTCCCAAGAAACGCTCACTGAGCCTGACTTTTATGGTCCTGTGATTTATTTTCATGCCAACAATTGTTTGATATCTAAGAGCGTCCTAAATTATTCATTCATTACCCACATTACAAGGGTCCTTTAAAAACTACTACTACTGAGGCTTTTGTCTGGCCCTCAGCTCCTTTCATTTTCCTGAGGATGCTATGTGGGGCCTTTCCAGGGCTGGGGGGTCGTGAATACTTCTTTGATGTATATGAGGACAAGAGTTAGAAAAATGGGGGCCCAACTAATAAAGGAACGGAAGAAAATGGGGGGAGATATTTCATGACCATTAAGCTTAAAGAAATCCCCTGGGCAGCACAGGCCTCTCTGATTCTTTGACACCCTCACCTGTTCATTCTACACCCTGTATTTTTTTTTTTTTTTTTTTTTTTTAAAGACTGTGAAGATTTTTTTTTTTAATTTATTTATTTATTTATTTTTGGCTGTGTTGGGTCTTCGTTTCTGTGCGAGGGCTTCCTCTAGTTGCAGTGAGCGGGGTCCACTCTTCATCGCGGTGCGCGGGCCTCTCACTGTCGCGGCCTCTCTTGTTGCGGAGCAAGGCTCCAGACGCGCAGGCTCAGTAGCTGTGGCTCACGGGCCTAGTTGCTCTGCGGCATGTGGGATCTTCCCAGACCAGGGCTTGAACCCGTGCCCCCGCATTGGCAGGCAGATTCTCAACCACTGCGCCACCAGGGAAGCCCCTGTATTTTTTTTTTTAATATTTATTCATTTATTTATTTGGCTGTGCCGGGTCTTCGCTGCTGCGTGCAGGCTCTTAGTTGTGGCATGCGGGATCTAGTTCCCTGACCAGAGATCGAACCTGGACCCCCTGCATTGGGAGCGTGGAGTCTTAACTGCTGGACCACCAGGGAAGTCCCTACACTTTGGATTTTAATGAATCCTTTAGGCAGGCACCCTCCCAATGGCTGGTCTTGAAGGTTCAAATCCTCCTCCAAAACCTCAGGAACTAGAATTTTAGCCTTCCTGGGCTACAGTCCTGCAGCCTCTGTGTATTCACCCAAGTCTGGAAAACTGAAGTTGGTTTTCTGCTAAGAATTATTCAAGGGCCAGGTGACTTCTGAATGTTCTGTCGGGATGCTTACAATGATCACCTGTTATTCCAGGTCACTGCCGGTTACAGCGCCGTCTCATGGGGTCGGAAAGGGGCCGACAGGACTTAGAAGGAAGGAAGGACCTCTGTCTGTGAATTGGGTTACAGAAGCTGACTGGTGGACCAATCAGAAGGCAAAGCACCACCTACCTGTCAGCCCTGAAAGACAGAGAAAATGGGGCCAGTCACCGAGGGGTTCCGCAGCCTCCAGGGAACACGGGCTTGAGTGAGTGACCGTGACAGCGAGCAGTGCCAGAAAGCCCAGTCGTGGTCGCTTGAGTAACAGAACTCCAGAGAAGCAGAAATAGGCTTATTCAAAACGGCTGCACATCTAGAGTACCGTTACCCCTGATGTTCTGCGTACTTTGTGAAACTGTTAACTTGGCATTCACTAATCACAGACACGATTTTCTGGGAAGAAGCAGGAGGAAAGATTTCCTCCCCGCAGCCACCTTCAGTCAATTTCAGCCATCAACTCAGCTGCTGACTCCTTCTTAGACAAAAATGTTCTTCACCCGACAATCGAAAAGACCATAGTCGTGTCTCCACACACCCCCTTCCAATCTCCTGATTTAACAGCAAGTCACGCCTCGGCGTAAAACCTTCTGGTGGCTTCCACCACCCTTAGATTAAAATCCAAGCCACTGCCTGCTTCTCCACCTCATGGGATGCTGTCCTTTCCTTCCCTGCTCTCCAGCCACACTGGTCTCTCTGTGGCTCAAAACACATACGTCAAGCCATCCCTGCGTTAGGCCTTGGCACCGTTCCTTCCTCTGCCCGCAGCCCTCCCTATGTGGAAGAGGGTCCCCTATGCCCGCCACCTCGTTTATCTTCCTCACAGTTTTTATCGCTATCACAAATTATTATTCGTGTCTCCCCACAACAGAAAGGGAGAAGGATTTTGTCTGCCTTCATCATTATGTGTCTTTAGTATGTAGAGAAGTGCCTGGTCCATAGTAAGTCCTCACAAAATATCTGTGGAGTGAAATGAATGAATGTTTTGTGTGTAAAAATGACACCAATGACTCCATCACTAAGAAACAGACTTTGAGTTGACCTTCAGCCCAGAGGCATGGGCTGTGCTGAGCTATCACCCTCTCCTGGAGGGCTCCTGAGAAGCAATGGCCCATGTTTGCCAAGAGTCCATGCCAGGGTTAGGGGCACAATAGGAAAGAATGGGACAGAAAAATCAGACCTGCCTCATATGGAGATTAAACCCAAGACATTTCCATCTAACCTTATAACGGGTCACAGTGGGGAAATCAGGGCTGCGTTTTTAACACTTGTTTTCTTTAAATTCTGTATTGCCCACCAAAGCCAAATGACCTTTTGGTTGCTTTTCTCACAAGTGAAAACAAAATTAATGGAGAGATAACAAAGTGAAGCTAGCTGCCTGCAGAGCGGCCTTTGCTTTTGCTGGGAGAGGTGTCAGAGGTGTTCTGCGTACCTGTCATGAGGAAAAGGAGTCCGGCCACATGCTGGGTCAGGCTTTCCTCCCAGAAGAAGCTGACCATGGCCACAATGCAGCCACAGAGCAGGACGGCCACAGCCATGCCCAGGAAGCCAGCAGTGATTCTTCTTAAATCTAATCTCAAAACACAAACATTCAAAATAATAAGCAGAAGAAGGAGAGTTATTGAAAATTCGAGAATAAAGAGCTTTATATACATTGTGAAAACTAATACGTTACATGGACAGGTGTAGGGTCTTCAGGGCCACGGTGACTAAGGAAATAAACTTCCTAGGTATTTCATAAGAGGACAGATGGGGTGTAACAAGTTGAGGGGTCAGCATCTACCCTCCCTGAGTCCATGGAGAAGTCCGTATCAAGTAGAAAATAGACCAGCGGACACCAGGGTAAACAAGGTAACAAGTTACTTAGTAAACTGAGAGTGAGGAAGGTTTGCAAAAGACCTTTATTATCCTTCAAAGAGCAACAGAATCATGGGTCACCACCACTGTAGTGGCTGTAATTAATCTGACTTCGGGGAAAGAGCCTGAAAACTGAGCTATAGTGAAATATGGTTTTACCTGTGCACCAAGGATGCCAATTACTTTATTTTTAAGTTATATTTCCTCCTGCCTATTTTCAAAAAGGATTTGAGAAAGTGAAGGCAATTGTAACTGAAATAGGGCCCAAGATGCACATATAAGACATCTACTCATTAAGGCCCTCTTCCCTTAAACATAGGCCCTACAACCCAAGCTCCCAAGTACCTAGGTTAAGAAAAGGCTGTTCCTGTGGGCCAGGCCCCACTGTACACACAAGAAGTTTGGTCTATCACAAAAACACGACTGTGATCACTGGGCCAGGAGCCCAGGCCCTGGCCCACCTTCTAGGCCAAACCAGGAGATGGTCTGGCTGGATGTATGGGTACACTTCCACTCCAGTTGCCCACCCTCCTGCTATTTTGCTTTTTCTTTCTATTTCCCTCCCTCTTTTGTTTTTTTTTTTTTTTTTTTTGAATGAAGCTAATTTTAAAAATCGTGAGCTAAATTTCTCTGATCTTTCTGAGAGCAACAGATCCCAAACATAAGTCTGCCGCTGAAGCCAGCCAACAGGTCTAGGCAAGGTGGAATGTGCACACCTGTGCACACGTAGAGCCAAGGCGAGAGGCACACCCCGCTGTGTGAGTGTGGGCTGCTCTGCGAAGGTGCCCAGGCAGCCGCCACGACACTGTGTGCTCCTGTGGCCTCTGGCAACTCAGGATGATGTACACAGGGTGGGTCACGGCAGCTTTCAGTCTTGCCCTTGTCACACGTGGTCCATCCCTTTCTTTTAAAGGGATTTCTCATTTCTAGCTCAGAGCATCTAAACGGAAGCAGGACATTGCAGCCTAGAAGGGGCAGTGTAGACCACCACAGAGCTAGGGGGTCACGGGCACTGATCATTTAAAGGGGCTGTTTAATATTAAGGTGTAAGTCGTTTTGAGACATCCAATGTAATCATAGCTCAGTCACCATTCTCTCACAACCTCCTGAACTCCCTGTGGTTCAAGTTTTACTTTCTATGGCCATTAAAAGGCACAAGGTTCAGATATAATCCACATGGGATTTGCCTTAGTACTGGATATGCTAAGCTTATCTGGTAAACATGGTACAGATCACCCAGTGTGACTTTCTTGGGAAAAGCCATGCCTGAGACCGCTGAAAGCATCTTTCCATGAGAACCTCAGAGAGGATTAAGAGGAGAATGCTCAGTACTGTCTTGCTGGGCAGTAACAGGGTACCAACTCTTAGAGTAAAGAGAAAAGGTTCTTTTTCAGGACCCTGTGATGATCTTTTCTTGCCTAAAACCAGTGACTATGTGGCTTTCTGCATAGATGATTAAGGCAAAGAACTCCAAACATGCTCATAAAGAATTAAGATGTAAGAACACTTAGATAAGGCTCTAACTAAGATCTGCTGAGAAATGACCATTAAGATCAGCCAGCAAGAAATAATTTTCAGGAAGTCATACTATTCAGAAATAAACCACATTTTAGCCAATGACTTTCCAAGTCCTGAATTTGCCAATCATAATATTTATAATATTATACCACTGCTGTGGGCAATATCTTAAGAGCTTCCATTTACGTGTTTGAGATTCAAAATAGAGCCGTTTGATCTGTAGAGAGACTTGACTTTACAAAATGAAACTCTACTTGGCTTCCTGTAGTGACTTTGGTCACCAAACAAGATCACTGAAGTCCTTGAGTTGATTGCATTGGAAATGACAATGTCAACCTCTGATTAGGGTAAACACTAAAAAGGATTAGGCCTAGTTTTTTGCTTTCCTGAATTATCTATCCCTAGGCAACATGAATCGACAGTTTTCAGGTAAATATCAGTCCTCTTTGGTGTCACACTGCACAATCCTTTCTACAGTTTCACATTTTCCTGACAGTAAAAAAAGATAGTTCCTGCCATCGGGATGTGGAGATAACAGATACCTTCTGAGAAAATTACAACATACACTCATAAAGATATTTTAGCAGAAATACCAAGGTCTGAAATAGACACAGTAACTAAAATGAATATTGGATAAAGAAAACTAAAATAACGCACCTAAGGTATAGTCTCCTTGGTTGACTAGGACAAGCACCAGATCAGGGCCTTGTACCGCATGGCTTGGTAAAGAATGCACTCAGGAGGTGGCTTGTATACCGATGCCACCAGGACAGACACGCTCACTGCAATGTCTCACAAAGCCCCACGCCTGACTCTGACACATCTGATCTGCAAACAAGTTGTGACCATGGCTCAGTGAAATGACTCTCTGAGTCTCTGACCAAGTCGGATGGGGCCCAGAGGCCCACGTAGGATCAGCACAGCATCTTTCAGTCCAAATCTGAAAGAGCTGGTGGGAACGCTTTTTGTTCAGAAAGACACCATTTCCTCTCTGACCCTCTCTGACCCTTTCCCAGAAATACTCACGAAGCAGGTGCCATTCATCTTGCTGAATTGTCTTGGTCAAATTGAAAGGAATGTTTCGTAAGCGTATCGGCTGAGAAAAGTGGTACTTGATAGCTGTACATCGCTGTGCAATACCTTGAAGGAAATAAGAAATGTGATTTACTAGTCTGTTCATTTGTAATAGAATTCTGGAAACGGAAGGCAGGATAATGCATCCTAAACTGGGTTGAAGGGGCAGGGGATAGGAATCTCTTGATTAGTCTCATTAATAGAGACAAGTCAGAGTAGTAAAGACCCAAAACATGAAATAATTTTTTAAATCATGTTTCATTTTTGAATGTATTAAATTTGATAAGAATCTAAACTCCCCTAATTGTTTTTTCAATGTTGAATTTGTATTAACTAAACACAAAACTCCTCAAGGAGAAATGGCCTAAAAGTATACAGATGATTGGGAGAAATCAGCTTGGAATTTTAACACAGATAAATTTCACGCATCCAAATTTGATCCAACCTCAAACTCTCAAATGGTCTGAATCAAAAAGTATATCAGGAAGTGTGTTATTTGGAAACCAGAAGACATTTTTCAATAAAGAGCCTTCTACGTGGTGGTTTAAATAGTGATTAGGTCTCCAGACAGCCCACAAGAGCCTAAGTAGCCCTACAGCAGCTGATATAATTCCTTAATACACATTTTACTGATCTGAATTCTAGGTTCTAAGAGAACGGGTAATATTAAAAGTAGAAAGGAGAAGGAAATTTTTTTCCTCCCTTTTCTGGTTGTATGCACAATATTTTGAAATGGGCAAGTACCCACTGCTTTATCTAGTATCTTCTCCTACCTTCCCTCTCAATCCATGCTTTTATTGCATAAATTAACACAGGCCTATTTTTCCCCTCAAGTCTTCTGAATCCCATGAAAGTATCTATCTTCCTGTCAAATTAAAACAAAACAAAACTTCCTTCTTTCCTTGTAAATCACCTTGGCCAGCTGTTTGGATAAATGCAATCTGATTAGATTAATTTTAAAAGAGCTGTGAGTAAATGTTAATCCTTTAACTCCAGAAGCTGTTAAAAACTATTCTCATAGATGCAAATAAATCTCTAATTGGTGGAATTTGAGTAAATGTAACGAATACAGTGAAGTTTTTAAGAAATCAGGCACTGAAAGGGGAGATTAGTATTTGAGCACGGTTAACATCATGAGCCGCTTAGTCCCTGATGTGAAGGCACCTACAGGATCATCTCCCTTGTTTCTCAATCATCAGTATGCATAAGAATCACCTGGGGAGCTAGTTTAAAATGTAGACTCCTGGACCCAACCCAAGATATTCTGACTCAAAAGATTTGGGATGGAGCCAGGAACCTGCCTTTTAACAAAACATCCCAAGTAATGCTGATGCAGGCAGCTGAGAAACACTACCCAAGACTATCTCTGCTTTTTTGGAAGCTTTTTTTTTTTTTCCTTATGAAACCACAGATTCTCTAAAAGCTCACAGCTCTTTTTATTTTTCTCTTTGTTTTTTCAACATAGGCCCCTGGCAGTGGTTGTGAGGTCTAAGGCATATAAGTTCGGTGTTTACATATAAGTTATGTGTTTATAAGTCAGAAAATGCCTGTGCTTACAAAGAGCAAATGATCTGGTCTGAGAATAATAAAAGATAACAGGCTGCATTAATAGCTCTCATTTGTGTTTTTCAAAACTGTCATTCCACTTGATATTCATCCTCAGGCTAACCTTGAGGCTCTGTGTAAGCAGGAAGTGAAGGCTAAAGTAGAGTTGAACACATGCCCCAACACACACACAGAGCCCATTGGCAAAGACTGGGGGATGTATTGGTTCCAGGCAGTTAAGAACACTTCTGTCCAATCATTAGCTTCCCACTAAGCTAGCCAAGCAGAGACTTCAGGGCCCACATATGACAAAGGATACCGACTTTACAGAATTAGTTCAGTAGAGTCACTAAAGGAACAAACAACAACACAAAAACAATAACAAACCCTGAGAAGGAGGGAGAATCTAATTTCCAGAGTTGCTATATTATTTTAAATGTCCAGTTTCAATTAAAAAGTATAAAACATACACAGAAAAAGGCTCCTACATAGAATAAAAATGTCAGTCTATAGAAACTGTCATTGAAGAAGCCCAGACATTGGATTTACCTAACCAAGACTTTCCGGGCAGCATGTGGAATCTTAGTTCCCCGACCAGGGATCGAACCTGCACCCCCTGCAGTGGAAGCACGGAGCCTCAACTACGGACCACCAAGGAAGTCCCTACCCAAGACTTTATATCAACTGTTTTAAATATGTTCAAAGAACTAAAGGAAACCATGTCCAAGGAACTAAAGACAAGTGTGAGAATGAGGTCTCACCAAATAGAGAATATTAGTAAAGTGTGGAAAGTACGAAAAGAGACAGAAAAAAAACCAAATAGAAATTCTGAAGTTGAAAAGCATAATAATGGAAATTTAAAAATTTACTAGAGGGGCTCAACAAAATTTTGAGCAGGCAGAAAAAAGAATCAGCAAACTTGAAGACAGATCAATTGAGATTATCCAGTCTGAGGAGTATAATGGGAGTCCCAAAAAGGAGGAAAGGGAAAAGGGAGCAAAAAGAATATTTGAAGAAACAGTTGTCAAAAACTTCCTAAATTTGATGAAAAACATGAATCTACACATCTAACAAGTTTGATGAAGTACAAATAGGATAAACTCAAAGGGATCCATACCCAGACTGTTGAAGGCCAAAGATAGAGAATCTTGAAAATGGCAAGAAAAAAAGTAATGTATCATGTATAAGAGCTCCTCAGAAGATTAGACACTGATTTATCATCAGAAAACATGGAGGTCAAAAGGAATGGAATGACATATTCAAAGCACTGAAAGAAAGATTATCAACCAAGAATTCTATATGCAGCAAAGCTATCCTTCAGAAATGAAGGGAAAATGAAGACATTTCCAGTTAAACAAAAACTGAGAGAATGTGTCACTAGCAGACCTACCCTACAAGAAATACTAAAGGGAGTCCTTCAGGCTGAATGAAAGGACAGTAACTGAATCCACATGAAGAAACAAAGAACATTTGTAATGTTACAACACAGGTAAACATAAATGGACTAAAATATAAATAGACCAAACACTCCAACCAAAAGCAGAGATTGGCATTATAGACAAAACAACATGATCCAACTATGTGATGTCCACTAGAGACACACTTTAGATTCAAAGACAAGAGTAGGTTGGAACCAAAAGGATGGAAAAAGATATACCATGAAAACAGTCACCAAAAGAGACGTAATAGCTATACTAACATCAGACAAAATAGACTTTAAGACCAAAATTGTTATTAGAGACAAAGAAAGACATTTTATAGTGATAAAAAGGTCAATCCACTAAGAAGATATTAACAACTATAAACATATTTTATCCACTTACCAACAAAGCCCCAAAATACTTGAAAAAACTGACAGAATTAAAGGAAGAAATAGACAATTCAACAATAATAGTTGGAGACTTCAGTACTCCACTTTCAATAACGGTGGAACAACTAGATAGAAGGTCAACAAGGAAACAGAAGATCTGAACAACACTATAAACCAACTAGACAAAACAGACATCTATAGACCACTCCACCAAACAGCAGAATATACATAATTTTCAAGTGCAAATAGAACACTCTCCAGCATACCCCATATTTTAGGCAATAAAACAAATCTCAATAAATTTAAAAGAAAGTCAAACAAAGTATGTTCTCTGACCACAATACAATGAAATTAGAAATCAATAACAGAAGGAAATTTTGGAAATTCAGAAATTTGTGGAAATTAAGTAACACACTTCTAAACAACCAATGCGTCAAAAAGAAATCACAAGGGAAATTTAAAAACACTTTGAGATTAATGAAAACAAAATCACAATATATGAAAATTTATAGGATGCAGCTAAAGCAGTGCTTACCGGGAAATTTATACCTGCAAATGCCTACATTAAAAGAGAAAGTCTCAAATCAATAGCCTAACTTTCCACCTGAAGAAATTAAAAAGAGAAGAACAAACTAAACCCAAAGCAGAAGGAGAGAGATTACATAATTAGAGTGGAAATAAATGAAGTAGGGACTAGAAAAATAAGGAAAATTAAAAAAACAAAACGGTTCTTTGAAAACATTAATAAAATTGACAAATCTTTATCTAGACCATTTAAGATAAAGAGAGAAGACTCAAGTTACTAAAATCAGGAATGAAACAGAAGACATTACTAACCGTCTTACAATCAGGAATGAAACAGAAGACATTACTAACCGTCTTACAGAAATAAAAAGTGGTATAACAAAATACTGTGAAAAAATTATATGCCAACAAATTAGATAATACAGATTAAATGAGAACTTTCTAGAAAGACACAAATTACCAAGACTGACTCAAGAAGAAATAGAACATTTAAACAGATCTATATCAAGTAAAGAGAATGAGTTAGTAATTAACTTAGTAAAAAAACTCCCACAAAGAAAAGTCCAGGACCAGAGAGCTTCACTGGTGAATTTTACCAAATGTTTAAAGACAAATTAACAATGTTTCATAAACTCTTCAAAAAAAACGAAAACAAAAACAGAAGAGGAGGGAACAATTCCCAAATCACTGTATGAGGCCAGTATTGCCCTGATACAAAAAACAAAGATAACACAAGAAAAGAATATTACAAAATATTTCTTATGAATATGTATTCGGAAGTCCTCAGCAAAGTACTAGCAAAGTGAATTCAGCAACATATAAAAAGGATTGTACATCACGACCAAATGGGATTTATGCCAGGAATGTAAGGTTGGTTCAACATATGAAGATGAATTAATGTAATATACCTGATTGATAGAATAAAGCACAGAAATCACCTCATAGATGCCAAAAAAAAAAATCATTTGATAAAATCCATTTGATACTCACCAAAATCCCCTATGAGCTAGATATGAAATAGGTATTATTAGCTCCATTAGGCAGGTAGAAAAATCTGAAGCTCAGAGAGGTTAAGTAACTAGCCCAAGGCCACAGTGCAAAGCAGTAACCAAGCTTTTAACATATATGGTGTTACCCAAACTTTGTATAATGCTCACTCAGGAAAGTTAGAAATCCTTACACTTTTAGAAATGCATCTTAATTCTGTGGGTAGTGAGAACTGCAGCTTTTTTTTATTTCATGGAAAGGCATTTTATTTTAAACATAGCAGGGTGTACATGTCAATCCCAAACTCCCAATCTATCCCTCTCCCCCCACCCTTCCCCTCTGGTAACCATAAGTTTGAGAACCGCAGTTAGTAAATGAACTATCAGTTTGAAGTGAAAAACAATTTTTTTCAGTTTAGTACAAACATATGCTATTTTGGAAACAAAGCTGATACCTAACTGAGCCTTCTGTTTGTATATTATCCATACCTTTCAACACACATTATTTGGAGACTGGATTGGCTCGTGGCTGACTTAGTGGCTTCATCCTTCCTGCATCTCACGGAAGCTACTTAATGCTAGAGACAGGGTTTGGATTGGGGAGAAATTCTCCTCTCGGACTCAGCGGGGCTGGCCTTCCACCCACTCCTGTGCTAGGGAAATATGTGGTCCCTTGACATCATTGCTAACACTCTCAGAGCCCATCTCCTCCTCCGCCCCTTGCTGGGAACAGGCGTGATCCCAGTGGACAGAGGGAGTAGCAGAAAGGAGGCGGGCGGCCGGCCAGCCCAGTGCTCTCCTGCTCCCCCAGGAGAGAGCCACACATGTGCCAGGAATGAGGTAAGCAGTGCACACATCACCAAATTACCTTTCCTTCCCCAGTAGGCTCCCACGTTAAATTTAAACTGCCAAGAACTCGAAATGAGAAGAAAAAGGAAGTGGGAAGAGTGACAAGGTCTGGATTGGAGAGTAACAAGCAGTAACCCAAAGGTCCCAAAGCCTGGGAGTGTGGTAGGGAACCCAGAGCTTCTCTCTTGAGTTTGCAAGAAAATGCTCTACAGCCCTGGTGCTCTACTCCCTTGGAAGATGATTAGAGACTTCAGGCAGAATTGGAAGAGAAAGATGGAGTAAAGGACAGATCAGCAGTAGTGTCAGACGCCTGCCGTTAGCTCTTTTATTTCCTTAAACACTTGTTCCACTGTTAAAGCAGAAAGTCAAATAGATTCAAAGAGTAAAGTATATTATTAAGTTTTGGCTTCCTTCAGCACACATGTAAAACTGACAAAATGAAACTTGACAAAAATCACACCAGAAAAGACCTCTAGTTGCTTAATTTGCCAAAGACAAATTAAGTCCTTTTGGTAAAAAGACGAGTATACATATATACATAGGTGGTAAAGACAGAAATGCCATGCGATGTGTTGAAGAGTGATACGGTGAAAATCCACAAGGAGGCATTAGATGCAAATGTTTTCAAAGCCATGCATGCGAACTCTGAAATGAACTGGCTTTCCGGGTTTAGAGAGCAATGAATCTGGCTCTCTGAAAAGGAACACAAAAAGCATGAGCTCATAGCACCAGATGGCATCTCACAATGGGGGGAAAGAGACACGCAGGGGGTTGAAAAGAACAACTTGTGGTCTATATTTAGTGATTAATTAGCTTTTTAAAGGGCCAAGTAGAGCCACTTTAATGATGATATAAACCATAGAATAAAGATATATAAAATATGCCGCACAGGGGTTAAAAATGGGGCTTAGGGGCTGGTGAATTTCTGTTGTTTCTGATGCTTAGAGAAAGGAATCAAATTCTAAGCTAAGTTACAGAAACTCACACTCCAGGTTAAATGAGGGAGAGAAGTGAGAAACAGCAGAAGATGCTGTCAAAAGTCATTAGAGTCAATCAACGATGAGGCAGTATATGCAGTGGCTAAAGGCTTGGAGGTCAGTCAGACTCGGATTTGACTCCCAGCTGTGTGACTTTTGGTAAATTACCTTACCTCTCTGAGCCTTGGTTCCCTCATCTGTAAAAGAGGGGGAATAACGGCAGATACGTTACGGAGTTATTGTGAGGAAAGACAGAGACATCGCACAGGATGTGGCCCACTCTAAGGCTCAATAAATGTCAGCACTGGATTATGAGTTACCTCTCGGCATCTGCCCACGCTCAGCAACAGAACAATCAGACGCACTAGGAGTCTGAACCCTAAATGAGCATCGCAGATCAACCAAGTACACAGAGAGATAAACAGACACATGAAACAGCTGCCTGAACAATGGTCTAACCAGTGGCTCTCATGTTTCCTCTCCATTCTCACCACTTCTCAAGACTCCTAAAGAGTCTTCACTTCACTCCTAAACAGTTGGCTAATTGGCCTCTTTGCCACTCTCTCCCCATTTTCCATCCCACCCTGCACGCCACTCTTAGATAAACCTGCTGTGTGAAGACCTGGGGCCTCTGGAGCCTCAGTTGCCCATCTGTAATGCAGAACATGAAAACCTTTAAGATTTTTGTTATATCCACCTGCCTTTCACAGTATCATGAGCTTAATATGTTTCTTTAAATTGATAACTATAAGTGGGACACAGCTTTACTTGCCATCATGTAACGTTGTATTTATTTTATTTATTTATTTTTTTAAATTAATTAATTTATTTATTTTAGCTGTGTTGGGTCTTCATTTCTGTGCGAGGGCTTTCTCTAGTTGCGGCAAGCGGGGGTCACTCTTCATTGCGGTGCGCGGGCCTCTCACTATCACGGCCTCTCCCGTTGCGGAGCACAGGCTCCAGACGTGCAGGCTCAGTAGTTGTGGCTCACGGGCCCAGTTGCTCCCCGGCAGGTGGGATCTTCCCAGACCAGGGCTCGAACCCGTGTCCCCTGCATTGGCAGGCAGATTCTCAACCACTGCGCCACCAGGGAAGCACCGTTGTATTTATTTTAGAATTATGTGTTTATTTAAAACTAAGGTGCCTGGCAAAAGGTAGGTGCAACATAATTGTATACTGAATAGCTTTAACGCTGTGCCAATGTACCAACTTCCACACTTCGGCAAACAGGAGATGAGAAAATTTCTGGTGGTCCCTGAGAGCAATAAGCCTGGGGTTTTCATCATCCAGCTCTGTTTTGCCCCATCGAGAACATACCATCAGCTTCCCCTGAATCAAGCCCAGGCTACGGGCCCCTATCATCTATCCCTGCCCCCCAGCTCACTTACACTTACATGTGACTGGTCCCCAGGGGCTCCTCCCACCCCTCCCAGACGTGTCCCCTGGCAGTGTCACGCCCATTTCTTCCCATACCTACAGCCTTCACCTTAGAACGATCTGCAACCTACTAAGCCCTCCAGGCCTACAGCCTTCATTCAAAAAGTCTTCCCCACGCATGCAGCCCACGCAGCTCCCCCTGTTCTCTGGCTTTATTTTGATTTTCGAGGCTGAGCCACACAATCTGGCTCTAGTTACTCAGTCTTCGTTATTTCCTAATAGGTCAGCAAGTCTGCCTCCCCCTGAATGTCCCAAGTTCCTCAATAGTCGAGGCTGTGACTTCTTTCTGGATCCGTGACGTTTAAGAGGTTGCTGACAACTACAGTATGATTGATGCTTTAGGTCCTCTAGCAGATGAAAGTGTCGGTGAACAGTCTGCATTGTTTCCTAAAACATTTCAAAGGCGACTTGGAATTCCATAACTAGCCCATGGGCAGAAAAATGAAGAACTCTTTGCTCTGCCTGTGCACATCCCAATTTAAAAGGAAAGATCAACTGTGGGCTCACAGGGCAGGGTGGCTACCAGGTCCTTGTCCATGAGATTTAACTTCCGAGGGAATCAGGGGCTAAACAGACAAAAGAAAAGGTTTTCCTCATCACCTCCTTGAATGAGTATGAACAGCCCTCACTTAGATCAATAAACTAAGTACAGTAAGCTTAGTAGCTTAAAGGTGACTTTTAAGCCCGAAATGACCAAAACCAGTCCTGAAGGGCAAACCCATCATGAAGTCTCCAGAACTGAAAGGAGAAAGATATAAAATCAGTAAATCTAGAGTGTTGACGTCCAGTAGAAATAGAATGCAAGTCACATATATAATTTTAAATTTTCTTATAGTCACACTACAAAAATAAACAGGTGGCATTAATTTTAATATATTTTAACATGCAATCAAGATTCTGAAAATTATTAATGAGGTATTTGACACGCTCTTTTTCACAGCAAGTCTTTGAAACCCAGTGTTGGTTTTCCCCTTACGGCACATCTCCTCTTGGATGAGTCTCATTTCAAGCTCTCAGTAGTCTCACGTGGCTGGTGGCTTCTGTACCGCAGAGAGGAGATTTCCAGATGAAGGTGAATAAGGCTCCAATTAAAGCAAAAGCAACGAAGAGCAAGAGGGTTTGATACCGCGAGTGTCTGAAAGGTGTGAATGTTATTCTTTGCTTAGATTCTTTCTCCACAACATACTAGCATGTTCTGCTATAATTACTTCTTATTACTCATGGAGAATCAACTTCTCAGAAGCACAGAATTACATTTGTGTTCACTCTATACTCTCTTTGGAGCAAGACAGCATGGATTTGCGTTCTGGTTTCACCGCTCACTAGCTGTGTGCCTTTGGCTAGTTCTTTAACCTCTCTGGGCATCAGTTTCCTCAGTTGTAATATACAGACAGTGATAGCCCATCTATCTCATAGGAGGATTAAATATACAATACTTACATAATATAATACTTACATAATACTATTAGTGTAAGCTTCCATTATTATTATTATCATCACTACTACTACTATTACTGTTACTACTTCTGCTGCTGCTACTTTATTTACCTGAACAAACCCAGACAACTGGACTATTGCTTAAAGGCAAGACTGAAGTGAGTTCCTTGAACTGTAAACACATGATCTCTACGGGCCAAAGAGGGAATGTTCAATGACAAGTCTGAGGGATTCAACCTATTGCAGAAAGAGTGATCATCATCACAGGAAGTTTTTTTTTTAAAACAGTAACAGTGGAGAAAACCAGAAATAACTGTTCAAGCAGGCCTGATCCTGTACAGAGGTGGAAATTCTCACTGGGTTACGGTAGTGAATGATGACTGGTTTGCTGAATTAAAATGTAAACTTCCTTTAATTTAGTTATGTTGCTGTGTCTACAATAAAAAGTAATACAATATTTAAAACTTTCGGGCTTCCCTGGTGGCGCAGTGGTTGAGAATCTGCCTGCCAATGCAGGGGACATGGGTTCGAGCCCTGGTCTGGGAAGATCCCACATGCCGCGGAGCAACTGGGCCCGTGAGCCACAACTACTGAGCCTGCGCGTCTGGAGCCTGTGCTCCGCTACAAGAGAGGCCGCGATAGTGAGAGGCCCGCACACCGTGATGAAGAGCGGCCCCCGCTTGCCACAACTAGAGGAAGCCCTCGCACAGAAACGAAGACCCAACACAGCCCAAAATAAATATAAATAAATTAATTAATTAAAAAAAAAAAAAACTTTCAAGCCAGGGATTCTCAGTTTCTCAGAACCATCATGGCATACAGTCAGTGATGTATCTGGTGGGTTGGGGATTTACGATTAGAGGCTGAAGAGAGGATGTGATTCTATGTGGCTTAATGGGGGATTGCAGCCCAGCTGGGTACTCTCTGCCTCTCTCTCCCTCCCCATTCTCTTATCCTCCCCTGCACCTTCTCTCTCGAGCAGGAGACCAGAGAATCGAAATGTGGAGACAGGTCCTGGCCTCTTTTTTCCATCTCAGAGTTGCCAGTGTGGGAAAGGGGGACATGATCATGCCATTGGAGAGAAGGCAGACACAGCAATAACCGACACCCCATCCCACGCCTTGTGCCCTGAGCCCCATCTCATGTGAAACCAAATACAGCCATAGACTCAGTGGATGCAGAAGTCTCACACACTGTGGTATCTTCCCTCCCACAAGGGATACCGTGTTACAGGGACAGGCCAACAGTCACTTCTAGTTACTCGTGCTCTGGTCACAACATGCTGACCTCAGAGAGATCAATAAAGTCTGGACAAAAGCTGTCTTAATAGCACCTGGGTCTCAAGCTGTTGTTAATACACACTTGAAGTTAAAATCTCCTGGATTCAGGGAGACATCCAAATAGTCAGTGTGGGAAGCAAACCTAAGCTGTCTTCCCTCTCCCGGCCCCATGACTTTTTCAATTCGTGTGAATATGAATGAATATATATATATTTTAATCGGAAGGTTAAACACTTACACTCTAAATATTGGGAGAACCTTGGGAATATGGGGCTTTTTGTGCATTTAACGTGTGCGTATAAGAAGCAGCATGCAAGAATGCAAACTAGAATATTGGCTTTGGAACCAGCTGTGTGATTTAGAACAATACACTGGCCCACTCTGAGCCTCCATTTCCTCATCTGTAACATAGAGGTAATAAAACCTCACAGAATTGTCATGAGGCTCAAACGAGATAACATACATCGAGTGTCCTAACGCTGCCACGCCCATAGTTGATGCTTAATAAAGGACAGTGTCTATCCACCCCTTCCCCTCCCATCCCCCTTCATAAGCAGGACCTGTGAAGCATGAGTCCTGACCTGAAGGACAGCTGTAATTTTGTCCTCATCTTCAGCACTGGCGAAAAATTTAGTGGCCAAGTGTCAGTCACTACCTTTTGCCAACAACAGTCAATCACCTCACCCTTTATTCTTTCTTTCACTTACTCATCTGTCCAACAAACATTTATTCAGCAAGTGCCTTTTAGACGGAGGACCTACTTTCTGAATCTAGAATATGGTTCCACAAAAACTGAAAACTAACAAAGTGCAACTAAACAACAACTCTGAAATGGGGAGGGGGGAGGGAGGGAAGGATGGAGGGACAGAGAGGGAGACAGAGAGAGAGAGAGAGAGAGAGAGAGAGAGAGAGAGAGAGGGAGAAAGCTATCTCCCACCTGCCACAGATGACCTATAAATACTGATGCCTTTAGCAATTTCCCAAGTACTCAGAAAAGAGCAGCTTACTGGAGAAAGGCTGCCCACTTTAGAGTGTGTTGGCAGTGTCCCAGGGCAAACGATCCTTAAAAACAATGCACTCTTGGCCCTTTCCAGGTGCCTTGATAGAATCCTTCAAATTGAGCTACACTTTCAAAAGTTTGTTTCCTTCATGAAGGTAAGTCCTGGATCGAGCTGAATTGACTAATTGCTACTGTACCTGGAGATGAGGAAAGCAACGTCTGGTAGAGCTCATTTATGAAAATATAGACAAGGGCAATAGCTTTGCTCAGACTGTGGAAAAATTTAAACATATTTGCTGCCGTGAACAATGTTCTTGTATCCTCTTCACCAGATGAGCTGCTGGATTTATGCTGGGAGGTGTCACAGATACACATCAAGATAAATGGAAACTAGGAGCCCCTTTAAAGCCAGCCTTCAGGATCTAAAGGGAAAGCCTAGTCTATTGCTGGCTCACTGATAGAATTGTACTCCTGGGCTTTGACAGATGATTGAAATCAATTTCCAAAAACAATACAAACTGTTTTTTAAACGACATTTTCAACTTTTTCTAAGTAATGATCAAGGCTAAGTAATGATTAAGCAAAACTGACAAGTTTGAACTTCACTCCCTTTTACTATCGATACTTCAGTTCGCCCTCTCATGGTTAGGTGGCCCGGTGGGTGCCGGAGACAAGAAGCAAAGGAGCAATAAAATCTCCAGATTGGATGAATTATCAAGGATTCACTCCAACAAGAGCTGAGGATGGCACTCACCACCTTCCAGTGCAAGAACCTTACAGCAGAAGAAGCCAAATCTCAAAGCCATTTGCAGCAGCAGCAGGAAGATGACAGTCAGGACAGGACCGTTGTTTCTAGCAGCTTTTACACTATTTCGCATGTGTTCCGGCTCCTGCAACAGCTCCAGGCATCTCTAAATCAGGACATAAATCTGCAGCCAGATAAGCACACTTTTGAGACCCCCCAGAATTGCTTTAGTGTAGTTATAGGAAAAGGATAATCATGCTCCTATTTATTATACAGGCTGTGATGCTGTATTGCAAGTGCCTTCTTATGCATCCTTGTTAGTTACATAAGGCAGATATCCTGTCCCTTTTACAAATAAGGCACTAACTAAGGCCCATAGCTAAAGAGTGATGATGATAATTTACCGAGGACTTGCTATGTGCCAGGTTCTATGCCGAGAGCTTTACCCACATTTCCCCCATGAGATAGGTTCTATTTTACAGAGGAGGAAACGGAGGCTGAGAGAGGTTAAATAATCTGCCTGAAATCCCACAGCTAACAAGTGACAGAGCTGGCACTGAATTTGCATCTGCTTCCAGAACCAGTTCTTAGATATCTTAACAGACTTTGTCAGATGAGAGTCACTATGAATACATCTGATCATGCCTAATTAGTCCTCTTAAGTGAACAAGGACAGAGCAGGCAGGCACGGATTGACGTGTGGCATTGCTTTTCTCGTAATATTAATTTGTGTATTTCCATCGCCTTTGCTCTCACACTGCCCTCTACCCACAAGGAAGCACAAACAAAGACTGGAGGAAACCACTGTCCAAAGCGCTGCAGGCAAAGACTTCTTTCCCTGCTTGCCGAGCAGGTTTTCAGGTGCCTAAACCCCTGACCGAGGCAGAGGAAAAACAAAAGGGGCACAGGAGTGGCTGGGAAGACAGAGGAAGGTGTGGGAATCACGCGACGGGAAGGAGGGCCATTTGGGGCAGAGATTCCACCCCAGAGCCCCAGACCCACATAGGTCGCAAACTGGGGGAGCGGTGTTGGGATTCAATACCTAAAGCGAGGATTGGAGGGGTAAACCTCGTCCTTGGCCAAGTGGAACCCACCTCCGAAGGGAATCTCTGTTGGAGGGAAGGCGGAGAGGGCCCACCCCACAGATGCACACTCCAGACTGAAGTCCCCATCTTTTCTCCTACCAGAACTACCCACCTACCCACATAGTTCAAGCAGCCAAGATAACCGTCGGGTGCTTGAGCCTGAAACACAAATGTACCTCTGGTCCAGTTCCAGTGACAGCGTGAAGGAGAGCTTTAATTCTCTTTCTGTTTTCCACCTGTGCTTATCACATCTAGTCGTCACAAGTCCTTGTCTGAGGATGAGGACAGGACGAGATAACTTGCATATAGTCCAGAGCTGTACCTTATTTACTTCAGTGCTCATTGCACCCTATAACGCACATGCGGCTGCGTGTGCCCACACACACACGCACACACACATTTCAGCCCACATCTCATCCAAACATGCCCACGAAATGTTTCCGACCCTAATTTTACATCAAGCAGCGTGAATGGCATAGACAACTGGGCAGGAAAAAAAAAAAGTGCCAATAGGCAGTTTTGCTAAGCATCACTTCAATCAGCTATTTGAGGATACGGTGCTAAGAACCCAGGAAGCAGGCAGAGTCGATCAGAATCACAAAAATTGCAGGTTAACCCCCAGCCCCCATTCATCCGGTTAGGTCAGCAGCCAGGCAACAAGCCTCTCCTCTGGTCCCCAGGCGGTCCCCCGGCCCCGTGCTCAGGGAGGCCTCTCCTCCAGCTGCCAGCTCAGCCCGGAGCGATAGCCTATTAGCATTCCTATCACTCCCCTCAACCCAAGGGGAAAAACTTCCAGCTGCCTCGTACTTAAGCATCACCCTCTCAGCACCATAAGCCTGAGCCTGTGCATAATTGACAAGGAATATGTTGATAAGGAGTGGGACTGTTCCAAGTTTCTGAAGGATAACTAGGTAATTAAAAGAAAACCCTAATTTAAGAAAATACGGAAGAAATGTTTTAAAACTCTCTGGCTGCATCCTTTATGGATTATTCTCTCTTACAGGGACTTCTGTTTTGCCTTTGTCTGGTTTTCAAAGCCTGAGGCTAGATCACCGGTGTTCCAGGGCATCCACAGCCCCCAGCCTCCTCTGGGGGTAACTTGAAAAGCTCCGGACTGGAAGCAGAAAGGCTACCTCCGTTGCCCTGCAGGGCTCAGAAGCACCTGAGTCTGCTCAGGTCTGAGCACCCGGTGACTTCTTCCTCGGGATTTAGCACTGTGCCCTCCGAGGACCCTGGTACCCTGGCCAACAGCTGCCCCCACCTCTATTGGGCAAATGCAAAAGGACTCAGAGAACACCACGAATTCCCAGGAGCACCAATGTGCAGAGGTAAAATCAGCCCCTGCAGGGCTCCCTGCTTCTGGCCGCACCGCTTCTCTGCCTGGCTGGTTTAAGGTCATACAACGAGCCAGCCAGCTGCCCAAATGCATCCTGAGACACGCAAACGAACACCTGGGGCTCCACCACCGCACACCAGGAGGTCCGTCACCTCCCAATAGACAGCCTGGACCAGCATGTTCTTCATTCCACACAGCCCCCTCTCCTCGAGGTTGACTTAACACTAAATTATGGCCCTACCCCCTGCTACCTTCATGAAAATCTCTGAGTCTGAGTTAAAATGAGGCTGATAATGTTGATTTCATAGGCTATTCCAAGAACTATAGGAGATCACCTCTAATCCATGCCTCTGGCATTGCCCCACTTGGTGACTTGGGACGGACCTGGTCTCATCTAGCTTGATTTGTTGATAGCTTTTCTAACGTCAGCTCCTGGACCTTGTGATTTTCCCCCAAGCCAATCCTACCTATAAATGAAAACGAACACAAGTCTCCCCCTCAGAGAGCTTAAAGTCTAGTGAAGGACAGTGGCATTATTGAAATGATAGCACAGACAGATGCCAAATCACAACTCTGACATAAGGGAGAAGCACACAGCGCTCGGAGAGCACAGAAGAGGGTGGCTGAGTGCTGAGGGGAAGGGGGAGGCCGTCCAAGAAGGCTGAGGCCCCAAGGACCAGCAGGATTATGCTCGTGGAACCGAAGGAAGCGCACGTATGAGGGCTCTGAAGAGGAAGGCCTGCGAGACTGGGCTGAGGAGGTATCGGGGAAGATGGCGCTGGAGAAGAGGATGGGGGCTAGATCGCGGAGAGCCTGAACGTGGATCGAGACTTGGCCTCCACTGTGAGACTCGGTGGAAGCCACCCCAGATTGCAAATGACTGGAATCGATGATCAGAATTGATTTTTTAAAACAAACCGGCCAGAAAACACTTCCCTCTTGCCCTAGCATGGAGAATGCACTGGAGGGGGCCCAGAGTGGGTTGAGTGATGGAGATCCCAGCAGGTCACTACAGAACTGTCCAGAGAAACAGGTTCCCGACGAGGGAAAGGCAGAGAAGGCCTCCTGCAGGGAACCTTGAAACGGAGCCAGAGACAGCCAGGTCACAGGGGTGGTGGCATGAGAGGCAGGAGTGGGCATCCCAGATGGAAGAAGAGCAAAAGGGAAGGTGCAGAGGTAAGGAGTGTTCGGTGCTGTGTGAGACAGAGCGTGACGAGAAGCAAAGAGCTAAGAGGAGAGGTTGGCAGAGACCAGGCAGGAAAAGCTCCTTCCCCCACACAGCGAGGCCTCATCCAGCACGTCATCAGGAGCTGCAGAAGGATTTAAGCAGGGAAGTGATAGGATCAAGTTTTATTTCCGGGAGATGATTCCGTCAGGTAGACAAAAAAGGATACGAGGAGAGAGTCGAGTAGGAGAGATTAATTAGCTAGAAGGCGATGCACCCACATATTAAAATATTTTGCAGATATTAAAAATAATTAAAATTGGAAAATTCTTGTGGCTCAATGCTGGCTACAAAGCAGTATATATCATATTATAGAAACATGTCTTTGTACATATATTTGCATAAAGACTGGATGAAAAGAAATCAAACTTTGAACAGGATTATATAACTAAGTTGGAGGGCTACAGTTGATTTTTGTTTTCTTCTTTGCGGTTTTCTGCAGTTTCTATAATGAGTGTGTGTTTATGAAAGTTCATAATTAGAAAGAAAGATGTAAACTACATGGAGGCAGCATGAATGGTCCTATCAAACTGATAGCAACAATTTACATTTCAAGAGCGTGTGATATTTAGTGACCCTACATCTTAAGCCACAAGATAAACATCATTCTCTCTGTGTTCACAGAGAGAAAAATGAAAAACAGGGAAGCAAAATGATTCATTTAACATGACACAAAGGGCTAGAGGCAGAAGCAGATAGGAACTAGGTAGATGCATGTACACTTGACCTGGTTCAATTCTTTTTTGCTGAGAAATTATTTTAACAGAACAGGTCATGCACAATCCAATAATTAAGATAGCCAAAATAATTAGAACCAGCCCAACAGACTGCGTGATTATCAGCCCAAATCAATAAAGAAGAAGTCAAAGCCGTGGATAAATAAGGCCTCAGGCTACGCTGCTACAAGGACTGTAATTCCAGAATCCTGAGAGGGATTATGACAGTATTTTTCTAGAAGTCAGGAGGGGCCAGCCTTAGAAGGGAAGAAAGCAGATGTTGCTTCCACACTGTACCCATCCTCATCCTTCCCAATGGTGTTAAAAGAGAGGAAAATTCTAGCATAAGTGTGACACAACGGTGGCTCACTTAACTCCCATGCCAAAATGGGTGGCACAGTCCTGTTTCTCTAATTACCGATCATCTTCTGGCTTTTCCCCACACCCCCAGGAGTGACATAAACACAATCCTGGATGAAGCCACAGCTACATATATTGGACCCTCCTGGCTTCCTCCTGCCCAGGATGAGCTCCTATCCCCCTCTTGGGCAGGGGAGCTGTAGTCCCAGGATAGGACCAGGCCTGACTGCTTTTCTCCCATGAGTGCCCAGAAAACACAGCAAAGAGAGCCCCACGGGAGACTGGCCCATGTGACATTCATTCATTCATTCATTCGTTTATTTATTTATAAACTTCAGAAAAGCTCAGAGAAACCCAGTGGTATTTTTTTAATATGGCTCCTACAGCCTAAAATAACATTCTTGGCTTTGCTGGGTGGGAGAGGGGAGATCATGGGGAGGGAGGATGGAGGAGGTAGGAGGCTGCCCCAAATTGCCAAGCTTGCAGATTAAAGAAGTGCAAATTAGTCAGTGTCCAAGTTTACGCTGAAAAGGATGACACTGTATTTTGCAAGCTAATAAAGCGGCATGTACATGTAAATACACAGAAATGAATAACCAGTTTACAGTTTCTTAAGCTACCCCGCAAATGGTCCCGAGGATCAAAAGAATAACAATTAACCAGAAGTTCAGCATCCATGGGTCCTAATTCAACATTGCCACTGCCAGTCCCCCTGTATCTGCTTCATCTAAAGAAGGCAGTAATGGGCTGTCATGGTGGAGAATGGCTGCAAGCCAAGGCTGCGAACTGGATGACCTTGTGGGACGCCCTACAAATGAGACTTGGCCCTGCCTGTCAATCACCTGGACACTGTCACAGATCCGCACACCTGCCCTCGTGTTGACACTCTTCTATTTCGGAGCCCTCTTGTAGTCCCTTGGGCTGTGTCATTCCCGCCCAGCTCTCATTCTTATCTTCTCCTCTAGGAAGGATGGTCACAAACATTACATCATTCCATAAATAGGAAGAGCCAAACACCTCGATACTGTGCTTATCCAAGGGCCGCTTACTGCAACACAGAACACCCCAAAGGCCTCAGGCAGTGACCTGAGGAAGTCCCCAAATCTTCACTCTCAGGGGCGCCTCCTGAAACCTCACCTGGTGACTATTTGCCCTAACTTCAGACCTAATTCCAGCTTGCTTCATCTATGACCCCCTGTTCCTAGCCCACTAGAAGCAGCAAAGTGGAATACAAAAAGGGGCAGCTCGAGACAGACAACGGAAACAGAAAGAAGTGATATTTAGAAAAGCAGCAAGCACACACACACACACACACACACACACAAATCAGAACCTCACACTCATTTTTGTGTAAAGGACAGTGTGCTGCGTCATTTGGTTCTGAGGCACACAGTTCTCCACACCTCTATATTCCCCAAGGGGACCTGGCTATTACATCATAGTTCATGGCAACAACCTTGAGTCACTCAGCAAAAGTTAAATTTAGTGCTCTCTGTTTCAGAAAGCAGAGATGTGCATAATGCATTGAATAATATATCCATCCAGTCAGATAAAAACAAGTTTTTGAGGCACAGAAAGGTAGGTTTTGGCTCTCTGGAAAACTCACCCTTTCCTTCCTGATGCTCTAAATAAATCATAAAAGGTAATAATCTGGAAAACTCTTTGAAATCATGAAGTTCAACTTTAAAAATGAGAAGCTGAGATCTAGAGAGGTTTAAATGACTTGCCAAGGTCCCACGGGTGGCAGAAAAGCCAGGACCAGGACCACAGCTCCCAGTTCCCAGGGTTGCTCATCCCCCACCCCCCACCTCCCCCACGGGGCCACCTTCCCCTCCGTATACAAGCAGTAATTAACAGCAGTCCCAATGTTATTCTCCTCCGTCACGTATGCTTAGTCAGAGAACGTGTCTCCTTTTTCTCTTTGTAAAAACCGCTTTGGGTTATGAGAAAGGAATCTGCTGTGTAAATTTAAAGGGCTTTTTCTCATGAATTCCATGAATATCACACTCCTCGTCATATGGCTTCTACAGAGTGATTTCAGTTCCCTAGTTCATAATCTCCCACAGACTTTGTAAGACTCTTCCTAGTGTTACTGTTTGTAAAAGGAAACAAACAAAATTCCAAAAGAATGAAGAGACTTTCTAAGAATCAAGAGACCAAAGTTAAGACGGTTATGTGATGACTCTCATTCTCCATGGGGTTGCCTCTCCCCTATCTTCCCCATCACCATTCAGTGCAGTGTTGTTAACCTGTTTTGAACAGGTTCTTTTTTCCTTCCTCTTAGATAAACTTCGAAGTCTTCCAAATGACCAAAATGCTTATGATGGGGCAAAGGTGAGGTAGTACGCTTGCTACCTTGGACCATATCCACTCTTGTCTTCTGGAACTCACACTCTCTCTCAATAAGAATCAGCCTGACCGTGATGGGGATGATACAGATGACTGTCTCGTCTACCTCATCTCTGCTCTGTGTGGAAGGATTTAAGTAAAACCTGGTCCAACCAAGCATCAGAAGTGGAGCAGATCTGCCATTATAATCATTGCCATGGATGCATAAAGAGGTTTACCTGGCCATATCCTTTCATCTACATAAAGGAAAAAATTGGGGGTCAAGGAAAGTCATCTCATGTTCAAATTTTTTGAATAAGGCTTTCAGTGAAATTAACTATTATGCCAATTACAATGTGTGGCAAGCCACCTAAAATATCATCTGAGGGGAAAAAAGAAACAAGCGAATAATCAAGATTCATAGTATGAATTAAAGTGGTCAAATATAACTTCCAGGTATTTAACACAGTGGATTATTAAATTCAGAAAGCATATCTCTAAAACTTTTGAACAAAATGAATCGTGACAGATAACTGTGGATTTCTATTTAACTTCACGTGGCTTATGAGTATTAAATACTCTCATGAAGCAAAAAAGGAATAAACCTAGGATTTTTTTACCTGTAGTAACAAAAAGAAAGTATATGATTTTTTTTCTTCCATCAAAATCTCTCGAACTTCTTCAAAAAAATTAAAAATGAGCAAGTAAGGCAAAATTTAAATTATACGACGCAATTTTCTAAAGGGTACTCCTTTTTTGCTCTCTATTATGAACTCTAACTTCAGTTTCTAAAACCAGATATAACTTATTATTACCAATTCCCTGTGAAATTATCTAACAAGGAAAAAGTTATACAGTTCAGTCCTTCCAACCAAATGGCAAACATTGCTCCTACAGAAGAGAATTCCTGGAACAATATAGAAAGTCCTGTTCTCTCCTTTGAAACCCTCAGGAAATGAAAAAGAAAATTAGCAATAAGAAAGCATGTCACATTCAAAAGAGCAAAGGAAAGGCATGTGGGTGAACAACTGAAAAGAGAGAAAGGCTCTCAGATTTGGATTGTCCTAACACTTACCTGCTTCTAGGGAGAACCGACCTTTTTCTATCCTTACACTTTGTGGAGTTAATTAAGCTGCTGTTTGCTGGGCACCCTATAATTACAGCCAGTTAATGCTGCAAGAGACCCAGCAGGTTACACTGATCCAACCTCTGTATGTACAAATGAGAAAATGAAGATCTGCAGAGGCGAGGTGACTTGCTCAAGGTCACATAGCTAGTTAATAGCAGAGGGAAGAAGATGCCCCAAATCTCTGCCTGCTGTCACCTCAATAACCTTCAAAATAAACTTGCTGAAGGGGAGATCATTTCAGCACACCAGAAAAGCCACCAGTCTCTTGGAGAGCTATCTCAGCTTGAAGAGTCTGAAGAGCACACTTGAACCCCAGATGCTCCTCCAGGCTTTCTTTCAGCATACAGGAGCCTCCCTCTTAAGACGCCTGACACAGCAACAGAATAGCTCAGTAAGGAGCCTGACGAAGGGCAGTCACCAAGAGTTTTTCAGAGATTCATTCTAGCTACTGTGCTTTCTGGTGAAAGGAAGTATGTAACTGGACTTGCAACAGTTTTACTGAAAAACAGAATATTTACTAAGTCAAAACTGTACAAGAAAATACTTAGAATAAACCTAGGAAAACACTACCCATCTATTGAGTTCCTAGTATCTAAAAACCACCCAGCTAGGTCCTGTGAGAGAACAAAGGAACAGTTCCTTGAAGGTAGGGACTTCCAACGGGGTAGAAGCAGAAAGACAAGAAAATCGCAATAATAATGTAATCCTTTTGTTAAGGATTAAGAACATTTTATGAGGCAAATCCTCCATAAAAAGCACCCTGTTAGTTTTATGCTGATTTCTGGAATACTTTCAATATAAAAGCCACCGTAAATGCTTCTTTTTTTACATATACTACTACTACTGCTTTTTTTTAATGCCAATTACTTCATCTTCTTTGAGTTAATTATTAGTGTCCTAGTCCCTGAAAGATTAGAATAAGTCTCTCTTCTCCTTGTCCTTGAATTGAACGAGAAACTCTGGAGTGGGTGAAAAAGAATGGACCACATATGACGGTGATTTGAATCAATCCAGTGGAATTTTTTCAACAGCTATTCTATGGGAAGATCGCCATGTGCCAGATACTGAGCTGGGTGGCATCCATCCCCAACCTTAAGGTAGGGGGTAAAGTGGACAAGGAAATAAACCACAATACAATGTAGGAAGTACTATAATAGTACAAAGCACACTGGGGTCCCAACTAATAAAGCAATTAATTCTGCAGGTAATGAGAGGCTAAGGGGAGAGTCAAGGAAGTCTAGAGAGGAAATAACAATGGCACTAGGAAGCTTTCAAGGAAGAGCGACCAGATGGACAAGAGAAGGTGACATTCCAGGCAGAGGAAACAAGTTCCACAATGACACAGAGTGAAGGGAACATGTATTGAGGGAAAAGCAAATGGTCTGGTGGAGCCTGACCCGAGGTCAATTGGAGAAATGTCTGGCTACACCACCAGCAAGGGAATTGGAGCCACATGGCGAAGGCTTTTTTATGACCTTCGAAGAAGTTTAGACTTGTAGATGTGGACCGTGCAAAACCATCAGAGATTTTGGTTTTGGTTTTGTTTTGGTCACATTTTTTAAAGTGTGTAATTCCTTGTCCTTTAGTATGTTGTACAACCATCCCCACTATCTATCTCCAGAACATAGGTATCAACCCAAAAGAAACCCCTATACCCATGAAGCGGTCACTCCACATTCCTCCTTCCTTGTTTTCTGTCTCTATGGATTGGCTTATTCTGCATATTTCATATAAATGGAACCATACAATACTTTGCCTTTTGTGTCTGGCTTGTTTCACTGAGCATAGTGTTTTCACGGTTCATCCATGTTGTGGCATGTATCAGTACATCGTTCCTTTTTTTTTTTTTTTTTTTTTTTTAAATTTTATAGCTACTTTATTTATTTATTTATTTATTTATTTTTGGCTGTGTTGGGTCTTCGGTTCGTGTGAGGGCTTTCTCTAGTTGCGGCAAGTGGGGGCCACTCTTCATCGCGGTGCGGGGACCGCTCTTCATCGCGGTGCGCGGGCCTTTCACTATCGCAGCCCCTCCTGTTGCGGGGCACAGGCTCCAGACGCGCAGGCTCAGTAGTTGTGGCTCACGGGCCCAGCTGCTCCGTGGCATGTGGGATCTTCCCAGACCAGGGCTCGAACCCGTGTCCCCTGCATTAGCAGGCAGATTCTCAACCACTGCGCCACCAGGGAAGCCCCCATCGTTCCTTTTTATAGCTGAGTAATGTTCCATTATATAGACTTAGCACATTTTGTTTATCCATTCATCAACTCATGGACATTTGGGTTGTATCCACCTTTTGGCTATTATGAACAGTGCTGCTATGAACATTCATGTATAAGTTTTTGTTTGAGTCCCTATTTTCCATTCTAGGATATATTCCATTCTAGGGTATATTCCTAGGAGTGGAACTGCTGGATCATTGAGTCAGTCTATTTTTAACTTATTGGGGAATCCATCAGACCGTGATTTTTAATCAAAGGAAAGACATGATAAGATTTTATTTTAGAAAGATAAACCTGATAGATATTTAAAGAAACAAGATCCCAGAGAGCTGGTTCCCCAAAGATCCACCAAATAGTTGTTCATTTGCTCCTTCCTGCTTTCCTCTCTTTCCTGCCTCCTCACTTGTTTTTTTTCTTTTTGAACCTACAAATTGGCATGCAAGCTGGTGGTCCAAATATATGTCCTCCCACATACCTTGTGGCTCTACACCATCTTTTGAGGCTTCTATGCTAACACCCTGCTAGCTCAGCCCATCTGCAATAGTTCAGATTGTTTTCTTGCTTTGTAATTCCTGCTCTAAAGAGGTATCAAGCTTTAATAAATAGGCCTCTCAGTTTCAAATGAGAGGTCCAAGAAGACCATAGCAATTCCACCAGGAAAGATGAAGTGCCCTGGAGTGGTTTGACTTGAACATTCCTGCCGAGATGCCTGAGCTGCATCAGAATACACGCTCCCTCCATCCCACTCCTCCAAACACAAGATCATATGTTGCTAAATAACCACCTCCGCAGGTGGCCTTCCAGGTGTGTAACAACACTGACCTCGTCAATACAATGTGTATTAAATTGATAACAACTGCACTATCAGATCTTGGAGTACATCAAAATCCCCTAAAATGCACAGTTTTGAACATTTTACATCCCATTTTTTAAAGTGCAATTATGAATAAGCCTCCTTAAAAACAACCATGCAGTCCCTGGGGTACCAGAGGTTAAAGAGTCCCTAACAGCTCTTCGGCAAACAAAGCACAGGGCTTTCAGGGTGCTTCGACATGCCCATGAAGAAGAGCAAAATATGCCGCCCCCAAATATGCCACTTTGACATAAGAATTATTTTGAGCTGAAGCAATCGAGAAGAAGCAGATACAAGAAAAGCTTTCTGCCCTTCTCCTAAAAGCAGGACATAAATTTATAAAGGTGCCCCCTCCTTCTTCTCTGTACCAGGAAGGATAGAAGTGAATTACCGGAGATAAGTCTAGACCTTTATCAGCCAGAGATGGTACCAGAGGAATCTACATAAAGATCCTTGCTAATTCTAGCCCTGATCTACCATTAGTTTCTCCTTATATTTGCCTTCCCACAATTTGTCAGCCCTAGAAACTCAAAGTCCTTTTCCTTTGTCTTATCACTTCCCTAAAAATGTATTGTTCTTAAAAATAAATAAATAAAAAATAAATTTAAAAAAATGTATTGTTCTTTCGTTAAGATGCCATATAAACCCAAGTTCTAACCACCACTTTGAGTTACCCATCTCTGAGGGCTCCATAGGCATGACGCACGTTAATAACTTCTGTTTTTCTCTTGTTAATCTGTCTTTTATCAGTCAATTTATAGGACTCAACCTGAGAATTTAGGAATATAGTGGAAAAAGAGGTTTTTCCCTCCCCTATTCCCATGAGGGCAGGATGTGGGGAGAGAGAATACGGTAAATCTGGAAGCGCTAGCAAGAAATCGGGGTTCTCCTCTCAGTCCTGTTCTCCCTATGGAATGATCACAGATAGGATGGTACTGACATTTGGACTTTCCGGCTGTGGACACAACAGCCATGTCTCCTGAGCTAACAGTAGCCAGACTTTGTTCAGGTGTCAGACAGGCAAGTGCTTCCTGGGGAGACTGAACCCTTAGCCACTGTCAGGGGAAGCTTGATTGGTCTAAGGGAATCACCATAATCCCATTCTACTCGCCAAGGATTGGTTTAGGAATGGTCATGTGACATAATTCTAACCAATGAGGCCTGTGGGAAATCTTCTGGGAGACTTCTAGGACATTACACTCATTTTAAGAATGGTTTAGGAAAAAGGGGCATGGCCCCTCTCTCCTGCTTTATTAGCCTTTGAACTATTGCTATGTGATGAAGTGACTGACACGCCTGCTGACGACCAGCAAGAGACAAGCCTGAAGGCAAAATCGCCCCTGTTGTGACAACTAAAGCCCAACAGAATTCAATCTTTAATTAACCAGCCTAGGTACAGGCTTCCTCCAGAGTTCTTGTTATGGGAGATGATACACTTTCCTTGTAGGTTAAGCCATTTTTATTTGGGTTTTCTACTATTCGGCACTAAAAGATCCTTAAATGATAAACCCACATATGTGAGTGGATGAATGTTTATCAAGCACTTTATTAATTGCATTTAAAAAAATTAGACTGACAACCCAAATTACAATGTTTCACACCTGACCTTTTCAGGAATAAATACAACTCCGGAAAGCTACATATATGGGAGAATACTTAGCCAGGGGGGATAAAAAATTAGGTCTGCCATTTTAACCTGCAAATAGAACTGGATGAGTGCCAAAACAAGAACTGTGTGATAATTTAGGAAATAAAACCATGCTCTCAAAAATACCCATGCCACAAATTTCCGAAATGAAAATCTGGGGCATATTAGTAAGAAGCATCAATTTCTCCCATGGCATAATCAAATATGACTGCAGAATCATCTTGTATGTGTGGTTTACTGAATAGTGAGCTACTCTGTTTAATGCCTTTCAGGGGCCCTCAGACAGATTTATTTCAAGAACTCTGTCACACTTGGAGGGCAAACAAAACTGTGACCTTTTATGATTTCTCCCGTCATTTTTTTTTTAACTTTCTCAAATCAGTTATGTTGGGACCTATTCATAAGGCTAACAGGTAATGAGTTATTAATACAGCTCCCAATTTCCAAATCAGTGGTGGTGCCTGGGGACGACTTTGGGAGACTGGAGTACGCATGCTCAGAGTGTCCACCAGCTCCCTGTACCAGCCTCACTCCTGAAAAATACACAGCCTGGATAAAGCCCCCACTCCCACAGCCAATCAGATGGCTGTCTCTAAGCCTCCTCTATACAAGATCAAAGGGCCTCCCCTGTCCAAAAGCTAGACTCCGTTTTATAAATTAAAACTGATCAAGATTATGCTGATAACAACATGCCCTCCCTCACAGGCATTCTGAAAACACGAGCTCAGAGAGAAAAGGAGGGAGTCAGAGCTGGTATGCTAGGAATTGCATGTAACTGACAGAAGTTTGTAGCGCACATGAAAATCCTCTTATCACGGCATCACAGTAAAAAAAATTGGGTGAGGATCATGGCTCAAAGTTCCTTTCAACTCTGTGAATCTTTGATTCTACATGTGCTTATCCATTTTCCTCCAACCAATTTGAGTTTCTTTCAGAAAGAAAAGGTAACACTTGAGGAAAAAAGGAAAGAAATACATGACTTTGAGGCTTCTTCAGCAGACATCTTCTGGCTGGATTTTATCTTTTACTACTGAATAGTAAACAGTTTCCTTGTGCCCATTTTGTTTTGTTTGTTTCAAACACCTGAACAGAAAGACAGTATTTTTCAGTCAGTGTGGCTTCTCCTGCCACTCTAGTTCAGCCTAGCTCTTTATTTTTCTAGCATTTGTTCGCTTTAGCTTCTTTCAACCAACACTTCCATTGTCTGAACACCAAACAAACTCTCCCTAAAATATGTTAGATGCTGGGCTTCCCTGGTGGCGCAGTGGTTGAGAATCTGCCTGTTAATGCAGGGGACACGGGTTCGAGCCCTGGTCTGGGAAGATCCCACATGCCACGGAGCAGCTGGGCCCGTGAGCCACAATTGCTGAGCCTGCGCGTCTGGAGCCTGTGCCCCGCGATGGGAGGGGCCGCGATAGAGAAAGGCCCGCGCACCGCGATGAAGAGCGGTCCCCACACCGCGATGAAGAGTGGCCCCCGCTTGCCGCAACTGGAGAAAGCCCTCGCACGAACCGAAGACCCAACACAGCCAAAAATAAATAAATAAAATAAATAAATAAATAAATAAAGAAAATCCTTTAAAAAAAAAAAAAATATGTTAGATGCTAAGGATTAAATCACCTGGAATAAGTGATTAAGTATCAGCGGCATAAAACAAACATACAGAGCTTCAATTGGCCCAGACTCACTTATTATCATTGGCCATTGTATTTTTAGTTTCTTCCCCCCGCTACAGTTTATCTTCTGCTAGGTCAAACTGTCTCTCTGATGATGAGTTCCATAATTTTTCAAACCCATGACCAGTGATCGATTCTGTTGCTTTTCAGGATAACCTCCTTGAGTACCATTTAACAAGATGCCCATGCTGAAAAATTCCATGACAACTGTAAACATGACTGTAAGCAGTTTTCAAACTTGTGAGAACATAAGAAATGGCATTCGAACTCAAATTAACCAACAGCCCCATCCGCCTGCTCAGACCCTCCTCCTCGCTACTCTGGGGGTCCTTAGAGAAAGCACAACCTCACGGGGCAAGGAGGATACCGCACCCGTGTTTTTCACTGAGCAGCCTCTTACTTGCAAAAGCAATTCGTTTCAACACTCATTAGTAACATTTGTTGACTGATTTCTGAGTGAAGCAAATGTTTACATCCCCCGCACCAAACAAAAATTCCTTAAAATGTAGACAAGAGAGATCCAAGTCACATACAGCCTCCCACCTCTACCCTCATGCCCCACTCTCCCAATCTTGCCTGTTATAGACACTAAGGATACAAGTCAGTGCTTACTGGCATGGCAGATGGAGGCATCAGTGTTGATTTACAGTTGAGGTACCTGTTGCGAAGGGACAATGAAGCCTTCTGGAATTATCTATACATCCAGAATTTCCCACATACTTCTGGAATCGCTTCCCTGTCTACCTATATGGTATCAAATAACCTGGAGAAACCAAAAGGGAACATATTACAACCCTTTGGTCCTTAGAGGAGAAATGAGTTGATTGATTTTTTCCCATGAACAAAATACTTAAAAGTCTGAACACTGGGGGACATCCAGCAAGTTACAGAAAATAATTCAGTGTGTTCTCAGTCAGTCAAGATAACGGAAACTGAAATATGGTTTGTACTGTTCCCCTTTTTTCACTTGCTAATGCATTCTCTGATGGGTGTCCCCATGACATTATTATTTGGTCTGCAGTCGGCTTATCTGGCTGAGTTACAAGAAAGATGGAGTGCAGCCTGTAGTTTCCCCGTACTCTGCAGCAAACAAAGGCTGCCACCTTCATGACCGCCGATGTGGGCTCTCTCAGGCTCCAAGAAGTTCAGCTACATCTTTTTAGTTAAAACTTGCAATAAAACAGATTAATCACTGCAATCACTTTTAACCACAGGGAAACACTGTAAGAAAGTGAAAAAATAAACCATCATAAATTTTACCAGGTTTTGAAGATAAAGTCCATTTTCTACTGACAAACACCTTTATTTTGATAAAAATCTTTACAACCAGTTGTGCAAAGCTTTAGACAATAGCAATGGTGTAGTTTTTTAAAAAATATTAATTGTAGAAAAAACTAATTTGTTAAACTTAAAGCAAGTCTACAGGGTTAGAATGATCTTATCTGAATTGCCCCAAACTACTGAACTAATATTTTACACCAAAGGAGATACATTTGCTATTTGTATTATTTGCCAAACCTCCAGTTTGTTTTCAACTTTTTCCTTCATTTCACCAGTTGCTTTTGCAAGGGAGAGGGAAGTGAAGGGGATGGCCAAATCTGATTATTTTTATTCTTTTAACCAGCAAATAATACAGGAAAATGGGCCTCAGATGGTCACACAATTGAGTGTCAAAGAAGGACAGTGGAATCTCTCTGAAAGATAAGGTGGACATAAGAAAGATGGGCTCAGGAATAAGGACAGAGTCAACCCGAGATCACAGTTTGCTTGGCAGAGGTCAGAGGTCAGTAACCTGGGGTATACCACACTGCAGGTGGGCTCAAAGAGGAAAGGAGAGTTCACCCTTGGTAACTGTTGGGAAAACCCTAGGACCTGCCTAAATTCTTTCAATGTTGCCGCTCCCCATGGTCTCCCATTTAGCATTGACACTGGGAGACTCGGTTACTCCCTCAATGGAATGTAACTTCCAGATGCTCCCCAAACAAAAACATATCTTCTATGGCAATCAAGAACACTTGCAATTATGAGCAGTCTGCCTGATGGGGTTTAACGGCTCTTTTTGAGCTTTGAAAAAGAAAAATCTGGAGCTAAGGAAAAAATCACAGCCACTCGGGTATAACTGGATGTGAACTTTCTACGGCATAGCAAAAAACTCTTCTGTTTTTCCCCTCAAGGCCATTGCTAAATGTTATCCATGAGACATGGTGGATACAAATGTCACTGACTCTGGCAATTTTGATCACAAACCACTTAAAGCACCAACCTCTTTCGTGTTTATGAATCACTTTTAAAAGGTGACTTCCCGGTGCAGATGGAAAGAATGGAAGCAAGTATCTTTTTTATTGATAGCAGAGAGGCAAGTAAGAATCTAGTTTCTATGCAAGATAACCTTCAGGAGTGTTAGCAATAGGATGTGTTGAAACATAGGGTATCACACTTGGGTAATACTGTGTCTAATGTCAGAAATGATACAGAAATAAAATGCATCTTCTTCTCTCCCCTGTGCAAGACGAATACGTGTGATACAACGGTGGCCTGGGAGACCCACCATAGAGGTCAGCCATGATAGTAAACAAACAATCCTTCTTCTGCCCAGATGAGAAACTCAGCTTTGCTGATGCGCAGTGAGAGAAGCAGTCTTCCAAGAGGAGTGTATACATGCCAGGGGGTACACAAGCAGTTCTTTGGAAAGTGTGGGTGAAAATAGTTTAACTTCTTTTTCTGTTTATTACCCCATCCCTTCAAGGTTTGCTTTTGTCTGTGTTTCATGATGTATATGTCAGAACAGTCCATGCACCTAATTTTAAAATGAATAAATATAAATTACATAGAGTGAGGCTTAAGACAAGTTTGGAGACCACTGCCTTGAGAAGTAAAGAAAGAAGAAGGAAGTCTTAATGATATCCCCAGCACCCCGAAAACTGAGGAATCCCTTTACCAGCAGCATCTTCCGGTCCAAGAGAAGGTCTGAGAACAGTATGTGAACGAATGAGTCAGGGAAGAGAAACAGTGCATGCCTCTCAGATTTCCCAGATATATCTGCTCTTGGGAGATAATTATTCTAACACAAATGATACTTTGGTCTACAAATGAGCTGGAGAAAATCATCAATCTATTTCTGTGTCAGGTAGAACGTAGTGGGTCCTGTACAGACTATTAATTTCATGGAAAATAAGCCAACAGGGGAAACAGATATATCATTAGCAGAGTGAAGAAGAGACCCAATGAATTCCTACAAATCCTCCTACTTTCTTTTACTTGCAGAGAGCAAAATGACAAAGTATTTATGTCCTACTGTCTTTGATATCTCTGTTTATCTCATTAAAGGAAAAATGCTTCTGAAACCACAAGGACATGCTGTATTTCAAGTTTCAAGAATTCAATCCCAAATGATTTATCCAAGTTAACAGTATGCCTACAGAATTATAATCTTCACATTGCTGAAATTCTATCCCTTTTAATTTCATAAAAACAAAACACTACAACATTCATTTTCCTTTTGTTTATTGCAGGCAATATATAATATTAGGATTTGGTTTACATAAACAAAGTACATATATTTGAAAAATAGTGTTAATTGTTTTTAATGAAAATTTTTAATTAAAAAATTTTTTTCAATTAAAGTTAAGGCTAGTAAGAACAGTTGGCACTTTTGATATCATTTCAATGACTAACTCCTATTCAAAATTAATTTCTCCAAAGTTCCACATAATGTATTCACAAGACTCATCAATGTTTATTTATTAAACTCAGTGTTTTCAGTAACTGAAAGAAGCATTATAGAATGTTTCCAACTGAGTCTCCTTCCATCTGTCCTCCTATTTTAATGTTCAACCAGTAGTTTAAACATAAGAATTGCACTTGGAACAGAATGGCCAGGCGTCCCCCAAAGGGTACAGCTCTCCATCACTCTGCACTGTACTTTCTGTCACGTACTTACCAGCTCTAGCAGCTTGCACAGTGCTCTTCCCACAGCCTACTAAGAGTAGTGACTGTATAATCCACTAGAAAATAACTCCACCACTTGATATAAACTCTATTAGGGCAGGCGTTTTTATCCATTTTGTTCAATCCTGTATCTTCTATACCTAAAACAATACCTGACTTTCAATATATATTTATTGAGTGAATAAACTGGATGAATGAAGGAATAAAGAACCTACTCCTTAAACCCATTCTCTCAAGTTCCTACCACAAGGCTCCTTCAACTATTCTAGCCCCCCTATTGCTGGGTGGAGGATGACTTCATTTGCATACGGATGACTTCATTTGCATACTTATCAGAGACTGTCTTTACTTTGACCAGCAAAGCTTCCTTAGCAACAAAAGTTAACTGCAAGAAGGGTCTATATATGGAAGAATAAGTTAGTCAATTGACCAGCTCAAACACAAAAGAATCCCCACATGTGTAGCCGAAATCTCCCTAATATGACCTTGCACATAATAGCCTTTCGATGGGCATTTGTTTTATTGGATAGTAAACTATGGTAATATAGTGTGAACTTAATATCTCTACAGCATTTGTAAGTTCCCATGTTATCCCAGTGGGCAAGATAGTGAAACGTGGATTAGTCAATACAGTAAGAGGAAAAACAACGGTATGCAAACTGTGCTGGTGACTGGTCTTTCGTTAGCCTGGGAGAGTAGCATCGAGTTCTAGTCTTGGTCCTTAATGGATTTATCTATAACTTTACTTCCATTCTTATTGAAGGTCCTGGTTGGAGGTCCAATCTAGACCTTCTAGGGTCACTCTGGGCTAGAAGTAAACAGAATCATAATGAAAGAGTAACAATCAGAGTTTGATGATTTTCCCAAATACTTGTCCCAATGAGACCGCTGCTCTTCTGGCTCATGTGATTTCTCTTTAAGTAGATGAACACTACAGAGCCTATATGTTGCATTTCTAAGCCATTCTCTTATTCTCCACATTGTCTGTTTCTTTTTCCTCTACATCTCTCAGAAATATTTGCCCAGCCTCCAGGAAATGCAAACAATTCCAATTGTGAGAGGTCTTCCATATTATCAACTCTACATTTTCCCCTCTGTAACTTTCACCCACCTCCTGGCTTTGTGCTCTAAGTCCACACAAAGAAAGGCTGACCTCTTTTTCCCTCAAAAGCTCATTAAGTATGTCAGGCACTTCTTGTGGCCCTTTCCTCCCCTCCCCACTCTCCCTTCTGAGTCTACTTTTCTTCATTTCCTATCGTTAACATTTCTAAATCTTAGGACTCATAAGGTAGTTCAGAGAAGAAAGTAAGAATGAAATGTGGGACCCTAGTTGTCCAAATTTTTAAATTAGATGTCATGTTGATTTCTAGTTATACAGGGCTCATTTAAGAAATTCATACCACAGCCACAGATGTCAAAACACACCACAAATGCCAAATTCATATCACAGATGCTAAAACAAAGGTAATAATGTTTACCTAACATGGATGTCAAAATCATCTGTTGAAATTATTCTTAGAATCACAGAATTTTAAAGCTGTTCATTTCACCCATTCATCTCACAGATGATGAAACTGAGATCCAGAATAGTTATGTAGGTAGCCCAAGGTAGATGAGTAGCAATATTGAAAGTACTTGAGGCCCTTTTGGCCATCTCCCAAACAACAAATTATGATCCTATAACGTACTGAACGTCTGTCATTTCCTCCAAACTCCTCATGTCAATAATGTCAGCGCATTAACTTCCCAGGAAGCTAAATTTACATTGCTATTAGTACAACAATGACAGATTTTAGAACTAGAAAATCCCCTAAAGAACAGTGAGTCTTCCTACTATGAACTAGAAAACTGAAGGCCAAGGAGGCCTGGACACATGTTGAAGGAAGCCCTGCGATTTAGCAGTAGAGCCAGCAATGGGGCCGAGGTCTTCTGATGACAACCTAGAACTCTTTAGTATCCTACAAAAAGGATTAGCTAAACACCATCAGTATTACGAATCTGAGATCGTTTTAATCCAAACTTGCATTTATGACTAGAAAACTGTAATTCTTTTAATTAGCACACAAGTTCTGCCTTAGGGAAGTGCTAGGCTGGACAACCGTTTGTCAGAAAGATGTAGAAGAAGGGAGTCTGAACAATGGGGGGGAGGTTGGATTGAATGCCTGCTTTATAAAGTCCCTTCAGCCTCCAGGATTATTCGATTCTGAACTTCCCTGGAGCTCAGCACCTCAGCTAGCCAGGCCAGGTGGGGAGGTGGGGAATGTGCAAGTGTCCTGTGGGACACCCTCTCCCCGCCTACTGTCGGACTGAATGAACTCTACCCTCCTGTTTCAGGCATTATTCTATAGCCAGTTTACATGCAATCAAATACTCTCGGCACAGGAAGAGTGTAAGGAAATGCAGCTCTGTCATTTCCAAAGACAGACTACACTGATTAGCTTTCAAAATTGCCTTGCCTAAACGAGCATTCCATAACCGAACCTCCAAATTCAGCTTTTACAGTTTGTTCATGTACTATGCTACTATCAAAATTAATTATGCAGCATCTTCATGAGGAGAAATCAGATTTGGATGTGAGTTAGGAGAGGAAAGAATACAGCGCCCTTCCCAAAGGAAGGTTACTGTATCTACTTCCCCCCAAAAGTGCTGGAGTCCTTCCACACACAGACAGATTTCAGATGGCAGTCCCCAGCTGAGCTAGCCACGGGAAGGAAGAAGTTGACATGTTTGAGAAATGAGGAATATGCCAACGAACAAGACTCTGAGGCCAACATGTTATTAACCCCCTCCTTTCCAAGTAATTCCATTCCAAACTGGAATTCAACACAAATCTGCTTCTTTGCTTTCCTGGATGGCTACTAAATCTTTAAATGTACTGATTTTAGACGTCTTCTTTTTTTGCAATAATGAGTCCAAGGGAAGAAGGTGGGTTGTTTTATTTTTTCCATCTCAGAGAAAAAGAATTTGTAATAAGGGTCAAGCTCTGAAAGTTAGAAGGAAGCTTCAGCAGTAGGACTGTCGCATTGAATATTTTTACATGAATGACATTACCAAAAAAATTCAAACGATCCGATTACACGCATGGGAGCCAAGTGTCACCTAGACTTCAGAAGAGCAAATTGATGCTCTACAACTCAGTGTCAAATAACAAAACAACAACAAAAACAGCCTTACAAGGTATCACAAATTTAAGAGAGAGTGATTCTGTAGAGAGACTCCATGTGCAAATACGGAAAGCTCTACTTTCAAAGGCTTGGACCGGTTTTCCACTCTCCTCGCCCTGGTGTGATTAGCCTAAGGATGGTGTATCCAGTCATCAGGAAGGTTGGAAAAAAGTAGATGTCCTATCTGCATTCAGCTGCCTCCACCAATGCATTAATGTTATCTGAGGTCTAACCCAAAGGAACCCTGTACTTCGGGGGTTTAGAGGAAGGTTCCTCCGGCCTCCTGAGCTCCGCAATTAGCCTGCGAGGCTGGCATACCACATCAGTCCCGTCTGCTACCAACATCAGCACAATACAAGAAAAAGCCCTTTTCCTCCTCTTCTGAGGTTTGCACCACTTTTCCTCCAAAGGTATTTCTAAAAGGAAAGTACAACTTAAGGGAAGGAGCCCAACTGGGAAAGGTCGGGTCTTTTTGATGTTTACCTTCCCGGGGAGCAGCGTCCAGAAAACCGACCCACGCGTTCCAAGTCAGGCAGGTGTACAAAGACAGCGAAGGACGAGAGGCGAGGAGAAGAGGGGGGAAAGGAGGCCAAGGAAGCCAAGGAGATAGTGGCGGGGGGCTGAAGCCCAGACTTGAGGGAAGAGGGGAAAAGGAAAAGGAGGATGGAGAGGAAAGAAGAGAGTCGGGGAAAGAAAGAGGAGCGAGAGAGAACAAGGGAGGGACGGGGAAAGAAAGAGAGAGGGGAGGGGTAAAGAAAGGAGGCGGCGGGGGAGACGAAAGAATGTGCCGGGGACGCGGCGGGGAGGCGGCCGCGGGGACCGGCGCGCCCCTGGGGAGCCGCGGGCTGCGCCCCACGCGCGGGCGCCCGGGGCGCAGGGCGCGCCCGCCGCTCACCTTTCAGGATGAGGGTGTCGATGTCCCGGTCGATGCCCAGGAAGTAGCACTTCCTCCAGAGGCCTGAATAGGTGGCGAAGAGCGGCCGGCCGCACTCGGCGTCCAGCCCGCCGAGCCCCAGCAGCGAGCGCCAGGACTCGGGGTCGGCGCGCCCGGGGCCGCCCGGGAGCAGCCGGCGCCCGAGGGGGGGCGAGTCCCGCAGCGGCAGGTGAGACAGCGGCATCAGGCGGTTCTTCTGGTCCGGGGGGTCGGCGCCCGCGCGGCTGCGCTCGCAGCTCTCCTTATGGCGCCGGGGGTCGGTCTCGTACCAGTGGTCCGTGAAGATGGCCGTGACCAGCAGCCCCAGGGAGCAGAGGCTGAGGCCGAGGCTGAGCGCCGTGACGAGCGCCCGCGGCTCCATGGCTGCCCGCCCCGCCGCGGCCGCCGGTGGGCTCGCGCGCCGCCGCCAGACACAATGCACTTGGCCTCCGCTCGCTCCGCGCTCCCCCACCTGCCCCCCACCTCCCGCCCGCCCTCGGCTCCCGGCCCGGCGCGCTCCCTCCTCGGCTCCCTTCCGACCGCGCGCCCGCCCCCTCCCCGGTCCGCCGCTCCGCGCCTCCCCGAGCCTCGAGCGCTTCCTCGCCCCCCGCCTCTCCCGCAGCCCCCTCGCCTCCCTCCCGGCGCCGCCGCCACCCCCGCGCACCCCTGCGCCCGCGCGGCACCTCGCGACCGACCCGTCCTCCCTGCTCTCCCGCGATCCCCCTTCCCTTGCGGATGCCTCCTCGCCGCCCTCACTGCTCCCTCGTCCCTTCCTCTCTCCTCTTCACCCTGTCCCTACTTTCCCCCTACTTTTCTTCAACTCTTCCTCCCTCTCTTTTTCGTCCCTCTGTTTGCCCCCTCCTTGTCGCTTTCTATCGCTGCCCTGGACGCGATGTTTCTCTCCAGCTGCCCCCAAGCACACTGCCTGCCTTCCTCTCCCCTCCAACGACCTGAAAAGACATCCACCAACATCAGACCTAGTCTTGTCACTTGTCCAAGTTGATGTTGATCAGTGTCGCGTTTTCTACCCAGAAGCAAATCCCATCCGGGTCGGGCTGCGTGGTGATATTTAACTCTTAGGAATCTCCATCTGGAGACGAAGACCCCTTCTCCCTCCTCCTGAAGGATGCAGCCTCGGAGACCCCTTGGCAGCTCTGTCTCCCTGCCATCCTCCCTTTCTCTCTCACTTGCCCACGGCAGCCTCTCAGCGCTCTCTCCGCTCCAGCCCCTCTTCTGAAAGAAAGGCACCGAGTGTCACTGGAGCCATGGGTCTCTATGGCCAGAGATTTTCTCCCACTCCAGCCTGCTCGGAGATGCACTTCTTTTTCGTTGACCACCTCCATCTCCCGCCGGAGTGACGGCCTCCTGGCATTTCTAGAAGCGCACAGGATCAATAAGCCCTTGCGATGGCACCTGCTCTGTGAGGTGATGACTGCCTTTGAATAAAGAAAGCCCTTAGTAATAAATCAAAGGAATGCTTTTTTTTTTTTTTTTTTCTCCTGTGCAAGTTTCTTGCAGGGACTGTGAAGGTCAGCAGCGAAGCACTACTACACACCGAAGTCAACATCTCAGCTTGCTTCTGTTTTCCAGGGCACTGGGCAGTCACCGATGTTAATTCGGAGAACGGCAGGCAGATTCACATTTTCTAAAATGAGGAAACGTTAGGACTCAGGGTCCTGAGTTAATTGATTGTGTTGTGCAGCCTCACGACAGAGGAGCAATACCCTCGTGCCACTTAATGCCCTCAGGGCCACATCACAGGCAGAAAACCAGGCTGCATGAGCCCAGGGATGCCAATTCTTGTGTTCTTATGCTGTGAAATATTAATGATCAAAAGACGATGAGGCATTCATTAGATGCTGAATGTCATTACTCCACGATTTAATGGGACTTACTAATTAGTGCCCCCACATCAATTGGTATGAATGTGATTTATATATTTCCTCTGAAATGACATCTGTAAAGGTGATATAAGAAACTTGCTGGGATTTATTTTCCTTGCTGTTTGTACTCAGCCTCTTCAGAGGGTTTATTTCCCACGAAGCCTGTGTACCTCTCCTGAGCACCTCCGTTCACAGATAGATCACTTAAGCAAATCCTTCAGTCATACTGGATGCCCCGTGCCCATTTCTGCTGACCTGACAATGTGAATTATTACTTGAATTTTATCACAGCTTCAGCAAGATCTATGGTGAGCTTCAGTCTAATTAAGGAAGACAAAGAATTATAATTGTAGTGTTCCTCTCACCTATAAGCTTTTCCTTAACAGGAGCCGCTAAGCGCATCAAAGGAGTCTTATCTGGATTTACACAAAAATGATGAGACTTAGAAGCTCTCTTTTATTTATACTCTATACTATGTGTAAATTCCTAGATCTTTACGGATACAGAGAGAATATCTTTAACTGTGAGCCCACGGCTGATATCTGAAATTCGCTCAAGTTGTCATGTGTCCTTTTATTTTTTTAAAACACCTCTTGAGATAAAGATAAAGATATTACAAACCTTGCAAGTTCCAAGGGTGGTCAAACCTTTAGCAACTCTTCACCCCCTTTTCAAACCCTGATGTACTCTAAGAAAAAAATATTCTGCCACATTTCAGAGTCATCGGATTATCGTCACACAATAACAATGTCCCCACTGGGGCTGACAGAAGGAAACCTCTTTTTCAGGCACTTGTGTTTAACTTCAAAGAAAATAATGTTCTGCTTCATTTTCCTAGCCAGAACCCTTGATCACACCCTTCTCAGAAAATAGCACTATCCTTGAAGTTCATTTATGTCTATGTTGAAGACCAGTCTCGGCATATAATCCAAAGGTTACTATGTGATGGATTACCCTTGACAGTATTTCATAAAAAATGTCACACGTTACAAATATGGGCCAGCAGCATGTAATGAGAGCACTGCCTCTGCTGGTGCAGCATTAACAGCATCAGCGGGGATGTCACGTATGATGTGTATACAGGTTTTGCTACAGCAACTGCATATCGTTCCATCCACGTTCTTAAATTTTCTCTTCTGGATATTTCCAACAATGAACTATCACCCACGAGCCCCACTCTGTTAAGGGAGTGGGAAATACAAAGATGAATCAGTGGTTCCCATCTTCTGGATGCTCCCAGTCTAGTGGTGAGAGACAGACACACAGACTTTTCTGTGCACTCTAGCACAAAGCAGAACAAAGTGTGTGGCAACGTGGACAATGAAAAGACTAACCACCTGGGGAAGTCAGGAAGGCTACTTAGAGACAGTAACTTTTGAGTTAACTCTCAAAGGATGAGTTAAACTTTACCAAGAGGACTAGATCAGAGACACTGGCATTCCACTCAATATAAGTCTGATTTATGTATCTACCCGACAGATTTGGAGGCTTCCATATTTGAGCCCACTGTAAAAGAAGAATGCCCTTCTGTGTTTTTAAGTCATAAAGTTGACATCTTGAATCCCTGACCACAAGCTAAATACCTGCAGGCGACGAGAAGCAGGAGTCTAAGCCAGAACATAGTCAATGTATGAGGGCATTTAGCCTGGCAGGTAGTCAAGATGATGGGAGATCACATATCCAACCAGAACACCGAGGCATGTCTCAGCAGGGCTGAGGGCGGTGCCGTGCCCTCAACGTTTTCAAACTTAGCTTGTTCTTCACTTGTCTTAAATTTCCCTTTGCCATCCCCAGATCTGATATCACCAATATCTCCCTTGGAGAATAACAGTGTCCTAAAACGACAGGGATAGAGCTGGAGAATTTCCACCTGGGCGTTTCACTGTGTTGTAGAACTCAGTATGTCCAAAGGTCAACTCATATTTCCCTGTGGTCCAACTGCCCCTCCTCACTTCTCTCTCTTTCTGGTGTTGGCAAGTCAGTCAAGACACTCAGACTCAATATTTTAGAATTTTCTATCGCATTCACAAAGTGGTAGGGATTCTTCCTTTTAAATGTCTTTATAGCCAATGTTTCCTCTTCATTTCTACCACTTGCTATCACTATGCCTCTATCACCTCACATCTGGATTATTATTCCAGCTCCCTCCTTGGCCCCAGTGATTCCAGGACAGCTGGGTTCATGGGCAGATCATCCTGAAGTTATCCTGGACACTGATGCCAAATGCATCTTCCTCCAATGTTGTTTTGATGACATCATCCTTCAGCACCCAACTCTTCTTTCTAGGTTAGAGAGAATTATCCTCTATATTACACTAGAGTCCTTCTTTGTTACTGTCAGTATTCCCGTAGCACTTAAATATCCCAACTTATGTGTTGGCCATGTTTAAATACTGAGAGAACAAAACACTTCTGCCTTCTCCAAACACACTTATCGTAATATCTAGGTGCTTTATGACATTCATCGTATTTCTCTACACAGGAAGTTCTTAAATAAATATTTTCTTACAAAAAGGTACACACACACGGAGAGAGAGAGAGATCTCCAATTATCACAGAGCTATGGCAATGATTTATTGACATACCTATGCTAAGCTGACCATGCTAACCATGAATTTTCTAAAAGGCTTTCACCCTTTTGCCCCAGTGCTGAGACCAAAAGCAATATCTTTCCTCATCTCAAACATTTAGATTCCATAGAATTTAGACTATGAAGTTTAACCAAAACCACACACTGGACTTCCCTGGTGGCTCAGTGGTTAAGAATCCGCCTGCCACTGCAGGGGACATAGGTTTCAGCCCTGGTCCAAGAAGATCCCACATGCCGTGGAACAACTAAGCCCGTGCGCCACAACTACTGAGCCTGCGCTCTAGAGCCCGCGAACCACAACTACTGAGCCTGCATGCCACAACTACTGAAGCCTGCGTGCCTAGAGCCCGTGCTCTGCAGCAAGAGAAGCCACCGCAATGAGAAGCCCGCGCATCGCAATGAGAGAGTAGCCCCAGCTCGCTGCAACTAGAGAAAGTCTGCCCACAGCAATGAAGACCCAACGCAGCCATAAATTAATTAATTAATTAATTAATTTTAAAAACCAAAACAAAACCACATACTAGCTTTTAAAAAGAGGAGGGGTTGGGCTTCCCTGGTGGCGCAGTGGTTGAGAATCTGCCTGCTAATGCAGGGGACACGGGTTCGAGCCCTGGTCTGGGAAGATCCCACATGCCGCGGAGCAGCTGGGCCCGTGAGCCACAATTGCTGAGCCTGCGCGTCTGGAGCCTGTGCCCCGCGACGGGAGGGGCCGCGATAGAGAAAGGCCCGCGCACCGCGATGAAGAGCGGTCCCCGCACCGCGATGAAGAGTGGCCCCCGCTTGCCGCAACTGGAGAAAGCCCTCGCACGAACCGAAGACCCAACACAGCCAAAAATAAATAAATAAATAAATAAATAAGAAAATCCTTTTAAAAAAAAAAAAAAAAAAAGAGGAGGGGTTTATTCTTGGTACTATCAGACATTTTTCCAGCATTTAATGTAAGGATAGAGTCAATTATGTTATTGATCTATAATATGTCATTTCTGCAAATAATTGAGATATCTTATTTTAACATGATCATTCAAAACTGTTCTCCTATAACAATTTTATTTTAATTCAATAACATTTATTGAGCACCTCCAGGGTAAGTTATTGTGCTGGGTCCCACTGGATTATGCAAAGATGAAACAAAACCCATGGTCTGTGCCCTCAGGGAGCTTTAGGTTAGTGGAGGAGAAAGATAGAAATGCAAGAGGCTATAAAGAGGGATGCCTGGACTGAATGCTGTCGCAGAGGTGCAGACAAAATTCAACAGGGAAACCTAGTGCAGGGAGATCAAGTTCCAGTGGGAAGAATATGGTTACGCCAAGTAGACAGATGCTATCTCAGGGAGGCCTTGGAGGAAACAAGGCATTTTCTGTATAGGTGTCAATTTAGTCCGGGGCAAAGCCAAAAGTAAATTTTAGAAGTAGCACCTACCGTGGTCCTCCTCTCTACCCGACACACGTGGTAATTCATCTTGCCATTTTGTCACTAACTGGAAGCCTGGAACCAGAAAATACCACAAAGCCCTGAAATAGATGGTGCCTGATAAGCTTCTCATTTCACTGACACACCACGGAATGTCACCATTCTTTTTCACATTCCTGGATTAAGCTGTTTCCTTTTTGGAGTCTTTAAGCACATATGGTGAAAAAAAAAAAAAAAAACACGTTCAAAGAAACCCAAAACCATGTTAAGTCCCACTCAGAGTGTGATGTTTCAGCAGATGGCGGCTCATTAATTGCCGTACCTAACTGTATTCCCCGCCTCATCTGTGTGTCTGGATACTGGCCTTCTAAGTTGAGGGCTAGTTCAGCTCGTTCAGGCCATGTTTGACAACCAAGGCAGAGCTGGACATAACTGAGATAGGTATCTAGTCTCTCTGATTCACAGCAGCCTATGATGCTGCCCAGGTGAACAAAATCTATTGTTTCCAGGTGTGTCTCCTTTTTCTTACCCTGGAACCTCATCTCTGAGTTGTATCTACTCAGAGGCACCAGGATCTGGGGGGTACACGTGCACTGGAGTCAGACCACCTATAAATTCCAGACCTACTACTTCTTTTTTTTTTTTTTTAATTTTATTTATTTATTTATTTATTTATGGCTGTGTTGGGTCTTCGTTTCTGTGCGAGGGCTTTCTCTAGTTGCGGCAAGCGGGGGCCACTCTTCATCGCGGTGCGCGGGCCTCTCACCATCGCGGCCTCTCTTGTTGCGGAGCACAGGCTCCAGACGCGCAGGCTCAGCAGTTGTGGCTCACGGGCCTAGTCGCTCCGCGGCTTGTGGGATCTTCCCAGACCAGGGCTCGAATCCGTGTCCCCTGCATTGGTGGGCAGATTCTCAACCACTGTGCCACCAGGGAAGCCCCCAGACCTACTACTTCTTACCTGCTCATCCTTAGCCAGTTACCTAACTTCTCTGAGCCACCCAAGTTCTGAAAAACAGGGATATCAACAACTACCTCTCAGGATTCATGAGTCATCATTACCACATGCTAAATATGTTTCCTCCCACTCTTCCCTACTCTATCCACGTAAACACAGAAACATGCTTCAGAAAACCCACAGCCTAATCATATTAAGCCCACGTCATTTAAATGTCATAAATACAAATAGCTAAATAAGTTATTGATGACATGATTTTTTTCATGTTACTTATTATTCATCTTATTCTTGTAGGAGAGGCAACCGACCATTCTCGTTTGTTCAGTTAACATGTAGTGAGCCCCTGTGGGCCAGGGAGAGAGCATTGCAGGCAGAGGAAACTGCCAGTGCAAAGGTCCTGAGGCATGAAAGAGCTTTGTATCACTGAGGAACTGGAAAGACACCACTGTAGCTACAGAGTAGTGAATGAGGCAGTGAGCAGCATGAGATTCAGTTGCAAAGTTGGTCAATAGCCACTTCACACATGGCCTAGAAGGGCATCCTATGAAGTCTGGACTTTGGTCATAAGAAAGCCTTTGCAGAGTTTTAAGGAGGGGGTAGGGGCGCGAGTTGATTCATATATTAAACGTCACAGACGACTAAGTGAAAAATGAACTGGGGCTGGGGCTGGCAAGTATGAAAGCAGGGAAAACAGTCCGGAGGCTATTGCCATAGTTCAGACAAGGGATGTTAGTAGCTCAGACTAAAGACACAGCAGTGGAGGAAGAGAGGTGGGTCGAGGTTGAACTCATGGAATTACTGGGAGTCCAGATGAGGAAACGGAAAAATCAAGAACCAGGCCTACATTTCTGGTTTGAGTGTTTGAATGGCGGTATCATGAACTGAGGTGTGGAACATTCTTGAGAACAAAGTAAAAAATTCTGTTTGGGGCATGTTAAGTTTGAGATGCCATTTAGAAATCTCAATTGGATGTATGAATCTGAGAGTAAGGGCAGCAGTCTGGAAGGGAAGATTTCGATTGTAGAATGTCAGCAGATAGGTGTTAAATGCATACTGATATTTAAATTCACAGGACTAGGTGAGATTGCTTAGGGGAGAGCTAGACAAGCTAGGAGGTTCGGGTCAAGGCAGGCTTGAAGACACTGGAGCATTAAAACCTCCATGGGGAGAGGAGGAGCCACAAAGGAGACCAGGAAGGAAGGTAGGAAGGAAGCCAAGAAAATGCATGTCCCCAAAGCCAAGGCAGGGGAGTCAAACAATATGCTTTGATGACACAGCAAGAAGACATACAGAGTCTGGGCTGTGGGGTCGGAGGGACTTGGGTTCAAATTCTATGTGATTCTTTTGTGGGGAGCAGGATTTGCTTAGCCTCTCCAAGCCTCTGTTTCCTCATCTATAAAATGGGGATCAGAGTAATAATAGAGCTGCTATGAGAATCAAACACACAATGAAAATAAAGCATTAGCAACATAGTGAATGTAAAGGCTGACATGTAATAAGTGCCCCGTGTATATGGCAGCTGTTGTGATTGTTGTTATTTACCATCTCCAACAATAATACTTGGTGGCCGCTCACATCTGCAAGTCATGATCCTCGTGCGGTACAGAACGTTACTCTCCCAAGGGTTGTACCCAAATGAAAAGCCTGGAGGCTTAACATAAGGTTCCGGCAAACATAAATCATCTGTAGTATTGGTGGAATGATGGGCGTTCAAAAGTGCAAGAAACCATTATGCTCTTTCAATAGGCTATTTTGTTATGAGCCCATAAAGGGGTTCAGTGGTGTTTTGTAAATAACCAAAATGAACTGCCAGAGTACGATAAGGTATCTCCAGTCTTCAAGGTCTCTAAATGGACTAGAGAGAAAGGCCTCTGTAGAAAATGACTGCCCATTTTTATGGAAACAAAACATGTTAGGGGAACCTAGGTAGAACCTGGATGTCCCCTCCCCGTGCAAGGGGCTGGGAAAGCCCAGAGAGGACAGGGGGACATTAAGCCAGCTGCAAACAGCATCTGGATGAGAGGAGAAAAAGAGACAGCCTCCTCTAAAAAGGGGCAGGCAGAAAAAGGCAGACTCAGGAAGGACCCAAGACCCAGCCAAGATGCAGCTCCTAGAAGCCAGAAGGCAGCTCTCCACAAGTGATGAGAGAGCCAAACTCTGCCCACGTGACCGAAGTCAACATTCCAGATTCACATCTGGAATGTGACCAGGGGACAAAGATTGAGTCAAATGTCCCCGAACATGTGAATTCAACCCAGGTCTGGAGGCATTTCCCCCCCACTTCAGAGAGCAACAGCACCACCCCGGACAGCTCTGTGTTTTCCTTCAGTTCTTGACTTGGATGAGCCTCTTGAAAACTTATTTGAGTCCAGGTAATCATTAGCCAGTACGTGAACAGCTATTATGAATCAGATACTCCGAAGAACACAGAACAACGTGTCGTGTTCTTTACAGCTCTCGGCACGCCAGGATTTTATCAGGCACCGTGGCGTGTAATCATCTGCTGCACAGTGCTTGGGGAACCATCGTGTTCTTTTGGAAGGAGTCACCCGTCTGGCAGGACCTGGTACACACCTCCCCACAGCCACACCGGAGCCCCTGTAATGAATGGGTGCCACGTGGCACTGATGGTCACTCAAGTGGAGAAGCAGATGAAAGCGTGAGGACAAATTACCATCTCACCTCTGACTACTGGTACAGAGAGCTAGGACCTTGTCAGGGTCAGATTTATGAGGCCGATTAAAAAAGAGAGAAAATGCACCAAAGGCCAAAAATGAGTCCAAGTAGGTGGCTTTGATGTATGAGTTCCATCTGCCTAATTTAGTTGGTGTCTGTGGTCTGCATGTGATCAAGAGCCCTGGGCTAGGTGAGTGGCAAGTCAGGGAGGGGCTGACAGTGGGGGAGATGTCGCTTAGTGTTTTCCAGCCAGGCCACCAAGTGCCCTCATGAGCCCCGCTGAGACAAAAACACAACAGAAAGGGATTCTCTTCAAAGAATCGTGGAATTTAGCTGAAAGAAATCCCTGAAGTTTCAAACAGTGAAGTTTAATCCCCACTTCAGGACTTTCTGAATATTTAGGGAAATTCTTCCATTTCTCAGTTTCCTTTTCTGAACGCTGCCTGGCTTTTTTGGTCCTGAATAATGTGGACATAGTTTGAATTACTTCCTTTTTCCATCCTCACTCAGCAGTTTACCCTTTTCCATATCATCCACTTTTGCAAAGAAGCCCAGGTTCTTTGTGTCAATAAAATGAGAATTGAAAAGGGCTCTCACGGCAGTATTGTTAACTGGGTTTACAGAACACTCTTTTAAATGTTATATTTGGTAGCAATGACAGCAAACTCTAGATATAGAATCCTGAAAGGGGGAGGTCAACACAGAATAGAGCCAGGATCAGGACTAAGGTTGTCTGGGGTTCCTGGGATCTGAAAAGAGATTTGGAGAGGAGGAGCTATCGGAAGTACTCTAGAGACAAAGGAAAAAGAGGTGACAATAGCAAATAGTGCATGATCAAGAAATGTTAGAGGGGGCTTCCCTGGTGGTGCAGTGGTTAAGAATCCGCCTGCCAATGCAGGGGACACGGGTTCGAGCCCTGATCCAGGAAGATCCCACGTGCCGCGGAGCAACTAAGCCCATTCGCCAAAACTACTGGAGCCTGTGCTCTAGCACCCATGAGCCACAACTCCTGAAGCCCACACGCCTAGAGCCCATGCTCCACAACAAGAGAAGCCACCGCAATGAGAAGCCCGGGCACCGCAACGAAGAGTAGCCCCGCTTGTCACAACTAGAGAAAGCCCGCACACAGAAACGAAGACCCAACACAGCCAAAAATAAAATAAATAAAATAAATAAATTTTTTTTAAAAAGAAAGAAAATTTAGAGGGACTTTCCTGGTGGTACAGTGGTTAAGAACCTGCCTGCCAATGCAGGGGACACTGGTTTGAGCCCTGGTCCAGGAAGATCCCACACACTGCGGAGCAACTAAGCCCATGTGCCACAACTACTGAGCCTGTGCTCTAGAGCCCACGAGCCACAACTACTGAGCCCACGTGCCACAACTACTGAAGCCCGCATGCCTAGAGCCCATGCTCCACAACAAGAGAAGCCACCGCAATGAGAAGCCCCCGCTTGCCACAACTAGAGAAAGCCCACGCACAGCAACAAAGACCCAACGCAGCCAAAAATAACTTAATTTTTAAAAAGATGGTTAGCATAAATTAAAAAAAAAAAAGAAATGTTAGCTACGTACTATTATTCTATAAATCAGTAGGTAAAAACTGCACAAAATAAGCAGCACATCAAGTGGTAGGCACAGGTCAGAGTTGGTGGGAACAATTATCCCCCAGCCTGGTTCAGCAGGGGTTTGGGTATTTAAAGATCTAGATGGCTTATGCTTAGGAGAATGGCGATTTCCACGGTTTCCCTGATCTTCCTGCCTACTACTTCCCACCTACAGTCATGGAGCTTTTATGAATTTATAGAATAATAGTATGTAGCTGACATTTGCTGATCACATACTATTTGCCAGGCATTGTTCTAAGCACTTTATATGGTTTTTCACTTGATCCTTGTAACAGTTATCCTCATCCTCATCATCCTCATCATCATCCTCATCATCCTTATTTTATACGTGAGGAAACTGAAGCACAGAAAGGGTAAATAACTTGCCCAAGGTCATACCCTTAGTAAGTGGCAGAGCCAGGCCTGAAGCCTGCATGCTATGACTCCAGGGCCTGCACTCTTACCTGTTATTTGTATCATTACAGAGAGAGGACAGTGTTTTAGACCAGGTGATGATAGTAGAATGACAATAAGTGGTTGGATTCCAGGTAGATATTGCAAGTAGTGCCAACAGGATTTGCTGATGGTGAGAGAGAAAGAAAGGGACTGGGTGGAGTTGTCACCAGTGGACACAGGGAGACTATGGGAAGTATAGGTTGGAGCAGTGACACTTCTCAGGAGCTACGTTTGGGATGCACTAAATTGAGATGCCTATTAGATCTCTAAGTGGAGATGCTGAGTGAGCAATTGGAAACACACATCTAGGGCTTGGGGAAGGGGTTCAGGCAAAGATATAAATTTGAGAGCCAACAGAATCCACATATAGATGGTACTTTAAACCATGAGACTGGATGATGTCACCCAGGGAGTGAGTGTTGATAGAAAAGACAAAAGGGCCAAGGACTGAGACATGGAAATCTGCTACAAGTTGAGGAGCATGACGAGTTGAGTAAGAACTAGCAAAAGAGACTGGAAGGGCATGGACAGAGAGAGAGGAGAGGGTGGAGTCTGGGACACCAAGTGAAGAAAGTGTTTCAAACAGAAGACAGTCATCAAGGTCGCAACATTTCTGATTGGTCAAGCAAGATGAGAAATGAGAATTGACCACTGGATTTAGCGAAGAGGAGCTCTTTGGTGACCTTAATAAGAGCATTTTCAGCAGACTGTTGGGGATGTAAGCTAAACTGGAATGCGTTCAAGACAGAATAGGAAGAGAGAAGTTAGAGCAGTGCAGATAGATCACTTTTTCAAAGGAGTTTTGCTGTAAAGGGAAGGAGAAAAAATGAATAGCTAGAGGCAGAAGTGGGATTAAGAGAGGTTTGTTTGTTTTTTTGAAGATAAGAAGATAACAGCATGCTTATGTACTGATGGAAATGATCCAGAAGGGATGGAGAAATTGATACAGAAAAGAGAAGCAGAAATGCTGGAGTGGGATCTGGTAGATAAATGGAGAGGTTGTCTTAGGTAGGTGCCTGCAGAGTTCACCCACAGTAACAGTGGAAAGAAATCAGGACATGGTGACAGTTGCAGGAAGATGAGTGGGTGGATGATTGGACCTTATGGAAGTTCTCTGCTGATTTGCCATGTGCTCTGCAAATGTTAATGTGTTCAGAGGAAGGAGAAATCTTAAAAATGGAGACGGCCAAAGAAGTATTGATGGGGAGATTGGGACTTGAGCTTCAAAAGATCTGAGAGTAAATAGGTGGAGAAGGAGGTATTTCAGGAATGGAAAACCATGTGAACCCAGAGATAGTAATGAACAAGGTATGTTCACGGGATAGTGAACACCCTGGTCCTCCTAGAATTTCTGTCATGAAAAGTTTGATAAACTTGGAAATATTGATTAGATTCAGACAGTAGAGGGTTTAAACAACACTAAGATCTTAGGAAATGAAGAAAGGAAGAATGACATGATGGCAGAAGAGAAATTAGGAATTAATCTAGCAGTGGTGGTAAAGTAAGTGCTGAGAAGGACTTCAGATCACCCAGGCCAGGGTGATGAGAATCACGAGGGCAGCACTGGAAGCAAAGGAAGAGATGCCAGAAACATTATGAATAAAAATAGTGAATAAGTCAACCAAAGGGGATAAAAGAAGTCAGACACCAATGCTGGAATTCAAGCCAAGATGACTAGGACCATGATGGATCTGTTGACTAAAATGAATAAACAACCTTTATATAAGCAAGTCGGTACATAAATCAGGAAGGAGAAGAGATCTGGAGATTTAAGCTCTGGCCATATGGGTTTGAGAGGACAGAAGGATACCTGTGTAGAAATGTCCACCAAATAGTTAGAAAAGTAGATTGGGCTGATATCTATGCAGAGGCAAACATGTTCAGAAGTCTGTGGGAGTCTGGGTAGAAAAGAAGAGCAGAGGTCGTGTCTGGAGGCGAGGGCTGGGGGGAGGATGAGGGACCAGGGTCTGGCAGCATGTTGTGAGTGAATCAGGAGAGCCACACAAGCCAGGGATGGGGAGTTTCAAGAAAGGCCTGGTCAACGGTGTTGAGAATCATGGGAATATCCAATAGCAGATAGAAAAGTGAGAAAATGTCTCAGTGACATAATACCTGGGACCCTCGGCAGGTCATCATCAATAGAGGACTTAAGGCAGGAGCCAAACTTCTGAGGTCTGAGGGATGAATAGAAGGTGAAGGAAAAAACAGTAACACGTTGATTACTTTTCGGAGAACTTTGGCAGTCAAAGGCAGGAGGGAATCATTCTACAGCTAGGGAGGTCAGGAAGATTAAAGCTTCTTGAAGGCAGAGGAAGCTCCTGGATGTTTGAAGGAGAGACATGGAGAAGGAGAAATGAAAGTTACCCCTAAACCTTAAAGTAATAATTTGAATAAAGAAAGATTGTGATGGAACTAATAATATTATTATTGCTTGCCTACAATAAAATTTCACTTATCACAGACTGATTTGATGTCAAATAGAGAATTTTTAAAGATCTATGGCTGTCCCATTAGATCTGAGGGAGACAAAAAAGGTAGGTCTAAAGGTAGAAACTTCTTTTTTCTGTCTCAGTGAGGACATCGACTTTGTGGTGTGGTAGGATAGAATAATCTGCCCACTCCATCCCTGGGACCTATGAATGTGTTACCTTACATGGCAAAAGGGACTTGGCAGATGTGATTAAGCGTCTTGAAATGGGGAGTTTATCCTGGATTACTCCAGTGGGTCCAATCTAATCACATGCATTCCTAAAACCAGAGAACATTTCCTGGGTACCGTCAGAGAGACGTGTAAAATGGAAAAAGTGTTAGAGAGATGCATTGTTGCTGGCTTTGAAGATAGAGGAAGTAGACCGCAAGTCAAGGAATGCAGGAGACCTCTCGAAGCTGGAAAAGGCAGGGAAACAGATTCTCCCCTAGAGCTTTTAGATAGGAATGCAGCCCCGCTGATGCCTTGGCTTTAGCCAGGTGAGACTAACTTTGGACTTCTGACCTACAGAACTGTTAGGTAATAAATTGTCTTAAGTCCTTAAGGTGGTGGTAATTCGTTATAACAGCAATTGGAAACTAATACTTTAGTTAAATTGCTTTCTTTGTAGGATGGTAGCCCACAATTCACCACTACTTCCCCTCCTCCCTGACCCTGTTCCCCCTTCGATCATGCTCCAAGGCTCTCCTGAATTCCAGCAGACATGACAATTAAAATTCCTAGCAGCTGGAGAGCGGATGCCTCTGCCAATGCTCCTGCACCGCAAGCATCCATCTTCTCCAGGTATTTATTTCAGCTGAGCACTCACTCCCTCGCCCGACGTGCTGCTCTGCCTGCCATCCAGGAACGGGAAAGGCTGGAGAATGACTGTGGGTGGACGCTCCAGGAAGCAACAGAGAAGCCTGAGCGCCAACGATGTGTCCACTGCAGTCACAGGAAAGATGCATTCGGTGAGCTCTTCAGATTTGTGCAGAGCAATGAGAGCTCTTTCCTGTGTCAAACAGCTGGAAAGATTTTTTTTTCCACCTTCACTTTGAATGCAATCAGAATGGATTTCCACCTGAAAAAAATTTTAAAGAATGGAGCATATGTAGCTATTGCCCTGATTACCTGAACCAAGTTAGCAAAGCCCTAGAGGTTGCTTTGAACTGTGACCATGGACTCTGAAAAAGGACCCAAGTATCTTGAGAGTTACTTATAAGGCAGGCGTGTACTGAATGAGGAGTGTTGATCCAGAGGAGGAATTTATTGTACAGGAGGAAGGAAAGACATCAAGGTTAACTAGTAGATATAAAAGGAGCTAAGTTAATAAATCCAGGGGAATGTGGACAGGTCATGAATACTTCATGGAGAAACAGCCAAAAACAAACAAACAAAAGAAAAGGAAGGAGACACTGAAGAATGTTTATATTCTTAGCGCCATAACAGTGAAGGGTGTGAAGAATACAGTCGGGGTGTAGACATAAAGCGCAGAAGGTCTGCCCCAGTTACTGCTGCATTGGGGCTTATTTCCCTTGTTAATGATGTCATGACAAGAGGAAAAGCACATTAGGTTGGTTATTAGAAATTGGGTTACATGTGTCTGATTAGCACTATCTTGAGAGGAGATTTGAGCAAGGGTTTAGAGGAAGGTGGTTGTGCAGCCATGAGCGAGGTCATGAAAGAAAGAAATTCGTTACCTCTAAAAGGTTAAGTTGGACTCTTCCAACAGAGAGAGCTTCTGGCTCAGAAACCACCCCACCCCTGCCCCGCCGCTTCTCTGGCTGGACCAGCAAATGGGTATAAAACATGTTTGTGTATAAGCATTGTCTTGCCAGACCTACAGGGGAGAAAATTCTCGGAACACAGGCCAGTGGTGCTCTGTAGAAGGCAGGGGTTCACCCCGTCTCACTGGTGTTCAGGAAGGTGTACCCACCCCGTGGGTGTGTGGAGAAGAGGATAGAGTCAAGTGGCACTCATCATTCACTGTAAAAATAAGACCAGTGTTCAGTAATACACGTGGGCTAGTTTTTTAAGTAGACTTGCTCAAAGGTATTATATGTGACAGCAAACAAATCTATTGATCCTGATGATGTCTTTACATAAGTCATTCCAGAAAAAATGAAAGATGTGTGCTTATTTGTACATTGTTCAGAGATCTCTAACTAGACAAGAGAAGGGGGAGGTGCTGGGAGTGGAGGGGCAATAATGTGATAAATCCTTTTCAACTTTAAGATGCATTTTTGTTGAAAGTCCATGGTACTTAAATTAAGGTTTATGTTTTGTCTTCCTATACCTTGATTAAAGGTATGTGTATATATCAGCTTGCACGCACACATATTTGTAAGTATGTACTACCTCTCAATATATATAAGTTAACAATGTGTGTATGTATAGGGGGGGTGAGGTGGGAGGGGCTAGAAAAATCCCACCACTAAGAACCCACTGCCACCTGTTAATAGCGTCATTGCAGGAGAACTGAAGAAATAAACTATCTCAAAGGACAAAGTGATCTAGTGGTCTTGGAAGAAAACACATACAAGCCTTTCCTAAACTTACTAATGCCAAACCAGTGATCCACGATGAAAGTGTGCTATGTCAGTACACATGATATTATACAGAATGATAGGTTATATACCCAATTTTTATTAGCACCACTGCTTGACAATTCTTTGCTTCCTTCTAAGGCTACCCTAATTTAGATCAGCCTGTAGCATGCCTTTTTATTCTGAAGCTTGGACACCTGGGGTCTTGTTGACCCTGGAGAGACTGCCTCTCCCAGGGCCAGCCAATTCCAGAGAGAATTAAGGACTGGGCCGGGAGCACGCCTTTCATATGCAAGCCAACCAACTCAGAGCCATGCCCTAACTACCTCCTTTATTGGGCTTCTGCACGCTAAGCCACTGTCCCCCTGCCCTAATCATGCCAGGGCCAGGGTACCAAAGAGCCAGAGACAGCCCTTATATACCAGAACCCACTGGAATTATTCAAACTAGTCAATCCTAAACTTGTTTACCCTGCCTCACCTGTTTCTCCCGGCGGAAACCACAAACAGGGCTCTTGCCCTTGTTTTCCCCTCGCGCCTTCCGCCTCCTGACTGTTCCTGCCGTTTCCCCGCATTCTCCTCCCCCTCCCCCAGGCACGGCGGGGCCCCTCCCCTCGGGAACTGCGAGTAACAAACTAATTTTTCAATGGCAGTCATCTCTTGATCTATTGTCCTCACCATTCCTGAATAAAAACAAAAAGCTACGTCTTAAAACACAGCCCTATGGGGGTAGGTTCATGAAAATTGTGTTGATCAGTGAAAAGATTAGGAATCAGTTGTTTGGGAGATGGTACTAATAAGACCAATAGCTCAGTCATAGGAAAAGTAAATTTCTTTTATGACCCATTGCCAAATATTTACACTGCAAATCCAGTTATTAGCAAACATTTATTTAGAACTACCATGTACCAACTAAACCTGTATAAAACCATCTCTCGACTCTAATTCACGTGGCATGCTTATATAAGTAGCTGGAATTACCAAGGCCAGGAAAGAAGCAGCACAATTCACCTCTGGTGGGCCATGACCATCTGTGCCACCTGGGATGGAGGGCCATGGCAGGGATGTGACCATATCACCTTGGGTTCCTTCCAACCAATTTGTCCTTTGAATCACTTCACAAATATACAGCCTTTAACTTCACACCTAAATATGCTAATAGAAGGAATGACTGCCATGTCTTTACAATGTATCTTTAAACACATCCATAGAGTTGTCCCAAAGTTAATTGCAGGGTGTTAGATAGGGAGGATCTACTTGGTTTCACTTAAACAATTGTATACTTCTATACTTAGAAAACTTCACCATCCCAGTTGCATAGTTGAGGAATCTGAGACCTAGAAAAACAATGACTTTTCTAGAATTAATGGCTAACTGGGGATAGAATCCCTGACTCCTACTGCAGTTCTGCCCTAATTGTGTGATTTAGAGCATATCTCCGAACTTCCCTGAACCCCAATTACTTTTTCTGAAAACAAGGATACTAGTACCCCTTCACAGCTTTGTTGTATTATTCAAGATATGAGAAGTGCTTCGTAAACCATAAAATAGGAAATGAATAATGTATGTTATTAATAGTATCACTAAGCTGTTAGAACAAAGGGGTCAGGCCAATAAACAACTTGGGCTTATAGTTGCTCCTTCTCTTAGAAGACAGAACACAGATCCTAGAAATACACTCGGATGAAATGCTTCATTCAAGAGCCTGGAGCGATGATGGAACCTCTGTTTGTAATTATGGATTTATTCTTTTTGGCTACTGTGTAATCCCAGGATTACTCTGGGCATCTTGACTGAAAAGCTTTTAAATTATTTAATCTCCTTTTGCAAATATATATTTAGTTACAGAAGTAATACATATTAACTGCAACCTTCCCAGTAAAACAGAAATGTAGAAAGCCAAAGTGAGGATCCTTCCCTCAGCTTTCCCAATTCCAGTCCCCCAGGGCAGCACTGCTACACATATGTAATTTTTTAAACACAGAAATGGGATCATGATAGATAGATAGGTAGACAGATAGTTTTTTTCCTCAGCAATCTACAGTGGGCAGCTTTATTCACATAAAGCTGCTTGGCTGTTTTCACAGCTGCATAATATTCCATTGCATAAATAATACCATAATTGATGGCCCCCCTCCCATTTAGGTTGTTTCCAATTTGTCCTTCTTGTATGTGTCTTCATTGTGGATGGACTTGTAGACACTTGTTTGAGTATTTCTGTAGAACTGATTCCTGGAAGTCAAAGCGCAGACACCTTTACGGGGGCTCAGAGGACCTAGACTTGGGGGTTTCCACTTTAAGTAACTGTCCTCACTTTCACCACTCTTTATCACCAACTATGCCTCCAGGCAGACAATGGTGCAGAGTCCAAGGCAGACGAGTCTAGATGGGGCAGAATCAGTAAGGGCACGAGAATAGAACCCGTTACACAAGAGGGGTTGTGTGGCGTGCTCTGCAGTGACTCAGCCCTCGCATCGTGTGCCACTCACCCTGTCAAACTCTGCATTCCTGCTGACTTGCAGCATCTGTGTGTACAATGAAACTTTTGACAACACCAGCCTAGGGTTGCTTTAAATACACCAAGGAGGTCATGTCACAGTCAGTGAACATTCATAAATAACTTCCTAATGAATAGAAACAAGAGGAAGCTGAAACTCCCATCCTCCAAAAAGGTCAGAGTTGGTCTCCATTTGGAGACAAGGAATATCCACCCTTCGTCAGTCTGGCAAAGCCCTGGCCCGCCCAAGGCACGGTTCTACCCAGTGGGCTGTTCACGACTACGGCCTTTCTAAGCTCCCACAGCCCCAGTCCATGCATGTGAACTCCAACTCTTGGGAAAATGCTGGAACAAATCCCAACTTTTGGAGTTGTCTTCAGCTTTGAGAAAATGTCTTCAGTGGTCCAGTTGTATTTACTGAACATTCATGGAACAATTCCTGATGCATCTAATTTTCTATACCAACTGTAATTCACCTGCTACATTTGGACTTTTGGCCATGCTACAGTTTTCCTAAATTGAAATGTTTCTTAAGCTCAAAGATCTCCCTGGTGTTCAAAAGCAAAATTGGTTTCCTATAAAAACTTGGCATCACTATCATTAATTAACAGAAAGCAGGATGCCTCTGTGTGTTTACCTTCACAAAGTGTATCCATGCAATGCATTTCTTTCCCAGAGGCACGGTTTATTCCTATAGACCAGAAATTAAGAATGTATTTTAAAAAATAAATGCATGCTTTTCACCAGCAGCGAAGTTTTGAGAAGTAGACTACTACATTTCATGAAAAGACATCAGACACAGGGGTGTGAAAATTAAATAGAGCCTCTCACTATGAGAAAGTAAATTATGTTAAATCGCTCACTTTATCTGAGGCTACTTTTCTGTGGCTTGATCCAATTTGCCAAACAATGTATGGGCTGATCAGCCAGCCAGTCAGGAGCTATTCATTGGCCAGCTTTATGGCTGATCTGACTTGCTAGTAACATTGCAAGGTAGAAGTGTGTGTGTGTGTGTGTGTGAGAGAGAGAGAGAGAGAGAGAGAGATTTTATTACTAGTTATAACAAAAGGACTCTTGGAACTTTGGGGCTTAGAGTTAGAATTCCTTTAGAGACTGGTGCTGGAAAGCAAGATTGCAACGAAGTTTCTCTGTGTGGTTTCTTTTCGGTTGGTATAAGTTGAGTCATGGTATATCTAAGCCCATAAATCATATTGTGATAGTAGTTACATTTCTATATACATTAAATGACTTTAATTCATAATGATTTCTGGGTTAGCCCCTTAAGTCTGGAACCACATTTTATATTATTTCTGCCTCTGTGACTTTTATAACAAGGTTAGGGATATAAGTAAGACTGATAAATAGTAGACATTTGATAAACACTTGCTGACTTTAATTAGAGGTGATCTCTTCCCTCCACTATTTATGTTCTATGATAGACAAACATAAAATGAAACACTTTAATTGAAAAATGCTACTCAGAATCCTTCAGGCTTGTCACTCAAGAGAAGCTGGGGGGCACAGTGCGACTTAGAGTTGAAGGAAATGGGCTTGTTGGCAGTCCTCTTTTCTTTTCCCCTTCTGTTGAAATCAGGGCCAGAGCCAAACAGGGCAATGCCATGTGTCCTGGGAGCGCTGAGTAACATCAATTCTATTAAACTGAAAATGGGACAGAGCCCAGACTCGGGCAGGCAGGAGGCTTGCTGAGGCCTTGGCAGCCAAGAGCAGGCAGGAATGGGCATCCTGAACCAGAGTACAAGCCGGGCCAGCTGCAAAATTGAAGGTCCTCAGCCCAGCCTGACAGGTACACTCCCTGGCATATAAAAGGGTCATAGGGCCCACAGGACTCGTCCTTTCTACCACCATCCCTCACCTAGTGCCCTGCCTGGCCTCTGTGGTAGCCAACCGTTCATTTCAGCCCCAGTTTCAGTCTGGGCACCTCTGTCCACCTGTTCTTTTGTACAATAATGTACCCCTTCACCCCTAAGCTCATGACATTTCTCCTTCCTCGTTTAGTGATGCTTGAACTGCTTTTCTAGAATCTCGAGCATTGCAGCCCCTTGAGCCTATCCTTGGCACTCACTCCTATAACTGCCCCCGTAGGCAACCAGAGCGTTCAGCCCAGCATTCCCAGCTTATGCTTTGCCCTTGGCTCTGGGCGGAGAGAGTCAGACTCAGTCTCGAGGCATAATCATCCAAGGGCATAATGAGGTCAGGCACAGTTCAGAGTTTGTGGATATGCAGAGTTTCAGCCCAAAGGGAGGAACACAGTAGCAAGACAGTCTTAGGGCAGGCTCAACTGCAATGTCAGGTAAGAGGCTGCTATCAGGATTGGGTGACGAGGAAGAGCATGGGGCCCAGCATTTGTGGCCATGTCACTGGGCACCCAGGCCAGGAATGTGAACTAATCCCAGAGGTGAGACTGATACACTTCCTGCCAGGATTGATTCTGGAACTGAGGTGGAAAGGAAGTTGGAATTAAGGCCATTTTTAAGTCCAGCTTTCAGGAGTTATGGAGGGTGAAGTCAGAAGAATAAAGATGGTCCAAGAAGCAAGTGATCTAGCTGCCTCTTGGAGGAGACGCAGACTTAAAAGATGACTATTTAAGTTTCATTAGGTCCCATTGGTTTATTTTTGTTTTTATTTCCATTACTCTAGGAGGTGGGTCAAAAAGATCTCGCTGGGATTTATGTCAAAGAGTGTTCTTCCTATGTTTTCCTCTAAGAGTTTTATAGTGTCTGGTCTTACATTTAGGTCTTTAATCCATTTTGAGTTTATTTTTGTGTATGGTGTTAGTGAGTGTTCTAATTTCATTCTTTTACATGTAGCTATAAAAGACAACCCTCAGAATGGGAGAAAATATTTGCAAACGAAGTAACTGACAAAGGATTAATCTCCAAAATATACAAACAGCTCATGCAGCTCAATATCAAAAAAAGCCAAACAGCCCAATCAAAAAATGGGCAGAAGACCTAAATAGACATTTCTCCAAAGAAGACATACAGATGGCCAACAAATGCATGAAAAGATGCTCAACATCACTAATCATTAGAGAAATGCAAATCAAAACTACAATGAGGTATCACCTCACACCGGTCAGAATGGGCATCATCAAAAAATCTACAAACAATAAATGCTGGAGAGGGTGTGGAGAAAGGGAACCCTCTTGCACTGTTGGTGGGAATGTAAATTGATACAGCCACTATGGAGAACAGTATGGAGGTTCCTTAAAAAACTAAAAATAGAACTACCATACGACCCAGCAATCCCACTCCTGGGCATATACCCTGAGAAAGCCATAATTCAAAAAGAGTCATGTACCACAATGTTCATTGCAGCTCTATTTACAATAGCCAGGACATGGAAGCAACCTAAGAGTCCATCGACAGATGAATGGATAAAGAAGATGTGGCACATATATACAATGGAATATTACTCAGCCATAAAAAGAAATGAAATGGAGTTATTTGTAGTGAGGTGGATGGACCTAGAGTCTGTCATACAGAGTGAAGTGAGTCAGAAAGAGAAAAACAAATACCGTATGCTAACACATATATATGGAATCTAAAAAAAAAAAAAAAGGTTCTGATGAACCTAGGAGCAGGACAGGAATAAAGACACAGACGTAGAGAATGGACTTAAGGACACGGAGAGGGGAAAGGGTAAGCTGGGACTAAGTGAGACAGTGCCATGGACATATATACACTACCAAATGTAAAATCGGTAGCTAGTGGGAAGCAGTCACATAGCACAGGGAGACCAGCTCGGTGCTTTGTGACCAACTAGAGGGGTGGGATAGGGAGGGTGGGAGGGAGGGAGACGCAAGGGGGAAGAGATATGGGGATACATGTATATGTATAGCTGATTCACTTTCTTATAAAGCAGAAACTAACACACCATTGTAAAGCAATTATACTCCAATAAAGATGTTAAAAAAAAAAAAAGTGAATCAGTAAAAAAAAAAAAGACACATGCACCACAATGTTTACTGCAGCACTGTTTACAATAGCCAGGACATGGAAGCAACCTAAGTGTCCACTGACAGATGAATGGATAAAGAAGATGTGGTACATATATATAAAATGGAATATTAGCCATAAAAAGGAACGAAACTGGGTCATTTGTAGAGACACAGATGGACCTAGAGTCTGTCATACAGAGTGAAGTGAGTCAGAAAGAGAAAAACAAATACCGTATATTAACGCATATATGTGGAATCTAGAAAAATGGTACAGATGAACCTATTTGCAGGAATAGAGACACAGATGTAGAGAACAGACATGTGGACACGGGGTGGGGGGGAGGAGGGGGGAGATGAATTGGGAGATTGGGATTGACATATATACACTACCATGTGTAAAACAGATAGCTAGTGGGAACCTGCTGTATAGCACAGGGAGCTCAGTTCAGTGCTCTGTGGTGACCTAGATGGGTGGGATGGGGGGTGGGGAGGTTGGTCCAAGAGGGAGGGGATATATGTATACATAGAGCTGATTCACTTCGTTGTACAGCAGAAACACAACATTGTAAAGCAACTATACCCCAATTAAAAAAAAAAGATGACTATTTATAGTATATTAAGACAGAAAAAAATCTTTTATTCCACTAAAAGAATTATGTTTGAAAGAACTTTTAGGAACAATTAAAAAAAAAGATGACTATTTATAGTATATTAAGACAGAAAAAAATCTTTTATTCCACTAAAAGAATTATGTTTGAAAGAACTTTTAGGAAGAAAAAAAAAGATGGAGTAGGTAGCAGTTAGGAGTTTTCCAAACTAAACAAAAAATGGTTATGATAGCAGCTCTAAACTTACAAACCAAGAGCATTTATTTCTGGTGGCATACATCTTGCAGAAGGAAAAAGAATAAATGTCCCTTTCAGAACTCACAAGTTCAGGTTAAATGACAACTCTCTCCATAGAGCAGGTAGTTCAAAGGAAATAGACAAGGAGAAGGCCTGCTCCTTATAAGGGAACATCTGAACTCCCAAACCAAGATCAAAAGGTGTCATCCCCAAAGTGTGTGTCAGTAACTTAATCCTCCTCACTGTGTAATCTGATTTGCCACTATAAGTCAATGCAATAATCACAGCAGCAAATACTTAAGTATATGCTTCAAACCTGGATTATTGCCCAGAAGTAAAGTACATCCAAATATCTGATATTCTGACATTTAATAAAAGTTTGAATTATATTTGCAGTCCCCTGTGATTTAATTTTCTTGAGCTCAATATTTAATAAAACAATAGAAAATTATTACAAGTATCTTGTGCCATTCAGAAACCACTAGATATGAGCCTCGTTCTGGGGTCAGACGGTAAGAGATTAAATCCCAATTTAGCCACATACTAGTTGTCTGACTAGCAAATGACTCAACCTGTCTGTCCCTCAGTTCTTCTCACCAGCAAAACGGGAATTATCCTCGAATCTATTTACCACGGCTGTTGTGAAGATTAATAAATGATTATATACAAATTGCTTCGAGCACTGCCTGTTTATATTATAAAGAGGACTCAGCAGAAGTTAACTAAGGTTATTATTTTTTAAAGTGGAACCGGGCTACTCACTCTTCTCGTTTTGTTTCTTTGCTTGTTTGTTTCAAATAGCTGTACAAACATCTGCACACTTTCCCAGTTTGTTTCAAATATTCTTCCAAATAAACTCTTTCTAGAAAGAGGAGAATTGAACCGATAACAGACTTCAACACAGAGAATCTGAAGTTATGTGGTTTGAGAAGATACCCAGTGAGGCATCTGAACCTCAGATCACAGAGAAATCTGACTTTAAGGCAAACTTAAAAATGGGCATCGGCCTCTGAGTTCCAAACCTGAAAGAACTTCCAGAAAGCACAAAGAAAGAAAGAGCTGGTGAAGAAAGTAATGCGATAATAATATTGCTTAGGTCTCCCTCTGCCCTCTCTACTGTAAGCCCCGTGATAGCAGGAAAGATGGCACATTTGCCTTTTCATCCTCAAGGCCAGTAGAATCTCAAGGACCGAGAGGGCACTGGGTGAACGCTGGCTGGTTGTTTAAATGAATGAAATTAGAAATGGACCAAAGACACGGCACTGAGCTCATAATGCATCTTCATGCGTGCTAGCACTGGATCAGAGCAAAGTACTTGTGGAAATATTGCTAGCTGGGGACAGGGATCTTGCTTCATTTTCCAGTAAAATTTTGTTGGGGGCTTTGTTTTTCTTCCTGGATCTCTGATTCTTTAGGTAACAAGAGCACATAATAGGAAGAAATCCCATTTATTGAGTTTAAATGTGCCAGGAACTATGTGAAGCACAATACAGTTGATCTAATAGTTCTTGGCTGAACTATTACTACTGTACTAGTTTTACAAACTGTGAAGATGGAGAACAGAAAGGTTAAGTGAATTTTTTAAGATCACACAGCTAACAGGCAGCTGACATAGGCCTGAAACTCAGCTTTATCCAACTCCTAAAGACCTCCTTTTAACCACTGCATTGCATTAAACCCTCCTAAAGTCACAAAATATCAGAGACTAGGAGGATCTTGTGTATTTTACAGGTAAGGAAACTGAGACCAGAGGTGTGCGGTGCCTTGCCAAATACAGCCTGGTTCATCAAAGCAGAGCCTAGGAGTTGAACTTAAGACTCTTATCTGACAATCCAAAATGATTTCCCCTGTACCTAATCACTTCCTTTTTAACAAAAGCAGCCTTATTCTAACTTTGGTAAACCCAATCAATCTCTTTACTGAATGCTAGAGAGAATTTCCCTTCCAGAAATGACTTACTCTTGTTTCATAAGCTCAATCAGTTCTTTTGTAATCGAAAATATGCACCACAAAATAAATTCCATGGGTTAGTAGTCTAAGCACTCGTTTTTGGTTTTTGGTTTTTTCTTTCCCCCTGCCTTCAAGGTCACCACTCAGAGCATGCTGCCTGAGACAGACTCCTTTCCAGGGGCTGGGACTGATGGAGAATAAGGAGAAAAAAAAAGACAAAGTGCAAATCTATTTTCACAGTCAGATCTAGCATTCACCAGATGATTGCCACGTAATAGATGTGGGTGACAATAGTCACCCAGTGAGGTCTAGCATCTTAACCAAGATGTCTATTGTGTCCAATCCATTTGTTAAAGATGGTCTTACTACACCGACCATGTGATGATTAAGGCATTGTTCACCAAACCAGGCATTATGACTGATGTTTAAAAAAAAAGTACATATGTGCAAAATGCAAATCTGACTACCGCAATAATAATCCTGTCTTTGTTTAAAGGGAGATGCTATTCCAGCATATATGTGGGGCTGTTCTACTCCAGCAGTGATGGAGGTTGGATCACAGGCCCGACACTCACTCTCCTGTTAGAATCAAGGGGTGTCTTCACAACAGAGGGAGGAGAGAAGATCCAGTTTATGGATATAGGACAAGGGAAATGGACAAGGGATTTATATAGTCTCTTCAGAATCACCAGCAGAGCCCCCCAGTAAAAGTGTCCTTTGCATGTAGCTTATGTGGCAAAATGTTGATGATTACTGAATGTGGAGGATGAGTAAAAGAGTCTATTATTCTGTTCTCTCTGTTTTTGTGAATTTGAAAACTTTCACAATAAAGGTTCTTGTTTTTTTTTTCCTTAAAGTAATCCTTTCCTTGGGAAGAAGCTTCCCAGAGTCCTGTATTAGTGATGACACTCCTCTAGGAGGCAAGGATTAGTAGAGGGCACTGGACTTGAACTCAGAAGTCCGTGACCTTAGCATCCAGCAATCTCCCGAGCCACAGAACCTTGAGGGTTCAACCTTCCCTAACTCCTACTTTGTTTCATATTCTCCCCTCCATTTGCTCCCATCATACAATAGTCCTTATCATTTCGTATTTCCTTTGCCTTCTTCCCCATTCCCCCAGGAGTACAAGAACTCCTTGAGAGGTGGTATCACGACCCATTTAATGCTAAATCACCAACACCTAGTATGACGTCTGTATGTATCCAATGCTCAGTAAATACCTACTCAGTCAAAGAAAAAAAGCAACTGACGTTAAGTATACATTTATTAGCAGTACCCATTTCCTATTTTTGTTGCCAAGATTGAGACCACTTAGCACAGTGGTTGGTGTGTAGTAAGTACTCATTTAATGGTGGCTGCTTTAATAACAATTATTATTACTACTATCATTATTATTACCCACCTATCATATGCTATTTAATCATGACCCGAAAGAAAATTCTCACAGAGGACCCAGTCACACCATTACTAAGTGACAGAATTCGAACCTAAGACCATCTGTGGCCAAGGTTCATGCTCTTAGCTCTGCATCATTCTGATTTATTTCTCATAGATGGGCCTAAAAAAAGCCAAAGGATCTCAGTTGTGGATTGTTATCCTCACCAACAGGATGTCAGATTCTAGAGGCAAGCCACCTGGCACTTTCCATGGCTGGAAGGAGGAGGCATCAAACTGTTCCAGGCTGCTTAAACTCAATTTAATCCCTGAGTGAACAGAGAGAAACAAATAGCAGTCACTATAGTGCACGTGGTTGAAATAAATGTATATTTCGCTTGAGTCAGCAGTTCTCTCCCCCAAAATGCATTAGTGTTAGTTTACTGTCCATATACTTTTCTCTTTAGACTTAATCATCACTATATTAAATCACATGGGGGCCGCTAGTCCAATAGCACAGGTGTGAATTAAATGTTAAGAGAACACTGGACTGAAACAATTTCCTTTTCCTTCATCTGCGCTTGAATTTCCCTTTTCCTAAGGAGCTGTGGATGGCAGCTGTCAGGGAAGACTACGGGTGAGGGTGACAGGCTGGGCAAGAGGTGCAGTAAGAGATAATCAGTCTATGAGCTCTGCCTGTTTCACTAACTTGGTGAGCTCAGACCAGTCATTGCTGCTCTTTATGCTTCTGTTTGCCCAGCCATAAATGAGAAAAATCATGCACAGTGAGAGTTGGGAGTTTGCATTTGCAAAGTACACTGAAAACCCACATAAGAGTTAATAAAAATTTATTACACATGCAAATCTCCATATTGTTACACCCCTTCCTTAAGAAGGTGTCAAGACAAGGGTCATATGATATCTCTTATATGTGGAATCTAAAAAAGATACAGGGCTTCCCTGGTGGCGCAGTGGTTGAGAATCCGCCTGCCAATGCAGGGGACACGGGTTCGAGCCCTGGTCCGGGAAGATCCCACATGCTGCGGAGCAACTAAGCCCGTAAGCCACAACTACTGAGCCTGCGCTCTAGAGCCCATGAGCCACAACTACTGAGCCCGTGCGCGCTAGAGCCCGTGCTCCACAACAAGAGAAGCCACCGCAATGAGAGGCTTACGCACTGCAACGAAGAGTAGCCCCCCCGTCGCCGCAACTAGAGAGAGCCCGCACGTAGCAACGAAGACCTGACACAGCCAAAAATAAATTAATAAATAAATTAATTAATTTTAAAAAAATAAAAAAGATACAAATGACCTTATTTGCAGAACAGAAACAGACTCACAGACATAGAAAACAAGCTCATGGTTACCAAAGGGGAAGTGGGGGAGGGATAAATTAGGAGCTTGGGATTAACAGATACACATTACTGTATATAAAACAGGTAAACAAAAAGGTCCTACTGTATAGCACAGGGAACTATATTCAGTATCTTGTAATAACCTATAATGGAAAAGAATCTGAAAAAGAATATACATATATATACACACACACACACACACATACATATAAAACGGAATCACCTTACTGTACACCAGAAACTAACACAACATTGTAAACCAACTCTACTTCAATTTAAAAATTTTTTTTTAATTTTTAAAAAATTTTTTTAAAAAAGAAGCTCTCAAGAAAGCCCAGATTTTCTTAACTTCATTCGAGTACGCCTTCCCAGCCCACATCTGAAGAGCATCAGGGAGCCACAGCCAGCCATTCTCAGGCAGAATGTAACCTTAGGGTCCTTTTGGCTCCCAGAGATCAGATACGTCCTCCTTGCGATGTGTTTTCCTTGTGAACTCAGCCAGGGACCTAGAACTGGACTTCCAGGACCAGCCCTCAGATACTTCTTTTCTAAACGTATCACCCAGACCATCAGATAAAATTATAATTGCATCAAACAACCTAGATTAAGCTCACATTTGTAGCTTTCTGGGAAACTTAGAGTGAAATTCAAAATTACCTCCCTAGCAAAGGAAGGGAGGTCCTTAAAACAACAAAATGAATCACTGATGTGGCAATAAGGGTTAAAGGCAGCAGTGCCTCAGATCCTGAAAGGTTTGCCAATGTCTTCAAAGCTCAGTGGCTTTACCTCCTTCCATGGGTTGCGTTTTGTTTGTTTTTTTCCTTTTCTTTTCAGCCGCACCCGCCGGCATGCAGGATCTTAATTCCCTGACCACGGATTGAACCCACACCCCCACCATCACCACCCCACCCCCGCAGTGGAAGCACAGAGTCTTAACCACTGGACTGCCCAGGAAGTCCCATGTTGGGGCTTGTTTTAAAAGAATATGAAGAACCTTAAGCTCCTGGGAAGTCAGATATTTCCCTCTTCAACAGCAAGCCTTCCCGGGAGATAATAAGGAGCTCCCCTTCCACCTACACACATGAAATAAAAATAGGAAAATAGTGGGAAAAATAGGAGATAGTAGAATGGATGAGGACCAAATATGCAGAAAGCAAAAGAGAAATCAAAGGAACCAGAAGGTGAGCTTTTAACAAGTTACTGACCTGGTAGGAAAGTCTACAAATTGCGATGCTAATGGAATTCTGAGACAACTTCCTGAAGGAGTCCATAGCCCTTTAATCATGAACAAAAGGGAACAATGGATCAAGACACCCAGAAGAGATATGCACCCAGCCCTGAGAGTTAGGGAGGAAAAATTTGTCTTGCCCTTGTGTGATGAGCAAAAGCTAAACATAACTACTTCTGTAATGAGTTGACTAGTTGAATGAACACTAAATCAACTCTACTAAGCACACTGTGCTGTCTTCAAACACCCACTCATGTTTTTAATCTTCAGTTCGAGAATCCTAACCAGGTATTATTTACAGCAGCAAAAACTGAAACTGACAGATCCTAAATGCCACCTGACATTCACACTGGTGGTTAGGTCAGCCTAGATTGGAAATACCTGCACACTCTCCAGCACAAGGAGAAAATGTGTAAACACCACATAGAAATGACCATATCCAGGCTCCATGCTCCCTTGTTGGTCTCTAAAACCATTGCTGTGATTCTTCACCTATTTTGCCTCTCCTCACATCACCTTCATGGCCACCTCCCCACCCTCTTCCCTACAAATAACACTCCTGTTCTCAGAGTTTGCAGTAATCTGGTTAAAGTAATTTACATTAAATTATGTATTTTTGATACCCTTAACCTTTCCAGAATAATTTTCATTTTTAAAATAGAAGACCTAGAGTCTGTCCCATCAGGAAACTTGCACAAGCCTCTTAGATAGCCTCATCCACCAGAGGGCAGACAGCAGAAGCAAGAAGAACTACAAGCCTGCAGCCTGTGGAACAAAAACCACATTCACAGAAAGACAGACAAGATGAAAAGGCAGACGGCTATGTACCAGATGAAGGAACAAGATAAAACCCCAGAAAAACAACTAAATGAAATGGAGATAGGCAACCTTCCAGAAAAAGAATTCAGAATAATGATAGTGAAGATGATCCAGGACCTCGGAAAAAGAATGGAGGCAAAGATCGAGAAGATGCAAGACATGTTTAACAAAGACCTGGAAGAATTAAAGAACAAACAAACAGAGATGAACAATACAATAACTGAAATGAAAACTACACTAGAAGGAATCAATAGCAGAATAACTGAGGCAGAAGAACGGATAAGTGACCTGGAAGACAGAATGGTGGAATTCACTGCTGCGGAACAGACTAAAGAAAAAAGAATGAAAAGAAATGAAGACAGCCTAAGAGACCTCTGGGACAACGTTAAACGCAACAACATTTGCATTATAGGGGTCCCAGAGGAGAAGAGAGAGAGAAAGGACCCGAGAAAATATTTGAAGAGATTATAGTCGAAAACTTCCCTAACATGGGAAAGGAAATAGCCACCCAAGTCCAGGAAGCACAGAGAGTCCCATACAGGATAAACCCAAGGAGAAACACGCTGAGACACATAGTAATCAAATTGCCAAAAATTAAAGACAAAGAAAAATTATTGAAAGCAAAAAGGGAAAAACGACAAATAACATACAAGGGAACTCCCATAAGGTTAACAGCTGATTTCTCAGCAGAAACTCTACAAGCCAGAAGGGAGTGGCATGATATACTTAAAGGGATGAAACGGAAGAACCTACAACCAAGATTACTCTACCCAGCAAGGATCTCATTCAGAGTCGATGGAGAAATCAAAAGCTTTACAGACAAGCAAAAGCTAAGAGAATTCAGCACCACCAAACCAGCTCTGCAACAAATGCTAAAGGAACTTCTCTAAGTGGGAAACACAAGAGAAGAAAAGGACCTACAAAAACAAACCCAAAACAATTAAGAAAATGGTCATAGGAACATACATATCGATAATTACCTTAAACGTAAATGGATTAAATGCTCCAAACAAAAGACAAAGGCTTGCTGAATGGATACAAAAACAAGACCCACATATATGCTGTCTACAAGAGACCCACTTCAGACCTAGGGACACATACAGACTGAAAGTGAGGGGATGGAAAAAGATATTCCATGCAAATGGAAATCAAAAGAAAGCTGGAGTAGCAATACTAATTGCTACTAATTGCTAATTACAAGAGACAAGGAAGGACACTACATAATAATCAGGGGATCAATCCAAGAAGAAGATATAACAATTTTAAATATATATGCACCCAACATAGGAGCACCTCAATACATAAGGCAACTGCTAACAGCTATAAAAGAGGAAATCGACAGTAACACAATACTAGTGGGAGACTTTAACACCTCACTTACACCAATAGACAGATCATCCAAAATGAAAATAAATAAGGAAACAGAAGCTTTAAATGACACAACAGACCAGGATTTAATTGATATTTATAGGACATTCCATCCAAAAACAGCAGATTACAATTTCTTCTCAAGTGCGCACGGAACATTCTCCAGGATAGATCACATCTTGGGTCACAAATCAAGCCTCAGTTAATTTAAGAAAATTGAAATCATATCAAGCATCTTTTCTGACCACAACACTATGAGATTAGAAATGAATTACAGGGAAAAAAAAAGTAAAAAACACAAACACATGGAGGTTAAACAATAAGTTACTAAATAACCAAGACATCACTGAAGAAATCAAAGAGGAAATCAAAAAATACCTAGAGACAAATGACAATGAAAACACGATGATCCAAAACCTATGGGATGCACCAAAAGCAGTTCTAAGAGAGAAGTTTATAGCTGTAAAACCCTACCTCAAGAAACAAGAAAAATCTCAAATAAACAATCTAATCTTACACCTAAAGGATCTAGAGAAAGAAGAACAAACAAAACCCAAAGTTAGCAGAAGGAAAGAAATCTTAAAGATCACAGTGGAAATAAATGAAATGGAAACAAAGAAAACAATGCAAAGATCAATAAAACTAAAAGCTAGTTCTTTGAGAAGATAAACAAAATTGATAAACAATTAGCCAGACTCATCAAGAAACAGAAGGAGAGGACTCAAATCAATAAAATTAAAAATGAAACAGGAGAAGTTACAACAGACACCGCAAAAATACAAAGCATCCTAAGAGACTACTACAAGCAACTCTATGCCAATAAAATGGACAACCTGGAAGAAATGGACAAATTCTTAGAAAGGTATAACCTCCCAAGCCTGAACCAGGAAGAAATAGAAAATATGAACAGACCAATCACAAGTCATGATATTGAAACTGTGATTAAAAATCTTCCAACAAACAAAAGCCCAGGACCAGATGGCTTCACAGGTGAATTCTATCAAACATTTAGAGAAGAGCTAACACCCATCCTTCTCAAACTCTTACAAAAAATTGCAGAGGAAGGAACACTCCCAAACTCATTCTATGAGGCCACCATCACCCTGATACCAAAACCAGACAAAGATACTACAAAAAAAGAAAATTACAGACCAATATCACTGATGAATATAGATGCAAAAATCCTCAACAAAATACTAGCAAACAGAATCCAACAACACATTAAAAGGATCATACACCACGATCAAGTGGGATTTATCCCAGGGATGCAAGGATTCTTCAATATACGCAAATCAATCAATGTGATACACCATATTAACAAATTGAAGAATAAAAACCATATGATCATCTCAATAGATGCAGAAAAAGCTTTTGACAAAATTCAACACCCATTTATGATAAAAACTCTCCAGAAAGTGGGCACAGAGGGACCCCACCTCAACATAATAAAGGCCATATATGACAAACCCAAAGCAAACATCATTCTCAATGGTGAAAAACTGAAAGCATTTCCTCTAAGATCAGGAACAAGACAAGGATGTCCACTCTCACCACTATTATTCAACATAGTTTTGGAAGTCCTAGCCACGGCAATCAGAGAAGAAAAAGAAATGAAAGGAATCCAAATTGGAAAAGAAGAAGTAAAACTGTCACTGTTTGCAGATGACATGATACTATACATAGAGAACCCTAAAGATGCCACCAGGAAACTACTAGAGCTAATCAATGAATTTGGTAAAGTTCCAGGATACAAAATTAATGCACAGAAATCTCTTGCATTCCTATATACTAATGATGAAAAATCTGAAAGAGAAATTAAGGAAACACTCCCATTTACCACTGCAACAAAAAGAATAAAATACCTAGGAATAAACCTACCTAGGGAGACAAAAGACCTGTATGCAGAAAACTATAAGACACTGATGAAAGAAATTAAAGATGATACCAACAGAAGAATCAATATTGTGAAAATGACTATACTACCCAAAGCAATCTACAGATTCAATGCAATCCCTATCAAATTACCAATGGCATTTTTTACGGAACTAGAACAAAAAAATCTTAAAATTTGTATGGAGACACAAAAGACCCCAAATAGCCAAAGCAGTCTTGAGGGAAAAAAACGGAGCTGGATGAATCAGACTCCCTGACTTCAGACTATACTACAAAGCTACAGTAATCAAGACAATATGGTATGGGCACAAAAACAGAAACATAGATCAATGGAACAAGATAGAAAGCCCAGAGATAAACCCACGCACCTATGGTCAACTAATCTATGACAAAGGAGGCAAGGATATACAATGGAGAAAAGACAGTCTCTTCAATAAGTGGTGTGGGGAAAACTGGACAACTACACGTAAAAGAATGAAATTAGAACACTCCTTAACACCATACGCAAAAATAAACTCAAAATGGATTAGAGGCCTAAATGTAAGACTGGACACTATAAAACTCTTAGAGGAGAACATAGGAAGAACACTCTTTGACATAAATCACAGCAAGATCTTTTTTGATCCACCTCCTAGAGTAATGGAAATAAAAACAAAAATAAACAAATGGGACCTAATGAAACTTCAAAGATTTTGCACAGCAAAGGAAACCATAAACAAGACGAAAAGACAACCCTCAGAATGGGAGAAAATATTTACAAATCCACGGACAAAGGATTAATCTCCAAAATATATAAACAGCTCATGCAGCTCAATATTAAGAAAACAAACAACCCAATCCAAAAATGGGCAGAAGATCTAAACAGACATTTCTCCAAAGAAGACATACAAATGGCTAAGAAGCACATGAAAAGCTGCTCAACATCACTAATTATTAGAGAAATGCAAATCAAAACTACAATGAGATATCACCTCACACCAGTTAGAATGGGCATCATCAGAAAATCTACAAACAACAAATGCTGGAGAGGGTGTGGAGAAAAGGGAACCCTCTTGCACTGTTGGTGGGAATGTAAATTGATACAGCCACTATGGAGAACAATATGGAGGTTCCTTAAAAAACTAAAAATAGAATTACCATATGATCCAGCAATCCCACTACTGGGCATATACCCAGAGAAAACCATAATTCAAAAAGACACATGCACCCCAGTGTTCATTGCAGCACTATTTACAATAGCCAGGTCATGGAAGCAACCTAAATGCCCATCAACAGATGAATGGATAAAGAAGATGTGGTACATATATACAATGGAATATTACTCAGCCGTAAAAAGAAACGAAATTGGGTCATTTGTTGAGACGTGGATGGATCTAGAGACTGTCATACAGAGTGAAGTTAAGTCAGAAAGAGAAAAACAAATATCGTATATTAATATCACATATGTGTGGAACCTAGAAAAACGGTACAGATGAACCGGTTTGCAGGGCAGAAATTGAGACACAGATGTAGAGAATAAACGTATGGACACCAAGGGGGGAAAGCGGCGGGGGGGTGGTGGTGGTGGTGGGATGAATTGGGAGATTGGGATTGACATGTATACACTGATGTGTATAAAATTAATGACTAATAAGAACCTGCTGTATAAAAAAATAAATAAAATGTAAAAATTTTTTAAAATAATAAATAAATTAATTTAAAAAATAAAATAAAATAGAAGACCCATTAACTTCAATTGATGTTCAAGGTAAAGGTTTTAGTTACATGCAGATGATTTTTTTTTATATTAGAGTGTTTTAGTAGAGATAAAAGTTACTGAAAGCAAGTCAAGCTACTGCAAGCCAAGAGGGAATCTGTATTTCATTCTTCTGTCTTCCTGTATACCATTTTAACAGCTTCTTCATCCACATGGCAGAATATAGCTGCCCCATGCTCTTGAGATTCCATATTGCAATTCTAGAGACAGACTGGCTACTCTAAATACCATTTTTAATTTACAGAGAGAAAATCTGACTGGCACAGCCTGGCTTCCTTTGCAGCCAGGGACACAGGTATGACAAAGCCCAACCATGAATACTAAGGTCCAACCTAGGGGTAGGGAATTGTATTGTATTGTATTGGTGGCTATCGTATAGGCTGAATGGACATCCTAAAAGCTATGTGCTATAAAAGACCTTCCCACAGAACCTCTGAATCTGTGTTTTCCAAATTTCTCTGATGGTAGAATCATCAGGCCCTTGCCTGAAGAGTCTGAATCAGTGGGCCTGGAATGTTTGTTTTTAGTGAATACATCAGGTGATCATTATCATGAGGGAAGCTTGGGAAACCCTGTTAAATCAAACCAGAGGCGACTGCCTATACAGAAGGACATCTCTGACCCGTGTAGCCAAGCTCCACCATCCTGCATTCCTCAGCATGTCTTGACCTGTGGTTCTCAATGAGCCTACTGTCACCTCAATCTGATCTCTTGGGAGTCTTCTATCCTGAATCATTTTCAAAGTCCCAGGAAGTAATTGTGAGGAGACTCAAAACTACCCACACTTCAACGTGAACAGGAGATAGGGGTCCATCCTTTCAATGCTGGATGTAAAGCAAGGATTAAAAAGAAACAGTCAACTTCCCATACAGATTCCTCTCCCCCTTCTTAGAGATTAGGATAGTATGAAAAACTCTCTTCCCTTAACAACTCCAACTGCTTTGACATCTTTCATATTCTCCCTTCACCCCTAACCCACCATTTCAGCCAACTAGGTATTCTGGTCTCAGACATTTTATCACATAGCTTGGAAGATCGATTCGCCTCTCCAAGAACACCTTCCTAAAGGACAGGGTAACAAACTAAAGGCTTAGCTTTACATGTTGTTTGAAGACTCAAATACTATTATCCTAATAATGCGATGCTGGTTTACCTTCAGGTTGGGGTAATCAACTAAAGGACGCCACTAGAATAAGGAACAAGCAGACATTTAATGACAACTGCCAAAATCTTTTTCCTGTGTAAAGCACAGTTGAGGTTTTCAAAAGACATATGTTGCAAAACCAGAGATACAAAAGGCCAGTGAACATGTGAAAAAACTGCTCCACCTCAGCCAGAACACAAATTAAAAGAACAATGAGCTCAATTTTTACCTATAAAATTAGCAAAGATAAAAAAGAATAATCCCCAGTGCTGGTGAGGTTGTGGGAAGGTTTACTCCCTTGCCAGTAGGAGTCTGAACTGGGACAGCTTTTCCAGAAGGTAATTGGGGTATGTATTTCTAAAGCCTTAAAAATGGCCACACTTCTTAACATAGCAGTTTTGCCTTTTAAGAATTTATCCTAAAAAAAGAACTAAGACTGGGCACAAAGATTTATGACAAAGTTGTTCATTACATTGACTATACTGGCAAATACCTGGAGGAAAGAAAACCCACCAACAGAAAATGGTTGAGCAAATCGAGGCAGAGCCATACAATGGATATGCTGATTGTATCACCATCACGAAAACTGAGGAGGTACGATATTATTTATAGGCAGGGAAGTATGTTGGCAAAATAGTAAAAAAAAAAAAAAAAAGCTACAAGAGGTATGATCTCATTTTTATTTTTAAAAAATGTAGTAGAACATTTGGGCAGGGTTGCCTCCTCTATAATCCATTATTTGGAATTACCCCCATGACCCTACTGAAAGGGATAGCCTTCTTGCCTTTGTTTTAATAACGCCTTGACTTTGGCTGATTAATATGAGAGATCAGTGAATAGCCTAGAATTCTCTGATTGGAGAATTAGAAATAAGAGACACAAAACCATGCTCACGTGATGGCTGACGTGTGAAATGAAGGATGTTGTCCCATCAGGGCTGGGGTGGCCATTTTCATTCACCCATAAGCAGAGGAGTAGTGGAGACAGCCTTGCCTGCAGAAGGGAGAGGAAGAGAACAGAGAAACAGAACGTGTGCTTCAAGAGAGTGCGATGGGTGAAAGGAGGGGTGACACTAACTCCCTCCGCCCCCACTTTTAAATAACTCCCCTTTCCTTGAGCTATCTTGAGTCATATAAGAGTAAACCTCCAAGTTTAACAGACATTATTCCTAAAAGACGGTATTTCAGATCAATTTTATGGTCTCAGTTTTGCTTTTTGGTATTTTTTTTATTGTAACATATGAGATGAAAGGTCAGAAAACCTGCACTCCAGCCAGGATTATGCCATTAACTATGTGATTTGGGGAAGTCACTCCACCATCTAGATTCTATGGGACTTTTAAGCAGGAAATCCCAGGCTTTTTGGAAAGGACAAAGCAAACCCATGGGGGTAGGACCCACAGAACTCCCTATCTGCCCATCTTGTAGATGGCTCAAAACCCAAGTGAAAAAGACTGAATCACGTCCTGCCAAAGAGTGGCAGCCTAGATGTGAATCCTGGTTCTCCTACTTAGGGCATGTGGGTTTGGGCAAATTGCTTAATGATTTTATATCTCAGTTTTCTTATCTGTAAAGTGGCATTAATTCTAATACTGCCTCCTTAGAACTGCTGAAGGATTAAAATGAGGTAAGTTGTGTAAAGTTCTTAGCCCAGTGCCTAGAACATAAAATAAGGATTAGCTGTGGTCCCCAGAGGCCCTGTTCAAGGAAAGGGTGTTCCTTCCTCTCCAAGAGACACACTAGTCCCCTAGGCCAGTGCTTCTTAAACTTCAGCGTGCCTAGAATCCCCTAAAGATGTTGATAACATGAAGATTTCGGGGTGGGCCCTGAGAATTTGCATTTCTAACTATTCCTAGGTAAACCTATGCAGGTGGTCCACCAGGTGGGTAGTGTTAACAGTTCTGCCTCAGAGAACCCCTAACACATAAAAGCTTTTCATACCTGTTTCCAATATGCAAAGCACCTTCAATCAACCAGAAAGCTTTAAGAGTGGGGCCTTTTAATTACTTAGATGTTCTCATTAAATTGGGGTTAAACATCACCATGTTTTCAGTTTCAGCTCATGGAGCAACTGTTTCTAAAATATATTATTAGTTCACTTTTTGGCTTTGGTAAGTTCAGGACATAATTCAGTCTTTCTTTGATGATTTGTGAGGCTCTTCAGACGCTTGCAGCGCCTCGGGTCATTCATTTTAACTGCCTGGCTTCATAGACACAGGAGTTATGGGATAAGAAATTGGACTGAACTTGTTCAGACCCAGAGCATAGGCTGTACTCCACTGAAGGGTTTTACGTGTTTCTACTAACTCTTTGGAATGAGTGTCTTTGCTGGCCGTAAAGTGAAACGAAGGATGCTATTCTGGTTACTTGAAGGGCCCAATCGCGCTCCAAATAGTTGAGCGATATATATACACACCGCTACAGAATAACACTGTGGCAGGGATGCAGGCAGGGACTCCCTGCCCTCCTATGGAGGGCGCTAAAGGACGTATCCCTGGGAAGCATTCAACCTTGAGGACGCCAGGAGCCCTTTCACCTCATCACTTATGCAAATACTCCTTTCTCCCCAGTCTTGTCTTAACAAAGAATTAGGGCAGCTTCAAAGCCGTTTCTCAAATAAACAGATTCATGACTGCTGCTACTGAACATTCAGGAAACCTGTTTTTCTTTACTTGTGGGGGTTTTACAGAGAATTTCTGCTCCATGGAGTGGTCACTTCTCAAGCTGTTTCAAACTCACAAGATCTATTAGTGACCACATGAACCACGTCTAGCCTTGCGTGGCTATTTTTCTCAATTCAGTTATATTTCCTTCCTTCTCCTCCCTCCCCCTCCGTCCTTTCTTCTTTTCCTCTTTCTCCTCCCTCCCAGGCATTCTTACTGAGGCACGACACACTCGCAGAGAAGGCTGCACCTTCTCTCCCATCCCCGCTGTTTCCCATCTTTGCCCTCTGAGGTTTCTCTGTTAATACCAGTTCTGTTCTTGTAGGAAAACTTGGTCTCCTTTTGATATATTTAAGTCAGGCCCCATTTCGCCCAGATATTTCTCTGACTCTGAATCTTTCCAAATGTCTGCAGGTCTCGGCACACAGACTTACTTACCAAAGCCTGCTGACCAATGCTCCTTTTGGAGCCTGAGATTTATCAAGTCTGACCCTCCCTTCCATTTTGGCCGTCAGCAGACATGGGTGTGAGTGTCTGCTTGTACAACCCTGCAGCACCACCAATACCAACCCAAAATAAACACAAATCTAACTCCAGTAGCTTTGAAGAATCATGTAGATTAGTGCTATCCAGTAGAAGTATAACACCAGTCACATTATGTTTTAAACGTTCTAATAGACACAGTTTTTTAAAGTAAAAAGAAACAGGTAAAATTAACGTTAATGATATATTTTAACCCAATATATTAAAAATACTATCGTTTCAACAAGTATTCAATGTAAAAAATTATCAATGCAATAGATATTTTACATTCTTTTTCCTACACTAAGTCGTCAAAATCCAGTGCGTATGTTACACTTGCTGCGCATCTCAATTCGGACCAGCCACACTTCAACAGCTCAATAGCCAAAGGTGGGTCCTGACACCCACACTGGAAAAAGCACAATGTAGATGTTTACTGTGATTTTCATGAAGGAGCAGGGTGAGAGGTTTTACAAGCATATCATAAAGGCTACATCCTTAAAATCTTTCTTAGACAACTCTCTCCACCCGAGTGCTAAGAATCTCTCAGCCCGCTCACCCCCCAACTCACCCCCTCACTGCTTTGTTCTGTTCTTCCTCTTCCCTCCTCCTTCTCAACTCACCATTCCTGCCCTAGGCCCCCTGACACTGAAAATGCTTCTCTGACTGCATTTCCTCCAAAAATTAGTCCTCCTGGAATTGTACTGAGTAAAATTATCTATTTTGTTGGCTGATTCTTAAAGGTTCCCGGTTCAGCCAGCACCTGCTCACCAGTCTCCCAGGTTTCTCATGGGTGCCTGGGTGAGCACAAGTGATCCCCAGCCGGAAACAGATGAGCCACTCTTCAGATGCGTGGGGACTTCACCAAGGCAACCGAATCTGCCTGCAGTGAAAATGCTCCTGCTAACCAGCCCACACTGCAGAGCCCTTCTCAGGACCGCTGCCAGCACTGCAGCTCTAACAGGCGAGTTACTGAGAAGAGAAAGGGTTCTGCTCTATGGCAAACGCCATTCCCTCCCTCCGACACCTAGAGTCTCGGGAACGAGCGAGTAGAGAACATGGAGGCAAAGCAACAGTCCCTGGACCCCAGTTCTGTTATATTCAGCTGTAGGGACTACAAATTAATCACAATCTGTTTGTACAACTTTTCTGTCAATACCAGTTATATCTACTCTGTTTCTCTAAGACTCAGTCAGATGGGCTGTCCCCCAAAGACAATGCAGGTGGAGTTCCAGCTTCCGGTGGTGAGAATGGATTTGCTCACGTTCAGCCCTATCTTCCCTTAAGATTCCTTTTGAAGCTCATAGTTTCAAATCATTTGGTTGGAATGAAGATGGAAAACTTTGCTCATGAAATAGATCCTCTATCTATGGAAAACAGATACACAGCGTAACTAAGTAAGTAGCCTTGACCTTCTTGAGACACTGTTGGATCTAACTGAATGGACCCTCATTATTACCATATCCACACAAAAGATATGATTGGACCAGGCAAGATCTACCCCCAAATGACCCAAATCTTCACAGGAATCAAAATCTACTCAGACTCCCAAGGGTCATCCAGATCGAAAGAGACCTAAAGCTAGTCTAGGAAGCCGCTGAAGTTTTCTAACCCAGTGCAGTACTGGCAGAGATGGGTCACCCAGGGAGAGCATGGATCTGAACAGCTCTGTTCGGCATCTTTCACGTCATATCAAGCACTCAGAGAAAACTTGGGCTGAAGACTTGCCTACGCTCAATACAACCTCTTGTATCTAAACATTAATAAATATCCAGGAAATATCAATTGTTCTTTTCTTCTTTCCCCAGCTGAATCGCATCCTTCTAACACTGAATGGCTTTTTAATATCTGTGACACACTCCCCCTCCTGTGTCTGCCAATATTATAATGTATTATTTGGCTGGTGATTTTTCTCATTTCTCTTCTCAACTCAGCAGCCAGAACTGCTCCTCCTGACTTGGCAGAAGTTGAGGATGTCCATACTTGCTGACTTTTGTGCCCGTTCATTGCCAAAAACCCATAATATTTAAGGTTTTTAATTCTTCCTCTGCATTTTTTTTTGAGAGGGGTTATTATTTGTGGCCAGAAAGTCAATATTTTTCATATTTACTCCACAGTTTATAAAGTACCTAACACAGGTCTCTACTTCCTTGCAATCCTCAAGAAATATGTAATTGTCAAGTGAGACAAGTTATGCAAGAATTCTATATACAATCTAATTAATTCTATATACAAACTAATTGATTAATCTAATTAATCTGTTTTGTTATTGTTATTGTTATATACAGGAGCATGTTTTCCTGTGTGTGGTACACAATCATAGTTTCCTCTGAGCTAGTTCATTTACGATACCTCTCTCTGCTGATCTGGATGAATAATAATTTCAGATAAGTTTAAGACAGCTGAGGCACAGTGGAAAAGGTGTCAATGAACTGGACTCTGCCACTAACTAGCTGTATCCTTAGAAAGTCACTTAATATCCATAAACCACATTTATCTTCATCTGTAAAAATAGGAGACTGGATTAGATCAATGTTTTCCAAGGTGCAGGTCCCTGGGGCCCTCCAAATTCATGGGATCTCCAAATCCATGTGTACACCTAGTAGGCTATAGATGAAATAAATATGTCTCACTCATACAGGTATAGCTATTTGTTTCAAATATATGTAATTGCTGTTCTGATTAACAAAGTTTAAATTCATGCAAATGATTATTGAACTCATAGTGGCATATTGTCATTATACACCTTCTCAATCCATGCACACTACAAGTTTAAGTCCTACTAAATGGGAATCCAAAAAACGCTGAGATTGAAAAGGGGTTCTCACACTTGAAAAGGCTTGGGAATCTCTGTGGTATAATGATCTGTAAGATCCCTTTCAGCAATAAAATTCTGTGTCTAAACATTTCTATTTTGACAGGGGGTCTTCCATGCTCTAACTCAAAGGCCAGTAAGGGAAACAGCTGAGCATGGGGTGGACTTGGAGTAACCCTCAGCCGGCAGCATGCAAACCAGAGCTCCGTCCAGCCACACTGCACTCCAACTGCAAAAGCTCTTACAGAGGAGAGGAAAATTCCAGATGGGGGCTATTACCGTCTTTGAAGATTTCTTGAGACTCTTTTTTTTTTCCCCTCTTCTCTGTTCCCTTTAACTGTTGACTCACTTCTGGCTATACGTTTCTGGAATCGGTATCAATTATGGCAGCCAAACATGAAGCAAGAAATCTGCTCTCATTTATAGCCTTAGTGTTTTAACTTGAAACACTAGGTCTTTTCAAAATAGGCATATGCAAATACTAAGCAAATTATACCCAAACCACAAACCACTTCTTTTGGGAACCATGTAATATTTTTTTCACCTTAATATAAGCCTTGGGATAGTCCTGATGGTAAGAATTATTCCAAGGATGTAGGACTAGATACTCATTTATGTAAGAAGCCAAGTTTAACGATTATGAAAATAAAACGATATGAATGTCTTTTAAAGAAACAAGGAAGGGACAACTTACTTATTATGAGTTCCTTGAAGGATGGACCATGTTTTTTATCCCTCTGTATCCCTGTATCCTAGCATTTATGGTTGTTGTTATATCTGTTAAATGGTGAGTTTCCTGAATATAAAAAGAAGCATTAGAATTGGAAGAGGATCTTGACTGCCCTTCAACTAAAAGGGACAGGATTGGAAATAATCAATCACAGCCTATGAAATTAATATGAATAATACAGAATTGAAGAATATTTATGTGAATGCATTTTCTAAAAGCTTGGGGGGAAAACAGGAAACGAGCCAATAGAACTACCAGAGCATATCACTGTAAAGTGATAGATACCAATTTTTCCACTATCTTAAAACTGACTTCTTGGGAACTGGTTTATCAGATTATATGTGGAGTTAGCAAACTACTGAGAGAATATAAAGTGGCTAAAAATGTCAGAGGAATGACTCGAAGGGACCATTTGCTCCAATCTAAAGATGCCAGAGAGTAGTAGGCCCTAAAACTCTTAGGAAAAGAATGAAGCAAAATGATTAAAAAGAGAGTTGGGTCCAGATGCTCAAGAAATAGAGTTTAGGCAAAAACAAAACAACTGACTTACAATGTTTCAAAAGAGAGAAGGCAGTGGTGAGTTTGTGATATATGACTGAATGGTTAGCTTGACAACAAAGAGAAACTTCAACCAAAGAAAGAATTATTTACAAGAATAATAAAAGTGGAAATCAACATTCTTTTTAGTAAATATTATGTATCTGGCACTATTCTCATCTAATTCCATCTTCTTGGGACTTCCCTGGCAGTCCAGTGGTTAAGACTCTGCGCTTCCAATGCAGGGGGCATGGGTTCGATCCCTGGTCAGGGAACTAAGATCCCACATGCCATGTGGTGTGGCCGAAAATAACAATGGTAATTCCGTCTTCTCAATTCTGCCATTAGGTATGTGCAATGTGATCCCGTTTTACAGATGAGGTTGGAAAAGTTTGCCCCGGATGACTCAACGAGAAAGTGGCAGGGTCAGGATTCGAAAATAGGACTCTTTGATATGATGGGTGTTCAACATCACTCCCATTAGGGATCCTAATGGAAACTAAAGGAGCAAGAGAAGAAGCACCTTTGTGAAAATTTCAAGATCAACTTCTACTAAATCCATGAGAAAAGCCTAGCTAGCTGCACATGGAAGAAAGATGAAATGGTCCACTTCATAAAACAAGGGGACTGAGCATCATATTAAAAGAAAGAAAAGGGAGGCATTAGTAGCAGAGGCCACTAACATTGCAACACACTGTTTACAAGATTTTTGCAAAAATTCTGCTGCAGTTGTTGACAAGAACAGCCAAAGGCATGGTTTATACAATCTGGCAATCTGCCATGGAGAGGCGGGAAAGAGCTGACAGTTGGTGAACTTAAGTCACAAAGAGGGGGTGTAAAAGAAAATTACTAGATTTTGAACAGGGAAAAAAGGCTTTTTGCTCAGACTACACAAATCATATAAACACACACTAGACAATAATACAAAGCAGTATAATATCAAGGAGTATGGGAAATATTACTTGTGATATGGACTATAAGAAATATAGGAAATCAGATATTAGGCTAGATACCATTTATGCATTTTATTATTTTTTTAAAGATAAAACTAAAAGAAAAAAAACATAAAAAGAAAAAAAGATAATCCTAGATCCTAGTTTGAAAAGTATTTTTAATTAGAATTCAATTAAACAAACAAAAACCAATGAGGTTTCACTGAGTAACAGAGAAAGTACTAGACTGAAAGTCCAGAGATTTAATACAACATTTTAAAACAAATACCTTGGTATTGCTAAGTTTAATTTCCTCCCTGGTAAATGGGGTATAATAATAATACAAGGCTCAGAGGATCTTTGTGAACATTAAATGCAACAATGTGTGTGAAAATTGCCAGTGCTGTGCAATCTTCATCATCATGATTATAATTCCTGTTCTGGTCCTACTTAGCTGTATGACCTTAACAACTAGAAAATGGAACTGGAAATGAGGAGGTTGGACTAGATTATCCCTTTAAACTCTCCCATTCTCTGCTAATATAAACCACTGCTTTCCTTCAAAATTACATAAATATATTTTGCAATAGATAAGCAATTAAAATGTGTAAGAACCCAGCATCTCCATACCCAGTGGGTAGAGAAAAAGCGAAATTAAACTGACAAGGAGAGAGGCAAAGCTGCCCGTCTCATCCCATACACTGTGTGTGGCATGCAGATTGGTCAGTTGTAAGAAAACGCTTGTGAAATTTAAAGGCAGTGGAGTTAAATTTTGAAAAGAAATATCCATATACAGGCAGATCCCCCATCACATCCCATTCAAAGGACACAGGTCAATGATAGCAGAATTATACAGCAATGCATCTTCTCCATTTATTTGGTAAGCTCCTACTGATTCTACAAAGCTGGATATAAATGTCTGTCACCTCCCAATTTGCTCCCAGAGCACTGTGTATATCATAGGCTTACCAGTCCTTTGTAGTTGGTTGTTTTGTACATCTATCTATCCACTAGATTGCTAGATCCTTAAGAATTAGAATAGCATCTTATTCAATTTTATAGCCTAGCCAACCACAGGGTTTGCCATATAAAAGTTGCTCAATAATGCTGGTTTGAGAATTGAATTAATTAATTAAGTGAATGCTGAAAACACAAAGCACATGATATAAACTGGCTCTTAAGTGAACAGAAAAGACTTTCAACTTTAAATGGCATCTGACACAGTCTCTCTAAAATTTCCCTTAAAATAACCATGAATCAGAAGGGGGGGGGGGAATTAAAAACTAACATTTTCATTAACCACCATACTGATGGAACTGTGCTGAAGAGTGCAGTTGGTAAATCCTTGTGTTATGCTGCCTTAATAGAAAGACTACCCATCTGAAAAAAAGGTACAAAGTTCATTCAATTCTCCCAAACGGTCTGACTCCCTGGAATAAGAATGCAAGACCTGTCCCAACCCAGAAACTGGATAGCTGACCTTTACTGACTAGCTGCTGCTTTTGGAGGTTGTCAGAATATTGTTATTTCCCACCATCCCCAACTTATAAACATCCAACCTATGAATTATAGGCGAAAGGAACCAAAGCTAGTGGAATAGAAATTATAATCAAAGACACAGTTGAAAATAAATCACAAATTGGAAAAAGCCTCAATTATGCAGGTGTAAGGAGCCCATAATCTTTCAGAGGGAAAATATATATAAAGAAAAACTCTTCAAGCATCCAGACAGGAATAATGAATTGCATAATAAAGGGAGGGAAGTCAGGCTGATTACAGATTTCTCCTTCGTATTATTATTATTTTGGCCATGCCACGTGGCTTGCAGGATCTTAGTTCCCCAACCAGGGATGGAACCCCAGCCTCTGGCATTGGAAGCTCAGAATCCTAACCACTGGACCACCAGGAATTCTACTCTTTTGTATTATTAAATGTTAGAAGGAAATTAAGCAGAGTGTATAGAATTTGGAGGGGCAAAAGTTGTAATTCAAGATTTTTATACCCAGTTTTTGACTCCTTTAGTTGCAACCGAGAGGAAACCCAGTTCTAACTAGCTTAAGGGGAAATAAATGAATATATTGTTTCACAAAACTTCCAAGGTAACTTTAGGTACAGCTAAACCCAAGGGCTCAAATATTGTCATTGCCCCTCTCTCTCTTCCTCCCTGCCATCAACCCCGCCAACTCTTACTTCATCCTGTCTCTGCTTTTCTCCCTATATTGGCCTCATTCTCTCCCACTGTTATGTACACTCTTTCCCTATCCCAGGAAGTGTGGCTAAGGAAACAATTCCATACCCACATTGTTTTAGCTCATGATTCAAATGGATGACAGACTCCCTGCATCCGTGAGATTTTCAATCTCATGAAAATACTTTGGTTGCTTGTATTCAGACCATGTCTAATCACCATGGATGAGAAGTTGGTCCATTATTGGTCAGGCCTGAGTCACACACTGGTCCTGCAGCCAGCGCATACACTGTGATTAACAGTCTCACAAGAACCTAATGAGATGGGAGGAAGACACTTCCTTCATAGAAAGAAAGAGTGGGCAGACAATAAGAGCAAATATCAACTACATTTCCCCCATGCCTACTTAACACAAACTCAAACAATTTCAGAAGTCCCTCCACCTAATGTTTGTCCAACAAATGTATGTCCAACTAATGTATAACTAAAGTCACACTTACTCCAAAGAGAGACAACACAGAAACACATCCAGTTACTACCCCATCTTCATGCCCAGGATCTCTGGGTGATGTACACATCTCTGATATCCAGATATGGTTTCTCTTGATTCAATAATCTGCAGTATATATTTTTAAAATTACATTCATGAAACAACTGGAAGTTTAAACACTGACTGGATATTTAATAATAATAATGAATCACTTAATTTTTTGGGTGTTATTGTATTACGGGTTTTTGAAAATAATACTTATGACTTATTAACAGATGTAATGATACGATGTGTAGGGTTTGATTCAAAATAATCTAGTGAGTGGAGATATGCATAAAACCAGATTGACTATAAGTTGACAATTGTTGAGGTTGGATACATCAGGGTTCATTATTCTATTGATATTTATAGTGGTTGTTTGAAATTTTTCACTATAAAGGTACAATAATAATAGTTATAATAAAAACATAACCTGCAGTTTAAATGATCAATGTAATGATCCCCTACAGCTCCCTTACACAGCAGAGGAGGAAAAATAGCATATCTTCCAATAAAACTCCATTCAGGGGACTTTCCTGCCAGTCCAGGGGTTAAGACTCCGTGCTTCCACTGCAGGGGGCGCAGTTCAATCCCCGGCCCAGGAACTAAGATACCACATGCCTCGCGGTGCAGCCAAAAAAACTAAAAAACAAAAACTCCATTCGGAAAGGGTGCCATGATGTATGCCACAGCATGTACCAGACCCTACAGAATAACACCGCAAGAATTTACATCTTGACAGTGAAACCAATCTGACAACCCCAGGCTTCTCCCTGTGCACAGATCGCCCACATTCATTATTCTTCAAGGCTGTGCCTAAAATGAATGTAGGAAAAAATCCTTCTGGAGGTCCTGCCCCTTAACATCTCTCTTGCATTTGGTGTTATTACAAGGACCTGGGGATTGCCTTAGAAATCCAACAATCCCAAGTGCTTTCCCGTTAATATTTCTCTGGAAAATCAATACTTTTAAACCCCTAGTCATCTACTGATTGGGTCTACTTCTGTAGGTGAAAATCAGAAATCTTGTCTTGTCCTTGATTATAGACCAGACTCTTTTGCATACCTGTTTCTTAGCAGCAGTTCTTAGCCTTCAGCTAAGAGAGTCCTAAATGACTCAGGCTGAGGTACTGAAGCAGAACTGATCAGTGTTGTGCCCAGGCTGAACCCATTTGTTGGCTGTTTACTAGGGAATGAAGTGTTACCTTCCCCACCAGCCAGTGTTCAGCAGGATAGTTTGGGGAGGGGCTTAAAGGATCAGGCTTCCGGATTTCTCAAATTCCTCCTGAGTCCCAATCACATACCCTACTTCATCTCCCACCTCCCGACCTCTGCCAACACTAACTTCAGCTTGGGGCAGGGATTTTGGCTTTTGTAGTTCCATGAGGTGCATGATTATCTGACCCCCAGCAGTCTTAGATTACTGCCCACATCCAAATGGAGGAAAGGCACCTTTTAACGAAGTTATATACTATTTCCTTCCTGCTTTCACAGGGACCAATTTATACTGAAGCTTTTTCTTTTCTTGAAAGACATGCAAGAAGCAGGCAACATCCTGAAATTCTGACGATTCCTCTAAAGCTCCAGTCTCAGCAGGCACATGGTCTGAGTCCAAAGAAAGAAGAGGTCACCCTTTAACCGTATGTTTTGGAACAGCATAACAAAGATGGACGATTTTCTTGCCCTTGGTATAGGGGTCCTCTCCATCCTGTGATACACTTAGACTCAACCAAATCTTTACATTAGAGTTTATTCCTAGCAATGGCCTTTTCCTAATAGCAATTCTATACTTACTTTTTTTTAGTTGTAAAGGACAGAAAACCAACTCAAACAAACTATCTTAAGAAAAACAAAGGAAATTTATTGGCTTGTCTGACTCGAAGGTCCAAGAGTAAGACTTCCAGTGCAGCTGATCAAAGATCTCAAACAATTCAGCTAGCCCCACTCTCATTTTCTCATTCTCTTCCCTCCAGCGCTCGTGTTCTCTCTCTCTCCATCTCTAAGATCTGCGTGTTTCATTTTGTTTGTTTCATTTTGCTTATGTTGGCCTCATTCTCTCTTGCCACAGATGAACTCTGTTCACATGGCAGAGAAGATGGCCCCTCGCAGCCCAGCTCTACATCCACACAGCTCACAAGCCATGCATATAATTTAATTCAAAGGCCCTGACTGGCCCTATTTGAATTATATCCCCACCCCTTGTGTAAGTCATTACGGACAGGTTATCACAGTTAACCAGGTCTAGGTACATACCGACTCTGAAGTGATAATTATACCAAAAATACATGGGTTGAGGGAGTAAACGTTCCTCAATTGAAAACAAAACAAAACAAAAACAACGACAACAACAAAAGACAAACAGGAAAAGCTGAGCAGAAAAGCACAACAGATGTTCCACTATTCCAACTTACTTGTCTTCTATGCCTGAAGGCATTCCCAACATTCCCAAGATTCATGGGGTCAGAAAATACATTACCCATTTATCTTTTCTGATAAATGTACGTGAAGAAGAAATTCCAGCTAACCAAAATTAAGACACTAAGACAGGAGATGCCCACATACTAAAAAATACCAATGTACTTCCTTTCCTCAGTTTGACTCTAGACTTGGGAATTAAGTTTTATTTGTGCTTTCAGGTAGATTTTGCCATGCTGGGCTGAGACTTGGTCCCTCTTTTTTGTTTTCAACTTAGCTTCTGCTTTGGCTCCTTTCCCAATTCCAAGAAATCTGATTCTCAAGTTACATCCTTCATCAAACATTTCAGACAGCACCTTTTATTGGATTTGACCAGTTAAACAACACAGTTGGTACATAACTACTAGGATGGATAAAATCCAAAATACTGACAACACCAAATGCTGAAGGATGTAAGACAACAAGAATTCATTGCTGATGAGAATGCAAAATGGTACAGCCACTTCGGGAGACAATTTGGCAGTTTCTTACAAAGTTAAACATAGTCGCACCATATGATGCAACAATCACACTCCTAGGTATTTACGCCAATGAGTTGAAAACGTATGTCCTACAAAAACCTGCACATAAATGTTTATAGAAGCTTTACTCATAATTGCCAAAACTTGGAAGCACCCAAGATGTCCTCAGTCAGTGAGTGGATAAATGGTGGTACATCCATACAATGAAATATTATACAGTAATAATAAGAAATGAGCTATGAAGCCATGAAAAGACATAGAAGGACCTTACATGCCTACTGCTAAGTGAAAGAAGACATCATACTGTATGATTCCAACTATATGACATTCTGGAAAAGGCAAATCTACAGAGACAGTGAGAAGATCAGTGGTTTCCAGCAGTTTGGGTTGGGGGGAAGGAGGGAAGAACAGATGGAACACAGGGGATTTTTAGGCTAGTGAGACTCTTCTATATGCTACTGTCATTGTGGACACATGACATTTTGCATTTGTCAAAACCCATAGAACTAGACAACACAAAGAGTGAACCCTAATTTAAACTACGGACTTTAGTTAATAATAGTATATCAATATTGGTTCATCAATTGTAATAAATACACCATATCAATGCAAGATAGTAATAGTAGGGGAAACCGAGGCGGGTATATGGGAACTCTCTGTACTTTTTGCTCACTTTCTTTGTAAACCTAAAACTGCTCTAAAAAATAAAGTCTACTCACTTAAAAAAAGAAAAAGAAAATACAAAGAGCAGAAGCATCTTTTGGTGCCAGAAATAAGGCAGTACTCAAAAATAAAATGTGTGTATGTCAAAAGGACATAGGATCCAATCTAAAAGAGCTCCCAGTAGGCAAAGCTGGATCAACTTCATAACAAAATAAAGAATGATAGCATGGGGTTGTATATAATCCTAATAATAAAATAAATATCCACAAGTCCATACTGAAAGAAATAAATAAGATACAACTCTTCCTTATGGAAGAATGAATTCCAATTAAGAAATATGGGGGACTTCCCTGGTGGCGCAGTGGTTAAGAATCCGCCTGCCAATGCAGGGGACAGGGGTTCGAGCCCTGGTCTGGGAAGATCCCACATGCCGCGGAAAAACTAAGCCCATGCACCACAACTACTGAGCCTGCGCTCTAGAGCCCACGTGTCACAACTACTGAGCCCGTGCACCTAGAGCCTGTGCTCCGCAACAAGAGAAGCCACCACAATGAGAAGCCCGCGCACCGCAACGAAGAGTAGCCCCCGCTTGCCGCAGCTAGAGAAAGCCCACACGCAGCAACGAAGACCCAAGGCAGCCAAAAATAAATAAATAAATAAAATAATTTTTTAAAAAAAGAAATATGGAAGGAATGAGGGAAATAGAAAATCGGCATTAGAACACTACCATGTTAACTGCTGCAGGCAAGATCTACTGATGAATGCTCAAACTAATGGGTGAAAGCTTGAAGAGAAACAGGATATTTGCATAGTCTCTAAATATTGTCCAAAAATTACTTATTAATTACAACAGGAAAATAGTAATGGTATAATAAAGTAAAGCAGACATCACCTTAACCAAGTGGTCAAGGTTAACATCACTAGTAATAAAACATATTGAATCATGTATCCACCAATACGATGCACTGAGAAGGGTACATGACCCCTAAAGTATCCTTCCCAAAACGCATAATTGCAAGCTCACTGTGAAAAAACACCAAGCAAACCCAAATTGAGCAACATTCTACAAAATATCTGATCAGACTCTTCAAAAATATCCAAGTCATGGAAGACAAAGAAAGCCATGCTCACATTGGATACTTTGAGGGGACTTTAAACAGGGGTAATTTAAGGTGTTGGCAGAGTGTAGGGGAATAACAAAGGATGGTCACAGTGTCCAGCACTGGGCTTGAGCAGGCAAAGGGAGGAAGTAGTTAGTGGAGCCTGGATAGAAAGCTTGTGGAGAGGCCATCTGACAGGACCTGTGACTTTCAGTCAAGGACACAGCCATCCTGATGTGACTCCCCCAGGGAGGGACCTAGAGGAACAAACTCCCCAAACTCACTCTCCCTGCTCCCTCCAGTCCCCTGCCAGCGCTCCACAAGGAGCAAAACCCAACCTGAAGCCACAGGCGAGGACTGCTGATGTGGTCCATGCAACGCCTGTCTGCCGGGTCAACGCACAGGGTGGAGAAGGCAGAGCACGGACCTGGAGGGCCAGATGGAAGCCGTTCAACACAGAGCTTGCCCTCACAAAGCACACATTCCCGTGGAGGAAGACAAACAACATAGTAACAGCAAACATTCAGTGAACGCTGACCACGTGCCAGACGCGCTCTGAGCACTTTCCGTGTTGTGACTCACCCCTCACAATAGCTAATGAACTCAAATTAACTGATGAGGAAACCGAGGCACAGAGAGGTTAGAAACCTTGTGCAGAGTTTATATGTGCATCAGTTGGTATCAACTATTGTAATTTGAAAAAAGACAAAGCCACATCTAAACTCTTAAGTAAATCACAGCAAAATGTTTTTGGAAACTATAAACTAGCATTTGGGGAGGATGGAAAACGAGGGCAAAATGAATATTACGGGTAAAAGACAGAGGGTTTATTTTTAAGTTGTAAGATAAAGCACTAAGACTAATAGTCCTGGGGATCAACTGAAATATAGTTGCCAATGGATGCGTAAAAAAAAAGTCAGAAGAGCTGGATCAAAAAGGAAAACACATTATAGAAAAAGAAAAGAGAGAAACAGGGGTGGGGAAAATAATATGAGCATATTCTGTTAAACAAAATTAATATGCAATTATAACTATTTAAATATTCATACTATGTAAATACTTTTTGCAAATGAAATTATAGACTTGCTTGCAAACAGTAATCGTGCTAAATAAATGTAAGGTGCTATTATTTAAAACAACAACAACAATAACTAGTGGATAATATTGGCAGCAGTCCCTACAGAAAGCTCAAGCTTCCAGGAAGATACTATCTATAAAGAAATATGCAGGGCTTACAGCATCCCCACAGCTAGAAGGGGCTTAGAAATGAGAAACATTTCTTTCTGAGTTCTCCCTTGAATTGAAATTGATTGGCTTCCTGGACAGTAACATGGTGAGTTTCAGGATGGAGGTTCAGAGGACAGAATCCTCCCGGCTTATGATTGCCCCACAAAGTTTCTCTGTGGGACCAGGACAAACTTAAACAGTTCAAGTAAATGGCCCTCCAGCTCTGGTACTTGTAACTGTAAACATGTCTGTGCTGCCCCCGTCCACTCAAGCCCCTCCTCCCCTTCATCCACAGAGCTGACGAAGCACAAGGGAGCTGAAGTCGCTGTGTGTTTAGATCAGTTCTGCAGGACACAGCAAAATCCGAAATGGATTGTGACCTGCTGATAATCTTTCACAGCGAACCAAGTGATCATTGATTAAAAATAGCTTTGAACATGTATTGCACATCTATTTCAGGCCTCGTTTTATTTGGAATGCAAATACTGCTGGAAGCCAGAGCTACACGAGCAGCAGCTGGAAAGCTACTCAGACATTCTAGCCAATTCTTGTCAAGCCCAGTTGGTGAAATGAATGCCATTCTGCGGTCTCAGTGAAGGAGAGATTGTTAATTATGCCCCACTGCCCAGTGGTTTCTATTATGGACACATCTGAAATGAGAGGCTCATTTGAAATTCCCAATTTCACTGCTTCCCGGAGCCTAAACCAAGTTTAAAAACTGATTTGTGAGGATGAGAGGGTAGTGCATACAAACTGCCTCGCCCACAGACTCCAGGTAGGGCTCTAATGAAAGTCTGTCCTAGTTTCAAAGGCTCTTTCATGCCCCGGGTGCTCATATTTTCATCGGTATTTCTTACCAGTTCCTAAAATGCAGTGTTTGGGCAGGCTTCTCAGTAAATAATAAATAAAACACACACGCCCATCCCTACACCTCAAGGCTAAGGAGTTTAGTTTCCACGGCGCCCTCAACCACCGCAGGCTGTGATATTTTCATCTCTCTGAAAGGAAGGCAGGCTGGGACCTTGTCTGTTTCGACAGAAAGCCTTTCAAGGAATGTGTATGCCCTGCATCAAAAGACACGGCTGTCGGAGCGGCTGGGCCCGTGAGCCACAGTTGCTGAGCCTGCGCGTCTGGAGCCTGTGCTCCGCAGCGGGAGAGGCCGCGATGGTGAGAGGCCTGCGCAGCGCGATGAAGAGTGGCCCCCGCTTGCCACAACTAGAGAAAGCCCTCGCACAGAAACGAAGACCCAACACAGCCAAAAATAAATAAATAAATAAATTAATTAATTAAAAAAAAAAAAAGTAACTGAAGTGAAAAACCAATTGAGGACACAAAACAAGGCAAAAATATTAAAAAAAAAACAAAAAAAAACAAAAGACACGGCTGTTTTTTCTGAGGAAAACTCCTCTCCAAATGATCACTGACTCCTGTTTTGGCAGCGGTAAGGGTGGAGTGGAGACTGCACTGTGGGAGTTGCCATCTTTGAGAAGGGAATGAAAACAGATCATCAGTCAAATCCAGGGTGGCTATTCGAATCCTACTGGGCTTTACTTTGAGCCAACCAGCCACTTTCTATTTCACTTAGACCTCAAGTAACACAGGTCCCTGACCCCCCTATGCTCTTCTATTCCATCTTCCCATGAGACCACCGGTGTTCACACAGCGGAGGTCGTCATCTGACCAGGCAGCAGCCCAGCATGGAGACGTAGGACCAGGCTCACGCTGGCGAGTCAGGTGTCCTACATGACGCAGTATTGTTACCGAGCAAGGGCTGGCTGCCCCAGGCGCACAGAAGCCAGTACTATGGCATTAGCTTTTGAGACAAGGAAGAGCTTCACTGTGAGATCGACCAGCAAGGAAACTGGAGACAAAGTTCTCAAATCTGTCTCTCCATCCAGGCTTCAGGGCAAAATTAAAGGAGTCAGAGGAATTTCAAACTTGGAAGCTGATTGGCTAGACTTGAATTAGTCCATATAAGCTACTTACGGTGCAGGAGGCCAGATTTTCCTTATTGAAGGACTTCTTGCTTCGTAAAGGGCTCCAGTGTCAACACTTCTATTCTTTGAGTTCTGTGGACTGAAGATCCTTGGTTCTGGGGTCATCCTGGAGACGTGGGTTCCTGTCTTGCACATGTGCAGTGCTGCCTCTGTAAAGTAACTCAAGGTTTGATTAATCAACCTAGTTACAGAGGCAAAACCAGTTTAAGCTGGTGCTGTTTCAATTTGATTAATCAACACTCTATTTAAGGAGGCAAAACTAGCTGAAGCTGATCAATGTTTTACGTGCTGTTTCAATATCAGAAGCGCTGGGAAGCTATGTTCCCTTACTCCACCCTCCCTTAACCTGCCTGATGACTAAGATTCATTTTATTCTTTTATGCCAAATCTTTCAAGCCTTCGTCCTTAAAAAAAAAAAAAAAAGTATAAATGCTCTTAGGAGGATACAATCATGTTTTATCATTCACTTACCCCTGGTGGCTAAGTTTCCAAATTTTTTCTGACAGTGGGAATTCTGATGGGGGAAGAAAAGTTAGACTGGAGAGGGTGAGAAGGGGCTGTCCCTAAAGGAAGACACATGATTAAGGACAATGAAAGTAAACTCCGCTGGAGAACCTTATTCATAATTTGGCCTGGAACTGACCTTGCTTAGTCCAACCTAATTTGCACCAACTACTTGGATGATGGATCAATTTTATAGAAATCAGTCTTTGATAAGACTGAGGAAAATCAGTCAGCTGAAGAACTTGAAAATTACAGAGAGCAATATACAGGCTTAATTTTAAAAGTGTTTCTGAGCTGCCTAACAATGTATCAATTAATGGGAGAGATTGTGCTATTCCTTCCCCAGGAAATATTTAAACAGTCTCATTTGTTTCTGACAATGGTGCTCGGCAGGGCTCTTTGGCTTTAGGCAGGTGTGGAACTAAATCAAGCTGGAGATCCAAGCCAGTTCTGAGGTTCTCCTGTTTACTCAGCTATCTCATGGAGACTCATGATTTTGACCTGAGGAACTGAAGTCAATGTGACATTAAAACAGCCAAGCAGGCACACAGGTGCCCTCAATTCACAGGATTAGGACCTCAGGCCACAACTCTTCTGTATCTCTTTGAACTGCCTGGTGTCCAAAAAGGGGACTCCACACTTATCTGGCGTGGACACAGAGATCCTGCAGAGTCGAGGTCACTGTGCAGGATCCCTGGCTCTGGAAACAGCCTTACTCTGAGCTGCCCAAAGCCCACAGGATAGAAGGTGGTAACTTTAGGGAGTGCCTCTTGCATTTCTCGACCATGAAACCAAATGCTCAGAATGGTGCTTCCAGCGGAAGCTAGAACCAAGTCAAAGAAGGGAATGACAAGTTGGGGTCAGATGTGGAAACAAGGCAGAATCCAGATTTGCTCAAAACTAAGGTTAAGGGTGGAGCCTTGGTTCAGAAACTTAACCAAAAAAAAAGCATGGTACCATGGAAAGAGCAGGTACTTTGGAAGCAAACAGACTTGCATTCAAATCCCAGTTCTACTGCAAGATCTTCTTCTAGGAATTTCTTGGTTTTATGAGCCTCCATTTTCCTCATAGGTAAAAAGAGGCTAATACTTTTTTCTTTGAGAAATTACATGAGAATTAATTAAATTAGATAGAATATGGCAGGGCAGGGAGCTAGGCTCAGAATGGGCATTCTATAAATATAAATTATCCTGCTCCCTACTCCTTGGCCCAGTGACTGCGGATTAGAATCAACTGGAAAAATTTTAACTCATTCCTATGCCTGAGTCTCCTCTACCCCAGAGGTTCTGATGTAATTGATCTGGGACAAGATGCGGTCATCAAAATTTTCAAATGTTTTTAAAATCTTTCCAGGAGATTCTAATATGTTCCTAAGAGTGAGAACCACTGTCCAAGTATATCAGAACGAGTATCACCCTTGGATTTGAGATTTTCTATTATGGATTATAGGCAAATGTTTTCTTCTCTGAGGCTTAATTTCTTTATTATTTTAAGAAGGGGAATAATATTCTGATTTTATAGGATTGTTTTGAATATATCGTGAGAGATATTTAATAAAGCTCCTAAAAGAAGGAACTGACAATTAGTAGATGTTCAATGAATATTCATTTTTCTCTTTCTTTCCTGTTATTCATCAGAGAACACACTTGGCCAAAATATTAATAAAATAAATAAGGACAACAGACACAAGATAGTACCAATCAGGCAGTTTTGAAGTTAAGATAATTACTGTCTACCTCAGGCAAAACTTTCTCACCTATCTTGTGGTGGAACATGAGGTTAAATCCTAGGAGAGGGATGACAAATATGGTGCCCATTTACCCCAGTTCTCCCTGCCATGCTCACGGCAGACATAACTAATCAATTACCTTACTCTTTTCTATTGAGCCCTGATGAGGCCACAAAGTCCTTTACTATACAGCTCTCTCAGGCCTACGCGAACAATTAATCAGAGCTAGTACATGTCTTGAAACAAATCTGCCATCCTTATTTTAGGTCAGGGCTGCCTTAAGCCTACAAATGTGGCATATTTCAGAGATGATTAAGTGGGTTCCCTGGTCAGTAGGGAGTGTGTAGCCAGAGACAGAAGCAGACCCTGAGAGCACCCAGCTTTATGCAATCTGATAAGCAAACTAAGCTACTCGAAATGAAAGAGCCAACCCTACAAGCTGCTTGGTGCACTCAAGGGGTCGCTACCTCCCACAACTTCCAGAAAGAGTTATCAGATGGTTTTCCAAAAGCCAGATTATTTCTTGGACTTAGGAAATGTGAAAGTAACTGTGGCAGCGTTTCCCCCCTAAGGTGATAGGCAAAGGCTCTGATGAGAAACCCCAAGGCAGCTCAAGTCAGTGGGTGAAAGCCTGACCTTGATGCCTGCAGGCTTGTCACAGCTGAGACCTCGTGAATGCCAAGGCCGGAGGACTGCTGCGACTGGCTGGGACCCTCGCCTGCTGTGCCCGACCAAGGACAGCCAACACTTCGGCAATGGAAGCTTCTGCTAATACTCCTTATGACTGATTAACGCCTTTGAAGGCCGTCAGTGTGTTCACTTGTTACAGAGCAGTGTTAGCCCGTGCTGGGCAACATCGGGAAGGCTTTGAGCTGATTCCACAGCAAGCACAGGTTATCATTCTAATAGCCTGTTAAAAGTCTTCTGCTTGGGCCGCATAGCACAGGGAGATCAGCTCTGTGCTTTGTGACCACCTAGAGGGGTGGGATAGGGAGGGTGGGAGATGCAAGAGGGAGGGGATATGGGGATATATGTATACATATAGCTGATTCACTTTGTTATACAGCAGAAACTAACAGAACATTGTAAAGCAATTATACACCAATAAAGATGTTATAAATAATTAATTAAATCCTTAAAAAAAAAGTCTTCTGCTTGGGACTTTAAATAAAATTGTAACTTGCTCCACTCGATCGTTCCCTTTCTCTTTTTTTAAAGACTCGGTGCTGTTCTTTGTAAAAATTTAGGAACAGGACTTCCCTGGTGACGCAGTGCTGAAGAATCCACCTGCCAATGCAGGGGACACAGGTTCAATCCCTGGTCCGGGAAGATCCCACACGCCACAGAGCAACTAAGCCCGGGCGCCACAACTACTAAAGCCTGCGCACTCTAGGGCCCACGAGCCGCAACCACTGAGCCCGCGTGTTTCAACTACTGAAGCCCACGTTCCTAGAGCAGACTATCCGTCTGACCATTGATAGATACATGATAGAGCTCGTGCTCCACAACAAGAGAAACCACTGCAATGAGAAGCCCTCACACTGCAACGAAGAGTAGCCCCCACTCGCCACAACTAGAGAAAGCCCGTGCGCAGCAATGAAGACCCAACGCAGCCAAAAAAAAAAAAAAATTTAGGAACAGGAATTAAGAAATAGAACTACTGCAAATGGAGCAAATGGTTTTGTTCACTTGGGTTTCTTCCCTTCAAAACGTGTTGCCTACTCCCTCTACTCCCCTTCCCAGCATGGAGAACTCAGCACAGCGCGTTCATCATCACAGGACGGTGCGAGGGTTGAGGAAGCCGTGCAGAGGCATGGATGCAGGGCAGGAAGGGGTGAGACACAGGGGTAAAGAGGTGGGATGTGGAGGTGGTGGGCGGAAGAGACAGCGGGCGTGGCTGGGAGATTGAGCCAATAAGTAAATATACTAGGATAACAGGAGCCAAAATTCTCATTGCCTGAGAAGGTATTTACAAATATTGAAACAGGAAGTCTAGAAAACCATGAGGGTTTGGATTGAAATCAGAGTATCAGTATGAACTTAGCTTTTATTATTATTTGTGTTTGTGTGTGTAAATATATACATACACACAGATAAATACAGAAATAGTTACAGGTGTATATGTGTGTATGTATATATACATATATTAACACACATATATATCTCATATATGTGTGTGTGTGTATTTCCTATGTGTGTCCACAGAGTGAATGAGCCTAAAAGCAATGACACCCCAGTAGCAAATAAAACATTGAGTACCCAAATCTTGGTCTCTGAATATACCCTTTATTAAAGGAAACCAGAGATCCTTGGGAAAATGGCTGATTCCAGGCCTAGAACAGGGAAGTACAAGTTGAACCTGAAACATCACCTTATGCCAGAAAATAAGGAAATGCTTAACAAACAATGGGGACATGCAATAACATGGATGAATCACAAAAACGCAAAAACGTTATGCTGAGTGAAATAATTGTTACACAAAAGACATACTGTATTATTCTACCTACATGAAGTTCTAGAATGGATATCTATGATGGAAAAAAAGTCAGAGCAGTGATTGTCTGGTGGGGGAGTGGTGCGGAGGCAGGGAAGTACCCCAGGGCGGAGGCATGAGGGAACTCGTAGGTACAGTAAAGTTCTCTCTGGACAGAAGTTTGAGTTATGCAGATGCACACATTAGTTAAAACTCATCAAATGGTTCACCTAAGATCTGTGTGTTTCCTGTGTGTAAATTTTACCTCACAGGGAAAGAAAATGAACTATAAATGAATATTAAACTATAGTTGTTGATATGTATACTGACACATTTAGGGGAAAATGTACTGATTGATGTCAGCAAATTACTTTGAAATGCGTCCCCAAAAATGAAGTGGATCAATGGATGCATAGAGAAATAAGTAGATTTGCAATAAAGCAAGTATAGTAAAATGTTAGCTGTACAATCCGATGATAGATACATGTGTTCCCTGTAGATTTATTTTATCTGTTCTGTATGTTTGAAAATTCCCATAATAAAGTGTTGGAAAATTTTTTAAACCTTACCATGGACTAAAAGTAAGAGTGGACTGAGCTTCCTAAGGTGAAACAGCATAAGGCAAAGAGCTGGACCAACTGAGAAGCCCAGACAAATTGCACTGGAGTATTTCTCCCAAGAGTGTGTCCTAAAAGAAATGAGATATAGGAACATGTATGGGTCAGTTCTTCCCATCATCCCTAATGTTGAGATCATTCAGAATGACTATCCGTCTGACCATTGACAGAATACTCTAAACCACCAAATCAACCTAATCATTTTTACTTTCTCTTCTTCTGAAAGTGTTACCAGTTAATCAAATTGCATGAAAACAGCGTGTTTGGATATAACTGAATGTCCTTTCATTCCTATTCTAGATCAGTAGTTATCTACTGGGACTGTGTCTCAGATTTTAATATATTATTTTTTGCTATTGTATTATAATGGTAATGCATGATATACTACATATAATGTTCTGCTAGTTGCTTTTTGCCTGTTATATCCCTGGACAGCTTTCCATGTCAATACATATAAATTACATCATCTGTAAATGGAAACATGATAATTGTGAAGACAAATTTAGTTAATATTTATAAATAACTTAGAGCAATGTCTGGCACATAGTAATTGTTTAACTAAGATTAGCTATTTTTATTTCATTGTAAAGATGTTTCATGATTTGAATAATTTATTGATGGGCAGGTTACTGTTAGTTTTCCCCAACTACAAATAATGTGGAATTAAACAATCTTATACTTATGTCTTGATACGTATAAATATTACTAGGATAAATTCCTAGAAGTGGAAGTTCTGGGTCACAGAGAATGTACCCTGTACCAATTATATATCTATTGTCTCTCAGCCAAACCCCATCCTCCCACACTTTTTTTTTCCCACGCTGGGGTAGGAATCTGTAAATTCCCTTTCCCAGACTGCCTTACAAGCTGGCTTCTTTTAGGTTTCCAGGAAGATATTGCTAAATCAACCTCCAAAATGGTTGCATCAGTTTGAATTCCCACCAACAGTGTATCAAAGGGTCTCTTTCCCTACTTAAGGAATTTTTAAACAAGAAAAAAATATAGCTAAAGGGCCCCAATCTAGACCTCCTAAGTAAGAATCTTCAAGGGTAGGGCCCAGGCATCTGTGTTTTCTAAGAGCATCACAAGTGATTCCAATGCACAGCCAGACAGGAACCATTGTTCTAGATCTTTGATTCTCAAAGTGTGTCCCTAGACCAGCAGTGTGGGCACCACCTGGGAGTTTGTTAGAAATACAGAATCTCAGGAGCTGCAGCTTAACAAGATCCCCAGGGGATTCAAATGCACATTAAGGCTTGAGAAACACTGCTCTATAGAGGATGCTATCAGATGAGCAGCAACAGATCCAGTTCTCATGGGGCCTAAAGCTTATACAGCTTGGGGGCCCTTTTTACCGAAAGAAATACAAAATCACAGACAAAAACTGAGCACAGATTGAACATTTGTTTACAATGAAGTAAGAAATCATAATAAAGTACTAATTTCTAAAACTGAAAAATTCCACAAACCTCACAAAATCCAGGGGGAAAAAAATGACAAAACATGTTTCCTAATGAGCTGCCTAAAATACATGTATAATATTTTTCTAAATCTGTAGTCATCTCTTTATATGATAAGCCACTTTTTTCTGCAATCTTTCTATAAGGAGATGAGAAAGATAATTCAGTCTCGTAGAAATTTGTTTTTTCATGATTGATAATTTAGAAAAGTTTTTTCCAACTTCCAACTCATTACAGTGTCATGTAACACTTTTAGAGTTTTGTCAAATTTGGGCTAAGCTCTATCCAGTTTCCTTCACCTATGAGCTAAAAGAGTCATGGTATTTCAGGCTTCTTGAGCAGTGGCTAATTTTAAATACCCTTTGACACAATGACCAACTCATTAACTTTTCTGTAGTCCATGTCCTCATGCAGACCACTACTTACCTCCTCGGTCTGTTCTTCTGTTCTTTGTCCTGGAATGTCCCAAATTACATAAATTTTCTCTCTCTTCTGTTATTGTTTAATCTATATTTTCCTTGCTGTTGTGATCCTGTTTCTTGTCTTTATGACTCTGGACATCAGAGTTTTTAGCTTCTGTTGTGATAAGACAGTTTTCAACATTTTGAAGTCTCTGCTACTCTCCTTTCTTTTAGTTTAGATCGTCAGTTTCCAATAGGATACATCCTTCCTTTCCTCTTTGAGTTTTAGTGTATCAACCGTTCTGAAAATAGATACAAAATTAATCCGAAATTAAGGCATGCCCAAGAGCAAGTCAAATACATTTCTAAATTGTGTCTACAATATATTAAGCTGTGTAATAGTATAATCAAACTACTCTTATTCTCCATCTATCACCTTACTGAGGAATATAGGAGTTCTGTCACTAGAACCCTTGTTTCTTGAGGACTTTTTAATGCATTGTGTCAATACTGCATGCTGCTTCATCTAAAACCAGCACAATTCATCTTGACAAGATGTGTCAGATATGCGAAGACTTATTTTGAGATGCATAAAACCTACAAAATCACAGACTTACTGCTTATAGTACTGCTTAAAGGTTTTTGCTCCTACAAACACAGGCATTCTGGAAAATTCTATTTCAAGCACATATAATAAAAAAAATAGAGAAAAGAGTGTGTTTATAATTGTATATGCTGCATTATTAAGTATATTCCTGATGGAAGAACATTTCCATTTTGTTTAGGCATCATTGAGAACTGAAACCTCCATTTATAACTTTATGTGTCAGACAATTGGAAGAATTTTCAACAGACTAGCTTCTGGCTCTGTACATTTCACACTTGTCTCTCTCCCAATCCCCACATGCTTCCAGTGCCAAGAGTTGTAGGATAAGTTCATTCCATGGTACCACGTGTGCCTTGCACCTTCATGCCACACTGGTGAGGGAGCATGCACTGATACAATGCATTAAAAAGTCCTGAAGAAACAAGGCTTCTAGTGGCAGAACTCCTATATTCATCAGTAAGGTGATAGACGTAGTAGAAGAGTAATTTGATTATATTCTTATGTAGCTCAAAATGTTATAGACACAATTTAGAAATGTATTTGACTTGCTCTTGTGCGTGCTGGATGGCATGAAATATTCTTAGAAGCCATACCTATATTAGAATGACTAGTAACAAGGTAACTATACACAAAAGTAACTCTAGACTACATAGAAATGTATCATTAATATCCTCAACACAATTTCCCTTTATCTGAATCCCAAAAATGCCCACAGCCATTTCAAGGCCACCCCACACCTGGGGAATTATAATGAAGGGAGAGAGGGAGTGAAGAGGGACAGCTGTCGTAACCAATTTCAGTTAAAATATTTTACTTTTGGAACTTTACAAAAATATATGACCATGTAAAAGACCTTGATGGGCCCCTTCCCAGGGCTTCTGAAAAGAGCTGTGCAAGCAAAGATCCCTGACGCTTAAGCTTCATTATGTTCACAATCTGTCCCTGCAGAGCAGCACGTAGGATCAAAATGATAAAGCAGAGAACTATCTTCAGAGATCCCTAGTAGGACCCTCTTGATATAAAGATGGAGAAGCTGAGGCCCTCAGAGGTTGTGTGACTTCCCCAGGATCACCCACTGGGTTAGTAACAGAGCTGGGACCGGACTCTTGACTCTTAAGTCCAGTTGTCTTTCTCTAGAGTGCTTCTAGCTTTGGGGGTTTTCCCATTAAAACCTTTAGGCTTTGAGAGCTAAATTTATGCCCAATGTGTACTGAAGGAAATGAAGTATTAGAAGAGGTATCCCTCCAGATTTCATTTAGGCAAAGTGCCAAAAAAATACCCTTTACTCCTGTGACCAGTTTCACAGCCTCTCACAAAGTACTTGCCAACAGAGATTTTTTGCTGATCCACTGAATCTTACATGGCAAAGAAAATAACCGTTTCCATAAGTCACAACACACGTGTTGATGAGATGTGGTTTGATACCAAAACAGGCATTCTCTACCCCAAAGAAGGAAGGATTACCTAATGCTAATACTAATGCTGATGTTATCCTATTACAAGGGTCTCATGCTGTGGCTCTATTCTGATTTGTGCCTTGAGATAAAGATTTAATATCCCTCATTTAAATTATAGTATCTATTGGGTCTTTATGGGCTGCCCCATGTACCTATACTAACATTTCAATGCAGTCATTTCCACCCCAAAGATTTATTTCGTCTGACAATTCAAACACATCCCACAATTAACTCAAATATCAGCTCTCTGGGCCATATTCTATTGTCCTCCTGCATGCAACAGTCATTTACTGGATGCCCCTGCTGTGCTGGGCGCTGTAATAGGGGAAATAGGAAAGGCATGTGACATTGAAGAGGGACTACAAAGATGAAAGACACAAGATGTTTGCCCTCGTGGAGCTCCTAGACAAGAGGGAGAAACAGATACCTGGCCCGCTTGTTGCAACGCAATAGGGTAGAATCTGAGAGCACAGAGGAAGGGAACTGTCACTCAACCGGGGAGAGGGGAATTCAAGAAGACTTTGGAGAGCTGACCTTTGAGTTAATTCTCAAAATAAAATGTTCACCAGAGAGAGAAGAGGAAGGGCATTAGAAGTGGAAGGGCCAAACTGTGCAAAGGTTTGGAGATGTGTTGGAGAATATTTAGGAGACAAGTAAACCTTTATTTAGGCTACAACCTAGAAGCCTGGGGGCAGGGAGGGGTGATAGCAGGAAAAAAAAAACTGAAATGCAAAGAGTGTCATACCTGCCTGGTAAGTCTTTGTGGACCATGCTCAGGAGTTCGGACTTGCTTCTGCAGGAAAGGGTAAGCTTTTAGGCAGCGTGGGGACATAATCAGACCTGGGTTTAGGAAAGCCAAGTATAGGAGGCACGGACTTAAAATGCTGTGTGTGGCAAGGGTCCAGGCAAGAAATAAAGAACCCATACTAGGAAAATCCCAAAGACTAGGGTGATGGCATCCACTGGATATCAAGAGATATCTTTCGAAAACCATCTCATTGTAAAGGTCTATAACTAGAATTGTCAGGGCTGGATAACCGGACTAGAGCCCTCCCCATTGTCTTTCATATAGCAAGCAGTCATTTACAACATAAAGTTCCCAGATCATTTCTCTAAGTAAATGAGAAGTGTCCCAGGATGACCTGTATCTGACCATTCTCACCTGTTCTAGCCTGATGACATCACATGCTGTTCACTTTTTTTTCTTTTTTTTCATTTGGGGCTGGATCTAGATAGGCCAATAAGTCTGATCCGTGGAGACAACAACCACATACGTGGCTTGGGACCTGAGTCTCCAAGCTCCTCCCTTCTAGGTCAGACAGGAAAACACAGAAATGCACTGGCCCAGTGGGAATGAAAGTATCAGTTTATTACTAGGCCAGCAAGCACCCAATAATCCCCCAAATGCAGAGTTCACTGGTGAAAGCTAAACTGGAGAAAAAAAGATTAAACTTTAAGATAAACGGGGCCTTTGCTCCCCTCCCAAATCTATACCTTGGAGCCAGAACACTCCGGCATATCTATGATAAATGGGCCCTCAGAAAGGACTGCAAGTCCACTGAGTCATTGGGATGGATGTGGTCTGCGGTGGGCAGCAGGACAAAGGGAGAGTTACCTACCTCTTCCCCATGAGCAGCCCTGCTCGTGGGCTCTTTCAAGAGAAAGGGAGAGGAAGAGACACCTCAGCGCTTGTGTCTAGGCAGTGTAAGCCAAAGGAAGTCAAAGGCCTTGCCTTAAACACCGTTATCCTTGTCAGTCAAATGCGGCCAAGGAATTTTGCAGATTCTGACCAATCAGAGTAATCAGAAGGTCCCAATAAAAGGATGGAGAAGAAAAAAAAGGATGGAGAGAGACAGAAACACCCTCCCCAGGTAGTGAGAGGGGCAGATATGTTTGGTGGAAGGCAGAAGTCGCCAGATAGAATATAGAATGCCCAGTAAATTTGGATTTCAGATAAACAACAGATAATCTCATAGTATAGGTGTGTCCCAAATACGGCATGGGACGTGCACTAAAAAAATTTATTCATTGTTTACCTGAAATCCAAATGAACTGGGCATCCCATACTTTGAGAAATCTGACACTGCTAGTAGAAGAATCTTCCTCCTAGATGGCCTAGATGTTCATATCCCCACACCTAAATTAGAATCTCAGGGTTCCAGAAATGGAGAACTTTAAAATCACCCAGTCCATCAGCTTAAATGTGTCCATGACGAGAGTGAGGAGACCCAGAAAACTGCAATAGCTGGGCCCAAAGTCACACTTCGAATTAATGGCAGACCAGGGCATAAAATACATCTGCAGATCCTATTGCAATGCTCCTTCCCCTCTGCCACCCTAAGCCCCTTTGTCCCTTGGCTCACTAGCTCCTGAATTACATGAAAATTCCCTAAGGGCAAAGAGAATTATTTTTTAATACCTTCTCCCAATGCCTAACACAATGCTTTATGAGCCCTGGCAGCGCAATCGATACTGTGGAGTGGCATGCCATGGGGCCAAATTACCTGGATGACGGCCACCTCTCTGCACTCCGCTCACACCTTCTGTGTCCTCTGCTGCTGAACCCATTTGGGGGCGTTGCTAGGAGGCTGGCACAGCCTCCAGCCAGGTGTGAAAATTGTCCCAGCCCTCCTGAGAGGCCGTGAAGTATGACTTTCTGAATCACACACAGCCTTTGGGAGGGATCCTCTCTACGGAGGTAATGGGTTCAAGGAAAACACAGCTGAGACCTGCGAGCTTCTGTGAAAGGCAGTCGTATTTTAATCAGAATTTTCAGCTTCCTCCACAGCAAACCTTTGACCAGAGCTGCCAGCAAAGAGCCAGCTGGACTTGTAGGATTTGCTTCTCTCCTTTCCATTGCCTCCCTCTTGTGGAAAAGCAGGCAAGAAGTTAGCACAAGGAACGTGAGGAGGTAGGAGCCTTTAAACACACGCTCAGACTGATAGAGCAACGGCTCTGCTAAGTAAGGCCCTTGTCTGCCAGCCCTTGACAAACGTTCGAAGTGGGGTGATCTTGACTGCCCTCTGGCACTTCTCACAGCTCACACCACTGTGTCTTCTCCTTGTTCCCAGGACCCTGATCATCTTCCCTCAGCCCCAGCCCCTCCTCATCTCCCTCTCTCTGTTCCTGACCTCCTTCTTCTATAAGTCATCCAAGACCTAGGCTTCTTGGCGTCCTAGTGCCCCCGGCAAGCCATTCCTTACTCCGCCAGGGGACAAACTGCATCATTTCAATTAGAAGCAGCAGCACAGTCTTAAGCAGGATACTGAGATGCTTAATGACAACAATAATGACATTTATTTAGCGCTTAATTAGTGTAAACTCCTTTTGCGAAACACATGACACACATTATCTCATTTTCACTCATACTTCTCACAGCAAACCAATGAGGCAGATACGGTGCTTATGTCCATTTTACAGAGGAGGAAATCGAGGTTTGGAAGCATTAAATAATACACTCGAACTTTTACTCTAAGTGGCAGAACTGGGATTCAGACTGAGAAAATCTGACTCTAGACTCTGGAAAGCCCTGCAGTAATGGAAATGTTCTGTGTTGTCCAATATGGGAGCCACCAGCCACAAGTAGCTACTGAGCATTTGAAATGTGACTACTGCAACTAAATTTTAAATTTTATTTCATTTTAATTTAAATAGCCACAGATGACTAGTGGCTGCTCTAATGACTAACACAGCTTGGAGTATAAGCCCTGTGTTATTCTCGTTACCTGCTTTCCCCTTCCCCACACACAGACGCATAAGCACACCCTGAGTGGGTTAGGGAGATATTTTGTTTACATCATTCCCCTGGCCCTTACTCCACATAGATTTAAAGTAGACCCTGACGAGAAAATTGATAGTTGATTTATGTCCTCTTTGATGTAATAAGGCAAGAGAAAGTGAATCTGTGATGTAAGAGATACGAGCTCTTATCCTCACTCTGCTAGTGACAAGTCACGTAATTTCTCTGGGCCTCAGTTTCTGCCTCTGGACAAGGACAGACTATACTCCCTGATCTCAAAGACCATGTCCAGCTTTAGTGTTCTGCAGTTGGAGAGTGCCTCCACAGAACCCCTCTCTGGCTCTCAAGGTGGCACATTGAAAACAAGACCCCCAGGTGAGGAGTCTGGCACCAACAGTGATTACCTGGAGGAAGAGTCAGCAAGCACGGCTTGATTGTGCGCATCCAACACCCCATAATATATGGGGTTCTTTTTTTAGAACCCTAATCAGAGATTCCATTTGCATAATTAACATCTTTAGGCTTAATTGCAAATGACACATCTGTTCACCATCACCCCCTCCTTGGCAAACTATGTGTTATAAACACAGCTTCTTCAGCTCTGTAAACACTTGGTGCCTGTCCTTTGCTTGTTGCTTTAGTCACTTCCCACCTTGGGGCTGTAATAACCCCGTGTGACCTGTCCCTGTGTGGTCCCATCCCTTCTGCCTGCAGTGCTCAAACCAGATGAGGACCTGCTTGCGACAACTACCCATTCTGACTGGCCACAGTGCATGAGTTCTTAATCTTGGCTTCCTAAAGATGCTCCCTAAAGGCTTCAAAAGATGCACGAAATTTTTTGAAGTTCTGGGTGAATACACTTGTGTCTGTATGTTCTGGGCAGAGGGTTCATTGCTTCCATTTGAGTTTCGATGGGTCTTCACGATACAAAAAACTGTTAAGAACCACATGCTCCATGATTTCATTCATACGGAAGTCCAGAATAGGTAAATCTACAGAGATAGAAAGTAGATTAGTGGTTCCTTAAGGCAAGATGGAAGGGGGGTATGGATAGAAGGATGAGGGAGTTATAGCTAAAGGCTACTAAATTTCTTCTTGAGGTGATGAAAATGTTCTAAAACTGACTGTGGTGGTTGCACCTATCTGTGAATAAATACCACTGAATTGTACACTTTAAATGGATGAATTGTATAGGTGGATTATATCTCAATAAAACTATTTTTTCAAATGGCTAAGAACCCCTGCTTAGAGAAAAGGGCTGTAGACTGTGGGTGACCACAGACAGTGAGGCTGAGCCCTCTCTTCTCCCAGAAAGCCTTGGGTGGTACCAAGCACAGTTCTTTACTGGAAGTAAGGCCACATTTATGTGGGTCTCCCGTGGGGTGTGAATTAAAGGCATCACGAAGGCTCTCTAGACCAGTGCTCCTCAAACTTCAACAAGCATGCGGGGCACTTGATCTTGTTAAAATGCAGATTCTGATTCATGTTCTGGGGTGGGCCCAAGATTCTCCTGGTGGTCCAGTGAATACACTACAAATAACAAGGCACTAGACCAGAACTGCGATAGCACCCTTTTGCCTCCCTGGAATCTTCATGTCATCTAGCTACTTATGACGATACTTAATTTCCTGAGATACATGGCCCTGGGTACACTTTCTTCCTGACTACGGCTTTCTCCCCAACTAACTTATCTGCTCTCTTGCTCTAGTGAACTAAGCTGAACAGCTTGGAAACCTCAAGGGCCCCCTTTATCCTTTTTCCTTAAGTCTAAGATACAGACCCAATCAGCTCATTAGTTTTATTTCCCCTCAGTCCCACACTGGCCCAATTTAGCTCTTCAGAATGAGGTGGCCTCCTGCAAAAGGCACACCTAGCTCAAATAGAACTCTGACAGAATAAGTTAGTCCATCTGTGTGTCCTAAATGTAAATTTTCTTTTGCTCATCTCCCCTGAAGATTTCCCTTCCCCAGTACTGGATAAGGAAAGATGTGACCCTAATGCTTATTTTGAACCAAGGGGATGTTCATCTAAAGGGAGAAGGCTGTGGGTGTTCTCCATGAAAAAGTTGCCTCTAGAAAGAATAAGGACCCTTTTACTAGCCTTATTCAATTAGAACAATACCACAGATGCTATAGCAGGGATTGAATGGTGTAGTAGGTTGAAAAATATGATCGCAATATTTGGCAACAACTCCCATCAAAGTGTGGTGTCTGTTTCTGTGCCTTGAATCTGCGCTGGCCCCGTAATTTGTTTTCACCAATCGAATATTGGCAGCAGTGCCACTGTATGAGCTCCAGAGCCCAGCCCTCAAGAGGCCTAGCAGCTTCCCCACTCTTGAAACACTGCCCTGAGAACGCCATGTAAAGAACCCAGTCTAGCCAACTAGGATGAGAGGCTGAGGGAGGAGAACGAGGCACCCCAGCCGACAGCCAGGACCATCTGAAGGGCAGACCAGTGAATGAGGGCATCTTGGATCCCCTCCCCAACCCCCAGTTTAACAGAGACACTGAAGTGAGTCCAGGTGAAAACAACAGAGGAACTACTCAACCACCCTACTGAACTGTGAGAAATATCACACCACCGTCATTCTAAGTCACTAATTTTTGAGGTCGTTTGTCATACAAAGTAGGTAAATAAAATAGATGGAATGATGAACTAGATAACATCTAAAGATTCTTCAAACACGATTCTGTGTTTTAAGAAATGTTGGGGGGGGGGGAGTTGATTAAGCCCCAATCAAGCTTTTTTCTTCTGTCTACTTACAGCTCTCTTCTCCATTCACAACCAGTTGGCTTCCACATGTGCTTGTTGCCGACCTGCCATGTGAGGAAAAACAGTGAATGCCCCCAAAGGGCCTCTTCACATCTTTAGTGACACTATTGCAACAGGATGTCTTGCTTGAACTGCTGCGGGATTTAGATATGTTCTAAGGGACTAGCGTTAGGTCACATCTCCCCACTGCCAGGAAGCGCAGTACCTGGGGGCTTTGGGATTTAGATTGAACGGACTTGGGAGAGTGCTGATATGGGGTGCCTAGGGGAAGAGAAGGGACAGCAGGATGGCAATGGTGGGGATGGAGTAATAGTCCCCCTTCCCCCGACTTCAAGCTCACTGCACAGGACTAATTTTGAATCTCTAAGAAAAGAGGCATTATGGTAGAAGCTGAAGGAAGACCTTAAGAAAATCTAGGTACCCAGGCTGCTTTAGAGTCCCAGAGACAAAGCTGGAGACACGTCTCTCTTCCTTTACTCACCCTATCCCAAGTCTGCCACGCGTGCAAAGCAGCTTGGGCTTTCTAAGAAGGGAAGACGACGGATGTGCTTAGTGGGGTCCCATTCTCACTAAGGGCTCAGTCATCCAACACAGGGAAAGGGCCCCTGACAACGGAGCCAAAGCACACGAGCAAACTCGTTTCTGAGCCCAAGTGATGTATTGTACAAACACCCCAGGGACCCCCTTGAAATAACTAGAGGAGTCTCTGAGGGGAAGGTGTTGGAGGTCCAGCAGAGAGGGCAGATAGTGAGCTCTGTGGAGCATCGATGTGAATGTGTTCAAACATGTACACACAGGCTGGTTACACAATGAAATAAAGACCTTTTTCAGTTTCTATTCTGACGGTCAGAGGTCTCCTTGACCCTGAATCAGATGTTCCGATATTATCCAGGTGCTTTGTACATTCTTCCATTTTCAAGAGCTGTTTTTCTACAAGTGTTTTAGGTTATGTGAAAAACAAAGGTAATTGCCCAACCTGGGTATATATTTTAACTAAGTCTGAAGATAAAGCTATGGAATGAAGGTTTGGTGTTCAGAGGGATAACTTAGATCTTCTCCTCCAGCTACTTATGGTAGAATAATATAGAGATGTATTATTATAGAGACTCTAATAATATAGGGTTTAGGTATTTTATCTCAAGGAGGATACAGATTGTATTATACTCTGATTTCAAGAAGGGAAATACAACCATAAATATCATGGACCAGGTTACAGGAAATAAACACAATTTGCCTGATTCAACTAGTTTTTTGTTATGTCTTGTTGCTATTGGTTTACTACAGCTTATTCCTCTATTAGTCTAACCACTAGGGGAATGCTATATGAACTGTTTTTAAGTGCACAGTTTAACAATTTGGTAATTAAATGTAAAATTTAAGGAACCTCGTAACCCAGCAATTCCACTCTTAGGTATAGACAGACCCTGAAGAGAAAACCTCATACGTACACCTGAGGAGACTTCAACAAGAAGACGTATTGCAGCATTTTTTGTAGTAGGGAAAACATGTTTATCAATAGGGTAGAGTGAAATAAATTTGGAGTTATTCATACAAAGCAATACAATGCAGCAGTTAAAATCATTGAACTAGATCAACTGGTATTAACATGGGTAAATTGCAATATAATGTCACATGTAAAAAGTGGTTAAAGGTGGACCTAGAAATAATCATACTAAGTGAAGTAAGTCAAAAAGAGAAACACAAATACCATATTATATCACTTATATGTGGAATCTAAAATATGACACAAATGAACTTATCTATAAAACAGAAGCAAACTCACAGATACAGAAAACAGACTTGTTGTTGCCAAGGGGGAGAGAGGTGGGGGAGGCATGGATCGGGAGTTCGGGATTAGCAGATGCAAACTATTATATACAGGATGGATAAACAACAAGGTCCTACTGTACAGCACAGAGAACTATATTCAATATCCTGTGATAAACCATAATGGAAAAGAATATAAAAAAGAATGTGAATATACATATATATATAAAACTGAATCACTTTGCTGTACAACAGAAATTAACACAGCATTGTAAATCAACTATACTTCAATAAAATAAATTTTTAAAAAGGTTAAATTGAGTTATAAACACATTTTTTAAAGTTGTTAAAAGATACGTTCAGAATATATCCCAAGGGTTAACATTAAAAGTCCACCTTCAAAGAGGACTACATATTCTTTCTGCATATATATATCTATATAGTAAAAGTAATTTTAATGAACAAGAAAGATAAAGTCTAATGCTGTAATAGCACTTCTCTCTGGAAAGAAAGAGAAAGGAATAAAACAGTGGGATGGAAGTATAGAGATGTAGCTATATTGTAACATTTTGTTTCTAAGGAAGGAAGGGAAGACGGGAAGGGAATAATAATAACAATAATATGGCAAAATAGCAACTCTTCAATCTGGGTAGTTGATACGTGAGTGTCAATTATGTTTTTTCACAGTTTTCTTATGTATTTAAACTATTTTTTTTTTAATTTAAAAATGGACAGCTCACCAGCAAAAGGACTTCACCCCCTCTGCTGTAGTGCCTACTCACTTCTTGGGTTTATTAATGACCAAGGCACAAACAGGCATATCCGTGGATTAAATACTTACACCCATCTCTTCTCATCCCCACACAAGCTATTTTTCCTCACTGTTGTATACATGCATCACCTTTGGTTTCTGCGGAGGATACTAGCCCCAGGAGACAGGATAAGAAGGAAAAGGGGGGAAAACATGAAACCAAACCCTTGTAAGACAGAAAGAAACACTCGCTCGGTTACAGCCCACACTCTGGAACGCTCTGCGTTTCTGTCATCTCAGGCACTCTGAGTCATTCTGAGCATCTCCTCCAGATACAAGTCACTCGGCCAGCCAACAGGAGCAACAATTACTGCTGCCTTAAAAGACTGGTTGATTTCTCCAGCATCTATTTGCCTGCAGTTCTGGCTCTCTGACAAATCAAGTCAGATCAATTTGTACCCTAAAGAGTAAGTGGGAGGATGTGATTATTTTCTGGTTCAATAGAAAAACATTTCATTTCCAAAGGCTGCTGCATAGCATTTCTTCTGGGATTCACTAGGAAGGGCTCAGGTCTGTAGAGAGTAAATGATGGGTTCTCAGGAGGACAGCTCGGTTTTGCTTCCCACCTAAGCTTTGGGAACAGAGGCAGGATGTGGGGTTGAGCAGAAAGCATGCTCCACCGAGAGGAAGGCTCTGTATATCCCATTGTCTTAGTTCAGGCTGTTGTAACAAAATACTATAGACTGGATGGCTTATCAACAACAGAAACTTATTTCTTGCAGCTCTAGAGGCTGGAGGTCTGAGGTCAGGGCCCTGGTAAGGGTCCTCTTCCAGGCTGCAAGTAGCTGACATCTCTTTCTATCCTCACATGGCAGAAAAGAGAGCTAGCTAGCTCTCCGGCCTCTTCTTATAAGGGCACTAATCTCATTCATGAGGGCTCTACCATCATGACCTAATTACCTCCCAAAGGCCCCACTTTCAACTACCATCACATTGGGATTAGGGTTTCAACATATGAATTTTGCAAGGACACAAACATTCAGTCTGTTGCGCCCGTGTTTAAGGGATATTTTCTTTGTCTCATCAGGTGCAGTGAGTCTTCTAAGAGTTAGAAAACATGCTAAAGATTCTGGAGGATTGAAATATAATTCTACAGGCAGCCACGTCAAGATCTAGAAAATTACCCCTGAAATGGAACAACAACAATGACCACAACAAAAACCCAGAAAGTTCTGAAGAACAAGAGGAAAACAGAGGTGGGAAAACATTAGAAGCAGTTTGGTCCTTGACATTCAGATGCCCTTTCCTTGCCTGCTAACAGATCTGTTGGTTGAGACACAGCACTGGGGGTTGCTACTGGGTTCCCGTGACTGAGGGCTTTCCCTGTGGGCTCTACCTTCTCAGATGTTACCCGACACTTGAACTCAATCTTCAGGGTTAGACTCAACCCTCACTCCTGCACATTTTCCATTCCCTCACCCCACAGACATTACAGTTGACACAAAGGAGTTGGAATAATGTAGGGGAAACACTGCAGCTTTGGAGGCAGGCTGCATGGGTTCAGTTCTCCGCTCTGTGGTTTATTAGTCGTAAGACCTTGACAAACAACTTATGCTTCAGCTTCCTCATCTGTATCACAACAGTAACAGTGCCTTCCTCAAAGGGTTGTTGTTAAAGGACATGGTGGGTATGAAGCTCCTAGCACAGTACCTGGTGTGGATCAAGCGCTCCACAGATGTTCACTATGATTACTGTTGTTGTTGTCTACTGCTTTGGCTATGTGATGCTCTTTGGTTTCCTATGAAGGACTTGGAGATTTTAAATCCAAATTTTTGTGGGAATATGTTTGTTACATGAGCATCAGATATATCCATTTTAGTGGGGCTCTAAACTTAGAGGTACCGTCAAGGCTGCCTCTGAGTCATTCTGGTCTATCATGGAACTGTCATCCTTCCTTACAGTGATCTCCATGGCAATCAGATATTTACTCTTGCTCCCCATCTCTACAACACTCTATGTGAGATAAGTTTATTCAGGAGCACCATCGTGTAGCAATGGACACGAAGACTGAAGGCAAGAGTTCTGGTTCTTTCTGTGGCGATAACCAGTGGTCTGTGAGCAATTTGTTGACCATCTCTGCCTTTCGGTTTCCTCATCGGTAGACTGAGGGTCATTTTTCATGCTCTATTTACTTCATCAGGTTATGAAAAACTGAAAAAATGAATGTGAAGGTATGTTGACTTGTAAAGAGTAAGGAGGAAATGCAAGAGACCACGGCTGGCTGGTTATCTTTATTCTGACATCTGCAAGTCCTTGAATGCATGAACCCAACCGTCCAACGTGGTAACATAGAAGGCAAGAAGTACATCTACATGATACTGCTTTCACCGGCCTCATACTGTAACAACAAGGGGCTTCATAAATATTGTTGGTAATGGTGGATCCCCAAGTAAAGTTTAAAACTTTTCAATATAAACTATAATTTCTATCTGTAAACTGTTCGTTGCTGCCACACATTACATAAACTTGGCAAATTAAAAGCCTTCCTTCCTTAAATTAGAAACTGATCATGCACAGTTTCTGGTTGGTTCATATATCGCATTTATGTCTGATTTTAAAGTCTAATTTTCATAAAGGATTGCTAAAGGAGAAATAAATTTTTGGCTTGTTTTCTTTTTATTTTCAAAACACAATTGTCATGTAAAGGATTAACCAACTTTGTGTTCTCTGGCTATATTCTGAAAGTCTCTCGAACTGTCGCCAAGCCCATTAAAACTTTGTTTGTAATGGGAAATGGCTGCCACTTATGAACATTTTCTTTGTGTTTCTGTTAAGACTGCGCTAACACCTACTGTTACCATTATCTGCCGCACAGTCCCAACAGAAATGATGCTTACAAAGTAAATTGTATGTAGTTTATTTGCAACAAGCATTTCCCGCTGCTAAAGACTTATGAACACCCTGCTTCATATCCTTGAGCAATTTGGAGGTGATTAATCACCACTCCTGCTTAGAGTATGCAAATATAGGCAACTAGGGGAAATGCATTTATTGATATTGATGGGATTTATTTCAGATGTTTTTAAAGTGTTCTGTCTCCCTAGTTATGGTGAGACTAGAACTCTCAGACCCTTTTGTTCCAGGGAAATTACTTTGTCCTTATCTTCATGCCTTTGTTCATACTGTTTCCCCAGGCTGGATGCCTCCACTCCTCCATTATTTCTATATCTGTCAAAATCCTTTCATACGCCACCTATTCTGTGATGCCTCCTTCCCCCCGCCCAACCCCAATCCAACTCCCCCTCCCCTAAGCTCTCAGAGCCATGTGCTTGTATCATCTCTGCATGACATTTATTCTGTTCAGCTTTTTAAATTCTTCATCTCATATAGGATTTTATGTTTCTTGAAGGACTCTGACCTATGTACTTCAGATTTTTCTCTCTCTCTCTCAATACACATGCACATACAGCACCTACATGATGCTTTGCATATAGTAAACACACAATAAATAATAACTGACAGATCATACCAGCTGTAATGTACTCATTCAGTAAGCATCTACTAAGTACTTCCTATGTAATAAGTATTTCCTGGCTTGTGCTAAACTCTGAAATTGGAAGGGGATAACAAGGATAAGTAAGACATGGTCTAATGAAGGAGACGGCCATGCCAATAAAAATGACAACACATTGTGATAAATTCCCTGATAAAAATATGCAAAATAATATGGATGCACAAGAGAGGGAGAGACCAACTCCACCAGGGGGAGTCCAGACAGGTTTCACAGAAAAGGCAAGCTTTGAACTTCAACTGAAAGGATGAGAGGAATTCACCAGGTGACAGGGGTGTGGTGGGTGTGAAAGGCATTAGAAGAAAAGGCAATCACTTGTGGAAAAGTCATGGAGGTGTGAAAAGAATAATGGTGGGGCAAGGGGGGTGGGGTCATGTGATTGGAGCCTTGGGCAGGTAGAGGTGATGTGAGGCGACAGGCTAGAGAGATGGAGCCAGGTTGTGAAATATGCCAGGCTAAGGCGCTTCTCCTTGACCCAGCAGGCAGGAGACCTGTGTCAGGTTTTGCAGCGGGAGAGAAAGTGGATCAGACCTGGGTTTTAGAAAGATCATGCTGATGGCCGGCTGCTCAACTGACCATCCCTTTTGGCCCTTGTTTCCGTTTCCTGCCCCTGGCACTGGTGTTTCACTGTGCTCTGGGGGAATTTAGAGCAAATGAGGGTGAGTTCCCAGGAACTGTTCATTCCCTTTAACGTTTCAGTCCAAAGCAGTCACATTCTCAGAATATAACTTTACTTTTGCATACTTTCACGTAGGCAATCACAATAAAATAAAAGTTGCTAATTAGTGTTGGTCTTAAAGACTAACAACATTTAATTTCTCCCCCCTTCACCACGAAATGGCGTTGCCTTCGTAAGGAGTCAGAGAAGAAGGGAATGGGGCAAGTGAAATACATGAATAAAGCAATCACAGTAGTTTAATTAAGTGAAACTCTGCCAGCTGCTGTGAATGTGCACAGCCTTATTTTGTTTATATTTCAAATCATCCTTTCCAAAGAAAGAGAAGAAACGTGCCTAGTAAGAATCTTCCTACACTGCCCCACTCCGCCCCCTACACACACCCACACACACGCTGTTAGGCAAACTAGATCTAAATGGAATCATTTCTCAGAACAACAACAGTGAGAGGCAGTGGGAGCAGTTGGCAGTGACCCTCTGAGCCTTGCTAACAGCACCTAAAGTGCTTCAGGATCCTGCAGGGAGTGGAAATATCCTAAAGCTTCCAAACAAACAGGAAAGAAGCAGTGGGGGATGAAGGATGCTCTAATTCGCAATTGGTTCCGTCGCTTTGGCTAGTCTTAAAGAGCAGGGAGGGGGCTCACTATGAGCTGAGAACCCTAATTTCCTAAATACCATGCTCTGATTTTCAGGACCATAACCTTTAGCAGCCCAGAATGCAAAGATCTCATTCCAAACAGCCAGTTTCCTTCTTCCAGTCCTTTGAGGGAAAACAATAAGCCTGTTCATTTTAACTGTTGACTTATCTCTAGCCAGTGAGAGCAACAGTTCAAGTTTGGACTTGAAGGTCAGACCTCCCAGGTTCTGATCTTTAATCCACAACTTTCTGTGTTATTTGGGGCAAATTACTTACCCTCTCTAGGCCTTGAGTCTCTCATCTGTAAATGGAAGTAAAGAAAGCACCCACCCCAAGAGTTACTGTGGGGACGAAGTAATATAATGGATGTTGTCTGACACCAGATAAGGACCTTATAAATGTTAGCATCATCAGCAAGTGTCAACCGAAACTTATTACCTACTACTTCTTACCTAGTAATACTAATTAGTGTGAATTGGTTTATCAAGTTGCTTTAGAAATAGAACTGTAGAATCTGGGTTGTTAAAAAAAAAGTCAAAGAACACAAAATCCAACTCTTCAGAGAAGGAAACTGAAGTTCAGTGATCGGTCCTTGAGCCCCTGACTCTTTAGTGGCCAATCTGGGACCAGAGCCCAGGGTCCCCCATTCTAGGTAAGTGCCCTTTCCACCATGTCATGCTTTGCTCTGTGAGAAAAGAAACTACAACCACAGAGGGTCACTGAGTACCTGAGAAGCTGGTAGTCATTATACACTCAGCTCCTTGATAGTGCTGAGCTTAGGGCTAGGGTGACCAGTTGTCTGAGTTTTCTCAAAACTGAGGTGGGGGACTTCCCAGTTGGTCCAGTGGTTAAGACTCCGCGTTTCCAATGCAGGGGGCACAGGTTTGATCTCTGGTCAGGGAACTAAGATCCTACATGCTGCGTGGCACAACCAATAATCCCACTACTGGGCATATACCCAGAGAAAACCATAATTCAAAAAAACACATGCACCCCAATGTTCATAGCAGCACTATTTACAATAGCCAGGTCATGGAAGCAACCTAAATGTCCATCGACAGACGAATGGATAAAGAAGATGTGGTACATATATACAATGGAATATTACTCAGCCATAAAAAGGAATGAAATTGGGTCATTTGTAGAGACATGGATGGACCTAGAGAGGGTTATACAGAGTGAAGTAAATCAGAAAGAGAAAAGCAAATATCGGATAATAACGCATATATGTGGAATCTAGAAAAATAGTATAGATGATCTTATTTGCAAGGCAGAAATAGAGACACAGACATAGAGAACAAATGTATGGATACCAAGGGGGAAAGGGGTGGGGAGGGAGGAATTGGGAGACTGGGATTGACACATATACATTATTGATACTATGTATAAAATAGACAACTGATGGGAGCATGCTGTATAGCACAGGGAACTCACCTACTGCACTGTGGTGACCTAAATGGGAGGGAAGTCCAAAAGGGAGGGGATATCTGTATGTGTATGGCTGATTCATTTTGTTGTGCAGTGGAGGCTAACACGACATTGTAAAGCAACCATACTTCAATAAAAATAAAATAAATAAATAAAACTAAAACAAAAACAAAAACAACAGCAACAACAAAAACGAAGGGGGTTCCTGGGACATAGTACTTTCAGTTCTAAAGCCAGGACGGTGGCAGGCAAATTGGGTAGTTGGTCACCATACTTAAGGCAGACTCTTGGTAAGTATTTTTTTGTTTGTTTGTTTGTTTGTTTTTGTGTTTGTATTTTTTGGCTGCGTTGGGTCTTCATTGCTCCGCGGGCTTTCTCTAGTTGCAGTGAGCAGGGGCTACTCTTCGTTGCTGTGCGTGGGCTTCTCATTGTGGTGGCTTCTCTTGCTGCGGAGCACGGGCTCCAGGCGTGCGGGCTTCAGTAGTTGTGGCACGTGGGCTCAGTAGTTGTGTCACGCGGGCTCAGTAGTTGTGGTACACGGGCTTAGTTGCTCCGCGGCATGTGGGATCTTCCCGGACCGGGAATCGAATCCGTGTCCCATGCATTGGCAGGCGGATTCTTAACCACTGCGCCACCAGGGAAGTCCCTTGGTAAGTATTTATGGAACAGGTGAATGAACGTCTCCTCAGGACCAGTTAAGTTCTCTGTATGAAGGTGCTGGCTTATGCTGGGTCAGGGAGACATGCCAGAAAAACAGAAAGGGGAGAGGTGGTTTGGCCCCTTGTGTCAACAATGAGAAGTCTGGCCAGAAAACTGTATCTTCTTGGTTAAAAGGAAAGCCTCTCAAAATGGATCCTTTGTGAGAAAAGAAAAACTGAAAAGATGAACCATGATGGGCTTTGTCTAAAAGAAAAAAGCAGAAGCTTAGCCAGTAAAACACAGCCACAGCCAGGGGGGCTGGCTGGCTCTGGTTCATTTTTTCTTGAGGCCCCCTCCCAGCTGAGGACTGGGAACTAGGCTAGGGCTCTCCCTGAATATGGAGAGGGACACCTGCACTGCTGCAGGGCAGGGACATGCCACGCGGGCACCCCCAACGGCTGCGCGGCACAAGAGACGCTAGTAGAAAAGAAAGCTTCAAACCTGGAGAACTAACACTGTCTGAGAGATAGAAACGGAAGGACAAAAGAAAAAACACAGCCAGCCAGCCGGTTTCAGAATAATTAAAGGATTCTTATACTGTGAGTCACAGGCAGCCTAGCGAGACAGTCAGGAAGTACAAAGCAATATTTCAGGGCCCAAGAATTTGCTGTACATAAACAGCCATCACTGTCCCTCCAAAACAAAATGGTATTTCCCTAAAATCTAGTGCTGCATTAAACTGGTAAAACAAGTGCCTTCCCGCCACAATTTATGTAAAATTGCATATTAGCAAACATATGGTTTTGGTTCACTCGGTGAGAAAAACACTGAAACATGGAGAAGATATTTATTCCCTTTTTATTAATAATAGTTTACTGCACAAACTCCACCTGATGGTGAGAGGTAATAATCATGCCCACTGGTAATTTCTAATCCTTTTTGGAAAGTTTCCACTTCCACCAAACACTCCTCAGGTGATCCTGGGAAAACGCAGCCCCCCTCCATACCTGAGCCTTGTCCTGGACATGGTGAATGAAAGAGCTCTTTCCTGTTCTTCCATTCTATTCTATGACAATGGAATAATGGAAATATTTTGCCTATATTTTCAACACAGCACTGAGTCTCTGACCAGTCTTAGACTGCTCTTAGAACTTATTGTCTGTAACGGACCCAGGGAAAGATGAATGGGACAGGTGTCTTGAGCTCCTAGAAGCTGGGTTTAGGACCCCAGCAGACAGACTTGCCAAAATTAACCAGACCAACCCTCCAAACACCAAACATGTATAAAGGGGCAGAGAGGTTGCCATCCTCCTGGTCCTCATCCAGTAGCTTTACCTGTTTCTGTGGCAATTCATGCACAAGTTATTTTTGCAGCTGGACCAAGATTACTGAACCAGAAAGAATAAGGTTCATATGTCCCCATGATGAAATTTGGCAGGAAGTCTGGGATTTCCTTCCCCAACAGGGCTGTGGATCTGGATACCTTTGGCATAAAATCAACTAGCTAGGAATACACCTGTTATTCATTCCCACCCCCATCAATAGGGTACTTTTTCTGATCTGCCACTACTGCTTCTCCTGCTGCTTAACTAACTATGCTAAGCAGGGCAAAGTATAGGCAAAATTTAACAGTACATGGAGTCTGCCTGAGAGATTCTCTCCATCTCTCTTTCAACATGATTTTGGCTATGCCAGTTTCCCTCCTCCGGCTGCTTCAAGGTCAACAGGACACCATGACCTGGGCACCCCAGCTAGAACTGCCATGCCCATGGTATTATGCTCTAGCCCTTTCTAGAACCAGGAATTACCTCTCTCTGTCCTATTTTCAGGGTCTTTATGGCCACCAAGCTAATGAATCTTAGTTAATTTAGATGCTAGTAAAGGATTCTGGTATATTTGCACTTTAAGTCCTTCACTTTTGTAAAACAAAGAAGTTACATAATAGTAGAACGAATGTCTCATCCAAAATGCTCTTCTAAAAGTAGCAGAACTGGGATTCAAAGTGGTCTGACTCAATAGAGACACAGATGTAGAGAACAAACGTCTGGACACCAAGGGGGGAAAGTGGCGGGGAGGGGGATGGTGGTGGGATGAATTGGGAGGTTGGGATTGACATATATACACTAATATGTATAAAATAGATAACTAATAAGAACCTGCTGTATAAAAAATAAATTAAATTAAATTAAACAAAGTGGTCTAAGTATAGTTCTCCCACCATTGTAAATAGAGATGGACCCACACTCAAAAATACTTTTCTTAAGATGTGTTAGCTCTTTTTGATCTGATGTCCTCAGTCTTTCTCTAATAATGCCTTATTTTGAGGGATACAATTGAGCAAGAAAGATTTGGTAACTCTTTGAAACTTTCTCCGGTAGAACGCTGCTCTCTGACGGAGATCCATGATGTAAAATAGTACACGACTTCAATTGCCTTTATCCTGAGGGTCAGTCACTATACTGTGACAACTCTGAACAAGAATCATCTTCCATATCTGCTTGTTTATACTACTCTAGATCACATCCAAAGATACAAACAAGCCTAAGGACTTTTGAGGACATTTCCTGTCAATTGAGCAGAACATTTCCCAGATGGTCAAATGAAGTTGAGAGATAGCAGGAAAATTTGAATAAATAATCATAGATAAATAATTCCTGGCTCCCTGAGCCATGATGCTAGAACAGGATCATACTGCTTTCTCCCCAGCTCCTCAAGGCATTCTCTTAGCCCACAGAGTCCCAACAGCTAGATACCAGGCTGTTAATGTTGAAAATGCTGCCCTTTGTTAGTTAGGAAGAAGTTCTAGAAATTTAGCAAGTGCAGTTGCATGAAAGAGAAAGCAGAGTCCGTCTTAAGAGAGTCTGGGGAAATTTTATCAGTAAGCGTATTTCTTGGAGCAAGTTGTTTTAGTTTTCTTTTCCCCTCTATATACAAAGTCCTAATGAATTACTTCTTAAAAAGAGGAGTAGGAGAATGGGGTAAGTGATAGGGAAACATTCTGTAACTGTTTCTTTTGTCTTCGTCTATCTCCATTTCAGACTTTCTTCACTTCTCTTTCATTAACAATAGTTAATTTGGTAGTTATTTTATAAACCTAAATAAGTCTTTGAATATTTCTTATAAGATCTCCTTCAATGATTATGCAAAATATGAAAATGCTGCATAAACTGTTCAGAAGTCAGGGCAAGGAGAGAATCCAGTTGGTATCAGTATTCATTATAAACTAAAAGGCAAGAGACCAAGAGCTTAGGATAAAAATGGGGGGGGGGTGGAGAGTGTCAGTGGGTTGCTGTGGTCATGAGCAAGCAAAAGGTATAGTGATCAAAAGGTCAAGTGTAAGAGGAAGGTCAAGTGTAAGAGGAAGGAGTGAGTAGGTCCCATGGGTCAGGGCAGATAAGGTCAGGAACCAAGAGGTCAAGTCCATCCAAGGAATGGCGCTAGGAAGTAGAGACCCTTCCAAGTGGGCCAAACTGGGTCAAAGGTTCCATCACTTTGTTTACAAATCCTGCCTATGTAGAAACCAGCCTGGGGGTGAATCCAATGAGCAGATGGATATTTCTGATAAAGAAGAAAAGGGAACAAGAATTAATGAACCCCAAAAGCATGTCAAACATTGGACATACCTGCTTGGTGTTCACCACACTTTGAGAGAGAATGTACGTCATGTTTTCGGGTTGCCTCTCACCTTTTGTGCATTTAGCTATGTTTGGGCAGTTCCCTGCCTTATGAGGTCTGCCTCCCTAAAGTCAAGTCAGAAAATTTGCTTCCCCAGAGACCTCAGCAGCTAGAACAAAGGCATGACGCCTAGGGTCTACCATTAAGATGCTCCCGGGCAACAGTTTAATCAGAAAAGATGAACCAGAGGAAGGAGGCGATACCTGGGACCCATCTGCTGACAAGGGTGGTGGCAGAGGCATCCAGTCTTCTGGGGTACCAGTTGTTGTAAGAACAGTTCCTGGCCCAGAAGTATCAGTGCTGGCAGAGCTCCAGTAGAGTGTGCATTCCCGGCAGCCACTCTGGGCTCTGGGGGAAAGCAGGGTCAGCGGCTTCCTTATTGGGTCACTTCTGCAGCATAGTTTCAGGCCTTGACCCCAGAAGCTTAGCCTTAAGCCTGCTTCTCTAGCCTTGCCAACTGCTCTGTGAGCTACCCAATATCTTTTCTGCCTAATCAGCATGAGTCAGCTGCTGTTGTTCATAATTAAGAGCCCTGAGTGTTTAGAGATAAGTATTGCTACTATCCCTTCTTACTGAATGGAGGCCAGGATGGAAAGATGAGAAGAAACTAAAATAAAAGAAGAAAAGTTAAGTAACTTGGGATTGACATATATACACTAATATGTATAAAATGGATAACTAATAAGAACCTGCTGTATAAAAGAATAAATAAAATAAAATTCAAAAAAAAAAAAAGTTAAGTAACTTGCCCAATGACATAAAGTTCAAAAGTAGCAGAGGCAGAATCTGAAGCCAGGACTGTCAGACTATAATAACGGTGGGGCTCCCCATTTATAACAGGAAAAAGATCAGGGAAAGAGCACTTCTGTGGGGTGGGATAGGGAACAGCTTGCATTTCTACAGATTCCAGATACCTTAGTAGTTGGGACACCTTTTTCTCTTTGCTTGCCTCAGTCACTTTTCTGACTTAACTGTGTGCCAATAAGCATATGGGTGATGCTAAAGATAAACCAGCACCACCAATTTCCATTGCTACCTTCAAATATTGCCGTTCACAGTTTGCAAGGGGTGGGACCACTGTCTGTGGATTGCTGAGGAGGTGGCCAACTGTTGGGGGTTTGTTTACCATTGCTTTTGATGAGTCACGGCGAGTTATGCATTATTCATAAACTGAAGGTTTGAAGAGAGTTCCCTTGTGCAATTTCTGCTCATTGGCTCCTCCAATCCAAGACTGAAACAAATAGCAGCACATAATGAAGTATATGACCCCACCTGCACTTTCTAATAGTGCGGACTAATACCCCAAGAACCAGAAAGACAGGCTGGAAGAGCAAGTTTTAATTCAGTCCTGCCATGTATATGAAAAAATGAAAACTGGGCATACTGATAGATACATAACAGATTGGAAATAATCTGTTGACACCTGAAAATGCCAATATCCTTTATTTTTTCTTTATTTTTATTTTAAATATTTATTTATTTATTTGGCTGCACTGGGTCTTAGCTGCAGCACGTGGGATCTAGTTCCCTGACCAGGGATCGAACCAGGGCCCCCTGCATTGGGAGCGCAGAGTCTTAACCACTGGACCACCAGGGAAGTCCCATGAAAATTCCAATATCCTTTAAGGTGAAAAAATAAAAATGAAAACTACCTCAAGCAAGTGCCAGGAGTTAGCGCAGTTCCAACCAAAATGTGAAATAGCAGAAATCTGTCTTAGAGCCCTCAAACTCCCATTCTTTCCTCCTTTATTCCTCTAATGGTTCCCTCAACCTTTCCACTCCTCAAATACCTAGATTAAATTCTCTCTCCCTCTCCAAACTCCATTCAACAACCCATTCATTCACCTTCAAACCAAGATACAAATGACTAATAGCAACTTAAAAAACTGCTCCTTCCCCAAAGCATTTACACTTAAGCTCAGTCAAAACCTTAAGAACAGGGACTACATTTTGTAGTGGCCATCAGTCACTTGTAGTTGTCCCAAAATCCTTTTTTATATCTCATAATGAAAATAGTATTCTTTGATATGTATATAAAATTGATGTGTGTCAATTTGACTGGGTCACAGAGTGACCAGATATTTGGTTTAAACATTACTTCTGGGTGTATCTGCCAGGGTGCTTCTGGTTGAGATTAGCATTTGAATTGGTGGATTGAATAAAGCCAATTGCCCTCCCCCTTGTGGGTGGGGCTTTTGAAGGCCTGAGTAGGGTAAAAGGCTGAGTGAGAAAGAATTCTTAGCCTCTGCCTAATGGTGTTTGAGCTGGGACATTGGTCTTTAGCCTTCAGACTCAGACTGGAACTCTATCATTGGCTCTCCTGGGTCTCCAGCTTGCCGATTGCAGATCTTGGGACCTTTCAGCTTCCATATTCACGTAGGATAATTCCTGATAGATAGATAGATAGATAGATAGGTAGATAGATAGATAGAACAATCTTATTGGTCTGTTTCTCTGGAGAAGCCAGACTAATACACATATGTATTCATTATAAAGTATTAGAAAAATAATAAATCCTGGGAATTCCCTGGCGGTCCAGTGGTTAGAACTCCATGATTTCACTGCCAAAGGTGCGGGTTCGATCCCTGGTGGGGGAACTAAGATCCTGCAAGCGGCACGGTGCAGCCAAAATAAATAAATAAATAACGAATCCTTGTGGGCCTACCACCCAATCCAAGAAGTAAATTCCTACTGCTCTTCCCTTTTCTATTCTCCAGGCTCCTTCTCAGATGTCCAAAAATATTTTGAACACCTTCTTAACGTTTTGATAGTTCTTCACTCTGTAGCTCCTGTCTTCTCAACAACAAATAAACAAATAAAAAATTGTATTTCCCAGTTCTTGTGCAGGATACCTAGGGTGATTGACATTCCACCAATCAGATGCACCCATATTAGACTGATTCAAAACCGAGTTGTACAGGGAAGAGGCACGGCAAGAGGCATTCATATTTCTGGCATGGAATGGAACCAGCAGTGTGGTGGCTTCCGGATCACAGCAGATGCTGTAACTCCTTTGGAAGGTCGTTTTGGAATGTGGAAGAGCACACTGGGGTTATTCCTGGAAGCTTACCTAAAGTCTGTTTCTTCAACATTTGTAATGCTTCTTTAAGTTCTATATCCCCGAATAAATTCCTTTCTGCTTAAAGTAACCAGAGGAAATTCACTGATTACAAATAAAGAACTCTGACCAACACAAAAATTGGACTATAAGTGGTTGCAATCAACAGATTTCAAAGACATGGAACATTAGATTGACTTATCTGACCTATTTGGGCTTGGAATAAGTATTGGGATATCATTAAATGATGGGACACTAGTAACCCATGGTATGTGAGATGGTAAAATAGCAATGTAAATGACTATCTTTCGCCATTTGGAATCAAGTGTCTACTGAAGCCAAATTTTGGCTTCCCTTTTGATTGTTTTCCCACTTATTACATGGGGCTAAGGAATATAAAAATAGGGGTTGGGATGGCTGCCTCTATTAGCTTCTGTGAGCTTTTAAAAATGAAGACAGGCTAAAGAATTTAAATTCTCATACTAAGGTATTGTTAGAGAAACAGGGAGCTTTTAGGACTCCTCTAAAAGAATTTTTTATCTCTTAAAGTCACAGGGCTGTCATGGCCAGATGCAAAGCAAACACAGAGTCAGATCTGGCCGGTTACTGAATTTCAATGTAGGTTGAATTCATGTCCTCACTAGATGTCATATATGAAAGTCAGGGCATTATTTGGGAAAGGGGGCCACAAGAATTGGAATGAGGGCATTTGGGAGGCTCCAGATGATTCTGAGTACCCTCAAACTCCACTGCACCTCTCTTACCAAAAGAAGCAGTCCTCTTCCCCTGTCTAAAGATGCTCATGTGGCCCTGCTTGAAGACCATATAGTGACCTCATCTGAGACAGTTATCGCCTACAGGAATTCCAGTTCTCCTGCCTTACACCTGTGATCCTTCATTCCCTGCAGACTTGTAACTAGCTCAAGATCTAGCATGTCCTTAGGGGCCAATTTAAAAAGTCAAACGTGGAAGGAAAAGATTCACATGCCAAAAGAATTGCAAAATTTTGCTAAAATTAATATTGGCAAAAGCCTAGACAATATATTGGGTATTCTACTAGAAACATAATTTTATGGGCCAAATTATTAGCATGGATACACTAACCAGAGATTCTGCATTCATCCTCCTTAGCTTGAGCCAATTGTTAACTTGGTTGGTCAACTGAAACCCGGATTCCACCGTGGCCTAGCACTGAAGGAAGTTGAAATGCTATGGCTCCAGAGACTTAAGGAGATAAAAATATTGGAATGGATTTATCATACACAATATCTAGCATATACTGAAACTAAGACTAGAGACACTCCCTTTTCTAAGGCACCGGAGAAAACATTGATGAAGAGAGAACCAGAATCCTTGAAGAGTGCTTTGTTGAATTTCTACTGTACTCTGGGGATGAAGGTGGGAGATCCTGCTATTAAAATTAGTTCCCTGATTTCAGCAGGGTTGATGGATGTCCAGAGGGGCAGACACTAAATAGTAGGATTTAAGTGCCAGAAACAGAGTAGATACAGTGATTATAATAGCAGAATGATTTGACTTCCAGGGATCTTTTGATGGTGGCTAACTGATCACGATGTTTCTAAAACTGAACTAGATAGGTAGCCTATGAGGGATGTACTTGACCTGTAAAACTGAAAAATTTCCTAAGCCTGGTGAACCTAGACTTAAATCATCATATCTGACTTAAATCATCACTAGAGAATCTTGGCCTATTTTCTAATATCCAGACTCTCAATTCAGTGAATGAAAAGGAGAAACCTTGAGGAAGGACATTGTAAGAACCTATGAAAATCTTCCTCTATCCCTTCACCAAAAGTACCTGCATACATTTACCAACGTAACTGTGTACTAGAGAAAGGGAAATATACCTTTCACAAATTATCGACATGGCTTTGGATTTGTGCTAACCCTTAAGGACCCAGAATGTCACTGTTCCCCAACACACGCGCAGAGCAGAGCCTTACCTATGGGGATCCAGTGACAAATGAAGTTTGAGTCCAAGTCCATCTCATGGTGGGAACAAAGTTTCTGTTAATCCAACCTCTGGTTATTTGCCCTAGTTCCTGAATTACAGTCTGAATGGATAAATCTGGTAAATAGCAGAATCCTCACATTGGCTTCCTGGCCCAAAGTGAGCACTACTGTGACTGTCTCTTCCTAAGAAAATAGTAAACCAAAAGTAACGCTATATTTTTAAGAGAAGTCTGGAAATGAGTCCCACCATCAAAAAAAACTAAAGGAACGGTGATTTCTATTATGTCCTCATGTAACTCACCTGCTTAACATGTGTAGTGACTAGATGGATCTTAGAGCATGATAGTGGATTATCAAAAGCTTAATCAGTAACCTCTGTTGCTACCACTCTACCTAAAGCTGTCTGTACTGAAGCAAACTGGCAGCACTCTGGCCATCTAGTATGCAGTCATTACGGCTACAAATGCTTTTCTCTCTATCACAATAAGCCTAAAATACCAGAAGCAATTTGCTTTCACCCACAGGCAAAGAATCTTCATGTCCTGCCTCTGAGCTACACCAATTCTCTATGCTTCTTTTACATGTGAGAAAAAGGAACTTCTATCCTGTATAAGTATTATTATTTCAGGTTTCCTGTACTAAGAGCGAAACAAAACTCCTAACAACCTATGGTCACCTAATCTATGACAAAGGAGGCCAGAATATACAATGGAGAAAAGACAGCCTCTTCAATAAGTGGTGCTGGGAAAACTGGACAGCTACATGTAAAAGAATGAAATTAGAACACTCCCTAACACCATGCACAAAAATAACCTCAAAATGGATTAAAGACCTAAATGTAAGGCCAGACACTATAAAACTCTTAGAGGAAAACATAGGCAGAACACTCTATGACATAAATCACAGCAAGATCCTTTTTGACCCACCTCTTAGAGAAATGGGAATAAAAACAAAAATAACCAAATGGGACCTAATGAAACTTAGAAGCTTTTGCACAGCAAAGGAAACCATAAACAAAACGAAAAGACAACACTCAGAATGGGAGAAAATATTTGCAAATGAAGCAACTGACAAAGGATGAATCTCCAAAATATACAAACAGCTCATGCAACTCAATATCAAAAAAACAAACAACCCAACCAAAAAATGGGCAGAAGACCTAAATAGACATTTCTCCAAGGAAGATATACAGATGACCAAGAGGCACATGAAAAGATGCTCGACATCACTAATTAATTGTTAGAGAAATGCAAATCAAAACTACAATGAAGTATCACCTCACACCAGTCAGAATGGCCATCATCAAAAAGTCTACAAACAATAAATGCTGGAGAGGGTGTGGAGAAAAGGGAACCCTCTTGCACTGTTGGCGGGAATGTAAATTGATACAGCCACTATGGAGAACAGTATGGAGGTTCCTTAAAAAACTAAAAATAGAACTACCATATGACCCAGCAATCCCACTCCTGGGCATATACCCTGAGAAAACCATAATTCAAAAAGACTCATGCACCCCAATGTTCATTACAGCACTATTTACAATAGCCAGGACATGGAAGCAAACTATATGTCCATCGACAGAGGAGTGGATAAAGAAGATGTGGTACATATATACAATGGAATATTTCTCAGCCATAAAAAGGAATAAAATTGGGTCATTTGTAGAGACGTGGATGGACTTAGAGACTGTCATGCAGAGTGAAGTAAGTCAGAAAGAGAAAAATAAATATCGTATATTAATGCATATATGCGGAATCTAAAAAAAATGGTAGAGATGATCTCATTTTCAAAGCAGAAAGAGAGGCACAGATGTAGAGAACAAACGTATGGATACCAAGGGGGAAGGGGGGGTGGGATGAATTTGGAGATGGTGATTGACATATATACACTATTGATACTATGTATAAAATAGATAACTAATGAGAACCTACTGTATAGCACAGGGAACTCTATCCAGTGCTCTGTGGTGACCTAAATGGGAAGGAAATCCAAAAAAGAGGGGATATATGTATACATATAGCCGATTCACTTTGCTGTACAGTAGAACACAACATTGTAAAGCAACTATACTCCAATAAAAATTTAAAAAAAACAAAAACAGAAACACCCCCAAAACTCCTAACAGAAATACGGACCATGTCAAAATTCACACTGTACTCAATGGATATGGAAAGAAGGATTTGGAGCTATTTGGGCCTTTCCTATACGATAAATGCCCAAGAATGAGAATTTAGTCAGATTATTTTTCTTGAAGGTGATTAGAAAGACTGTATTAATTTTAACATTTCACATGCTGCTGGTCCACACACAGTTGATTTAGATGGTAGATCATTCAAACATTCTAAGTTTGTTTGGCTTTTTAATCCATCAAAGTGGTGCTTAGGCTGAACTGACAAGTTGTTCCGTGAGACTGACAAGTCAATTCTAACCAAGCCTTGAATAGACTCAGTCTGTGAGACTCAACTGCTTTTGATTAACAAAATGTCCTCATTTCCACCATATAACAGCAATTTTTAAAGTTTTGTTTTTTAATGTAGACATAGCCACAGACCTATTCGTTTTCTCTTGGTTCTGGAACAAATACAGAATTTGCTAGTTTAACTGAAAGCTTAATCTCTCTAGACCTCAGTAGTGAAAGAATAATAACACTACACCCACTATAAATTCCATCAGTAGAGGAGTTATGAAGACAAATGAGGCCACATTGGGTCAATTTCCTGTTTTATGTAAATCTAAAACAAAGTCAGAGTCACACGGGATTAGAACCATAGGCACTGTTTTTTAGATTCCCAGAAGAAAGTCACTTTATCAACATAAACTTGGCAAAATTTTGAAACATAACAGCATCCATCTCATTGGCCCATTGACTTGCTGTAGTAAGTTGTGGTATTTTCCTTATTTTATGCCTAGAGTCACAGAAAGATTAATGTTACAAGTTAAACAAACAGTGTGATATTTACAGCTTAGTATGTTGGTGAATATTGAAGTTCTTTCCTAGGTCCAGCTTCCTGAGGACCACAGGAGAAGGTCACTCGTGCTATGGAGACAGTGCACTTTTCCTAATGTTTAGTCCACAGATTAATATCCATGTTCAAAAGCAGGAAAGACAAGGAAAAGCTACCATCTGTCATTAGGAGCAGGGGTATATAGTGGTGAATCAATTTCGAGAATATACTGCTTATGAATAAGAAAGAAGATCTGTACCCAGCTCTGGGTCAGAAACAAGCATGGATTTAATAGATGAGAAGGCAGCAGTGAAATATCACTTCCAGAGGGATCGGCTGGATTCTGAATTTTCAAAATATCATCTCCATCAAGGAGTCTTGTTGAGAATGTCAGCTACATGCTGGAGGATATAAGAGCCACTGAGGCCCTTGAGAAGCTTTATTTCTATGACACTGGGGAAGAAGGGAGTGAATCCTAGGTGATGCTGTGACGTGAGTATTGTGGGACCCTTTTTCAGAGCTGGTAGCATAATGAACACATAGACTCTAGGTTATCCGTGAAGAGTAACAGAATATGCCACCCTGAAATATGCCACTTTGACACATTGATTATTTTGAGCTGAAGACAGTTGGGAAGAATAAGACACAAAAAATGTTCTCTGCCCTGCCCTTATTTGCCTAAAAGCAGGATAAAAAATTTGTAAAGGTTCCCCCTCTCTCCTCTCTTCCAGGAAACACAGAAGTTAACCATCAGAGACAACCCTAGACCCTTATCTGCCTAGAGACAGCACCAGAGGAATCTACATAACAAACTTAACTAATTAGCCCTTATCTTCTCCTAGTCCCTCTATATAGTTACATTTCCCCAACTTCCCCCCACCACCAGAAACTCAAAGTCCCTTTCCTTTGTTCTGTCATTTCTCTAAAAATGTATTGTTCTTTTGTTAAGATGCAATATAAGCCCAAGTTCTAACCACCTCTTTGAGTTACTCATCTCTGAGGACTCCCATGTGTATGCATAGGTTAATAAGCTTCTGTTTGTTTTCTCTTGTTAATCTGTCTTGGGTCAGTCTAATTTGCAGAGCCCCAGCTGAAGAACCTAGGAGGGCAGAGAGAAAAAGAATTTTGTTCCTCCCCTATACCTAGATTAGGCAACCAAGCAGTCAGCTGTCACACATATAGGAACACTCACCATGGATCAGAAACTGGACTATGACAGAAGATACCCATGGGGTAAGACAAGGAGCCCTCGGTGAACTCACAATCCAGTAGAGGAGACAAATGCGCAAGCCAGCCGTGAACAAGAGTTTTCAGTCTCCACCTAACCCTCACTCCACACACATACACACATAGAAAATGCTGTCTTTCTCTGCCCACTGGTCCCTCCCAGGCCCTTGGAGAAGTATGCAGCTTTCCCAAACAGTTCCAGAACTCTGGGGATTCAGTCTTGGAGGAAGAAAAGGTAAAGACTTAAGGAGAGGATCTGCTTATGAAGAGAGACCAGACAGATGTACCAATAAATGGAGGCAAGGAGAAGAGTAGGCAAGAGGGAGGAGAGAGAGATGCAGCAGGTGAAGTATGAGGAGCTCCAGAGCACTGTGCAAGTAGACAGAATCGGAGAAGAAAGATGAAGGGGCTTCAGGAAACGTTGCTGGGTGTCCTGGTCCTCATTCCTTTTTAAATTGTTTGGCAACTCTAAGGAAAAGCTGGACTTCCTCTTCATTGCTTTGGCCTATTTGGGCTGTTTCTTTTTATTCTGTGTCCTTGCAGAGATTGGACCACATGGGACCTCAGGAGCAGGACTCAGCTTCCCCCCTGGATGGAAACCCTCTACACATGAGCCCAGAGGGCACTTTTCACCAAAGCTGCCGAAGAACAATAGTGCAAAGAGCAGAGGTTGAACAGGATCAAGCCATAATAGTCATTTGTAGAAAACTGGAAAGCCCAATGAACGTTGACAACACAACACCATAGTCAATGCTACCAAATATGGGAGAATGCATGTTAAGGAGGCAATGTGCCAGCCAGAGAACCAGCCTGGGCAGTAGAGCAGCTTCTCAAACTGTGACCAAACACAATCACCTGCGGCTCTGATTAAAATGCAGATTCTGCACTTCACACCCATTAGGATAGCTACTATCAAAAATAAACACAAACAAACAAAAAACCCAGAATATAACAAGTGTTAGCAAGAAAAGAGAGATGCTGGAACCCTTGTACACTGTTGGTGGAAATGTAAAGTGGTGCACCTTCTGTGGAAAACAGTATGGTGGGTCCTGAAACTTTAAAAAATAGAACTGCTCTATAATCCAGCAATTCCACTTCTGGATACACCCAGAAGAACTGAAAGCAAGGTCTGAGGAGATATCTGTACACCCATATTCATAGTAGCACTATTCATGATAACCAAGAAGTGGAAGCAACTCAAATGCCCACCGACAGATGAATGGATAGATCAGCTGTGGTATATACATACAATGGAACTTTATTCAGCCTTAAAAAGGAAGGAAATTCTGACACATGCTACAGTATAGATGAACCTTGAGGCATTAAGCTAAGTGAAATAAGCCAGTCACATAAACACAAACACTGTATGATTTCACGTATATGAAGTACCTGGAAGAGTTGAATTCATAGAGAAGTAGAATGGTGGTGTATGGTCAGGCCACTCAAGATGGCTATTCTCTCGCTCTCTCTTGTACATCCCCTGCTCGACCAGTCACTGCAGCACCTACACTCTGCTCATGTGAAACGGTGCTCACTCCCTGCCCAGCTAGTGATGATTCTAATCCTTAGACCAGAACAGACACCCTCGTGATAATTGTTGACCTGAGGGGTTGTGAGGGATGTGTCTCAGCTGCTGGTTGCCCTGGTAACTGATGAGCCAACCTGACATCCATTCCCACTATAAATGGTAGCCTCCTCCCCCAAGTAACAAAGGTTGCTGCCATGTTCTACCTGCCATCTGCCATACATGGTGAGGTGTCGCTCCAGGACCCTTGTTTTGGATGTGTAAGATGCCCTGTCCAATAAATCATGGATGTCTCTGTTGCTGTCTCTTTAGTTTCAAGGCTGGGCAGCTACAAAGCTTGCAGGCCTGCAGAGTGCATCCCACACAGAGCCTGGAGAATGGGAAGTTGTTGTTTAATGTATAGAGTTTCAGTTTTGCAAAATGAAAACAATTCTGGAGATTGATTGCACGATAATGTGAATATACTTAGCAGTATTAAACTGTACACTTAAAAATGATTAAGGTGGTAAATTTTATGTTATGTATACAGTTGACCCTTCATATCCATGGATTCCATATCCACAGATTCAACCAAAGGTGGATTGAAAATATTGGGGAAAAAATTCCAGAAAGTTCCAAAAAGCAAAGCTTGAATTTGCCACTCACCAACAACTATTTACATAGCATTTACATTGTATTAGGTATTATAAGTAATCTAGAGATGATTTAAAGTATACTGGAGGGTGTGTGTAGGTTATATGCAAATACTACACCATTTTATGTAAGGGACTTGAGCCTTTGCAGATTTTGGTATCAGCAGGGTTCCTGGAACCAATCCCTTTCAGGTACTAAGGGATAACTGTATTTTACCACAATTTTTAAAAAATTTATATGCAAATTCTGATTCTAAGATCTGGAATGGGGCTAGAGATTGTGCATTTCTGGGGGAATCTCTTTAAAATTCCAAAGCCCCGGCTACACCCCAGACCCATTCAATCACAACCTCTCAAGGGGGATCCCAGGCATAGGCGGGTTTTGAAGCTTCCCCAGGTGATTCCTATGTGCAGTCATGTTTGGGAACCACTATTCTCCACTGAATTGGTTTTCACAAAGAATCCACCTCACTCGCTTCTAGTAAAGAACTGATTGAACAGGGACCCCAGAACAGGGACTCTCCATCCAGGCTGCACTTCAGAAGCATTTGAGGAACATTTAAAAACACTTGCACTTTGCTGCCACCATCTCCCACGTCCCAAGAGGTTTAACTGGTCGGAGGAAGGCCTGGGCAGATTTTAAAACTCCTCAGGTGATTCCAGTTGAAAACTCTTAGCTGAGATGTTTCCTATTAACTGCGGCCTCTGCTTAGCCCACCTCTCTGCTCTCTGATCTAGCCACCTGCTCAGACTCTGCCCTTTACCTGTCCTCTGTGCATCCCACACTCTGATATTGGTTTGATTATCCTAGTATTACAGTGTGGTTGATGATTAAGGGAGCACAGTACCAACTAATCAAGTGTATCCGGCAGGCACTGAATGCTGTCAGAAATCACCAATCTACTTTTGTGCCAATTAGCTTCGTGCCCAGAAAATTTTGATCTAAACCATCCACTTCTAGCCTCACAAATGCATTCATTCCTTACAAAAGTCACAGAAAAGGTGCTTGGTTCGTGCAATTTGTCCTAAAATGGGAGTAGGATGGGTAAGGGATTTGGAGAATATATATATGTGTCAACTTGCCTGGACCACAGGGTGCCCCTGATATTTGTTGAAACATTATTTCTGGGTGTGTCTCTGAGGATGTTTCCAGATGAGATTAACATTTGAATTTGTAGATTGAGTGAAGCAGATTGTCCTCTCCAGTGTGGGTGGGCCTCATCTAATCAATTGAAGACCTGCATAGAATAAAAGGACGAGTAAGAACAAATTTTCTTTCTCTGCCTGACTGCCTTTGAACTGGGACATTGATCTTCTCTTGCCTTCAGACTCGAACTTGGACTGGAATTTACTTATACCATCAGCTCTTCTGCTTCTCAGGGCCTTCAGACTTGCATTGGAACTATACCATTGGCTCTCCTGGGTCTGGACTCCTCAGTCTCCATAAGTGTGTGAGCCAACTCCTACGTATGTATGAATTATATATGTTTATATATGTATGAGTGTGTATACCTGTATGCACCTGTGCCCTAGTAGTATTTCATTCATTCATTCATCACTTAAAAACATATATTTATTGAAAGCCTACTATATGCTGGACACGGTTCAACATGCTTGAATAAAATCAGCATGCACTCTCCCAGCTCTGGAGGCCTCTCTTTGCCAGATTAGTAGAAAACTCCAAATACCTGTACCTTATATACGAGACACGGATTCTATACAGATTAGTATCAGTGCTCGTCAGCAGAACTTCAGCAATCAGGCACCATATTAAGTCCCTGCCTGCCATCTCTGATGTGAGACCCAGAGGTTCCTGCCACCTCTGGGGTACAGTGTCAGGCAGGGCTAAGGAGAAAACGTACTTTATAAACACTGATTGCTTCTTGTTACACCTTGCTAATGTAATCTGTGTTGCAGATTAGAATTAGCATAATATTTTCGGAAATGCTGGGCGAAAATGGTCTGAGCTGCAGTGCTGTTTGTGGTTTGAGTTCTGTTCTTCAGGAAGTTGTTTTAGGAAGGGCATAGCAAGACCTTGTATTTTCTTGCCAGGGTTTTAAGAAGGAACAACTTCTTCACCCTTTTCTCCTTCAAATAATAAATCGTGAGTAATAAGCTACATCACTGCATCATGTATGACTGCTCCTGGCCAAAGAACATTTAACAAAATTCTGATAAGTCACAAGGTTTTTTTTGTTTGTTTGGTTGGGTTTTTTTTCAAGTTCTTTCTGACCTTTCAGATCAAAACTGTGACTAACAGCAATGTTTGGGACAATTCCATTTATGGTGCACTATCTGTAAAGAACCTAAGCCATGGCCTTCCTAGAAATAGGAGCTTATACACACCTACACATAAGTACAACTCTTCCAAGCACTAGTTTTCTGCTGATTACATGTGAGTCTCTCTCATCTGCTGTATTTTACTATAAATCCCTTGCAGGCAGAGGCTGTGCCTGTTCAATAGGACATATTTCATGCCTGCTGGCCTGTTGGAATTTTGTGGCTCTTGGAATATTGTTCACTCACCTCCTTTAACATTAAGTTCAGACTATGAAAGAGACACTAGCTACTGATTCTCCAGTCAACCTTGAATACAGAGGGGTCAATGGCACTTGCTGGGTCCTCAGAAAATTCCTGTTGAGTGCGTCAGGGAGATGCTTGAGTCCATCTGTAGCCTTAGCTTGGTCTAAATCTCCACTCTGAATGTGGCTCACTCTCTCAGACTCGCCAGCCCCTCCCCTGCTGAAAGACATCCCACGTTCTGATGTCAGCTTGAACACCCTGGACTGGGTCTCCAACTCACTTCTCTTGAATCCCCTAATTCCCACACCTCTTTCCTGAAAAAATTGTTTCCTGACTAGGATGTTAGCTGTCAGGTTCACTCAAAAGTAAAATGAGGGGGCACCTTCAAGATGGTGGAGGAGTAAGACGTGGAGATCACCTTCCTCCCCACAAATACATCAAAACTATATCTACATGTGGAACAACTCCTACAGAACACCTATTGAACGCTGGCAGCTCAGACTTCCCAAAAGGCAAGAAACTCCCCACATACCTGGGCAGGGCAAAAGAAAACAGGAAAAACAGAGACAAAAGAATAGGGACGGGACCTGCACCAGTGGGAGGGAGCTGTGAAGGTGGAAAAGTTTCCACGCACTAGGAAGGCCCTTCACTGGCGGAGACTGTGGGTGGTGGGGGGAGAAGCTTCGGAGCCACGGAGGAGAGCGCAGCAACAGGGGTGCGGAGGGCAAAGCGGAGAGATTCCCGCACAAAGGATTGGTGCCAACCAGCACTCACCAGCCTGAGAGGCTTGTCTGCTCACCAGCTGGGACGGGCGTGGGCTGGGAGCTGAGGCTCGGGCTTTGGAGGTCGGATCCCAAGGAGAGGACTGGGGTTGGCTGCGTGAACACAGCATGAAGGGGGCTAGCGCACTACAGCTAGCCAGGAGGGAGTCCGGGAAAAACTCTGGACCTGCCTAAGAGGCAAGAGACCATTGTTTCGGGGTGCGCAAGGAGAGGGAATCCAAAGCACCGTCTAAACGAGCTCCAGAGACAGGTATGAGTCACGGCTACCAGCACAGACACCAGACATAGGCATGAAACACTAAGGCTGCTACTCCGGCCACCAAGAAGCCTGTGTGCAAGCACAGGTCACTATCCACACCTCCCGTGCCAGGAGCCTGTGCAGCCCGCCACTGGCAGGGTCCCGTGATCCAGGGACAACTTCCCCAGAAGAACACATGGTGCGTCTCAGGCTGTAGCAACGTCACGCTGGCCTCTGCCTCCACAGGCTTTCCCCGCATTCGGACCCCTCCCTCCCCCTGGCCTGAGTGAGCCAGAGCCCCCTAATCAGCCGCTCCTTTAACCCCATCCTATCTGGGTGGGGAACAGATGCCCTCAGGGGACCTACATGCAGAGGCGGGCCCAAATCCAAAGCTGATCCCCAGGAGCTGTGCGAACAAAGAAGAGAAAGGGAAGTCTCCCAGCAGCGTCAGGAGCAGTGGATTAAATCCCCACAATCAACTTGGTGTACCCTGCATCTGTGGAATACCTGAATAGACAATGAATCATCCCAAAATTGAGGAGGTGGACTTTGGGTGCATCTGTAGACTTGGGGTTTGCTTTCTGCATCTAATTTGTTTCTGGTTTTATGTTTATCTTAGTTGAGGATCTAGAGCGTATTATCATTGGTAGATTTGTTTATTGATTTGGTTGCTCTCTTCCAGTTTTTATTTTTTTATATATATATATTTTTTTCCTTTTTGTGAGTGCGTATGTATATGATTCTTTGAGTGATTTTGTCTGTACAGCTTCGCTTTTGCCATTTGTCCTAGGGTTCTGACTGTCCATTTTTTTTGTTTGTTTTTCTTGTTTTTTTAGCATAGTTTTTAGTGCTTGTTATCATTGGATTTGTTTTTTCATTCGGTTACTCTCTTCTTTCTTTCTCTCTCTTTTTTTATTACTTTTTTATTTTTTTATTTTAAATATTTTTTTCTATTTTAATAACTTTCTTTTCTTTCCTTTCCTTTCTTTCGTTCTTTCTTTCTTTCTTTTTCTCTCTTTTCTTCTGAGCCATGTGGCTGACAGGGTCTTGGTGCTCTGGCCGGGTGTCAGGCCTAAGCCTCTGAGGTGGGAGAGCAGAGTTCAGGACATTGGTCCACCAGAGACCTCCCGGCCCCATGTAATATCAAACGGTGAAAGCTCTCCCAGAGATCTCCATCTCAGCACTAAGACCCAGCTCCACTCAACGACCAGCAAGATACAGTGCTGGACACCCTATGCCAAGCAACTAGCAAGACAGGAACACAAACCCACACATTAGCAGACAGCCTGCCTAAAATCGTAATAAGTTCACAGACACCCCAAAAAACACCACCAGATGTGGTCCTGCCCACCAGAAAGACAAGATCCAGCCTCATCCACCACAACACAGGCACCAGGCCCCTCTACCAGGAAGCCTACATAACCCACTGAACCAACCTTAGCCACCGGGGGCAGACACCCAAGACAATGGGAACTACAAACCTGCAGCCTGCAGGCTGCTAAAGAAGATCCCAAACACAGTAAGTTAAGCAAAATGAGAAGACAGAGAAACACACAGCAGATGAAGGAGCAAGGTAAAAACCCACCAGACCAAACAAATGAAGAGGAAATAGGCAGTCTACCTGAAAAAGAATTCAGAGTAATGATAGTAAACATGATCCAAAATCTTGGAAATAGAATGGAGAAAATACAAGAAACGTTTAACAAGGACCTAGAAGAACTAAAGGGCAAACAAACAATGATGAACAACACAGTAAATGAAATTAAAAATTCTCTAGAAGGAATCAATAGCAGAATAACTGAGGCAGAAGAACGGATAAGTGACCTGGAAGATAAAATAGTGGAAATGACTACCACAGAGCAGAATAAAGAAAAAAGAATGGAAAGAATTGAGGACAATCTCAGAGAACTCTGGGAAAACACTAAACACAGCAACATTTGAATTATAGGAGTCCCAGAAGAAGAAGAGAAAAAAAAAAGGGATTGAGAAAATATTTGAAGAGATTATAGTTGAAAACTTCCCTAATATGGGGAAGGAAATAGTCAAGTCCAGGAAGCACAGAGAGTTCCATACAGGAAAAATCCAGGGAGAAACACGTCAAGACACATATTAATCAAACTATCAAAACTTAAATACAAAGAAAAATATTAAAAGCAGCAAGGGAAAAGCAACAATTTACATACAAGGGAATCCCCATAAGGTTAACAGCTGATCTTTCAGCAGAGCTCTGCAAGCCAGAAGGGACTGGCAGGACATATTTAAAGTGATGAAAGGGAAATAGCTACAAGCAAGATTACTCTACCCAGCAATGATCTCATTCAGATTCAACGGAGAAATTAGAACCTTTACAGACAAGCAAAAGCTAAGAGAATTCAGCACCACCAAACCAGCTCTACAACAAATGTTAAAGGAACTTCTCTAGGCAGGAAACACAACAGAAGGAAAAGACTTACAATAAGAAACAAAAAACAATTAAGAAAATGGTAATAGGAACATACATATTGATAACTACTTTAAATGTAAATGGATTAAACGCTCCAACCAAAAGACATAGACTGGCTGAATGGATACAAAAATAAGACCCATACATATGCTGTCTACAAGAGACCCACTTCAGACCTAGGGACACATACAGACTGAAAGTGAGGGGATGGAAAAAGATATTCTATGCAAATGGAAATCAAAAGAAAGCTGGAGTAGCAATTCTCATACCACACAAAATAGACTTTAAAATAAAGACTATTACAAGAGACAAAGAAGGACACTACATAATGATCAAGGGATCAAACCAAAAAGAAGATATAACAATTGTAAATATTTATGCACCCAACATAGGAGCACCTCAATACATAAGGCAAATGCTAACAGCCATAAAAGGGGAAATCAACAGTAACACAATCAGAGTAGGGGACTTTAACACTCCACTTTCACCAATGGACAGATCATACAAAATGAAAATAAATAAGGAAATACAAGCTTTACATGACACATTAAACAAGATGGACTTAACTGATATTTATAGAACATTCCATCCAAAAACAGCAGATTACACTTTCTTCTCAAGTGCTCATGGAACATTCTCCAGGATAGATCATATCTTGGGTCACAAATCAAGCCTTGGTAAATTTAAGAAAATTGAAATTGTATCAAGTATCTTTTTTGAACACAAGACTATGAGACTAGATATCAATTACAGGAAAAAATCTGTAAAAAATACAAACACATGGAGGCTAAAAAGTACACTACTGAATAACCAAGAGATCACTGAAGAAATCAAAGAGGAAATTAAAAAATACCTAGAAACAAATGACAATGAAAACACGACGACCCAAAACCTATGGGATGCAGCAAAAGGAGTTCTAAGAGAGAAGTTTATAGCAGTACAATCCTACCTCAAGAAACAAGAAACATCTCAAATAAACAACCGAAACTTACACCTAAAGCAACTAGAGAAAGAAGAACAAAAAACCCTAAAGTTAGCAGAAGGAAAGAAATCATAAAGATCAGAGCAGAAATAAATGAAAAAGAAATGAAGGAAATGATAGCAAAGATCAATAAAACTAAAAGTTGGTTCTTTGAGAAGATAAACAAAATTGATAAACCATTAGCCAGACTCATCAAGAAAGAAAGGGAGAAGACTGAAATCAATAGAATTACAAATGAAAAGGAGAAGTAACAACTGACACTGCAGAAATACAAAGGATCATGAGAGATTACTACAAGCAACTGTATGCCAATAAAATGGACAACCTGGAAGAAATGGACAAATCCTTAGAAAAGCACAACCCTCTGAGACTGAACCAGGAAGAGATAGAAAATATGAACAGACCAATCACAAGCACTGAAATTGAAACTGTGATGAAAAATCTTCCAACAAACAAAAGCCCAGGACCAGAAGGCTTCACAGGCAAGTTCTATCAAACATTTACAGAAGAGCTAACACCTATCCTTTTCAAACTCTTCCAAAATATAGCAGAGGGAGGAACACTCCCAAACTCATTCTGTGAGGTCACCATCACCCTGATACCAAAACCAGACAAAGATGCCACAAAAAAAGAAAACTACAGGCCAATATCACTGATAAACGTAGATGCAAAAATCCTCAACAAAATACTAGCAAACAGAATCCAACAGCACATTAAAAGGATCATACACCATGACCAAGTGGGGTTTATCCTAGGAATGCAAGGATTCTTCAACATATGCAAATCAATCAATGTGATACACCATATTAACAAATTGAAGGAGAAAAAGCATATGATCATCTCAATAGATGCAGAAAAAGCTTTCGACAAAATTCAACACACATTTATGATCAAAACCCTCCAGAAAGTAGGCATAAAGGGAATTTATCTCAATATAATACAGGCCATATATGACAAACCCACAGCCAACATCATTCTCAATGGTGAAAAACTGAAACCATTTCCACTAAGATCAGGAAGAAGACAAGGTTGTCCACTCTCACAACTATTATTCAACATAGTTTTGGAAGTTTTAGCCACAGCAATCAGAGAAGAAAAAGTAATAAAAGGAATCCAAATTGGAAAAGAAGAAGTAAAACGGTCACTGTTTGCAGATGACATGATACTATACACAGAGAATCCTAAAGATGCTACCAGAGGACTACTAGAGCTAATCAATGAATTTGGTAAAGTTGCAGGATACAAAATTAATGCACAGAAATCTCTTGCATTCCTATACACTAATGATGAAAAACCTGAAAGAGAAATTAAGGAAACACTCCCATTTACCTTTGCAACAAAAAGAATAAAATACCTAGGAATAAACCTACCTAAGGAGACAAAAGACCTGTATGCAGAAAGCTATAAGACACTGATGAAAGAAATTAAAGATGATACAAACAGACAGAGAGATATACCATGTTCTTGGATTGGAAGAATCAACATTGTGAAAATGACTATACTACCTAAAGCAATCTACAGATTCAATGGAATCCTTATCAAACTATCAATGGCATTTTTCACAGAACTAGAACAAAAAATTTCACAATGTGTATGGAAACACAAAAGACCCTGAATAGCCAAAGCAATCTTGAGAAAGGAAAACGGAGCTGGAGGAATCAGGCTCTTGGACTTTAGACTATACTACAAAGCTACAGTAATCAAGACAGTATGGCACTGGCACAAAAACAGAAATATATATCAATGCAACAGGATAGAAAGCCCAGAGATAAACCCACACACATATGGTCACCTTGTCTTTGAAAAAGGAGGCAAGGGTATACAATAGAGAAAAGACAGTCTCTTCAATAAGTGGTGCTGGGAAAACTGGACAGCTACATGTAAAAGAATGAAATTAGAACACTCCCTAACACCATACAGAAAAATAAACTCAAAATGGATTAAAGACCTAAATGTAAGGCCAGACACTATAAAACTCTTCAAGGAAAACATAGGCAGAACACTCTATGACATAAATCACAGCAAGATCCTTTTTGACCCACCTCCTAGAGTAATGGAAATAAAAACAAAAATAAACAAATGGGACCTAAAGAAACTTAAAAGCTTTTGCACAGCAAAGGAAACCATAAACAAGACGAAAAGGCAACCCTCAGAATGGGAGACAATATTTGCAAATGAAGCGACTGACAAAGGATTAATCTCCAAAATTTACAAGCAGCTCATGCAGCTCAATATTAAGAAAACAAACAACCCAATCCAAAAATGGGCAGAAGACCTAATTAGACATTTCTTCAAAGAAGATATACAGATTGCCAACAAACATGAAAGGATGCTCAACATCACTAATCATTAGAGAAATGCAAATCAAAACTACAATGAGGTATCACCTCACACCGGTCAGAATGGCCATCATCAAAAAATCTACAAACAATAAACGCTGGAGTTGGTGTGGAGAAAAGGGAACCCTCTTGCACTGTTGGTGGGAATGTAAACTGATACAGCCACTATGGAGAACAGTATGGAGGTTCCTCAAAAAAACTGAAAATAAAACTACCATATGACCCAGCAATCCCACTCCTGGGCATATACCCTGAGAAAACCATAATTCAAAATGAGTCATGTGGACTTCCCTGGTGGTGCAGTGGTTAAGAATCCGCCTGCCAATGCAGGGGACACAGGTTCGAGCCCTGGTCCAGGAAGATCCCACATGCTGCAGAGCAACTAAGCCTGTGTGCAACAGCTACTGAGGCTGCACTCTAGAGCCTGCAAGCCACAACTACTGAAGCCCGCCTGCCTAGAGCCCATGCTCTGCAACGAGAAGCCACTGCAATGAGAAGCCCGTGCACCGCAATGAAGAGTAGCCCCTGCTCTGCAACTAGAGAAAGCCCACACGCAGCAACAAAGACCCAACGCAGCCAAAAATAAATAAATAAATAAAATTTATTAAAAAAAAAAAAAAAAAAAGAGTCATGTACCACAATGTTCATTGCAGCTCTATTTACAATAGCCAGGACATGGAAGCAACCTAAGTGTCCATCGACAGATGAATGGATAAGAAGATGTGGTACATATATACAATGGAATATTACTCAGCCATAAAAAGAAACGAAATTGAACTATTTGTAGTGAGGTGGATGGACCTAGAGTCTGTCATACAGAGTGAAGTATGTCAGAAAGAGATAAACAAATACAGTATGCTAACACATATATATGGAATCTTAAAAAAAAAAAGAAAAGGTTCTGAAGGACCTATGGGCAGGACAGGAATAAAGATGCAGACATAGAGGATGGACTTCAGGACACGGGGAGGGGGAAGGGTAAGCTGGGACAAAGTGAGAGAGCAGCATGGACATATATACATTACCATATGTAAAAGAGATAGCTAGTGGGAAGCAGCCGCATAGCACAGGGAGATCAGCTCAGTGCTTTGTGACCACCTAGAGGGGTGGGATAGGGAGGGTGGGAGGGAGATGAAAGAGGGAGGAGATATGGGGATATATGTATATGTATATGTATAGCTCATTCACCTTGTTATACAGTAGAAACTAACACAACATTGTAAAGCAATTATACTCCAATAAAGATGTTAAAAAAAAAAAAAAAGCAAAATGAGGCCTTGAACTGAAAAACCTAATTAAGCTCGTAATTTTTCTGATGGTAGAACCGAGAGATGAAGCTGTGGTTTTGATTTTTCCCCATGTGTAGCAACAGGAAGATGTAGATTACTATGCTCCCGACTGACTCTGAGAAACCGTTTCTCTCCCTGAGATTGGCGTTGACTATGAATACCCCTTATTAACCCCATTTTCACTTTTCCCTGATTTTAGATAGTTCCACATTTGCTACTGCACGTTAATTATAAAGAAAGGTGATGAATTTTTTCTCAAGTACTTAACTCAAGGGAGGTTCAAATTTTCAACTTGCAAAGTACTTGAGATTAGTATGCATGAATTGCATCGTATGAAAAGTTCAAGGTAACTTTATTTTGTGCAACTGATATTTTCGTGTTTTCCCCCATTAGAATATCCCCATTATTTTTCTGTCCATATAAAAATAGTACTTGGTCATTTTAAAAAATAATCAAGCAGTATAAGACTGTGTACACAAAGAAATGAAAATTATCTACAATCTCACCATCCAATAACTTCTGTGAATTTTTTAAAATTGAGATATAGTTCACACACTATAAAATTTATCCTTTTAAAGTGAACAATTAAGAGGTTTTCAGTATATTCACAAGATTGGGCAATCATCACCGGTATCTAGCTCCAGAAGTTTTTCAGCATGCCAGAGAAACCGCTGTACCTATTAGCTGTCACTTTCTATCCCCTGTACCCCACCCCCCCAGTCCCTTGCAACCACTAACCTATTTTCTGTCTCTCTGAATTTCCCTATTCTGGACATTGCGTTTAAATGAGATCATACAATATGTGATCTTTTGTGACTGGATTCCTTCGCTTAGCATAATGTTTTCAAGGTTCATCCCTGTTGTAGCAGGTAAAAGTACTTCATTCTTTTTTATGCCTGAACAACTTTTCATTTTACAGATAGACTATATTTTTTTAAATCACTCATCCTTCATTGGTGAATATTTGGGTTGTTTCCACTTTAGGGCTATGATGAATCATGCTGCTATGAACATTCATGTACAAGATACATTTTCAATTCTCCTGGCCTAAATATTTTAATGAATAACATTTCAGACTTTTTCTATGCATATCTATATTTACAGATAAATATATTGTGATATATTATTGTCCCCAACTACTTACTCCCATTTCCTGTAGGAGAAATAATTCCTGTAGGCAATTAATCAGTTGCCAAACGACTTGCAGTGCCTTCGGAGAGAATATATATCCCCACCCCATCATCAACCCCATCATGTTGCTTCCTTGGTCAATGGTCTGTGAGTGCATGCAATACACTCCACAACTGAGCAGAAGTTTTAGAGCCATTGTGATTTTCTGTGAGCTGTCCTGCTCTTTCCCTCTGCTGTGGGTAGGAGACTGCTTCTTCACTTTAGGTCCCAGAATAGGACCAAGGAGCTGAAATGCAGCGACTGTAGCCATTAACAATGTGAAAGAGGAATGAATTAGTATTATGAGCCACCGAGATTTGGGGGTCATTGTTTCTGTAGCAAAGCTGACTAATGCATAAATAAATCATATATTAATCTGTTTTCCCCACTTACTGATATAGTGTGGACATTTTTACAGATGTAAATTTATAACAGTGGAGTTACTGGAACTGAGGTCCAAATAGACTAAGTGACTTGTTCTAGGTGACAACATTAGTAAAAGAGACAAAGTCAATTTTATATCCCTGCTCTGATTTGCAATCCTGTTTTCTAATTAAAGCAAAGGAGAAGGTAATCTGGGACATTCCAGTGGGATTACAGGACATTTATAAAACTCCTCACGCAACTGCACGATTGTTGGGCTGAAAATTCCAAACTGACTCATGTTGTACTAATTAATGAGTTAATACTAACTGGAAAATTGTAAAACGCTGAAATGTGTGTGTTGTGCTTTTTGCAAAAATTTCTCTTTTAAAGCAGGTAACATATTATAAGAGTTAATCCTTATTCTTTATCTCTGCAGCCTTCAGGTCTGGAATCTGTACTGACAAATAAGTAGTTCTCTGCTTTCAATCCATTTTGTGTGCCTCACCCAACTGCCACTCTGTTTTGCATGATTTAACACAATTGCCTGCTTTTGCCCCAGAGGCTGGATGCTTAGCCTTCAAGGAACCACGAAAGGAAGGAAATCTTGGCCAGCATCTGCCCACACTCCGTCTGGTTTAAGGCAGTATTTCCATCTCTTTTTCTATCTTAAACTCATAAGTAAATAACAGTTTTCCATAACTAATTTTCAGAAAGAAAGGATTTTGGTAAATCACCACTATTATTTAATAATAGCCAATAGCTTACAAATTACCATGGTTAGAACATACAAGTTTTAGTCTTAATATCACTTACAGGTGATAAAATGGCCACTGGTGGTCTTCAGAAACCTGAACCCAATACCGGAAGAGTTTGTCTTCCTTATATTATACTGAGTAGGCAAAACTCCATTAAAAATAATTGACTTCTATGCTTTAAAAGAGGTGAGAATAGTTGTTTCTTTTACCAATTTATTTTTTTCCCTCTGATCTATTGGCACTTATACACATAAATATAGAGCATATGACCAGAATGCTACAAACTGCAAACCTTTTATACCAAATCTATTTTATATGTATTACAGCATAGGCTTTTAGAGATGATCTTAGTCTAATCGCCTCAATTTACAAGCAAGAACAATAATATCCTCAGAACGTAAAGAGCATTTCCTAGGTAATGAAGCAGGTGGCAGAGCTGGGCCTAGAACACCCGTCTCCTGAGCCTTAGCCCAGGTCTCTCTTCTCACTCCAGGCCACTCCCTTAGCAAATGTATAACCCAGAGGGAATTTATTAAGACCTGCTCAAGATGGGAATAAGAAGACAGCACTGAATCTTCTAGAAAGCTGAACCACCCAGGGAAAGTGCCCTGTGAGTGGGCATGAGCCCTATGGAGGAACAGGAACAAAGATACCTGCTAAGGTGATGAATGGAAGCAGACACAGGCCTTTATCTAGTGGCAAAATTATGACCAAGTAAGTTTCTCCAATCCTCAGATTGTCCCCCCAGTGGGACAAGCCAGGGCTAGTCAGAGACATCTAACGCAAGAGCAGTAGAGCAAGGAACCCTGAGGGGGGCAGTGGTTAAGACACTGCCGATGTATTAACCTCTGAGCCCAGCAAGATCTGGATTTGGTCTATGAGAGGTAGGAACAACTTTGGCCTCACAGTTGCTGTGAGGTTAATCATTCTCTTCATCCAGCCGGGAGCCTTCAGTCCCTGGATCTGAAGGGAGAGCCATGTCCTCTAGCCACATTCACCAGTGTCCACATTTCACCATGACCCAGGCATATCCTGGAACTGGGAGAAAGGTCAGAGGAAGCAAGACCTTGACAAAGGGGGGCGGAGGGGAAACTAGAATCAGCAGGTGACCCCCAAATAATACTATCAACTCTGATCCAAGCTCAGGCTTTTAAGAGGGAATTAGAAATGCCCTTCATGGGAAGCTCACACAGGGCTTAGTCTATTTGTTTTTAAACCACCAGGTTATTCTTAGGCACAGGGTTTCATAAGGTCCCCAAGATAAGCCAGTGTTTGGAAGGCTAAAAAGGTGAGACACCCAAGCTCAGTAATAGGACTTGTGGAAAAAATTAGGTCAGCCATTGTTTTAAGGCCTCAGAGGGCCAACATTCTAAATGATTTTGCTTTTCTAGCTTTAGACAATTGCTAGGATCATGGGGTAGGAAAAGGAACCTCAAATTATGAAACAATGTGGAAAACAGACATGGTGTGAATAATCATAATCAGAAGATCTTTTTTATATAAGTAGAAAGAGTTGTCAATCAGTAGAATTTTTGGTAGATTATATACCTAGATTATTGTTGGCACTTTAACTTTCTTTCCGTTTTCTCCTTTCTCTCAACTCCCCCGAATAGCCTCTGCTCACTGAAAAAACAAATCCAAAATGCCAAATAAATCTTCATTCTGACTACAAAACTCCAATGTGTAGGCATTCTGTCACTGCTTGTTATTAAGCAATTTCTGCTTCCAAAATGTAATTATTTTTTCCCTTTTTTCTTCCTTTCAGACTTTCCCAACATTCTATACTCCCAATCAGCTGTTTCTCATAACATACCTCTTAGGCAGGTCAGGGAGAGTTTTATCTGCACATTCCACTGGCACCCAGAAAGCAAGGTTAAGTGTGAGATCAAGGACACAGAGCGAGCTGGGGCAGAGCAGGAGTCCGGAGGCCCTACCACCCAGGGCTCCGCACGCCTCATTATTACACCACCTTTTGAAACCCCTTGCTGAGACCGGAGTTCCTCCAGCTTTTACTGTCACCCTTAAAATTATTAATGGTCCAAGAATCCAGAATCCCAACTAGAGTTTTCTTGAAATACCTCACCACGGTTGAGGCACACTCAGTGTGAAGCGACATTAAACTCACTGCCCATGGACCAAACAAGACAAAAGAGCCACAGGATCCTACTTGTGAAACTAAAGGGATATTAAAGTCACTTTCATTAGGCTGAGTTTTTCACCCACTTTACACTCGCTCCTCTGTTAACAAGGGGACCCCATTCCAAAAGCACTCTGGTGTCAGCATCATCATTACCAGAGATAGAAACTATATTTGAGATGTTAAGGCGTGTTTAAGTGCTGGCTTTCTTTTCCTGGGAGGGTGTTGGTGAATAACTCCTCTATCTCACCATCCCCTTGCGTTCTAAGCTTTGCAATTATTCCTTTCATGTTAAGGATGGAGCAGAAGTATCATTCTGCTCCCATGAAGCTGAGCTATGTGGGCTCCAAGGGTGACCCTGCCCTCGGGAAGCTCAGAACCTAGGAGCACCTCCAATAGCATTGTCAGCTGTTGGTCTTCCTGACCATGACCCTGCGCTGGAAGGATCAGAGCTGCTGCCTGAACTTCATTAGTCAGGGCAGAATGGGGTGTATTCCCCCACCCACCCAGGCTTACTATTGAACGTATCTATCAATAAAGCAACATTCAACTGGATTTAGAGCACAAATCTGGTGCTTTAAACCAACATTTGGACTGTTCACTAGGAGAAACTTGGGGCTATAACTTTAAATTCTAATTTTAATCATTCATCCTGAGATGTTTGGTACCAAAGCAAAAAGTCCTCAAAGGTTGATCCTGAAAGCCATTTGCCTGAATCTATCTGACAAAAGCACACAGGGGAAGAACACCTGTTTTCTAATCTCACTTTCATCCATAACCGGCCATCTGACCAAGTCACAGGACCTCTCTCAGCCTTCTCACTTTCCTAATCCGGGGAAAGACAATACTTCACACTTTACCTTCAAGTATTTCAACAATGATGTTAAGTAACACAGGCAAAGACACATGGTAAAATGTAAAAGCACTGTGTTCAAGAAGGAGAAGATTGTTATTTCTTTGTTCACTTGTGCTAGCATCCATCCTGCCATGTGAAAACTTAAGGAGTCCGGTCAGATGGAGGCAATGTCAACCCGAAGATCTTAACCATCACCAGTGTAGCCTAGTAGCTGTCCGTTTATAAGGATTCTCTGAAGTCTTGGTGTATTTCTTCTCTTTCCAATAACAATAATATATTTGTGTACCTCTTCATGGTGTGAGTGTGTCTGTGTGTGTGTGTTCTTATCTAAATATTTCAATGACACAGGAACCAGCCTTCAAGGAATTTTTTTTAATGTGTTTCCTGTGAAGGATGTCTTTTTCTCAGACCTTCTCTCCAGCATCTACTTAAAATCAAAGCCTGCCATGCAGCCTGCAGTGTAACCTAGACTTTTATTTAACCCTGTCTTGTGATGTTATGGGATACAAATGAACAGGAAGTGTTGAGGTGGCAACTGTTTGGAAAGAAGCCTGGGGCTGAAGCAGAGGACTCCATATCTCAGCCTAAAAGTGGCCATGGCCTCTCTATGTTAAAAAACAAAACAAAACAAAAGTCTACAGATTCTTCCACAAGTAATTTGCAATGGAAGAGACAGAGAGAGAGAGGTGGATTAAGGAGACTTAAGGTCATAGTGATATGTACCCCCTGATATAATTCCCATGAGAGGGACACGTTACCCTCTATGATATTCTTCCCTCAAACCCATAATCTCAGTCTGATCATGAGAAAACATCAGACAAATCCAAACCAAGGGACTTTCTACAAAATACCTGATCATATCAAGACAAACAAGACTGAGCAACTGTCACAAATCGGAGAAGTGTAAGGAATCACAATGATTGTGATTGTGGTGTCCTGAATTGGATCCTGGAACAGAAAAGGGGCATTAAGGGAAAAACTGGTGAAATCTGAATAAAGCCTGTAAGCTAGTTAATAGTAATGTCCCAAAGTTAATCTCTTAGTTTTGACAAATATACCATCAATATGTAAAGATGTTAACATTAGGGGAATTTGGGTGAAGGATTCACAGGAATTCTCTATACTATGTTTGAAACTTTTATGTAAATCTGCAATTATTCCAAAATAAACAGTTTATTTTATTTTATTTATTTATTTTTGGCTGTGTTGGGTCTTTGTTGCTGCACGTGGGCTTTCTCCAGTTGTGGCGAGCGGGGGCTACTCTTCCTTGCGGTGCGCGGGCTTCTCATTGCGGTGGCTTCTCTTGCTATGGAGCACGGGCTCTAGGTATGTGGGCTTCAATAGTTGTGGCACGCGGGCTCAGTAGTTGTGGCTCACGGGCTCTAGAGCGCAGGCTCAGTAGTTGTGGCTCACGGGCTTAGTTGCTCCGCGGCATGTGGGATCTTCCTGGACCAGGGCTCGAACCCATGTCCCCTGCATTGGCAGGCGGATTCTCAACCACTTTGCCACCCGAGAAGAAAGAAAGACTTCATAAACATATCCACCAATCAAATTGTGGGACTTTATTTGAACCTGGATCAAAGAAACTATTTTTAAAAATTCATTTATGAGACAACTGATAATTTAAACACTGGCTATTTGATTATATGAAGGAATTAATTATTAATTACTTTTAGGTGTGCTAATGGGATTATGGTTATAGTTTTTTAAAGGAGTCTATTTTTTACAGACACAAACCAAACTATTTATAGATGAAATGTTACAATGTCTTGAATTTGCTTCAAAAATAATACAGGAAGGGGAAGTTGGTGGGGGTGTGAAAAGCATGAGTAAATAATTACTGAAAATGGGTGATGGATGTTTGGGAGTTTATTATTTTATTTTACCTTCTTTGGTATGTTTCAAAATTTCCAGAATTTTTAAAACATTAATTTAAAAGATCCAACGGAGAAAAACCATAATCCCGTACATTTTGATCACATCGCATCATCTCTGCTGCTGTTATCTGCCACCTCAGCAGCCCCCCAGTTATTTTCATGCAGCCTCCCACCCTTACCAAACCCAGAGGCCAGCTTTGGGATCAAAGTTCTCCCCGGATCGCCCACTCACTCCCATGCGCCTCTGGGACAGGCTCGGAGGTACCAGAGCATCATCTGGTACCAAGGAGGACTCTCAGCTGGGAAACCAACCTCGGTAACCTGTATCGGTTTTCCGGTACTCTGGTAGCCACACGGGCCACCCAAGCCCAGCAGTGAGGGAAGAGGGTGTTTATCGTGAGTCTAAAGGTAGCCCCATCCTTCAGCCAACTCTAGGAGCAGAGAGGTCCCTCCTCTCTCTCTCAGTGATGGTTTTTTTTTTTTTTTAAAGGATTTTCTTATTTATTTATTTATTTATTTATTTATTTTTGGCTGTGTTGGGTCTTCGGTTCGTGCGAGGGCTTTCTCCAGTTGCGGCAAGTGGGGGCCACTCTTCATCGCGGTGCGGGGACCGCTCTTCATCGCGGTGCGCGGGCCTTTCTCTATCGCGGCCCCTCCCGTCGCGGGGCACAGGCTCCAGACGCGCAGGCTCAGCAATTGTGGCTCACGGGCCCAGCTGCTCCGTGGCATGTGGGATCTTCCCAGACCAGGGCTCGAACCCGTGTCCCCTGCATTAGCAGGCAGATTCTCAACCACTGCGCCACCAGGGAAGCCCTCAGTGATGGTTTTGACATTTTAGTTCCTTTCAACCTCCAAGCAAATTGGATCTGAACACAGATGAACAGGAAGAGAAGTGACGAAAAGTCAGGGCTTTATTTTAATGCCGAGTTTTTTTTCTTCCCCAATGCAGAAGTCATATTAAAGAAACAGCAGGATGCTGACAGGAAACTGTAAGTAGAAATAACACTTAAAACAAGTCAGAACAGCAGGCATATAGGTTGGTTTGTTTGTTAATTATATCTGATTTTATTTTCTAATGAATGCCCTAAGAAAGGGGGGAATCATTCTGACAGCTGTTTGAAACCAAATTTTAAGTCCTCTTAGAAAGAAGATACGGAGCAGAAGCAATCATATTTCTAGGAAGCGAGAGGAGGTCTCCACCAGCCCCCGTCGTCGATCAGATCCGTGAAGCTTAATGATTTATAATCCTGTGGATGAGGATCTAAATTCCTGTTTTAACTGATGCCTGTGTTACTTGTTAGAGAAAGTCTTTTGCTCACTTATGGGGAAGGTACTGATCGAGACATACACGAAATGCACATGTAAGTGTCCCACATTTATAACAAGTAACCTATAGCTCTTTTCTAGGTATGATATTCCCAGAGAGAACAAAGTATATTTGCCTTAGAGGAAAGTGTTAATTTTATCCAGATTAACTAGCTAAATGATTACACAGTCATGAATCAGGAAGAAAGATATAACTCTTAAAATGACTTAAGTGAGAAAGCAAAAAAACTATCTGGGGAGCAGGGCTGGGAGTGAATTAACTGACAAGAGTGTTTTTAAATTGCCCTAGGGGTGAATTAAGCCTCCTGCTTTTTTGTCAGAAATGAGTAATTACTAAAAGGAAGCAGCATAGTTCACATCTTGGCATTTTTATCCAGAATTAAGGTTTCACATTATACATTCCCACTCTATGTGGCACTTTATAGTCTAACTACAAATACCTGCACATCCAATCAAGGATACCTTGGAGATCAGGTCTATGCAGACAGAGCAGTCTGAATCATTTAGAACAAAATATGTGATGGATAAAATACAATAATTAAAGGAAAAAGCAGACTTGTCATCTAGATAATCCAAGCATCATCTCAGTTTCCAGAGGGATGGCCCTCCCTCCTCTTCCCTTCACCCAGACCACCTTCAAAACTCTGCTTTGAATGGTGCCTCCTACAGGAAGCCCTCCCTGGTTCACTGACCTAATCCTTTCATTTTGCTCCTCACTGCCACAAGAAGCATGTCTGTTTTTTGCACTTGGTCCGTAGTAGCTTATCTTATATCATTATTAAAGTGTTCCTTTGCCTTTGTGTCTTTATTTTATCTACCCCCTTATAAAGAAGTGCCTTTAGGACCCCACTGTGTCTTCCATTTGCTGGGTATTTCCCCAGGGTGCTCCCTGTCAGCAAGGAGGACTCACAGGAATGTTGCCTATCAACTGTGCACAGCCAGCATCAAATTGATGGCTTTGGCTTGGCTATCAGTCCTGTCTAAAAGTTTGGAGGGGGGGAAATGTGAAATAATATAAATAATTTTAATTAGATTCTTTTAAAACCTCCTGGAACCTGTTTCATTATCTGTTATGTAGAAATAATTGAAATTCCCATCCCTCGCCCTCCACCCTGATTTTCTTTAAACCGGCTATTCTTGATTTTTTTGAATTGAGGGTTTCTTCAGGCTTGCTTGAATTTTACTAATAAACTCAAAACCCAGCCTGTGGGCTAGATGCAAGGCTGTGTCAGCATAGATGCCAGCTCAGGGCAGCAGTGCTTCCTTCTCAAAGGGACTGGCTTGGCCACATTCCGAAGTTAATGCAATGTCTGTGGCTTGGGGGAGTTTGGCACAGTAAAGGGGTCTGAATTCCTACAGTCACTGACTCTGCAGTCCCTCTGGGGAGAAAGAAGGAAATGAAATTCTTTAACACATTCTCAAGTCCATGGAATTCTGGCAAACAACAGACATGGTTAATTCAAGATGGGGCTGAATTAAGATAGAGCCAGAGATTGGGAATTGATTTCCCAGGAATTGACGTAAAATATTTTCCATTTGAAACACTTTCAAAATGGAATTTCTTACCCTCTCTTTATTAATATCCAAGGTATTCAGGACCCTATCCTGAGGCTGTTTTAGCCAAGACATGTAGGCTTGCACTTAAGAATGAGTGTATGTTGGGATTTGGGAAGGGAGGAGAAACTCGCTGTGAAGAAATGCATCCCTTCTGCTTCTGAGAGCCAAGGAGAGCAATCCAATCTGCAAAATGTCTCTCATCAGCTTTCTTTCCACCAGCATCTCACAAAATTTCCGCAGAGTTTTCAAGAAAACTGGTGGAAGAGGTCATGCTGACAATGAGGAGCAGCTGTAGGCAAATTAGCTCAGGTGTGCAGTTAGGCAAGAAATCAGTGGCTAAGGCTGCATGCTCCCAATGCAGGGGGCCCGGGGTTCGATCCCTGGTCAGGGAACTAGATCCCACATGCCGCAGCTAACGATCCCGCATGCTGCAACAAGGATCCCGCACACGGCAACGAAGTTCCCATGTGCCGCAACTAAGACCCGGCACAGCCAAATATCTAGATAGATGATAGCTATATAGATAGATAACAGATAAATAGAAAATATTTTTTTAAAAAAGAAAGAAATCAGGCTAAGGGTTGGAACAACTAACGAAAGTGCTAAGAGCAGAATGTCCAGTTGACAGCACCGGGTATGTACCCCAGCTGCCCAACCGTGATGACGCTGGGTAGTGGCAGAAGCCCATGAATGGGAAACCAAGCGGTGGGAGCAGTTACCAACGGTCCAGTGACCAGGTTCTAACCATCTCTCCAGCACCCATCAGGGGGGGCCTGGCAGTGTCTTGCTATGCCTTTCTAGACCTAGGGTCCCCCATCTGTAAAATATGCAGGGCCAGCTCCATGGGCGTGCACTGGGCTTAGTGTTCGGCTGTCACCATCTTGAAATTCTTAATAACAAGGGACCCCATATTTTCATCTTGCACTGGGTCCCACAAATTATGTAGCTGGTCACGGAACTAAAAGTAGGATATCAAGGGGTTCTAGTTAAATGAATTGATTCATTTATATTATTTTGTTTTAAGCTATCTATAAAATTATCCTGTGAAATCAGGGTGATGAGAGGATGGAAACTAGAGACCACACTTTAAACATGCTTTATTGGCAAATGGTGTGGTCTTGATCAAAAGGCTACTCCAATTAACTGACAAGGTTAGCTGAACTCCTCCATATAGATTAACTGTCAGCAATAAGATGCTGAGTTACTTACTAAACATGAAAATTTATACTGAAGGTATCTTAATCTCCTGGCTCTTTTGATGTCAGGGGATGCTCATTCTAAACTATAATTCTCATTGAATAATACAACATAGAAAATGTACGGCTGTTTTAGTTTCTGGTGATTTTAGTTATATTAAGATCATAGTAATATTCACAATAAAAAGCAAACATTTATTAAAGACTGACTATGAGAAGGGATCTTTGTTAGGTAGGCTCTGGGATTTGAGATTTAGGGTTAGGATCAAAGTCGGGATTAAAGTTAGGGGTTAGGATTAGGGTTAGGGGTTGGGATTATGATTAAGGCACAGTACCTGCCTTGGAGACATACTACACACAGAAGCCTAGACAGACTATTCATGTGTATAAACAACATATACATGCTTGCACACACATACACACACTACAGAAAAAAAGAAGGAAGTTTGGTTAAGGACCAGTGAGCCTCAGAATACTGCAGGAGTTCGGGGGAGGGCAATCTCAGGAAGCCAGTCTAAACCATCATGGTCCCCTTGGTGACAACAGGGTGGGCCCCAAGGTATTCCCTGCAGCTGGTTCCTGTTCGAGTTTGGGAGTCACCGTCGAGTCAATGAATATGTGGTGACACCACTTCCCAGGAGGCTCTGGCTAGTCCTATGGAGACCAGAGGTGAACAAGCTGAGGCTCTGGCCTCCACACAGCTCCAATCCAAGGGAACGAGGAACACAGATGTGTGACGGACGCCTCCCCGTGACCACCAGCCCTGCCCCCTGCAGCTGAGTGACAGGAGGACTCTCAGAGAAGATGCTTCAATGTAATTTTCTTTGAGTTATTGATGGAGACAGTTGGAAAACGAGAAAAACATCAATCCGGGGAATCAAAAGAAGCAATCTTCCATCAGTAGGAGTGCACCAGGGAATGGTGAGGTGAGAATGTGACTTAAGATAGAGGCTCGGGTTTTACTCACTAGCTGGCTGCCGGGCAGTCCCAAGATCTTCCCAATCCTATTTGCTCAGAATGACAATCACAAAAAATGTTACCCGACATTTCTAAAAGTAAAGAAATATGCAGCATCATTTTGCTTTGCTTTAAACAACTGTGATTTTTAAAATACGAAGAGATAAATCACTGAAGAATCCCTGACTTTATAAAATGTCTCACTACAAGATGGCCTTAAAAAGGAAATTCCCACAGTAGTACATTTTAGGTAGAATTTGACTTCCACCCAAAAAATTTATATGCAACATGGAAGCAGCCCATCTACTATATAAAGTCAGGTAGGCTTGAAGTTGATCCAAGTCATAAAAAAATATGAAGCAGTCATTCTTCACCAAGATTATTCAATTGAGAAATCTGGAAGAGCAATCTAAGCAACAATCTTCCTGTCAGTGGCTATATTATTAGACTGCAGCTTTCCAGTTTCCTGTATGTTGACAGGAAGCTGATCTCCTGAAGTAGAAAGAATAAGACAATGCATACCCGTGGGATCATTTCTTCAGCCCCATTAAATGTTAGTCAGGGCCAGTTTGTCTACACACAGCCCCTTCCACTGCAGAGAAAAGTCTGAAGTAACAGACTGGCATACAGGGATTTCCAGGAAAGTTCTAGAATGAAGTATTTAAATGATGACTTGTGAGCACTTAGAAATTGAGAAGTGATCACTGATTTGTATTTGCTTGAGCAGCCATCTTAAATGATTGATGAAAAGACTCATGTGGGGGGCTTCCCTGGTGGCGCAGTGGTTAAGAATCTGCCTGCCAATGCAGGGGACACAGGTTCGAGCCCTGGTCTGGGAAGATCCCACATGCCGCGGAGCAACTAAGCCCGTGAGCCACAACTACTGAGCCTGCGCGTCTGGAGCCTGTGCTCCGCAACAAGAGAGGCCGCGATAGTGAGAGGCCCGCGCACCGCGATGAAGAGTGGCCCCCGCTTGCCGCCAACTAGAGAAAGTCCTCGCACAGAAACGAAGACCCAACAAAGCCAAGAATAAGTAAATAAATAAATAAATATTTGAAATAAAAAAAAAAAAAAAAAAAAAAAGACTCATGTGAACCCGGAGGGAGGGCCCTAATAGAATATCACAGGGCTCTTCCCTGCTCAACATTTCATCAACTCCTAGAATAAACATATGGAAAGCCCTTTTATCAAAATCATGTGGTACACAAAGCTGGAAGGCTAACATATTAGGTAGCAGAACCTAGATTCAAAGAGTTTCAGTAGTATGGAAGAAAGAATCAAAACAAACAAAATATAGTTTATAAGGGATAAATGTAAAATTTTACATTTAGGATTTTATATAAAGGAAAAAAATCTGGCTTGATGGAAGATCATGTGACAGAGAACTAGGTGTCTTGGCTGGACACAGGTTTTACACGGGCCCTTAATGAAATATAGATATTAAAAACAACAACAAAACGCTAATGGATTCTTGGCAGTTAACATTTATTTTCTCCTTGGTTATCAAGGATTCTTATTTTCTTTATACTCTTCTGAACTTTTCCAAGTTTTCTACAATGAGCATATGTTATTTTTATGAACAGAAAAAAATTACTCTTAGTCTTTGAAAATATTTAAATGACTGTCTATGGAAGTTGGAGCAGGCTATTCTGTATAGTTTTAGAGGCTGGAACTAGGAAAAATGGCTAGTATCCAGTTCACAGTGGAGTGAATTCCTACTCCTGGAAGTGTCCTCATAAATGTTGGCTAACTACAAAGGTAGCATAGCATAGCATGGTGGCTAAAAGCTCTGGTTCTGACAATGGCCTGGGTTCAAATCTTGACTGTGCCCCTTATTACTTGTATGACTTAGACAGGCATTCCACTATTTCTCCATCTATGAAAGATGCATGATGGTAACTGTACTCATATGGTTACAAAGGATTCAATGGGTTCATCTGTATCAATGTTCTTAAGACAGTAACTGGTCTATGCTCAATAAACATTAGCTACTAGTATCTGTCAGAAGTGGCACAGAAAGGATGTCTGCTTCGCTTGAGAAATTAAACTAAATGATTACCAAGGGTTCCCTGCAATTCCATGATCTTATTGTCCTAGGTGGGAGATTGCCCCCCTCAGGTGGTACTCTCTTATTACCTAAGTCTGAAGTTCTGAACAGAATCTTGATAATAACAAAATTATTGCAGGAGAGGAAGTGTCCACAGGAGGATGCCATCCAAAGGTTATGCAGAATCTCATGAGTTTCCTTACCGATAATAGAAAGGAGACCCAGCAATGGCACTGGACATGTAAGCCAAATTCATGATTGAGGTTCCAATGACTAGACAAAAGATAGGGCATGGGTGAAACAGTCAGAAGAAAAGGGAGCCAAAGGAATTACAGTAAACAAAAGTCCATGTTCATTCATTTATTCATTCATTCATTTGTTCAACAAATGCATTTACCAAGCATCTTCTATGTATGTACTAGGCACTGTGCTGGCTCTAAGCACAGAAAACCAGGCAAAGTCCCTACCCTAATGGAGTCTGCAGTCAGTGGGAAATTTATTTGAACCAAATAGTCATACCAATAAATATAAAATTACAGCCATGATCAGCATATGAAGGAAAAGTACCCAGGGTCATATGGTAGAGATTTGCCCTGGATATAGAGGTCAGGGAAGATAGCCCTGGGGAAGCCATGACTGAGCTGAGATTTGAAGAAAGGGGGGAAGTTACAAGATGAAGAGGGGCAAAAAGCAATTGGAGAGGGGAAGCATAGCAAGTAAAAGGAAGTGAAAGAAGACCAGAGTGATTGGTGTGCAGGAAGCATGGTGGAGCATGGTTTGAGATAGAGCTGTATGGGTGCAGGGCCTGTTAAGAATATTGCACCCTAAAATAATGGAAAGACATTCAAGCATTTTAACCACTTTCAGGTGGCGTGGGGGCGGACATGAAGATCAGGTGAAGAAATCACTCTGGATGCATTGTGAGAGGCAAAGGTCAAAATGGCTGCAGACAGACCAGTAAGGAGGCTTTTACAGCAGTCTAGGTGAGAGATGATGGTAGCTTAGGATAGTGGGAAAGAACGAAGGGAGAAGAGTATGGATTCAGGAGAGGTTTAGAAGGCAAAATTGAATGTGAAGGGTAAAGCAGAGGAAAGGGTCCTGGAGACCCCAAGTTCTGGCCTGCTTAACCCTTCAGTGAGATAGGGAGCACTGAAGAGATTTGAAGTGGGGGTGGGGGAGATCAAAAACTTGGTTTTGGGACAAAACTATAATTCAGAAAGATACATGCCACCCCATGTTCAGAGCAGCACTATTCACAATAGCCAAGACATGGAAGCAACCTAAACGTCCATTGACAGATGAATGGATAAAGAAGATGAGGTACGTATTATATATACAATGGAATACTATTCAGTCATAAAAAAGAATGAAATAATGCCATTTGCAGCAACATGAATAGACCTAGAGATTAGCATACTAAGTGAAGTAAGTCAGAAAGAGAAAGACAAATACCATACGATATCACTTATATATGGAATCTAAAATACATCACAAATGAAGCTATCTATGAAACAGAGACAGACTCACAGACATAGAGAACAGACTTGTGGTTGCCAAGGGGGAGGGGTGGGGGAGGGATGGATTGGGACTAGCAGATGCAAACTATTATATATAGGATGGATAAACAACAAGGTCCTACTGTACAGCACAGGGAACTATATTCAATACCCTGTGATAAACCATAATGGAAAAGAATATGAAAAAGAATGTATATATATGTATAACTGAGTCACTTTGCTATACAGCAGAAATTAACACAACATTATAAATCAACTATACTTCAATTTAAAAAAGTAAAATTGGAAAAAAAGAGTTTGGTTTTGGACGTGTTATATTTTAGATGTCTGTGAGACTTCCCAAGTGGAAATGTTAAGTAGGAAGTTGGATACGTGGGTCTAGAGCTCAGAGGAGAGATCTAGGCTGGGGAAACATTTTTGGCATGAATAAAATATAGAATAAGGAGAGAAGAGTGTCCAGGAGTGAGCCTTGGGTATTTTAATATTTATTGACTTGAGAAGAATAGATAAGGCTACAAAGGAGATAGCAAATTAGCTGTCAGAAGATAGAGGAAACCAGAAAAGTCTTGTGTCATTGAAGCCAAGAAAAGACAGTGGTTGCAGGAGGAGGAGTGGTGAACGGGGCAGACTACTGTTGGGAGGTCAGGGAAGAGGAAGAACCTCAGCACAAGCTGTTTGGTTGGGTTGATGGGTCAGGACCCAACCTGACAGTGACCTCAGGAGTGAGTGGGAAGTGAGCAAATAGAGTCCACAAGTATAAATATTCTTTCTAGAAGTCTCTAGAAAGGGGAGAAGAGAATGTGATGGTTTGAGAAGAATGTACGGTTGGGATACGGTTGTCTCCACTCATCCCACTCTACTCTCAATGGGAGGGAGTCTTGAGTATGCTTTAAAGCTAACAAGAATAATCCAGTTGAGAAGAGACTGAAAATAAAAGCATGAGGAGAGAACATGCAGCACCACAGTGGGATAAGGGGCTAAAAAGGATACATGGCCAGGGACTTGCCTTTTGGCCAGGCAGATGACGCAGGAAGAACTGCCTGGTCACAAGGTGGTCACAAATGGTAGGACTCGATGTTATGACAATGCTGGTGGAGAATGAAGCAGCTGGGATCAAAGCTCTGCGTTTCTCCCTGGTTTAGGCTTCCAAGCCAAATATTTGCGAGAAATTGGTACAGTACTACCAAGAAATCTTAACTCAGGTATCCCAGAGATTGGGTCCTTGCCCCAAATAGAAATAGCAGTAGTCCCTGTGGGTGGGAGTTCTTAGGGTTCTCTTCTGAGTTGAAATCCAGACCAATTATTATCTCAGGAAATGATATCAGGTGTGTTTCCTCATTCAGGTCACAGGATTATTTCCCAGAACCATAATATTTTGCAAATGAAGAAACTGAGCTGCATCCCTAGCTATGGCTCATCTCAACCAGAATGGAAGAATTTGGAGTTTGCACGAGTCCAACTTTCCAGTGTTTTCTAAAGTGTAGAATACCAACATGGCATGAAGCCATCGTCCGAGACACGGTGTCTTCAGACACCCACTCCCAGGCCTTATGAAGTCACAGCAGCGAAGGAAATCCAGTTTGTCATGAGCATCTGCTAGGTGCCAGGCTGTGTGTCAGTCTCGTTGGCAGGCATTATCTCATTTAATCCTCCTAACAGACTCTGACTTCTGGATCTGAGCTTCTACCCAAGACAAGAGAAATCCGCTTTGCCACCTTTCTGAGAGCTCCAGGCTGGTTCTTTTACTTCCCTGGTGGACTTCATGTATGGCTCCAGGCTAACCTGGCCTGCCAGGCCCATGACAAAGTAGATTTTTGAGTTTATGGCAGCACATTTCCCTGAGCTTTTCCATAATTCTCCCAGCCAACCCAAGTGCCAGGAAAGGTCTGTATTTTTACCTCAACTTTCCTTTCTTCCAAGTTGTGTTCCAGACAAATATTTGCGGTCATTGCCCAATGAGACCAAAGTACACAAATTTCATGTGCTAATTTAAAAAAAAAGAAAAAAGAAAAAAGGCAGGAGGAAGGATTTTCTGAGTACTTACCAGAGACCTAATACATTATTTTTTAAGCCAACAACCCAAGCTTAATTCCAACCCCCATTGTCAAAATCCTTTCATCTCTCAATTGACAAAACCAGAGCAAGCCACTGAGCAGGGCTTCTAGGAGGAAGTGAGGTTTCCAACAAACAGGAAGCAAACTTCTTCTCCTCTCCATTTCTCAAAGACACATTTCGTCTGTCCTTGGCCACTAGGGACACTTAGGATCAACATTTTCCTTGTCGCTAGTCACCCTACCATAACTGCAACACCTCCTATGAGAATATCTCCCTAATCAGCTTTTATGTTCTGAATTTCTATAAATTTTTCTTGGTATCTTGTTTTTCCCAGTTTTATAATCAGGTGATATAAGCATAAGTAGAATGCTGACAATTGACCCCAGACTCATAAAAGCAATCCCTAAACAGTTTGTTCCTAAGAAACAGCAGCTCCGATCCCAAAGGATACTCCTTCACAGGGCAAATAAACATGATGTGTCTGTAATCGCAGAGTGCCCTGAGGATTGCTGAAGTGGGTCAGGGATTCAGAAGGCTGCTCCGTTTCCATCTGGGAGGAATTCCTACTTCCTTCCCTCTCCAGCCTTTGTCTGCCTGCCCCCAGCTCCCCACACTTCCTCCGTGTAAAAGTGAGGGAGGCTTTCTTCCTCCAAGTTTGCACGCACCTGTCCCTAACTGAGTTCAGTAATGAATCAGTAACAATGTACTGAATACCAGCTACATGGGAGACTAGATGACCTTTCATTACCTCTGTCTGCGTAGCTCATTAAGAATGAGGAACATAACTCTTTGAAAACACATACTGTAGAAATGCTGAATAATAATGATAACCATTAATAACACATCAGCCTAAGTGGAAATCGAGTTTTACTCAGGTAGATAAAATTACCTGCGGAGTACAATACATCTATGGAATAAAGTGAGTCAGCACCCAGACACTTGTGCTGTTTGTAACAGTGATATTCTTTATTCAGTTTGTAAGTCACACCTGGCATTCAAAGCCTGTTTCTCAAGCACAAGGCCCTTGAAAGCTTTTCCTTTTTAATATATATGCGCCATTGTCTTTTTCACTAGAATAATTTCGAGTTACGGGCTCTTTTCCCAACAAGATCAGGTAGGAAAAAAATGTTGAGGTGAACTTATTGCGTGTTTAATTCATTCTTTCCTTCCTTCAGCGAGCATGTGTTGCAGGCCTGCTATGCTTCAGGCATTAGGCCAGGCACTGAGCTACCAGGGTGAGCAAGACACAGTCATGCCCACAAGTTGCTCACAGTTTAGCGGGTACCTACCCAAATTATAGCAACTGTTACAGGTGCCATGGCAGACATCTGTGAAGTCGTTACGGTAGGAGCCCAAAAAGCCGTTAAGGTGGGTTCTACCTATGAAAGGTCATAAAAGACTTTACAGAAGAGATGGAAAACAATCGCTTGGCCAAAAATGCATACCATTTCAGATTCACATTCAAGCATCATGTTTCAATGCATTTTGTCATTAAGTGACTAATCTCTCTAAATACAAAAGAATTTGTTATTTCTGGCAGAAATGATAGTCAAGCTTAGGAACTGCGGTACTGGCTCGATCAATATGTGAGATGTTTTTAATTGAGGTCTGTGGTTTGTATATTCTTCTATAGAACAATCCACAATTGCTGTCAAATTTTTCTATTCTCAGCTGGCTTATCTACAAACAAAATAAAGCAACAGTTTCAACCCATTCTGCAAAAATCTTCTGGCCCAGTATCTGCTAAAGTTGCACATCCTAGAGTAGTGACTTCACTATTTAAAATATATCTGGTGAAATTTGAATAAGCTCTGCAGTTTAGTTAATAGTTTTGTACCAATGTTAATGTCTTCATTTGGAAAATTGTACTACGGTTGTATAGATGTTAAAATTGGGAAACTTGGGTGAGGGAATATATGGGAAAGCTCTGTACCAGTTCTGCAACTTTTCAGTAAATTTAAAATTGGTTCAAAATAAAAAGTAAATAATACATGTGTGCGTGTACAGATGTATTTACATTTTTTATGAGATCAATGCTACACAAAGTGTGTTCCACAAATTCTTTTTTTTTGGTGGGAGGCTTTGAGTCACCCATCCATGAGGTCTTTTCTACAAGCAGTTTCTTTTATCTCCATGAAGATTTTATTTATAAAGTGCAGCTTATTTATGAAGTGCAGCTGTTAATATCTACTTTTTTTACTTTACAATTTTTTAAACACTTTTTTTAAAATAAATTTATTTTATTTTATTTATTTTTATTTTTGGCTGTGTTGGGTCTTCGTTGCTGTGCGCAGGCTTTCTCTAGTTGCGGCAAGTGGGGGCTATTCTTCGTTGCGGTGCATGGGCTTCTCATTGCGGTGGCTTCTCTTGTTGCGGAGCATGGGCTCTAGGCACGCGGGCTTCAGTAGTTGTGGCACATGGGCTCAGTAGTTGTGGCATGCAGGCTCAGTAGTTGTGGCTCGCGGGCTCTAGAGCACAGGCTCAGTACTTGTGGCGCACAGGCTTAGTTGCTCCGCGGCATGTGGGATCTTCCTGGACCAGGGCTCGAACCCGTGACCCCTGCATTGGCAGGCAGATTCTTAACCACTGCACTACCAGGGAAACCCTACTTTTTTTTTTTTAATTGAAGTATAGTTGATTTACAATGTTGTGTTAGTTTCAGGTGTACAGCAAAGTAATTCAGTTACATATTATATATATCAAAGAATATATATAATATGTATTATATATATAAGAATATGTATTTTTTCAGATTATTTTTCCATTATAGGTTATAATGAGATATTGAGTATCGTTCCCGGTGCTATACAGTAGGACCTTGTTATTTATCTATTTCATATATAGGAGTGTGTATCTGTTAATCCGAAACTCCTAATTTATCCCTCCCCTCCTCAATATCAAAAAAAAAACCAAGCGACCCAGTCAAAGAACGGGCAGAAGACCGAAATAGACATTTCTCCAAAGAAGACATACAGATGGCTAACAGGCACATGAAAAGATGCTCAACATCACTAATTATTAGAGAAATGCAAATCAAAACTACAATAAGGTTATCACCTCACACCGGTCAGGATGGCCATCATCAAAAAGTCTACAAATAATAAATGCTGGAGAGGGCGTGGAGAAAAGGAACCCTCCTACACTGTTGGTGGGAATGTAAATTGGTACAGCTATTATGGAGAACAATACGGAGGTTCCTTAAAAAACTAAAAATAGAGTTACCATATGATCCAGCAATCTCACTCCTGGGCATATACCCAGAAAAGACGAAAACTCTAATTTGAAAAGACACATGCACCTCAGTGTTCATAGCAGCACTGTTTACAATAGCCAAGACATGGAAGCAACCCAAATGTCCATCAACAGATGAATGGATAAAGAAGATGTGGTATATATGTACAATGGAATATTACTCAACCGTAAAACAGAATAAAATAATGTCATCTGCAGCAACATGGATGGACCTAGAGATTATCATACTAAATGAAGTCAGACAGAGAAAGACAAATATCATATGATATCACTTATATGTGGAATCAAAAAAATGATACAAATGAACTTATTTACAAAAGACTATTATTACTATTACTATTACTAATCAGACTATTACTAATCAGACAAACTAAATATGGAAACCGAAAGCAAGCGTTTAGAAAGTTTTATAACAATTTAACATTTCCACAATATTTAAGCATATGATTGTTTTCCTAAAAATTTATTTTTATTGCATTTTTTAAAAGTATCAATCTGTATTAGAGTTCTCCAGAGAAACAGAATCAACAGGATGTGTGTGTGTGTGTGTGTGTGTGTGTTTATATATACAGAATTCCTTCTTGCTCAGGGGAGTTCAGTCTTTGTTCTATTAAGGCCTTCAACTGATTGGATAAGGCCCACCCATACTATAGAAGCAATCTGCTTTATTCAACTACTGATTTAGCTGTTAATCTCATCTAAAAAACCACTTTCACAGAAACATCCAGAATAATGTTTGACCAAATATCTGGGCACCCTGGCCTAGCCAAGTTAACACAAGTTATCACATAGTCCATGACAGATTGGAAGATAGTTCGAGAAGCACTGTACAAGACAACTTTTAATAGTCTACCAAATAGTTCCATGAATAAACAAAATTCAGACTAAGAATGTTCATTTTATGTGGAAACAGGGGAATTACTGTGAGCAGTGCCTTGAATGGTCTGGGGGAAAAAAAAACAGAATCACTTTTCTATACTCACCTTTGAGCTTAAGCCATTAAAATCCACCTTTGCCCTTTGAGACAGTTCGTATAGCTCTAATCTTGAGGTTCCCAAACTTTCCCAATTCACAGCATCTTAGTGTCTCAGTAATTTTTTCACAAAGCTCCTGGGCCAAAAGAAAAAAAAACACTAACATAAATCTCACTTATCCAGTAGAAAGTTCCCAACAACTTAGCCATTTGAAAATATAATACACATAAATTGAAAGAAAAAATATTTTTATTTTTTTCTTAACCACAGTTATTTATAAAAGGATATGTATGCCAGGCATTGAACATCATCTCTCAAACCTTGGAACCTGTATAGACACCACCACTTATTCACCTCGTGTTCACACTGATTTTCACTTACTACTTGCATTTTATAACAGCTGCTGAAAATCCAGCTTCTCAAAGATAAGACATCTTTGAAAGGAGTGCAGCACAATCTAATGTTGAAACTGTGAACGATCTTGACCAAGTAGTTCACCTGGTGGCCAACAGATGTCAAGCATCACCACATCTCCCTCAACATTTAGCCTATGCCACGGGACGTCCGTGAGTTTGCTGTGGTGTCCTGGGCACCTAGCGCATAGTTTGGGATTCCTGGCTCTATTCTTTTTCCAGTTTTGATTCTGTTCTCCCATTTGTAAAATATAAGCACCCACTTTAAGTGTCTAGCAACTACCTCTGTTAAAGCTGGGATTAAGCAGAATATAACACTTACTGTCATGTTATAACTCTGACCTTTCACTGCTAGCACTCAAGAAGCTGTGTATTCCATCCTCTGTTCTTTGTCTCTGGTAAAGGCTGCAGAGGATGAGAAGGCTCCCAATGGCCAGACATCCCAAATATGTGTCTCGGAGAACAGAACAAAATCTTTTGCTCTGTTATACATTTAAATAAAAATACAGTTTTTAACCAAGCTCATAAATAAATACAGAGAACAGATGGGTGGTTCCTGGGGGAGTGAGGTGGGGGGGACAAAATGGGTGAAGGAGGTCAAAAGGTACAAACTTCCAGTTATAAAATTAATAAGTCATGGGTATATAATGTACAGTGTGGTAACTATAGTTAATAATACTCTATTGAATATTTGAAAGTTGCTAAGAGAGTAGATCTTAAAAGTTTTCATCACAAGAAAAAAAATGTTGTAACTATGTATGGTGACGGATTTAACTAGTCTTATCATGGTGATCATTTTGCAATATATACAAATATCGAATCATTATGTTGTATACCTGAAACTAATCAAATGCTACATGTCAATTATACCTCAGTTTAAAAAAATGAATACGGTTTTTAACTCATGATGTTATCTTTTCACAGATCATTAGATCAAGACTGAAAGCAGTACAAAAATAGGTAGAATTTGGTACCTTTCTCCTAATTTTTAACCATTCTCAATCACATTTTAATCTAATCCTGATTTTTCTTTCCAATTACATTTATTTCACTCACCCTAAATTCCTGTCCCTTGGGTCATGTAAATGGCTCTAACAGGAGTACTTTGGTACTTAAGCATGGCTTGAAATCAAAGCCTTTGTTTTTTTCATCTGGGTCAATATGTTCTCTTCATCATTACAGTTGTCGTCATCATCATAATATGAACAATTTATCCTATTTGGCTGGTACCAACATTCGGAGGGATGGCCTCCCTCTGTCTCCTGTTTCTAGCTTTTCCTGGCTCCTTTTCCATAGGCAGAGGCAAGGGGAGAAACAGAGAGACTCATATATCTTATACTCCCTGCAAGATTGTCTCTTCCTGGCAACAACAAAAAAGACTTTCTCTTTCTCTGTCTCTCTCTCTCTCTCCCCTCATTTTCATAAAGATCCCCTATGTTCTTTTTTTTTTTTTTTTTTTTTAATTTATTTATTTATTTATTTATTTATTTATTTATTTATCTATTTTTGGCTGTGTTGGGTCTTCGGTTCATGCGAGGGCTTTCTCCAGTTGCGGAAAGTGGGGGCCACTCTTCATCGCGGTGCGGGGACCGCTCTTCATCGCGGTGCGCGGGCCTTTCTCTATCGCGGCCCCTCCCGTCGCGGGGCACAGGCTCCAGACGCGCAGGCTCAGCAATTGTGGCTCACGGGCCCAGCTGCTCCGTGGCATGTGGGATCTTCCCAGACCAGGGCTCGAACCCGTGTCCCCTGCATTAGCAGGCAGATTCTCAACCACTGCGCCACCAGGGAAGCCCCCCCTATGTTCTTTTATCTACTGTTTATTACCACCTTCCTATAGTTGATGCAACCTACCTCTGATATTAAGCTACTGTCTTGTAATGGAAACTACATTCCATCGCCAAGGATAAATCCAAGCTTATCAGAACATACTGTTTAAAGTATGTTTCATAATAAACAGCACACAATTGTAGATAGCAGCACAGAGCCACTGGGACTACAGAACAGGTATCTGATGCCAGAACGCAGGAGAGCAGTGCCCTTCACTGGTGCTCCCATTTCACCCAGCCTGATGTTGAACTCCCCCCTTCCTTCTTGCTGGAGATTTTCTATAAACCAGATGTCAACAAATATATTGGATTCTTTATACTTTAATCTGTTTAACATTTCGAAAGTGTTGAAAGAGTTGGGCACATTATTCATTTCAACTACAGCTACTTTCTGATTACCTGGGGAAGGGATTAGCAGGATACCTGTTTGAAGCAAGGTATCCCAGAAGCCACCTCACTGGGTTTAAAATCTAACTGGTACACAGCCTTCAGTGGGAAGACTGATGGATGGTGTTCAGTAAAAACTAAAAGCCTAGGAAAAGCACAGGCCCCCGGGCCAGAACAAAGCGACGGCATGATGGTTCCACCTGGGAGTCGAGGTGGGAGTTTTTCCTTGCCATGCTCCTGGGGACAAAAGTGAAGTCAAAACTTCCTTGCAACAGTGATGAATTCCTCATCAGAGGGCCTCCCGCTTTTGCCGAGCTGATTTCGTGAGTGGTAAATGAAGTGGTCCTCAAAGAGAGAGCTGATAGAGGAGGAAACAGAAAAAGCACAACCGAATCCCCAAAGATTCCCCGCATAGTGAAACAGGAGCAACTTTCAGAAGTGATGAGAGAGACCAGCCCAACCCCAGCTCTGTCTCAGACACGTTTTCTTCCTTCCTGACTCATCGGGTTTCTTTAGGAAAGCCTGGTGAGAAGGGATTAGGAAGCAGGCGAGGGAGCCAGCCTTTTCTGGCAACACGGGGCTTTGTGATTTCAGATTCTGCAAGTCTTCAAGAACAGACGCGGTGTGCTAGCATTCTAGGCTGGAGGCCAGCAACAGTTCAGCCACAGTGAAGCACATGAGATGGCTGGTGCTGTCAGCCAGAGACCCAAGGACTTTCCTGGGGCCGCACCTCTCTGGAAGTTTGAAGCTATCGGGACAGGTTTGCCTTCTTGAAAGGTGCAAATGTCACCAGCCAGGAGCGGCAGATGCCGAGAGGCATCTGAAAACAGATCTCCATCTGGTAATGGGTTAGGCTTCCTGGGACACAGATTAGAATAGTTTGAAATAAAGCGACGGAAGCACCGGTTTGGCTTTTCACGTATTGTTATGGTCTCTGGGTCATTTCCTGCCTTTGGAATTTATTTCCTTTCCAGGTTCAGCAGAACCCAGTGAATACAAGAAAGAGATTGGGAGTTTTCTTCGCCTCGGGCCCAGCAGAGGGGTGGCTCTGTATCTGTGAACTTGTACCTCTGAGGCGGTTGCCTCTTCCCATCTGCTCTCACTGAGCCCGGCAGGAGGGAAGCTTCAGGAATGGAAGGATAAATGGGGAAGGCTGCCATCTCCAGTTAAGTCAGGTGAATCCTCTTGTTCCTAGAAAACAAAAAGGGAAAGAATCGATTGGGAGGGCGCAAAGGACGCTCTACTGGGGGGAGCGCTTTACCATCAGTGTTCCGTTCAGGGAGGGACACAGCCCCTCCCCGGACCTCCAGTTAGGTACTGAGGACAGGTTGCTTCACAACCATGACCTGTTTTGTTTTATTTTACTAACCTTCGTTTCCCACTTTGTCCCCCCAGAGATTTAATGTAGCAACAGCTGTCTTCCTGGCAGCATTTTAACGCTCATTCTGGGCACTTTGAAGCTGATGTGAATCCTTATTGCAAAATTTCTCCGCAGCTCCCAGTATGCCCTGAACACCCGCTGTAGTTTTGCAGTGCAGGGACGCCCCAGAGGTCAAGGTGAACCGTCTAACGCAGAGGGCTGTAAGAGCTGGTCAAAACAATGCAGAGGCTGCTGCCACTGCCGTTTCTCTAAGTCTGAAAAGGTTTGTCTCTCTGGAGAGTGAACCACAGTCACAAGTTCCTTCTGAAAAGCCAGCTCATGCAGGCCTTGCTGTCAGGAGGAAGCTCGTGGAGTCTCTTCACATGTCCACAGCCCATGTCTCTCTAGACTGAGAGATCAGAGTTCACAGCTTTAGAGGAAGGGCTGATTTTTGCCCCAATCCTCAGCCTAAGCACAGCTAAACTGGCAGCAAGTGCTCTGTCAATGCAAAGGAAGGGGCAGCTGGTGATCAACCTTTATCCTGGTGGCCCCCTCCCCCATCCCCAGAAACAAGAACCAGAGCACTCTCCCTTCCCCCACTGCTTTGACAGGAAGCCAGGTTATCACTGGGGCTCAGGAGAGAATCAAAGTGACCTTTCTGAATCACACCGTCTCATCAGGTGTCCACAGAAATGGTCTGTGACCTTCACAGTGATGTTTCCAACACTGAGGAAGTTCCAGGGGAAGGAAGGAAGTGGCTAGGGACAGAGTTGGCTCTATAAATAAGCAGCGTCAGAAACACCTGTAAGGTATGATTTTCAAAACAATGAGAAGTCTGCTGAAGAGCCCCATTCTTCCTCTACAAAAGAGCACTCTGGAGGATTAAGGCATCGTGTTTCCATGTAAAAGTGTAACCTGGGACTGGTTAACTTTCTAAGCCTTTGCTTTTAAACTTTAGAGAGTCTTGATTGCACAGGTCTGGCAGGAGGCCAGGGATCTGCATCTTTTATCAAGCCCACCTGCTGATGCTGGTACAGGTGGTCTATGGCCCATACTTTGTAAAACTGTGCTGAGAGAATTGTGAATTATTGTCATATTAACATGGACTAACTGGTAATACCTGGATTCCAGGCCAGGCTTTGGCGCTCTGTGTGGGCAAGATAGTTTAATTCTCGGAGACTGAAGGCCTCAGGACCAGATGGTGGCCGCTATAAATTTAGTTGGAGGCTGGTTTCTAAATTATGGCTCACAAGCCTGCAAAGTATGAGGATTGGTCCACAGGGTCAAAGAGGGCAGGACTTCTGCAGCATGTCCTGAATACTCACTGAAGTTTTGTGGTGCAGAAAACCCCAGAGGCCAGAGAGGACCCTCTGACCCCAGGGCTGCCGTCCTGATATCCTACATCTTGGGGTACAAGAACTGAAGGAATAGATATATCTCCTTTCCTTGCCCTCAGCCATTTCCAAATGGGAAAAAGGAAAAGGGGAAAAATAGATTTATTCAGTGCTTTGTATGCCTTTGTATCTTTTAAATTCCCAAGTAGCCCTAGTATCATTTAGTCCCATTTTGAAGATGAGAAAACTGAGGATTAAAGATGTTGCACAACACTGTACTTCAGCTATACTTCAATAAAAAATAAATTTAAAAAAATCACAACATTGTGATTCAACTATACTTCAATAAAAAATAAATTAAAAAAAAAAGATACTGGATAACTTTCGAAAATTCCCAAGGTCATATGACTACTGAATGCTTGAGCTGAAATTTGAACTCCCATCTACCAAAGTCCAAGTTCCATTTTCTTTTCACAAAACCATTCATAACTAAAAGTTATGCTATGACCATTCTAAGGGCCTAGATGTTTTGAGACCCTCAAAATACCCTTGCCTCTCCCTGACCTTCATCCATACCTGTTACCCACTCTATTTCAGAATCTCACCTCATCTTTGATCTTTATTCCATCCCTGGTCTGCAACCAATCTCTCAGTCCTGCTCATTTCTTATTACCATAAATTCATTAGCGCCAGGGGTGAAATATCATCACCTCTCCTGGGCCCAGGAGGACTTTTCTGATCCACAATTACTCCAGCCAATGACTTTAAGACCAGTGGGTCCTAGAGAACCCAGGATATCGCCAGAGGTTTCCACGGATTGAGAATCCTCAAATGCTTGAGAGGCATTAGTGTATTTACTGATCTGAGACCCCTCCCCTCAATCCCAATCCCTGTACTACCTACGCCCCATCCCCAGATCTCTTCTCAAATCAGAGCAGAGATGCAGGGAACCTGGATCAGCTGTTGCCCTTCTATTAGAAGGAAATGCCGCCTCAAACCTCAACCTCCTAGTAACAGTGATTATTCTGGAATGCTGGGCACCCCCTAGTGGGAGTAACAGAGAGAAAAGACAGACTTTTGATGCTGTTCTCAATAACCCATCCACCCCCAGCTTCCTGCCCCTCAGCTGTCTTTGCCTTTGCGCCCATCTCACTGTTCTTGAAATGATTCATTCTTCCCACGATGACTGGGCCTTTTGCCCTGTAAAACCCTCCCTGTCTTTACAGACATAATGGGCTAAAATTAAGCAGAAGGCAACTCAGGCAGAACAGCAGGAAAAACTTCCTATAGTGAGAGCTCTTAAAACTCTAAAATTCCTTATAAGGCAAACTACGACCTAACTGCACTGGGAAAACAATAGAGAATATCTCGGAAAGATAATTTTGGAAGGGAGGGGGATGAGGGAAAGGCTGCTTTCCTGATTTCAAAATATATGTTAACACACACATCTGACCCCCTCAGCCTGAACTGAAGACTTACATTAATGCCCTGTGCTATGTCTTACCTCCTCTAAGGCCAAGGGAACACTCAACATTTACCCATTTTGGAATAAACTGATAAAGCCCTGTCCTAGCAGAGGGGCAGCCCATCTGTGGCCTGGGCACTATAGACCGCTGCGGGACATTCTGAACATTTGTCACTATCACTCACTCTTTAAAGACCCCGGCCATAACCACCCCCCCTCATGACAGGGGATGAGCCCTATTACATTATAATCAATAAACCATTTTCTGAGTACCTACAATACACAAGGCTCAGGTAGACCCGATCTTACGCATTTTAAAGATCTGCCCACATCTAGTTTAGTCCTTTGTCCAAAGAAGGGCTTTAATAAAAAAGGGAGAGAGAGAGCTAAAGTTTTCAAGTGAGGCATTAAGAATTCTTCTGGGCATATTATTCACAGCCCACATTTTAGTTAAATACCTCATCATCTGCTCACTGGGCAGGGGTCAGCCAATCTCATCCTGCAGCCCAATGCCTGTCCCTAGGGGATGTTATAATTCATAGCATCTCACCTCTCTATGCTTTTGGTTGTTATGGTCTTCCTTGTTCCTGGATTTGAGTCATCAACTCATTAGTGCCCATTCAAGTTAACCTTTCCTGATAAGTTTCCTGAAACCTTGCTCATAATGCTAGCCATTCCAGTGCAGAATTATCTCTGCTCTGGCTTCTGCCTCATCTTGAACCAAGTCGATTGGACAGTCTAATCTCCCAATGGCTTACGATGTTGATCTCTTTCATCTTTTCTTTCAGAGCCATTTGATGATGTTCATCTCTCCGACAACCAAGAACTCTGGAAAAATCTCTCCCCTCAGGCATTTCCATTTTTGTGTCCTTGCAAACTCAGCAGAGGCCTTTCAGGAGGAACCTCCGTGGGGGGTTACAGGACACACTGGACCCCAGTTCATGGGACCTCTGGGAGGCAGAGAAAGGTCAAGGAAGCTCCATGGTCAGCCTCTCGGGCCTAACAGCAGAAACTGGGACTCCTTCCTGCATAACTTGGGCTTCAGTTAAAGGCATTTTTTAGTCTGGAGACCTTTGACCTCCACTCTGAATGGAACACTCAAAGGGTGAAGTAAGGTTCTCTGTTGGCAGGAAAGACACACTGATCTCTGGCCCTGGTGTGTCCGCCAACCTGGAAAGACACCCAAACTGTGGTGAGTTAGCTGAGCCACCTAGAGTGCTACTGTCAGAGTCAACCATTCCTCTTCATGTAAGCTGGCCTTGACTTTGGAAGAAAGGGTAGTGATGTGTTTATGTGCTCAGAGGAGAAAACATTATGGAGAGAGAATGAGAATTAAAAGGAATAAACCCAACTAGAGGCTGCTTTGGGTGACTGGCAAAGAAATCATAGAGAAGCTCTGACAGTTAGAGATACGGGAACTTCCACTACTTCTGTCTCTATTTTAGAAGAAATAAAAATTAAATCATAAATCTAAAGATGAAGGTGCATTCATCTGGGGAGAGGAACAAACAAGCTGTTACATTTCAAACAGATATTGGGGTTGCAAAAAACGAATACTTTTAACCTGCTAGTAGAAGTGCTTCTTTCCTGAAAGTTATCATCGATTAGACACCAACACCAAAGAGAAGGTTACAAAAAATTCTTTTCCATGCAGGTTAAGAAGCATGAATTTGGGCTGTCTGTAGTTAGCTGGATTCCTAGTACTGGATGCTTTCCAAGAAGAAGAGAAAGGTGAGCAACCAGAGCAGTTATGCGAAATTCAGGTGTGCGCTTTGTGGGTAAAGGTGAGGAGAGGGTGCTTCAGCTGGCCCAGAGCTGCACCAAACAGAAATCAATGGTTATGGAGTTTGGGGGGTGCCCAGCGGTGATGGGGTCCCTGGATCAGGCCTTGAGAGACCCAACATTAAGCCCCCATGGCAGAGCTTGTGAGCAGGAGGAGAGGTCTAAGCTGCCTGCCAGTACCTACAGCAAGTTTGACAGATATGCATTATCTGCTAACATCCCCAAGGGAAGGGAGTTATGTGCCAGCTGTAAACCTCCCAGGAAAGACAGGTATGCAGCTCTTAGATGGCATTATTCAAGGAAACCAGGTGAGGGCTTGAACTCTGGCCAGAGAAGCAGGGTGTGTGACACCTGAGGGAGCTGCTGGGTGGGAGTCATTAGGACTACACTCAGGCAGGGAAGAATGGGGTGTGGTGTGCCCATGAAAGGTGGGTGTGAGCATTCCAGAGCCTCGAGAATGTTTACAAAAGAAGCTTTGGTAAATATAGACTATAAGTCATTCTGACTGTCCTCAAACGTTTTCTCCAGCTGAGCTTCTGGTTCTTTTAAAGCTACAACATAAGGACGTTCTCAATAAAGCTGAAGTTAAGACACAGCCTCAGGGACTTCCCTGGCGGTCCAGTGGTTAAGACTCCGCTTCCACTGCAGGGGGTGAGGGTTCAATCCCTGGTCGGGCTGCATGGCCAAAAGAAATTAAAAACAAAATGAAAAAAATAGCCACAGATTGGACGAGATGATAGCTATGTTTTGGAATCATAGTAGCTGAAGTTAAAGCAAGCGCTCCAGGTCTTCATCAACTTGACTTTCTTCCCCTCACTTCTAGGAAGGCTGTGAACCACTCTACCTTGTCCTTTCGACCCTTTATTTCCTGGGGTGCGCTGGAGCCAGTGCGTGCCACCTCCCAACCCCGTGTTCAGTTAACCTCATGGCAGCTCACAATCAGCCATGGTGGGAGTATTTATACTGTGGAAATTGGCCAACACTACAAATCAGAGCTTTATGTTTGTTTCTGGAGAGCCAGTTGTTAAACATTTACCAGTACACCATGCCTGTTGCTAAAAGTTCTTACATGGGAGAAGGGACAGTGAACTGAGGGGGAAGGATGTCCGGGGGTGGGGGAGGGATGGTGAAGCCCAGAGGGTCCAGAGGGAAGCGGTAGATTGCCAGGATTGGGTCTGCCTGCCTCACAAATACCGCCCCCCTCAACACAAGCCTTGCATCCAATATTTCACCTGCTGTGTGTCTGCGACACATGGAGATATTGCTTTCTGTTCACTGGGGCGGAGTGGGGGTGTTTTACCTCCCCACTGAACTTGTTTTGAGGTTTATGGTGCAGGTATAATAACCTAGGTACAGAATGTTTTTTCTATTATGGATTTTAAAGTGTTTTCACGGAGATTCAATCCCACTTTTCCTCTTCCAACCTCCCCTGCCTCCTGGCTTCCCCGCCACCCCCTTCCAACAATACGTGCTCTCTCCTTCCCCTATATGTGCTTCCCACTGACCTTTGGATGCAACATCTTATCTATTATAAAAATATCTCTGAGCCAGATAATTATTACTCCCTCTAGAAGAGAGTTTTTTTATTGTACATGTAAATCACCTGGAGAATCTTGTTAAAAAGCAGATTTGCATTCAGTAGGTCTGGCTGGGCCCTGAGATTCCTCATTTCTAACAAGCTCCCAGGTGATATTGACGCTGCTGGTCAGCAAATCATTCTCTCAGGAGCAGAGCTGTCGGCTGGACACGTTAATCAACGTGTCTCCAACAGTTGTCTCGCCCTTCTACCATTTCTACTTCAAGAAGTTCCATCTCCATTTCTGGAAGAGGCAGCGCCTCCCAGGCTATTGGACCAGGAGTAGGATCATAGCCCAGCAACCAAATCTATATGCCAGGCGGGTTGGATTCTCTTTCAAGAATCTGAGCTAGAATGCTGTCCTAGCCTGGGTTCCCCCACAAAGCAGAGCCTGAGACAGACGTTGGCACATAGCAATTATTTGAGAATTTGAGCAGTTATTTGAGAATCCCATAGAATAAGAGGGCAGGATATGGGGAGCAAAAGAAGGAAGGAATGAAAAGCAGTACTAGGATGTATTTGTTCTTGAACTGATCCTGGCAAAGCACAACAGGCACTCAGTCCCATGAGACGTGCCAGTGGGCCTTCTGCTATGCACCTCATTACTATCTCAAGCATTTATATGGCCTTTCCTTTATGAAATCACTGATTAAATGCTTGATAACCCTTTACTTTCCAGTTTTCAAATAATTACTTGGCTCCCTAGCATGGTTAGTCACCAATAAGTTCTATTTTATATGATTATGAACTCATGGATTTAAATATAGTCAATGCACTTCAATCCACTGCAGTTATTATTCTAATGGGTGCTCAAATTATCCCATCTTTGGTCAGTGGAAGCTTATTCCTGTTGGTTCCTGAGTTTTTTGATACAACCCCAGTAGTCTTTTATGGCTTCCTTCTTTTCTGGTATGATAAGATATCCAATAGAACTTTCTGTGATGATGGTAATGCTCTGTATCTGCACTCTATGATGCTTTAGCCACTAGCCACATGTAGCTATTAACTACTTGAAATGTAGTTAATACAACTGAGGAGCTGAATTTTAAACTTTATTTAACCATTGATTGATTTTATTTTAAATAGCCGCATGTGGCCAATTGCCACCATATTGGCCAACACTATTCTATTTTGTAACAAATGAAGAAACAGGTACAGAGAAGCAGTGGGATTTGTCTGTGATGTAATTCAATCCTTATCATTAGAACAGTGCAGGGAATGACTGCATCTAAATAATCTGGGAAACATTTAAAATACTGATTTCTGAGCCTCACCCTCAGATATTCTGATTCATTATGTATGAGGTGGTACTCAAGAATCCATTGTTTTAAAAGTTGTTATTTTAATATTACCATGCAGGGACTTTCCTGGTGGCGCAGTGGTTAAGAATCCGCCTGCCAATGCAGGGGACACGGGTTCGAGCCCTGGTCCGGGAAGATCCCACATGCCATGGAGCAACTGAGCCCGTGCGCCACAACTACTGAGCCTGCGCTCTAGAGCCTGCAAGCCACAACTACTGAGCCCGTGTGCCACAACTACTGAAGCCCGCATGCCTAGAGCCTGTGCTCTGCAACAAGAGAAGCCACGGCAATGAGAAGGCCGCACACCGCAACGGAGACCCAACACAGCCAAAAATAAATAAATAATAAATAAATAAATAAATAATTAAAATATTACCATGTGATTCTGATGAGCAGCTAGGTTCCAGAACCATTATATTAGATTACTGGAATGTAGTATTTATGTTACAGCTATGGTTCATTGAAGATCATTCCAGTGAATCAACTGTACATCTTTAACTCCTTGTGGTAAGTTTCTGAACTCAGAGGATCCAGAGCACTCTGCTAGTTATGGAATCAAGAGCTACAGGTGCTTACAGAGGCTTTCCTCTCTCTGGCTTCAGTACAGGTCTCTGGCCTTAGTCTGTTTTCCCTGCTATAACACACATACCATGGACTGAGTAGCTTATAAACAGTAGAAATTTATTTCTCACAATTCTGGAGGCTGAGAAGTCCAAGATCAAGGCACCGGCTGATTCAGTGTCTGGTGAGAGTCCGTTTCTTATACACCATCTTTTCACTGAGGTCTCTTTTATAAGGGCACTAATCTCATTCGTGAGGGTGCTGCCCTCATGATCTAATCACCTCTCAAAGACCCCCACCCTCTAATACCATCACCTTGTGGGGTAAGAGTTCAACATATGAACTGGGGGGACAGAAACATTCAGATCATAGCATGGCCCGCATTCATCCATAATTTTAAAAGACACAAAGCCAAGCCAAGAGTGGACAGCCTTCACCCTCAGACCAGCCTTCCTAACCCACTGTACCTTCTGTGTATGTCGAGAATTGTGAAAGATCTAAGATTTTACCCTGTTTACGCAATAACCAGTTAGCTGCCACAGATTCATGGATGCCAGTAGAAGACCCGAGACTCCTGGGCCAAAGACAAAGGACTTCATTACATTCTACACACAGAGCAACATGAGATTCATGTTCATGTCATTTCCCCTTGCCCCCCCACCAGTCCCAAGGGGGTGACAGGGTAGCCCAGGTGGCTACCACACACACAGTGGGTTTCCAACACAGCTGAAGAACCCCAGTCTTTTATAATGGGCTGCCCAACTTTGAACTTGCCCAACTTTGCCCCAGAGGGAGACATTGTCTTTATTACAAAGTACAGAAAACAAACCTTCCTTCTGCTCCAGAGGGAAGGTACTATCTCTATCTGCCAAAGCTGTTCAATATGAAAATACCTCTGAAAAAACAGTCTCAACAAAAGGCTGCCGATGCCTTTGCTTGAAGACATGCAGAAACATGAAAGACGCATGGAGAAGAGTCTCCCCACAGTGTACACCCCAGGGCTCTATTCTTGGTCCATCCTCAGCACAGTGAACCTGAACCAAGACTAAAGGACCTAGATGGAGACCCTCTGTGTTCTCCCAGCTAGGATGATTTTGCACATGGCTCTGTCCCCTAGCAGGAGGTCGTAATGCATAGAAGAGCAGCCTCTAAAGTCACACTATCTGGGTTCGCATCTCAGCTATGCCACTTATTAGCTGTATGTCATTGAGAACTTTAACTTCTCCATGCCTCAATCTCCTCATCTATAAAATGGGAATATAATAACACCTACCTCGAGGTTATTATAACAATTACATGAGATTACCAAATTATTATAAAGATTACATGAGATTGTAAAGATTACATGTAAAGTATTTAATACAAGTTTCAGAGTGAGTCCTCTGTAAATATTATCCATTGCTATTATCACTCTTTTATTATTCATGCATTCTCATGACTTTTCCTACCATGGTAGACCTACTTGCTCATATAGAGCTCCAACACTCACTGGCTTTTTTGGGTTTAGCTAAAATGTCCAATTCTGACCTGTGTCCTCCCACTGCAACCTGAGAGCCAGTGTGACACCCTGTTGGGTTTGCTCTTTTCTAGCATGGGCACACTATGGCCTAATTAGCCAAATACAACCTGCCACCTGTTTTTTTTAATAGTTTTTTTAGAACCCAGTCACATCTGGTCATTTACATATTGTCTATGGCTGCTTTAGAGCAACAACAGAGTTGAATAGTAAAAACTAAAATATTTACTATTTGGTCCTTTAAAGAAAAAGTTTGCCAATCCTTGTCCTCTTCTTTTCACAGCCTGTAAACCAACCCCATGCAACAATCTTGGGGTTATTGATCACCAAGGGGACCAGGTAAGAGTGGAGAAGAATCACTGCCAGCTCTCTTCATTCAAAAAACAACTCCAAAGTACTGTTAGTAGAGAAGGCATCAATTTAACCTTTTAGGAGCAGTGCTTTATATTATCCTTCTCTGAATTGGACTATCTACATAGTCCATCATTTGGCTAATATCCATCCAGCAAGCAAAACGTTAATAAACTTTCTTTGTGTAAAATTACTGGCTTAAAAACAGAAGACTATTTCTAAAGGAAACTTCCTTTGATTAAAGGATTTTATCAAAGAGGACTCTAAAAATAAATTAGCCTTTCAAATAAGAGTAAATATAGATAGAATTTATCACTTCCACTTTCTCCACAAATATCTTTGACATGTTAATAACCGCCTAAATGAAGACAGACATTAGATGAATATTTATGATGGCCATGGTTGATGAATATGATCCATGAACTATGCTTTGAGTACTGGATTTTAGAACAAAGTCATAAGATACAGTTAGTCATCATAATTGAATATGCATTGAATGACCACTTTATATTAGGCCCTCAACCCACATAGAACTTTCAACTTCCTTTGTGCAACACTTTTTCAGGGCAGAGAGAAAGTTACTTGAGAAGTCCAACTCTGACCAACTAACAACACAGATGCTTTTATCATGTTCAGAAGGCAGGCTTCAACAGCCTTCTGAAAGCAGCCCCAAACCCAAAAGTGCAAAAAGCGTGAGTGGGGAAGGAGTGTTTGGTAATTAGTGTTTTTTTGTAATGAAAACACTATAATATTTTAGAGAAAAACTCCCTTTCTCCCTGTACCCTAGTACATTTGCTTTTTTGTGTATACATTTTTGTGTACTCCCATTTAGACTTCATCCAAATGCATCCACGTGTTCACATACGGTTGACTCTAAGTGAGAGTTTATCCTGATAAAAACAATTTTTTAAATGTGTACAGAGGTTTATCCACAACATGTTCATCACAGAGGAATCAACAGCATCATGTATTAGAGCTGCAAGTGGCTCTCAATACTTGCTATACATTGGCACCACTTGGGAAGTTTTTTTTTTTTAAATACTAACATTCTGGGCCCACCTGCCAAACATCCTGATTTAATTAGGCTGAGGTGGGATCAAGGGTTGGGTATTATTTTAAAGCTCCCCCAGGTAATTCTAAAATGCAGCCAGGCTGAGAGTCATTGACTGAGCTCAGTACCTTAATTTTACAGGTCAAATATTGTGTTCTGGGGATGGACTTCAAACCTGCTGCCTTTTCCCCGGCCAAAAGCTTCCTGGATCCCTGGAAACCACAGCAAATAAACAGTCTCTATGAAAAGGAAAATACTCAAAGCGTTCCTTGGGTGGGCAGGTTGGATGTACTCCAGGGTTCTGTGAATAAGGATTTAGCCCATGCAAAGCACGGAACAAAACTTTCTTGAAATATTCAAGATCTATAAATAGAGGGTCTGGTATCATCCCTTAATTGGAGCTGCACCTTTGACATAGTTAGAATATACTGTCCAAATGTTTGGGATTGTGTCCTCTCAGCCATCCACTCCTCAGCTGAACATTCAACAGAATGACGACCAATATTTAGAATTCGCCTGAGAGCGTAGGCTCCAAAACTGAAGCTCCCGCTCTTCTCTTTTCCAAGTGGTTGAAATTTAAAGTGCTTCTGTGTCGTCTGTCCCTTTGGGAATATCCTCTGGACCTGGAGATTAATCATTATGCAAATATTAAATACTTCGAAAGTTCAAGAAAGGAAGGGAATTTGTTTCAGCAACCCTGTCATCGTAGTTTAAATGAGAGATAACAAACAGCAGTTGTGATTTGACCTGCATTCAAATTCTGTACAGTTTATGTGATTTCAAATTATATTTAATTCTTCTTTGAGATTTATATGTACCCTTGCCAAAACTTCTGGATTCCCATAAATCTCCAGATACATTGCCCCTCACCCAGCCTGTTTGCACTTCCTCCCAGACCTAAAGGCTGTTCTGGGAAAAGACAGATTAAAACATTTCTCTCTTGGAATGTTAGTTTGACTGAGATGTTATTTAGATTTTTAAAATAGCCTAAATGCCTGGGATGATCTGAAAGGAAATGCTGCGGAGTCTAATGTTGCCTAATAAATAGGGCAAGTCATGCTCACTCAGGCACAGCCCAGAGGGAAAAACAGTCTTCACTCTTATCCTGAAGGTCAAAACTCCTTGGGTTCACTTGTCATATTTTCTACGTGTCCTCACGGGTTTATAAACAATTGACTGCTAGTTAATAATTCTTTATATTAAACTTCCCCTGTTCAAATCACTGTGTGGTTTCTCTCTCTTGATCTGACCCATACTGATACCAGGCCCTTGCTAGACACTGAGTTCCCCAAGAGCAAATGAAGTGCTGCAGGGCTGGGACTGGGGTGAGGCAAGCAAGGCACACAGGTTCATGGCCTTGCAGGGTTGTTCAAGTGCAGGGTGGGCACCTGAGGGTGGGCACCTCCTACAATGCTGGTCCCTAGGTCACTTGTTTGCCTCTCCCTAGTCCAGGCCCTGCTGTGCTCTTTCCTTTCCTTTTCTTTTCTTCTTTTTTTCCCCTAGAGCTTATTCTAACATATTCCAGAGAATTCTAGTTAGTACTTGTTATTGACTGAATGTTTGTGTGTCCCCTCCCCCCAGTACACATATTGAAGCCCTAACCTCCAATGTGATGGTATTTGGAGATGGGGTCTTTGGGAGGTAATTAGGTTTAGATGAGGTCATGAGGGTGGGTCCCTCATTTGGGGATTAATGACCTTATAAGAAGAGGAAGACAGAGAGAGAGCTCTCTCTCCACAAGCATTCGCCAAGGAAAGGCCACGTGAGCACAGAGAGAGGCCAGGAAGTGGGTCCTCACCAGGAACTGAATCCATTAGCAACTTGATCTTAGACTTCCCCGTCTCCAAAACTATGAGAAATAAACATCTGTTGTTTCAGCCATCCAGTGATGGTATTTTGCTATGGCAGCCTGAGCTAAGACAGTGCTAAATTAGCATTTAGTGAAAGGCTGAATTACTTTTCCCTTTCAGAATCATTTCTCTAATTCAGCTTAAGAAAACAGTTGAATCTAGAAGCAGTATAGGGTGATGTTCAAAACTTAGACTCTGAAGTCTTGTAGACCCAGGGTAAAACCTACCACAGCCCTGATCCAGTTATTCTCTGTGCCTCAGTTTCTTTAGCTGTAAAGTAGACATAATAATACCTACTTCATGGAGTTGTGGAAAGGATTAAATAAGATTATGCATGTAAAAGACTTAGCTCAATGCCCTCAAATATCAGCTTGTAGTGTTGATAGTAAGCTAAAGTTACTCCCCATCAAATTAACCAAAATTCCCCCTACTCTGAGTCACAAAATGATGAAATTAAAAACCAAAATTCAGTATGTCAGTAAGTAGTCTTTCAGAGAGGGTCTAAAATCACAGAAGTTGAACATTGCCTCTCTCTGTTCCAAGAGCCAAACAAAAGCCAAAGTAAACAAAGTTTAGGAAGGAACGTAAAAAACAGAGCAATGGCATCAATCACTTTTCCCATAAGAGAAGACTGGTTTAGAGTAAATATTCAGTCAGTTCTTTTTTTTGTTTCCCTTTCAAAAAGTTGAAACTTTATTCAAATTCAATTCAATGAGGATATTTAGTGCTTCTTCCATGTTCCAGGAATTATGCTAGTTAGTAAAGATTCAAAAATAAGATATCCTTGCTCTCCAGCAGCTGAAGGTCTTGAGGTACAGAGATAAGCATGTAAACAAAGCAAAGGTTATTTTGCGTGACAGTTACTCTAACTGAGGTGAAGTTCACGGGTTCTGCAGGAGAGAAAGAGGGACCTGGCAAGGTCAGAAAATCGCTCCCAGAGAAGAAAAAGGTAGTATTTGTATTGCTATTGCCCTGCAGAAGTGGAAAGGGAAAAATGGAAGGCATGACTCGCATTTTTCAAGTGACTAGAGGAAGATGGTGTTTTGTCTGCGATGTGACCGACAAGGGTGTAATTTCCAAAATATACATACAGCTCAATAACAAAAAAAACAAACAACCCAATCAAAAAAATGGGCAGAAGACCTAAACAGGCATTTCTCCAAAGAAGACATACAGATGGCCAACAGGCACGTGAAAAGAAGCTCAGCTTCACTAATTATTGGAGAAATGCAAATCAAAACTACAATGAGCTATCACCTCACACCGGTCAGAATGGCCATCATTAAAAAGTCTACAAGTAATAAATGCTGGAAAGGGTGTGGAGAAAAGGGAACCCTCCTACACTGTTGGTGGGAATGTAAATTGGTGCAGCCACTATGGAAAACAGTATGGATGTTCCTTAAAAAACTAAAAACTGTAGTTACCACATGATCCAGCAATCCCACTTCTGGGCATATCCAGAGAAAGCTCTAATTTGAAAAGATACATGCACTCCAATGTTCATAGCAGCACTAGTAACACTAGCCAAGACATGAAAGCAAACTAAGTGTCCATCAATGGATGAATAGATAAAGAAGATGTGGTATATACATACACATATATATATATGTATATATACACAATGGAATATTACTCAGCCATAAAAAAAGAATGAAATAATGCCATTTGCCTCAACATGGATGGACCTAGAGATTATCATACTAAGTGAAGTAAGTCAGGAAGAGAAAAACAAATATCATATGATATCACTTATATGTGGAATCTTAAAAAATGATACAAATGAACTTATTTATAAAAGAGAAACAGACTCACAGACATAGAAAACAAGCTTATGGTTACCAAAGCAGAAAGGGGGTGGGGAAGGGATAAATTAGGAGTTTGGGATTAGCAAATACAAACTACTATACAAAATAGATAGACAACAAGGTCCTACTGTATAGTACAGGGGAATATATTCAATATTCTGTAATAAACCATAGAGAAAAAGATATGAAAAAGAATATATATACATATATAACTGAATCACTTTGCTGTCTACCAGAAACTAACACAACATTGTAAATCAACTTTACTTCAATTAAAAAGTAATTATCTGAGGGCTTCCCTGGTGGCGCAGTGGTTGAGAATCTGCCTGCTAATGCAGGGGACACGGGTTCGAGCCCTGGTCTGGGAAGATCCCACATGCCACGGAGCAGCTGGGTCCGTGAGCCACAACTACTGAGCCTGCGCGTCTGGAGTCTGTGCCCCGCAACGGGAGGGGCCGCAATAGTGAGAGGCCCGCGCACCGCGATGAAGAGTGGCCCCCACTTGCCGCAACTAGAGAAAGCCCTCGCACGAGCCGAAGACCCAACACAGCCAAAAATAAATAAATAAATAATAAAATTAAAAAAAAAAAAATCTATAAAAAAAAAAAAAAAAAAGTAATTATCTGAAACTTGTTGTTAGAGTATTTGTTCATTCTGAACTAATGATATTGACAATGATAGCTGCCACTTATTAAGTACTTACAATATACTAGGCATTTTGTATGCCTTAATTCATTTCAATCCTTTCCCAAACCCTGGAAGGTCAGAATTATTATCACCATTTTACAGCTACAGGAACTGAGGCTCTGTGAGATTAGGTAACTCTCAGCCAGAGTCACAGAGCAAAGACCACCACCTTCCCCAGCTCTGCCCTTGACCTGCTGCTGTTGCCTTTGTCCAATTTCTAATAATCTCTGCTTGTATACAAAATCACACAGGGCCCATAGGGCATTTCTAAACCTAAGCAAACATGACCTAAATGTCTTCATGAAACACTGGCTATTACATCGGCCAGATTCAACCAGCTTTTATTTACAACTGAAAATCATATTTTAACAGGAAAATAGATGTGCTACCCCCACCCAATCAACTTATTATGTCACATCTCTAAACCAGGCCTACCAGGTTATTAATTGCAGCCACAAAGAACAGCACAAGAAAATGTTCTTGGATTTATACCAGCCTCAGCCCAATAAGTAAGGCTTCCAGCACGGAGCCTAGCACACTATTCTGTCTCCTTCCCTTCCTCTGGTACAAGCTGTAGCAATGAAACAGTGAGCTGTGCAGGCAGATCAGGAGAGAACACCTGGAAAGCAAGGCATCCAAAAACAACGGGATAGAGAATTACAGGCTTATCACCCACAGGCGTGGTTCACAGTCCTCTCCAAACCACCTCTTGAGAGACACAATTGCCAGTTACGGTTTCACCCGGGAACTGGCCTTGGCCCAGAGCCTTTCATTCACTTGGCCAGGGACACTGCACACCTCAGAGGTCATTCCGAGCCAATAGATATACTCTCCATAGTCCCTTTAATCAAGCCCTGTATTGATGTTGGAGATAAGCTCATCAAAAGTAACCAAAGGACAGAATTGGGAACCATGGAACTAGGATAGGAAGAGTAAGCTACATAAAATGGAAGCCCTTGGAGCAATTATATGAAGAGCCCCAGGGAATGATTTTGAGGTGGAGGTTAGAGGGAAGCAGGACATGTATATTGTGATATGTCTACTTAGATTCTGGCACTCCAAAAAGAGAAGTTATGACATGTGAACACACATTTCCTAGTTTGGGAAGGAATAATAATGAGATGAGATTACTATATGCTGAACACTTTGCCTAGTACATAGGAAGCACTCAATAAAAAAGAGCTGCCACTACTATTATCATTAAAAATTTGCTCCTTATCACTAAGACTAGTTAAGGATGTTATACAAGATATAGTGCATCTGTGTATTTAAGGGGCTGCCGAGGTGGGTATTGTGGTAGGCTTAAAATGGCCCTCCCGAAGGTACCAGGTCCTAATCCCTGGAAACTATAAATGTTACATTATTTGAAAAAATCAGTCTTTGCAGATGAGATTAAGTTAAAGATCTTGAGATGGAGGAGTTTATTTTGGATTACCTGTGTGGGCCCTAAATGCAATCACAAGCGTCCTTATAAGAGAGAGGAAGTTTACACACACACACACACACACACACACACACACACACACACACACACACATGCTGGCAATGTGAAGATAGAGCAGAGAGAAATTTAAAGATGCTGGCCTTGAACTGGCCTTGAATATTGGAGTGATGAAGCCACAAACCAAGGAATGCTAGCAGCCACCAGAAGCTGGAAAATGCAGGGAATAGGTTCTCTCCTGGAGCCTCTGGAGGGCACACAGTCCTGCCAATACTGAACTTGGCCCAGTGATACCGAGATTGGACTTCTGACCTCCAGAACTGTGAGATAATACATTTTGATTGTTTTAAGCCACCAGGTTTGTGGTACAGCACCCACAGAAAACTAACACAGGTATTAACTGGCTTTTCAACCTAGCAAAACTTATCAGTAAATTGTTGTCCAGCATGAGGCCTAGCTAATGGGTATTAATTGGATTATGCAGTTTCAAAGGTATATAGACAATGATGTGCTGATAAACCAGTACTCTGGAGAAAAAACCAAACCAAACCAAACCCTGACTTTTAGCAGACACCAACTCCTTTACTATAAATACTCCCACCATGGCCCAATTCCAAAGATTTAACATCTGGCGCACACAATTCTTTAGTACTGAACAATCAGCTACCACAAACTGGTAGGAGCTGACTTCAGAACCTCCCTGTAGAGGTGCTCCAAACCACTAGCAAAATTGCTCTCAAACTGTACTGAGCATAATTTAATTTCTCCTTGATAATCCTGAAGGGTACTTCATGGTATTGTAGTTCCTGAGAGTCAACATGGGGAACATTAATTACCATTGCACTGTGTACGTGCAGAGTTGCTAATGAACAGAGTTGTGGTGGATAGATTAAACACCGAAGGGCTGAGAAGGAAAAGGCAGAACAGAGTGTCCCATCAGTTGTTAGTTGTATGGTTTTATTCCTTGGGGAGCTCTGGAAGGAATCCAGCAGAGGCTATCCCCTTCCTTAGGTAAATTTATTATGGTGTGAATAGTAATAACTGTGACAGAAATCATAATCATTTTCTTCCAATGGAATAAGGCTTTACAATTTTCAAAGTGAATTGGACTTTCACCTTGAGGAAAATAGAACAGAGGCTTTATCTCCAGAAACAAATGAAGTGTGTAAAATTCAGTCTCTCTCTTCAGCCTCATTCTACTGACTTCTCAGTAGCATTCCAGTTGTACATATCTGGGGCTTGGGAAATTTTCCTAGCTCCTGGGAAGGAAATTAACTAAAACATACGACATCTCTGGCAAGAGGCACAATTTCACACAAAAACTTTCTTGCAATAACTTCACATATTGCTTCCCCTGGTGGAATCACTGTCTCTAGGGAAAGCTTGGGTCTAAAACAACAACTCTTGTTTTTAATGAAAGTGAGAGCTGAATGCTAAAACCAGCAGCCTTTATTTCTCAAGGAGAAGTCTCCATCTTAAAAATCACTTTTTACGGATGCCGTCACGACAGAGATAAGTTCTTCCAGATTTTTTTCTTTATGTTTTCAGAGCATAAAAACATTTTAAAACTTCTTGAGTGAAAAAAATAAGCAAATATGGTTAGTACTTCTGCAACTCAACAGTGTTTCCTGTAGATGAAATATTCCAGAGTACTCGCTATTTATTGATACATGAAATTGGAGGTGGTGGGTGGTCACTGGAGAAAGATTGGTGGTTATGTGATTTATTCCTCAGTTAGGTTATGGGAATCAACGCTTTCAAATTTCAAAATTGCTTTATATGGCATATATGTATGCCACATATGATATATATTATATATGTAAATATATTAATATTTATTATACATATTATATAAATAAATTATATATATTATGGAAATAAAAGCAATATAGTTATTAGCCATCGTTGCTAGTAAAGGGCAATAAAACCATTTCAATATTAAAGGGTGAGGTTACCACTTGTGTTTCAATATGGATGTAGTGTATGCCCTTTATTTTCCCATATGTACAAGGACCAGGATCTGAACCACAGGCTGTATGTACTTCATGGTGTACCCTATTTATAAAAGATTTTCAGAATGCCTTTCTTGATCATCACAGTGATGAGATGGTATTAAGATGTTTGACCAACGCCTACTGCAGGCAACATGTTCATTCCTTATAGGAAGGGGAGGGTCAGAGCTAGGAGGGTGAAGGACTAGATTTATGAAGCTTCAGTCCCTTCACCCAAGAGTGACAGAGAGCCAGTTCAAACTCTCTGACTGTCCCGTAGGCGTTGTGGTATAAAAGTAGGTAATTTGCTGTGAGCTTAAAATACAAAACCAATAACCACTCTTAACTTTGCTACTGGATTGACTAATTGTTTTGCTTGTGAGATTATGTATACCTTGCAGAAAATTTTAAGAAAATCTTTGCAGTGTACATCAACTGAGCCCCCCAAATGACTTCCCTCTATTATAACACAAATGTCTGTCTGTAACAATTTTAACTAGCACTTTCCCACAAGTGAGTGTGTTCAAAAACCCTTAAAAAGATTCTAATAATCAGATGTCAAACACAGTGAGGTAGGAGGAGGAAGAAGGAGAGTATGGAGAAGTAACAATTCCAGATAATCCAGTAATGCAACCTCTTAAATTAAAATATATAATCTCAACTGCTACTCCAAGAATTCCAAAGCATGTTTTTGCTCTTGGATAAAATCAGTAACAAAGGGGCTTCCCTGGTGGCGCAGTGGTTGGGAGTCTGCCTGCCAATGCAGGGGACGCGGGTTCGAGCCCTGGTCTGGGAAGATCCCACATGCCGCGGAGCAACTAGGCCCGTGAGCCACAATTACTGAGCCTGCGCGTCTGGAGCCTGTGCTCCACAACAAGAGAGGCCACGATGGTGAGAGGCCCGCGCACCGCGATGAAGAGTGGCCCCCACTTGCCGCAACAAGAGAAAGCCCTCGCACAGAAACGAAGACCCAATGCAGCCATAAATAAATAAATCAATTAATTAATTAAAAAAAAAAAAGAGAATAATGCATATTTAAAAAAAAAAAAAGAGTGAAATTAAAAAAAAAAAAAAAAAAAAAATCAGTAACAAAAAATGAGATGGTCAAAAGATAACAGCAAAAAGCGATCAGGAGAAATCATGATTTTGTAATATCCCCAAGCCAAAGGAACAATCCCCAAAGAGTGAGAGGAACGTGGATTTTGGATTAGGATATAGACCAAGGTTTGAATCCTGGGTGTCCATTTACAAGCTGCGGAATAACCTTGGGCAATTCACCTAATTCCTCTGAACCTTAATTTCCTCACTTTTTTTTTTTTACCAAAAAAATTTTTTTTTAATTTATTTATTTATTTTTATTTTTGGCTGCCTTGGGTCTGTGTTGCTGTGTGCGGGCTTTTCTCTAATTGCGGCGAGCGGGGGCTACTCTTCGTTGCGGTTCACGGGCTTCTCATTGGGTGGCTTCTCTTGTCGCAGAGCACGGGCTCTAGGCGCGTGGGATTCAGTAGTTGTGGCACGTGGGCTCAGTAGTTGTGGCTCAAGGGCTCTAGAGCGCAGGCTCAGTAGCTGTGGCGCACGGGCTTAGTCGCTCCGCAGCATGTGGGATCTTCCTGGCCCAGGGCTCGAACCTGTGTCCCTTGCACTGGCAGGTGGATTCTTAACTACTGCACCACCAGGGAAGTCCCCCTCACTTCTTAAGTAAGATAATTACACCTACTTCATAAGGTTTTTGAGAAGACGCATAGTAGAAGCTCAGTAATTCTATCACCCAACAGATAGGAAAGTCTGCTGTGTGGTTCTCTCTGAGGCTGTGGGTGAGTGGATAAGGATGCCTCTAGCTGATGTGTGTCAGGGGATATAGCTGTTCTGAGAGGCTGGAAGGGTTGGGAGTGTGTGAAGGTAGACTGCTCCTATACTTCATTTGTATACTTTTGTCACCACCACAGGAGTCACCTGGCTGAGTCACCATCACTGAGATGGTATGCATCATTCCAATTCCCACCTGGACGGAGGAAGGCCCAGAATTTTTTTTTTTTAACATCTTTATTGGAGTATAATTCCTTTACAATGGTGTGTTAGTTTCTGCTTTATAACAAAGTGAATCAGTTATACATATACATATGTTCCCATATCTCTTCCCTCTTGCGTCTCCCTCCCTCCTACCCTCCCTATCCCACCCCTCTAGGTGGTCACAAAGCACCAAGCTGATCTCCCTGTGCTATGTGGCTGCTTCCCACTAGCTATCTATTTTACATTTGGTGGTGTATATATGTCCATGCTACTCTCTCACTTTGTCCCAGCTTACCCTTCCCCCTCCCCATATCCTCAAGTCCATTCTCTAGTAGATCTGTGTCTTTATTCCTGTCTTGCCCCTAGGTTCTTCATGACCTTTTTTTTTTTTTCTTAGATTCCATATATATGTGTTAGCATACGGTATTTGTTTTTCTCTTTCTGACTTACTTCACTCTGTATGACAGACTCTAGGTCCATCCACCTCACTACAAATAACTCAATTTCGTTTCTTTTTATGGCTGAGTAATATTCCATTGTATATATGTGCCACATCTTCTTTATCCATTCATCTGTTGACGGACTCTTAGGTTGCTTCCATGTCCTGGCTATTGTAAATAGAGCTGCAATGAACATTTTGGTACATGACTCTTTTTGAATTATGGTTTTCTCAGGGTATATGCCCAGTAGTGGGATTGCTGGGTCGTATGGTAGTTCTATTTGTAGTTTTTTAAGGAACCTCCATACTGTTCTCCATAGTGGCTGTATCAATTTACATTCCCACCAACAGTGCAAGAGTGTTCCCTTTTCTCCACACCCTCTCCAGCATTTATTGTTTCTAGATTTTTTGATGATGGCCATTCTGACCGGTGTGAGATGATATCTCATTGTAGTTTTGATTTGCATTTCTCTAATGATTAATGATGTTGAGCATTCTTTCATGTGTTTGTTAGGCCCAGAATTTTTGACCTGCCTCTCAGCAAAGATTCACTGACTGCCCCCCTCCAGGAAGTCATCTGAGGGGCAGGTGTCCCGCGGTGGCAAGAGGCCTTGCA